>NC_090863.1:4853174-6248174 GCF_024217435.2 Syngnathus scovelli
ATGAACGACAGTATTTCGACTTACGTGTGGCGCACCAGTCCGAAAAATGACAGAATATCTGAGGAGAAAGTTCGTCCAGGACATTTCTAACCGAGTTTGCGTTAGACGACACGGACCACTATTTAATCTATTTAAACGGGGAAGTCGTTATGTTAATGGAGTTGTACACATGCACCACAAAGCTCCATCCACAGATGCTCGCCACCAAAGGAACAACTTGCTGAGGACACACACACACACACACACAAAAGAAGAAATCAACAACAAAAATATGTGATGTGGTTTTGTCCAATTGTGTCCTTCTTCGGTTGTTGATTTGGTGTGTTTTCTAACCATCTATAAAAAAAAAAAAAAACTTTTTTTGTTTGTGGTCTGCTCAGGTTTTTGTAATTTTTTGTCTGTTTTTTTCTATTGTTACACATCATGTAGGCACTTACTTTTCATCGTTTCACCGCCACTCGTAAACTAGCTACCATTGTGCTCGGCTTGCTTTGTCCAAAAGTGTTCTTGGCGCATTGAAAAAAAGATGACGTGATACAGCGATGCATCAGAAGTCAGCATAATGTCAACATCATGAAAGAGTCCTTTGTAAATGTGCTCATTCATCGCAGCCTTACGAAAACAGGAAGTGAGCCGAGGTTACGCACTGCAAGGAGACGTTCTCCTTTTATGGCTCAGCATCTCGCTCCTCGTAATTACTCCTGTCTGACTTAATGGCACACATTAGACTCCCTGACAAAAAAAAATTCGCCTGTTTCATTTTAGCGCTTGCTTTTTTAAAGAAGCATTTAGAGTTTAAATTTGCATTGAGCATCTGTTTTCTATGCTTTTGTTTGTGTTTACAAGACAAATGTGATTTTGTTTTTCTTTTTCTCTGAAAAGCACATACATTGTTTCTGTTTTGGGGTGAAAACGATTTTTATTGTACTTTCTTTTTGTCACATCCCCTGCCCCTCCATAAAGTCTAGTATGAAATGTTTTGAAAGGTTTTTGCATTACTTAATACATACAATAAATTACTACAAAGAGGACGCCCAGTAGGCCTCCACCAAGGCATAGTTTTACCTTCTGAACTGTTTTTTTTTTTTTTTTTTTTTACTGCTTAACTACCAGGACCGACCTGTGAGCGGCAGGATGGTGCCACAGACCCCCCTCCTCCCCCAGACTGCAGAAAAATCCAAAGAAGAAATCAAAACAGCTATAGGTTAACTTTTCTGGTAACCTGCTTAAATTTGGCACGACCACTGGAGAACGCTAATTTTGAATCTGAGTTGGCTTTGTGTCTGTAAATGTGTTTTTCATGCCGATTTCAAAAATGTGGTCACTTTTTTTCTTGCCCATCAGGATTTTGAGATATTTTCATTTAAGTTTGATCTCTAAAAGCTTGCGCAGAACAGATTTCACTTTGCATGCTAATTTATAGCTGCGACTATTCAGAAAAAATATCCACTTGTTGCTAAACCTCATCCTTAATCCATAAATATTACTAAACATATTACTCTATTACATATATTATTATTTTATGAAAATCTGATGTGCTTGAGAAAAATTAAGGCAGATTTGGAATCAGCACAAAGAATTCATCTAGAATCATTTTCTGTGATGCAAACATTTTTGGAAAAATGGATATTCACTTTTATCCGGTTTTGCACCACAATTTCATGAGGCTCTTGCCTGTCACGTCCCTCCCCACGGTGTCACGATAATCTGTTTGGTCATTATGCGTGCAATCCTGCCAAGAAACACACAAACAAACAGTGATGAAACCATAAGAATAACAACAAAGCACAATAATGGCCCCATCCTTGCCAGATTGTCCCCCACACAACAGTGCTGACATTATCGGCCAGGACAGTCGCATGTCCGACAGAATTACTTTCAGCGCAAGTGAATATTCATAATTGGCCCGGCGACGGGGTGAGGGGAGAAGGTAGCAGTTGGCGCTGAAGTCTGCAGACGGTCACAGGCCTTGACTGCTGAGTGAGTGTGAAATGCCAGAGCCAGACTGCTGGCCCGCGCCCCGAGGGCCACCGAAGAAGCCTGCCCGCCTGCGACGACGACGCGGGCGTCAAAAACAATTGTGACAAAGCCTCGTCCCAACACATCTTTCTGGCCTCTGTGCCATGTGGCTCATCGCAAAGACACAAAGCTTTTGTGGGGCTGCTCGTCATTACTAACTTGACAGAGCAAGAGCAATGGATCACACCAAAAATATTGTTCAGCGTAACATACCCTTGAATATGTTGTCCCACAATATTCATTGACAACCATGCCCAAAAGTGTATGTTAATAAAAGTAACCCACAGCTCTGGCTCTCTGTAGGCATAAAAAGCAGGATTTTTCAAGGACTTGATATTTAGTCATGTTCGCCTCCAAAAAAAAAACAAGGGGCAGCTTCGTTCAAATTTGTGAAATTAAGTAGTGTGCCGCCATCTAGTGGTTGACAGTGGGATCAAATGCAATATAAACAAGAAACAAAACAAAAAGAAATCATAAACTACTACTACCCTGACTTTCCCACTTTTTAAACATCGCTTAAGATTTTTAAAACTGACACTTTTGTCAAGATTTATGTGCTAGTGCGTCACCTTCATCAAAATGTATATGGAACCACATTGTGATCAAAGTTGTCCGGAGGAGGATGATCATTTTTCACGCTTGTTGGTAGATTTTGTCACTTTGTCGTGGTTTTAAGTCCTCCTTGTCCCTCCGAGGTGATGGCGCTGTGCGTGGGCTGATTGAACGCAAATGGTGATGTTGACATCTGCCTCCGCAGATGCCGTCATTGCGCCGTGTATAATTACAGCTCCTGCTATGGAGGAGGAAGAGCAGGGGTGGATGGCCCAGACACCTTGTCTGATGAGAAGGAGGATGAGGATGGTGGTGCTGAAATGAGTGGCCATGATGAGGCCTCGGGTGATGAGTGCAATATTCACTCGTTTGCACCCTGCCACACACAGAATGTCCATTTAAATGTGGCCACTGCCTCAGAAAATGGCTGCAAGTCTCGCGAATGGGAGGCCATGTTTAGGCATATGTAGGACAATCAGTAGCTATCATGTGTTTTAATTTATACTGGATATTTCTTGTCCTAGAAAAAATAGGTCATTATAAAGGCGGATACGTCGCGTGAATTTTAATAGCCCTCATCTCATCCTTACTACTGGCATTTGACATTTAGACCTTGAAAAATACGTCTTTCCAGTATTATTTTAAAAGAGGTGGACTAGCATAAAAAATGAATCACTTGTTGAGCAGAAATTGTCGTCAACTCCGTCGTAAACCGAGGACCCTCTGACATCCGTATCCGACGTTATTATTCTTGACATGGTGACGCATCTGTCAAAGAGTAAGTGCGCCTCTAGCGGCACTTGGCAGTATGGCAGTCTGCTGCATTGCAAATGGAAGCGAATGAGGAGAGGAGGAGGGAGGGAGGCGATCCAACGCACAAGCAAACATTCGTGCAGGCCCTCCTCTTCTCTCCTCGCAGCCTGCCAAGTCCTGGAAGCTTGTATGACCACTTGACGGATAAAAAAGCAACATGGCAGACGTCGTGCTCCAAACCAAGGGGGGAAGCGGCAGGATTGTGGTAAACTGAACGTCGCAGCCACCCGTAAACTTTTCAGCAACTTGTCTTGCAAACTTTACGGCTCTGCAAAGCTATTTTGCATGTATATTCGAGTTGCACAAGTTAACGAGCAAAGAGGCAACACGCGAATGAATTGTTTTCCTTTTTTTTTTTTTCTTTTCCACCCCCCTCTGCACAGATTGACGATGACTGGCCAGGTTACAGTTTAGACCTCTTCAGCTATCCAGCACACTACGCCGGGGATCTCCAATGTGTCGTCGTCCCGCATGGAGTCATCATGGACAGGTAGCGTGTTAACACTGCTTTTAATATTAGACATTAAATGCATATTTTGGCCTATAGCTCTATTCTTGTGACAACTCTCGCGGTGGAGCTCCTTAGTTTGTTTTGGTGTATCTAACGCCGATAGTGGAAGATGACAGGCTATCGATGACAAGACTTCAAAGTGCATATTTTGACCATGTGAGAAAGTCAATTTTTGTTCGATACACGTTTGCAGACTCATGACCACACAGTATCACGCGGACAACCGCCTAAGGCTTGACTGAGTGAAATCAACAAATCCAATATTTAAAATAGTAACTAAAAATTCCTTTCAAAACATTCTGTGCCTCAAAAGATCTCATTAGGGCTTCTCTGGAGTGCCAATCAACTTTGAAATGAAACAACCCAGGAGCATCTTATAAAATGTGGCAGAATTATCTATGTGGTGGTGATGATTCATTTGCAGCCTGGGTGCTCTACACTTGCATAAATAAACAAGTATATGAGGCAATTTGGATATTTCATTTTATAACTCCAAAATGTGTGTTGTTGTAAATCTAGTAAGTGTGAATAAATGTCTGTCAACATACTTCCCGTGACTCCACTAGGATAGGACAACATAGATGAACGGATGCTTCCTTTGAGTCGGTGAGGAAATTGTCATTTACTGGCCCAGGCTGTGAAGGAACTTTTTGCTTCTCAGAACTGAACGTCTGGCTCGGGACATCATGGACGACTTGGGTGACCACGACATTGTGGTGCTCTGCGTGCTAAAAGGTGGCTACCAATTCTGCGCCGACCTGGTGGACAAAATCAAGGCGCTGAGCTGCAACTCGGACCGTACCATTCCCATGAGAGTCCATTTCATCCGTCTCAAGAGCTACCTGGTGAGCTTCGATAGGTTCCTTCTAAAATTCTTTCATGGTAGTTGCTTGTCTCGTGACAATGCACACGACTCTCACGGCCCTGTTGCCAATTGAGAGATGAAAACTCATAAAGACTTTTCTGGCTTTTCCTCAGAATGATCAGTCCACAGAAGACCTTCACATACTTGGAGCAGAGGACTTGTCCTTTTTAGCCGGAAAAGTAATATTATTATGAATGTATGCTGACTTATAACATGAGCGAAATGTCTTTGTGTGTGCTTACTTGGGTCCGACCAATGAATTGGCCACACGATTTAATCAGACAATATTAGCCGTTTAAAATTAGCAAAAAATGAGAAATTGGATTTAGTTCTCCTTAAATTTGAATTCGTTCCACTTACCATTAAGCTTTTGGACCATTGTGTCCATTCCAACTCTGTTCCCAGTGTGGTGTGGAATTGCGCATTTAATGCCTCAAATAACAGCAGTCACTTGAGAAATGGAAATGAATTTTCCCTTCTTGGTGAGCAAGCATTGGTGTACTGACAGCTCGTTGCCTCTAGAGGGCAGTATTTCCTCTCGTTTGCAACCTCTCCTGGAGAAATGGTCACTGTGTCGATTAAAAGGACATAATTCTGCAACGATTTAAAAAAATATATCAGAGGACATATAGAAAAAGTCAACCATTCAAATTCACGCTAAGTGAGCCACTATAACATCACTGACGCTTGAGACATCAGAAATGTGAAATTATGGCTGCCAGGGCTCCCTCTTGTGGTCGAAAGGAATACAAAAGTGGCAGCCATAAAATGTCATTTTTTTTAAAAAACATTGTTTTGAATTTGGCAGCATTGTGTGTAAATGTCTTGAGTTGTGAGTTCAAATCTTGCCTCCTATATGCTAAGCACTAGAACACCTTGTTGATTTAAATATGATCTAAATCCCAAATGAAAACAAGTTTGTGTTCAAACCTAAAAGAAGCTTGTTATGAAATATACATCTCAAGAGCATTGCTGTTAATTTTTCAGCAGGATTCCGCAAAGCATTTAAACAAAAAAAAGGAAGAGGTGGTGCGATGTCAAGGAAAAACTATTTGTGGGGCGTTTCAGTCTAAAATGTTGACTAATGTTTTAATTTTAGCCTAAGGTGAGGCGTTGACTTGAGAAGTTTAATGTTTGTCTGAGTCATGTCTTAGGGTTAAAAAAACGGATATTACCATCATGAGAACAGAGCACGGTGAATTTTTATTTCATGTGCTTACGTGTGTGCGCTTTTGTGTGCACTGTGTAACTATGACAAGATTGTGTGTACATCAGCTGATTTGAAGTGTACAAGATGAATTGGTGAGGAGGTTGGAGGCTTTGAGTCAACCACTTTGCTCACTTGACTTGTTTGTATTTTGACTGTGCTTGTGAAATCTCCCGAGCTCCTTTTTGTGACACGCACGCTTACGTTTAAAAAAAAAAAATACTTGCAAGTTCTCCAGGAAGAAGTGAGCCAAAGCGTGTGGGAAGAGGCCGTAGTGACGTAGTGTTTCCCACTCATGTAAAAATGGCTCAAACCAGGGTTATGTACATTTGATTTGATTTGGACTTTTGTTTGTTAAATTCACTTGGTTGTAATTAGTATTTGGAGCAGGTTTGTCTGTTTTTATTGTTTTCATTGTGCCAGTTTGTAAATGTTTCTAACTAAATTGTTTTCTTCCCCTCCCTGCTTTCTTGCTCTCCCTCTTGCTGACCTGCCCTCACAAGAACGTACTTATTGTGGAGGTGAGTCAACTGTGGTTTTCATTCCTCCCCTTCCCCCCCCCCCCCCCCCCCCCCCCCCCCTATGTCCTGATGAAGACGCTATTTCAGGTCAAGAGAAGCCAGCTCAAGTTTTCCTTTTGAAATGTTTGAAGATGCAGTACACATGGAGAAAACTACGCTGGTCATCAGCGACATTTCCAATATGACATTTTGTAATATGTGTTCATCCATATTTGAGAATTCTGTCACTTCAGAATAATGTAACTTGAGCTAAGTCATCTTCTGAGGGTGAAGAACATCTTCATCTGGTCTCTGTGATTGTTGCGATTGTATACCGTCACACTTTCACTTCCCCGTCTGTCGTTTTATGGTAGAAGACGTGGGGTCTGTTTGTGTTGATTCACCAGGTTTATTTTGAGAGGCTCCTCCTAACAGTTTACGTAAGAGCGACCCGAACTCCGCCCGCTTGTTACCGTGTGAAATGAATCAGCTCTCGGCCAGGAAATTCCACGCGGGTAAGCTGGTGCTTTCTCAATCCTGTTTTCAATTCCGTCTCGTTTGCGCCATTCAGGGCATTATCGGCACTGGCAAGACCCTGAAGGCTCTCCTGAAGCACGTGGAGGCCTTCCAGCCCAAAATGATCAAAGTCGCCGGGTGAGTTATGACAAAAGCGGTCCCGCTTTGTGAATCACTCACTTTCCGCCTAGCAGTCTAGACAGTCGACGGAGCCAATAAATAACAGGTGGTAGCGTTTCAAAAATGGACACTTTGCTCACATATGCAAGAGCGTCAATATTGTGTCTGTCCTTCAGATTGCTGGTGAAGAGGGTGCCTCGAAACATCACGAGCCTCCCCGACTGTACGCATTTGACCTTCCGTGTGAATGAGTCAATGGTTCATTCATATTTCAAACACGCACTTGAACCATTTTTGTGACTGAGTCAGTGAATGAAAATGAAAATCCTCAACGGGACGGCGTGTTCTCGTTTCATTTCAGATGTCGGCTTTGAGATTCCTAATCGCTTCGTGGTTGGATATGCTTTGGACTACAATGAGTATTTTCGAGACCTCAATGTAAGTGAGCGGCTTTCAGTGCTGGGAAATTCAGCAATTATTGTAAATGAGAAGATCCTGGAGCAAACAGTTTCATTGAGCAACAGAAACTTCTGAAAATAAACCAAAAGTCGGAAATTTTGAGGAAATATCAAGGCTTTGTGACACAGGCCTGAAATTTCAGAAGTGGTCTTAGTGAAACTCTCCTATTAGCCCAAAAGGAACCAGATTGTTGATCACTCACTCATATTCTACTTTTTGACTTTTATTGACCTCGTGTTTCTCCCCCCCTTTGCTGCAGCATATCTGTGTGATTAGCGACAGTGGCAAGATGAAGTACAAAATATGAGGGAAGGAAGACTCAGATGTCATCTCACACTTCTACAGCTGCTACGGAGAAGTTTGTTGTCCTCCGACATTCCTTCCGTCAAATGACCACTGAACAGTTTGCCTTCCAACTCATCATTTTGTACATTAAAAACTACTTTCTAATAGGAAATAATGTTTTTGGAGGAAAGGTCAAAGAAAAGAACTAAAGTATGCTGGAGGGCAAACATTTTTCATCCGATATTTTATTGTAATTCAGATTTATAAGCTTTGGAAGTGAAATGCTGCGCTCATACTCCTCTTTTTCTTGGGCGTTTTAATTTGTAATGTGACGTGAGGGACTTGGAACAACCCAGCTGAACGTGAGTGATAAAGGAAATGAGCCTCCCCAAATGTGAAACAGAAACACATTTTTAAGTGGGAAATGTAGCATTTTCTAACAACTCATCTCATTATCTTGCAAAGTTTAATGAATCATTTTGACAGTTCCTTTTTAGACACACTGACCTCTCTTTTTTTAGTGCTGTGTTAATCTTGAATTTTCTTAATACTTGATCAATTTATCTGAGCAGTTGTGTGTTTTATATCAAAACACTAAAAGACTACCCGTCAAGTGTTTGTAAATGAGTTTTCTATATATTAAAACACCTTGAGTTGATAACTGCGGGTCATGAATATTATATTACAAAAGCATCGTCAATTTTTTTTTTCCCAAGTTCAACTCTATTGTGGAGCAAAGTCTGATGACAATACGAGAATAGAAAATAGAGGTTGCCCACAAACGATCCAAAAAGGCACAAAAGACTTGTTTGTGTTGAACGCTTGCGCTCTTTGTGTACACCTGACATATGACTCCCGGTCTTTAAGCTGGGAACACCGAGTGCTATTTCAACAAAAGCGTTTTTCACTCTCCACTATGGGAATATTGCTGGCTTCACAGCTTGACCTTCCTAACCAGCAATTGTAATTCCCTGGTGGAAAAATTTAATCACATAGGACAGCATTGTCACGTGTTATTAAGTTAGCCCAAGTTTTGTTGAAGACATGGCAGTGTGTGCACCCCAAAAATGTAATTGCATTGAACTGTTTGCCAAAAATATTCATTAAATCATTGGTTTTAATTATAAGTTGCGTTTTGGCCTACATAATTCGGAAAAAATACATTCATCACAGTGGACTGCTGTAACCAGTGGACAATTGTGTGTGTGCATATGTAGACATTGACAGGAAAGCTTTGTGAAAGTATCCTGCCTGAACTGACCCCAGCCGCAACAAAAGCCAACCATGGCCAAAAGAAACAGGTGGCCCCTTCTCTTCCACGGGAATAAAGAGGACATTTGTCGGGGGCCCCCAGGATCGGAGCACAGCAAGCCTCTCAGATTGGGCCAGCTTCGGGCTGGAGTAAAGAATAGTGTGTTCGTGCGGAGCACTTAAATCGCCACCACAGACTATTCTGCAAACGGTATGAATCCACCCACATTCCTCGTGCACTGCCATCCACATGCCAGTCGGGATCGACCTCCCATTGAACCTCAACACGTGACCCCGATTCTTTATTTATATTTAACATTTCAAGGAGAAGAATAATTCATGTAAATCGAGAAACTTTTTTTTTTTAGTTAGATAAGCCATTCTACTTCTGGTTAGGTAAATTCAACTTGTCTGGAAGGTAATGTACACAAGCTTCTGGCAGCGCTGCGGCTACGTTGTGTAAAGTCACGCGTGATTGGTCGGATCAAATGCAAGGTTGCCTGTGATTGGTTGATCGTGTCCTGTTGACCGAAGGTGGACTCCCAGGGAGTTGGGAGCGCTCGAAGGAAGAGGAAAAAAAATCCAACCGCTGAACTACACCATGCGCCTCCCGTGTGTGGGACGCCGTTTCGACTCTAAATAATCGTCATTATGTCCACGTCTACCCCTACCGGAGGCCGTCTGCTATGTTTATATCGGGCTTACTCGCCTTTATCGCTGTTGCTCGCCTGGAACGACGCCCAGCAACTACTCAGGTAACTTTGTTTCAACTCCAGCCGTTAGCACGGCTGCTAACCAGCTAGCAGCCGCTCGCCGCAGTTACCTTTCATAAAGTCACCTTTTTACAAATTGAACACTCATCGCGCAAACTACAGAAAAGACATTCGGCTACTTTGAGGGGTTTATTGTTTAAGTAAGTGAACGAATTGATCAGAGTAGAGTAGCGTGAGAACTGTCCGAATCGCTCAGTTCGTGCGTCGAAATCGAACAATAAACTAGCCTTTTTTTTTTTTTTTTTTTTAAATGGCAAAACCAGATGCGACTATAATGGCGACGCGGCGTGTAATATCAGATTCACGAACGTGTAGGTGCTCACGAATAAGATTGGTTTTCCAGGTTTGGCAACCTATTTGTTAGACGCATTTCTCTTCCCTTGGCTCACTTGTTGCTGGTTATTGATGCGGTGTCGGCGGTCCACGTTGCTGCGCTCCGTCGGACCCATGACAACAAACCCTGATCGTTGGTCCATGTGCTTTGTTGGTTACATTTGCTAACCCTCTCTAAATGCCCGACTATAACCCAGCCGGCCGTAGTACCGGGACCACAAAGGTCAGTTTAATTTTGATCACTTTCCCCAGCATCACGTCGCTTATTTAGCAAAGTAGGTCTACCATGGTGGTGTCAACACTCGTGATGAGTTACTTTTGCACTTCTTCACAACGTAAAACAAGTCTTTTTGTGCTCTTCTCTTCCAAATGGATTAGGTAATGCAGCCAGGATAAAGGCGTGGAAAACAGATTCTCGCTTTCCTCCAGAAGGTACCTTTGCCGATGTTGGCGTAGAAAGCATTTTAGATCAAGGTGAATGATGGCGTCACGTTGGGCTCATTCTTGTGATGATAATCTGGAGCGACAACAAGCGAGATTATCATTCTGTGAGGTGAGTAGCAATCTCCCGTTCATGTTTTTAGATCGCGAGCATGAATGTTTTTGTTTTTTGTGTGGAAGGGTGGTGGTGGTGGTGGTGGGGGGGCAGCTGATTCAGGGTTTCTAGAGTCATCTCTCTGTTGAGTCCGCTGTGGGGGTGGAGTGACGACAAGAGCTTGACACTTTGGCCCAGCTGTTTGTGCGTGTAACAACTCCTGCCGGATTCCGTTCACAAGTTTTTCCAATATTTCTGTTTGGTGTTTACGTTCTGTTGTGCGTGTTTAGGAACCCGGGTCATGTGCATACTCAAAAGGCTAAAGCAGTTGCGTGAATCAAGTCGGAATATCTCTGTACAGACAGAAAATGATGCATATTAAAGCAATTAGATGATGTCATTCGTTTTCCTTCGATTATTGCCACAATCCATGTTTTTGGGAGGCAGCTGGCGCCGATCCTTTCACAAAACACTGGCCATCGTGCAGACTTTTAGAGTCACAACAAAGCCAAGAGAAATAAATACATCATCTGCTTTTTTGCGTTTATCATCATGAGCCAGCTACCAATCCTCTTCGACGCTTAGATGAGTCAAATTGAGGAAGTCGCAACAAGCTTGAACTTGATTGGAGGCGCGAGGTGTGAGAGCAGAGTTTGGTTTTTGGAAATGCCACTTTTAATGAGGCCGCACCACCAACCAATTGATATGTTAATGTGGCAGAGGAAATCCCCCTGGAGTGTCCGCTCTTTACTTGTGGTGCTTATTTTGTCATTTAACAACGCCACTCGATATCCCATCGACACGTACGTGACAGTATATCGTTGACTACTCAGATACACACCACAAATCGAATTCAAAATTGTTCTACATATTTTGTATTGTTCTCTTGACTTTCTTTATTGCAACAAAAGAAGAAGCATTTGTTTTATCTTTGGCTTTATCTCTTGGCTTTGTTTAGTTTGAGTTGTCCCATTCAGCTCATGCTTTCCTTTTTGTTGGTGTTGGTTATATATTTTTTCTCTCCCTATCACAACTTGGATTTCTCCGGTCACGTATTGAGTCAACCAATCAATCTGCTTTTATCTGTGAAATGTCTGTGGTAACATTTTCCTGATTACTCTGGCTCCCGTATGCATACGGTCACGTTAGATGATCAATTTTGTGTTTAAGGAGGCTTGTGGTATTTTGTTTTTTGTGTGGGGGGGACATGAGAGCAGAGTGAAATAGATTATTGTTTTGAATAATGAAGCACGATCCATATTCAGCGCTGCGGGGGGTCGACTATGGACAATCTGAGCCACCGAGTCCCCCCCCCCCCCACGTGTCTTTGCCTTATTAAAGGTCAGCGTTTATCTCATTTGGAGCGGCTGCCTTTCACAGAAGCCATGGCTCAGTGATGGCAATCGGAAGGGAAAATGAAGCCACAATTTGATAGAAGAAGTCTGCTACTTCCTGTTGCCTTGTGGTAGCGCCTGCCGCATCTCAGGAGGCAGTCTGCTTTGCCCCTTCTTGCCCGGTACATGAATTGGAGTCCAATGCAAATCACCCGTCGCACAACATCCAAATCAAGGTAAACTAAAAGGGTCAGTTCTGGTCCCAGCTGTGAGTCAGATCAAAGATACTGAGTCCTAAACCTTGTCCTGCACTACAAAACTGGGACAGCCAGCGCATTCCAATGCCCCCCCCTCCCTCCATCCCCCAGGTCATTAGCCAAGACTTCACAGCAAAGTGTTCACTTTGGATGGAGCGTGGTGTAGAATCTAGCAGCAGCCCACAGACCGGCAAGATGGGGCCCCTCACACCTTTTTAGGTCTTTTTCGCAGCTGTCATGCCGTGCGTGCTGCTACAGTGTCGCTTTTTAAACACACAGGCCAAGGTCTGGGGTGTTGTAATATTTGTTATTAAGAAGTTGACATTCGAGTTCCCTTTTTAGTGTGCATAGTTCGTCTCCAGAGGGAGGGATCATTTTTTGGAGGGATAACTCTTGCTAAAGCGTGGACTCTTTTAAAAGGCTAGTAGGTGATGCAGTTTACTGAAAAAAAGTAAATTGTTTAGATTTAACTGTCTGCGTGCCCTGGCTGTTGTCTCTGCTAGTGTAAACATCTTGGTTGTATTGCAAAGAATGAACTTGGCTGTTTGTGTCATCTGTGATAAAGGTCCATTAAAAAGGCCAATTTCTCCAATATATCATTTGAATAATCTTTCAGCTCAAGGCTGTCTGTGTACGTATCACACTGGCATGAATGCTTGTGACTCATAAGTGTGTGAGAGACCCTCAGGTTGTGCTGATGTGACCCTGCCCTGCTCCCATTTGATGAAATTGCACTTTGGGTCCAGAAAGTAGAAAAATGTCTGGGATTCATTGAGTGGGAATGTCACAATATTAACTACATGCATGTGGCAATGATAACAGCGCTGGCTTGGCATGTCAGGAGGCCTCCACCCTCTCACCGCCTCCAAATTAAGATCAGAAGGATGGGGAATGGCCACATGCGCCTCCCACAACCCTGTTTGCCGGGCCGGCATCTCAAGCATCCAATTTGCTCCATTTGTTGTCATCACAGCAGAAGTGCCCCCTCCGGCTGTGCATTGGAAGATGTTTCTGTGGCACCAAAGATTCCAGAGCTCAAACCATCTCACTACGAACCGCTGTCATCTTCAAAACAAAACCGAGTGCAACAGCGCGACCGGTTCTGCGAGTCTGATCAGAAACACTCGGGTCGGGTGTCAGCTGCACCTGTGTGACGTTTCCCAGCCCGGCCAGACAGAAATAAAACAAACGCTGAATTTGTTAACGCTTGCCTCAGTGCCTGCAGTGTATCGGGAACAAGCCACTTGTTGCTCGTCATCTGGCGACGCTCACACTCGCCGCTCGGCTCTTTTAAAGGTGCCGGCTCGTGAGTAAATGTTTGCCAGTGTTTGTTTTTTTTAAACTCGGCACACATTGGATTCTCCCCTCCGACAGCTGTGTCAATGACAGCGGCCTACTCCAAACGGTCTGTCGCGACCGCGTGGAGACTCGTGTGTTTATTGTGTGCTCAATCAGTAACAGCATCAAAAATTGTTTGCGTACATTTTTTTTAGATGATTCACTTCCGTGATGAGCTGGCATATCTGTCCGGACAGGCGACAAGCTCATAGTAGAAGGAAGGCTAAAGCTGTTATGACATACACTTTTTTAATTGTGGGAAGACAGGGCAGAAGAGAGGCGTTTCCTGTAGCTAGTTGAACCATGGAAGATGATATAGGCGGGCCGGAGTACGTAAGGAGACTGTGTTACCGCACACTTGATACCACCAAGGTGTGAGCTTATAAATAGTCAGTAAACACACAAATGCGGGCTGTTCAAAGCCTTCAAAGTTGACATTCTTCTTCCGCTCATTGTTTTCCCAATGAAAAAGCAAATTTTGAATCATGCTTGCACCTCTGATTCAAATCTTTTCCATAATTGCCACTTCTTGAACTTCTATAGAATGACTCTGCCGAGTGGAGAGGCTTGGACCCGAGAGAAGAGGAGTCGTTCTCATGGCCGCGACCCAAAACGGTGCTTCTACGTCGCACTTCTCACGGATTTGGCTTTACGCTGCGGCACTTCATCGTCTACCCACCGGAGTCGTCCATGCACTACTTCCTGGTAAATGTCTGGCGGTCATTTTAATTGGATTACTGTGGACCGCCGCATAGCACCCCCCCCCCCCTACATTTCAATTATATGTGGCGTTTATGCTGTTAGCGGGCTATTCTCCATAAATAAACGGGATCCACTGTATTTGAATTTATCTTCCCAATGCCTGATTGACTAATATTTTTTATTAATTTTGTTACAGGGGGAAGATGTCGGGTGCAGAGGTAAGAAAAAAAATCAAAGAATAAATGAAATCCCAGTGTTTCCTCTGACGTGTGATGACTTTTAATCCAACATCTCCGAGGCGCTTTCAGCTTCCTTGTACGCAAAGAAAAATGTCAAAACAATCGATGAAATCACTCCTAAGCTATGGTAGAAAAACTCATTGTGCTGTCACAATGTCTTCTTCTGTGATCTGTAGTATCTTGTATCTCTCCAGGTTTTGTTTGGCAAAGCTGTTCAGCGTGCATGCTCGCATTGTCTCCACGCTCATAAAAGCGTGTTATCGCTGGAATTTGCCCAGTGATTCCAGTTATGTTTGTATTACTTGGAAAGGAATGCAAGCCCTGCTGGAATTCATCATGCACATGTTGAGGAAGTGAAATTTGATCCCAAGTCATCTTTGTTGGCGTCTCGCATGACGCAATACCATATTAATCCGCTGACGACACTTCACTCGCCGTTGCCATGAGGCAGATGAACGGCGAAAGAAGAGCCGCGACAGTTTGACGGTATTCGTAATCGAGTGTGCCGTCTAAGAATTTGACCCCGAAACGCCCTCCCGATTTACACAATGACAGCAACTTGACAGTTATGTCTTCAAAACAACCGAAATAGAAACGAATTGCGCAAATTCACAACCATTCCAATCATATGCAATCGGTGAACACAAACAAACATTGCACAAGAGCGAACCAGAGTGCTCCACTTGCATGAACCCGGCTGGCCGGCCGGCACAGTTGAACGCCGTCATCAATTATCTTATTGTATTGGAGTCTGCAGCTTCTCAAGACAAAGCTCCTCTGTTACAGCGCCAACCAGGTCCAAGTTTGGCCGCACTTGCAGTCGAATGTTGCCTGCTCGAGTCCCTCGAGCACATCCGGTACCCAACATCGAACATATTCTATTTTAATCGAGAGACCAAATGTTCATTTAGACATTTTGTTTTTATTGGCCACTGGAGGCAAGCAAAATTAAGCTTAATGTCGGTGACATCATACGGAAGCCCTCTTGAACCTGCTGTCCTCATGAGGAATGTTCATGTTGCAATATGGACCAGTGCCTTTTCACTGACAACCGGCCACTAGAGGGAGTAGTCTTCATTACATAATGTGGGTGATGGAGCATGACTAAGATTCTGTGGAGGAGAATAAAAGGACATATGTACAGAAATGATTTCCTCCATGGATAGCACTTGGCACCTGGCATTTCCCTTCTCAGGCTACCTCCCATTCATTCCACTCCACTCTGGCGTACTGACTCACCAGCAGAATGTTAACTACGTCCAAGGCTTTGACTGTGGACACCGGCGAGTGAAAGGAAAGAGTGGGAGTAGTGCAGCTGAGCCCACTGTCACTCCACCTACTCCTATTCCCTTTCTTTCACACTCATCTTTCTTCTGAACCCCCCTCCCACCTCTTCAGTGCAGCTGCTAGGAAACAGCGACTGGCCGAGCAAACTGGTTTTCCTCGCGCTATAGCAGCTTTTATTCACCTTGCGAAACCCCACACACAATTTCACCCCCGATTGAGATACCCCCCTTGAATACACTTGTATGATTTGTCTTCTATGTGGGCCAAGCACTGGTCTGGCTACTTTATTGCTGCCCTAATGCGAGTGTAGTCAAGATCAAGCCCCACCTTTAGCGTTCCCGTTTACAGTAAATGTCTACTGCTAACCATTCTAGTTCCTGTTTCAGTGAAAGCCTCGGTGGCGATGGGAAAAGCCCTCCACGAATGTCACATGTCCGCTTTGACTTTTTCATTGGTTAGGGAGACAGCGCAACAGGCTGGAGCCGATGGACACTATTTTCGTGAAGCAAGTCAAGGAAGGCGGTCCCGCACACGGAGCTGGTCTCTGTACAGGTACGCTCATCCTTTTGTTCCTGACCAAATCCAAATCTTCTGGGCAAGCCATGCAGAATGTGATGTGTCCTTTTAGGTGATCGCCTTGTGAAGGTGAATGGAGCAAGTATCATCGGGAAAGCTTACTGTGAGGTTATATCTTTGATCCAAGACAGGTGAGACAACTTCACGATGCTTCACGTTGGCTTTTGGAAGACTTATGTGAATGAGCTTTTCTTTCACTTCCTCACAGCGGCGATTTCCTGGAACTTTGTGTGATGCCGAAAGACGAGGACATATTGCAGCTGGTACGCATCTCCCATACCTTTTTGCTTTCCCACAAGTACAACTTGTTCTGTTTTCAGAATAGAACGGACCGACCCTCCTATCCCAGAGAGCTGTTCCAGTTTTGCTCTGGGACAGGACTACTAAAAGGCAGACATCCCATCAGAGCTCTTTATCTAGGCCTCCTAATCAGGCCAGAACAGCTTTTCAGTTTTATGTCACTGAGATGTTATGTTGAAATGCACCAAATGCGTTCAAGCCAAACGATGATCAGGTCGGCCCGCGCTGTGTAGGTCATGTAAGAGGGGAGCTTTGGAAAGCAACATTCCACAGTGACTCGTGGCTGGAGGGGAGGGACGGAGCAACTTTGGGGTGTGTGCAAATACACATGCGCCGTTGTTGCCTTCATTGCTGCCTGCTGATGCACCTTCACGACTTTTGGATTTTTTCACTTGGGGTGTGACTTGCATGATTTGTTCATTACAGCTTTTATGGTGGATGCCCTTCCCCAAATGATTCATATCTGTAAATGTTCGAGTTTTTTTGGTGGGATGAAAATCAGCTGGGTTAGCTTGCGTTGACTGTCGGTTGCATCATGCAGACCGCCGCCACCGTTTGCACTCTGCACATTAAGAGCAAAGCGAAGCCGCACTCAGCTCTTAAGTGCTACAGGACGTGCGGATGCTAAGGAATGTCCATTTGACAACCTGCTAATATGATGAAACCTAATGGCTATTAACCTGAAATCTCCCCTGTGTACTCCTCCATATCTTTATCGATAATTCAATAAATTACAACAAGGGTTAGTATGTTAAGCCCAAGGCCACAGTTTCAAGCCAGCGTCAGAGCTGTCAACCAATTGGCAAGCATTATTTTGCGCTAACAGATACTAGCTTATGTTTGTTTAACACTTGTTTGGAGCAATTTGAGGTGGCGAGCTCCAAGTGACCTATTTCCCCTACACCCCACAGCAAACGTGCCTCTCTTCTATCACACATCAGGCGGCCTGAAGCCACATGAAAAGGAACTCAGTGAAGGCAGAAAGACCGGCAAAGTCTGTTCTGTAAAGGAGGAGGAGATGCACGCATACTGGCGACATGACGTTGGACTGTAGGAGGCAGCACACACGGACTGCTTGGAGACAGGCAGCAGTTGCTTAGCAAAGATATTGGGAGAGGCGACACTCTGGGAGCAAGCGAGAGAGAGAGGTACTTGTATGCCAGGCAAGAGGAGGAAATGCCAAGAGACGGATGGGGAAAGAAAGAATGGATGATAAGCGGAACCGAGTGGATAAAATCAGCTGACTGCCTTGTGTTTTGAACAGGTTGATGCTTGGGGGCGGAGGAGGGTGGAAGCTTGGGAGGGGAGGGAGAGCTCTCCCATCAGAGCGGAATGTATAATCAGCAGCTGCGCCTGCTTCTGTCATGTGAGCAGCAGAAGAAGGGCGGGCAAGGCAAGGCAGACGTAGAGCGACCGGAGGCACCTCATTCGGTTAGCGTAATAATGTGGATGCGAGCGAGCGTGCGTGGTGGAGGCTTGACAGCAACATGAGAGGCGAGCTTGTGCTCCCGCCGCCTCGCCCAGAAAGAAGCCACTGTCACAGGCAGGTCGTAACGTGGCAACGCGTCGCTTGGCTCGCGCCGCTGCTCCCGCTCGTCGTAGCGCTGTTGCGCGAGACTATTTCCAGCATGTGAAATTCTGGCTTTTTTTTTGTATCTGTTTGATGTTCTTCCCTTTTAATCGGATCATTTCCTGACTGCATGTTTGTCTCTGCTGCTTTCCCTTCTCTCTTTCTGTCTTCATTTCTCGAACGCTCTTGTTTGCACACGCTCAAACGGCCGCCTCCTTATCTGGACACAACTCATCTGGTAAGCAAACTGCTGACTAGTTAGCTATTTGACGTTCATGTGTGGCGCCGCAAACGTTTTGCACGTTACGACACGCATGTCCGAGTCGTGCTTGGAGGCGGCAGGCAGCTTTACGCCACCGCTGCTTCTGTTGATTTTTTTTTTTAAGAGGCACTTCCATGCTGGAGGTTGAGATGTTCTGTCCAAATGGCCGATTCACTGTGTTACCTGTTAGATTCAGAGCGCCAGACCTCGCCCAGGCTTCATTCCAGCTTGTCACATATCATTATAGTGATAAAGACCAGTGACCTCTGAACTCTTTTGCATGTTTATGCTGTCTCGCTAAGGGCGGGGAACATAGCCAAACACATTGATTGTTGCCGACACAGCATTATGTAATTTTTTTTTTATTAATGTGAGCTGGTTCAAAGTACCCATACCAATACATCCATTTGTTTGTTGCTCAGAGAGAATATTAAGAACAGTGCGGTCAGTACTGAGCCACCGTCGAAAAAGGAAATCGATAATAAATGCCACACAAATGATTGCTGTCCATGTTCATAAAGGCCTTGGAGCTAAATATAGCTGTCACAATCAGGGAGGGAACCTCCTGTCTGTCTAAGGCATCTGTTAGTGTGACGTGCGTAAATGTGCACGCGAGTTGTACTGGGCCATATATTTGCTTGTCTTAAAACGACATGCAAATTAGGAAGAAAAATGTGAGCCGCAAAAAATGCTTCAGCAGTTCGTGTCTGGTATTTTTTCATTAAACATGTTAGCGTGTGACTCACAATAAGGAGCTCCTCAACTGCCAATGCCTCCACTCACTCGCACTGCAACATGTCCCACACACACACACGCTTACGCTTCCAGTAGCAGTTATGCTACACTTGACTTGCATCCAGTAGCTCACTGTTGATTATCACGCACACCTTCCCTG
The DNA here is from genome assembly GCF_024217435.2 of Syngnathus scovelli. Taxonomy (NCBI): domain Eukaryota; kingdom Metazoa; phylum Chordata; class Actinopteri; order Syngnathiformes; family Syngnathidae; genus Syngnathus; species Syngnathus scovelli. The sequence goes on from NC_090863.1 coordinate 4,872,674, forward strand.
TCTATTTTAACACAAGTTTACTGCTCTGTCTCCAGGCCTACTCCCAGGATGCCTACCCCCGCGGCCACAGCAGCTACAGTGGAAATGCCCGTCACATTCCTGAGCCGCCCTCCGTATGCTACCCCAGAGTAGACTGTAAGCCTCCGGGCATGGCCCAGGCGATGGACTCGGCGGGTCCCGGCATCAGGGGTTCGGTGGCGCCGCCACCTTCCGACCACGGCTACCGCAAGGAGATCACCGTGCCCCCGTCCCTTGCTCCGAAATCTTATCCAAAAAGTCAGATGGCGGTTTGCATGCGCAACGACAGCGTGAGGACAATGGTGGTTCCGCCCGAGCACCGTATGGGTCCAGCGCATCTAGTAGATTACATGGACCCGGCACTTTTGAGGGCGAGGCCTGCGTCATTAGCCCAGTACCCGCACCCTCGAAAGGCCGACGTCTATCCCGGCGGGCCAGGACAAGCCTCATATCGAGGCCAACCCAATATAGATTGGCGAACTTACCAAACGTACAGGGAATACATTGACAACAAAGGAATTCATTCTCACAGTAGTCGAACCATCCAGGAGAGGCTCGATAGCCTGCGAGCTTCCAATCAGAACACTTTTGAAACCTCCCATCACGTTCCCCAGATGGGCTGGGGCCCGAAGGGCATACGCAGGAGGAGTATTTCCCACGAACGCTCGTACCACGGACCTCCCCCGCACTTCCAAGTGGCCCCACGCAGCGCCTCCCAGGACCGCGTGATCAGTTCCGAGAGGATGAGCCGCGCTCGGAACTGGCCGCCGAGGAGCATGTCTCAAGATGGCATTCTGCATAATGTACGCTCACGCTCCACGGACTATGTTGACCCAACAGATGAGGGGATAGGATATCGGAGGGGGGCAGAACCCGGTACGAGGCCCAGTAGACAGTCTATGCCCAGACAGGCCGTGCTGTCCAGGCCTTCTGTTGGATACAACAACGGACAGAGGGGGCCACACAATTCAATGTACATTAAAAGAGTGGATTCTCTCCAGACCCACTCACCGCCCGTGTTTTCGGAAAGGCCCACGCATTTTGGAACGAGAACAAACGCTGAGCAAAAATCCTTAGTCAAGGCGAACCACGCTTGCCGCACCAACCACCAAGGCGACAACAGGTCGAGAGCCGAAAGTGTGCAACCCGTTGAGGCCGAGAGGGACGCGGCGTCGCTTGGGAAAAGGTCCTCTTCGTGTTCCGCTCAAAAGCAGATACCCTCGCGGTCTGCCATCCTCAATCCAAGCCACCAAGAGTCTCGCTGCCAGGCGGCCGGACGTAGCCTCTCTGAGTCCGGCGTGGTCCTGAGGCCAAAGCCGCCCGCCGGAAAGCACCCAAGCCCTCTGCGCCAACACTCCTACATTTTGGCCGTGAACGATGACGACGGTGCAGATTCCACAACAGACGTGGCGACGTGCTGGCTTCCCAACGACGCGCGGCGAGAGATGCATATACGCCGCCTCGAGGAACGTCACACCTCCTGCTCCAGCAACCTCGACGAGTCGTTGGATCTAATTCCATTCATCGGTAAGAGGAAACCAAATGAGTTTGAAGCTCGTCGTTGTCACGGCAACAGCCGTAGTAACACGAGGCGGGCCGACAAATGAAGCGATTGAAAATAGATGAACGTTTGTATAGCTTGTGGACTACCAAACCGCACAGTTATGTAATTGCCTATTTCATTTCAGTGCATTGTGGTTTGTGTACATTTAATCCCACCAAGATGTTCAGAAACAAAGGCCTCGTCCTCGAACGCTGACATTAATCGGGATCAGTGGCATTTAAAGTGTGTTAGTGGCAGGGCCACACTGGAAAATTCAATATCATGGAATGGCTCATCAGCCCAGACTGCTTTCATAGTGTACAGTCAATGCAAGTTCATAACAATGATGTTTAAAGACCTTGTCAAGTGAATTTATTTTCATAGATTTCTCTACTCGGACCCGTCGTTGAGCAGCCATTTGGTTTTTCTCCACTCATTTGTGCTGTAGATTTGCATTTAAGATTGGCCGGCAATGTTTGCTGGGTGTTTTGTTGTTTGGTGGAGTTGGCCTGACAGGCCTGGTGCCCACAAAGCAATGTGCGACCGTGCCAGTACACCAGGACTACCATTCCGGCACTGGTGCCATGGCTGGAGGAAACCACTTCTTGAATGAGCTGGCTAGGCTTCACGGCCACCGTCGACGGCCCCTTTGAATGGCCCCCACTCGCATCCATAATTGGCTTTTGCTTATTGCATAGCAAATGATGGTCGGAATTGGTAGCATTTTCATCCATCCATCCATTTTCTGAACCGCTTAGTCCCCACGGGGGTCGCGGGCGTGCTGGAGCCTATCCCAGCCGTCATCGGGCAGTAGGCGGGGGACACCCTGAACTGGTTGCCAGCCAATCGCAGGGCACACAGAGACAGACAACCAATCACACTCACACCTAGGGACAATTTGGAGTCTTCAATCGGCCTACCAAGCATGTTTTTGGAATGTGGGAGGAAACCGGAGTGCCCGGAGAAAACCCACGCGGGCCCGGGGAGAACATGCAAACTCCACACAGGGAGGGCCGGAGGTGGAATCGAACCCACACCCTCCCACTGTGAGGCGGACGTGCTCGGTGGTAGCATTTTGTCTAATAGAATTTGTGCACCATTTGTGTTGATGGCTAAGATTTCCATTTTATTTTCGCCCAGTTTGCTGAATGCATCAAAATCAAACACTGGCCCTGCGATTATTTTTTATTTTTTTTACAAGCGCTTGTGTTTTTGTCATTGTGATAGACGAGCCCGTCAGCCCCAGTGTCGACAGGGATGCTGCCCCTATTCCACCTTCCGCTGTCATATCCGTGCCACCGTCCGTCGCTACCGGTCCTTCAAGTCCCGACTCTCCGTGTCTTCCCATTCGCCGACAGCTGTCACATGACCAAGGTAAAAGGCTTTGTGCTTGGTTTGTGGGTCATATATCCACTTATTATTTATTTGTTTTGTAAGAGCATTGCACATTCACTCTCATAACTGTGATTTGCAAGTCACTGTATGCTCTGCACCAGAGTCCCTGAGAAGTGCTTTGCTGGAGTCGGAATCTGCCAGCCAAACGGAGCGCTCGAAATCCTACGATGAAGGTCTGGACAATTACCAAGAAGAGGGCAGAGGGTATGTTCAAACTCATAGCCCGTCATTGCTCTTGTCTCTTTTTTCAATTCGTTGGATGACTTTATTATGAATTCATGTTAATGGGTTTTTTGTGTTTTGTTTTTTTTTCCCCCCCAGACGATCTTCTAGTAGGCATATGCCGAGTCTCCGGGGCTTGAAAAAGGTGAATTGCCATTGTGGCTTAGAGAACTGTAATAATGTGTGCTAATGAGCACTGTGCGTTCCGTGATTCGTCCTTTACAAACAATATTTGTGTGACAGGCTTTGGATGCTCATAAATCTTCCGGGGACTCTGGATCACGAAGAGATTCCACCGCAGATGTCTTTTTGGATTCTTCCAAGGAAGGCTTGCTCAACTTTCGCCAACTTTCTACTGATAAAAATAAGGTATGCCCGGGTAGTTATGCTGTAGTTATGATGTTGCTTACCATGTGTGCCGTGTCTCCTTTCTGTAGCGTGCTAGTGGAGGAATGAAGTCATGGAAGCAGATGTATGCAGTTCTACAAGGTCACACGCTGACACTGTTCAGGGACAGGAAAGACGCCCTCTCGCACGTCACCACGCCGCCCGATGAGGAGCCGCTGCGAATCAGCGTTAAGGCCTGCCTGATCGACATCTCCTACAGCGACACGCGGCGCAAGAACGTGCTGCGCCTGACCACCTCCGACAGCGAGTACTTGTTCCAGGCGGAAGGGAGGGAAGACATGTTGACTTGGATTAAAGTCATTCAGGAAAACAGTAATCCCGACGAAGAGGTGAGTGGGCGTGTCACCAAGGGAAACAAAACAGACAATTGGACGTGTTTCTACACGAGGCGCACTTTTTAAGGATTTCAAGTGTGCTGCAAATACTGTATGGTTTTTTTTGTGTTATCGTAATAAGAGAAGTGTCTGCCTTTTCAGAACGCCGCCGTAACAAGTCAGGATTTGATCAGTCGGAAGATCAAAGAATACAACATGATGAGGTCTGCAGGCGCGAATCATTATTTGTACCAAATGATCAGGCTCACCTTTGACCTTCTTCACTTCTCAGCGCACCCAGCAGCAAGTCTGAGCCTTCGCCCAAAACCCCCCGTCAGTCCTTGAGCATCAAACAAGCCTTTTTGGGAGGGAAGACGGACAGCAAGAGCCACAGCCCTCATTCACCCAAATCGGAAGAGCGCAGGGCACTGAAAGGTGAAGTCAAAGCCGGCCACCGTTATGCCTCGCTTGCCCACTAAAACCGCCTTATGATTCATTCAGATGAGGCCAGTCCACCCAGGGACAGAGGAGCGTGGAAAATTGGCATTCCGGGCATCATGCGAAAGCCCTTTGAAAAGAAGACGCCGGCCGGCGTCACGTTTGGAGTGCGCCTGGATGACTGTCCGCCCGCGCTGAGCAATCGGGTGAGCACACACTCGCTCACAAAGGTCTTCCATTTGAGTGGTTCATTTTGGTTCTGGGCTCACGATACATATGTCTTTTGAATTCCTTTGCTGAATTTGAATGCTGTTGCTTTCTAGTTGGTTCCTCTGATCGTGGAGGTGTGTTGTAGCGTGGTGGAGGAGCGAGGCTTGGAGTACACGGGCATCTACCGAGTTCCTGGAAACAACGCCGCCATCTCCAACATGCAGGAGGAGCTCAACACCAAAGGCATCGCCGACATCGACGTGCAAGAAGACGTGAGCGGCCGCACGCATCCTCACTTGCGATTTGCACTTCGACAATCTGAGAATCGTTTGCTTCTTTGCAGAAATGGAGGGATCTCAATGTCATCAGTAGCTTACTCAAGTCCTTTTTCCGAAAACTGCCCGAGCCCCTGTTTACAAACGGTGAGACTCTCAAAGGCATTCCTCAAAAGTTAGTCCGTCTTTAAGACTTCTCTGGGTCTGCTCGACAGAAAAGTACGCCGACTTTATCGAAGCCAGCAGAACCGAGGACTCTGTTGAGAGACTTAAGGAGCTAAAGAAGCTGGTAAGGAATCTGCAACAGCACTTTTTTTGGATTGGATTGTTGTGAGGCGCGCTGGCAACGACTCTCCTCTCACCCTCAGATCCACAAACTGCCTGAGCACCACTATGAAACCCTCAAATTTCTTTGCGCTCACCTCAAGAAGGTTTCCGACAACTGTGAGAAGAACAAGGTGCGACATATGAAGAGCTGCGCATATTGTTTTGAAAGAAAGACGTCTCATTTGTCATCACGGTGTGTGTTTAGATGGAACCTCGCAACCTGGCTATTGTGTTTGGCCCGACGCTGGTGCGAACCTCCGAGGACAACATGACAAACATGGTCAACCACATGCCCGACCAGTGCAAGATAATCGAGAACCTGATTCAGCAATACGAGTGGTTCTTCGCCGAAGACTGCGATGAAGATCCCGTCGTACGTGGCCTCGCGTTCGGCGCCGGCGTCATCTGCGCGCTTTTGGCCAAGCCTCGACTTGACTTTCCTTCCGCCTTCCCGCAGACGGCAGCCGAGCAGGAGAGCACGGTGCAGTCTCAGCCCGTGCCCAACATCGACCACCTGCTCTCCAACATCGGCCGCACAACGGCGGCGCCGGGCGAAGTCTCAGGTAAGCCGCTGGGATGTTTCTCTCAGCGTCGCGCTCCCACATTTCAACGCAGCAACTATTTGTCCATGCCAGCAAAGTTGGATTGATTCCATTGCTAGTCAAATTGTATGAAATATTAACTTCATGCGTGTTATTTATTCTTTTTTTTATTTTACATGCTTTGGGCTGAGATAGTTTTATTATTTTTGGTTTAGCCGTTGGGAAATTGTAAGCCTTTTTCGATTGAGTTGATTTACCAACCGAATGTGTCTCGGTTTCACGCCAATTGTCCAAGTTGGTATTTTTGTTCATTTCTTTGCTTTTATTGTTCTAGCTCAAATTGTCCAAGTTGATATTTTTGTTCATTTCTTTTTCTTTTCCTCTCACCCGAGCCATTTTCTTTTCCTCCCCCCCTCCCGTGCTTTACTTGCGTTGAGTCGGCGACTCCTTTTCCTTCAGTTCTTTTCTTCCCTTCCTCCTCGTCTCATACGTTCTCTCCCCCACCCCCCCCCCCCCCGAAAGGAAATCAAAGTTAACGCCAAATGGATGGAAGTTTTTCTTAACCCTTGTGTGTGTGCAGTGTGTTGTTTCTCTCCCTTATCCCTTGTCCAGCACTCACACATGACCCCATCTTGACACAGGCCAAGTGGGCGGCGTCTATCACTCGATGATGTCGCTGATGGACTCAGTTTTGTCAGTGGTGGACAGCTGGGACTGTAGGAAGAAGGACGAGTGTTGTGCCCAGTGTAGCTGCCTAGTCTGCAGAAACCCGCGGCTCTTTTAAATTGGGGGAGGAAAAGAGATGAAAGAGAAGTCCATGTTTGTCATTTTCCTTGTGGTGTGCACGTCTCACATTGAACGCAATACCCTGCCTGCATCCAGGGCGTACGCGCCAGTGCTGCCGGACCTTCTCTCAAAGCCCTTTTGCTGTCTCTTGTTGTCTCTAAAGCTGATCGCGAGGACAAGTAGCATGGTATGGTTCTCTCCGGTCATGTGGCCTAATCTGTCATGATGTCTGGGGAGGGGCGGGGCCATCGTGGCGGGACTCAACTGCGCTGGAACACACTCAATTCAATTGACTGCAGTTGTGAACAGGGGGGGCATTTTGATTTCATTTTGTCTATGCGTCCGTCGTGCTTTTCTTTTATCGTCTTTTGTGTTTTGCTCATCTTTAGATTTGTACGCAGTCTCGCCACCGCAACACTTGTCTTGGTCTGAATCGTAAATAGCCCATCGATCCCACCTCAAGAACAATTTCAGGGCCGCAGCTCTGTACAGGAACTTGACTCGCGTTACAATCACACACTGATGGCTGTGGAGGGGGCGGGGAGGGGGGCGTCTCCAGCTGGTCAGTGGCGGGCAACACGTGATGCTTCGTGACTGACGTTTGTGTCCGTGATGTGCCGTCGCTGCCTCCATCGTTGCCCGAGCATGAGCCGCTTGTGTCAGTCTTTGTTTGAACAGCCGGCCGGGGGGGGTTCACCCCCCCCAATCTCGTTCACTCTCTCTCTCTCGTTTCTCTGCCTTCATCTGTCATTTCAGGCTTTGTTTTCTGCCACCTCCTCTTCTTGGTGTCCACCAAGCGCTTACTTAGTGTGGTTACTTGTCCTTGTCGAGTGTGTCATCTTGCTTCCATCCAGCTGCTCTTCTTACAGCTCATGTCTATCAATGATGAGATCAGCAAGCCATCAATCTGCTCTTTTTTTTTTTTTTTTTGCCCGTCCTTCGCTTTATGGAATTGACTTGCTTTCTCAAGGTGGCAGACTACTAATGATTCTTTCCTTATTGATGCAGATTCAGCATGTAGTGACTCCTCCAAATCAAAGGTGACGTTCTCTTTTTGTTTCCTTCCTCACAAATTCTCGCCCTGGCTCAGTCACGTCCTGACCGTGTGGTTTGTCGTCTTTCCCGCAGAGCCTCTGGGGGTCAGGGAAGGATCAGTGTAGCAAAGAGATGCTGCGCTCTTCCTTCTTCGCCAGCCGCAAGCGCAAGAAGCCCAAAGACAAAGCGCAACCCAGCAGCTCGGATGACGACTTGGATGCCGTGTTCCCCAGGAAGGAGAACCCGGGGAAGAGTCAGCAGCAGCCCCCCTGCTCTCCAGAGAGTCGCACTGAGGGGGGCAAAGAGGAGGGCACTCGCCAAAAGGAGCAGCTGAAGAACAGCTCCGAAGAACAGCTTGACAAATCCGAGGTGCCTCCCGAGCTCAAGCCCACCTCACGTGGCGCCGGCTCCCCGTACGCGTCGCCGTCCCACTCCCCGAACCTGAACTGCCACGCGGTGCCGTCAGACCCGCCCTCCAACTACGACGACACGGTGTCTGACCTCGGAACAATGAACAGCAGCAGCTCCCGGGCCTCGGTGCCGAGGGCCAGGCGCTACAGGACGGGGGCACCGGGACAGGACACGGGCACCGGCGGGCCAGGAGCCGATGTGTGCTCCATCACCTCAGACTACTCCACCACGTCGTCCATGACCTTCACGACTGGCGGCGAGTTCAACACGCTGAGTTCGGAAGTGCGTTCGGTGGCAGAGAGCAGGGGCGGGGACGACGATGCCGACGACGAGCGCAGCGAGCTCTTCAGCGAGGGCAGGCCGGCGGAGACAGACAGCGAGAGTGACATTTCCGTTTTCGCCGTGGTAGCGGCCGAGCGTCTGGAGCGGCGGGAGGCCCCACGACCGCTGGCCTCCCACAGGCTCATCGAGTGCGACACGCTATCCAGGAAGAAAGCCGCTCGGCAGAAGACCGACAGCGAATCGTCGCTGGACGGGTCCCGCGGCGACAAAGATTCAAACAGACTGTCGCAGTTTTCAGCCAAAGGTCGCTCCACCGGCAGCCTCAGCTCGTCGTCCCGCGGCGAACTGGACAAAGCGGAGCCCGCCTGGAAACTGAAGATCACAGACCGGCTGAAAGTGCGTCTGCGCATGTCGGTGGACGACATGTTTGGCGTGGGCAGCCAGCGCAACGTCGAGGGCCGCAGTAAGAAGAAGAACATCCGTCGCAGGCACACCATGGGCGGCCAGCGGGACTTTGCCGAGCTGTCGGTTCTGGGCGACTGGCCCCATTGCTCAGGTTCGCGCTCCGAACTGTCGGCCGTGGACCGCCTGAGACCCAAATGCAGCTCCCAAGACTTCTCCATCGGCGACTGGATTGCACGCGAACGCCACCGCACCAGCAATCCCGAGGTCAGCCTGGATCTGGCCGAGCAGCAGGGGGCACCGTTCGGCGGCAGGCCTCGCGACGGCCTCGCGGCATCCTCGGAACTGTCACATGGGGCCGCCGAGGCTTTAAACGGCGACGTGCCGCAGGCTAAGAGCCTGAGTTTGTCGGCCACGGCGCATCCACATAAACTGGCCAGTTCCCAGGTGGTCCACTCGCGCTTCTATCAGTACTTGTGAGTCTGTGGGAGTGAAAGAGGACTTTTAACGTTCAAGTCTGCGTGTGTGCGTGATGTTTCTGAGTGAGCATGTTGTACGCATCATCATGTGAACGTGCAAGCGACTCGACAGCTGTGGACCTTACTCACGTTGAAGGCATGGAACAAATACGGTTCCTACATCTATTTTTTTAATTAGGACTGATGAGGGGACGGACGGAGCTGGCACATAAATGAACGCTGGAGTCGGATGAATTTAAGGATTAGATTTTATGAAAGAATAGATTTGTAGTTTTTGCAGATGAGCTATTTTTGTGCCAAGACAAGTTACAGAATATGTGAACCAGTAACCAAATGAAGAATGTCCAGATGTGCTCGCCGTAACGCCGACTAAAAGCTTTAGCCGCTTGTGTTGATGTTAAAATGTACAGTACATATCTGCTCATCGTGTACTTGAAACGACTTTTGGGTACGACCCGCGCGACGACTGCCGACCGGGCTTTTTCCAAAGGTACGCACGAGACTTGAAGTATGCACATGTTAAATAATACACTGAAGAGCAGTGAACAAAATAGTTGGGAGCAGTACATGGATAATCAAGAAAAAAAACGAAATCACAATAGGAAGTGCCTGACAATGAAATGTTTAGGGTGCCATATTGTCTTGTTTTACAGTACACAACTGTGACTAGTATGACTTATTTTTTTTCCCCCTTTTCTTTCTTTTAATTGTTGACTGTCTGTCGTTCTCCAGCTTTTCTTTAAGAACAATGCCGAGCTTCCATTCCTGAGGCATTCCACTCTGGTCTTAACACATTTTCTACTTTGTTTCCAACGGTTTGTTTTTATAATGTCCTTTTTAACAACTTGAATTCTGAAGATTTACTGTAAAATAAGTAACTTAAATGTACATACAGATGTCACGTTTTAGCTGCTTTACTTGACATTTCCATCGTGGGATTCAGTACAGTCTTTGCGGGATGATTCGGTAACAGATGTGCGGTGAGGAGCAATTCAAATTCGGCCCATTGACAAAACTATCAACCAAACAGTGATGAATTTGGAATCAAAAACAAAACTGCTTCCACTTACTTGAGCTTATTCATGTTTTGTTTAGACCTGTACCAAAATATGTCATTCACACTCAAAACTGTATTTATTATAGGGCTCAATTATTTTAAACACACAACAGAATATTGAAGTTCAGACTCTTCCTTTCAATTCACACTCGTTTTGGAGTGTGATTTCATTTGTGGCCAAATTTTAAATGTTTTCCCCACTTTAATGACAAAATCAAGAGTACCATTCAATTGAAAAACTCAAGTAGGCCCCTGACCGCACATTCCTGACTTGTGCCCATGCGTGTGGATAGTTTTGGTACGGGGTGTGAGGGAGTGCAAAACCTGATGCGGACCGCACAAACGCTGCCTTCCTCCTGACTGGGAGACAAGTGCACAGACTCCGGAAACACTGGAAATAAATTGTGTCAATGGCAATGATGTGACTGTGTTGGTTCTATAGAGCAATTTTTCTTATTGTGTTCAGCGGTGGTCGATTTGTTTCTTAAAGAAAGCCTTAACTGTATATGGTCATGTTTGTTTGTTTTTCAAAAAAAAAAGTCTTAATATACATGGTCGGTTTATCTAAAAAAACAATTCTTACTAGACATGGTCATTTTGTTTTCTATATATTATACATCTTTTTTATGAAAAAAAAACCTGACTATACTTTTATTAGATTTTTTTTTATAATCTTTCCTATACATGGTCATTTTTTTAGGGTTTGACCAGTTGCAATAATCCTCAAATACAGCAACAGTTTTGCGTTGTCTTTTCTCTGCACGTAATTCAGCAGGTGTCCGCAAGAGTGCGCTGGGCTTCCGTAACAAAGGTTGGCTCCACCCATGGGGAATGTGCACAACCGCTCGGCCATCGGTGCTTCGAAATAACTCCGTTCTATGGCTCCACATGTCAGCGCTGCAAACCTTTGTCCTGGTACACCACGTGAAGTAAATGACGGGATTTTTTTTTTTTACCTCATCTAATATGTATCAAGCATACGAGCTGGTGTTTTAGAACAGGCTAGACAAGTAAATAAAAACGAAAAAACAATACTTGCTAAACTTCTAAAAAGTTATTGCCTTATTTTTTTCACTGTTGAGAGAAGCGCGCAATACAATGCGGATAGTGCTGCGGGGAAACGATTGACAAGCGTTAGCACATTCACGCTTGGCACATTCCGCAGGGGTAGAGAGTCGAACCCTAAATCTGAGGGGTTCGAGTGCAGCGACGGAGCCGTTCGGCGGTCACCTCGCTTTCACTTTAGTGTTGGCTGGTGAGTGAACGATTCGTTCAAAAAAACGAGTTCTTTCGACTCGACCAGAGCCTGCTCGGAAACAAAAAGAAGATTTGGTCATATTGATAGGGTATCCATCCAAACATGTTCGGTGTTCAAAGTTTGAACGGATAGTCCGAAGCAACCCTTTCCACAGTAGTCACCATGACAAGCGACCACCTGGTGGCGTTAGTGTGCCGAGCGCCGTTGGACGATGAAGAGAAGAAGATTTGAATTGACGGATGTGACGTCAGGGCTTTAGGTAAATTGAAGACAGGTGTGCTCAAGGGGAGTTATCATATGCAGGTGCCACCGAGCGCGTGGCGGCGGACGGTTTCTCAAGTAAGCTAGCACGCTAGCAAATGTTTGTCGTCTCCTGCCGTTTTTCACGACAGACGCCGTGTTTGTTGCACGATTTTCGCGCTCAAGGGGAGTTCCGAAATGCAGGTGCCACCGAGCGCGTGGCATTTTCTCCAGTAAGGGAGCAAATGTTTGTCGTTTCTTGCCGTCTCTCACGACAGACGCCATGTTTGTTTGTTGGAAGATTTTCCCACGGCGACTGTAAGCGTCGAAATTAACTGGAGACTGCAAGGAGAGTTTTCAAATAGGCCCCAAAATGTGTGGTTTGTTGCCTTTTCTCACAAGCCTTTTTTATTTTGTTTGTCGCAGGATTGTCGTGCTCTCGTGACGTCACGTCCACCGCGACGGTGGGCCTGGAGGTAAATTGTAGGCCGCAGGCAATTTAGCCCGTGAGCAAATGTTTGCAGTTTCTTACGATGCCGTTTATTATTTCTTGCAGGATGTTCGCTGTCTAGGGAGTGCTTGAGGTTTGGGCACAGCACGCCACAATCGACTTTGCGTCGCGTCGTTGCGCGTTTTGGTGGTATTTTAAATGTCATTCGCGGGTTTTTTTTTTTTTTTTTTTGCTGGCCAGCAACATTTGCGTGGGTTATTTTCTCCCGTTTTGGACGCCGCCAACCTGGATCATCTGTCCAATGTGAGGTGAGTTGATGAATGATGAAATTAAAATATCAATTATAATCCTGAATAATTATCATAATTTACTACAATATAATGATTATATATTTTTTCAACTGCAAAACTCTACTTAGTATGTATAAAATTAAAATATCTATTTTTGTTGCAATAATTTCTGTTTGTCTTTTGTAGCACTAGAAAAGGCTGCCCAGCCAGCATCCTTCTATACAAAGCAAGCAGGAGGCTCTTGAGGAGCTATTTCAGTGATGCTGAGGACACTGAGGAAGAGTAATCCTAAATCAGGTGAAAACCTGTTTTTGTCAAGTTTCAGCTTCCCAACACACAATGGTTGTCGAATCTTAGCTTCCCAGCACACAATTAATGGCTGTCTGTGTTATTGTAGGCTGCAAGAGGAGCCAAATGGGAAAAGTATAATTCCATATGAAAAGGCGCAATGGCCTATCCAAAGGAGCCATGGCCTATCCAAAGGAGCCATGGCCTATCCAAAGGAGCCATGGCCTATCCAAAGGAGCCATGGCCTATTCAAAGGAGCCATGGCCTGTCCGAAGGAGACATGGCCTGTCCAAAGGAGCCATGACCTGTCCATAAGAGCAATGCCATACCCAAAAGAGCAATGCTATATCAAGTCAAGAATCAAGCAGCACGCTGCAAGTCGACGTGTGCGGATCATGTGCCCAGGAGGGGGCAGTGTGGTTGCCTTTGGTTATGGGTGCATGACGGAAAGGTTGCAGGTGTGGCTAGTGTTTGGGGCTCTGATGGTTGGTCTTACTTAAGAGGTGTGCTGTGGTTGTGGCTTGTCTGGATCCAGCGTTGTCTTGTGCTTGGTTGCCATTGACGGCTCACTTGGGGGAGGACGTGGTTACGTGGATGGAGACAAAACTTAAACTTTGATGTGGATCCGAATGTTCAATTTTGCCATATGACGTGTACCATTTTGTGTCTTTTTCTAACCTGCCACTATTGTACTTGCTGCATTTGTTCTCTTCCTCGGTGTAGGGTGGCGTTGGAGCGAGCCGATTCCGAATGTCCAATTTTGCAATTTGACTTGTACCATTTTGTCTTTTTCTAACCTGCCACTGTTGCACTTGATCTAACCCTAACCTACCACCACTGTGGTACTTGCGTTCTTTGTTCTCCCCTAGGTGTAGGGCAGCATTGGAGTGAGACGGTAACTTTTTGTGTCTTTTTCTAACCTACCACTGTCGTGCTTGATCTAAGCTGTGTGTCCTTTGTCCTCTAGGTGTAGGGGGCGGTGTTTGGGCGAGCCGGTCCACGAGGAAGACATAATGATGCGAGCAGCGCCCAACTCATTGCGTGTTCTGCCATTTGTAGACTGGACGCAAAAGGAGGGGGGGCGCACGGCCCGATCCGATCCGACCCGGCGGCGGTCACCAAAAGCAGCTAGTCGCTGTGATCAAGTAAGCAAGTGACCGACAACTTGGGGTGCTCTTTGAGTTTCTAACATTTGTTTCTGTTTCTGCAGATGGCGACCGGGACGTGACACAATCAGATCAGAGGTGGACTGACTGCTGTGGCATTAATCTGAAGTCGCAGAGTTCTGAGGGAGACCCGCTTCCTTGGAGGCGTCGACCTGCGCAGCTCTATAGTGTGAAATGGATTTATTTTTCATTTTTTTAAATTGCACCAGCGGTGTCCCAATGTCTGCTTGAGGGCTGCATACTGACACAAATTCATTAAATCAATCACGAAATGTTGCGTTCATTTGTGTGGTGTGTTGCGAGGCTGCCATTTGGACACCAATGGTGACGTGTGTAGGGCTGCACGTGTATTGGAAAACTGCCATATGGTGGTCTAGGTTATTGACATGCACTTTAAGACCGCAAAGATTTTTTTTTTTCATGTCTCAAATGAAACATGTTTTCTTGCCTAACTATTTGTAATGAGTTAAGACGGTAAGTCATTGATGTAAGTTTAAGTTAACTAATCTAACTGATCTCATTGCAATCAAATAGTTAACCTCCATCCAAGAATTTTGCACAACTTGCCTCCATGCAGTGGTCTGGCCCAATACTGCCATATCATTGATTTTCCAAAATGTTGTGCAGCCCTCATTGAGTGTCAAACGCGCAGCGACCGCGCAGCGACGGCAAGCGCAAGCGACGGCAAGCGCAAGCGACGGCAAGCGCAAGCGACGGCAAGCGCAAGCGACGGCAAGCGCAAGCGACGGCAAGCGCAAGCGACGGCAAGCGCAAGCGACGGCGCAGCGAGACTTTTGTGCTTGTCTTGCAAGGTGGAAGAGACGATGTATGAATCAAAGAGCCGGTGGACGGAGGCCACCAGACCCGCGATTGGTGAGCGGGGTGCACACGAGACTGATGGGTGCAGATGCAGCCAGCGTTTCGGGGGAGTATGACTTTGTTTTTTCTTTTGTCCTTTCCCTACCCCTGTCTGTTTGAATAGGGTAACTAGTAGCACGCACGGGCATTTGGGTTGCTGTGACCCTCTAGATACGAATCGGCAAAGTAAACACCCCCTGCCTCCCTTCCTCCTCCCCCCCCACCCCCTTCTCTCTCTCTCTCGTCCAACGGCGCTTGGCACACTGACGCCACCAGGTGGTCGCCTGTCATGGTGACTACTGTGGAAAGGGTTGCTTCGGACTATCCGTTCAAACTTTGAACACCAAACATGTTTGGATGGATACCCTATCAATTTGACCAAATCTCCTTTTGTTTCCGAGCAGGCTCTGGTCGAGTGGTTAACGCCATTGCCTTCAATCAAATGAAAATATTTGTATCGATAGTTCATCCTAAAATGAATTGTTCTTGCAAAAATTCTGCGGCCGTTGCAGTGCTCCCGTGGATTCATTTTCAATTCAGTTGTTAAGAAACACCACTGTTGCACAGAGACAATTTTTGAGTCGTATCAAATAAATTATTTTCAAATTGGTCCAAACAAGTTTTTCCGTCATAGCTACAAATGGCCAGATTTTTGTTCTCATGCCCAAAAAAATAAAAACAAGAAATAAAACACCAGACAAGTTTTAACAGGTTTTAATGTTTATTAAAATAATAACACAAGTAAATTTCAAACCAGCAATCTAACGTGAAATTACAGTAGATATATTGGAGAACAATATTTAAGTGTATATATGCATACACGTTATTTTAAGTGTTATAAAATAACGATTAACCAAAGAGAAGCATAATCTCCCCGTTGTTGCATAACGGCGCATCCCTTCATGCAACAGTTAGCCGTTAGCTTGGAGAAAACGTGCATAAAAGGAGTGGTGTTTCAGTGAGTATTTTGAGTGAACCGATTCTGAAGATTAACTAGAATACACATCACTAGTACAAAACAGTGCAGACGACCATAAGCTGCCAGGTCGAAATAGCCGACAGGTTTATGACACCGGCTCCTACTCGGTAAGAACTTGGTTCAAACCCCATCCATCCATCCATCTTCTTCCGCTTATCCGGGGTCGGGTCGCGGGGGCAGCAGCTTTAGGAGGGACTCCCAGACTTCCCTCTCCCCAGCCACTTCATCCAGCCCATCCCGGGGGATCCCAAGGCGTTCCCAGGCCAGCTGAGAGACATAGTCTCTCCAGCGCATCCTGGGTCGTCCCCGGGGTCTCCTACCGGTGGGACATGCCCGGAACACCTCCCCAGGGAGGCGTCCAGGAGGCATCCTGATAAGATGCCCGAGCCACCTCATCTGGCTCCTCTCAACGTGGAGGAGTAGCGATTCTACTCCGAGTCTCTCCCGGATGACCGAGCTTCTCTCACTATCTCTAAGGGAGAGCCCGGACATCCTGCGGAGAAAACTCATTTCGGCCGCTTGTATCCGAGATCTCGTTCTTTCGGTCAGGACCCATAGCTCTTGACCATAGGTGAGGGTAGGAGCGTAAATCGACCGGTAAATTGAGAGCTTTGCCTTTTGGCTCAGCTCTCTCTTCACCACAACGGACCGGTACAGGGTCCGCATTACTGCCGACGCTGCACCGATCCGCCTGTCGATCTCGCGCTCCATCCTCCCCTCACTCGTGAACAAGACTCCAAGATACTTGAACTCCTCCACTTGGGGCAGGATCTCATCCCCGATCCGGAGAGGGCATTCCACCCTTTTCCGATCGAGGACCATGGACTCGGATTTGGAGGTGCTGACCCTCATCCCGACCGCTTCACACTCGGCTGCGAACCGTTCCAGAGAGAGCTGGAGATCACGGCCTGAAGAAGCCAACAGCACCACGTCATCTGCAAAAAGCAGAGACGCGATGCTGAGGTCCCCAAACCGGACCCCCTCAACGCCTTGGCTGCGCCTAGAAATTCTGTCCATAAAAATTATGAACAGAATCGGTGACAAAGGGCAGCCTTGGCGGAGTCCAACCCTCACTGGGAACGAATCCGACTTACTTGCCTGAAATGCGGACCAGACTCTGGCATCGGTGATACAGGGACCGAACCGCCCTTATCAGTTGGCTCGGCACCCCGTACTCCCGAAGCACCCTCCACAGAACCTCCCGAGGGACACGGTCGAACGCCTTCTCCAAATCCACAAAACACATGTGGACTTGTTGGGCGAACTCCCATGCACCCTCGAGGATCCTGCCGAGGGTGTAGAGCTGGTCCACTGTTCCACGGCCAGGACGAAAGCCACACTGCTCCTCCTGAATCCGAGGTTCGACCTCCCGACGGACCCTCCTCTCCAGCACCCCTGAATAGACCTTACCAGGGAGGCTGAGGAGTGTGATTCCCCTGTAATTGGAACACACCCTCCAGTCCCCCTTCTTAAAGAGGGGAACCACCACCCCAGTCTGCCAATCCAGAGGCACTGTCCCCGATGTCCACGCAACGTTATAGAGGCGTGTCAGCCATGACAGCCCCACAACATCCATAGCCTTTAAGAACTCGGGGCGGATCTCATCCACCCCCGGGGCCTTGCCACCGAGGAGTTTTTTAACTACCTCAGTGACTTCGACCCCAGAGATTGGAGAATCCGCCTCAGAGTCTCCAGGCCTTGCTTCCTCAATGGAAGGCGTGTAGGTGGAATTGAGGAGGTCTTCGAAGTATTCTCCCCACCGACTCACGACGTCCCGAGTCGAGGTCAGCAGCACGCCATCCCCACTGTAAACAGTGTTGACGTTGCACTGCTTCCCCCTCCTGAGACGCCGGATGGTGGACCAGAATTTCCTCGAAGCCGTCCGAAAGTCATTCTCCATGGCCTCACCAAACTCCTCTCACGCCCGGGTTTTTGCCTCAGCAACCGCCGAAGCCGCGTTCCGCTTGGCCATCCGGTACCTGTCAGCTGCCTCCGGAGTCCCGCAGGCCAAAACGGCCCGATAGGACTCCTTCAGCTTGACGACATCCCTTACCGCCGGTTGGAGGCGGGGCTCGAAGGCGAGCGTCTGGTGGCCGGGCCTTCGCCCATGGGGCCCGGCCGGGCATAGCCCGAAAAGGAAACGTGGGTCCTCCTTCCCATGGGCTCACCACCTGTGGGAGGGGCCGAAGGGGTCGGGTGCAATGTGAGCTGGGCGGCAGCCAAAGGCACGGACCTTGGCGGTCTGATCCCCGGCTGCAGAAGCTGGCTCTTGGGACATGGAATGTCACCTCTCTGGCTGGAAAGGAGCCTGAGCTGGTGTGCGAGGCAGAAAAATTACGACGAGATATAGTCGGACTAGCCTCCACGCACAGTTTGGGCTCCGGTACAAGCCCTCTCGAGAGGGGCTGGACTCTCTTCCACTCTGGAGTTGCCCACGGTGAGAGGCGTCGAGCAGGTGTGGGTATACTTATTGTCCCCCGGCTGGGCGCCTGCACATTGGGGTTCACCCCGGTGAATGAGAGGGTAGCCTCCCTCCGCCTTCGGGTGGGGGGACGGGTCCTGACTGTTTTTGTCTATGCACCAAACGGCAGCTCAGAGTACCCACCCTTCTTGGGGTCCCTGGAGGAAGTGCTGGAGAGCGCTCCTTCTGGGGACTCCATCGTTCTACTGGGTGACTTCAATGCTCACGTGGGCAATGACAGTGAGACCTGGAAGGGCGTGATTGGGAGGAACGGCCCCCCCGATCTGAACCCGAGCGGTGTTCTATTGTTGGACTTCTGTGCTCGACACGGATTTTCAATAATGAACACCATGTTCAAGCATAAGGGTGTCCATGTGTGCACTTGGCACCAGGACACCCTAGGCCGCAGTTCGATGATCGACTTTGTAGTCGTGTCATCGGATTTGCGGCCGCATGTTTTGGACACTCGGGTGAAGAGAGGGGCAGAGCTGTCAACTGATCACCACCTGGTGGTGGGTTGGCTCCGATGGTGGGGGAAGATAATTGTACTAAGTTCATTTTGTTTTTCCTTATTTAACACTTCACTGGTTTCTTTTATATCAAACAAATTGTTTTAGGTTATTCACCTGACATGTTTCGGCGGTTTCTTCCGCCTTCATCAGAGTGGGGGAAGATGCCGGTCCGACCCAAACGCTCTGTGAGGGTCTGCTGGGAACGTCTGGCAGAATCTCCTGTCAGGAAGAGCTTCAACTCTCACCTCCGGCAGAGCTTTTCCCACGTCCCGGAGGAGGCGGCGGACATTGAGTCTGAGTGGACCATGTTCCGCGCCTCCATTGTTGAGGTGGCCGACCGGAGCTGTGGCCGTAAGGTCGTTGGTGCCTGTCGTGGCGGCAATCCCCGAACCCGCTGGTGGTTCAAACCCCGGTGTGAGAATATACCTACAGGTGCTTCTATTGCGCAATCAACCCTTTATTTATTAATTTTTTTGGGGACCAGCGTCCAAACCGGAATCATGAATTGCTGTCAAATATGAATAGGATTAAAATAGTAACCGATAGGAGCAGAACCACCTAGCAAGGTTGCATTGATGTCCCTTCCAAACACTTTCTACTGGCTCTCGTACGGTTTTAGGTTTGCATGGGAGACGAACTCAGCTGGCCGCCGCTTGCTCGTCCTCCGTTTCCTCATTGTTCTCTCGGTCCACGCTGGCTGGCGACGGGCACGTTGTAGTGGCGATCGTCCTCGGTGACGAGGCCACTAGCCTTTGTGCTCATCGGGGTAGGCCACAAATTCCTCCATGTCGGCCATGTATATAGGTGGTATACCTGCAGGGTGCAGCGCAGGGCGTCGCCCAGTAGGCACGGCGCATCTCCACCTGCTCAAGCCTGGCGCTTGATGGCAGGTCTTTCCCGTGAATCGGCATGAGCGTGTTCTCCAGCACGCCAGCTTCTGTGCCCGCGAGCATGTGCGTCGTCACTGACTCGTTCACTCACAGACCCGTTTAGTCGGTGAACGTGAAATGCAATTCACAACTCGTTCATGAACAGGAAGTTGCGTCATTTTCTTCTTCGATTTGTTTTATGGTGAGGTGGCACCAGCTTCAATGCGACATCTACTGGTTGAAGTAATATGAACTGAAAAAAGAACGAATCACTTTAGGAAGTGATTCGTTCACTGGAAAAAAGATCCGTTCTTTTGAACAAATCGTTCACCCACGAGCCAACACTATTGGGGATGCAAAGTAAATAAAGGCGAGGAGGGGGGGCTGAATCAAACTGCCAAAAAAGAACGGTTCAAAATGCTTTATGTACATTAAGTTGCACATAGTACATAAAGGCTTAATGTCTTATTTTATACACTTTGTACATTAGCTGACTACAAACCACTGACGCTAAGTAATTTGACTGGTAGAGAGAGAAAGTTTTAGCCATTTAGCACAAAATTCACAACATAATGAGACATCAAAATGGAGGACGTTCCAGAAAAGCTTATTGTAAATTTCCATTTACAAACCATTATAACATCTTCCACGCATTTCAGGTGTCAAGTGTGACTGATATTTCTGTAAAATGGGGTTTTCTTGCTCACAAACACACACAAAAACATATTCCCCTCACTTCCATTTGTCAAGTGGGCTACTAACATTGACCGTCGGCCCACTTTTAAGGCACGGTGACTAAAAAAAATTGCACTCTTTTAAATATTTGTACACATTTGATGGACTACAACATTGTGCCATTGATTTGTCACAAAAGTACAAAGGAGAATTATAGCCACCTTAAAAATGAAAACAATTCATTACGAGTTGCCAGCAAATCACAGTATGTTTATGTAAGTAAAAAAAGTAAAATACTTTAGTAGAGATTTAGTTCTGATCTTACAATAAAATGGTATTTCTTGTGGATAAAAAGTTTTTTATTGTGAAGACTGTTATATATTTGGACTTTGATTGCAACTTTTTCAAGGTTTTTAAGTTTAATGTATTTAAATGAGGGAAAACGCTTTGAGATGAAATATATATTTTTGAGATTTAAATAATCAATTCTCAAAGAATTAAGAAAAAATAACTTTTCTCCCTTCAGTTTCTCCATAATACTCCTTTGTACAAAAGACACACACCACTAATAGGGTGGAAAACACCAAACAGAGTACTGTACTTGTGAGCACAACAACCAGTTAATTCATTGGCAAAATCACCAGAAACCGGCGGTTCAGTCTCCGGGTCAATAGGGGGCGATATTTTGTGCTGAAAAGTGCTGGCTTCTTGGAGCCGCCATGTTAGTTCTCTTTGATTATCAAACTCACCGATTAAAAGATCAGATTAGGTTGTCTCCTGGCGTCCAAAACCAAAGTGCTATCCAAAATTGTGCCCTCACAAAGAAAATAATGCTCAACTTTGTCGTCGAGCTCTTGAGAAAAAAAAAATCGGATGATGTTTTATTTTTATTGTTAATGTTTACGGATTAGGAAGAATACAAAAGAATGTCGAACTCTTGTGACATCTAATGCTGATTTTTGCTATCCAATCGTGAGAAGCCAAAATTGAAACCACAATAAAAATTCGATTAATTTCTCAACATTATCATTCATTTGTTTAAAACCAGACCCGTGAGGGCAACCTTATGTCACCCTGAGTAAAATATCAATGATGCAAGCACAAATGCGCTGCGTAAACGATCAAAATTGAGCATTAGAATTTGCCTGAATATATGATTGGAGGTTGTGTTATAGAGTGCACCTCATAGGTTTCCCGATGGTTGTATTTTCTTGCCTGCAGGTTGTCAATGTTCCCACAGGTTTGTAGCATTTCCAAGGATTTGTCCTCCTAAGTGGCTCCATGAACGACATGTCCGATGGTTCTAAAGGTGCAGGGAGATTTGTCGACTTTCCTCCGATGGGCAGCGGGAAGCCTCGTCGCAACGTGCAGGGTGGGCACTTCAGACTTGGGTGGCTTTCTTTTGTTCTGCGTTGCATATTGTGCTGTGTTCACTGGCTGGGGGAGGGGGAGGCAGAGGCGGGGGTGGCTCGTCGCTCGGGCTTAGCGATCGTCCTCGTCCACGTCCTCCTGCTCATCCTTAACCACTTCAGGTAGCCGGAAACACTCCCCAAAGAAGTTGACCAGAGAGCGGCTCAGGTGCTTTTGGGTGTCTTCGCTGTGCAGGAAGTGGCCCTCGTCCGGGTAGATCTGAACAGGAGAACAATTTTATTAGCACAAATTGTGGAAATTCAAAGAAACTGACTTTGGTGTGCCTAATGGGCTGTCTGCTAACCCCCCCCCACACACACACACACACACACACACACACATCTCACCTGAAGAGTGTAATTGGCCTTCTTGCTGATTAAATGGTTGATAAACTTGGCCGTGTGCTGAAAGTGAACCTTTTCTATAGACAGAAAGAATAATGAGTAAAAAAGAAATCTTACAGCCTTTTCCGAAAAGAGTCATTAGATACCGTCTGCAGTGGGGTGGATGATCAAGTACTGCTTCTGCACCAGCTGACCTGCTCTGTGAGCTAAATTTGACATCTGGCACACAAAAAGAAATGCTCACAGTCACAAACAAAGTCTTTTTTAAGTTATTTGAAAATGATGCAATATACCGCGTAGACTCTGGAATCAGTCTTTGAGCCCAGGTATCGTTCGGAGAATGCCGACACTGGTTGGGGGGGGGAAAGGAAAATATTCAAATGGCACATAATTGAACTCTCTGGCTGATCTGAATAAAAAAATCGGGTTTTACCGTAAAGCTCGAAATCCGTGATGGGCGAGACTGCGGTTCCACATTTAAGCTGAGTGAACTCATCTGAGCTGAGCAGCAGTGTGGACAAATATCCTCCGTACGCCTGCACGACGACGACAGATGGATACGTTCGATTTTTTTCGAGCGAGAACAACCCGCAGAATACCACCAGGCGTTACCTTTCCATACACTCCCATTCGAGTCTTGTCGATGTAAGGCTCTTTGGAGATGAACCTGAGCGCCTCCAGCTGGTCTCGTTCCTCCAGCTTGCCCAACCTCCTGTGCACTTTGTGGAGGAGGTTGGTACCCTGGAAGCCGCTGCCGTGGCCGTCGAAGCGGATGACGACGGTGCCGAAGCTGCTCACCAGGATGGTGGCCCAGTCCACCTGGAACTGCTCGGTGACCATCTGGCCGCCTGGCGTCCCGTCGCTTGGTTTACGAGGCGACGATGTCGAGTTTAATGTTCAGTCGGGCGCATACATTTTGTGAGTCGAAGAAAAGGAGGATCACGTGACCATATGGAGGCATTTGCGTCTGGTCGTACTTACACCAGCAGCAGCAAGGGGTAATGGGCTGTGTCCACAAATCCAGCTGGCTTGAGAATCTGCATGGTGAGAGCTGCGGCACACGCAAAACAATTTTTCTTTTTTTTTTCTTTGAAGCTCGCAGTCTTTGTGCAATGCATGTAAAGGCCTACTGTAGTCGTCTATGGTGATGGTGTCGTACTCCACTTTGGGCATCTGCATGTTGTTGTACGTGGTGTTGACTCGCTCGTTTGTCTCTACATCCAACAGCTCTGCACACACAAAAAAAAGGTCAAAATGCGCATGACAGTCGGGACAGAAAAACATCTCCGGGAGGACATTTTACTCTGTTTGTCTTCTGTTCTGTAGACGGCCACGCTCGGAATGTCAGGCCCTGGGAAGGAGTTCAGATTAAAAAAAAAAAAAAGGGGCTGTTTTGGAATGACAGAGCTGCTTTGGAGGTGACTCACCTTTACAGCTGAGTAGGAAGTAGCGCATGTCGTGACTGAACGACACGTCCACATAGCCGCACTTAAACTGGCAGGACAGGCAGCAGCGGTTGAACGGCGGAATCGTGTCCGTGCTGTAAAACGCCATTGACGTGACTCGACGCGCACATGATGACGAGGTGCCGAGGAAGCGTCTACCTGTACAAGTGTCGCCGTTTGGGGTCGTCCTCTGTGCTCAGAAAGTATCTGGGAAAAGAAGCCGCTAAGGTAAGCGTCGTTTGTCTGATCTTGCAAAAGTGTGCAAAAGAGCCAAACTGACATGAGGTTCCTCTGGTGATTGTAGGCCAGGATGTTGGTGACATCCCAGTCCCCCGACGTCAGCGACTGAAGTATGTCCAAGCTGGTGTTCAGCTAAGGCAGATGAGTCAAGTCAAGCTCAGACGAGAAACATCCACTTGTGCGAGCGATAGCATACCATGGAGGTGGACATAGAAATATGGAAGAACTTCCCTCTCCCACCCTGAGGGATGGCTCGTGTGAAAAAGAACTTGTGTCCATCGTGTGAAAAAAGCGGCGCTTCATTCTGCGGACGGGAAGAACATGTGGTGTGTTTGCATGCTAGTGCACAAAAACACACGGGTGATGTTTCACACCTACCTGTCTGTGCAACCAGCTTGTGCTCTCATCTTCATGTTTCTAAAAAGTCACAATGCGTTATTTAAGCCTCTGCTGATCTCACATATACTTGTGTAAAAAAAATATATAAACCATTTTTTTTATATACATGGTATAATCATCTTCATTACAAACTGACACAAAGAAAAAAAGTATTTAAAGCTATCAGGTGCGTTCATGCAATCATGCAATAACAACGTTTGGCCACATGGCGGCAGTATTTTTCAGTCCTTTGAAATTAAAGCCTTTTAAGGTCAAGTTGATCCCATTCTAAATAGCTCCTAAATATTTTCACATCATTTGTTGGTATAAATCCTGAGCATTTATTATCTGATTGTATTTTTAAAGGCAATTATTTAAAAAAATCTGCAAAATGTAATTGAATCAATTGTTTTGCTTATACTTCAAACAACGATGTCACTGAGTAGATTAGCGCACCTTGACGCAGACCCCTGTGGTCGCCTCACACAGTGTCAATATGGAATTGTTCTGGGCTCTGTTCAGCCAGTTGACAGCCAGTTTGGTGCTGGTGGCCCATTTCACCATGGTGATGTAATACTCCCTCCTGGGAAAAAAAAAAAAAAAAGGACAAAAGTCCATGCAGGGACCGTCAGAAGTAGCCGCCGTCAGGCTTAGCCACCGAAGCATATCAATGACACCTTGAGATGGGCTCTCACCCGATTCGGGGGTCATCGGGTTTCTTCATGACCACGGTGTGCAGAGGACCGTTGAGGCTCACCACTGACAGGTGCACCACAGGGTTTTCCTCCCCAGCCTGCGGAGGCGGCCCAAAGGAAAGCGGATATGTCCGTTTGGGTTTCAGGTGCGACACCAAAAGCCGTGGAACAGCGTCGTGTCGCGACTTACCTTCGGGTAGTGGTATTCCAAAGTGTTGGGGTACGGCGTCCCCGTGAAGAAGGGGACTTCCATCTTTGGCACCAGCGTGTCGTTGATTGTCATGTAGGCCAGACGCAGGCCGTCGGGGGACCACCAGTGGGCCTTGTAGCTCTGCAGGATCTCCTCTGGGCCCCAAGGAAAAAAAAATACAATTAGAAAACATTTTAAAATAGTCATGATGAGATATAAAAGAAAAATGATTCAGTCGTGCCTTAGTCCAACATATTGTTAGAGTAGATTCAAATGTAATCCAGCAGGGGGCACTATAGCTTTATAGAAAGCAGCCTGTTGCTATTAGGTCGTCATCTTTTTGTGAGGGATAAAACATCATCAGGATTGATTGTGCGTCTATATTTATGAAGGTTTTGTGTGTATCGCATAACCTAAACTCGTATTGGCTGAACGATTTGATACGGTGTGGTGTTTGAAGACAGTTGAGTTAGTTACACTGCCTCAGTTTATGATGACTCCGGGAGGAGCCATTATTGATTGATTATTCACAGCAACTTGGATGCTGAGAGCGGCTGGCACAGCCCGAGCGCGTTGATGCCGAAAAGTTGCCTTCGGAAAATAAAGTGCAAATAAATCACAATTCATTTGTGTAGCTCAAGGCTGAGAGCTGCGCAGAGGGACAATACAACCTAACCTTCACTCTCGCTCTTGCTCTCTCCGCGCAGGAATAAGCGACATGATTTGTGTCGGGGTGATAAATCCTTACGAGGCAGCGGGAAGAACGTTACAAAACAAATCTTTGCACGCTAATGAAAATGGATTACGTCTCTCATTTCGCTTTCTGGGTGCCACCAAAAAGAAATAATCCTATTAATAAGGACACGATTAAATCCGACCCCCCTCAGCAGTTCAGTAGAATTACAGATCCTCCCTCCATAAATGGCTTTTTGTAATTGCATTACACATTCATAACATTCACAGATTGTTATTAAAAGCCCCCTGGGAAATAATAACGGCGTTACGGAGAAAATAAGTTGCCATTGACGAGCCTCGACGTTTTATCATAAATGACAGCAGCGGGGGGGGGGGGGGGGGGGAACCCTCACACATTTCCATTAGCAAAACCCACGCTGAACAAACAATTTCAATCAATAAAATGAACACATTTTGAAATACATGATCTATATTTAGATGAACAAGATCAATATGACTGATGCATAATGGATGGCAAACGTCGTATTTTCCTGAATGAATTCAAAGAGCCTAAATACAGTGCTTAGTGTGACAATAGAGGTGTCAAAACGTGGAGATTGCTTTAAGTGGCTAGAATCGATGCTTGAATTTTACCGGCGCTTTTCTGAAACACTTTACAAATCCACTCAACATCCTTTTTTTTCTTCTGAAGCAAAATTGACTGAATATTTAACATCTGCCAATATAGAGTACAAAGTGTAAAAATGTTCCTTTTACAATTGTTGCATTGAGTTTGACGAGTGCAGTGGGCCTACCTTCATAGAGCCAGTCAGCCAGGCCGTTGAAGACCACGCCCTCCTTTCCGCTAGAAACCAGCCGGATGGTGCGACTCTCTACTGTTGCTCTGTAGTAGATGTTGTTCTCAAATATGAAGACCTGCAGCCAAATACAAGGAGATGCTCAATATCATCTAACACCTGTCTGCAAGAATTCGGCTTTCAGTTTTCATCAGCACTGTCTTGCAGGCCAACAATTTCATCGACCACTAAAATTGAACCTGAGGGGATAAACTCTTCGAAAAAATACGAAAAAAGGGATTTCAATTTGAGAAAAGAAATAAAGAAAAGGCCAGCTATAATCCTGGATGAAGTTTTGACATGCTACTTTGTCAAATAATACTTTCATTTTGATCTTTCTCATCACGGTCTCTTTTTTTGTACAAACAACCTGACATTCAGATCTGTGTGCCTCTCGCTGATTGCTCCGTCACAGCGGAGTAATTGGTTGCACTTTAATGGGGGCATCTTCATCTCTGTGTAGATCTGATCTGCTTGACTTCACACACAGTCACACATTTGGACGCTGACGCGGCGTGATCAATGCCTCCATTGCTGACGGATTTCAGGCGAAAAATCTTTGCAGCGAAAGAAGCTGGGATGAAAATGAGGGTGAACACGTCAGACTGTGACAAAAGACAAGCGCTCGACGTTTTGTTTTTCCTGGCACCTTAAATGGAATCATCTGGTAATGTTCCATTGCAGCCTTTAGATGAATCCATAAAAACAAAAAAACAATTAGAAAGGTAAAACTTTTTGAAAAAGAATTACGTCGCAACAATCGATTTTAACAATATAATAAATTGTTCAACTCTTACGATAAAAAGCCACGTGAAGAAAACAAAACAAAATGGTAATGATCCTGCTCCTGCTGACCCGGCATATCAATGAGTGCCTGTAAATGCCAAACGCATACAAACACAAAATTAACTGGGCACACTAGTTCAATTTATCTACTTGGATGCAGCGAAAAAAAAATCTGTGCCCAAATGTTTCATGATACACACGCACACACATGTCAGTGTTTTGGTTCCCGAGGCGACAATCCAAATGATTGGTTCTGCCTTGAGGAGCCATCTGCGCTGCTGTTGCTCAGCATCTTCAGCGCGCCCCCATCAGTCCAGATGGTGAAATGCATTTTCAAATTCGCCTGCTATATTGTTGTTCTCTTCAGAGTACAATTCCCATTCCCATTTTGGTTTGTTTTTGTTGTGTAAGGCCTTACGAGCTGCTGGCCTTTAGGTCCCCATCCAGCAAATTGCAGCACAGCTTCGTGCACTTCGGGAGGGTTCAAGGGCCATGTTTCCCTGCGCAAAACAAACAACATCGCAATCATGTGCACTGGATGTTTTTCTTTACAGCTGTCACTGTTCCTGCACTGAGCGGTCAAGGTGAATGATGACAATTTGGAGAAAAAAACTTACTGTGTTGTAAGGCTGTAAATAATGTACTTGGCCACATAGGAATGTTGATAGATCTGCCAAAATAAATAAGATGACAATTCAAGGCTGAGAAACATCAGGTTAATTTAAAAAACAAAAAAAGAAAAAAGCTGCAGTGGTAATAAAAATGTGAATGTCCCAACCAGTTTCAAGTCAAAGGCAAATAGCACTTGTTGCAGGTCAGGTGACACTTGGTACCTGGCGGCCTTCGATCTTTCCTGGATGAGAGCGAGAGAGCGAGAGAGCGAGAGAGCGAGAGAGAGAGAGAGAGAGAGAGAGAGAGAGAGAGAAAATAACTAACAGGGAAATTGACAACTCTACAGTGAGTTGATTAAGGTGCACTCACAAACATTTGGTTTGGCACGACAACATGTTTCTCCTCCGTGTCCACGTTGAGCTTGACAACATCACCTTCCCTTGTACGATACAGCAGCTCATTACCTGCGCCGAGGAAGTCAACACATGAACTCATTCACAAAACAGGCCAGTTTATTCATGGATGAGGTCAAAAGAATAATAATAATCGTATTCTTATTTTCTGAGCTTTTTTTTTTTTAAAGCTCCGCCCCTGATTTAAAGAAAAAAAAAAAGGAAATTTGTTATGAATCATGTTTAAACACTAACACAAAACTATTTAAACACATGTTTAACGAACAGACGGACTTTGTTGAACTTCAAAATATAATAATGACATCTATTTTCATACCGTATATATTCCAAATGAAGCAAAGATTCTACCGCGTTAGCAAACTGATGTATTTCACGGTCTAAAATTGCTCACATTTGCGGGATTAAATGTACGATTTAGCGCTTTTAAAGTAATAAAGTAAATCCTTTCCACACAGGCATCCGGATGGAGGGTCAGGCAGGGTACCGCTGATTGTTCCACTTGCCAAACTTCCATTCTGTTTGTACTTAAAGTAGATTTGCATAAGATTAAGAGAGATTAAGTCCCAGATGTTGCCTAGCGATAGCGCAATATCTCACTCGCACATAACGCAAGAAGCGGTCGCCAGCCGGCTCGTTCCGACGGTGCCGGTAAAACGCGTTTGCATCTCGGGAGGTGGCGGCGGGCGAGTCGGAGGTGAGTCCAAAGGCGAGTGAGGCAAGAAGCGACCCGGCGGGGGTTGGGTAGGTGACGTGCCCCCGGAAATACTGATGAGGACCGCGCATCCGCCGCTTACGGGAAGGTCATGGGGCCCAAATGGGAACGCGAGATGCGATGTCGCCATGATTTCGTCAGGCACTGAGAATGTTTTCATCAGCTTGCTGGATGAACGATGCTTGTCACGCATTTAGTATATGCGCCGTTGCCACAGATGCCTCGGAAAAGTAACATTGTTACTTTCCGGATGACTTGACTTTTAAAGTAACTTAATTATGTTAGTGAATACTAAGATAAATTACAAGTTACATTCAACAGATGGCGCCAATACTTAATTGGAAGTAAATTTTTGAAGTTTTCTTGTTTTAATCAGACGATATGATAATATTTTACACCCAAAAATTATAAATGGTGTTTCTAGCCTTCACTTAACACAAAATGTTATTTAAGGTGGTATGTTTTTATTTTATGTACTTGTAATGTTTTTGGAAGTGAGAAGCTGGCCCGACAAAGCAGAATTTGTTTCAACTCACCGTTGAGCCACACGGCGTCAGGTCGGTGGATACGGAGGTCGGGACCAAACACGTCATCCAGGGTGACCTTCTTCTTCAGGGCCAGGCTCTCATCTTCACCTGTCAAGCCCATGTCAAAAAGAAAGGGAGAGAAATGTATTGTAAAGTGCAGATAGCGTCGCTGTGCCGCTGGCTGGGGCGGGAGAAGCTTCACGTTGCGCCTGTAAAATTGGATTCACATTTCAAACGACACTTTTGTTTGAAGATGATTTTTGTTTCAATCTGGGAGGACAGGGTGCCGCAGACAAGATGACGTCTCCAATACTATGACTCTTTAGATAATCATGGGATTTCTTCTTCTTCATCGATTCATTTTTAGTATTTTGTTTATGCGCTCATAATATAAAATATGCTATCAGAGAGCAATTTGGAGCGAAGACAAGAAAGTGAGCACCGCTGCGATGTAGTTCCTGAGCGACAATCAGACCAAAAGATCACAAAGATAAAATAAACCCAAAGACAAAGCTGGAATGAACGGCGCCTTAGAGTGCCCCGGAGTTGCAAAAGTAGCTGAGAAAGATAAGCTCTTTGTCAGGTCTCGAAACGTTAACGCCCGCGCGGCGCCGGTGTGTCATCAGCCGCTGGCAGGAGCTGAGCGAGCAAGCAGAGCCAGCCAGCTCTCGCCACAAAAGTTCTTTTTTTCTTTAAGATAAAAGCTGCAGTGCTTTGACAAAAGGCCATCATCTCCGTTCAACTTCTCTTTGAGGGGGACTCAGCTCATCATCACGTAAGGCCTTGACACCGTCAAGCAGTCACATTAAAAAAGAATGCGGCAGAACTTTGCGAGCGTGTGCGTGCATGCGGCGGCTACATACGAGGCGTCAGCAGGATGACCGAGGTGACAATCAGGGAGCAGATGACCAGGATGACCAGCAAGGCGATGGCTATTCCTTTCCAGTTCCTCTGCGGCGGCGCACTCCCCACCAGGTCCTGGAGAATGACATCACGCGTTACATCACTCATGCAATGACATCATCCAACATGAACTTCTAAGTGAACTTGTAGTTGGCATGTCAAGGAGAGCTGAGCACATGACTCACTGGCCGCCATTGGTCACATCATAGATTTTTAAAGTGCTGCTATTAGTGTGTACGCCACAAAATGCTCCAAGTCCTTGAATAGTGCACTGACAAACAAGTGCGAGCTGTATTGAGCCAACTCCGCTAATAGACTGAAGTAGCATTAGCTTTTACGCAAGAGGAACCGGCAAATAATAAAAAAAAAAAAAAAATGGAGACAATTTGAAATCCACATGCGGCTTCCATCAAATGAACCCGCTTCACCCGCTTCTGAAGTCCACGAGCTTTTGTTACTATGGCAATCGAGGGAGCCCAAGAATGTTGAAATGAGGCGATCGGTAGCCAGTTCTAAGGCAACCCAGCGTTTCCACTCTTGGAGGCAGCAGCACTTTGACACCAAGCCGCTGAACGTGCGGATCCGAGTCGGTGCTAATTCTGGAACATTTTGGGTTTGCTGCTTGAAAAGAGCAAGTCTTCGAGCAACATGGCCTGAGAAACGGTTATTATGTAGCTATGAAGCTAACGGGCACGTTGAGGCCGGTAACAACATATTTAATTGATCCTTTCATTTCACAGGTTGGCCAACGATTTGAATACAAGCCATTCAAAGTCAACATTCCTCCTTTTGTGTGTCAAGTACTTGGAATCATACTGCAGATAAAAAAAAAAAAAAGAGTGCCACTGGGCCACAGAACAACAGTTAAGCTCTTATAAAACAAAATAACTGCACTTGAACACCTCCATTACTTTGTGTGCACAAGTTTGTGTGTGTATACGACTGCAAATCAATAACAAAAACAGCGAGTACACGCAGAAAACAGCGGGCCCGTCAATAAGATGATTTATTGCAGCGAGGTCCATGATTTACACTCGCACGTTGCACTGGCAAGATATTCATTCACCTGCCTCAGTTATATGATATCTGCTGAAGATATTGCTGCCTGAGTTCCCAAATAGAGCAACAGAATGAAGTGACGGCCGTCCTCCATTAAAGGTCCTGTTCCATCACTCTGAGGGCATTTTAATGCACCGGTGGAGTGCATCAGCCTGACACACACACACATAGGTGTGACAGCTGTATTTGTGACTCTCTGCAGTGAAGCCCTGCAGGCTTGGAGGCGTGTGTGAGTAAATATTTTGTTCCGGTTGCGCTCCCCCACCTCCGTGACTAATTGGCCCTATGAGCCTGATCACATGGAAGGAGGTGGAAACCTTCACGATGGCCATTTAAAAAAAAGATTTTGGAGAGGAGCAATGAGCAGAGATTCATGAGCTTGCGTCATTCATCGGTGGGGTTTCCGCAAGCTGATGTTTGCCGTTGACGGTTCCGAGAATCCGTCCTTGGCCGACTTTGATCGCAATGCTCCGTTTCGGCACGGTTGTCAATAAGTGTAACCGTATCCACGCACATTTTGACACGCTAGCTCCAAAAGCTTCACATTAGCTCACTGTTGTGCACGAGGGTTACTTTATCTCCAAATCCATTTGCAACAATTTTCCCGTCACTTGGAAACGTGCGTTGGAAGAGCCAAGGCTCTTTTTCCGGTCAAGCTTCCTTCCACTCTCCCTAATCCGCTCTGCCTCCCACTTTCGCTTTGTCTAAGCATCTCTTTGTCTCTGCTCGCAGCTGAAGTGTGAAATGGATCTTTCTTGATCTCAGCACCTGGTTGCCAAGGGAACCAACTCCAGCACCGACTGGGATCAAATCCGCAGTCCGGTAAAGTGTACAGGAATAATAA
This sequence comes from Syngnathus scovelli, assembly GCF_024217435.2. NCBI lineage: Eukaryota > Metazoa > Chordata > Actinopteri > Syngnathiformes > Syngnathidae > Syngnathus > Syngnathus scovelli. Next base: position 4,904,955 of record NC_090863.1, read on the forward strand.
GCAAGAAATGATGGCATGTTAAAGCGCGTGGCACGCGTGTTAGCCCACGGGCTTCAACTTGACATCGGACACCGGAAACAGGATCCGAGACTCGGAGCAAAAAACAGAAGTTGAAGCGTCGGCCTTCGGACGGGCGCGAGGGTAAACTTTTCCTCTGGCGCGGCATCAATAAATCATGGCCGCTCATGAGAGGGCATTAAGAATTTATGCTGGTTGGCTTCCACAGCTCTCGTCTATACAGCCCGTCCACCGCCGAGGAATTGTTAGACGCCCCAGGCGAGCCAAGGGACATATTTGGATGCAACTGTGGGACATGCACGGCTAATTGACTCGCACCCAAAATCTGATGTGGAAAAATGTCTTTAGTTACTTTTGTTTAAAAGTCATGAAATTAGATTAGAAGTTACATATGGATGGATGGATGGATGGATGGATGGATGGATGGATGGATGGATGGATGGATGGATGGATGGATGGATGGATGGATGGATGGATGGATGGATGGATGGATGGATGGATGGATGGATGGATGGATGGATGGATGGATGGATGGATGGATGGATGGATGGATGGATGGATGGATGGATGGATGGATGGATGGATGGATGGATGGATGGATGGATGGATGGATGGATGGATGGATGGATGGATGGATGGATGGATGGATGGATGGATGGGATTATCATTTCGGCCATCATCACGCAGCCCTAGTAAATAGTTTGAAATGGAGGCCAGCCAATCACAGATAACCAGATCACTTTTCTTTTCTTTTTTTCTAGAGAGTAACAATTAAACTTGCTCGAGCACATTTCTATGCCGACTTGTTGACCGGCTTTGCAGCCAAACAGCTTGGCGCCGGTTTGCCATAGTGGCAGCTGGAAACAAAGTGAAGCGGAAAAAAAACAAAACAAGCAGCAGCACTCGCCGAGTCCAAACACTGATTGGACAATCAAGTCACTCGTGGAGTGAAGGAAAGGGAGCTGTTGTGCAGGCCCGGCCCGGCCTGGGCGACCGTGCTTGTCCTTCCCTGGACACAAAATCATTGGCGCTGTTGCAGGTGGAAAATAATGAGGCGACACTTCCTCCCTTCTGTGCTTGTTTTGTCCGATTGCGGCAATAGTCGCTGCAGCTGATAAGACAAGAGCATAAGTCAAAATAATGCTCAATGATTCATGCGACTTACCCTTCGTCCTATTATCACATTTCACTTGCCGCTGAATTATTTAACTTTAGTTCCCATCCATCATTTGGACTCGGCTGCCTTTATTTCGCTTTGTTCCAAAAACACAGCGTGTATATATTATTGTCTTGTTAATCGGTACAAAAGTGTCAGCTTCTTGTTCAACAACAGCATCAAAATGAAATGTTATTGATGACTTTAAAAAGACAACACATGCTCTTTGCTTGGCCGTTAAAATTGCAAACAAAGACAATTAGCCGCTATAAAAATGAACAATAGCCTCAGAGACCCAAATAGTCAATACTAACCAGCAGCGTCAGAAAATCAATGTGAAGTCACAAAAAAAAAAGAAACACGCTGACATTTTCGTTGTACGCCTGACAACAAGGTGACTTTTGTGGCGAATGAAAAGAAGGAAAAGTACAAAACATCAGTGTGCAATTTACAGGCTTCTTTGTGGCCTAGTTTCCTTTGTACAAAACAAAGCAAAAGAATAACACATCATTCCCATCGTAGGCGAGAGGAACGTAAAAATGTGAAATAGCTCTCAAAAGTGATTTCTCCCAGCACTTTTGGAATCTTTAGAAAAAGCCATTGATTTAGTCACGATTGACTCAGCAGGAAGTAACTCAGCCTTTTCTTCCAACGTTCGCTAGCTGAAGGGAAGGTAAATTAATCACCAAATGCAGACTATGTTACAAAGGCGACATTTAATCACTGATCAATTTTACTCAACGTTTTCATGCTCTCCCAAGCCTGCATTATGAATAGATGGATGGATGCTTGCCCCCGAAATAAGTTCTTGAACTAACTTTTGTTTCCTTTCATGCAAAAGAACATTCGTTCTATTTCAAAATGAAAATATCACGAAAAATGTGTAATTCCTCAGCGGGAAATGAACATTTGGCTTCACATCTGCACCACATCGCATATTAAAGCATTAAAATCACTCAAGTGACAAAGTGGCTGTTTAATCACTGTTTAGACAAATTGCAAGCAATCAATTCAAAAGTAGTTTTTTTGTTCTTCATCAAAGCAAGAACGAGTCCTATCGACGTGATAGGTTAGCAGAGGTAATTGCCTATTGATTTGAAAAGGACATCTACCCTCAGACCACTGCGACCGAGTAGATGAGGTCAAAGGTAACGTCGGCCGTTCGAGGGCCCGATGCGCTTGCGTGCGTGTGTGCTCCATTAACTTGAACTTTGTGGAGATTTGTTGCGGCAGATATGGAATGTTCTCCAGATGACCGCGGACAGCCGCTGAAAATCAAAAGTAGAGCCAAAGGAAGATGTGACATGACTGCAAAGGTAAAATAATGGCGGGTGGTGGCCAGTGGAGTCATGTGAAGGTTTAAATCAATGCCCATGAGTCAGCAGAGGCCAACTAAGGGTGAGATAATGTTTCATTCACTCTGCTGATTTGTGTTTGCGTCTAAATCACTGATGCTAGAATGTGACCGTCCCCTGATTCGGGTGAAGGTAGTAGAGGGAGTGAATTTTTTTTTTTTTTTTTGGTAGGCTCTTTCACTGCAGATTGCCTTCAATGTATCACAATCAAGCCCGGAGCTTCATCTGAGGCCCATAACAAGTCCACTCATCAAGACGTTTGACTTTGTCTTGTCTGCTTATTGCCTTCCTTGTATGTATTTGGGATTCAAGAAGCACACAGTAATGCGATGCATTCAAGGCCAAATGATATCTCGGCATCATTTGAGAGGAAGCCCCTTTCGCGAGTTGGTGTTAGCGAGGTCAGCGTGGCGGCGGCGGGGGCGAGATAATTCATTCATTCCCTGAGATGCAACAGGCTTGTAACAAGCCGGCAGCGGAGGAAAGAAGCCAAGGCTGTCCGACAAATGAAGACAGACATCGGTGGGAGGGCCTCCGTTTCCACACATCCTCGCCAAATATTTTGTAGAATATGTTGAAAACTGTACTGTGGTGCTTCGAAATTTGCAAGCGAGACGCAATGTGATGGCGGGGAACAAAGACGACAGTAGATATATTCCAAAAAATGAACACGTACAAATGTTGGGATCAACCCCTCCTCGCCGTCATGGACGATAAACTTTGGTAGCGTGTCGTCCCTGATGCACGTGCATTGCAGTTTCACGCTCACAGACCTTGAAAATATCCCGACACCTGCTGCCTGACAATCAAGCTGTTGACAAAATCATTTTTAATTTGATTAGACTCCAGCTCTTCATAGCCGAGCGATGACATTTTCTATCTCACTTGTGTGTGCGCGTCACAACATGGAGTGGCAGCGTCGGCATCGCCATCGACACCCGCAACACATCCCATCATTTAACACCCACCGTGTTTGCCTCCACCCTCATTCCACGTCCTCCAAAATCTGATGAGGTCTCTGAAATCTAAAGCTTGAGAGCCGAGCTTCAGCTGGGCTTACGACAACTTCATGAAATATTCAATTCCAAGTTGCACGTCTTCCACGAGCGCCCTGACCCCGGTGTTAAATATCTGAAGAGCACCGAAGCACGGTAGGTCCTACCTGCTCCGGCTGCTGAGCACCTTTGGCCGGCCCGCTGCCGTCTTTGGCAGAAGTCATGGGCGCAAAAGAAGAACGGAGGGGAGGAAGGGACTAGCGTGCGGCTTCCGTCCGTCCGCTGCTGACAGGTGCGGAATAATGAAGACTACACAGATACGGAGCGAGAGAGGCAGGCCGGCTAGAGCGATGGGGAGGGGAGGGGGAGGAGGTGGCGAGCAAGCCGGAGTGTTCAAGGATATCTGGTGATTTGCTAAAATAATGACGACCATGGGCGCACACGGCAGCTGATGCGATGCCATGGGTGAGGGAGGGAGGGAGGGAGGGAGGGAGGGAGCTTTACCTCTGCAGCACAATCAATGGGCTCTTCTCACCCAACACACACACACACGCCTAATTACTTTCCATATATGTGAGAGCATGCGAATGGATCTGGGAGGAAATGTCAGAGGAGACTAAATAGACAGGAGATGATTACTGTTAGTGCCATTTTATGCAATGGACTAAAACAAGGTTTTTTATTTGTGGGAGTTTTTTGGGGGGGGGTTGCTCAAAGTTTTTGGGATGAGTGGGAAAAGGTTTTTTATTATCAATGTTAATTTTGGCTCATATGGCATCTCTTATTAGCCCTTACCTTGTGGGCTTTGTGCAAATGATTCCAATTAATTTCACCTCGCATCTTAAAAAAATATGTTTTTTGGTGTGAGTGCTGTCATGTTTTTAGGGGAAAAAATGTGAGTTTAATTTTCTGTGATTAAAGACTTTGTTGTGAGTGAGACAGATTTTTTTGTTTTTAGGTGGGTATGAAATTTATTTGTGCATGAGAGATTTTTTTTATGGAGTAAGTGGTTTCTTGCTGTGAAGAATTATTTTGTATTTTTTAAAATTTATTTGTGCATGAGAGATTTTTTTTTATGGAGTAAGTGGTTTCTTGGTGTGAAGAATTATTTTGTATTTTTAGTGAGTGTGTACATTTTATGCAGGTGAAAGGTGAGACTGGAAGATTTTTGGGCCGTGAGTAAAAGCTTCTTTGGTGAGTTTTTATTCCGTGTCAGGTAATTGTAAGCATTTTCTGGCTGACAGTGAGAGTTTTGTTGTTGCAAGTAAGGTTTTTTTTTTTTTTGGAGAGTGGGAGTTATTTTTTTTTGTAAGCAGAACAACATGCTTTGCCACTACTGAGTGTAGTGCAGACAATGGAAGCATCATTTTGTCTAACCTGGCAACCGTTACTAAGGGGAGGGGGGGTTAGCGAAAGGTCACTTAGTTGTTCTTTTATGCTCAGAGGCCTGATCGCTATCGTTGGAAAATATTCAGATATGATCGCACGCTGGCTTTCCATTCCAAATTGCCGTGTCAGGGCTATTTATTTATTTTCTCATGAATTTGTCACACGTCCGGTTCAATCTGCAAGCTCCATCTGACGGCTCTAAATGAGCTTGTCGGTGTGGATCAACTCCCCCTCACGATTTCAGACCATTACCGAGCCGACCGAGACAAGAATCGGTGCAACAAAAACAAAATCCTTCCAGGTATCGCCGACGGAGAGATCTCGCCGTTCCTAACCCAATTCCCAGTGACAGTAAAAGGCAGAATTTGCATATTATCAGTGGAGAAAAGAATGAGATTGGCTGTGTTGTGTTTGCTTGTAAAACAAAGCGAAGCTGCCTGCCGCTGCTGCAAGCCTGCTTCTCAAGAGCCACTCTTTACTGTCCTCCCACATACGGCGGAAATAGTTGCTGCTGCTGCTACTAACAAAACATTGTTAGCGCCGAAGCGCTATCTTCTCCGCGTGTCTGTCACGTCACTCTGTGCACACGCAAGGCCTTCTTGTTAGCACAGGCTATTTGCACACACATGCACGCACACACAAACACACACAGGAAGAATAGAAGCAGGGCACAGCCGCTGGCCTTTCAAAGCAATCGTCTGCGGGGTGAGATGGAACCAAGCAAGATTGTGGAGGAGAGGCAGCGGCAAGCGGAACGCAGCACGGAAAAGATTCCCTCGTTACGCCAATGCCCATTAGCACCATTAGTGCTCTCAGAAGGGGCATCATTAGATGATTTTTTCTTTTTTTTTTTTAAACACGGCAAGGAAATGATTCATTCATTTGTGAAAGCCTAAGTGCAGCATCAATTCTATAGTTCATTACGAAGTCATTGAAAGAGGACATAAATACATAAAAATCACAACAGCTCGACAAAGCTGAACACCATCAGGATTGTGAAGCCGATCATCGATCGGCAAGTTAAAAAGACAAAAAACGATAACCAATCACTGAGATGGTTCAATCAATCAAGCAAATGATGACAACAAATTTTGCATCTGCCAAGCCCATCTAATCTTGACTATTTTTAGAGGTCATGAATATTGAATTTAAAAAATAAAATGGCCCAGCCAAGGGTCTCTCTGAGATAAAGTTAGCTGGGTTAGACACTACAATTTAAAGTCTTTAAGCTAGCGATACAATGCATGTTTTTCCAATGTGGCAACCCACAAAAGAGAGGCCCATGCAGTCTCCACTCAGGAGGGCCAGCGCCTGGATTCCAACCCCCAACCTAACAACTGGTTGATGAATGTGCAAACAAACAAAAACAGCTTTCAGTATGATGCAGTGCGCTACTAAAACATGGACACTTCCACATGCTGAGACAGATAAGACAAAAAAAAGACGAGACAATATCACAAACTGCATGCTTGCCCCCTCTAGTGGCCACTCACAGACCTACATCATTCTTCATTCCACCCTGCCACTCATGTCTGACTGATGGGGAAAATGATCGACGCAGACGAGAGGAGCCGACAAAGACCAGAACATGGATCGTTATCGGTTAAACCCAATAAGGCCTGACGGGAAGTCGTTGTCTGCTGTTTTATTCTGACCGCACGTGTTCTCGTCGTGTTAATGCGGCCATGTTGTTGTGTCAGGCCCTTGTCTGCATTTTCAGATGCATTTTCTCCCAGGCACACTCAAGTCACATTCACCAAGACTTTTCTCATCCATCAACGGCCTGCAGATTTGGGAATCAGCCGTTTGTGTTGGCCAGCTGCTCGATTCCAGCGGCCCCTGTCCCGTGCCCCTGCTGTCGGTCCTGCACCTGCACTCGCACCATTTAACATGGATGGATTCTCTTGCTCTGCGGAACTGCCGCTGTAAATCACGGCGTATAAAAGGTTTCAACCGGACACATCGGATGGCTGGTGTACTTGAAAGTCAAAATGTGTCTCAGTTGGGCGAAAAGCGAAACCCAGGCTAACTGCCTTATTTGCGGTATCAAAACTCGTGGAAACGGCTGATAACAATCACCGATACTTAAGGCAAATCAAGTCTGACATGCAGTCAGTCCTCCTCAGCGACACGGGTATTGCGTACCACTTACTGTCAGAATCTGATATATCTCCAACAGTTTTTTCAATTTCAAAATGTAGTTTTAGTCGGGCTCGTCTGCTCTCCAAGATTTTGCGAAAGACAAAGTATTACTTTGGCTTTAATGTGCTTTAAAGTGAGCAAAGTGATCTATTTAATCCTGCGTAAACAAAGTTGCCAGACGTTTGTTGTGATAATTCACCCTTCCCTTTGTCACAAACGCAAAAGAATATCTCTTGTTGGATGCTTCCATTAAATTGTCTTCCTTGATTGCGGTGGGCTGGCTATCAGTCAAGAAATAAAGCCCCGCAGATGGAACATAAAATCAATGATAAGGCAGTAAAGTTGCTCATTAGGTGAAGCACGAACGCGCTCTTAAAAAACACAGAGCTGCCCTTAGTCAGCATACTGCACATCCACCCATTTGCAAATCCATCTACTGCATTAGAAGCTTCATACGAGGGAATAAAAGAGATCTCGATGTGTATTTCATATCCGCCATTGAAGACGGAATTAATAGCAATCTACAATATATTACATTAGCAGGACGGGATCATTAATTACATTCAAGGTTAGGATAATTAATAATTCAGGACTATTCTATTCCTCTGAAAGCCACCAGGGCGTGATGAAAAGAAAATGCCTGGAAAAGGATGTGAACCGATGTTGCTCCGTTCAGCTGGGACTGAAAAGCTTTCCGTCATCAAGCGACTCTTCATCTCCAAGGACTCGCGCAGCCGACGGAGGCCTTGGCGCCGAGAGCGTCTTTAATTACTACTGCTCGCTCGCTCGCTCGCTCTCATCATAAGCGTTTAATACGCGCGACGTATACGGCCGCACTCAAACGACTCAACAATAGGGACTGCGTGTTGTATGTGGTCGCCAAATGGAATTGATTTTCAAGCCGCTAAGCTAAAAACAATGTGAAAGCACCCAACGTGCATTTTGGTAGCCGGGATCATTATGATGCAGATGGAATGCACATATTTGCAACTGGCTACTTCTGGATTCACTTACCGTATTTTCTGGACTATAAGGCGCACCTAAAAACCTAACATTTTCTCAAAAAGTGCGCCTTATAGTCCGGTGCGCCTTATATATGGACCAAATTCCTAAATTTAAACTGCCCCGAAGCATTGTGTCATGAAATCAATCATAAGTGGCCCGCTGAAGACTATGAAGAATAAATCAAAAAGACTATGGATCATTATTTTGTGATTATAAAGTAATTTGTTGCATCTGAAGTGCAAATAAAAAAGATAAAATGGAGAATGATTTGATTTGGATTAAAAATCTGACATGATGCATTAATGGTGCGCCTTATAGTCTGGTGCGCCTTATATAAGGACAAAGTTTTAAAATGGGCCATTCATTGAAGGTACGCCTTATAGTCCGGTGCGCCTTATAGTCCGGAAAATATGGTACTTATTTATTCATTCATAGAAATCATTTGCATCAATATTAGTGGAGCGCCCTCTTGTGGCGTCATGGTGCCAAGGAACTATGTTGAAGCAGGTAGAGGAGCTTCATGTCGTACTTTGTCGTTCGCAATTATTAATCATTTCAGTGACTCATATTTTCACAACCCAACTAAGTTTTATGTGACTTCGAAGGAAAATATAGAAAGAATCAAAGAAGCTTTGATCAGTTTCCGCTGATACTAATCTCTGAGTTGCTCGGGTCCACACGGCGGCGCAGGGAGCGAAGCATGAAATATGCATAGGCTTTGACATACGGCTTACAAAACTGCATCGGCATCTCCTGCGAGACTGACGCGGCGCTGACAGCGCACAAGTCTGATAGTGCTGGCTATCTTCTGGCCTAATCCACTTACTCCAACACCACCCGCCCGCCCACCTCTGCTGATAAGAATGTTTGGGTTTTAGATACAGCGGCAACCTGTGCAGGAGTATGGGCTGAGATTGACAGGCAAAATTTCATGTCCTCAGCGTGATTTCTATCTGGCTACAAAAAAAAAACGTTTTACTTTAGTTGTACTCTGCAGAATTGCAGGAAGTCTTTTTTTCATGCACTTAATGAAAATACGGTCAATGAACGGAGCCCTCGTGTTGTTTTTCAAATGAATTTTCGTACCGATGTCCCCAAGAACACTTTCGATCACTTTTCGATGAGGGCGGGGCTTATTAAATATGCATCCATCTAAAAAAGCTAACAATGCACGACAGGAATGCTGAGGCACTCTGTGCACTACAGTGCAGACAGTGCTTAACCACAGACTTCAAGTAAAGTCCATTAAGGTGTTTTTTTTTTTTTTTTTTCCTGCGCAGTCAGTCCATCCGTGTTTTTGCCTCATCTTACCGCACGAGTCATGTAAGGTAATGAGGAGAAAACCTTCATAAAAGATACTTTCCATTCAGGCGCACAGCAACAAATCAAAGAAATTGAGTGAGAAACAGCCGCTATAAAAGTCTAATGATATTTAATCACACGCAGTTACTTTTGACTATATTTGTCACAATGATGGACAATGATTTTACAAGTCTATTACGCAACAATGACTGTTAACTCAAGTGCTTATAATTTTGTCACTACTTCAAAACGAACGAACGACGTGGGGGGGGGGAACAGGGGGTCCTCAAGTGTTGAAAACAGCTCGACAACGGGTCACTCGAGAAGCAACACGCGGGATGGAGTTGAAAACAAGTCATTCAAGCACTCACCTTCCATATTTTCTCCACTCGGGACAATTTTCGGCCGTTCATTTTGCCGGAGTGGCTGAGTGAGAGCGTCGCAACAACACGGAGAGCGAGTGGACGAGTGATGAGGATGCAAAGAGTGAGCGAGCGAGCGAGAGAGCGAGAGAGAGAGAAAGCGATGAAGAATAACTACCTGGTGGTAAAAAAAAAAAAAGAAAAATGACACACCTCAGTCCTGAGTGAGAATAATCTCCGTCATCACTTCTTGGGAATTAACGATACACATTATCGGATCGGAGTGATGGAAACAGACATGAGCAAACGCTCATAGCTGTTAATAGGCTGGGCTCATTTAGAAACAGTCTACAAAGTAGAGTCAGACAAGACTACTCCTGATCTCTAGTCCAGTCAAGTCAGAAGTTGGGCCGAGCGAGTCAAAGGTCAAGTGGCACAATCTTGCTCAGTCACAAGAGATTTGCACATCAGCACTCTGATGGTCCCAATTGGGCCTCCATAGGATCAATTCATTTCTTTTCTTCTGCGTCCATAATGCAAAAGCCACCATATTGAAGTTTGAAGGAATATGTGGCAAGACTGCACAAACTGACATGCGTCACTTTTGGTGAGCCAAGGAGTTAAAACCCCCCCACCCCCCACCCCTCCGATAAGAAAAGCTAGGCTTAATTTGTCCTAAGTGGATGAGACACCTTGCGACTAATTGGGGCACCCATTAGAGGAAATAATCTATTTGGAGATAAGGCTAGCGTATAGAATTCCAATTACCCAAGTTGCATTCTAATTACAGGGGTACCTCATTCTTGGACTGACAAAAATCCATCTGTGGATTTTCTATTGCGCGTTCGAAAAATGAAGAGAATTTTAGGAAATAGTTTGCGGTTGGAAATCGGCGTCGGATAGCGTTTAGGCCTCGCCGGCAGGCCCGGGTTACATAACACACAAAGGTCATCCACCGACAGCTGTCGATCGACTTAACGAATAAGCAGCTAAAACGTCATTCTTCCGGGTCAGCGTCAAAATGGAATCCAGCGAGGCTAACTTTGTCGGAGGCATTCCGGCAAAGTGGCATCAAACTAAATCTCCATTCTAATGATGCAGCCAGCAATACGTGTCGCCGGTGAACATCAATCAGCACGATTGAGCTTTGTCGAGGGGAATGCTTTGACAAGCTGCCAGCTCCGGAGAAGTCGCTCGCTCAATAGTGCGACGCCAGCCCCCCAACACTGCACCTCCCTCCGTAAGTTTCTCCACCCAAGAATGATGATGATCAACTCCCAACATCGATGTGAGGGTCACACGCTCGACTTCATCTCGCGCCAGCCATTCACTCTCGGCTCAGGGAAAAGCAATCTTCCGGAATCTCACACGGAATCCTCATTGAGCCTGGAAATGATGACGATGATGTGCCGGGAGCGCACAGAAGGGTGCAAACTGAGTCGTGACAAACGAGAAGAAAAAGCAAACAAATAGCAGCAGGTGTGCATCCAACATGGTTTTCACTTTTAAAAGGCTTCTTTGTTATGACTGACTATTTCTCTTTTTTTTTTGGGTGCGCAAAATGAAACCTATTCTACAAAGCTTCTTCGCTGATAAACATTCATCATATGCTCCCTCACTAAACATTGCATCCCCAAGGAATTTAAGACGACCTTGTCCACTTCAAGTGTGTGCGCGTGTTTCTGTATTTTTTTGTGTGCGTCAGAACCGTGTCGCCGCTGGATCATGGCGGAGTCGATAAGAAAATGCGCCCGTGTGACACAACAGATTAGTGGTGCCTGATCTCAGCCAAGAAAAAGACAGCGAGAGGACTCGGGAGGAACGGCTGTTGGCTTCTGCCGCTCTAATTCTTGCTGACAAAAAAAATTCCCCTGCACCGGCTTTAAAGTTCCACTTTCATTATTAATAATTATTCTCCAGATGGCTGTCTTTGAGGAGGAAGGAAGGAATGTTCTTTTAAACACAATGTTTACGCCTTCAAGGGAATAAAAGATGAGAATTCCATTTTAAGCAGAGGCAGCAAAGGGAATGCTTGAGCGCATTTCCTCAAAAACAAAAAAAATTCTCTTCTCAGAAGTCGATTTTGGCATCTGGTTGCTGAAATGTGCATCAAGAAACGTCGTGACGGCCTCCCACGACGCAATATCACTTATTCTTCACCCAAAAAAGGGAAGAGTAATTGTAATCGGCAATCAGCGAATGAGGATGATGTTGCCCTCTGGGTGAGGCACTGTCATAACAGCAGATGCTTGCTCGCCTTAGCAAAAAAAGAAAAAAGACTCCATTGTAAAAAAAAAAAAAAAAAAAAAACACTAATTGGTCAATTGGTTACTGTGCACGTTTTTAAAATTGCATCACGTTTTTTGAAGAGATGACAGAGCTAGGAGGGTTTTTTTTCCTTGGGGAGCTGTGCAAGGATATCTCAGAGGACTACAATAATAATAATAATAATAATAATAATAATGATAATATACTTGGTTTAAAAACAAAACATCTTACAGCTGGTAAATAATTGAATCTCCTATGATGGGCAATTTCAGGATGTAAACACAAATACAAATTCTTGTGAATTAAGAATACCTGTTTTTTTTTTTTACTACATAAATAATTCAGCACAATACAGATTGCATGGATGTGAAGATGATGTCAAATGACACCTACGGATGAACTTCAGTATGCTTTATTTTCAGCTCTGATTAATATTCACTGTCATGGGGGATCATACAGGAAGGAGGCAGACACCACAAGTGACAGCGCTGAAAAACGTGGCTTTAGCATTAATGGCAGGGGGCCTGGGTGACCTGTTGCTATGCCCTGTGGGAACAGAGGAAGGTAGGTGGATCGATAGCGACTCATTCTGTCCACCTTGACACACAGCCGCTGTCACCAGCCGTCGGATTGATCATTTGTCTTGGAAATATGCCGTCAGGCTGGGTGGACGGTAGGCAGCCTGCAACGACAGGCTTACGTCATCTCCAGATGGCAGCCACAACTACCGGGGTGTGTCTGCGTGTGTGTTCTTTTGTGTGTCCCTGTGAGTGTGTTGCCATCTCTCAGCCTCGCTCCCTCCACCTTTGCAGCCATGGCAACGTGGAGGAACATAAGGGGCGGGGCTTGTCAGCGACCAACTTAGATGTCCTTTTAAGCACCTTAATAGATGTTCATTTCCTGCTAACAGCGGTGGGCCGGATTTTCAATTCAAGTCATTTTCCACACTGCTTTGAAATGTGAAGATAGTGCCGTTCGCCTCCTTTTCAGCCAAAACAAATGTCAGCAAGCCCGCCGGCCGGCACACAGCGGGCGTAGCTTGGTAAAGGCTTGAGCAATTCATCAAATTCAATTCCAGGAGAATGCAATTTTCAAATTGCAAAGCCAGCAATTTGGGGGATAACAAAAAAACGATTTATTCCTCTCAATTGTGCCAAAATTCCCACCTCACGCTTTAAATTTACATCTCGGCAGAGTGGAATCGTTCGATTCCGATGCCCTTTGAGCCGCACGATTTGTAATCCAACCAACGACAACACTCTCCAGAGCCCAAACAGGCGTCAGGGGAGACATCACCCAGCACGTTGTCGAGCTCTTCTCAACAAGCAGCAGGCTTGATCTTTTGTAGTTGTTGTTTTTATCGAGGCCAACGTGCATATAATGTGCCACCTGAAGACACGGAATGCTTGATTTGTTCCGTCTCAACTCCCAAATCCTCACAGGAGGAGACATTGAGCAGCCGCGGGATTTGACAGTAAAAGGTAGCAAAGCAGCGTGAAATCTAAGCAAAGTTCAATTGGAGGATGGCAGTTGATGGCTTCCGGCCATGAGAAGATAACCTGAAAGATGTCGAGAGCGCAACAAACTATTTGGCTGCCAGATGAAAAGCAGCGTAAACTCGCCTTCTCAAATCTTGCTCTAGTCTAGGAAAAGACGGCACCTCGTCACACTTGCAGAATATCTGAAATCACAATTAGGAGCTTTAAGAGAGGCCTGGAGGGATGAAGCTATCCTTCCTGACAGCTAAGCTGTCATACACCCAAATACGTTTCTGCTGTCACTGCTTTGGAGAGATACTGCAGTTGTAATATCCCCATTCACCACTAGATGGCAGACATGACAGAGTTGTTGATTTAATGGTGTCACACACGTATAGAATATTTATCAGCCTTTGGGGGATATTTTATAGGATTTTTTTTTTTTTTCAATGAAACGCAAATTTTGGTCATTTGTGTGCCAGGCCGATCCCAAACGCTCACAAATAGCGATGGCCGACTATAGTAAATAAGTTGTTTAAATAGATTGGATACTTTGGTTCATCTTTGAATTTAAGTTTAAGTCTGCTAGTCGCTGTCAGCAAATTTTTTTTTACCTTAGCAACACTGAGCAACCTTTGCCTCATCACATGCCTAGTCGTCATGGTAACGCACCTGCGGCGCAAAAGCCTTCGACTTGGACCACAATGTGATCAATGAATGTTAATTGTGCACTAATGTTTTTCCTCTTCCGTGTGTACTTTGAGATGTGGAAGTTATTCTATTAAGCCACCTCGGAACTGTTTTAAATCATCAAAAAACATACTTCACATGTTATCAATAGGTTAAAGAAAACAGCAACTGAAATGTTTGTAAGTGTAGAGCACAGCACTGTCGCATCCCCGCTATTTAAATGTCACCATGTTCCACCTTTCTGCACACAACAATCAATCACATGCAGGCTTGCTATTTCCGGGGAAAGAGAAAAGTGAAAAGAAATGCCGCTGAGCACCCCCCCCCCCCCCACAACAGCTCTGTGACGCCAATCAGCTGCCCAACATGCAGTGCACACTTAATCAATGAATGCTCCAACACAAAGACCTAAAAGCAGATTTAAAAACATGCAGGTGTTCAATTCAGGCTCAGCAAACAAACAGCAAACTTTGAGCACAGGAAGCAGTCTGAGTTTTTATGGGTCACCAAGTGGGTTCAAGCAATTTCATGCTCTAGCTCGACTCCATTTAGGGGGCAAAGGTGAACTCAAGGTTAACGCGGCATCGCCAAACGGCGCAACCAACACTGAGGTCAATTGTTGGGATTTCTTTGCAATGACGCGCCTCATTAAACAGGCGCTGCAGGAAGCCGACCGACGCGGTGTTGACGGCCAGCACCGGCTCGCTGCCAGACATCAATAATGCAGAGGAATATCTGCGCCTTGGCGGCCATTTTGAGGATGAATCAGGGAGAACGGCCAAGGAGCCCGGCCCATCAAGAGCTCTTTCCACGATCTTGATGCAACCTGTTGGCGCCAATGAATCAAAGCCACTACTTGCTTGGATTTGTTTTTTTCCATTCAAGCAGGAGAAGATGCTTATAAAATGCGGGGGAGAGACTACAAAGTCAGATTAGCACAATAATCATCTGCAAGCTCACAGAAAGGCTCAAGTTCACAACACGGAGCTCACATTCAGAAGCGGAGAAGAGATTTTCAATTTTCCACAATGATTCAACATCACATTTGTCTTCCATCAGCAGGCAGGATTTTGAAACCATTACAGTCCATTTATCGTCTTGTGGGTCAGGTCACCGATGGAGATTTATAAGCCTGCGCTGCTGCTGCTGCTTCTCTTTCACGGGCCACTTGGAACAAATGAATTAGTCATCTAACACATGCAGGTCAGTGTGACTGTGTTTGCTCATTGCTGCTAATGAATTAAAGCATGCCAGCAAAAGGCATTAACTATGCAAAGCTGTCATACTGCCAAAGGAAGCAGACTTGGTTAACCCTTTGTTGCCTTGAAACAGAAATAGAGAACAGTGTTGTCTTATCCCGGTTCAAATACAAGCAGCAAGCTAAGCTGTGACGTGACCTAAATCTTAGCACACCATTTAAGGTGGGGCTGATGGGGATTTTTGGAAAAAAAAAAAACCTGCAGAGGAACTCTCACTTAAAGCTCCAAAACATTTAACCTGACATCCAATGAAGGTAATATTGTTTTTAAAAAAAAACAAAAACAAACTATACAGTAGATCCATCCACTAATGCATGCCAAGATGGTTTGTGTAATAAAAAAACTTTTACACTAAAATGTTGTGCTTGAATTGTTCGGGGGAGAAACGGTATCGAGGTTCCACTGACAAGATTCACAATTCAAAAATCACAATTTCAATTCGTGGAAGGAAAAAGCCAGGAGAGAAGCATCGATTCGAACCCAGAACATTTGGCTGTGAAGCAGATGTGGGAAAATTAGATTACCTGCTCTTTATGCAGCCACACGCACATTTGGCAAAAGAACAAGTTCAATTAAGCACAGCCATGTGTTGCATTGCTGCATCGTGGCTTTTCAACTGCAATCGCCCCAGAGAGGGAGGAAAAAGCTGCCTGCAAAAGCAGCCTGCCAAAACTGTCAGCATGCATCTCTGCAAACACTACCACTCAAAAGTCGTGAAGAAAAAAAAATAGAATGAAAACTCGCAAATTCTCAAGAGCAAGAATAAATAGCCTGCAACGCGAGTCTGAAGTACGCTCGCTCACTCACAGTGCCCGACTTGTAAGTTCCATCAAATCTTACATCCTCGTCGTCCCGCGTGCATTTCCTGCGGCACTGGATATGCAGCAGCCTCGCATCCAGCGGGGGCTGGGTCCCGGGGGTCTTGCTCTCCTCGTCCACCGGCTGGGCGCCGAGCAGGCGGCTGGCCTCGGGTGGCTGCGGGAAGGAATTGGCGGTGTTGATCTTGCCGGAGAATCTCTGGTACAAGGAAGCCATGATGCGAGCGAGGGCACAACAGAGCGCTCGATTCCCGCGGCACCGTTATGTGCGTGCAATCTCGACTCTTCTCTTCAGCTTTTGTCCAAGAGGCTGCGCGTCCTCGTCCTCGTCTGCATGCACACCACGTTGCTTTTCTCCCCTCCCCTCCCCTTCCGCGTCCACGATGTCATTTGCCAGGCAGGCAGGCAAGAGACGGGAGCGGAGGCGCCCACTTTGCAATCACGTCAACGTTTTCTCCGTGGTCATCACAATGAAGATGTCGAGCTCACGCAAGGACGCACGCACAGAGGCTGCCTGCCACACGCGTGACGCGTGTCAAGTGGTCCGTAATGAATCAGCGACCACGCAGAGCGCCATCCCTCAAATCATCTTCGTTTAAAAAATAAATCACTGATTGCATTTTGTTTCATGGTGGTATTATATTGTCGCCCAACTATTTGGTTGCGTGGTCCCCAAACGGAACTTGAGTGCCTCTCTGTAGCACTCTACTTTAAGGACACGCTCCCCACGCTTCCATCCATAAAGATCTTCATTTGTACAAAGGCTAGAAAGTGTAGGGGAACGCTTTGTCGGCACAAACTGGAGCTCCCGCTTATCTAGCTGATCTCTTTTTCTCTGAACATCTGCACTTTCCCATCTCGTGTCTCCCGGCTGAAGTCATTTGGAGTCCACGAGCGAACGTATCTCACACACTCCATTGCAGATGATTTCACGGCTGGCGGACCAGCTCCAATTCCGACGAGGACTACGACTTCAAATCTGTCGTTCTGCCGAGCACGTGTTGGAGCTATCTCGATGCGTCTGTGCAAAATGGGTCATTTTCACAGGAGCCGTGGTGGTTCAAAGCTGGGATATATCGTAATGTCTCCTGCTGAGTCTCGCTGCTCACCATCCTCATTCATCTGTCATAAAGACGGAGTGCAAAAGTTGGAAGATTCTTTCAAAAGTTGGACATATAATTTTCTGGATTGCTCTCCCAGAAAGGCTCTTACGGGTCCCCGTCGTCATCTGTCTCACCACTTAATAAATGATTTTCCTGGGTCGGCACGCCCTCGGGAAATACCGTTGGATTACCCATGGAAGCGTCACAGTGGCACAGACGTTCAATTTTACAAGCCAGCGCATTGAAAAAGGGCAGTTTGCGCCATCGTGGGCGTGAACACAACGACTGCATTTGTCACCAATCAAAGCGGCTCCTCTCATTCCCTTTAAATGTGACGCACTCACATCTCGAATGGAGGTATAGGAAGCAGTGTGGGGACAGATAACGTAAGTAGGTTCCCTCAAAAAATAAAGCTTGCAAAAATAGAGCCCACAATTTGAGATTGTATATAAACCCAACGACAGCTCCAAAGTAAAAAGTTCCGAGGTAAAAACTTTTTCCGACACACTGCGACAACCTGATTTACTTTTGTTATTGGCACGTTAGCAACCAAGCGACGAGACAATTTAGTTAGCTGAAGAGGCACAGATGTTGTTGTACACAAGAAGCACCGGAGGGAAATCACTTCCCTCGACGACGGATGACATGGAACAAGTTTGCTTTCTTGGAAAACTTGTGAACAGAAATATCTCAACACCTCCACTGGAATGACCGTTCGAGCCAATTTCATCGTTATTGCGCAAGCTGTGGTCAGATGGCTAAAAGTACGACGCATTTAGACAAGCACTCAAATGTGCAACCTCAAGTTGCTGCCATCAGCTTGCTTCACACACACATACACACCAACTAACACAAATTAATTGGGCAGAAGGGGTGGGTAAAAGGAAAAAAAGGAAAAAAAACACAAGATCAGTCCATCAAACATTTGGAGAGGTTGCAGTAATACCTCATTTCCTCCCAACATCACCCCGCTCGATAAGAAAATGGATTGCATTTGGTTATAGCCATAATTACATTTTCAACCATTTGCTGAGCGACACCGGTTGAACACTAATGATGTCCCTGGATGCCAAGCTAAGTCAAGCGCAGCAACATGCTTCCTTATTTATGGCTTATCATCTTGCGTGTGCACGTGCACGTGCGTGTACATCTGCTGTTGTGAACAATGCATTGCATTTTAAATCATCTTTGAGCTGCCATCAGGCGGACAGTCATGGAATGCAATGAAGATAATCTCTCCTGAAAATGATCATAAATGACATTACTGATAGTAAAGCGAGTAGAAAGCTAACTTCTGGATGAGGGGTTCTCAAATTGAGGAGCGAGGACCCTGAAGGGCAAGACACATGACTCAAGTCCTGATTTGCTGGGAAACAAAAGGCAGATGTCATTTCGCATTCATTTATTTATTCATTATTCATTAAGTGAAGGATTTCTTTTCTCTAAAAAATATTTATCAGAATATTACATTTTTTTCCATATTTTTTTTTTAAATGGCATTAAGGCTTGGTTATGTTTAATTGAAGATTATAAATTAAAGGGGCCTAGAAAGAAAAATCAATTGCTGTTTTAGATGTTTGTTTGTGGTATATGGAGGATGACACAATAAACCAAGTGTGCCAAGAAATATTTTCCCAATATTGCACTCCAGCACCGTCCTTACAAAAATCACAATTACAGCAAATAACAACTTGGAACTATGTCTGGTTTTGGCTGACATTGTTATCAGTAATTCTGTGCGGCATATGTGGCAGAAGCATAAGAAATTCATTGGAGGGGTTGGAAAAAAAGAACCTAATATGAAAATATTAGTCTGCAGAGAACATAATCAGTGGCCAGCACTCCTTTCTTCCTCCTCTTTTGCTATCATGCACAGCCAGTAGCTAGCTGCCCCAACAGCCCGCCACATCAATCCCTCGACCTCCCCCCCACCCCCCAAAAAAAATCCGTGCCATGCATGCTCAAGTAGCCCTTACCCGTCTGGAGGTGGTGCCGATGTCTACATTCAGCTGCGTGGCGATGAAAACGGACATGGTCTGCTACGCTTAAGCGTTGAGAACTTTCACTTCAGCTCTAGTGAGGGAGGGGGAGGGGAGACCTCGGGGAGGGGTCCCAAACAAGCAGGTGTCTTCCTCTCACAGCGCACCTCCGCAAAGGAATGAGGGGGGGGTTATATGTAAGACGTAGCAATGTGTGTGGGGGGGTTCTTCTCGCTTCGGGTGCTTCTGACACCTCTCCTCTTCCTTGCCCTTGGTTCCACCCTGCCTCGAAACCCGCCCCCCCCCAGGCTCGCTCTCATGAAGACTTTACTCCATTGGATGAGGTAACTCAATTAGAGAATGGTGAGTAGAACACACGGGCGTTTACAATCCAAAACGATAAATGTGAGCTGGAAACAAACATCGATCGGAACAGCAATGCCTATGTGACCGACGTATTTATACTTTCCTGTGGATTTGGACAGGCACTGATTTGGACGACTCCTTCACATCTGTCTTCCCTTCCAAACTTTAGAATAGTATTTTTAGTGCTGATATTAAGTTTACATCCAGAACTATGAAATAGTGGCCAATGTTTGCTTTATTTTTTTGGGGTCCTTTAAATGAAGTCATCCAGTGGCGACACAAAGGTAAAATAAAGTTCATCTTTGCATGCGCTCCGCAGGAGACAAGCTTCTATCAGCGAGACTAATTGCTCTACAGCAAGTGAAGAGCGGAATAAAAAAAAAAGGCCTTTCAGTTGAAACCAGACGTCGCGCTTGTAACGGCAGCCAGGCAGCCCGTACAATTAACAAGCTGATTTTGTGCCATGACATTTCCCCGCGGTCCTTTAAACAAAGTCCACTAACACGAGATTTTTGTCACATTTTACCACCCTGACATATACTTGCGTGATTACCAGCGCCGATAGCTCACAGGAAGTCAGCGAGTATAATTAGTACAAAAGGTCACTAATACCACACATGCCGTTTCTGCCTGATGGGAAAGTCATGATGCACAATGAGCCTTGAATTTTGTTCGCTACTTATCTACAGCGATTCTCGGCTTGATCGTGTTCTAATTTCCCCCATTTGCCGCTTGCTGATTTGGCACCAAAAAAAAAGTGTTGAATGAACATGTTATGAAAATGAGTTGCTCAAAAAGCATCAACGGCGCATATGCAACTGTGATTGTATTATTCAACACAATTATGTTTACTAGAGGTGAGATCAATAAGAAGTGATTTTGTGGGAGGAGTTGACAAGAACCAATTAGAACAGTTTGCGACTGGCAAAAAAAATTCCACCAATTTACGACCCTGCCAAATATGCTTATTTATACTAACGTAATGAAGTCCAAAGAATTTTAGATGTTACACCGTGCTCTGTTTGCAATTGAGCTGAACTAAAAAATGAAAGATGATTTTTCAGGGGATATCAAAAGCCACAATTGGAATAATGCATGAGACGATCATGAATACATGCACAGTGATTCAGACGTGCATTGGTTCCACTGTCGGACTCCACTTTCCGTCCCCCTCGGTGCCACTAAAACCTTTCAGTGTCCTTCTTGCGGCTCTGAGCCCGTCCTTCAAACCGCGGTGCCACGTCCCTTGCCAAAACGACTCGACGGCCCGAAGCGTTCTCCGCCAGCACATCTCCCCTGAGGGGGCCAAAGTTCCCCCGCCTTGCTGCACTTGGTATGCGTCTCGGCCCGCCGAAGCAGCTCCGCTTTGAGGCCAAGGTGCAGTGAACGTGTCCAAGACACGCTTGAGAAATCAAAAAAAGCCGTCATAGCCGTAAGCGGCGTTACGTGCAGTTATGAGATACGGCTTTTATCTGTAGCTGTGTTTAAGCGCAGGCGGGGCGCTTTCAGCTAACGTGTCACAGGTGGCAGCTACGGACAAAGCCCGCCAGACCGGAGGGGGATTCTCGGCGACCCGCCTCCCCATTGCGGGAAAAAATGCTTCCCGTCTACAGGAGAGGCCTCCCCAGAGAGGCCAAGAGTGGCAGTTAGCGCAGACAAATGACCCGTGTCTCCAGTGGTACGGCGGTCCCTTCCGAGCGGGCTCACCCTCCCGTGTGTCCAAATTTCATTTGAGTGAACAATGTGCTATTGTGCGCCACAGCTTTATCGCTCTAAGTACGCTCATTGGCAAGAATAAACAGATGCTATCAAGCCGTGCATGCATTGAATATAGTGTGGGTTTGTAGGCGGGTGTGCACATATCAGGAAATTGAAAGTCATTTTGCAGGCGCTAATGAGAATGCCGAGCAGCAATACAAACATTTTAAACAGGCCATTCAATGGCGGGGTGGTGAAAAACACACAGCTTGCTACATGAATACACAATGTATTTCAAAGACTTTTCTTCCATCCTGGCTGCATACAAATTGTGTTGTCCAAAAGTTTATCTGTTCACTTTGACTTTTTAGCTGGCTTCAAGTGGCGTCATGAAACACTGTCCTTTTACTAGCTCGTGTACCGATAGCTGCGCCGCTGGAGAGCGTGAGCACCGGCCGAGTGTGAATTAAACAAATGATTGTGTTATCTGCCTGAAATCCAGTCCTTCTAAATTTGGGCACCGCAATTCACTTCGTTTACATCTCAAAACCAAAAGGTGTTACCATGTTTGTGAGGATTAGCATGCTAACAGCATTACTGGGGTTAGCTTCTGTTACTTGGATGTTTGGTTGTCAACATAAGCCTATAGCCCGAGATCTTTTATCGTGATGCTTGCATCGAGGTAAATGAAATCAAAACATGAGGTAACCACGAGGCCACCGAATAAATCAACGTGCCTTAACAAATGACTAGTTCTCAGTGTTAATCAATGGCAATAAATTATATTGCCTCAGATACTGCAAAAATGACATCACCAATATCCATGAAACTTTGCTGAGGCTAATTGAACTGATGAGGAAATACAACAAAAAGGTGGGAAGACAGCAACCACTGATGTTCTTAAAGAACATTAAAGCAGTACAAAACAGCATAAAATATATTTTGATTGGAAAGTATTTAGCCCGCTGGTGCTTATAGGCTCAGATTTCCTGGGCATGAACTACCGGGGGACAAACATAAAAGTTAAACTCCCACATCTCGTCTAGTTTGCAAAATGTGCGCCACATTTGTATGATGGCGGGGAAGAGAATCCACTTGGGGAACATTTCCACAGCAACGCATCAAGAAAGGCGTCATCACGGCAGAGGCGTCGGTAACATCTTATGAAAGCAACAAAACCTGCACCATAGCAGCTCACCATCTAACATCTAAGCTTTGCACAATCATGTCTGTCACTCCAAACATCCTCTTTTTTGCCCTTTAAAAAGGACAAAGACTTCCAGCTCCTTCATATTTGATTCCTCTGTGAATTTGACTAAACTTTAATAAGCTCGATTTGGAAGCCAACATTGTGGTTGCAGTGTCGCAGATGACTAATGGCTCTGTTTGCGAGCCTCCAGCAGAGGGCAAAATAACACAACGATCGGATGCATCTAAACAGGCACTAAACAAGAGAAGGTGGCATTTCTGACCAAAAAACACCTAAATGAACTCTACTTGGCCATATGACAGCAAAGGGTGTGAAATTAAAGTCAGCCGGGAGAGTCTTCCGCATAGGAGTGAGGATAAGAGGTAGAAAATTGATTGATGGATTTTTTTTTTTTTTTACGCATACCTGAGTATGAACTCAGGATAACTCGGAGGAAGGCATGAAGTCAAAGCAATTTGTAGGCCGACGTGCCCTGGGGATGCAGACGGGCTTGCGATGATTTAACTTCAACAAAGAGAAGAGCTTCATGCGCCGACGCATTTTCTTTTCTTTCTTTATTGAAGCCAACAATTGACGTGTCTGTCTGAGTAATTCAAGTGAACTTTGGGTCTTTCTTGCAAGCGGCATTGTGGGAGTGCTATTACTGGGCCGTGACGACATGAAAGAAAAGAATGCAGTTCATATTTTTCCACCGAGGGGAGAAATCTGCTCATCTTAAATCGGCATTACACAATCTAGCAGATGCACACAAGCAACATTTGTGATCAATTAGGACAAAGATGTAAGGCTAGCTCATTAGCGGATACATTTAATTGGATGTCCACAAAGCTCCAATTTGAACAAATTTTTCCACCTCACCCAGTCATCCATTTTCTATAGACATTCGTCATCCATCACGAGGGCCACAAGGTGCACCCTGGACTGGCAACAAACAAAGACAAACTGGACACTTTTGATAAAATTGTGGGCCACAATATGGTTTCGTCAGAGGGTCACGTTGACTTGATTCATTTTATGCTCACGAGGTATTGCAACGAGTAGAACACTAGGAGAACTTCTACTGTGAATTTTGTCCAAATCTAGAAAATGTTAAAGCCAGGGCAGAGGAGAAATGTTAAGGAAACTAGCAAATGAGGACAACATGACACGAGAGTAGCAATTTATTGTGCTTTAACGAGTGACAAAAAACAAGACCTTACCTTTTCCCCCTTGATGGACGTCCGGCGGTAGTTGCTCGCACCCGCAGACGAGTTCATCTTCCCGCAGAGTGTGTAAGTGAACAACCGAAGGCAACTTGTCCCCTTTGCACGTTGTCTGCAAGCGCAGTAGGAGTGTTACGGTTCCGTCTTCTGCAATCACACTCACTTGGTCCGGCTGAATGGACGCGCTTCTGCCTCCTTCGAAGTGGATGCAAGTTGTAAACGCCGCAATGGGATTCGATGAAATGCTGCACACCTGTAGCACTCGATATCGCTTCTGCAGATTCTCAACGTGCTCCTGCTGTTCCTCCTCTCCCTTGCTCGCTAGCTCTCCCTCGCTCTCTCTTTTTGTATAACCACTGCGGACTGGCTCGAGAAATTTCATTGAATTTGGGAGTTGGAAACAGTCCCTATTGCTCTGTGGGGCTTTAGTTATACTTGAAAACAATATGCATCCGACGCTGGTGCTACAACAGCACCGCAAAGTAGGCTAAAAGTAATATTTTGTCGATCTTCATTGCTTTTTGATTAATTTTCGACTGGATTTTTCAATTAATAATTCAATTAATACCTTTAAAAAGGCATTTTGCGACTTGGCGTCGACTGAAAATCACAGACGTCACAGTTGCTCAGAGCACAGCGAAGTACCAATTAGGACTTACCTGTTTTCCGGGTTTAGTCATGTGATGTTCGCAAGCTAAGCTGTGATTGGTTGTTACCTGAGCCCTCAGCACTATTCCTTTTCATGCCAAGAACGGGTCCTTTACTGACTGATCAATTGAGGGGGAATCCATCCATCCATCCATTTTCTGAACCGCTTAGTCCCCACGGGGGTCGCGGGCGTGCTGGAGCCTATCCCAGCCGTCATCGGGCAGTAGGCGGGGGACACCCTGAACCGGTTGCCAGCCAATCGCAGGGCACACAGAGACAAACGACCATTCGCACTCGCACTCACACCTAGGGACAATTTGGAGTGATCAATCGGCCTACCAAGCATGTTTTTGGGATGTGGGAGGAAACCGGAGTGCCCGGAGAAAACCCACGCGGGCTCGGGGAGAACATGCAAACTCTGCACAGGGAGGGCCGGAGGTGGAATCGAACCCGCACCCTCCTAACTGTGAGGCGGACGTGCTACCCAGTGCGCCACCGAGCCGCTGAGGGGGAATCTCAAATAAAAAAAAAACAATATTGCAAATAAAAAGATATTAACATTTAAGATTGCCAGCCTTAATCTTTTTCAGAGCAGAAGGAAAAAAATATCTTTAACACACCTCACACCATGATAATCCCTCAGAAACACCTTTGTTACTTTGATGGCAAAGAAGAGCAAATGTTTAGATTTGGCCAGACTGGCACTACTATATGTGTGTACTCAGTTGTACTGTAGTTTCTCTTCTCAAGGTTTACGGCGATCTGGTTTGAAACTGTCACCTTGCTGGCTCCGCAGTGGGCCATAATGACACACAGTAAAACCTGGATGCAATAGCAGAGCCACAGGGAGCAAAGAAGCCAAGCACAGCAAATGCTAATGATGGTAGTGGAGGGACTTTTTTGTATTAGTTCTGTAACTAATTAGAGAGAGGAAATGGAGCAAAGTTTTCTTCTGATAAAAAAAAATATATATATTGCTATAGTGAAGATTTAGGGAGCCCTGGAATTATTATTAAAATATCCATTCGGTGATTAAAGTCCAGTTATGACAAAATCTGAAGACTGTGGAGAAGTGGAAAAACACATTTTCCATGGATTTCTTATGTGGGTTAGCACAGTGAAATAGTGGTGATCACATCTGCCTCACAGATGAGAGATTTTGCGTTTGAAACCCGAGTTTGCGTGTTCTCTCGCCATGCAGTCCAGGTGGTAGCCTTCTCTGCCTCTCGCCAAAAGCCAGCCAGGATGGGCTCCAGCTCCCCTGCTATCGTAATGAGGACAAGCAAAATAGAAAATGGATATCCCCAGAGGAAATAGTGTACAAAATATATTTTGGTATGATGAGCAGAGGGTTGGCCAAATACTATAAAGCAACACAAGTCACACCACACCCTCTCAATACAGATAGTAAAGATGAAAAACATATTTATGTGTGTGTGCTGGACGGAGGTAGCATCCAAACATTTATTCACGTAACACAAATGACATTTTGATTTTTTGCGCATTGTGGGCAGCACAACAGCGAGCAGCATGAAAGCATTGCGCCTTTCCGATGCGACCATCAGCACCATGGACAGCGGCCAAGCTCTCTGCCGGCGTACACGGAAGAGCGAGCAAGAAGCTTAAGAGCCACATGCATGGGGCCAATTACACTTGTGCTATGGTGGTGGCACGGAGGCTCAAGTTGAGAAAATGAAAAGTTAGTGCACACGATGAACCTAAGCCAGGGAGGCTGGCCAGATGAGACTCTGCGGGGGCCGAGTCCTGAGGGTGCTTTATGAAGTTCTTTCCTTGGACTTGCTTTTTTGCCCACTGATTTAAATGAGGACAACCTCCACAGATAGCTTCCGGGAATTATTATACTTCAGCATGGGCAAGTACCAATACCCGAGTATCGACATCAAGGTATCGGTACTCGTGACGGACACCGATACCGGTATGAGCCACTCTGTCTTTTACGATCAGCAAAAAATACTATGTCGATAAAAAATATGTATTTTATGAAGAATCTTCTCATAATGTTAAGGGAAAATGCCAAATTAAGAAATACAAAATAATCAGTTATTCTTTCATTGGAAAATCTAATGCATCAAAAGTCCTAGTGTCTATATGTTATCGGTCTAAAAAAAGATACTGTAGCAGATGCTGCCCACCACAAAAGATGTTGTGTTACAAGGTTCCCGTCATCAATAAAGTATTTTCTATCATACGGATGTGAGATGTAAAGACCAGGCTGCGAGCGCAGATCTTCTTTCAGGTGCCGTGGTTAAAGCGTGTTCTCGAGATAGTGCTGAATCAGCGCAGCAACTGTCATACAATACTTTGTGTCTTTTTGGACATGTAATGTACAGAGGTCATGCGTTCATTAGAAGTAAAAAAACCCAAAAACAAAAAAACACTAACCACATTACAGTTAGACTGAAAATGAGATTGTTGGATTTGCATTTGGCTCATTTATTCCTCCTCCATCATGCAGCAAAAAAAAAAAAAAAAGAATAAATAATGGGCTTCCTGCAGATTTTCCAATTCCTCTCCTGGATGTCCTTTGCATGACAATACCGAGAACAAAAGGCCTCAGACCTCTGCTAAGAATGCACAATCCCAAAGCTGGTTGTTCGCATATCACAGCAAGATGTTGCTTTTGACGGAGGTGTGGATTGTGGAAGCAGGTAGCTTCAGAAAATCACAAAGGTTGAGAAACGTAGCATCTTTAAAAGCATCTCTGTGGAAATATATAGCTGGGGGAACAGCCAACTAAATAAAGACACCGTCCCTAGCAATCATTTTCTCTCGCTTTGCCTTCTCCGCACAGGTGCCAGCAAGCAGGAAGACGAGCCGCTGGCCATTCCGTGGCTGGCTAACAACAAATTTACACTGTCTGATTTCGTAAAAGCCACTTTAGAGTGCCCTCCCCACCCACCTTCCCTGAAAATAAATGTAATGGGAAGCGCAACCATCATAAAGCCAGATGTGCAGCAAAGTTTTGTCTACATTATGTCGCATCCACAGTCAAATATGCCTCATTTACAAAACGAGGCAAACAACCTTGAGGCGCTTTTGCATTGAGTAATTACGAGCTTTCTCGCAGCACAGTGCGCAATAACAATGGCGCACAAATGTTTCCAAAATGGCCGATAGACCCTGTTTGTTTCGAGTCGTCCGCCACTCCAGCACCTATCACAAAAGTACATGAACCTTTTTGTTTTTCCACTTTATTTAAAAGTGCCTCAGTCTGTCGGTTATCATCAATTTTGATTTTATTTGAACAAAGCTGCACCAGCGTAAATGGCAATGCAAACAAATGTAGGTCCTTTTTGTACTAGTGCCAAAATCGTAAGTTGTTTTCATGTGAGCGCACGCTTGAATTGCTCCATCTGCCAGCCTGAGTGTCTCTGAAGGTAATTTTTTTTTTTTTTTTTTTTTACCATAGCAACCATAAATGGTGGCTAACAGCTAAACCTCCACTCAGATCCACACAATCACCTTCATGCACCATTCTCATGGCCGGATCATAGGGGGGAAATGACATGGAAAGTTTCTCATGATGATGAAAATACCCTTCACAAACGTGAGCAGGTCTATCAGCTGGAAAAAAAAAAACAAAAAAAACAAAACAACTATTCATCATCAGAGTCTTTTGTCTCGGCGTGCTTTGTTATTTTGACAAAGACAGTAGAACTATTCATCATGCTAAATGGAGAGAGACGCCGCACGTCCGTATTTTGGATGTACAGTCTTGAAGCGCTCCGAGCTACAGTCGACGCCGCCGGCCAGATTCATTTTGAGCCACAGTCGAAGCTGCCGTCCGGATTCATTGGCTCGGAAACGACAATGATTTATGGCGCGTGATTTATGGGGATTCTTAAGTTGGGCAAAACGAGCTCGTCTCGCATGCATGAGTGTGCTGTGTAAACTCATTTGAAAGTAAAACTTTGTTGCGAGGGAAGGGACATCTCCACCAATATGTGAACTTTAAAATTCAGCTCTCTTTAAATGTTTATTATTAAAATTCCAAACCACTTTTTGCGTGCAACTATGAAAGGACACTAAATGAAGCTAAATCCAGCTAGCGTGGTAAAATAGCAAATGACAGCTGCTTGGGGGGGAGACATTTTGGTCCAAGTTAGCCTGAAATGTTGCAAATGCCTCCAGCTCAATTTTGTTTACTCTCCGCATCCCGCTTGCGCAATTTGCAGTTTAATAGCCTGAAGATTAGAGAAGCTGTTCCATTGGAAATCTTGCTTACATTTTAAATGTGCTTAAGTGTGACAGTTGGAATTTTCATCCTTGTACATTTTTACCTTCTAGAATGCCTGTGTGTGTGTGTGTGGGGGGGGAGGACCTTTAACTACCTCATCAAACTTTGAGGTGTTCTCTTGACCAGTCCAGAAAATTCTGGAACTTCTCTAATGGACCTGGACCATCCTCTTGGTCTTCTTTCAATATTTCAAAATCTACGTGACGACTAATAATTACAAATAAACCTTTGTGCAAAATAATACTTCCTCCCTGAGAATGCCACGCTGCCTCTGAAAGAGGTCAATATGCTGGAACACATTTGGGTCTTACATGAATTAAAGAAAATGTCAGCTGTAAAGATGCAACGCCTTCAACGCACGCGCTTAATTATTGACAGATGCTCTCCATGCTACCTTCTCCTACCGAGAGATCCACAACAGCTGCATCTCACCTCTCAACAAACGTGATGCCAGACAAGACGAGTCAGAAAGTAGTAATCCCTTCCAAGTTCTGTTTAAGTGCAGAGGACACACACATGCGCACACACACATACACACACGGAAATTGGCAGCAGTTTTCCCCACTTAGGATCAGAGCGAGCAAATTGTACTGGTCGCCAGCCAATTTTAATCAGACATGTCCCCAAACATTTTTTATGCTGACGTCAAAAAATGACTGCTGACGTCAAAAAATGACTTTCCTTTTTTTTTTCTGGCACATCAGTGCAAAATTCAGCTTTATTAGGAAATGTAATAATACAGTGCTTAAAGTTTTGTCGAATCTTGTTTCCTAATTGAATGATCATAATATTTCCATCTCACAATGGAAACAAATTAGGATGATTTTGAAATGAGGCGTTTACGGGGTAATGAAACAACGCCATACAAATCCGTGACAACGCTCGTTAAAAACGCATTTGGTGCTCCACGGGAATGGCCCTTTTAATATCCATTCAACAATATATCCGCCACCGTGCATTGACTATGCCGCTTATAAAAACCCGCACCGGAAACAAACTCCTAAATAAATGTTGTCATTTTTTATATACGAGCCGACGATGACGAATATGTTGGCCCTTAAGAGTTGCATTTGTCTCAGCGCAATATAAAACGCTCGATCGCATAAACACGGCCGCACGGCCGTTTTCACCAAGCGGTGTCATTTACTGAGCCGCGCGCACATAACGGAGCGCCTCGGAAGCTTACAGCACAGGTGTCAAACCCAAGGCCCGGGGGCCAGATACGGCCCGCCACATCATTTTATGTGGCCCGCGAAGACAAATTGTGCATCAAATTCGTCTCATAACTAGAATTACAAATTATCTTCACTTTTAATTGTATATATTTTTTTTAAATATTTGACCAGTTTTTACTCGTCTGATTTGAAAACGAGTTATTTGTCAGTTTGTTTCGTAGCTTTTACTGTATATAATATGAGGTGCTCATACATTTATTTGGGTTGACAGTCATAATGGCCCTCCGAAAGAAGCTATGACTACAATGTGGCCCGTGAAAAAAAAGTTTGACACCCCTGGCTTACAGTAAAAGAAAACATATGTGCGTCATCGTCAATGATGGCTAACTACTGTTATTGCTCTCGCTTCAAAAGTATCTTGATACGATATGATAAAAGCATGCATCCACTTGATGAATTATGCATGGGAACAACTTTTTGATCCGTCCTTTTTGATCCCACCGCTATTTGTCAATTTTGCCTGCTAGCTTATTTCCGATGCCGAGCTGGCGTCAAGAAAGCGAGAAGGCAAACATTTGCATATTTTTCGGAATGAGTTCTCGTCTCCACAAATGTAGAAACTTGACACGATGAAACGAGAGTTGCTCGTTTGCGCTCTTTTGTATTCAGCAAAGATTTGGGAAGAGGAAACAAGACAAACAAAACATCACCTCAGGAAAGAAGTGCGCTCGGGAGGAAAAACATGCTTTTGTTTGCCAACTGGGATAGCGGATAAAAAAAATAATAAAACCCTGAAACTGTTTCCCAGTGGCGACTACTTTGTACTGACTACCGAGATGATTTTGAGATATCACCCCAATAAGTCAAATCCAAGAAGTATTCCCCACAAAAAAAACGTAACCACAATCTTTAAATGGAAAGTTCAAGTCAGCGAACCCAGAAGGAAAAGGTCATCTCATCAATCCAACACAACTTGATTCCTAACCATCAATGATTTGGTGCAGTTTCATTTTGCCGATTTTGATGCCACATCATTTTAGTTGCAGCTAAGGCCGGAGGACAGCGCATCTGTTCCGGCGTCTTACGGTCCACGTCCAGCCCGTCTGCACCAGTTGATGGGAGAGGCAAGTTGAGCCCCGTGAATTCATCTGCAGCCTGGAGACATTTCACATGGCTTTAAATGTATTTAGCTAACCGAGCTAAGCATGCGGCAAAGGGCTGCTTTGTGGCTGCCCTAAGATATGCGATTTAACACTCTGCCTACCTCAGAAAAGCCAGCGACTTGGTTAAAAAAAAAAAATGTCTGACCTAAATAGAACACGGCCGAGATGCCGTATTCTGTATTCCTCTCAAGATTTCAGTGTGGAAAATGGGAAATATTCCCAATAGGCTTATTGTGAAACAGGCGAGAAAGCTCTGCTAATCTGGCCCAGGGCAAGACTTTGTCAATCTTTCATATCCTCAAGGGTCAATTTGCATCAAGCACACATTTAGGATTGGAATTTTATTCACAAGTACAATAGCAGCAGGAACATTTAAGTTGACAAATATGATGATGTACTGCTGGCTGCGTGACAATCCCATAGTCACATATTAATTAATGTCTAGAAAGAAGGGAGAAGGAAAAAAAAAGAAAAAACTGCAGACAGCAGAGACCTCACAGGTGGCTATGGCTTCATCAACAACTAAATTAAAGCAACTTGTCCTGATCTTCGGGATGGTTAGAAGAGACCCCGAACGAACAAATGACAAAGCAAGTTCGAAGGCAACAGGTGGCGGCAGCAAACGCGCTTCCAGAACGAGCTGGAACTCACCCAAATTGTTCAACTTGGCCTTCAGCTTGTGATCTCCAAAGAGCAGGAGAAATTCCAGGATATTTCAACTGGAATGGATATCGAGGGATTTGAGCTAGCTTAATAAGGTGTCGTGAGAGTTGGGTCTGCTAGCTGCCTACTATTGTCGATGCTTTTCCAAAATAATGATGTTCACGAATGGGTGGTAGCTGGAGGCCTTGCACGGTTCATCGCTGGAATTTGGATATTTGTCACATGTATCTTCAAGATCCTTTATATGAACTAAATTGTGAAAATTAAAATGAGTAACTCCACATAAGAAGGCCAGCGCTGAAATTCACCAGAAGCTCCGAACTGTAAAGCAGCCAAGCTAATCACTCGCCCACATTGCTGCTTTAGCCAAAATGAAAAACACTCAAGTGGCTGATGTTCTCGTTTCCATCAATCACGCCATAAACTAGCATTCCATTCTATTCCCCAAAACTCCAAAGCACAATCTGTGGGGACATTTTATTTTATCTGAACTATCACAGCATGCAGACTGATTTTTTTTTTCCTTCGGACCGACATGCCCGTCGCTCTTTTTTTGGATAGCTTCCCACATGAGTATAAATAGATTTTAATTAGCAGTTGCAGCCATGGCCATTTGTTCATCGAGTTTGGAAGAACAGTCCAAAAACATTTTATGCTGAACATGAAAGATTGAGTGAAAGTTAGAAGAACAGGAAGTCCCTAATGGCTAATCACCAAAAGGTGCACATGGCTGTCGGGAAATAGTTACGACTGTACCACAAAGCTGCAGGTTGCATGTTTGGTAGCTTTTAAGCAAAGTCCACAACCCTTTGAGTAATGTGGTCAAAGGCTCCGCCCCCTGGTCATCATGGTGACAAAAACCAGCCTTGCCATTGGCCCAGCAGTATAAGGGGCGGGGCATAAAGGTGCCCACAGGGTCAGACAGCCCTTTTGACTGTTTATATAGCAAAACAATTTTTCAAATAATCTTAAGTATTCCAGCTTTTGAATTCAATGCTTTGTAAGAAGCTTTTCACAAGTGCCAAAAGCACATCAAGACCGTGGATGATGTTGTTTACTGCGAGTACAAAAATAATGTGCTCTCATCCTTTTAGCACAACGACGACATTATTCGTCCGTGTCTGCTAGGTTGTCATGACCAACGTTGCCTGATTTAAATCTCACCCGTTTGAATCATTACACAATTTTTATGACAATAAAGTAAATCCACCTTTTACTTGTTAGGTTACGGATTCTAGTTATTGATCTGACTCCAAATTGCGATCAACACTTAACACATATATTGCTATGTCCTAATCCACACACTGGCGCACCTAACAATTTTGCGAGTTCGTTCTGTCAAAGAGAAGACCAGTAGATCAATCAGACCAAATTTACCAATTTATTCCTGACAAAGCGCACTAATACAGGCCTGGGTCCCGGGTCCCTCACACTAAAACTCGTGCGTTTTTGTGACATGCAAAATATTGTGAGATGATTGGTGGATGGCCATCTCCTCCCCGTGTCGGTGCTATCGCGGAGGTCAGGTGGTTGGAATTTCCCGCGAAGTCCAAGACACATAGACGTGCTGTTGTTCTCATTCCCGACCTTGAGATTATCTCGTCCGGTACTCCCTGTCTGGGCCTATACACAACACTTCAACGAAAACAAGTTCATGCAGTTTGCCTGCACATTCTTCGCCCCCCACCAATCCACACGTGCACTCTAATACTAGATATTAATATGATTATAAGTTTAACACAACCTTAAAAAATATGTTTGCAAACTCCCAAAAGCACATTTCCCTTTATACTTAAGCCTTGGGCGATTCGTAGCTATGCCAAAGTCATTCCACGTTAAGTTCGAAAGGCTTCCTAGTCAGAGGGGAGTTTATGTTACAAATGTACCTGAAATATTGAATCATTTTATCGCTTCGAAATTGAAGATTAGGAGAGTCTCTGTCGATCCTGAAGGCTTTTGAGGTTGGGAGCGTCTCTCTCGGCTTTTCAGCACTCACACAAAACACGAGGTTTTAGAACTCATTGTAATGAAGTGTGGAAAATAATTAGCTTCAGTCTGGGGAATTATCATGTATGGGATTCATACACTGCGTATTGTCATGCAGACAAAGCGCGGCTGCCAGTGTCTGGTTTCATGTTTCAAAAGGAATACGATCCATCGGCTCACCTGGCAGCTGTCTTCCCGTTTTTTTTTTTTTTTTTTTTCCTCGAACAATCTGAACCGCTTCACCTTGATGCAGACTAAAGGGGAATTTTGACAAATAAAAGTTAAAATTGAGGTGTTTTTTTCCTCCTGCCTAAAACTCAATTTACAGTGGAACCTTCAAAGTCAAACATCCCAAAAGTAGGTCAACCAATGGTTTCTGAAAATATGACTCAAAGCTGCAAACAACCCCCAAATTGTAATCAACATGTTTTTTTTTTTAAGTTAATTTGATTTAGTGAGTTTTTATTTTATGTGGACTTTGTTTTTTTTTTTAATAATTGACTTTTATTTTTCTAGTTTTAAGAGGGGATTGGTCGGATGTATTTATTATTTATATTTTTTAATTTTCTTACTTTGCTTTAGTTTTAGTAGTTATACAAACACACACACACATACACACGCATGGTGTGACGTTCAAACCGGAGGCAAGTACAGCAAATCAGCTGTTTGGTACTTTTGCTCCCACTTGCTGATGCAGGGCTAACAATGTGTAGATTACAAATGAGGCCGTTTTATCTTTCAGTCACACAATGACTTGAAAAAAAGGATTCTCAATGCTAATAGCCAGAGGGCATCAATTAAGTGCAGCAATGTGAACGGAGCTCCTGAAGCCTTTATCTAATCAGCGTGAAATGAATTAAATCCTCCTTTTGCTGAAGTGGCAAAGTGATATTTGAACTCTGCTAATTGTTACATAAGCTTCTTTGTGGAGGAGAAATGATTACTGTCTTGAAACTTAACTATTACCTATTTGCTTATGTTCATTTAAAAAAAAATACACCACACTGTGCGGTCTATCAATTTAAACACTAATATAGCGACACCGGACAAAAGGACTAAAAGGGTGGTGCAGGATAATTGCATAAAACAGATCCATGCCGCCCTCTGTCTGTTATATGCTTAAATTGTTCCTTTTTGCCCTAAAAATATATTACACTCGTGAGGCTGTAGCTCAAGTTTTTTTTGTCACATTTTCCAAGGGTGAGTTGTAGTTTTTGACTATTTTATGTGGTTGTATTTTACAGTAATAAAGTGGCTTTAAATATTTTTTTCTGGACAAACTACTGTTCCTTGTGTATAGTGTATGCATGAAGTGTACTTGCACGGAGTCACCGTTGCAGCTGGACCTCAGCATAACTTCGATCTGTGATGGAAACAAGGACACATAAAGTAAACTGATTAATTTGCTGCCCTCGGATATTTTGAAAATATGTATGAGGTGTGTTGAGTGATCCCAACAGATGTGCTCTGAAAACAGTAATCATAAATAATAAACCTGTGCGATAATTACAATGGTTTGGTTTGTGAGCTGTTAGTGGTCTCAAGTAGGCCACACAAACAATGAGACCAGAAAAAACACACTTGCCATTATTTTTCATGCCATGGCATCTCTCAGAATTTAAAAATCACTTGAGATGTTCCAAATTGGTGTGTACCTCGCTTAAATCCAAAGGTTGCATCCTGATGGGAGGCAGACTGACACCGTGCATCTGCTGAGCAACATGGTTACGTCATCAGATCTATTGGCCTTGGGGAGAGAAGAGCAGACCTGGTCAGACAACGTCACCTAGTGGAGACATAGAGAACTTGGCTCTGCTGTCACAAGAACCTCGAGCCAGTGGACTTTGATTGACTGGCAACCAGTTCAGGGTGTAACCATCTAAATACGGCATTGTCTCGGATGTAATGTAGTGTTTTAGTGATCGAAAGTCACACAATGTAAAGACAATAAAATCTACCAATATTAAAGATATCAGCAAGTCACTGGACGTTTTATCATATCACATGAGTATGACGTGGATTAAATGTTATTCTTCGCCACAAAGAACGCATATTGCTATGTTATTTAACAGTTTATTGTTTGTTTTCCAGATGATTAAATAATTCTAAATAAATGTCAGCGTCGCTGTTATTGTCATAGTGTCCATCAGGGAGCGCTCGCGGTCCAAGGAAGAGGTGCCAATGTTTCGCCTTCCATTTAAAGGAATAAAGCCCCCCCATACAACCCACCAATTTAGCGTATTCAGACTTCAAAATCGGGTTACAACTGTTTGAAACCACCAGGGAACATTGTGACACTATGACATAGCACCCTATGCAATTTGCATTTTATGTACTATATTCACTAGAAGTCGAACCCCGAGGGACTTTCCGTAATTTAACCCCTGCGTTACAACCCGTGTGTTTATTTGTTGGTCACTTCTGCAAAACACACAATTGGAAAATGAGGCACGCAGCGTGAGGTTCTTTGAATGAGAAGAGGAAGAAAGACATCGCGAGCGCAGCTCACAGTGACTATCCGGCAGGTTTGTGAACCTTACGGGTGAGCCCGGAACCACTACTTCTCGCCGGTCCTGGCCCATTAAACTGTACCCGAGAGAGTTGTTAATAACTGTTGTGTGTCACCAAAGCCGTTCGTGGGGATTTGAAATCGGTCGTTGTGATAATTTGCATTAAGCACCGTACTCGACGCGCTCCCTTCCAGCCCGTCTGACTTCCGATCGCCATATTTTCCACCCTGCCCGCCATTATTTTATTTACTAAATGCCGATATCCCTCCGCCGGGTCAGGGAGTATTTTGAAGAAATTGGTATCCGGTTTTGAGGGATGTTTTTGTTTCAGTTTTACCATTGACGTTGTTTCGAAATCGCTACGTCCACGACATAGCTATTTCTCCCCGCTCGCGTCAACGCGGAAATAATTTTACGCGCGGTGTTAGTTGGGTCTACTTTTTGAGCAGCCAAGCGGGGGCCGTGCTTCGGTGCCACTTATCATTAGCCATGGCCACAGTTCCAGGCTGGACCGAGGCGCAAGCATCAACTTAATTTTGCGAAATTTCATCACCAATTCGCAGTTTTTCCTCACGGGAGCCGACGCGGAGGTCCCATCGAGCTCATGTTTATTCGTGCATGTGTGGCGAGGCGCTTGTTACTGCGTGGCAGGGTGGCTACGAGCGTCTTGTAACTGGCCGCTGGGTCCCGCAGCTTGTCGCAGCTGAAGAAAATAGAACCAGTTGCCGAGCGAGCCGTCGGCGACCCCCCTCCGAGCCGTCGCCTGGCGTCTCGCTGTGGATTCGAACGCCGTCATGGAGCCTTGACCGGGATTTTTTGGGGGGCTTTTTTACGAAGGTGAATGCGAGACATTTCTGGCAGCAGACTTGGGTGGCTAACAGCAAGTAGCTACATAACCCCAACTCGTGCGACGACAGCTGTCATTGGAGAAAGGAAAGTGATCCCCCCGCTTCACTCCTCCCAAATGCGTGTGCCAGGGAAGCGCTTTTTCTGACGGATTTCAAGCAGCGCTCCTAGCATCAAATGGGCAAAGTTGGGAATAACCTTGCGGCGCCGGAATAGAACGATACGCGCAATGCATTTTGAGAGCTGCGCTTCATCGGAGAGAAGCTAGCTAGCTTGATTAACTCGCTAGCTAGCTAGCTAGTTGAGCAAACCTTGACGTTTCATCCCCTCCAGCCATTCTGGACATGAAGAGGAAGATTCACTATTCGTAGGGGCTGGAAGGTATGGCAAATTGGCATTTTCTTAAATTTTGTAATTTATTGTTTGTGGAAGCTTGGACCTCCATCTCCTGTTGTCAATGGGGGGTGGAGGTGTGTGTAAGTGTGTGTGTGTGTGTGTGGTGGGGGGGGGGGGGTCGCCTCCATGACTCGGACTATTCAACAAAACATTCTATCGAACGAATGTATCACGATCGCTGTATTTAAATGGGAGTTGTTGTAATACAATCGAAACATTCACACACTAACGGTGCTCGTTTTATCGGTGCAACGGGAGAGCTAAAGCCAGGCCATTATGTAAGCATCCTCCCCACTTGTGTGGCATTGTAGTTCACCAACACACTTGCGTTGCATTCAATAGACCTAGCCTTTGTGCGTGCGTGTGTGTTGGGCACAGATGCTCATCGCCGCCTGGGAAGTTGGCTCATCGACTAGTTATCATTATCATCATCGACTGATGTAATGTAGGGTTTTGTGAAAATGCTGCATAAGTGATGACTTCATCTTTCACTTGAACTCATAGGAAGCATTTACACAGAAAAGTGAACTTGTTTGCTCAGTGCGACACTTCTAAACTCCTGCCAGAACCAAGTGAAAAAAAAAGTACATTGAGTCTCATTGCCATGCATTTAGTTGATTTTCTTTCTGTTATATAGTAGTTCAATGCAACAGGCGAGTGTGTGTGTCTGTGTGTGTGTTTGCAAGTGCTTTGTACCCAAGCTGGAGTTAACAAAAGCTCACGTTTGCATGTGTACACTGGAGCCCATGGCGGTAGTCGTGACTACCCTGTGGGTTCACCTCAGATGCTCCCGTGTTGGGTGTGATCGTCGTCCGATGAGCTGAGCCAAGATTTGTTCGCCATTGTCAGTTGTCGTATTTGGCCACGTCGCTTGGTGTGCGATTGTGCTTTGCAAGTTTAACGATGGTCAAAACAAAAGTTTCTCCCAGTGATTCTCTTGGTTTCAGCATAGCCCGGATACTCCTTTGTATATCACTCGTGTCCTTCTAATGACTTGTATGTCTTGTGTTATTGGACCACCATCTGTCTAAAGAGCCCGTAGGCATAATGAGAGCAATCAGACACAAGCGAAAATGAAACGAGGTAGTCAAATGGTGTCAGATCCCCTTCAAGATTTGACGTCTTTGTGCCAAAAAGTGTTTGGGAAAAGAAAATGTTGCCAGGTGATTTGCTTACATTCGACTCGACCAAATGAGCCCAATCAGGGTAAACATCTTCGCAAATACCTCCCCTCTTCTTGTCCCTGTCGTGAATTTAGTCATTGAGAGTCTGGTACCGAAGAATGAACACATAAGGATGATGCATCGGAATTCAAAGGGTTCTTCCCTGGCCAAAGATCCATCCCTCCACAAAGCTTAACCAAAATCAGTTTAGTAGCTTTTGCATGAATGATACCGAAAAGGCAAACCGGATTATGAAAACCTCTTTGCTTATACAAAATATGACATTTTCATGCATCGTAATTTATCCCAAATCCGCCCTAAACTATTTGGACGTCACCGCTTACGTCAACTAAACACCAGATGAGTGAATAGTACATTTTTTTTGGCAAAACATTTGCAGTGTCAGTGCCAAAGTGATTCCCTTTCAAATGGAGTTTGCCAATTAAAAGCAAAGGAAGTAAAAAAAAAAAAAAAAAATCCTACTGATGGGAATGCCTCAGGAAATGTGCCACCGTGATAGCGTCTTTGTTTGTTTGTGTCAGAATGTCATCAGAGGAACCGACTGTGGAGCCCTCTGACCAGGGCTGCTCACCTCCCACCAGCCTTGCAGGGGCAGAGAGTCCGGCTCATGCCGACCAGCGAGCACGTGGCAGGCCATGCAAGGAGGCCGCCGCCACCTGCCCAGCCCAGGCGCAACTCTCGGCTTCCTCTGAAAACCGAAAGAAGTATGTTTTCGCTTTTATGTCAAGGCGTCATTTTGATTGTTTGATGCGTTGGTGAGCGGCCATTTTTTTTAAATTGGAGGCTGCCTCTTTGAGCCTTCATGTGTTTTTCACAATAAAACAACTTTAGTGATTTTTAAGAAACTTTGTGGAGGGGTGGACAAATTTGGTGCAGGGACCGTCCCTGGAAAATGAGAAACAGAAATATCCCTTGACACCATGGTGTTCATTAGAGTGCCACG
This sequence comes from Syngnathus scovelli, assembly GCF_024217435.2. Lineage (NCBI taxonomy): Eukaryota > Metazoa > Chordata > Actinopteri > Syngnathiformes > Syngnathidae > Syngnathus > Syngnathus scovelli. The sequence continues at coordinate 4,944,522 of NC_090863.1, forward strand.
ATACATCTTTCCCGATTGCCGCTATTCACATCAGGGGCGAGGAACACGCTTAACTGCAACATTGATGCTAATTTTCTGCTAGCCCATCTATGGTGTTTCATATTATATACTAGCATTAAGCTAGCAGACCCCGGGGAATTTATTTTTGTGAAGTCAAGTGTGAACCATGATGATCTTGGTGTGCACCAAATAAGCGAGTGCACTTGATGAACTGGCAAGTCAGGTTGTGAGTTGATGTGATACAACCCCCTTTTAATCCTGGCAGATGATCAAACTGCAATCAAATATCTCTTTTGATCAAGGACTCATTACTATGTTGTGTGTTTATCTTTGATTATTGGCAATTGATCACCGCTACGAAGTTTGCGGAGCTATAAGCTAGAAAGGCAGCATCGTTAGCTCTCTTACACAGTGTTCAGTTTTGGTCTACCGTGATGGACTTGTACCAGGTCCTGGTCCTACTCGTGGTACGTTGATTCTGTTTCCGTTTTCTTCTGTCCCGGATTGAAATGCTCTTTAATGGTGTGGATGTCAAATGACGTTTTTGGTGCCCAACCTCGATCAAGAGGAGGCAAAACCACTCGAGACCTGCATGCAGCAGTCTGTTTTAACAGGAGGTGACGTGCAAGAGCAGCCAGCTGACTGCCGCTCATGACGCAACCACATATTGAGTCATGGAAACCACGCTTCCTTCGCTGAACAGCCTATATTGATAATTAGTTGCACAAGAAGCCGGTCAATTTCAACATCCAAGTGCCATGCAATGAACGCTCCGCTTTTTTATAATTAATTTCCCTAGTCTGCGAAAATGTATACTTTTTACTATTGATAAGGAACATTAAAGTTGCTGCGGATACACCCTGGACTGGTCGCCAGCCATTTGCAAGTGGATGAACCTAAGAAGTATGTTTTTGGATTGGGGGAGGATGCAGGAGGACCGGACAACCCTCACACGAGCCTGGGAAACACACTGCACAGAGTTAGCCTAGGCAAATATTAAGACACGATACACTCCTTTGCCCACGTTCCATCTGTTTGCCAGTCCATTCCAATGCCATGCGATCCCTGTCATGTTTTCCAGGCAGCACACTGTTAGCTGGGACTACTTACCACAGCATTATTTTCACCTTTTTTTTTTTTTTTCCTCCCTTGCTGTGGTGGGACTGGGGAGGGGAGGAGGAGGAGGAGGAGGGGTGCATAGATGAAAAGTCTTTCTGCATGGCAAAATTTCTGCATGGCTCTCTGGCTTGTGCTGAAAATGTATTTTTTGTGGGGAATAATACAGAGGAACATGTAAATGAAAATGTTGCCTTTTCTGTTGCAGTTGTACACACAAGTATTTAATCATGTCTGACTACTGTGTTTTTTTTTTTTTTTTTTAACTTAACGTTTGAGGTCACTGAGTAAAGCTCGATTCAACACGCAGTTGCAATTGCACGACTGAAAGGTGATGCTGATAATGGGCAAGTCGACTCAACACGGATGGTGTCGCTGATATTTTTTTCGGTACAGTAACTAATGAAAAGAAAATCTCACACTGTGGGAATGCCTTGCAATCTATATTCTCCGACAATGAATAGCTTTTACAATAACCGGACACACCACAGCAGCCGGTTGTGCACGGTGAGAATTTGCCGCGTTTGCAAATAATCCCAGTTCTCTTCGTGGCCAGTGGACAAATTCCCCGGTATCCTTCCGCTACGATAGCGTGTGATTCGCACCCCTCGTTCTTGTCCCTGGTGGGTAGTTGAGTAGAACTTTATACTACCAATATTCGAGTGTCATATTTCTATATGGCTTAAAATGCCAATAAAGCTCTTCTTTGGTTCAGCTGTGCACACATTTTTGATGGCTGGCTAGATAGATGGCGCTCAATTAAGCTGTGCTTGCAGGTAAGTGTGAAATAAAATGGCAAGGTTTGGCTTTATCCCCCTCATACTTTTGGGTTGTTACTTATCTTGACATGGAAGTGATTTTAAGGGAGGGGGCCATTTGGATTCCAGCCACTGATTTGTGTGTGTGTGTGTGTTTTCCTCTTCTCTCTCTGGTGACATCAAAATGATGCCAGCCCACTTCCTGCCATCTCCTCCTCCTTCTCGGAGCGTCTGCATCCTTCTAAGCACCCCTGAGACAAAACTTCTCTCATTTGGGCGGTGTTTGCTTTTCTCGTGTAGCATGTTAACAGTCGTATGCGCTCCACGTGCCGCCTCCGAGATGATGTCAGGAAGCTGACAAAGGCTCCCTACTATTTAAGTCGTGTGCACGCGTGAGCATCCAATTTGTATGAGCCGGCCGGCCGGCGCGCAGTCGGATGCTTGCAAGTGTTGACGTGTGAAGTGCTGACGTAGCTTTTTTTTCCGTGCGTTTTTATCGTCTTGCTTCTGGGACAGTCTCCCGTAGTGGGGCCACACACGAAGGGGTTATTCCACTTTTTTCACAAGTGTATATTTTTGTAGACACACAGGAAATGTTTTTTTTTTTTTTTTTTTTTTTTTTTTTTTTTTTTTAAGCAAGCAGTTTTAACAAGATTTGAATGACAGTCATTTAGTGTATACAAAGGGTTTTCGGTTTACGAAGTTCGTGGCAAACGCTGTTTGGTGGTTACGGCGTGCAGTGGACTCGTATGTGTAAAATATCGATGCTTGGTATCGGATGTGTTCTTTTGAACGACAGATGCCTGTTGAAGCATTATCGAAACTCATATGCGATATTTTTTTTTTATGTATTTCTTCCCTAATGGCAATACGAAGCAGATATGCTATCTTTCCAGCCCAATGATAGCCTGTGGCTACATCAAATTTCCATTGCCTGCATTTATTTGCTTTTGCCTCTTTCTTGCCTCAGGGGCCGCACCAGAGGTAGGGCTATCATGGATGAGGAAGACAGTATGGATGGAACAGAGATAACAGAGTCCATTGGCCCTCAGGACACAGGTAAGAGCACACTGAAACGGTCGGTCATTCAGTGGAGGCTGCATGAGAGCTTTTTCATGCTACCTTGACCTTCCTCTTCAGGGCTATTAAGGAAAAGCTTGGGCTTGGGCGAGGGTGGCTTTCGAGTCCCCCTCGCCTCACTCTTTCGCTCCTGCTCTAAGATTACCATTGAGGAGCAGTGGGAAAGAGCCCAAGGCTAATGCCTCATAAAAGCTTTTTAAAATCCCATCAGTCTCTCCAGACACTTTTTTTTTTTTTTTTCTAAATGAGTGTAGTGTACATCAAGTCATGTGATGCTGGCTCCGAGTTCCCATTTATTTTCATGCTTGATACCCTGGCGAGTGGGGGATCTTGAATTTTTGTTTATTAGGTCGACCTAGCACCCGTCGCAGATGTATATGATGTACACACGGAAAAATTACACAGGAGCTTGATTTGAAGAAAATTGATGTGATATCGGTCAGGAAAATTGCTATTCAATCTTTTTGCAAAATTGTTCCTGTACGACGGCGCCTCTTTTGAGACAGTCTCGTCTAGCCGCTGCTTGAAAGTGACTCTCAATCCTCCTCCCTGCCGAGCTGACGGATAAACTTTGTGAATATGTAAATGAGCAACACTGTTGCATAACAGCGGGACATAAGGTAGAGAAAGGTTCGCCCAGAGACGCTTTTTTAGAAATGTGTAATTGACGCTCCCTTAAAAAAAAAAACGACTACGACTTTATTCATATCCGGCAAACAAAATGACATTTTTCGACAGACTGATCATTCCATTTTTCTTTCACCTTTAGAAACAGAAATCCAAGCAGGGGAGACTGTGGAAGTGGTGAGCAGTGATGCGCCAGAGGAGGACACGCCCTCTCCAGCTCCTCTTCCGGCTCACGGCCCTCCACCCGAGACTCTTACAGCGCCGTCTGTCCCAGCAGCAAGTCGAGGAGTCCAAAGCAGGTCAGCAACAACAAAGCCCTCGACTGTGAATTTCCTTCCGTGCGAACTTGCCCGTGCGCTTGCATATAATGAAACTCAGTCATCGGTTGGTTGACTGGTAGCTTTTCCTCCTCCCCAGTGCCACGGAGGTTGTTATCAGTCTTTGCCGTTCATGCTATCAATGTTAGTGATGGAAGGCAAAAACAACGGCGGGAGATTAATAACAAGGTCGTCTTTCTGAGTACAAATGTGGGGAAAAAAACATGTCTGTCTACATTACATTATGTGGCCTCACCAAGGAAGTTATCTTGTCATGGCCGAGGTTTGAAATGATAGCTAGCTAGATTTGAACGTAGCTTCCATTCACTTAACTGCACTCGCTAATATAAACATGCGTAAGAATGAGCACAAGCTGCCCGTAGCCGCGGCTGCTACGTGGCTAGCATGACTTATTCATGTGGCGTCAGCCTTGCATTGTCTTGAAAGCTGTCGATCCCTTCTTTTGAACTTGCGTCGCTAAGCGGAGGCTAATCATTCAGCCGAGGAAACCGAGGCTGCCGGCTGTCCCTGAACGACAATGCGAGGCGGCGCGTGCACCCGCGTGTGCATGGCAACGCCCCACGCTCACGCGTTCCGTCTCTATTGTCGTTACCGGGAAGATGCTGTTGTTGTCTACCTATCTCACGGCCTGTATCCACCGGTTTCTCCTTTTCAGTGAGCATCTTTGTGCCTTCTGTTACTGCGGGACTCGCAGCCTGTTGGGTCAGGGGGAACTGCGAGCGTTCAGCGCCACGCTGCCCGTCAACGATCTCCTCAGATGCAAAGATGGGGAGGAGTCCGTGAACAAGGGCGTTAACGGCGCCGGGTCGGCTGAGCCGCACGCGGCTGGTGAGACCACCTCAGGACAGCAGAAACTTCCCAAGTAAGAGATAGTCTTTGCCTCATTTGGAACTCGGCGGGCTTCGTTCCGTGTTCCCGGCGGGAGCCGTAATGCGCTCTGGCAGCTCGCCAAACCAACAGTTGATTGGTTCGTGTTGCCATGTGATTGGTCAAGGCCAGCCCTCGCCTGTGTCACATGACCTCAGGGGAGGGTGCGCAGCGCAGGGGGGGAACAATCGCAATTGATTTGTCAGTGAGGTGCGTGAGAGAGGAAAATGTTACGTTAGCGTCCTAATCAGGGGTGAAGTCTGCAAATGTGAAGCCGTTTCTTGAGCCGCAACAGCAAGCGTCTTTGTGTCCATGCCAGATGACAAGATGGCTCTCTTCTCTTCCTCTTCCTCCTGCCCCTCCCACACACATGCACTCTATCCATTTGTTATCTTTTTATTTTGTTGAAAGATGCACATCCTCCTGTGGTCTTAAAAAAAAAGAATAAAACTTGAACCTTTGTGTCCAGCGGGTCTGAAAAGAGCGAGGGCGATCCAGACCCGGCAAGTCGATTTTGGGATGAGCTCTCTCATGTCGGCCTTCCACAAGATCTCAACGTCCGGTCTCTCTTTGAGTCAGGTAGGAGTCGACGTTAATCTTCAGTTGTTTTCTTACCTTTTGTTTCAAATTCTATCTTTTGATGTTTTGCATACAACAGGCGAATGCTGGGCACATCAGAGTTGTGCCTCATGGTCCGAAGGCGTTTGCGAGGGCGAGGGACAATCTCTGCTTAATGTGGACCGAGCCATTGACTCAGGGAGCACAAAGGTGAGTTTGGGCGGGCCATCTTAATGTGTTGGGGAAGGCATGCCTTCCTCACTGAGGCACAGGAAAGCCGACGGATCAGTCTAGCTGCTAAAGGTCAGCTCAGCCCTGTGGCTCTGTCAACTGTGAAATGGAAAAGGTCACGCCACTCGACCGAGGCCGAGCTCTCGTGGCGGCTTAGCTACGTAGCACGCGCAAAGGCACTTTGCTGCGTTTGTGTTTGCCACCTCTCGCTTGTGTAGTCTGTCGCCAAATCCTTCACTTGAGCGGCTATTCAAGCGCACTTCTGTCACAGATGGAAGAAAAAGTTTAGTGGATTTTGAGTTGATGGACAGACAGTTGAGAATGAGTCAATCCAGCAAATGCAACATTTGACTATTGGGCAGAACAAAGACATGCCTCTTTTTACTCAACCCAAGTCTCTCTCTCTCTCTCTCTCTCTCTCTCTCTCTCTCTCTCTCTCTCTCTCTCTCTCTCTCTCTCTCTCTCTCTCTCTCTCTCTCTCTCTCTCTCTCTCTCTCTCCCTCCCTCCCTCCCTCCCTCCCTCTCTCTCTCTCTCTCTCTCTCTCTCTCTCTCTCTCTCTCTCTCTCTCTCTCTCTCTCTCTCTCTCTCTCTCTCTCTCTCTCTCTCTCTCTCCCTCTCTCTCGCCCGCTGCAGCACTGTGCATACTGTAAGCGCCTTGGAGCATCCATTAAGTGCTGTGCTGAAGGATGTACTCAACTCTACCATTACCCCTGTGCTGGGGCAGCAGGGGCCTTTCAGGATATCAGGAGTCTGTCGCTCCTCTGCCCAGAACACATAGATTTGGCCATGCACAAATGTAAGCCACCTTCAACGACATCATCAGCCGTCAACTCCCAACGATTGCCTAGCTCACGTTTGCATTTTCCTATCCACAGTTGTTGACGATGCAAATTGCGCGTTATGCGACAGCCCGGGGGATCTACTGGACCAACTCTTCTGCACCAGTTGTGGACAGCATTATCACGGGATCTGCCTGGACATGGCCGTGACCCCTCTGAGGAGGGCCGGGTGGCAGTGTCCCGAGTGTAAAGTCTGCCAGACGTGCAAGTGAGTCAGTCAACGGGCCAACAGGAATGAGCCTAATTTCTTTCGGATCATTTCTGAAGAACTCGGTCATTGATGGCCGTCGTCAAAACAGTCATAGGATTTAATCCGGCCACCTTCTGCAGGAACCCAGGAGAGGACACTAAAATGCTGGTGTGTGACATGTGTGACAAAGGATACCACACGTTCTGCCTGCAACCTGCCATGGATGCTCTGCCAACCAATGGCTGGAGATGTAAGGTAGGTGAAACCTGGCTCCGTGGCGCCGGATTTGGAATTTGCAAATGTCCGAATGGCTCGACTGACTAAGTGTCCTTTGCCTGGTAGAACTGCAGGGTTTGCATCCAGTGCGGAACTCGAACCAGCGGGCTGTGGCACCACACCAGCCTGCTGTGTGAGAGTTGTGTCCAAAACCAGGATCCCGCTCTCAGCTGTCCTTTGTGTGCCTGCATCTTGGACCCTGAGCATCACAAAGACCTTCTCCTCTGCCACACTTGCAAGAGGTACGTTGAAAAACAAGGCTTTCATAGGTTCAACGCCAATTTCGGTTATTCCAAATGAAAAAAAAAAAGGTCAATATTGGAGTTGTAACAAGCCATCAAGAAAGAAAAAAACAGAAAGAGGAAAGCTTCCAAAAGTAACAGCTTTTGTAGTCTCTTTTCACATTCTTTTCTTAGCACCATTTTTTGATGAGGAAAACGTGTTACAGAACGATAAACAAAACACACAAGCATTAACGACTTTGCGCTCTTTTCAGATGGCTTCACCTGGACTGTGAGCGTCAGAACTCGGGCCAAACGGAAAACCACCCCAGAGAGGACTTTGTATGCTCCAACTGCAGGTCTCCCACTGCAGTGTGCGTGCTTCAAGCCGAGGATATGGAGACTGGCCCAGAGCTTTGCCCTCAGCCGGCCTCATCGCACACAGACTCCGAGACTGGCTCGCAGCTGGCTCAAAAGCACACGGACCTAGAAACTGGCATTCGCCCGCTTCCTGAAATGCACAATGACCCCAAACCGGAATTACTCGCTGCTCCGTTGCCCTCGGATCCAGAGCCTGCCGAGGATGCCGTCCCGGTGGAGAAGCCAGCTACGTTTGCCCAAGAGCCTGGTGGGTCCCTGTTTCCATTCATCATAAGAGTCTAATCTCTCCTCAAAATATTATCCATGTCTTTTTTTTTTTTGGTGACATGATGATCCTGTACCTTCAAATAAGTCTTCACACATGTGAAGCTTAATTCCATCGTATCAAAACAGGAGCAGCCACGTCTTGGCAGAAGCTCGTGTGCGCCACTGCTCCAGCTTGGCATGCATGTGCTCATCTGAGAGTAATGAACGGCATCGGGATAGATTGGTGTGCTGGGGATGGAGTTGGCGCTGCAACTGCCCACACTGTCTAGACTCCACTGGAGAGCAGAATTGGCTGCTCGGAACGTATTGTATTCTTACGGTTATTTTTCCTCGTCTGTGTATTATTTACATGTGATGCGCTGATGGCGTCTTTAAGCTCAAACCACGTTCCAGAGAGCAACGATATTAGTGCCTTCTCCGTAATTGTATGAAGACACTTTGGGTTTTCTCCAGGTACTCTGGTTTCCTCCCACATTCTAAATTGGACGCTTGTTTGTCTATGTGCGACTGGCTGGCAACCGGTTGGTTCAGGGTGTACCCCGCCTCCTGCCCAAAGTCAGTTGGGATAGGCTCCGGCACACCCGTGACTCTCGTGACCCAAAATGGTTTGAAGTACAATTTCACTTGCCGTCAATTGCGATGGCCATTATATATTTTTTTGTCTTCGTCCGTACAGGCCTTCCTCTAATTGACCATGAGTAAATAAACACCCCCGGTATATGAAGTCATCTTTCCCGGAAGCTTAAGTGCGCCTGACTTTTAAAGGCTTTGCTGTGTTAATCACAGCAGTGTATTTATCTCAACATCACCTCATTCACTGTAGGCCATATAGGAAGGTGGGGGTGGGGGGGCAAGCGGAGCATTAATATGAATGAGAGTGTGTGTTCAGCTGGGTCAATAGCTAAGCACCAGAGACTTGGAGGGAGGGCCATCTCCTAAATGACTTTCTGGCATGGGCACCGGATGAGCACCTGCAAGCTGCATAGTCGCAAGTCCAGAGCAACAGGCCCCGGGATGTTGGTTGCCATGGTGACTCCCTTCCTTGGCAGAGATGCATCGCAGGTGCATGCGTGTGGGTGTCGGGATCAGCGTGACATGGGAACTTGTGGGTGGCCCCGTAAGACTAAACTGTGTGTACTGTCTGCCGGTGTATTTCTTTCAATGGGGGTTGCCTCAAAGCCAGGCCTGACTACTTCTATTCATGACGGGCGGGCGTTGATATCGTTGAGACGGAACCCATCAAATCAAGACACTGAATGGAGGGGGGTGATCATTTGCCTTGTTTTCATTTGGTTTATCCCATCTTTGCTTTGAATCATCACACGACGTACGGTAAGAGTGAGTATTTTGGAAAACAAACCTCTTATCTTTTCTCTCTAGACATCTCCCTGGGGCCAGACGTTAAGGGCGAGGTGTACAAAGCCACGGAATTCAAACCAGGTTTGTTTTTAATCTTCTCTTCTAGTGGCAGATGTGCAAATCGTTTGTTGTAATGGCGGCACCTTTGGTCTTTCAGAAATGAAAGCAGCAGCAGCAGCAGCAGCAGCGAGAAGCCGGGTCATACCTGCGGACGCTCCCGCGGCTCTGAGCCAGGAGCGTCTAACGGCGGAGGCACAACCGGCGCAGGAAATCGCTTTACAAATCAAGCCAGCAAACACAGAGACCGCCCCCGAGCAGGGCGCGCTCACCCCCAGCACAAAGGATCTGAAGGCCATCATCTCAACCACCAAAGAACTAAGTACTGTATCAGTACCTCTCACAAATCAACCGATGGAAGTCTCGCTCTCCCAAGGTTTGCGTATGGATGTAGCCATGGCTTCTTTTTTGGAAAGTACCCCTAGAGACCTTAAGGACAGGACGGAGGGCAATTTCCGCCAGGCCTCGGCGTCCCAGGAACTTGACGGGACACCGGAGAAGATGTCACATCTTTCGTTCCCCGGCTTGTCCACGGAGGAGAAAGCACTCAAGACAAGTGTCGAGCAGTTGAGCGAGATGGTCGCCGCTCCTTCCCATTCCGTGGCCCGAGGGATCAACCCGGCGCAGACCTTTGGCGAGCACGGCGTCGGAATCCCCACCACTACCCTTATACCGCTTACGCCCAAGATCGGGATGGGGAAGCCTGCCATCACCAAAAGGAAGTTTTCTCCAGGGAGGCCGCGTGTAAAACAGGTTGGAATCCAAACATCCTGCCAGTGATTTAATTCGATTTTACGTCTGCGTTTTACCCGGCGGAATGTATTATTTGGTATCGAAAACTTTGTGTTACGTCTGTTTGAGGGTTACGTCAGGCCTCAACTTTATGAATGAAGGTGGATCGGGCGTCTGGTGTTAGTTTTTTTTTTTTTTTTTGCTTCCACTGCCAAGAGGGAGAACGATACGCTTACTCTTCGTGACGTGTTGTGATCAAAATCCCGTTCAATTGCCAAAACGTTCACAAAGACTTTTCACCCACCACCTACCTCCCAATGTCACCCATTTGTCCATCTCATCACGTTGGCGTGCCAAACACGTCAGCATATTGAGATGGAGTGTTTGTAGAGCCAAATAAGCACTACTCTCATTATCATCTACCAGTTTGTCTCGTGACACCATCAGCTCATTTTCAAATTTAAAAAAAAACAAAGTTGCCACACCCCTCATTGAAATGCCAGGTTTTTATACAAACATGCCAGTCTGGATCATTTCAGGTCTTCCTTCCTTTCCATGACGTCCTCATGCATGAAGTGCAATTAACACTGAGCGGCTTTGCAGGTTGTTTAACATCTGCACGAGAAAGGCGGCGGCAGCGACATGCATGGGGCCAAAAAAGCCCAAATTGTTCTCTCATCAACTACTACTATTTTTTTTTTTTTTTGCACGCCGACCGTTTTTTCCCATCTCAAACTTTTGCATAGGTGGATGAATACAGTGGAACCTCCAAAGTTCAAAACATCCAGTTGCTTTATTTGAGTTGAATTTACTAAGTCCACAAACAACCTTCCCAAAGGGGGCAGCACGCTTGACTAGCGGTTAGCAGGTCCGTATCACAGTCTAACATGGTTCACTCAGGTCCTTCCCTAGTTTTGTGTATTTTCCCCAAATGTAGCTCTCTTTGGGGCGTTCCACTGTATTGACTATGTGAAAAAACTCACCGCATCCCATTTTAACATCATTCTTTGTACATTTTGTTTCTTTGCTGGCTTTGTTTTTACGTTGCTGCATTTTTGTCGCCCTCCCTCTCTCTCACCTCCCCTCCTCCCCTGCCTTAGGGTGCATGGAGCCCCCATAGCAGTGTGAGCTCCCCCTTGTCCTGGTCTCCAGACCAGCCAGAGGGGTGGGATGTCCTAAAGACCAGGCAGTACTCTGGCAGCCCCAGCTGGAGCATCAGAGTGGTAAATAAATACCGTGGCCTACGAGATGCTCCACGAGTTACCGTGGTGACCGACAGTCCCCGAGTGTTCCCGAATGTCACTGTGATCTACATGTTTGCCGACGCTACTTCCAAGCGAGCGGCCGCGGCTCTTAGGCCAGTGGCTAAGCAAACACTTTTTCAAAGTGGAAGTGAAGGATATTGACAAAGGGTTTGTTCGGTCGTTCGCAGATCTAGGGCTTGGTGTACGGCAATGCGACCTTTTTATCACAGTTTTACAGAGAGAGTTTGGCAATCACCTTTGGTGATCAATCATTGTTCCCTGTCTCATCTGTCAGCCAAACATCTGTCTTGTTAATTATTTGATTCATGCCCTTTTCAAATTTTGGGTCATCTTTGGTGGTCATTCTTTTGGCTGAAAGTCGAACGGCATTGTCGTACAGTACAGTACGTCTGGTGACTGTACAGTAAACGGCAAAGGTGTCGGGAAAAGAGCCAAGGGTCGCTTTATCAAACTTGACAGTCCCATCGATTTTTACTTAGAGACTTTTCACTTTTGACAGGACCAAGACATTTTCTAGGAGTGTAAACACTGTTAGAGCACATTTGACCTCATTTTCTAGACCAGTAGTCCAGACAGCAATGTTTGTCTTCCAAGTTTTGGATTAAGATTTCATTCCAAATATTTGAGGTGTTCTATGCAAATTAGCGCCTTGCTTCTTGCCATGCTAATCAAGATAGTTTCCCGCCCAACTGATACATTTGCATGAGCAGGGAATCCTGTTTGTTAAAGTTTAAACTTGCCTTACACATAATTGCCATTCCGCCTCTGCACACCTGTGCTAACTGCTCGTCTTGCATGCATGAGCCTGAAAAAGACTTTGATTGTAGTAACTCAGCGCTGGACAGCCGGCGTGGAAGCTTCTCTTGCTTAATGCACTCTTCAGAATTTCCCGCCGGTTGACTGGCAACCAGTTTTGTGGCCATCTTGCCCCATCAGCTTATGGATGGATAGATGGATGGATGCTCCATATCCTCATCCCGCTGGTTACTTTGCCTCCACAGGGTCGAGGCTCGGCCTTCCCGGGAAGAAGAAGGCCGAGAGGGGCCGGTCTGTCGGGTCGAACCGGACGTGGCAGGGCCAGAGGCAAGAGTGGAGTGTGTCCCAGCATCGTCCCTGGGGTATGTGCTTGAATGTGTAATTGGATTTCAAACCTGTGGGCTGACGTTTTTGTTTTGTTTTAACAATTCCACACATGTGTTTATGAGGAATTTGTTCTTGTCGTCCCAATAGATCACCGCAATAGAACCGCCGTACCCAATAAAGGAGGAGGAGGAGAATGCCATGCACAACACAGTGGTCATATTTTCCAGCAATGACAGTTTCACACTCAAGCAGGTGTTTGCTTGTTTATATCAAGTTGATGTAACAGATGCTCTTTACAATGTAGTCAAGTCGTATATATGTAAATGGGCAAATGTGGAAAAAAAAGAAACTACTCATGAAGTCTTACCTTCCTTCAGGACATGTGCGTGGTGTGTGGGAGTTTTGGCCTTGGCGCGGAGGGCCGTCTATTGGCTTGCGCTCAGTGCGGCCAGTGCTACCATCCATTTTGTGTCGGCATAAAGGTACGCTCATTCGATAGCATACCTACTTCACGCAAACGTCTCACCACACTCTTTTCATCCTCAGATCACCAAGGTGGTGCTGAGTAAAGGCTGGCGTTGTTTAGAGTGCACCGTGTGCGAAGCCTGCGGTCAGGCCACCGACCCTGGCCGCTTGCTGCTGTGCGACGACTGTGACATCAGCTACCACACCTACTGCCTCAACCCCCCGTTGCAGAACGTCCCCAAAGACAGCTGGAAGTGCAAATGGCAAGTGATGACAATTTTCTGGCAGATTTGTCCTCTGTCAGGATACCTGCCGAGATTGACCTCGGTTTGCTTTGCCTCGCGCTCTGCAGGTGTGTGTCGTGTACGCAGTGCGGCGCCACCACGCCGGGCCTGAGGTGTGACTGGCAGAATAATTACACTCAGTGCGCTCCCTGCGCCAGCCTTTCGATGTGTCCCGTCTGCTTCGTCGTCTACAGCGAAGGCACCATTATTGTCCAGTGTCGACAGTGCGACAGGTGCGCGGCCTCTCGGTCGCGTTCGAACAGACAAGCTTTGAAAATGGTGTCTAAACGCGTCGCTTTGTCCGCAGATGGTTTCATGCTTCTTGTCAGGGTCTCCATTCAGAGGAAGATGTTGAGAAGGCTGCAGAGGACTGCTTTGATTGTACAATGTGCCGCAATTTTAAGACTACTAAAGGTAGTGGTTGTTTTCTTTAAATGTGAAAATCCATTGAGGCCCTTTAGCACAAATGTTCACCCCCCCCCCCCATGTGATATTGTAAAACAACTTTTCTACCGTATGTCTTCTTATATTTGAATATTATTCCTTTTGTGTGTTCTGCAGTGTTGACCAAACCCAGAGACACCATTGAGCCTGCTATCATGACACAGATTGTCACCAAAGCAAGAGAAATGGGTCCGTTGCCCACCCACAATAGTTTGGAAAAGATCATGCTGCCTGTCTTCGCTAACATATTCATACAATGATTGAATCCTCTCAGATCTATCCAGGACCTACACCCAGGATGGTGTTTGTTTGACAGAGTCGGGACTTTGTCAGCTCCAGAGCCTGTCTGCCACCGCGTCACGGCGCCGGAAGCCCAAGCCCAAGCTCAAACTGAAGATAATCAACCAGAACAGCGTGGCGGTCCTTCAGGCTCCCTTGGACCCTTTCTCGGAACACTCCCGGGACGAGGACATGGAGGATGCCAGAGGTAGTGACTGACTCAGGCTAACGTGTGTTTGATGCAGGTGCCGCTCACTGAAGTTGAAGATCTTGGAAAACTTAATTATATTCAGTTGGAGGAAAGAAATGAAAGTTTTACCATGAGTTGTTTCCAAAACGAAAGCTACGCTCGTCTATTTTTACATAACGAAGAAAGGGGGCGCAGAGATTAAAACAGGAAACAGCCACCGCAGAAGTAATGAGCAAATTAAATGAAGTTGATTTCAATCCGGCTAATGTCCTTCCTCTGAGAGGGGTTCAGACGGAATTGACCCCCGGTGCTGTGTTGGGCGTGGCAACTTCTCCACCGCCGGCCTGTCGCTCATCATCAGCGTTCTCTTCCTTCAGTGGAGACGGAGCTCCTGGACTGCGAGGGCAAGTCCGACTCCAGCCCGGAGCGGGAGCCCGCGGAAGACGACTCCAAGGGGGTCGACGGCAGCAAGAAGAGGAAGAGGAAACCGTATCGGCCGGGTAGGGCACCTGATTAAAGGAGACAGCTCCTCTGAGGCATGAAATGTTAACAGTACAAGACCGACGCTGCGGTCGTAGCAAGCGGCGTGCTCCCTCCAAGATGCGGGCCTCTCCGACAATGAGGCTGCACACAAAATCCAGCACTAATAAAAATCTCATTATGATTGTGATGAAAGCAGATTGTCCCCGCTTTAAGTTTCCTACCAAATCTCTTCAAGGCATCGGCGGTTTCATGGTGCGACAGAGAAGCCGACCGGGCCAGGCTCCAGGCAAGGCGAAACGAACCCTCTGTAGAAAAGATTCATCTGGTTCGGCGTCTGTGTCGGAGTGTCACATTGGAAAAGATGAAGGTTTGTCTCCCAATACTTTTTTACATTGAGGCTAACTGTAGAAAACCACAGTAAACATTTGTGTGTGTTCTTTTGTTTTTAGTTGGAGGGTGGACAGAAGCGCTGCCCGACACACCCGTGGATGAGACACCTCCTGGAGCAGAGGTTGCGGAAAAAATTAAAAAACGCTACCGAAAGAAGAAAACCAAACTAGAGGAGGCTTTTCCCACCTACCTTCAGGTATGTCACCTTGGCAAAATGAAAGCAGTCGCACTCGTCTGTAATTTGATTGGTCAACTTATTCTTGGAACATAATTCCTTTGTCCGGATTGTATTTTAAGATGCGTTTGTATCTCACCCTGGGGAAGCTAGCTGATTCAAAGTGTATTGCGTGGAAACCACTTAAGGATATTTTAAGCACAGTTTTTTTTTTTTTTTTTTAAGGAGGCAGAAGGACCTTTCATATCATGCTCTTTGAATGGCCCTCATTTTGGATGTAGTCACCCCTCCCCTTCTCCCAAAAAAAAAGCTAAAAAGGATGTGACTTGTCTCAGGACGATATCTCACTGTCACCTTGTATTGGCCGAAACACAGATATGTGCATAAAGCCACACGAAAGCTGTCAGCGCCACTCTTTATGCCACCGCAAGTCTGTCAAAGCTTAAGGTCCCAACTCTGCAAAGCACATTTCATTCATTATTGAAACGCTAACACATTGGGCTTTTAATGTCCTTGTGCAGCTGGGACCGCCGCCGCTACTTGTCTTCTCAGATTGCCGACGATATGTGGCAATAAGTGGTTTTAGCTTTGATAAGCGAGCTGCGTTCTGACCGTTGCTTCCCGAGCCCGTGTTTTCATCGTCCTTGAACGTGCGTTTGAACGTTCCCTACGGGGAAGGTGCCTTTGCGACGGTGATGTCAAGAGATGTAGCGGGACGGTTCTTGAAGAGCGCCTTTGCCTTGCCGTCCACAGGAGGCGTTCTTTGGAAAGGACCTCCTGGATAAGAGCAAACAGAGCAGACAGCAAGGGGGGGAGTCCGGTATGATGGAAGAAGGGCAGAGTCAGCTGGAGAGGAAGCGCCTCGCCGCCGGCTACCTGAACTCTTCGGCCGACCCTCTGCTCAGCGCCCCTGCTACGTGCCTCCCCAGCGGAGCGCTTGCTGAGCGTACGTACAACACACTCGTGCCATTCGGCGATTCAGCTTAACCCGTGCGGCTCATCTTCCAGACAATTTGGAAATTAACTTGAATGGCCGACTTCCAGCATCTTGCAAAAGCCAGATCCCGACATTTATTTTGTCATTCATTCCACCTCTATTGTGATTTTTGTGACAATCACGTTTCACAACAATGTTTTCGTGACCAATGTGGCTCCTTTCTTCAAATTTCTTTTTTTTTTTTTTTCCGGTCCTACTCCTGAAACAGACTTTCTTCAGAGTTTAATCAAATGTACAAGTTTGTCTGTTCCAAACAAGAACAAGATGTAACAATACAATTTGTGATTGTTACACAAACAAAAACCCTCCAAGGTTGTTACATTGTTACATTTTTTTTCACCATCATCATCCTTTATAGTTTGTGACATTTGTTTTTCTTGTTTTTTTTTTGTTCTCCTTCCTCTCCCTCCATTCACAGAAACGTCTGAGGAGCCATTAGTTGATCTGTCTGATGTTTTGAATACTGATGCAGACATCTTGGGAATGCTCGGAAAGCCAAGCGGTGACTCTGGTGCGTCTTTAATTCTATAGGCAGTGGCAGGAATGACAAATCCGTTAAGTTTTGTTTTCAAGACGCCTTAAGCCGCAAAAAGAAGTCTCTGCTTTTTTTTTTTTTTCGTCCATCTTTGATTTTATCTTTGTTTGCATTGTCCAAATCATATTTTGTCCTTTTAAGTTGTTTTTCCACTCATGTTATCTGGTTTTGGGTTCTTTTAGGTCTTGATTTTTGCTCCTTCCAGGTTGATGGCTCACCACCTCCTTTTGGTAAGGGTCGGTTCACTGGTCTACTCGCCCCCCTCGCTTCAATGCCCATCTTGCTTTCTTACACTTTCTGTCTCTCTGATGTTGCATGTAAGGTTGCTTGTTCCCCCCCCCCCCCCCCCCACCTCTTGGATTGCTCTAACACAGTGTGTAGTTTTCCTCCAAATGTTTCTTTAACCTTTTGTGAGCTCCCTTTTATGCCTTAATGCAATACATACATAAGCTATCAAAACTTCGGCCAATGAATTCATACAGTTAAATTTACTTGGATCTCCTGTTCCATGAAATTCATAACAAGTATCCTTATTCTACATTACTCATCCTACGTTTACACAATAATAAAAAATTGCGTCACAATTGCTAACAAAATGTAGTTAGAAAGAGCTTTATTAATCTGGGTTTCTTGTTTTTATTTGTTAGGGAGCGTATGTATGTAATGTCACTTCTTCTAACTCTGTGTTGCTTTTCCAACAAAAATAACAAACCAAATGCGTGGCTGCATCGGAGCCTCCTCGTGAGTCGATTCCGGCCCACGGGCTGCATGTTTGACACCCTGGTGTTTGTTTCCACAGCCGGTCTGGACGTGGGGCCCCTCACAGAGAGTTCCCCAGCGCCGCCCCACTCGCAGGCCGATCGCAGGACACCTCGAAGCCTTCCAGAAGAACCCTTGGATGGCATTCTTAGTCCAGAGTTAGACAAGATGGTCACCGACGGTAAGTATGGGACATCATTTGCCATATGGAGACAAAGAATGCACATACATTGAAATATTCTAAAATATCTTTCTTTACTTTTTCAGAATCAATCCTCAGCAAACTGTACAAAATCCCAGGTTTGTCATTTGATCAGATTTGATGCAACATTTATCATTATCAATGGTTTTCTTTAAGCAGGCTTACAGAGTTTTGTGCTGTTCCTATTTTACAGAGCTGGAGGGCAAGGATGTAGAAGATCTCTTCACGGCCGTCCTCAGCCCCAGCACAAGCCAACCTCTGCCGCCACAGTTGCCTCATCCTCCAGGTCCGGGGCCCCTCCCTACCACACCTGGCACTTGTATCCCTCATCCCAACACAGGTACATTGTTTGTTAGATTCACGTGTCTATTTCTGAATCTTTTCATGCATGATTTCCTCTTCCTGCAGGCAATCCAATGTTTCCAAGGATGCCAATGATCAACGGAATGATGGGTCCAGGCTACCGTTTCCCTTCCAATTCAGGAGCAGGGCCTTTAATCCCGGAAAATTTCTCCCCCCTCAACCGTATGCCTTTCAGTGACAATCCCAGGTAATGCTAGTTTTGCACGAAGCTTGCAAATATCTGCACACATTTGTTTGCCTTATTTGAAAGTGTTCTATTTGCCTTCGCAGGGATAGAAAATTTTGTCAAATGCCTCGAGAAGCAGTCGGTCCATGGCCGTCCCCTGCCCATGGCCCCGGCCCCACACCACCTGGATCGCTGCCTGAGGGGGAAACTGAAGCCATGTCCAATGCCCAAAGGAGTACACTCAAGTGGGAGAAGGAGGAGACACTCGGGGAGCTTGCCACTGTAGCGCCTGTCCTTTACACCAACATCAATTTTCCTAACCTCAAAGAGGAATTCCCAGGTTGGAGCATGACACCCATAGTTTATTTTGACACCAAAGTACAATGTAACTGTGGATTTTGATTGTCGGTTTCTGCTCGACAGACTGGTCCACCAGAGTAAAGCAAATTGCAAAACTGTGGAGGAAAGCTAGTTCACAAGACAGGGCCCCTTATGTGGTAAGCTCATTCATACTTTGAGAATATCGCACCCTCTGAAAGCACCGCGAACCGAGTGTAAGCCCCCGCATTTCACTTTAAGTGCCACGTTAACACACTTGTGTAATGCGTCGGGCCTCTTGCCAGTACAGATTAAAATCTGGCCGTTCCAACACAAACTAATTAATATTGGCATCCTTGCTCAGTGCACCAAGGCCAAAACAATGAGGCACAAGTGTTTGAAGTTACTAAAACTTAAGTCGGAGTTGAAAAATATTGAATATGATATATAATGACGTTTAATAATTATGAGAATGTTTTTTATTTTAAATATACCATTGCTGGAGTTGGATTACCCAGTTCTTTATTTGGCATCTGTCTACAATATACAACTTGTCTTGATCATGTGTATCCATGTGCCTTTCAGCAAAAGGCAAGAGATAACCGAGCCGCCCTGCGCATCAACAAAGTCCAGATGTCCAATGAGACAGTGAAGAGGCACCATCCACAACATCCACAGCCCCCTGAGGTGTTTGATCCCAACATACCACTAGACACAGAACTGCTGTTTAAAGACCCTTTGAAACCAAAAGAGTCAGAGCATGAACAAGAGTGGAAGTTTAGACAGGTAAGAGGGTATGCAATTAAGTCAGGGCAGCAGCAGGTCCACTTAATATTAAGACATCTAAGAGGTGCTTTAGTAAAAGCTCCCAAAACAACTGCATTATCCCTCCGCATTAACCCCGATGACATTGGCGGTTAGTAGGCCCAGTTCACTTTTTTTTGCATGAGACTGGCAAACGGCGCACGTGTTGCCGCCGACATACCGTCTAACGCCGAACACTTTGTTTTGCTTCTCCGACAGCAAATGAGGCAGAAAAGCAAACAGCAAGCCAAAATCGAAGCCACTCAGAAACTGGAGCAAGTGAAGAACGAGCAACTGCAACAGCAACAGCAGCTGCAACAAGGCAACGTGCAGACTGAGGGAGACGGCAGCAACAGCGGGAACCAGAGCCCGGCCTCGCTGCCGAGCAACGGAAGCACATCCCCAATGCAGCAGCAGCAGCTCGCCGCTAAAGACGGCTTTGCGAGGCCGCAGTTACCCGGGACGCCGACGTCGGGTCCTTCGGATGACGTGTTTTTACGACCCCCTCCTCCGCCTCCCTCCGGCTCGTCTTCCCAGCCTCAGTCGCCGCAGGTCTTTTCACCTGGCTCCTCTGGCTCCAGACCTTCCTCTCCGTGGGACCCATATGGCAAGATGGTAGGGACTCCAAGACCGCCGACTGCGTGTCGTCGAATGCCTATGGAATCTGGTAAATCGCCCACGTCCCTGATGGAACAGCAGGACCGAGGGAGGCCTTCCCCTGCTCACGACAGCTTTGGTTCTCCGACGTCAATGAGCAACGATCCGTATGCCAAACCTCCTGACACTCCAAGGCCATCTGGAGAAATGGACACGTTCCTGAAGCCCATGGGGCCACCCAGGACCAGCCACGCTGCTCAGGGAAGACCCCCCATGGGCTCGCCGGGCAGAGATCCATACTCTCGGCCCATGATAAGAAACGAGGCTTATCAACGCATGGCTCAGAACAGGATGATCTTGTCCGACCCTTACTCCAGACCTCTACTGACACCCATCCCTGGAAGTAATGAGTCGGGCTCTGTCCCGCTGTTCAAGACTCCAATGCCCCCTCCGCAGACTCACGAAGCGCTGTACCGAGCGGGTCAACATCCCGCAGATAGATTTGCCCAGAATCAACAGGTTGACCCCTACGCGCAGCCCCCGCACACCCCGAGACCATCTGCAAACGACAACTTTGCCAGTCCCCCTCGAATGGGCCAACATCAAGCTCAAGCACACCCGTTCGTTCAGCAAGGACAAATGGCTCCAATGTCTCGAAATCCTTATTCCCATGCGCCTTCCACTCCGAGGCCGGACCACTTCACTTACGACCCCTTTTCTCAACCTGCCAGTTCAGGTAACCTCCGGCCCGAACCCAATCCTCAGGCACGTCCATTTTTTGAGCCTTATGCCAGACCCCCCGGCACCCCGCGTCCACACGACAATTATAATCAACCATCAAACACCCCTAGCCCGTCTTCGGATCCTTACTCGCACGCTCCCGCCACCCCTCACCCTGGCGGACTCAATCAGTTCCCCCACCAGAGGATGTCACCTTCCCACTCTGTGGACCCTTATGCTCAGCCACCAGGCACACCCCGACCTACTGCCGTGGAGAGGTTTTCAAAGTCACCAGGCACTAGTCAAGGGCCACTTGAGACATTTCCTAATGCATCTGGCCCGTCCCGACCAGGAAGTAATGACATGTTTTCCCAGGTCGGCAACCCCCGCACAATGGTAAATGACTATGGCCAGTCTCCTGGCACCTTGCATCCTGGGCCTGATAGACAAGGATTAAGGCCAGGATCTTTGGGAACTCAGGACTCATTCTCTGCCCCTCAAGGCAGGCTTCAGGAACATTTCCCTCATGCAGGCTCACAAACACCCAAGCATCCTTGTGATGATGGATTTACCCGGTCACCCTCCAGAAGACACGGTCAGACGCCTGGTCATGACCCGTTTGAACAAGCCCCTATGACCCCTCGTCAACAGTCGGAGAAGATGGAAGTTAAAGATCAGTCAAGTCTGGGGAACAATGCGTTTGTCCCTCCAGACCCGAGCCAGCTACCTAACAATCCCCAAATGGCTGCTGTGTCCTCTGACGCCCAGGTTGCTATGGCTGAAAATGAAGAGAGACTCAGACAGGTGCATAATCGTGTTCTTATCATCGGCTACTGTCTTGATGATGTCCTTGCTCACTTTGTTTTATTTCTTGCCACCGTGTCCGTCCCCTCATTTTTTAGTGTTTTCATTTCTTAGAACAATCATGTTTTCACAAGCCATGTGTGTTTTGGTGAAGGAACTAGCGAAGCCTTGCTTATTTCTAAGCCTTTCCATATTGCTGTACTTTTGTTTTGCAGCGGCAACGAATACGAGAACTAATCCTGAAGCAGCAGCAACAAAGGAGTGCTATTCGACAAGAGAGGTGCCCTCAAGAGCCTCCTGGCAACTTGGCTCCTAGACCACCACGACCGTGGCCTCAAGAAGACCCTGGACAACAGCGGGACGTGTTCAACCGACCTCCTCCACCTTATCCTGGACAAGGACCCATGAGAGGGCCAATGAGGTTTCCTGGACCGTTTGCAGCAGGACACGAAGGACAAATACCTCGGGGCCCGCACCCCGGAGATCTGAATTTGAGACACCAGGGACCGAGGTGTGTTCAGCTTCAATGTTGACTTTTTGTCTAGTTTTATCTCGCAATTGATGACTAGCTGGCCTTGTACTCACATTCCTTTCCCGTTGTAGGTTTTCCTTTCCGGCCGGTGCTCTCGGACCGCATTCGGCCCAAGAACTGTTTCCCCGCGGACAGCATCCGGCGCAGGACGTTCCTCCTCAGATGAGACGATCCATGTCTGCAGAAATGGCGAAGGGCGTCGGTGGTAATCCCATGGGTCTGCCCCAACACTTTCCACCGCACGGTATGCCCGTACAGCAGCACAACATTATGGGTCAGCCCTTCATCGAACTGCGGCACAGAGCAGAAAGAGGAGAAAACAGGCCACGCATGGCATTTCCACCGGTTGCTATGCAAGGATGCACCATGGATGCCAACATCCAAGTTCAAAGGCCGCAAGGCTTTCCAGGAACTCCAGACAACCGCTTTCCATTAATTCAGGGGCCCAGGATGTTGGATCCAATGGCCAGCCAGTCTGGAAATGCACCCCTTTCCGCCAGTATGGACAATCTTCATCAGCAGTCCCAAATGTCAGCCAACAGCACACTCAAACAATCTCCTTTGATGAGATCCATGAGCCAGCCTGCTCCAAATGAGACCCAGAACATGTCTGCGTCCATCATCCTTTCTGCTCCCCCTGCTGGCCAGAATGATACCGTGGCCAGCGGTGAAACGGGAGAGGAGAAACTGGATGCGGAGGAGTCTGCAGTGAAAGATCTGGAAGATGTGGAGGTGAAAGACTTGGTGGATGCTGACTTGGAAAACCTTAATTTGGATCCCGAAGATGGCAAAGACCTAGACCTTGAGACAAACGACCTGCACCTGGATGACTTCCTGACATCTGGCAAATTTGACATCATCGCTTATACAGACCCCGATCTCGATGACATCAAAAAAGACATGTTCAACGAGGAACTGGATCTCAGCGACCCTATGGATGACGGCGCTGACCCTGGCGAGATGAACAAAAACCTGGAGCCCAGTCAAAGTTCAGCGCTGGAGATGAGGGAGGCTACGGGCGTGAAATCATCAGCGGAGGTCAAGCTCGACACTCCTGAGAGACAGGACTCTACTCCTTTGGTCCACGGGAAGGAAATTAAAACCGAGGTCAAAGACTGTCAGAAATCCCCCCAAGTCTCAGCAAGCCAGCAAGAAGCCCTCTCTGACTCTACCCCTGTCCTGTCCAGTTTACTCGTTAAGCAGCAGCCTGAAGAGCAGTCGTTAAACCCAATGGTTGAATCTGTCACTCACCGAGTCACCGAAAGTGAGCACGCCGCCCCTCATGGGAATCAGACAATAGCCAGCACCACTGGAGCCGCAGAGTCTTCCATAAGCGCCTTTGGGGACGACCAGCAGGTTTTGAACCAGGCCTTGCACGGCCAACACCGCCCACTTCTGCTGGAGGAGCAGCCGCTCCTTTTGCAGGACCTCTTAGATCAGGAGAAGCAAGAGCAGCAGCAGCAGAGGCAGATGCAGGCCATGATACGACAGCGTTCCAGTGACTCTTTCTTCCCCAACATTGGTAGTTTTTTTCCCGCCCTTTGGTTGAAGGTGCATCTCAATACGTTTGATCCATTTAGCATTAAACCTGTAGGAACATCGTTTCGGATGGTCAACTTCTGTCTTTAAAATGATGTTGATTTCTAATTATTTATACTATTTCCTGATGGTGAATTTATTGAGATGCACCTCCACAAGCGTACATTCATTGATTAAATGTTGAACTAACAATTTCTAATGGTTGTGATTTGTCATTGTCAAGATTTCGACGCGATTACTGACCCAATCATGAAAGCCAAGATGGTTGCGCTGAAAGGCATCAACAAAGTCATGGTTCAAAACAACATTGGAATGGCTCCGATAGTCATGAACAGGTAAGAATTGGTTTTTGTTGTTTTTGTACTTATGCCTGAGACTGCACACGTAGACTAACAAGGTAATTTATTTAATCAAGTTGCCAAAAGAAAAAAAAGAAAAAACTTTTTTCCATTGGCTGGTTGGCCCTACCTAACTTGTGTTAGCTGTGACCAAATTCATCGATTATTTTTGTCTCGATGTCGATGTCTCACAGGTTTCCGGTTTCTGGGCCTGTAGCACCTGTTCCTGAAAGCACGCCACTTCCCCCGCAAGTTGTAGGACAGGTAATGTTTGAAAAAAATGCCACCTATAATGCATAAATGATGCACCGGACCTACAAATATCTCCTCTTCCACCAGGATGGCAGATTGACACAAGTACAACGACCAAATCCTCCTAATTTTGGACCGGGATTTGTCAGTAAGTTCTCCATCAGAGGCATTTGCATCATGTCCTATATCACCAGGCTTGCTAACAAACAATGCCCGTCTTCTTTCAGACAATAATCAAAGGGCACGGTATGAGGAGTGGCTACAGGAGACTCAGCGACTACTTCAAATGCAGCAGAAGTTTCTGGAGGAGAAGATCGGAGCTCACAGGAAGTCAAAGAAAGCTTTGTCTGCTAAGCAGAGAACGGCCAAGAAGGCGGGCAGAGAGTTCCCTGAGGAGGACGCTGAGCAGCTCAAGCATGTCACAGAGCAACAGGGCGTAGTGCAGAAACAACTAGAGCTGGTAAGAAGACGTCTGGCGCCTTCACTCAATGTTCAACCTTATGCTCCCTTGATTAAAAAAAAAAAAAAATCTGCCTTAATTGTCATTTCTGTAAAACAAAATGGTGTTTATGTTTTAGATCCGCAAGCAACAAAAAGAGCACGCTGAACTCATTGAGGAATACAGAGTGAAACAGCAACAAAATAACCTGACACCCTTAATGCATCCAGTGCCCGGTCCCGGTGGGCCAGCCCTGGTCCAGCCTCAGGTGAACCCCGTGATGCAAATGCCAATTCACTCTGGGCCGCCAAACGCCGCCGCCCCTCCACGAATGCCCAACCCGCCACCGGGCTGGCACCCCGGCACTCCCGGTCCCATGGGAGGGCCCGGCATGCCGCCCATCATGCCCCCGCAGGTGCAACCCCATCAGATGCCCATGGGCGCCATGCTCCAACACTCCCAAATGCCAGCGGAGGCCCAAATGGCAGCAGCTCCTCCCAAAGCCATACAGGCGGGCGGTGTGAAATTCGATGATAACAATCCATTCAGCGAGGGCTTCCAGGAGCGCGAGAGGCGCGAGAGACTCCGGGAGCAGCAGGAGAGACAGCGGGTGCAACTCATGCAGGAAGTTGAACGGCAGAGGGCCTTGAAACACCGCATGGAAATGGAGCAGCAAGCTATGCTGGGGTCAGATGGGAACATGGCACCGTTGGCTCAGATGCCCTTTTTCAACTCGGAGCTGCCGCAGGAGTTCATGCAGCCTCAGAGGCTTCCTGTGCAGCAGCAGCCGCCGCCGCAGCAGCAGCACGCGGCTGTGTTCCCTCAGCAGCAAGGCATGTGCTCATCAAGCGGCACCTTCATGCAAGGGGAACGCAGGCCCATGATGGGAAACGGGATGGTGCCTCCGGAAATGGGGCCCGCCTTGGGACCCGATAACCTCGGCCTGCCGGCGTCCAACTTTGCGCAGGGTCAGCCCAGACCTCCCCGTCAGTTCGGCGGAACGGGAATGATGCTGCCGATGCCGGGCGACACGCCGCCTTTCGCCGGCGACTCGGCCACA
Organism: Syngnathus scovelli; assembly: GCF_024217435.2. Taxonomy (NCBI): domain Eukaryota; kingdom Metazoa; phylum Chordata; class Actinopteri; order Syngnathiformes; family Syngnathidae; genus Syngnathus; species Syngnathus scovelli. Next base: position 4,969,903 of record NC_090863.1, read on the forward strand.
CCTCTCCCATCCAACTTCCCCGGATCGGGTCAATCGTTAATCCAGCTGTACTCCAACATCATACCAGATGAGAAAGGGAAAAAGAAAAGAACGCGCAAAAAGAAGAAAGACGACGATGTGGACTCCATCAAGACGCCTTCGACGCCACACTCGGACCTCACCGCCCCTCTGACACCGAGCGTCTCCGACACCTCGTCGACGCCGACCAGGAACCCGCATCTCTTTGGGGAACACGACCTGTCCAGATCCCCGCTTGGATGTTCTACTCCGGCTCACTCTGAGCTCGAGAGGCAACTTTCCGGAGGACAAGCTGTACTTTTACCCGACGCGGCCAGAGCGCAGGCTCAGGAGCATGAAAGGATCCTCAGCAACATCAAGTTGGAGCAGACGGACAGCAGCGACTGTCACGGAGCACGAGATGGGCCCGAGATGAGCTCCGTCAAGGAGGAGGGCGGCGGCAAAGGGGGTGCCTCGCCCTTCCCTGCCGGCCAGAGCCCAAACAAGGGCGAAGCTGGCAACGAGCTTCTCAAGCACCTACTGAAGAACAAGAGTGCGACTCCGCCCGAGTTCTCCCAGCAGCCGTCGGAGGAGAGCATGCGATCAGAGGAAGAGGAACCCGCCGACTGCAAAGCCCTCCTCCTCAGGCAGAGCTCTGTGGACAGCAACGGGGTGAGTCTTTTGGTTCTTTTGTGTGGGTAGACGGCCAGCCGAGTGAGTCATGCAGAAACTAAAACAAACGGGCCAGATGTAAGTGAGCCCTCCCTTCCATTCAAAGTCGGCAAAGGCCCGATGGACGGATGTCTCTAAAACATGACCCTGAGAGAATGGTCTCTTGAAGTTGTATGATGACTCATCGGATAATTGTAATGACGCCCTCTGAACGCCTGTTCCTGAATGACTCACGAAAGCTCAAGTATCCGTTGAAGTCACAAAAGAATATGAACGTTTGCGCTCTGTAACATCTTTTGCATCCTCAGGCCTACTCCGATGGCCCTCTGGACTTTCAAGGGCCGATCTTCAATGAACAGGAGAAGAAGAAAGGAAGGAATAGAAGGAACCCAAAAGGAGGGGAGAAACCTCCCTCTCGCTACAAGAAGAGGAAGAAGGAAGGGGATGAGAGGACGCTGATGCACTCCGGCCCTGACACGGTCATGAACCAAATAAAACAGGTAAGACGATATGGCTGAGAAGATGAAGATATGGAACTCATCTCTCTGATTGTGCTGCGAGCTGTGATTTTTTTTTTTTTTTTTTTCATGATATACTAAATGGTTTAATTCACTTGCCTCCTGCTTGTGTATTTCCACAGCAGCTCTCTCTGCTGCCCCTCATGGAGCCGCTGATCGGGGTCAACTTTGCCCACTTTGCTCCCTATGGCAGCGGTCCGCTCAATGGGGAGAACCTCCTGTCGGGCACTTTTGGCAGCGCCTCTCTGGATGGTGTCTCCGACTATTACTCTCAGCTGGCCTACAAGGTGAGCTCTCCTCACATTAATGCCGCTCTTCCCGTCCACGCACCGACTGAGCGGGACTCGACCGTTTCCTAAAGCAGAGTAACCTGAGCAATCCACCGACGCCTCCGGCATCGCTTCCTCCCACGCCGCCACCTGTCAATCGGCAGAAAATGATCAATGGCTTCGCTACAACCGAAGAGCTGGCCAGCAAAGCGGCAGCCATGGGTAAAATGCTCGTCTGGCTTTCTCGACTTAAGAGAATGCTCGGAGTATGAGTGCACGCTCTTCCGTCCGCAGTGTCCAAAGGGCTCGTTCCGAAGCCGCTCCATGTCCCGTTCAGGACTGAGGAAGATCTGCTCGCTCGGGCCATTGCTCAGGGACCCAAAACGGTGGACGTTCCCGCATCCCTTCCGACCCCTCCCCACAACAACCAGGAGGAACTGAGGTATCTGAAAATACTTCTCGGTTTCCATGCACGAACGACTGCAAGAGTTTGACTCGTTTTTTTTTTCTCCCCGCCAAAGTAACAAAGGACAGGAGATTTGTAAGGAAAGGGACACACCTGACAGTTTTGTTCCATCCTCGTCCCCTGAGAGCGTGGTTGGCATGGAAATCAGTCGCTATCCAGACCTCTCGTTGGTGAAGCAAGAGCCCCCATCTCCCTGCATCTCCCCTGTGCTCCCCCTGCTTCCTGCGCCCAAAGGGAAAGGTATGGATGCACCTGCAAATGCACTTCTCTTTTCATTTTGAATCCACGTTAATTGTACATTTTCCCTATTTAGGATCAGAGGTCAAATTGCAAGATATTAAGACTGAGCCTTCAGGAGCCTTCTTCGGACCCCCGTTTGGTCCCGTGTCCAACAATTCCAAATCAGGACTGGTTTCCGTAGCCATCACATTGAGACCAGGTGCAGCCGAGGTAAGCGCTTCAATTCAGTCGAAGTGGACTCAAATTGGCCGATGCGGGGCTTCGCTTGTTTTTTGTGACGAGTTAAAAAGAAAAAAACACCCCAAATTCTGTTGTTGCCCTCAATAGTTTTCCTGTGTTTGCTTTTGTCGCCTTCTTTTTCTGTTGTTGCATTCATTGGTGATTTACGCCCCCTGCTTCAGAACATCACTGGAGTGGTGGCCGCCATTTCCCAGCTGCTTTGTGTGAAGATCCCCAGCAGCTACGAGGTCAGCAGCACCCCGGACCGAGGGCATGTATCGATGCTCACGTACCCACGCGGGGACCTTCGCCCTCCCGTGCTTTTTCACGGGCAGGCAGACGCCGGAGGCCTTCACGGTCGCCCGGGCCAGATGATGAGGCCTGCCATGATGCAACAGCAGGCGCATCATTTCCGCTTCCATCCCAACAGCCCAGGTGAGCAAATGATTTGCCCCAAAAGCAGGCGACATGCATCAGGAAAAGCCATATTGCTTTTTGAGAGCCCCAACTATGGACGTGAACTTAAGAGCCATAATACTGCTGTTAATTTCAACTACTCGCATGTCCACCAAATGTTCCGTGAACCATTTCTAATTTTTTTTTTTTTTTTTTTTTTTTTAAGGCTCTGCCCTAGCTCGAGGACCTGACCAGAGAGTTCCCGGCAGCCCCGGATGTAAACCTCAGTGGTGCTGCAACTGTAAAGTAGTGGTTCTAGGAAATGGAGTGCAGAAATCCATCAAAGATCTCCCCTCTCACATCAAGGTGCTCGCTGTAATTTGCTCTTGCTATAATGTCTATCTGCACTCAAATGTTTGTTGAATGTTGAAAGACTTGTGGTGTATTTTACCACTTAAAGCCGCCTCTTAGTTTTAACATGAGCTAAATTCTAAATTCCGTTTGGACAATTTTCTCTCATTAGGATTCTGCAGGCCGTTTCAAAGACGGGCTGGTTTTCTGCAGTCAGAACTGCTTCCTTCTCTACTGCTCCTCACCACTGCAGTCCAGGTCCTCCATAGAATCAAAGGTTGGCAAGCACACAATGTGAGTGTATGGCAGATGCAGAAAAATCATCGCCCTTTCGTCTTTTGTTTCCCCCCCAGGAATCACTGAGCCTTCTCGCCGCCTCAGGTCAGACGGAGATCTTGTCGAAAGCTCAGCACCAGTACAACAACAACATGTCTTCAATGGACGTCCATTGCCTAGCCCAGCTTGAGCCAAAACCCTCTCCCCCTTCCACCCCTCCAATCCCCTTCCCCGTGGCTGGCGAGACGGCTAGATCGGACGCCATCAAAGTGACGGTGAAGCTGAAGGCTCGCCCGAGGTCCCAGGAGACCTGGCATCAGGTGAAGAGAGCCAAGGGTCTCCGATGGAGGAAGTGGAGCATCCAGGTAGTGGTGCCCCGGGGAACCTCCCAACTCCCGGACGAAGATAAGATCGATGAGCTCTTGAAGGAACTGGGCGCCTCCCTGCGGCCTCCCGTTTCACTGCGGGACCACCGGCGCTGCTGTTTCTGCCACCAGTTTGGAGATGGAATCACCGACGGCCCCGCTCGCCTGCTCAATCTCGACCTGGACGCCTGGGTGCACCTCAACTGTGCCCTGTGGTCCACCGAAGTGTACGAGACGCAAGCCGGCGCCCTCATCAACGTGGAGCTGGCGCTGCGTCGGGGCCAGACGGTGCGCTGCGTCTACTGCCAGCAGACGGGCGCCACCAGCGGCTGCCACCGCTTGCGCTGTACCAATGTCTACCATTTCACCTGTGCCCTGCAAGCCCACTGCACCTTCTTCAAGGACAAGACCATGCTGTGCCACGCCCACAGGCCGCGAGGCACGGCCGGACACGCCCTGGAGCACGAACTGCGCTGCTTCGCCGTCTTTCGACGCGTTTACGTCCAAAGGGACGAAGTGCGGCAGATGGCCGCGGCCGTGCGGCGCCCCGAGTTGGGCTACACTTTTCGAATAGGAAGCCTGGTGCTGCACGCCATCGGCCAACTCACTCCCGCGCAAATGGCCGCCTTCCACTCCGCCAGCGCCATCTTTCCGGTCGGCTACGAGGCTTGCCGCATATACTGGAGCATGCGCCACGGCAACCGCCGTTGTCGCTACCTTTGTTCCGTCGAGGAAAAAGACGGACAACCCGAGTTTACCATCAGAGTCATTGAACAGGGCTACCAAGATCTGGTCCTGACGGACTCCTCTGCTAAAGGTTTGTTCTCGAAAATTCCTCCAAGGTTTGTCGGAGCCACGCTGGGCGTGTTTGGTCTTAACATTCTCCTGTTCTGATCTCTCTCGTATCAGGAGTGTGGGATAAAGTTCTGGGTCCGGTTGCGGAGAAAAGAGCTGAATCTGGCACACTGAAGCTTTTCCCTGTTTACCTCAAAGGGGAGGACCTGTTTGGACTCACGGCGTCCGCTGTTGCCAAGATCACTGAATCGGTTTGTAGGAGCGCCTACATTGTCACCCCCAATCTGCAAGCCGACAAACGCACTTCAGTCGATTTGAGCTCAGCCGGCCGGCATGGTCTCGACTTTGACGCCCGTAACATCGAGTCTAATGTTTCAATCTCAATTCCAGCTCCCTGGAGTAGAGGCTTGTGACAGATACTCGTTTCGTTACGGACGCAACCCTCTCATGGAGCTGCCTCTTGTGTTCAATCCCGCGGGCAGTGCCAGGGCCCAGCCAAGAACCGGCTCTCCTCGCGCCTCGCTGGTCATCAGGTAAGACGTGCGGGTGGGGCCTCGCTTTCTATTCCTAACTTCAGCTGTCTATCTGGCGTCCGTCGCCGATGCAGTAGCAAAGTCATAATCACAGCACGCCTTGTTGAGTCGCGTGGCGCGACCACCGAATTTTCTGCTCCATCCTCCGCTGCTCAAAATAGTCGACCATTCTTACCCTTGATAGCGTCCTACAAAGGAACCCTCTGTATTTCAATATTTTCACTTTATGAATGATAATCCCATCCTTGAAAGGCCGCAGGCGCAGGCCGTGTCGGGCGGCAGCGCCAGATCCAACCAAAATGTAGCCCAGGGAGAAGGTGGCGCCTCCCACAGCAAGCCACCGGTAGTGCACCCGAGATCCTCACAGTACCGCTGGATGAAGAGCGAGTGGAGAGCCAACGTCTACCTGGCCCGCTCCCGCATACAAGTGAGTTTTGTCTCCCACGCTTCCCTTCCATTTTGCTTTTTGTCATCTAATTGAGTCCGTATTATGGAATGAGTACAAACGCACGCATAAATGTTGCGCAATACACATCGGCAGGGTCTCGGGCTGTTTGCCGCTCGAGACATGGAAAAACAAACAATGGTGATTGAGTACAATGGAACCGTCCTTCGTAATGAGGTCGCCATCAGGAAGGACAGGCTCTATAGATCTCAGGTAAACATCCATTTCACTATAAGTTAGCTGCAGGCAATTCCAGCAAAAAATACGACCCATGATTTTTACCCATCTGCTTTCCAGAATCGACCTGTCTTTATGTTCCGTATCGACAGTGAGCACGTTGTCGATGCAACCATATCGGGAGGACTCGCCAGGTATGTGACATTTGCTTTTTGGCTTTTGCCTTCCTTTAATGGAACACTCATTGTATCATTTATTATGCAGAAAGTGAGTGCAATGCCGTTGCCTTTGGGTTTTCCCGTTTAGTCCCAGTGCGCTCCTGACCCCTGACCTTGAACACATGTGGGCGGCTTGCCTCGGGCCACCGTCTTCCATGTTGACGTTTTTCTCTTTTTTTTTTTATTCTTTTTTTTTAACAGGTACATCAACCACTCTTGTGCCCCGAACTGCGTTGCCGAGGTGGTAACATTTGAAAGGGGTTACAAAATTATCATCAGCTGCATCCGCCGGATTGAAAGGGGAGAGGAGGTGGATGATCTTTTTGTCTTGTTTTTTATTTTATTGCTATCGTCGTTCACGGATCTGCTCTCTCATTTTCCAGCTGTGTTTCGAGCACCAGTTCGACCCCGTCGCCAGTCAGCAAAAGGTGGCCTGCCACTGTGGCGCTCCCGAGTGCCGGAAGTGGATCTACTGAGCAAAGGTGGCAATGATGACATATAAAAAAAAAAAAAAGAAACATTCCCTGCTTCTTGCCTGCGGATGCCGAAAAGTCTCCCATTTCACACTGAAGTTGTTTTGTGAAGGAGCGTAAGGCGTCCGAGTTAGATGGAGGTGAATGGAACACAAGTAGCAGGATGCGACGTGTGCCATATGTTCGAGGCCGTCATGTTCCGACGCCTCCGTTTGTCTGTCTCTACGTCTGTCTGTGTGTGTGCGGCTTCCGCGGGGTGTGGAATTCACCAACGAATGAGAAAGCACTGTGCAGGGTGCGGCCTTATTGCTTACTAAGGGCAGGCCCTTTTTTGTGTGCGTGTGTTCGTTTGTGTGTGTGTGTGTGTGTGTGTGTCGTACCGCGCGTACGACTAAATGTAGACATCACTGAATGAGGAATGTACAGCAATGAATACTGCGAAGGGAATATTAACTTGCACTAAAAAAAAAAAAAAAAAAAAAAATGGACACACACAACTTTAAAAATACTTGATTCCATGAGTCAGTTTTATCATAGGTCTCCGTCATGTGATTTGTGTGGAATTTTGTATTTATTATGACTGAGTGAATGAGTTTGATTCTCTACGTGATGACGAGTTGAAGAAGGCCAGATATGTTTGTGAAGTTAGAAGAAGACATGCTGTTACTTTTCTTGTATAAATGTACATAAAGAAAAAATATAGGAATAACCGACCAAATACTACCTTAACCTTCTCGATCGATGTTAGGTGTTTTTTAAAAAAAAAAAGAAATCTCCCTTCTTCTTCTCCTTCCTGTTATGTTTGTCCATGAAATTTATTTAAGATCAAACGTTATTTCTGTTTGAGAGTATATATTATGAATATTCTGTACAGAATTTGTAATATAACCACAATAATTCACAAAGTATTTTTGTTGTAAAAGTAAGGTATTGTAGCTGTAGTGTTTTGTGACTTACACACACATTAACCACTCAAACATAAAAAAAAAAGCTATTTTTGTTGCTAAATGATCAGTCGCAGAATGAAAAATATCAACTCTCCAAATGGCGACTGTTGTCTGTTAGCCGCGAATCAGGTTTGATTTTAAAATAAACTGTGAATTAGGTTTTCAAACCCTAAAAGGACAACTTTTTAACACAAATAGGAACACCAACGTGTATTTGTTGTTTTTATGTTGCTTTTAAAATAAGGTGCAAGAGTGTCTGATGATGATGATGACGACGACGACAACAATGACAAACCAGAGTGTGTGTGTGTGTGTGTGTGTGTGTGCCTGCGTGTGTGTTTGTGACAGAAAGAATTGCCGGGGAACTTTTGCCACCGTCGCTTCTCGCTTTTGGATAGAAATGGCATTGTCTTTAATCAGAACTATTTCTTATACTGACACACAGTCACATGTCACATGCGTAGAAAATGGAAACGTTTTTTTGCGTGCACAATTTCAAGTAAAATTTTGGAGACAGTCTTAGAACTTGTAATGTATATGGCATGTATTTTTTTAACTTTCCGAAGACTCAATTGTATATATTTTCTCAATGAATGGTTGTAACAAAATTGTTTCTTGAATATTTTTTTCTTCTCTTGTATGATACATCATCCTGCCAGTGTGTTTGTGCTACATTTTCTCAGTCATGTAAAGTAGTCACGTTTTTGTTTCTTTTTATCCCCCCCTCCAACACTTTTTTTGCGCTGTTTGTTTTTGAAATTGCCTTTTGGCGTGTACAGAGTATGGAGTTTGTGGAATTGAATTTAGAAACATTTACAAAAATAAACTATTTTACATGTTAGCATCTTGTGTGCGTGTGTATTTTGTCCCAAGTGTACTATCACTGTCCTTGAACGGCTTGCAAAAATATATACATATTCTTATTGATATTGCGTCTTCACTGGCGCCTCATTATCTGAAAAGGAAAAAACATCTTCAAGGTTCTTGTGAAGAACACTGCAAGGTCAGATCATAAATGTTAAGGTAAATAAGGTCTGATTTAAAATGACTTATTAAAGCCTGGTTGTTAGGCGAAACTTCAGTGGTACATAGAGTAGGCTATTTTAACTATAGCTTTTTAAAATTATTTTAATTTATATGCGATTCTAGTTGGACATTAGTCTGTATAGGGGTTTTTAGCGACATCTGCTGGTGAAACCTGGTAGCATCCCGGCATTGGGCCAAGCGTGTGTTGGTGATTCTGAATAAGTCATGTTCATATTGTTTATTCCTGTATGTTTTAATGAAAAATGCGATTTTTTAATCAAAAATAAGATTTTAGAGTCTAGACCGGTTTAAAGCGTTTTTATTCGTTTCAGCGGTGACGATGAAAAGGTCTGGGTTTGTGCGGGTTTATTAAAACTCGCATCAGTGTCCTCCTCGTGCATTTTTTTTTTTCTCCAACATACAGTACATAGGCCGGTCGACAGCCGTGTTTTGATTTTCCTCCACGGAGGAATTACCGTAATGCCTGTCAACAAGCGGCGGTCGAAAGCCATTCGTCGACTTGTGCCCTGCCTCCGCCGCGGGCCCAGCCTACTTCCTGGTGGTAGAGCAGCAGCAGCAGCAGCAGCAGCAGCTTATCGTCTGTTACTCTGCCCTTCTGCTGTTTACCAATTCCACCCCGAGGAGGGTTTGTTGATGTTTCATAGTCGTGATTCAGCCCTTTATTCAGCGGCTGGATTTTGGTCGAAAAAATGGGGAGTACGTTGATGGAGTCAAGCAAGGGAGGCTCCAAGAAGCTGCCCAAGAGGAGGAGAAGTCTGCGCATTAACGTGCCCGTAAGTCGCTCAAGTGTACTTTGGCTGCTGTAAAATAGGGCATCTGCTAATTAATGGATAGCACGAGTGCACGCGACGCTCGCTTTGAGTAAAACGTTTCTACATCTTTGCCATCCCATTGCATTGAATTGCAGCTTGCAAAGTTGAAATCTTTCATTACGGTTTATTTACACCCAGCGGCCACTTTATTAGGTACGCCTGTTATTAATGCAGGGGTGAAGGGACACTTGCGTTAAGTGACTTAACTCATCAACATTGCCCGTAGGTTTGAACGTGAGGATGATTTTGTTGACTTTATCTTCTCCCAAAAATGTCTGTTGACATGTTGTACACCTGCCTTAAATTTAAACTGTACCTCTGTGTGTTTATTTGTACTTTATATATCGTGTATTATTATGCTGGGTGCCAGCTAAATAACTGCCTTTGGCCGGACGTTCCTCATCCCTGACTGAAATGAGATCAAATAAATGTGTTGTTTCAAACAACAACAACAACAACACCTTCCCTTCATAAAGATGATTATTTTGAATGAAACTGTCTCAAAGTGTCATTTCAATTCCTGTATTTAATGTTATTTACTGAAATTTATGGTCAGCAATCGGCAATAAGTGTGTATCGTGTTTGGGCCTTTGTTTTCCCACTTCTTCCGACCACCAGGTAGACTTTTGAACTCCATCTGTATCACTGTAGAGTGGACTTTAATCACATTCCTGATGGCAGAACGCCATTTAATTGGCTAATGCCGCCACACTTCAGCTTAATTGCAGCAACTTCAAGATCTGCTCTCTGATGGAAATAACTCAACTTTATTTTTGGAGCAGTGTAAAACACTCAAACAATGTTGAGTCTGATGATGATAACTTTCTTCTGCTACACTCCTGCCGTTACTTTTTTGTTGTCCGTGTGGAATGTCAAGTTTTGCCCGAGTCATGGTCAAATGCATTCATGTTTACACAGAAATGCAAAAGTGAAGCACCTGGCCTTCCACTATCTCTCCTCATGGACTTTATGTCTCTCTGCTTCTATGCAGGACTTCTCGCCATTTGCTTCTCCTCAGTTGGAAAAGGGTTGCTCACCTAGAAGCCCAAACACGGTAAACAATTTCCTTCCATTACTGTACTATTTTGATATGTAGCAATTTGTATGGGCATTTTTTTATTTCCTTTCACATTCACACTTCCATTTTTCTTTTATTCTTTGTTATATGCACAAGGCAACTCTTGTGCTTCACACTACCAAAAGCACAACACTTCATAGGATTTACAATCTATAAAGCAAAGCAAAGAGAACTAAAATAGCTTATTCAGAAATATCAAAAGAATGTACATTGAAAACAAATAAACAGGTTTACAAGCAAAATATTTCAAGGCAAAGTAAATGAAGAAAATAGTTGAAAGAGCAATTCTGATGCCAAGCTATTGATTTGCCTCGTCATCCTATCTGGCCCACTTTATTGGCGAGTTCCTGTTACGGTTCACGCCAGTCACGCCTCGCCCCGTCCCCTTGTGTCTATTTCTTCTTGCGCAATAGCACCGAGAAGAACGTCGGAGATAGGCGTGTTCTCCGGCTCCTTCTGATTTAGCACAGGATCGCTTTCCAAAAAAAGGGGAAATGAATGTGTAAAGGAGGCCACCTTGAGCGATTGCCGTCCTGTCGGGCCTTGTCGGACCACCAGACAAAACAACACTGTCTCACTTGGGACCACATGAGTACTGTTTACACGGAATTATTTCCAAGGCAGCAGAAGCTCTCCAGATTGCATGGAATAGAAAGTGGCTATTTCTGTATTTCCTCTAATAGAGGCGCACAGATTGCCTCCAAGGCCAAATAACAGCACAAGCTCGTGCTAGCGTCCTCCCTCCTAGCTTAGCACTTGATTGAATAAATGTTACACGAGCTATTGTTTACACTCCCATGTGCGCTTGTGTAAAGCCGTCAGCGTTGCGTATTTGTGAAAAGAAGGAAGTGCCAGGCTGCATTTAGAAAGAACAGCTTCTGGTGTTTCATAACAGGTCTTCTCTAAGTCTGCGTTCGCGTGCGATTCCCAAGCCGTCGTAAAAGTGTATTCTGATGGTTTCGCAGGGGGAGCGTCGCATCCGTTCAGCCGGACCTTCCATGGGGGAGCCGGCCAGCAGCCCGGTACCGTGTCCGGGGAAGTCCAACTCGGGTTCCCCAAAGAACGTCTTCCCTTCTTCCTGTTATCAGTCGTCCCCGGTCAAATCCCCGCGCCGCCTCAGCTTCAGTGGCATTTTTCGCTCCTCATCCGGCAGTAGCCCTGGAAGCATCAAGATATTCTCCAGAGCCCGCAGAGGTAAGTCAGAAAACTCAATTTTGTTATTGTGACGATTTTATCTCAAATCCATCAAAACCAAACAAAACGTTGCCAAGCGAAAAGGTCTGTGGCCTTCTTTGGTCAAATTAGATATCCAATTAGAGCACAATTAACATCCACTCTGGTTGAAATGACTCACATTTGAGAGGTGGCTCCATTTCATGACCTCTGTAAATTATAATGCACAAGTATCATTCCTATTGCACAACCCTTTCTAGGTGAAAGTCAAGACAATATCTCCAAATCCTGATGTACATGCTGCATGACTGACCTGCAGCAAAACATCAACAAGGAAGTAAAAGGCACGCTTCCCTCGCAGTGAACTTTTCCACTGCTTTGTTTTGTGAGCGCGGTCTTGAGGTGTGCCAGGCAAGTGATTGCTTGTGCAGTGTGAAAAGCTTCCTCTGTCAACAAGGAAAAAGGAAACATTTGCTTTTGTGCTTTGGTATTTGTTTTTATTTCCTGTCAGTCCATGAGAGCAGGGCTAAATTGTTGGACTTTGCTTCGAGTGTGGCTATTGGAGCACTTCAATGATCTAATGGCAATGTGGTCCTCTCAAAGCGTGAATGGGAGTGACCGCAAGATGTTGCCAAGCACTGGTTTGCACAGTTACATAAGTGCACGGGGAAAGAGAGAGAGAGAGCTGCTAGAAACATCAAGAGTTAAACTACGCAGTGATGACTCACATGTTTTGGGCTCATACGTGACCACTGTTTCCTCTGAGGGCCTGACTGGAATTGCAAAGTTAGTACGGCCGAAGCGGAAAATGTTTTAGTTCATGCTAAACGGTCAAAAAGTATTTACTTGGCTTACTGAAAGTGACAATGACAGCCATAACTGCTTCCCAGCAAAGATAGAGTAGTGGTTAGTGAGGTGCACCACGGTTCTGGGGTTCTGGATTCGAATCTTGTGTTGTGTTTACATGTCCCCCCCATGCTTTTGTGTCGATAGATAAATCACAATAGGGTCCTCGTACTAAAACAAAGTTATTAGTCCCTCATATTTTGTTTTATTCCCTAATGCTTGTAGATTTCTTGCATTGGCCACAAGGGTGCGCTGTAAACTTAATTTGTTTCATCAGCTTGTGTTGCCACGGTTAATTTCATCTAATATTATTTAGATGGTATGACTTATGATTATCTACGATGATAGTACAACCAAATATGATCCTCTTGCCCTTTTTCAGTCTGAAGCCAACAGTTGGCCAGATGGCCTTATCTGGAAGTGAGTAGGCTCTCCTAGAAGCTCCTGCTCTCTCCTTCCCTCCCCCCCTCTCTTTCTCGCTCTATGTTGCTATAGTGTGCCGCATGTTGTCAGTCAATAAAAGAACTGCACATTTCTTGGACTTTCCAAAAATGAACCCAACTCAAGCGTGTCAATTTGTCCCTGTCAGACCTTTTTGGGTGGCGTTTGTGTGTTTCCCCCCTTGGGATTTCATGAGCCATTGAGTAAAATATATACAAATATATTTATATCAAAATTACTCAGAATCAGTGAGTACTCATCATAGTCAAGTCATAGCTAACATCATTAGTCAGCTGCTCCTAATGGAGCAGATGAGTGGCCACTGGATGTCCCCACCCCCTTTCTGTCACCTGACGGGACCTTTTAAAGGTCTCCACGCCCAAAAAAAGAACTTATCAGAGACAGCACAAATGTCTGCATCATCATCAGCAGCGGCAACAGCAGCAGCGGCATCTCACAGCCAGCCACACTCTTGATTATTCATCTTCAGGAGCTTTTTCAGAAGCAGCTCGTGTCACGCCTTGGCTGAGTTTACTCTCGTTGAGGTGGGAGGTGCAGTGGAAGGAGGGGGCACGGTTGCCCACCAATCACTGCCCGGCAGGCTGGCCTTTTTTTTTTTTTTTTTTTCCCCTCATGGGTGCTATATTAAAAGAGACGCCACCCACCCACAGCTGCACCTGACAATTTACGACTCTGATGCGGCTGATAGGTGGGAGGGTTCCCACGGGAGGCGGACACATCATTGGGGAGGACAAGTTTTGCCTGCATAAATTACAGCTCAACTACTTGTCATGGATTGCAGAATCTATACAGCTGGGTATGCAAGAAGAATCTTTGCAGGAGCTTTGCAGCTTTTGCCTTAAGATTAGCAGCATCTAAGGGAAAGGAAAAGTTGCCTCCCCTAAAGGACCAAGGGAGGAAGGGAAGGTGAGCGAGTGTCTTTTATTGTGCGGCTCAGTCGTAATGCGGATGGTCACGGCCAGGTTCAGCGTCGAGCTTGCGACCCGCCGCCGCGCTCCATGAAGAGGTTTGGCAGCTTGAGGAAGAGCAAGAAACGCAAGGAGCAAGATGCGCTGGCAGCGAGGCAGCAGTCGGAAGCGTCCTGCCTGGCGGGTAACGTGTGCATTTTCTACCTAGCTGGTCAATCTACTTCATCCAACAGCAAGGGTTGGATGATTCCAAATTGCTCGTAGCTGAGTCAAAATGGTTCTTTGTCTCCGTGTGTCCTACAAAAATGCTCCATAGTCCAGAAGTCTCCGGTTGGGATCCCTGCCGCGGTGCCTTTCACTCCAAAGTCTGGGATCGGCTTAACGCAGCTCCATGTCTTTGTTTTTAGGGAAGAACCTTCATCGAGCTCCGTGATGTCATGCACCACCAAGCAGAGCGCAGGCGGGCCTCTTGAAAGTAACATAACCATATCTGGCTCTGTTAGTTTGCACGGTGCGACAGCTCACCTTAAAGCGTCTTGCTGTACTTGTGGCTTCTATGAGGGCCATCAGTGAAGGGCCAAGTGATAAACTATGCCATGTCTAACCAAAAGTGAACAGAAGGGCAGCCATTTTTGTTTGAAGCTGCTGTTATGACAAGACGCATGCTTCCTGTGTCCTGGGTGGCACGCAGCCGCCGCTACTCCGCTTGCTAGCAGGGCAAGGAGAGCAAGGCCCCTGTCGCGCTGTTATCTCCTCCTGTGGAATGTGCCACAACAGCACGGCTAAAATAGGAAGGCCAAACGGCGGGAGCGAGGCCCGCTCTACGCCAACTAAATGTCAAGAGATACTGCCGGCCCGCTGCTATGCGTTGCAACACATGAGGGCTTTAGCTATTTTTCCGCCATATCTGAGCAAGGAGCGGATTAATTCTGGTCTGGATTAAGATCCAAGAACACATTTTACTTCTGCCAATGCTGAGAGACTTTATTTGCCTAAATAATATATGCCTTTAATTATTATTATATGCGCTGCCTGCATGTTTCAAGGTTAACTTGTCTGGCATTACAGATTAGCATTTAAGCTAACATAGCTTCAACTGTGGGCATGTGAAGCACTTTGAGATGTTTTTTTTATTTTTTATTAAGGGCTATATGAATTAACTTTCTTTGGCTGCAGTTACAACCTAAATCTTTTTAATTCTCATGTCAAATGCTTGGCACACATCATAGGGCAGTTTGGGTGCGAGCACTAGCGCACAGCCATTTTCAGACTTCTCCACAGATGTTCATGTCAGGGCTCTGGCTGGGCCATTCAAGGACGCTGACGGTTAAGTTTGTGTCTCGGTAAACCAGACAATGTTGTCTCTTCACGTCTGGGTCTTTCAGCCGTCTTTAGTCAAACTTCATCCGAGCTGCCATGTGGCTTTTGCCTCCTTTGTACCTCATTCATGTCGGTCAGAAGCTCAGGCTTCATCTCAGTCGTACATTCTCTCTTGAGCATGTGATGACGTTATCTGGCCATGTTTGACATTTTTCAGATGTTTTTCAAACAACTATCAACTGTGGTGTTATTGTAGTCCCGACAAAGCAGGCGCCCCGTACAGCCTGTAAATGAATGGCCACCGCTAGCCAATTTAAGGC
Source organism: Syngnathus scovelli (assembly GCF_024217435.2). Lineage (NCBI taxonomy): Eukaryota > Metazoa > Chordata > Actinopteri > Syngnathiformes > Syngnathidae > Syngnathus > Syngnathus scovelli. The sequence goes on from NC_090863.1 coordinate 4,985,226, forward strand.
ACTTCAGAGACCCAACTATTTATATGCAAGTCAATCTTGCGTAACATATCCCCTTTAACACATTTGAATGCCGGGCATTTGAGATCCCGTCGAGATAATAAAAGTCGGCTGCGTGAGCTATTGAAAGCGTGTCTCTTATTGTCCGGCCCGGCAAATATGTCGGCAGTGTCACATGTCACGGCGTGAGATTGTGACGCCTCATGAGAGAGAAGGTCATGTGACTGACACCTCCAGCCAAAGCGGGAGATGCTTCACAAACAGCTGACTGAACCGCTCGTGTACCCAATTGTATTGGATAAAGTGTAAGAAAGTCGTCAATGTGTTTCAAGGCCTGATTTTTTTTTTTTTTTTTTTTCTCTTTTTTAACTTTTCTATGGCAGTGCTGTGTAACTTTTAAACATACAAACGCAGAAATTCTTTGAGTGTCTATCAGGTTTTCCTGGTGTTTATGTATTTATTTATTTAAGAACACAGTGTATTAAAATAACCATGATGTACTGTATTTGGAAGTGGAAGTGACTTAATTCTAGTTTGTCAGCAGCCACGCCAGGCGTTGTGCATTCCATCTCGAGCATGTGATATTATCCACAACATCCTTCCAGTGCTACCTTCAAGCTGTCATAGCACGCTGTTAGTGTCACTGAAATGACTTGCATTTTTTTTTTTTTTAAGCTTCCGGATTCTCCTCCCCGACGCAGGCCTCCAGCCAGCCTGTGTTCACCCAGCAGGTGGGCCCCAGCCCGGAACGCCTGGGGGAAGGCTCCCGTCCGCGCTCCGTGTCCACACCTCTGGACACGGGACAACGCCTCGGCCTTCCCTTCGCCAAACCCCCGAAACCTTCCAGTCCCGTGCCGGTGTACTCTACCTCACAACAAGTGAGTCACTCTGCAAAAATGTTCCTAATCTTGTAAAGGCCTTTAAAGGGAGAAGCTGTCTATTTAAAGATGTGTGGACTACGAGACCATTAAAGGGCTTTTGAATGCTAATCTATAACTAAATGAGGCTCTAACCCCTCATCAGTGGACGTGAGTTATGCCTTATGACAACACAGACGTGAAATTGTAGTTTTGGAGTCTCGAAGCGGAGACAGTGGCTTTTGTTGGCTTTAGAAGTGACATATGCATGTGAAAGATACATCTTTAGTTTTGTTTTCCACATTATAGATTGGCTATTTGTTAGCTATAGCATTAGCAACCATGCTTTTCAGTGTCTGTGTCCATCAAGGCTATCGGCAGTGTGTGTGTGGCTTGAGCACAAGGTGTAAATATTATCTCGGGATGTTAGCCGTCGCTCAAACGGCATTAATGTGGACTAAGAGTGTCCACAGCTCTCTTTGCATGTGAGTCATGGTGGTGATTTAAATTGTCTGAAGCAGTAACAAATACTCGCTTGGAGACACCTAGAGCAGATCGATATTTCATCTCCTGTGTTTTCTACTGCTGATAATAACGCTCAACGATTGCTGATTGTGATTGAGGGGTGGCAGGTAAGGACCACTCAAGGCTCTCCTGATAAAATCACCCACAGATATACTTGTAGCTGTATTATACTTTTTTTTTTTTTTCAAAAGCAATCAATTTAATGGCTCGTAAACCTCTGAAGTTTGCCGTGCAGCCTGTGCTTGCTGGGATGCGGCAGATTTATGGAAGTGTTTTGGCCGGAGAAGCGCTGTGTCACCATTGCAGTGCGAGCATCCCTGAGCGGTTTTGCATCCTTCGTTGCTGCTGCAGTGCCCCTTTTGCACATTGGCTTACAAATGAAGCACCCAAAGAGAAATCTGTGAGAAACAGCTCAGAACATAATGCTGATGTGCCATTAAAACTCTGTTTTGTTATGCATTTGAGACGGCTGGGCGGTAGGAAATTTCCACCTCGACGTTTACTACATCTGACCCGAAAGTGTACCAGGTGATCCGAGTCTGGCATAAAAACACAGCTGACGGCCACAGTGTTTGTGAGGAGGCAGTTTGTCACTTTATTACAGCTCCAGCTGTTGTGAAATGCGCTACATGAGTAAAGTTGTATTGTCTTTTGAGTGGCTTTCCGTTACTGAAAATGAAATGTTGCACTTTACCGAGTCAGAGTGCTGATGTGCAGATTTCCCAGTTTAATGGAATGCAGCAGCGGTCGGCCCCGCCTTATGTCACGCAATGATGCAGCAAGGCATCCCCAGCTTCTCGTTGCCTAGCAACAAGGGCTTTCCTAATATGGTGAGCAGCGGAGGGGTGTGTCAACACGCGGTGTGGAGCTTCCGGCTTCTCACCCACCATAACTGGCAAGCCCTTCCGCTCCGTTGACTGCCAAGTGCCGGAATACGACTTTGTCGCGTCTGAAGCTCGGCTAATTCAGTTGCGCCGGTTTTGTTTGGAAGCCCCGCGGCGGGTGTTCTCCCCTTTCCTGCTCGAGTCAAGTGCAGAGGGACTGTTCCACTGTGGCTCGACAAGGGGGTGTGTGCTCTTGAGATAAAGCACCGCCTGAAGTTGCTGCCTCACAGCGAAGTGGCGCCTCAGTCTGTGTGCGTATATTTAGCCCAAGCGAAGCGGTTCGGGGGCTCGGGGTCCAAACGCCAGTGGCACGCACGTCGTCGGGGTCGTCGTCGTCTGTCGCCGCAGGGGCTTCTGGGAAAAGGCGTCACGGCGATTGTTTTGAGTGCGAAGTTTTCTTTTTGTGCGTCGCCCATCTTCAATATTTTTTGGGGGTGCCACCAGGGTACAAACCTGTTTTTTCTCGTTTAGGTGTCCGGTTTATTCGAAGGCATGTTGGAGAAACTTGAACTAGACGACGATGGTAAGTTGAACGTGAAAGCGGCGACGGCGGTACGCAACAATTAGCAACTGTATCTGATATGAGGGCAACTGTTAGCTGGCTGCCACTTGCGGACGTCTGAACATACTTTCCATCATGCGCGCTCTCGCCTTGTGCGAGTTAAATGTTGACATTGAGTTGCCAGAAGGAAAGTTCTAATTCACAACGGACAAGTGTTGATGCGTTTAAAAAAAAAAAAAATCATGCTTAAAATAATACGGTTGCTATTATAGGAACTGTATTTAAAAAGATGCAGCTTCCTGAACAAGAAATACAAACCTGACCTTTTTTGGTAGTCATTGTTTACTTACACACAGTGATTCGTGATTTTAATGTTGGTTTCCCAAATTTACCGTCTCATGAAACTGCAATATTATACAAAGAATCGAAATTGTGTTCATTGCAGAAATTAAGCAAAAGTGTATTCTGGCTTGTTTAGGAAGTTTTTAACTGTTTGAATTGACCCACTAAAATGAAAGAACCTTTCTAAAATAGTTGTCTCATTTATTGAGATGCACCTGAACGTTAGAGTGGGTTATCTTATCAGCGTCCACACAAAGCCTTTTAAAGTGTAGGAAGGTATCCGTTTCATCCTGCTATCCTCGCCTCTTCCAGAGTTTAACGATGAGTGGGAGGGTGCAATAAAGTGGAAGTGAGTGCTCCAGAGCCATAATGGTTGTTTAGGCTGTCAAGCGCGTGTTGTTTCCAAGTGCTCATTATGTTTTCCCTGTGAAACGTCTCCCTGTTCTCAACGTTATTCCTTTTTTGTGTGTGTCTTCCTTACAGCTGCTGAGCCTGAGAGTGATATTTACATGCGCTTTATGAAATCACACAAGTGCTACGACATTGTGCCAACCAGCTCCAAGCTGGTGGTGTTCGACACAGCTCTCCAAGTGAGTGTGGGTTGTCGTCGCTTTAGCAAGTCTTGGACCATCTTATGTTGAGTGTGCTTGTTCATGGCACAGCTGGGTTAATAATAAACGGCGCTAGAAGTCATGTTTTTGACCTGGGATCACTTTTTGGCTGGAGGCTGAAACTGAGATGAGCGCGCCATAAAGCTGTTAAACAGTAAGCCTGCCAGCTCTTTGAAGTGTATATCGTCAACCACTAAATCCACAGAGACGAGGGCTACAAACTCTTATCTGAGAGAAGAGGAAATAACTCCCAGCAGATTAAAGGGAATTCAGAAGTTGCCTTTCACCTCACACAACTTCCTCTGCTTCCCCCGGCCCATGAGAAAGAGGCCACACGCACACAGACATTTCGCATCTTAAAACACGAATCTCATTCTCCTGGGTGAAATGTGAAACTGATCTTTCCATTCCAAATGATATTTGGCAGGTTAAGAAAGCCTTCTTTGCCTTGGTTGCAAACGGCGTGCGAGCAGCTCCACTCTGGGACACAGAGAAGCAAAGCTTTGTAGGTAAGAGCCCGAAAACCACCAATAATAGTTTACAGTCTTGTGTCGATAGAAATGCTAGTTTCATTCCCCGTCTTCAGCGTCTGCATTTGTAGGTCTCAATGTTTTAGCCATAATCATCACCTCACTGTGCCGGCGCCGCTGCTGAATGAGCACCATGGAAACTTTGTATGATGATGCCGGTCATGGCTGGCGCAGCATGACTATTAAGTTGGGTGAAACTGCCACAAAGCATTAAGTGGCTCCCTCCATATTGACTCGCAAGTAATGCTGTTTGAAAATGCAGCCAAAGAGAAACGTCAGCGCAGCGAGTGACTTGGCCTCGCTCGTTGTGGCTTTTTCTGGATAGCCTTTACTGCTCATGCTAAATAACGAAATAAATAAAGCGTGAGGGAGTCGGATGCGACGCTTGGACCGCAGCCTCTAAACACGGTTCTCTCCTCACCTAACATCAGGCGGCGAGTTTGTTAACGCCGTGTTTTCTCATCGCAGGCATGCTGACAATCACAGACTTCATCATCATCCTTCACAGATACTACAAGTCACCAATGGTAGCGCCATTTAATGACTGAGATTCGCCTCGGGTTCGCTTCGCTTTATATTCGACTGACTTTTCTTTCCCTTCTAGGTGCAAATTTATGAGTTGGAAGAACATAAGCTTGAGACGTGGAGAGGTGAGCATGACTCAACCTTAGATGGGCTCCAGAGCTGATGCTCACTCAAGCTTTGCAACAGCAGAGCGTTTTATTCAACTCGCTTTATTTCTGTGCCCACAGAGGTTTACCTTCAAGCAACGTTCAAACCTCTTGTCAACATATCGCCTGATGCAAGGTACACCACTCCGATTTCTGAATCAAGATGCACTCATTTTGTTCTTCCGGATTTGTTGCCGTCATGGTGTTTGTCGTGTCGCAGCCTTTTCGACGCCGTGTACACGCTCATCAAAAACAAAATTCACCGCCTGCCTGTCATCGACCCCGTCACCGGGAACGCACTTTATATTCTCACGCACAAGAGGATCCTCAAGTTCCTTCAGCTATTTGTGAGTCCAGCACCATCACAAACGAGAGATTGGAAAGCCGTATATATCAATTTGAGCCCTATTTTGTACAAGGTGTTGTAGTGTGCCTGGGATTTTTTTGCCCTTTCTCCAGAAAGAGGGCCTGGCTCAGAATACAATTTGTCAAGCACATGATTTAATTTCAAATGTCTTATGTTGTCTGAATCACGTGTTGTTGTCCTGTTGCTTGTCCATGTCGTTGGTACCATTCACTCTCATTTTTCATTCGTCTGCTGCCTCCTGGTGGCCAACGTTTTAATTTGTGTGTCGTTGTCGTCCAGATGCGTGAGATGCCAAAGCCAGCTTTCATGAAGCAGACACTGGGGGAGTTGGGCATCGGCACATACCAGGACATTGCCTTCATCCACCCCAAAACGCCCATCATCAAAGCTCTCAACATCTTTGTCGAGAGGAGAGTGTCTGCTTTGCCCGTGGTCGATGAGTCAGGTCAATGGAATATTCAGCCGCTGGTTAGGAGTCATGCATACCAAAAAAAAAAGTCTTGGAAAGCTCACTTTGTCCCCCTCCTCCCCCTCTAGGCAAAGTTGTGGACATCTACTCCAAGTTTGACGTCATTGTAAGTGGAAAATCGTTGGGCCGGCGGAGAGACTGAGCCCCCGTGTGTTGATGAGTCACAAAAGCTCGCTTGTGTGCAGAACCTGGCAGCCGAGAAGACGTATAACAACCTGGACATCACGGTCACCCAGGCCCTCAAGCATCGCTCGCAGTACTTCGAAGGTGTCATGAAGTGCCATAAAATGGAAACAATGGAGACTATTGTGGACAGAATTGTCAAAGCGGAAGTGAGTTTTTTTTTTTTGTTTTTTTTTATACCAGTTCTGTAGGTATGAATGTGACTGTCGGTGTTTGTCTATGTACCCTGGGATTGGCTGGCAGATAGTGAACAGTTCTTCATCAAGGTGTTTATTGAAAATAAAGTAAATTTGGTGTATTTTCTTCTCCCATGCCAACTAGGTACATCGGTTGGTGGTGGTGGATGAGCGTTCCAGCATCGAGGGCATCGTCTCCCTGTCGGACATCCTCCAGGCCCTGGTGCTCAGTCCAGCAGGTATCGACGCCCAGCATAGCTAAGCGCAACTCCTCAGTCCGGGACGCAACACCCGAACCCTGCCCCACCCCGAGCTCTCTCCTCTCCCGTTCTGCCCCGCCCCACCCCGCCCTCTCACTTGCTCCCAGGTAGGAAGCGAGCGACCACGCCGCATCGTAAGCCGGCTGTGTGGAGGCATGTCGCTGAAAGCTTGAGCGTTTGTAGAGTTGATAGTGTCAGCATGGTGCTTCGAATTTTGATTGGTCTTATTTGTTTGGGCGGGAGAGAGAGAGTTGTCTTTCTACAATGTGCTCTGTGGTTCAAATTTCTTTGGGTTTTATTTTGTAGTAACAAAGATGGTTCGGGGAAATCTAAGTGGTGTAAAGGAGTTAAAGTGCAAGTTGCCAGAAATAACAACCTGCAGCTAAAGCCAGATTCACGTTGGCTCGGCGAGTGCACGGTTACAGAAGAATCCATTATTGCTTGTTTCTCCCCAAAGTTGAACATTGACTTGTTCGCATAGGAAAGACATGCGCTCTGCTTGGCTGCACTGTGTGGCTTGGAGGAATGTAGCTTCAGTGTGAATTATTTTTTTAATTAAATGTTTCTATAAATTTCTATATAGCAATCTCAGGTACACCCCTTTGGAGCGTTTTGTTTTATCACAATAGACACAAAAGATAATTTAAAAAACTACTTTGGGTTATTGCAAATATTCTTGTAATGTGTGTGCAGATATTCTTTTTTTTTTTATTAATAGTACTAGACTTGGTGGCTGGGTGATAATTTAATATCAATAAAAAGGTCTTTAAGAAGTTAGATGGGGGGGGGACCGCAAACTCCTCCCCCCTTGTGTCTGATGAGGCAGCGCGAAGTCTCCTCCAATCAAGTAGCTGAAAATAAAACCAACGAAGAAGAACAGGACACACCAGCGAAGTAAAAAAATAAATAAAATAAAAAATCGCTAATTTGTCACCCGACTCGGTTCGACGCTTGAAATAAGATTATCTCGTGTATACTAACCCGATTACTGACCTCCAAGTGAATATTCCGTATACAAGTAAAGGAGTTCCGTTTTTGACGTCGCCCAGCCCGACGAAGCACGTTGTCTAGAGCTTTTTTAATTTTTATTTTTATATACATGCCAGTTTATTTTTTTTTAAATCTTTTAAACATCACAGTTTAGCCCAAAATCTAAATAGTCTTATTTTTGCATTTGTAACAACTTTGGTGCTTTACGAACTTTAACAAACTAACTCCAAAATATCCTATCTTTCTTCTCCTTAGACAGATGCAAGGACGTGAACCTGAACGACTGAGAGGAAGCACCAGCGAAAGACTAGACGTGGTGAGACCTATAAAAAAACAAAAGCAAGTTGATGCTACATAGAAACCAAAGAGGAGTGAGCACTGAGGACGGCACTTGTTGAATGTAGTTATTGACTGCTCTAATCAGACCACCATTTCATAATGCTGTGTACATACTATCTCTGTATAAATAGAAACATCATATAAATACACTATTCTAGCCGCCTTACAGCGGTAAGGTGGACCAGACCAAACGGGTTTGAAATTGTCACATGGAAGCTTCAAAAAGTATTGAGTTCAATAATAATAATTTCACTCTTGTAATTCCAATTGCAAACAGATTGTTGTTTCAATAGTGTTTAAAACGGTTTAAAATATAAAATTCAGTCTGTTAGCTTTGGCAAATAAGAAGCATGTACTCAATTCAAATTTGGAGCGTTTTTTTTAAGTTTGTATAAAAAGCGGGACATTTTGAAACAACAGTATTTCTGCAAGGAGTGGTCAAGCTCACGGGAGGCATCTATATACACAAACTAAAAAAAATGTTTACCACTCGGTAAGCAATATTATGGAACGACCGCAGTTTACAGCATGCGTCTAAATCATCCGACAGACGTTTAACATGCTTTGGTAGTTGCTGCTGTTTTGAGTTCCAAGTGTGGTTTTTTTCAGCATAGTAGCGTCCTTGAGGTAATTCCAGTGAACCTTTTGGTTCGTGGGGGGGAAAAAAAAGGGACTCGTCTATTTGAGGGAAGGGTTCATTTCTATTAAGTGGACGAGGTACAGTGTGACAGTTTAGTTGAGCGATGGCTGCTATTTGAAGAAATGCGCGTCATTGGACAGAGACTGAAGTTGCATTATATAGTATATATTTTTCTCCTTTCTAAAAAATGATGCTAGGGAAATGAAAATGTCCGCAGCTGGACATGTGACTCATCTCCTCGATGAACTGTATATAGGATTGGGTTTGTGACACTGATAGCTTTATTTTTTGAGCGCGTCATGAAAAAGACTGCATTTTTCTGTTGTTTTTTTTGTAAATATGCTGCTGGATCCACACGTACTGTAACTGTGCAAGCACGACAAATTACACTTACAGCAGTATGAATGTTCTTCTGGTTTTGCTTTTTTTTCTATTTTTCTGCGTGCAGAAAAATAAAAGACACTGAATGTACTCATTTATTTGGTTTTACGTTGACTGCGTCATTTTATTTGGGGAAAATTATTTGCTTAAACGGATAATCAGGCCGAATTTTGAGCCTCTGGTGTCGTAGCATTGACGAGCACATTTTGAAGTAACTAACGAAATACTTTTGACTATTACAAGCAGAATTAGTTGGGCTTACTCCAAAAGCTTAGTCATCAAGCATTGGAAAATGCTATGTACATGGGATGTCTTTTTATTACTAATTAAAAAAAAAAAACATGAATGTAGAATTTTATTTTTGTAAAAAAAAAATCAATTAAGGTGAGCCTGTCAATTAAATGTGGAACTAGTGATAGGCTGAAGATACTTTTTGAATGCTACTTGGAAAGAGTTATAATTGTTTCCTTAGGAATAATTTAAGGCCATCGTTTGCTGGGAAGAGACGCGACGTTTATCATGCTCTTCTTAAATTTGAACAAAATGTTGAGCCCTCGCAGGCCACGCGGTGGCGCTGTAGCTCACTTGAAATCTCGCAGTCCAATTCCATGATTGCAATAGAGGCAATGACCTGTCTGGCCTGCTTGGATCTTTCCACGTGTGATTTCACTACTATGCATGTTTGATCTCTACTTGGGGAAAATATCCATTTCAGCAGGAAGTTTTTTCCCGTGTAAATGAGGCACCCAGCACGGCTCAGAGTGGATGTGATGGACTTCCAAATGAGGGAAGAGAAGTGGACCCGAGTGATTCCACACAATCTACTTTGATCTCCCAATCCTCCCCTGTGGTTCCCCGAGTCAGTGCTGGGATGGCCTCCTCCTACCACACCTTGTAGCCCCCGAGCAGGAGAGGCGGGAGGGCTTCCTCCTCCGCTCCCTCTGTTCGTCTTGGGTATCCACGCTTGAGCCGGACTCTCGATTGAAAATCCACAGGCTGATTTAAAATTCCCCTTCAGAGCACGTCGTGCATTTTCTATGCACGGCAAAGGGGAGGGATTGCCCAAACGAACTCCCCTTCCGCCGCCAGCATTCTCACACTTTCTTTCCTTTCGCTCATTTTCTCGCCACTCTTTCAACATTAGTTTTACTGCATCGTGCTTTTCACAAATTCCACTGCTGCCGCCTTTGAAGACATGTGTGATCAGAGCAGAGGCGAGGGGGAGCGTGGCAGGGGCGTGACTGGAGAAGGGGGGTGCAAAAACCTGCCTGCAGGGCATTTAGCCCCCCCCCCCCCCCCCTTTTTTTTTTTTTTTTTTTTTTTTTAGCACTTGTGTTTAGCGGCGGATGGAAGTCAGTCTGGCAAGTGCAGTGTTTGGGGACAGCTTTGATGTGTGCTGGTTTAGGCGAGGCCCACTTGTATAGAGAACAGACATGGACGGACGGACAAGATCTGCTCCACCCAAAAGTCGAATTTTGCGCATTGTTTTCGCAGTTATCGTTGACATGTTAAAGATGGCTCAAAGATTCCGAATTGTGCTAGACTCGGTCACTCATGTTTTATGACCGATAAAAGATGACTTGCTTATTCATACTTGATCAAGAACTCCAGTGACTACTTGTTACATCACATATGTATGTCCCCCTTAAATCTTTCCTCGACATCTTTATTAAACAGACAAAATCCAAAACGTATAAAAAAAAATGAGACTCGGCAAATAGACTTGGCGGCTACTCGACAAATGTTTTTATTAGGAACAATGGGATCCCCTAGCTTATTGTGGGTTATAGCAGTAAACAACAAAACACATTTCACTTTTTTTTTTTTTCTTTAAGTGCTACAGGTTTGCGATTATAGGTGTAAAACAGTACAGCAACCATAGTGCCTACATTCTTATATGTACAAGGAATACATTGCAACAATGAAAAATTCAGTTGTATTACTGTTAGAGCGAGCTGTGGCTGCTTTCCGCATTGAGGCCCGCAACAGCAGCAGCAAATGATGCCGTGGACGTAAAGCGGACTACAATAGTACAATTAACATAGTCATGGCCAAGCAACATCTTTACCTCTAGGGGTGACAAATTCAACATAAATACGAGTTGACTTTGGTTTGCAGCTATCGAGGACGAGACGGTGGCAGTTTAAGCTGTACACGGCGACGTGAAATGAAACTCGTAGTAGCCTCAAGCCAATATGGACACTTTTGATTCACTTTAAAAACATCGTGGTGTTACAATAGCAGCCGGAAAAATAATGTCGTTACAGTGTTATTCCATAGAAAGGGCAAAAAAAATAAAGTTCAAATCACTGACTTTACTGTTAAAAAGCTGGTACCGCTCAATAAATAGACAATGTTGTTTATGTCCTCTTCCACGCTGTTCTCATGTATAAATATTGAGACATCAGTGTCTTTCACTCATGCAAAGACTTTCTTTTTTTAAGAATACAAAAAAAAAACTACACACACACAAAAAAAATCATGGATCACTTCCAGTTTTTCTGTTAGACTGAAACACAAGACATACATCAATAAAACAGGAGCTCTTCGATGAGAGGAGGGACTTCTCAGGTTCCACTACAGTGGAACAGTTTTTTTTTTTTTTTTTTTTTTTTGAGGGGGGGGGCTGATGTGATTTTCCAAATCCGAGTAGCTGAGGTCACTACTGGACCAGACTGCTACTGCAGCAGGGTACAAACATACCGATAATCAGGCCCATTATGAGAACCACTCCATTCTCCCCTTCAATCAAAGGCCTGATTATCGTATGTCCGATCGTAAATGTCAAACCTGTTCAATAGTTATGATCGCAAAGCCTTTTGTGTGTGATCAGAAAAAAAATCTGTATTTATGTACCCTGGAGCGCACACGTGTGTATGAATAAAGCAACGACAAACAAACGTAAAGAACGTGTTGAAGTTGGCGATGACTTCTCTGGAGGATTCTTTTCCAACAGGAGTGCTTCTTTGTTAATTCCCTTCCATGAGACGCTTTGCTCCTTTTGTGCTCAGTTCAACATGCTTCTTCGTCCTTCTCTCTGCCATCGGACATCTTCTTTGTGTCCCCCAAACGTTCACTTTTCTGTGCTTGAACGTTCTGGAGCTAAAATCCCACTCGCATCCAGCTTTTAGATTGCACGATGTTGACGCAAGTATCGGGACCCACATCTCCATCGAGGAATGACAGAACTTTTATTTTCCCAATGTCTAATTTCATGTTCGTCAACTTGTTTGTTGCTAAAATACCAAGTCATTGTTTTCACTTTTACTAACATTGAGTTTTTTTTATTCTTTTATATACCAACTTTGATATAAATTAAAGTAGTGGAATGATTTTTTTTTTTTTTTTTTTTTTACTGGCTTTGTATTTCAGACATACTGTGATTATCCATCCATTTATGTATCGGTTCCACTTTATTGCGGCTATCTATAGGTGTCCCAATACTTGTGTCCGTGCAGTGTACACATCCACTTCCTCCGCTAGTCCATTATACATTCTGAGCAGCTGTTCTTCACAGGAAGTCCTTTGATGGGTGGCTACCAAGAGAGGAGAGGGGGCGTAAGGGGGGTAACCGGAATCCGCAGTTCAAACGGGGTCCTCCGCCCCCAACAAGCAGGGGCACCGCAATGGTTTGTCCCCATCGTCCGTCCCATTTCCCCTTGTGACACGTGCAACTACTGTCTATGCTAATGTAAGGTTCATGCTACTACTAGTAGAGGAGAAGGCGAGGTTGGGAAAGCTAAAATAAAAGAATCTTCAGTTGTCTTCTGTGTTGTCAGCGTGATGATGTGAACTTAGTGTGTTTACTGGAGGGAAGGGTTAGGGTTGAAGTGTTTAAAGCCAAGTGGAGGGAAAGGCGCCTCACTTCTGGGTGAGGTACGCGCCGATGGTGAGGCTGGCCGCCCCAAGTGCGGCTAGGCCGAAGACTGTCTTGATGGATGGCCACGAGCAGCTGAAGACAGAGTCCCTCTGACGGTCGTACAGCTCCACAAAAGCGTCCTGTACACAAAAACGACAGCAAATGTTGACTGGTAGAAGGGTGAGATAGATTTGTGTAAACAGATTTTGCCATTTGTCCCTTTATAAATGATCCAAAGGTCATCCAAAACAGAGTCCGGGCCCAGTTGCATGGCCAGCAAACAGCAAAATATTTTCCCATCAGCTCTCTGGAAAATAACTGGCTAAACAAAACCGCAATTATCAGCTTGACTGGAATCCGCAAGAGATAAACAACCCCCCCCAAAAATATGTTTGTTTATTTTTCTGTATGTAAATTCCCCCCTCAGAGCAGCCTTCAATATGTGTTGTTATTGCGCCCATGCTGCCAGCAGAACCATTACACTTCACACACCCGCCCACACATAACCACAGACACCACACACACACACACACACACACACACACTTGACAAACACGGGAATCACCCAAAAAACCCGCCAACTCTTGTAGCAGATGGTGCATTTTTGTGGCATTACGGTACTGGAGCACAACAAATAGTCGACTTGTTTTCAAAGACGTCTGCTCCGCCATAAAATGGGGCTGGGAGAAAATGCTACCAATGTGTGTGTGTGTGTGTGTGTGATACACACATCTGTTGATGTGCACTGACAGCAGCAACAGCTGGACAGGAAGTCGTGCAGCACATCAGCTCAAATGAAACAAACGCTGAAAGGTCCACGCTTTCTGATAACAAGTTAGCGTTCGAGGCTAATGCCCAACTTAACGTACGTTGACCTCAGCGTGATCCGCGGCGTGACTGCGACTCCCTTCGCTGAAATGTCGTACAATTCAGCTGTAGCGTTAGAAATTGTTGACTCTCGCTCACGCTGGATTTCCGAGTCCTCAATTGCTGAGAGATGCTGTTGCCAACAAAATTTGAATTCCTCACTAATGGTTAAAATATCACACAGTGTCATAGCGAGTCCAAAATGTGTTTTTGGCAATCATCACTGTGAAATATTTTCACAAATAACAGCATTGATGCAAGAAAGGCAGCTATGCTGCATTTATGGAACAAAAGACTATAAAAAGCCAACGTCTATTATTAATATGTGCTTTGGGGAGACGAGTATTTCCTGTTCCTTCCCCTCCCTTCCTGTCCCATGGCATTCTCAAGGCCGGGGGGTTGGTTAGAGTCGTGTGTGTGTGTGTGGGGGGGGGTTATCTGGAGGTGGTCTTTGCGTGTGCGTCACCCAAGTCAAAGCATCAGCAGTTTGTTCCTCCTGCGGGCCCTCGGGTGCCAAAACAGTCGCCACTTGTGAAAACCGCACGGCATTTCCTCGGTTAACACTGGAGCCTTTTGAGCACTTTTATTTTGGAAAATGCCGAAGCTCCCCCCTACACCCCTTCTCTCCTCCTCCACCTCCTCCTGGTCTCCAGGATGCGGGTATTAATTAGAGAACAAGCTGCTCCAGTCAGACCTCCAGCTGAGGGGAATGTTTTGCTTGGCAAAACACAGACTCCAGCTTGCTCCCTCTTTTTTTTTTTGTTCTGTTTCTTCTCGGGCGGCTCCCGTAAAAATGACATCTCAATGGTGTCACGTGACGGCCGATATCCCCTCATGACGCGTGTCCTCGACGCGACCCAGACGGACCGGGCAGATTGCTCCGTCAGAAACGCAAGACAACCAATTACAGTAAGAGGCTGCCAGGAACGCTGATAGATGGTAAAAAGATTCCACACCAGCTCGGTTGGTGATAACTTTGCAGTGGGAGGAGGAGGAAGAAGAGGAGGTGTGACGTTGGTTGCTGATACTGGAGGCTTGTCAGGTGGATGTCATGGGACTGCAGCGTGCTTCACTTTTCCCTCCTGGAACTTGTGAGCCACTCTTTTTCCGAGAAAGAAAAAAAATCATGTGACTTTGTGGAAATACAAACATTACTGTTGACCTCTGGCAAACGCACATAGCTATCTCCTCCCACCTATTAGTGTTTTAAACTTCGCTAGATTGTACGTCCTTGATACCAATTATAAAATTTCTACGAGCTGGGCCTTTGGCACCATCTTGTTCTACACTTTTTTTCTCTTAAGTGTGAGGTCTCATAAAAAATAAAAAAAATAAAAAAAAGAGTCCTTCTCACTTGTTCCTTTCCTCTTCAAGTGACCTCCATTATGGAAATGCGAGACTCGGAGGAATCCTAATAAGCAGCCGGCAGCGCACATAAAATTGAGGAGCGGGCGACGAGCAATGGCAAAAACAGCATTTATCACAACCACAACAGAGCGAGCGGCTAAACTTGCGTTCATCGCTTAGCCTGCAGCAAACCATCTGCCTTTGACAGCAGCTGTGCACCTGGGAGATCACACTTCTCTAGGGTGGCTGTTCTTTTTGGAGAGGGGGGATCATTGCCTTTCCAAAAGGTCACAAGGGCAGGCCGGGGTTGCCAGGTCGGCCGCCGGCACATGCGGAAACCCTCAAGAGTGAGGCCACAAGTGAGGATTTGGGGAGGGTCGCCTGAGCCGAGCGTCATGGTTACCTTGTTCATTTGCTTTTCCCACCGGCGGGAAGCCTGGCATTTGCTTTTCGCAAGATTTTGGAGCTCCGCGGACGGACCTTTCCACTGGGCATCTTGACTCATCTTGTGCACAACAAGACTCAAGTGCGTTGTGTGTGTGTGTGTGTGTGTGTGTGTGTGTGTGTGTGTGTGTGTGTGTGTGTGTGTGTGTGTGTGTGTGTGTGTGCGCGCGTGCGCGTGCGTGAACGTTCTGGTGGGTAATTGCAGGCCGGCTGAGAGCGCAGCGAAAGGGATGTGGGCTAAAGTTCAGCTGGTAATTAAAGGGACCCGACGTGGGCTTGCCCGTATTAAACGCTGTATATTTCCAAAGCGCATTCTGAAATATTGCTCACGCCCGCCCGCCTGTTGGCTCGCTTTGATTTTCTAATGAGCTTCCGCATGACTTCTCGGCTAATTAAAGTCAAACAAAAAAAAAAAATGCAAGACTCAAGGGAGGGGATGGGGAGAAAAAAAAGATAGAAAAAAAAAAGAAAGTGCAAGCTTGACATTTCTGTTCTGTGTAATAGATCTGTACGATTTAGTTAAGCAGTGTAAACTGCACAAAGCAACAAAAAAAATACTTCATTGTAATGCTCGATGTAAATTTACGACATCAGAGCACTTAACAGGAGTCAATTTCGAGGGTCACGACCCAGATCCAGTCCGCCCTTCCGTTTTCTGTCTCGCCCCCCTTTTATCTTGACGTCGTAAGTCTTCTACCTCCGAGTTCAAACATGCACTCATGTAAGCACAATAGAACTCACCTCCCGCAGACACAATGGCAGGAAGGAGAATAACCTTGCGGCAAGGTCGACTTCCATCATGTCCCCCGTGCGGGATCTGTTGACCCGCCGCCAAAGAACGAGATGACGTTTATGACGGCGCTCGATAGCTGGGCAGATTCCCCCACATAATTTCTTTTTCGGTATTTACTTCCTGGCACAAATCAAAATAGTCCGTAATTGTAAATGCGGGAGAGAATGTCTATACATCCCCTGTGATGGTCTGGTCGCCACTCCAGGGTGGACTCAACCATGTATCTCCTACCAAATGCCGATAAATGACTGTCGTGTGTGTCAACTATCCAAGTGGGTCAGTAAACACACTGTCAAGTGGTGCAACTCGTCGTAAAACGAGTTCCTCGTGGCTCGTGACCGCAGAGGCTCATCAATATTCAAAGGTGCGTCAGCAGCATTTATGTGTTTACAAAATAGACAAGCGCATCACCCCGTGGGAGCCATCGGTTCACATCAACACACCCACACATGCCCGGTGTCATTCCATTGTTTTCTATTCTATTGCCTGTGTTATTCTCCGATGCCCAACCTCAGACATTGTAACTGGTCACGTCTGCGTTCCTGCACATAGGAATGTTTCTGTAGATAAGGTGAAGGGATCTGAAATGTCTTTTTTTGTAAGTATCTCACACCTCGGATTGGCCTACAACTTTTATTGAAGAAGGCCTTAATGCCTTTTATTGATCCAACATGAAACGGTCCACAAGGTGACCTTTGGGGAGAGGGATTATTATGGGATGGATGCAGGCTGTGTTTGCTCTCCTGTCATTTGTTCTCCTCTGCGCCGTTTACTTTCACTCTCTTTAGCATGCAGAGTACAAATCATGTCACCTCTAGCGCAAGGACCACTTTTGTTCCTGTCCTTGAGAATTGAAAGCACTGGTGTCAAACCCAAGGCCCTAGGGCTGGATCTGGGCCACCACATCATTTTATGTGACCCACACTTTATGTTTTAAAATCTGTAAAAATTTCCAGTTTTAAAAATGACCAAAATTCTGGCATCTATTTTGGAGCTTCGAGTTTGTATTTATAGGTCATGTCACTTGTAAACTGTTGACCAGAGAACTCGGAATCCTTTCAATCGGAATCGACAGAAAAGTCGGCTTACGAAAGCATTAAATGTGCACCGATGGACAAGCTGACCAAGGTGAAGTAAGTTGGACATCCGGCTTTAACACTGGCTCTATAAATGGCTGCTTGGCTGCATCTAAAAGCAGCCGGCGTTCTCTATTCGGTCAAAGGAGGAAGTGACCGAGGCGAGTCGGACGGAAAGGCTTGAGTGCTGCGCCGCCCGCTATAAATAACGACCGGCTTCGGCTCTTAGCGAAGCGCTGACAAATCCAATAAAACCAGCCTCGGTCCAGCTACTCGTTCAAACAACGGAAAAGTGACGCTCAGTCACGTCCGGCCAAATAAAGCTGGCTTTGCCACTAAGTCGGCCTGTCTTCCGTGTAGGTGGCTAATGGTCCCTTGGCAAAGAACGTCAGCTGTTGGCATGACCCGCCCGCGGCTTCCACGGAAGTGGCCTTCTGCCGAGAAGCTACGTGTCGTACCGATGAATACGCAGTGACTCACTGGAGTGAATGAAAGAAGAATCTGTTTTCCAGTTAATGATCAGACATCCGATAATTATCCAAGGTGCTTTCATTCAGTGCGTACGGGAAGCCAAATGCTATCTGTGGAAAACAACTCGAGAGCTCCGAGGCTGATCACTTCAGATCGGAATGCCCTGATAGTGAACCGTGGGAAGATGCCAGGTCAACGCTGCCGTGACAAAACACCAGCACATGGGTGACATTGACTTCCTCTTGACACTGGAAAATGAAAGGAGACGTGAAATACCTTCCAGGTGTCTTTGTGTGGAAGCATACGTGTGTTAAAAATACACAAGGCTTGTTCAAAGCCACCTCTGGCTAGTTGAACCATAGCAAATTTTAGTTTTTTAAAACAGTTTGCAGTTCCGGTAATCGGCGCTAACACTGCAGCTCTGCTTACCTTTTCATCTTTGAGAAGATGGGGCTTGCTGGTTTTCACTGAAACCTCAGACGGGACATTTCGAGGCAGTTTTAGAAGTAGGCTGAGAGATTTTCTTGGTTGCTTGGATGTGTGGGCTGCACTCATTTGTTTACAAGCCGTTAAAAGAAAGACTTTTACATCTTGTCCTTTTAAAACAGACACTTGGTGACCTTTTTACGACCACACAATCACAATGTTGACAGGCAGGGGCTGAAAATAGACAGACTACCGCTTGTTGGAAACGGTGTGTGTATGTTTGTGTGTGTGGTTGTGGGTGTAAGGTAGCTTGATTGTTCTCAATTTGAAAAGAGCGAAATCACGTCACTGGGATTTCATTCAAATGTTCCATTGTTGTCTCTCAAGTAACGCGACCATACGAGCTTGACATTTTGTCTAAAAGAACCTTTTCAGGGAATGATTGCTCAACTATTTTCTCAAGTTCTCAACAGTTCACTTAGTGTAAAGTCACTTCCTGTGCCAGACGCCCCGGGATGACATCATCGTCTGGTTTAAGCCGGACGGTGCTAGAGCCAAGTATGGTTAAATCTGAGTGTGTAACTAGGGAAAGAGTGCAGGCGGGCCAAACATGCACTTATAAAGCAAGAGAAAGAGGGCCAGAATCGTATTAGACATCGTAACTAAGAGATTTTCTGTTTGTTTGAAAGCATTTACTGAGCTCTAGCCCGGGGAAAAGTTGACTTCTCAAATGAAATGCACGGCCTTTGATGGAATCCCAACTCGGCTCTGTGATTTAGGGGGATTCGGCGTGTAATGACATCTGAGAAACAATTCGACATGTCGGGCGAGGAACATCAAAGTTCTGCCGCCGTCTCGCTCGGTGTCCCCTTTCATCTGGGAGGGGGCTCCTCGCTTGCTCTCCAGAACTGGATGTGGTTTCAGGTTTGCGCCCTGGAAACGAGGCCCCACTATACGGGACGAAGGTAGAACGAACGAACGGCCGGCCGGGGGCCGTCGGTGGGCGCAGCAGAGCGAAGCCGATCCAACATCTCAGATGTCCGATAATGTCAAAGCAGACAATCGAGCGTTTGAGGCCGGGCTCCCTCGGGAGCATCTTTGAAGTGGGAACAGAGGAGGCGACCCGACCCGCTTTGCAGAAACTCCCACCAAGCCGCAGTGAAGGCAGGCAGCTCTTATTAGAGCAACTGGCACCAAAAAAAAAAAAAGAAAAAGTGAAGAGTTTACATCAGACAAGCTAACAATTAGCATACATTTCAACTTTCTTCTTTAGATTTTGTGGCAGTCTGGAAGCTCTCTGGCACCATACTGCCCCCCACAGGTCAGTGTAGGTACAAAGCCCCCCTCCTATGCCATGCGTGGGATCATTCATGTTTTTAAATCATGCATAGCCCGCTTCACTTCATCAGCTCTTCAAAATAATCACATGAAGCCGGAATCATCTCTCCGTACTCCCACCCTCCCTTCATCCTCCGCCCTCTTCTGAGTCTGGGGAAAAGTTCAACGACCTCTCTCAGGCAGGCAACCAGCTGATTTTCATGGAAAGGAATGCTAGGAATGCATTGATGGGGAAACAAACAAGCGGTTTGATACGAGCGCGAGGGAGCTGGCGAGCCTTTAGATAAACGAGTCTGCTGTCTTAAAGCGAAACGTGCCCCCACGCATTACCCATGATGTCATCCAATAAGTTCATCTGAACATTCTTCAGCGATGAACCAACGCCATCTGACGCCACTCGTTTCTCTTTTGTGAGGTGAAGAACCGCCTTCGTCACGGGGGGAAAAAAGCAGCCGGCAGATGATGATAAGTCACCTATTGTGACAGCCGAGGTCTGCAAAGGTCCATGGTGTGTGGGAGGAAGCATTTTTGCCTGTGTTGGAAATGTAATTAGTTGGGAACTTCCTGTTGTGAATTCTTCTGAGGGCCAAAGTTAACAAGTCAAGCGGGAAAGATGTTGTCAAAATACTGTATAAGCGCAAAAGAGGAGACAAATATGCTTAGGGTGACAAACTTTAGTGCCCACTCAATCTTTTGGTTAGGATTGAGGTTAGAACCTGAATTTCCAACATGGTGCTTCAGATAACCTGAACAGAATTTTCAGTGGCATTTAAACACTAGCTCACATTTAAGCTTTCTTCAATTTGCACTTCCCGTGGCCCCAACCTTTGACCCTGAAACATTCCTTTCCCAAAAGGCTTTTTAGTGCGACGCATGTGAGTACATTACTTTGCAGTCAGCAGACACGTCAGCTGAGAATCAGATGATTGTTGAGTCAGATGATAACAAATTAGACAACAGGTCTCCTGCTTTCTCACCCCGGCAAGAACAATCTCTGCTTTTTGTCTTATTTCACAGTTCCGCACCTGATAGTCGCATTAGTTAGAGCCCGTTAAGCTCTCCACCATTGCTTCACCTCTTCTTTGTTAATATCACCTTGTCGTTTACGGGGGAGCGCCATCCCGACTGATTTGTACGCAAGACGGAATGTACTGCAGCGTTAATCATAAACAAACGCTGACGCAGGCAGAAAGTCACAAGTGGGCCGTTCTTGACCTCTAAATTCCACGTCGGGAGCAAATTCCATGCAGGTGTACCGTCTTTGCAGTATTTCTCGACTTTTCGTCTTCCGTGAAGTAAATGGATGTACTCAAATTAAAAATTAAAAAGCAGCGAATGATGGTAGACTCTCAGGCTAGTTTAATTTTTCACGTCTCCTTCATTATACAGAGAAAATAGATTCTTATTAGATTTTTTTTTTTATAGCCGTGCGCCATCAAATGTGAAAGACAAATGAAGCACTTTATAGGTCAATTTGCAGACTTAATTAGAAGAGGGTGCTTTACTTCCTCTCCCCTCGTCTAGACATGCCAACACGTTTTCCGTAAATGACAAATGAATCGAGACGTACGAAAAATGCGCCGTGACAGAAAACTGGCGGCGGCATTCCTATAAGCATTCCGTATTGTCAAAAAAATACAACTCAAAACAGCTCAGAGCGGGAAAGAAAAATAATCTGTCAAGTCCTCTGAATTCCAATTCTCGCCACGTCTTTGAAGTGGATGGCATTATTGAAGTTGCAACGACAGACCGACAACCAATTAAAATTTGCACTCGGATGAAATTGATGCCCCCCCCATCTGACGATGGCACGAGTTCAAGGTTGTGGATTCTTCCGTTTATTCGATCTCCTCCAGACATCAGGAGAGTTACAGCTCCACACTAAAGTCGGACTTTTTGATACAACCAAGGTTCTCCTTTGATTGTTATAGTGTGCTTAATGCAGTGCATTCAAACACCCAAATCGATAGAGCGTCTTCCTTTTGATGATATTCGAGCAATGGCTGACCTCACTCTTGTGTTTTCTGGACAGATCCCATTTCCAGATGCTACCAAGGGCATACGCTACCCTTGCATTTTGGAGAACAATAATAATAGCCTACTGTTTGTTAATGGCCAGTGTTGCACCGGGAAATCCCAGCTGTGGTACTGATACGGTGTACGTATACACATGTGTGTGTGTGTGTGTGTGTGTGTGTCCTGGCTCTGAGAGAGGGAGTAGGCACCCCGAGGCCATCTGCTCCCCGCCATGCTCACATGTCACACTGTGACAACACAGAATTATTGATTCACACCGCCACATCCGCTTGTGTGTGTACACGCCGGCGTGCCGCGCTGTCAGTGTGTATGGGCGAGTGTGTACACACACCATTTGTGGACAGCAAATAATTGATTTGCATCAGTACATCCGCTTCTGTGTTTGCTTATGAGTGTATGCGCGTGTGTTTGAGCTTTTGCGAAGTTCAAATAAATTCTCATGACAAAGGGGGATTATGTATTATGGAGAATTCACTTCAGAACTGTTGTCACAGTGAGAGGTTAAGCAAATGGTTGTTTGTCTATATGCCCTCAGTGATTGATTGGCAATTAGTCTGTTGGTATACTCGTCTCTCGCCCAAAGTCAGTTGGGATGGACTTCACAAGCAACTACCAAGCATGTTTTAAACAGTGCTGGATCAGACATATGATGTAAACATGTTAATTGCTAATCATCTTAAGCTGATATTTCAGTCAGTTGTTGCTCGAGGTAGGTGTGGCTAATGTATGACAATCCTTATGAATAACGTCAAACCATCTGAATTTAATCTACCTAAAAACACAGTTTGAGAATCAGAACAAACATAATGCTAATCATCTAGCAAGCTAACTTAATAGAGTTAAGTAGGATAGCATCATCAAATCGTAAAATAGCAACTAAGACGGTGATGATTGTGTGAGCTTGACCTTTTCTGTCGGATTGATGGTATAGACATGCTCTTCTGACTTTGTGCATTGTCATCTATTCAATCAGGCATTTCCTCAAAGTAAACTTGGAATGATCCAAACTCAAACGCCACATTTGTCGTTTCAGATCACCAACAGGTTTGACAATCTCTACAGCAACCTGCTGGATCTCTTCAGGTCAGTGACAATCCTTTCTGTTCTGATACCCACAAACAATAATATGAAACACTCTGAAACTTTTTCATCACAAATATGACGTGTTTGACTGTACCTAGCTAGCAGTGTCTTAGTGTCTCCTTATGGTGAGAGAGGTAAATTCAAATGTAGGCCACCAGTCACAGAAGCTTGACATCAGTGTTGTGAAATAGTATCAATACCAAATATTTAGCCCATCGATATCATCCATATAGCTACTAGCAATCAATACCACCTTCCATCTTTCAAAAAAAGTGGCAAAAAGCCAAACACGCCGTTACCAATTTACGTAATGTTGGCTGGTCGAGTGATTTGATGTCCCTAATGTGTATATTTAAGGTACAGTATATTTTTCTTGAAAATATGTCAGACTCCATGTTTTGAGTTGTACGATGTTTGATGCTGTATAATGGCCAGTCAAGCAAAACGGATTAACCATCAGGTCGGAAGGCCTTCTATCTTTCTTTCCATCCATCCATCCATCCATCCATCCCTCCCTCCCACCCTCCCTCTGCAAGCGCTTATCTTATTTGCATGCAGTCACGGACCAAAATCAGCAGCCCGTCCAAACAACAGCCTAATACCCTGAGACCTGGCTGCCAGTGTCAGGTAACACTGCGGATCCCTAAAAAATGCAGGGACACGCGAGAGGCTTCTAAATATAGAGACGGTAGCATCACTTGCTCCGCTTGCAGCCGCTTAATTGTCATGTTAAGCGTAAATCCCGCCTCCGTTGGCTGCTGTGCAATCATGATGTTCTTATCAAACAAAAACACCACCTCCAAGTTTAAAAAGAAAAAGCAGCCCTAATGAACCATCCGAGATGGCGGATGAAAGGGCATTCCACCTTTTCCCGCCTCGGTGGGAGCAAGATAACGAGGAGCCCGCTGGGAGCCTGACTGACTTTGCCAACGGGCACAACCTCGTGAGCTGTGCAGCATATCAATATATATATAGAGCAAGGTTAAACGTTTCTTCTGATTGTCTGGTTTGGGGACACTCCCATCCCACCCCCACAAGGCTTTTGAAAAAGATCTGATACAGTTCTCTATTTTCAATTAATTGCTGGGTCAACAGTGACCAAATGGGACTTTTTTATTTTATTTTATAACACGCCTGTTTTTTAGCTAACAGCATAACAGACTGTTGCATTGCAGGCTTTTGGCTACAATCAATTATTTCTCAATAGTTACTCCCCAAATGACAAAAATCCCTCAGGTCACTCGCAACTAGTCCCAGTCGTTTTCACAGTACTGTGTGAAAATATTGAATTTTCAATATTTTTCCATTTATGAGGGATTCACAGATCCCAGTTCAAGAAAACCAACATGCTTAAGCAAATCTTGTCATTATTCCGATGAATGCCTTGTGAGCCATGTCATAGCAGCAACCAGTTGCACCTCTATTTGTGTCCGCCAACAGTGGGCTTCATGTTCCTTCTTAATTGGCTATTGTTCCACATGACAAGCACGGACTCTGGGATTTGGCCCAACTCGCAGTTGCCCACACACAGAAGGATTCAGCCATCGTAAATATTGAACAGGTTTTACGATTATCGACCCTGCCCATTTTTCCAAACGGTTTAATTTCGCTCCACACTATCGTAACTGATCAAGACAATCTTTTATACGATCGTTACTTTGCTCACGTTGATTAAAAGAGAAACTGCTCAAATTCGTCTCCATTGCCGACAAGGGTGCGCTCGACTGAAAAATTTGAAACATCTTAGGAATGTGTAACCTTGTGCAACAAGAAGTTCTCTGCGATTGATCTCGACTCGCAAACAAAACATCTTCTGTACACAAGCACATTGCTTGGGTTTGTCCCTGAGCCATAAGCGGACAAAAGAGCAAAAAGGCCCACACCCTTCATTGGCCACTCAGGAAAGCAACACCCAGCTTGTCTCCATTATTTATTTACAGTCTCGCTTCCCAAGTAGACATTCCTGTGGCTCTCCTGAGGAGAAAAGGCCTGAATCTAGTCACACGGGAACAGGGTGGAAACGGGCACAGCAACACAAACAAAAACAAATCGCTAAATCTCGGAGACATAACCCCAGCAGCTTTTTAGGAGGTGTTGCCCAGGTGCATAGTTGTGAGGTCTGGCGTGCCTGGAATGTGCGCGGAGGCCACAATAGCGTGTGCAGTGTGTGCGCATGAGGGATACAGAAAAAGAAAAACATCAACTCTTCTGTCTTTGCATCATTAGAAGGTAGAAATCCTCTAGTCGTACGTCAGCCTGTTTGTTAAGATGACTGACAGCTCAGACGATCAAACTGACTTCAGAGGAAACCAACAAAAAGAATCGAGACGGTATCGTACAACACTCCCCTGTCAGAAACGGGGGCAGTGTCTATCCTTCAAGGTAGTACTTTCCGAGCCGGGCCCGTGCACTGGTACCGGTACTTTCGAACAAAAGTGAAATATTGCCGCAACTGTGTGTGAGTGTGTAAGATGATGTTGACTTAGCGATACTTGCGGTGGGCTGATTGCTAACAGATTTCCATCTTAACTAGTCTAATAGTACCTACCCTATGGTACCTCCAGCTTTATGGAGCGTTACTTTTTACCAATAAATCACAAAGAGGGTTCAAACGTTTTGTACTAGCATTTCAACTTATACTGCAATTATCGTCAATAACCGTATTTAGCGTACTTGAAGTGTCTCTTTGTGTAAGAGAGATACTACGAGTGGTATGTTGAAACCATGCTTGATCATCAAAATGATGGTGACATAAACAGATTAGATCATGCCTTAATGGATGGTCTTCAGTTTAGCATTCTAGTGTCATTCTCTCACCACACGAATTAGGATAATGCGTTGGAGTCGTGCTTTTAAAGTGCCATCTGCCATTTGCTGATGTCGGCCAGATTATCCAGTTAATTGATAAAGGTATCAACAAATGCCACTTTTGTTCCGTTTTGTGTTTATTAGTTTAGTTCAGTAATTTTTTTTTTGCTGATCACTTGCCTTCTTTCTGATTGAATTTTTTTGATTTTGGTCTGCTTGGAATTTTCACTGAACACAAAGCCAAACTAGGGATTGCTTAGAGATTGTGTACAAACATTGGATTTTTTGGGAATAATCTTGATATGAAGTGTTCATATTATTTCATGGCTACAAAAACAGCCAGAGGCTCTGTGGTGTCTTTCCAATGGCAGTCAACAGTGTGAAGGCTTAGCCTCCTTCCTCCCCCTCCTTCTGAATTCCTCAGACAAGAATGTCTGGAACAAGCCTCTTTGTGCTCAGAGGATCTCAAGGGGGATGTCAGATCTCTTCACTCCAGAAAGAAACTCTTCATGTCAGTCCGGGCCCGTAGGAAAGGAGTGGACGCAAACATGGCGAAAGACTTTTGCATCACTTTGGCGGGACACGTTTGAATGGAGCCCACCCCAACAGTTCTTGGCCACGCCACTGATCCATTAAACAGGAGACGCAAATTGGAGATAAGTACGATTTTTATTTTGGCCCTCCTGTGAGTGTTTAAATGCTCTTCCTTTTGTGAGTTTGCTCCACCGCCATTCAACTTGTCACCTAAATGGAGATTAACGACTTCCTCCGCCATCTCGCATCCACTCAGCCACAGTTGGAGGCGGGGTTTAGTGTTCCAGATGCCTGCCGCATTGTGGCAAGGCTCACCTGTCAACTGGCATCAGTGTGCGCCCCCCCCCCACACACACACCTGGCGGCTTACTGCATTCCTTTTGGCAACCTGATCCAAGTTCGTTAAAAAAAGGCACTCATGCAGGTGCCTTCATTTCTCACTGGGATGAATGAAAATAAATGAGAGAACGTTACCATACAATGAAAATTGGACTTGCTATCTGACAAGTATTAACTGACTCGCCTGGCAAGTGCAAAGCGGAATGTTCCAGATAAAAACAAGGCCACATTAGCATGGAAAGAGTCATCTAAATAACACACCCATAGGCCACTGGGCAAATTTTGTGGAACTAAAAGTGAGCTGGACTCAGCAGCCATAAGCAGACACTCCTATATTTGGTGGCTAAAACAACAGGAAACAGAGGGTGGCTGACAGACAGCTGTTTCCACGCCACTCTGGTGTGTCCAAAAACCTGATTGGCCTTCAGCTATTTTTTTGAAGAAGAGTGGAAAACACAAAACAAGAGACTAAACATCACATCTATTGCTCTACGGAATTTTTGGGAAGGCCAAATCCCCATGACCGACGTATCATCCCGATTGTGTGTCATTTGGCAGATGGCATATAAGTACCTAAATAAATAGATGCAATCGCTCCAAAAAGGGACCAATGTGGCACATTTTTGATCCACATAAAGCAGATTAAAGATTTAAAGAAAAGGGGTCAGTTCATCCGAAGTCAGAACGAGGAAGTGATGCCACCATGTCTGTCTGCCTAACCGCTTCAGGGTCACCACGGGGCCCGGAGCAGCTGACTTGAGGTCAAAAAGTTTGGAATGTCCGCCAGAGTCAGGAAATAAAGCGCTAGATTGCTAATGACTTGCCACGTTTTGTCAAGTCAACAAATTTTTATGCTGCATGTTTTCCTTTCATCTAACATGCCCTTTGGGCACAAACTCCATCTGGTTGGTTGAATTTGTGCAGATGTTGATATTCAGGCAATTACTTTCTTTGGGTGTTTGAATGACACGTCTCTGACATCAAGAACTCCCCCACTCTGTTTTTGCCTGCTGTCCGTCAACTCCAGTTTGAATATGTGCATCCAACAAGACTTGATGCAACTCAGATCAAGACAGGCTCTTCAGCTGTTGCTTGAAAGTGGCACTGGATCTTCGGCCATTTTAGTGAACAACATATCCATGACGGCGGCTCGGTGGCGCACTGGGTAGCACGTCCGCCTCACAGTTAGGAGGGTGCGGGTTCGATTCCACCTCCGGCCCTCCCTGTGCGGAGTTTGCATGTTCTCCCCGAGCCCGCGTGGGTTTTCTCCGGGCACTCCGGTTTCCTCCCACATCCCAAAAACATGCTTGGTAGGCCGATTGATCACTCCAAATTGTCCCTAGGTGTGAGTGCGAGTGCGAATGGTTGTTTGTCTCTGTGTGCCCTGCGATTGGCTGGCAACCGGTTCAGGGTGTCCCCCGCCTACTGCCCGATGACGGCTGGGATAGGCTCCAGCACGCCCGCGACCCCCGTGGGGACTAAGCGGTTCAGAAAATGGATGGATGGATGGATGGATGGACATATCCATGACCAGTCGAAAAAATACATTTGGAAAACCTACAGTCAACCTTGAGACATTACAACCCTAAAGTTTTATGGACGTCAACTTTGTGAATTTATTCTCCATCTACGGTGAGATGATCCAGACTAATCCACGGGATGCTGTCCCGCTTTCTCTGTCTCGCCACCCTCGTGTCCTCGCAGCTGCAAAGCATACTGGGAAGATGACCTACATTATTGTACCGTAGGCGCCGCCATCCATCGCAGCCGCCCGTCCTCACACACTTTAGAACGGCGCAAGTCAGAACCGTTGAGCCCGGCAGAAGCTCCGGATTAGCGCCCGCTGCTGCTGGAATGGCGAGCAGCCTTTGATATGCGGCACAACATGCAACCTTGCAAAGACACCCTCACACACACTCGAGGGGAATCTTAAACGCTAAGACGGAATCCTGCAGATGAATCATTGATGCCCCCCCCCCCCCTTCCTTGCTTACTCCAAAAGCCGCGGGCCAAAATGAGCGAGTGCCACAAATGTTATGTTCTCATTAAAGGCACCTCCACTAATGAAGAGGCTAATTCCTCGCAGATTGGTCTGATGAGTTCCAAGATGAACGGTTGCTAGCTCACACTGCAAGATTGGTGTAAAAAGAAGCCAGCCGAGCACCAAGCCAGCAAAAGTGGAATCGCCAAGAAATTAGTCAGTGACTGAGCCTCACACACCTACTGACGATCATTCTCAAGTGCCACCTGCACTATTCGACCGGACCACAAAAACATTTGTGAGCACTATCACGGGAAAAGCCGATTGCCCAAACAGCTGGAGCTACCATATTTCCCTGTGAATGGAGAATACAAAGAGAGGAAAGGGCAAGAAGAAACAGCCATGCATGCCATCATTCTGACAAGTCTTTCTTTCTTTCTTTCTTATGTCCGGTGGCTTTCTTTTTCCTTGATGGTGATCTGATTGTTTGTACACATCTGCGCTGTTGCAAATCGCATTTGGCACAAAATTTTATTATGACTGTTCCTCATAGTGTGTAACAACATTTTAAACGTCATGTTATATGGATAATGGAGACACATTCAATGAAACCACCCGATCACAAGCCAGTTTATCCCTTAAATTTCAATCCAGTACATTTTTACAAGGGTGTCGTCTTATACAATGTTTCATTTTGAAATACGACTTACCATGTTGATGTAAAATTTCATTACAAATTGTATTTGGGATGATGGGATCTTTATAGGACCATACTGCAGCTCTGTGACAGATGCGTGACTGCTAGTCTCTCAGCACAGTCGGGAGGGCGGGGCTTTGGAAAGAGCGTCGGGAGGTGTGACGCAGCTCGCTCTCTGATTGGTCGGATCGGTTTGACGGCCAACGCCAGTGTCTAATCAGAGCGGCGCACGAGTGGAGGCCGCCCATCCTGCGCCTTCGTGCGTAATGGGAACATGTCGAGCTTTTTCGTTGGCAACCTCGAACTACAAACGTGATATAATGTGGCGTGTGAGGTCACATCTGCAAACGCGCGCGCACACGGGCAATCGCGCATCGACACGCCTTCAACCCGCAGCAGCAGCAGCAGAAGCAGCAGCAATGGAGGAGCTGTGCTCCAGCGGTACCGAGAGTAAAAAAAAAAAAAAGCTCAGCCGAATCACACATACCCAGTCCCCGTTGTCTTGGATCCAGCTGCCGAGGGGTCCGTTTAAGTACTCAGTCATCCACTCGGCAATGTTGTCCACTTGAGACGTCATGTCCTCCTTAGTGGCGCACTCCACGCACACGGTCCCTCCGAACTCGAAGAAGGCTATGATCCGGCCCCAGTTGACGCCGTCTCGGAACAGTTCGTCGATCACCTCGGCGAACCGTCGCTGAGCAGTTGTGGAGGAGAGGTACAGCTGCCGAGACATCTCTGTGAAGTCCGGCTGGTAAAGTCTCTCCAGTTCGTCGCCGGCCTCGCGCAGGACCCGGTGGATGTCGGCGAGCGGGTCAGAACCGGGGCTACGCTTGGAGTCGCAGTCGCGCTCGGGCCCAGCGCTGGCTTCGCGGCACCGGAGCACCAAAGTCGGCGAGGAGACGACCAGTGAGCCGTTATTAGCAGCGGCGGCATCGTCCTCCTCCTCCCCGCGAGCGACACCGAACCCCCACGCGTAGCCGCGTTTGGAGAGTTTATGGCAAATATAATTCTCCACGATGCTGCGGTTTCGCTCGTTCGCCATCTGGGCTTAATTTGGCACTTTGTACTCTTAGATTTGGCTCTTAAATAAAAGACATCGTGCATCCGTTCGGTGCACTGCTTTGCGCAGGGCTCATCCAAAAGTGGACTGCGACCACAGCGAACCGAGTCCACGCCTAAATCCCACGCGCGAGCAGGAAATGAAAGGTTGTAAAAGTCCCCACAAAAAGCTGCGAGGCACACTGGCGAGCTTGTCTTTGCACGGAAATCCAATACGCGGAAGAGGCTGGAGGGGGTGCGGATGTATTCCCAGTGCGCACCAGCCAGACATGGAAGAGTTGCGCAGGGGAAAAAAGCGGGGCGCAAAGTTGTCTGCGCCAGAATGGCCGCTCAGCGCCGTGTCGCCGACAGTTAGTTGAGGCGGCGTTTGAGCTGCACTTCGGAGACCACTGGCTAGGTTCACTTCCATGCAGAGCCCTCCTCCTCCTCCTCCTCCTACTCCCCCCTCCTGCTGCTGCTGCTCCGCCAGTGGCTGCTTGACGTCACTTTCGCAAAGTGCGCCCTTTGGCTGCGCTCTGGAGCCGCCATGTGTATACTCGGAACTGCAGACAAAATCATTCATTGCATTAAAATTGATGCTTAGAAACCATCTGTGTAATAGCTAGACGTCTGCTCGTTTTTAATGGGGATAATTAATAACTCCTCCTGGGCAGCACGGTGAAGTAGTGGTTAGCCTCACAGCTGTGAGGTTCGGGATCCGAACCTCAGTTCTGATCTTCCTGTGTAGGACCGCATAGTTTTTAACCAGATTTATGACAAGATTGCTATTTTGAATATGACCAAGATAGACGCTCTTAACTGTTTTCTTAACATTTTCTGTATATTTTGCAATGCATGTCTAAAAAAAAATTCACTATCCTAACCCAACAACAGAGTTTTATCGCTTCTCAACCAAAGTCAGCTCGGATGGGCTCTAGCTCGCCACCATCCTAAATTAGGGCAAACTGGAGAAAATAGATGAACGGTTCTTCCGCCATTTAGTATCTGCTTGGCTGCAGAAAGACATTGCATTTTGTAGATTTGGAGCCAGGCCTCGTGTCCCTTGATATCATTCTGCTCACTTCCTCTTGTGAAAATTAATTATCTGGGTTCATCTTCATGTAGTATTAGTCTCCTTTGGGACTTAAGACTGAGATAGGCCATTTTCTGCAGATGTGGAAAGCCCCTTCAAGGGAGATTAACTTCTCACTAGCACAAACGGAATATTTAAATTCTCAAAAAAGAAAGACCACCGGGTTTCCAAGAGGCCCACTTTATATCAGATTACTAAAACGGATCTAGTTTCACATGTAAGAGGGGAACAAATAAAAGTGTTCTCTGCCTCAATCACCCTAATTAAATATGATTTAGGCATGTTTTTATCGCAGGCTTTTTAGGTCATTAATATTTCCAGGAAACGGTTCTTTTCCAAATGAACAAAATTATCTTACAGTATACATTTTATAACACAATAAGTCTTTTTTACGTTAAAGGTTGACACATTTTTATTTCATTTTCAGTGTGGCCCTAAAACATTTTGAGATTTTAAAGTGACAGACATAAACAGGACGTTTTACAGCCTCTAGACTAGTAATCATAAAAATCAAACACAGGGACTTGAAATTTCCTCACATATATTTATTCAACCGTCAAATAATACAACATTGACGTTGCCCTTCTGACAGGTTGCGTTTGATGGCACACAAGGTGAAAGGGGAGGAAGAGAAACGCAGAGACTGAACTGACATGGTGTTTATGTTGATGATCATCAAATAACAATTAAGTGGCGACACTCCAATCCTGACTGTAAATGCTCAGACATTGAAAGCACAGGATTATCTTTGCATAGCTTTACGGTCGCTGTTAAGATCAACTCAAAATAACAAAACAAAAAAGAAACCCGCATCCGAACAGGATTTTGGAACGGAACTACAGAGATAAATCAACTTTTGTGCAACTCGGCACACCTTTAAAGCAAAATTCAAACAAGAACGTCGCCAATGTCATCATGTCTTCTCACTTTCATGTTTTGAATTCGTGGGTGACAGCAAACTAACAAGCAGACGAGACAAAATCAAAAAGCTGGTAAAGGACACAGCCGCCCGCGCGTGTCAGTGTGGACGGCCTTCGTTGTGGTCGCTCGCTCAGCAGTCGCATCTTAAGGCTTGGTTGGAGTCCACGCCATCGCCCAAAACAACTCCAAAGGAACATTTTGGCATTCAACTATCAGCGTGCGTAACAAGAAGCATCCTACGTTCACACTTTTATGAAATTACATTCCGGACCAAAGGAAAAACTTACAAAACAGGAAGTAACTATTTTTAACTATGTAGGGTTTTTTTTGGACAAGAAGGTTTTGAGCAGTCTGCATGTAAAACGAATCTCTAGCGCCCTCAGTGGACCTGCACGGGCATTACTTGAACCAGCAAGTCCCACTCTGGCCTGATTTAGGTCAGCGCCAACGCAGACTTCACATGTGCAGTGACACATAAAAAAATTCTACGTAAGCTTCTATATGCACACTCGAAGAACAACAACAAAATAATGTGAATTAGATTTGAAAGATGAACAGTCACCATGACTTGCAATAATAGTGTCTGCTGAAATAAGAAATATCCAATGGCTTTATTTCTCTGGACGAGTTGGCTCAGTCACAACATAGAAGCTTTTTGTCCACTTTCCACCAAGCAATGAAATTCGCTTGAGTCGAGCAGGACGTTTGCCGTATTTGTCTTGCGCTTTCCGAGTCCAATGTAATACCTGCAATCCAATTTGTGTGACACTGATGGAACAACCGCCATACAAAATTGCCCGTCGTTAACTCTACAAGCCTCTGCACGGGCGGTACCAACAAAAATAATTGAAACGTTACATAAGATGAATCTCCCTCTGTTGACTTCAATGAGATTACTTCTCACATTAGTCCACCGAACAACGTCGACAATTATTTGTATTTCTAATGGTTTGACACCAATCTTCTTTCTTTTTATGCTAAAAATATCAAAATAAGTCGAGTATAAAATGGCTGCTGACTGCTATGATGTCACCCTTCTGGTCTAAATCTCTGGAAAGCCCAGTCAGATGGCTATCATTCCAGCCCTACTGTGTCAAACTCAAGCGGCATCATGCTCAGTGGAAACGTGGTCGCTTTCATAGTCCCGTTTTGTATTACCGAAACGTATTTACGCCACATCTGCACGTGCATGCAAAACAGTCAGGGTACCGCCGACCGACTGACCGAGTGGTCTTTGCCCGCAAAGACATCATGGTCGGAAACGGTTGAGAAATCGCTACAATTCTCACGTGTTTGAGAAGCATGCAACGCAAGAACAAAAAGTGACAAATGGGTTTTGTTTTCACGAGAGCCCCGGTGGGAGGGAATTTCAGGCCATATTTGGCACAACCGGTCTGACAGGATATTGCTTTTCCTGTGTGAGAAAAGGCGGGGAGGCCCGCTACTGTTTACGCTCGCCGCCCTCCATTTTTACAACACCAAAATAGACGTGCTAAAGTAAGGCCGCTCCCGTGGTGAGAAGCATGTGCACGTTAAAAGCGAAATGTCACTAGGCGGACGTTTTTTTTTTTTTTTTGGGGGGGGGGATACATGGGTCGTGGGGCCGTGTGGAGAAAACGCGCTGTCCCGTTCACCTCGCTCCTTGTCGGCCTTTACTCGTCGGCGCTTAATCTCGCTTATCGGCCACCTTGGACTGCTCTCTCTGAATCATGCAGCGGCGCACGATGCTGTCAAAACTTCCCAGGTAGAAGAGGGCGATGGTACGGAACAGACCCATGGTGACGATCTGCAAAGCAAATACAGCATAGCATCAAAAACCAGGGCAGGCGGGCGACTACAGCCAGAAAGAACACGAGTAACCCTCGGCTATAGTCATTCGTGAACAAATTTCTGCCCGATTTAAATTAAAAAGGCCAAGTTCATGCGTGTACCTGCTGGAGACCCTCTGTGATGGAGGTAACCGGTGACATCCCACAGGTGAGGGCTGACAGCATGTAGCCGTCGGGACCCACAGAGCTGTTAAAGTTGCCCTGCTGTGGGAACCAAAGTTGACAACACTCCTGAGACTTAAATCCAAACACGCCATTCACGTCGTTTGTGGCTTCTGAGTCTCTTCTTACCACGGCATCTCGGACAACAATCTTGGCCACTTGCTCTGGTTGGCAAACTCCGGAGGTTTCCGAAATTAATCTGGTTTCCAGAGGCTAAAGTCCAAGTAAAGAAAAGAAAAAAGTGGTCAATGTAGGACGAGAAACACGTGTGCGCAAGGTTTACCTTTGTCTTGTTTTCCTCAAGCAGTCCTGGCGTGTCCGTGTCTGGTGGGAAGGCCAGCGTCACGTAGATGTTGTATGGCTTGATCTGAAGCACAAGCACCGAGCCGGCCGAATTTCAACATTACTCAAAAGTAAAACCGTGTAGCCTGTTCGTTATTTACGATGGCAAATCCTTGCGATGGACGTATTGTTAAAACCAAGCTGGGCCGAGAGAATCGTTTTCATGGCGTTCTTTAAATGATGGCAACTGGCACCGGAAACAAAGAATCGAGTCTGGATCACCGAACCCGTTGTTACCTCCATCTGCAGCGACTCGGCCAAACCACGCAGCGCAAACTTGGACGGCGAGTAAGCCGTGTAGCCAAATAGACCGATCTGGCCCGCCTGGGAGGACACGAACATGATGCGGCCCATTCTTCTCTCCTTCATGGTGGTTATGACGGCACGCGTTGGATAAACGCTGCCCAGGTAGTTGACTTCCATCAGCCTCTGTTGGAGGAGAGAACAAATGGCTTGTTGACAAATGTAAACGGGGACGATTGAGAGCGCTTACCCACCTTGAAAGAGTCGACCTCCACTTCCTCAAACTTTCCCGAAAAAGACGTTCCGGCGCAGTTCACGAGCATATCGACGGGCCCCAACTTTTCTTGAGCCTGCGTACAAAAGCTTGTTTCAATAGATCAGCAAAAGAATATAAGATTACAGCACAGTTAAGCATTACCTGTTTTATAACACTTTCCACCTGACTGTAATCACTGGAAACATCCACTGATATGCAAAGCACAACCTGTGCAAAGAGAAATTGCCATAATTTGATCACACCCAACAATTTAAATCGTTTTGGTTTTTTTGTACCTGTTTGTCATTGATAGCAAATTTCTCCACTTCTTTCTTGGCTTGAATCAACTTGGCCTACAAGAATGAACATTTTCAGAATGTACAAATTCATGTAACCTACAATGTGCTTTCTCATAGTACTTTGAAAATGACAATAATATGGGAATACGATTTTGAATGTCTGTACCGTCACTTTACATGTCATTGTTATGAAGCCACCATCGTGTAAAACAATTGAAGTAATGACTTACCTCATCTCTTGCCACCAACGTGATAAAAGCTCCATGTCTGTAGCATTCCATGGCTATACTTTTCCCAATACCACTGGAGCCTCCAGTCACCTAGAAATTGCAAGATGATCGATTCAATGTTTATCTACGAACACGTGGACGCGTTGCGGAATGACGCGTGTTGCAACAATACAGCACAGTATAGTACTTCCCAAACTTGTGTCATAACTGTCACGATCTGAAGGGCGCTGGGTGTGACAGCTAACTAGCCATGCTTCGGATACACTCGTGACAATGCTTATAGAGTAGTAATACAAGTGTTACAACGTCAAAAGGCGATCATAGCAGTCCTGTCGTGCAATAGGCGCATATCTTACCACGACGTGGGCCCCGTTCAGTTTGAGGGGTTTGGGGCTAATCAGCGGCGATATCATGTATAAAAGCAGAACGAAGGCGACGATGAAGGCGGCGACGACCAGTAGCATGATGAACGGCAGGAGCAGCCACCAGGAATGAGCCAAAAGCCAACCCGTGATCGCTGAGCTCACGCTTTCTTCCGAGGACATGGGTGATGATGACTGGCAGTGGTTAGCTTGTTGCTGGTTAGCTGGCGAGCTTCTGGGGTCGACAACGCAGCGGCGGTGACAGATGGGGGCGGCGGCCCTCGCAGAGGGGAGGCAAAAAGCATGAATCGGAGGCAGAGTGATTGTCAAATATTCAGAGACCTTCAGCGGGCAGGTTTCATATCCCGCCCTGGACGTTGGCTCAGCGTAACAAAGCGTAGCGTGTGTTAACCAAAACAAATTGTCCACTGTAAACTGGCTTCCCCAGTTGTATGTGGTACATGTAGTTTTTAAGAGCAGCTGGCTTGTATTCCGACCACGCAAAAACGAAGGTTAATGGACTACAGCTCCCACAATGCAACGTTCCACTTTTGTTTTGAGCGTCCCGAGCTGTTGCTGCACAAAGTGCGCTACTGTATTTACAGTACTTTAAACATTAGAAATAGATCAACTTTGACGTTTAATGTATTTATATTTTATTTACATTTCAAAAATGAGAGAAAAAAACGGGAATACAACACGCAAATAGTTGACCTCAGACTAATGAAGGTATAGAAAGCCAAATTCCCCATCAAATCGCAAAGAAAAATAGAGTTGTTTACATTCCATATAAGAGTGTACAGGAAATGTGCAAGTATTATACATGTCTTAGTTGTAGTAGTAGTGACGATGCACTATGATGGTAAACTAGCATTATGACAAATTGAGACAAATCCATAGAAAAATAAACAGCTTCTCTAAAAGGCACAGTATGCAGTGTCACTTTTAATTGAAGATTTATCTATTGGCCGCAAAGTACAAACAAGCCTTTAGCTTCTGCTTATGTCAAAATTTACTATCCAATTTCATCTTAAGCTTTTTTTTAGCAGTTTTGTAGCCAGCATCCGTTCCGATATATATACTGCATATATTTATTAAAAAAAAAAGTCTAGTATGGTGTGATAAAAAGAGTGACAAAAATCGAAAGAGTCCTTGTTTTAAATAATGCTGGTCTGGCACCTTTGGTGATCCATTCAATGCATACAATTGCGAAAGTGGACAGACGACCCCAACCTCGGTTCTAAAGTACCTCTCATCTAGTGTCACAAAGTCTAAAATGCCTGCGCTGTATACACCACACTAAGACTATGAACACATATAACACAAAAGAAATCCAATGGTGCTTCATTTCCCCATAACCTATATATGGATACCACAACATACAGTATAATATAAAATGCTTGTTCCTTATTTATACAAAACAGAGAAGGGCTGTTTATTAGTTAATGACAAGAAATACGAGTGTGTGCAAAACCCGAGTCCAAAGAAGCAGCCTGGGTATGTTTGCACCTTTAGAAGTCCAACACCCTTTTAAATTTGTCAAGAAGCTTAGATTTATTGTAATGAGTGTCAAACGTAGTTTCTACAGCCTTTCTGTGGTTGTCAGACTGTCAGAGTGAAACAGCATTTCATTTATCTTTCTCTGCTGAATGGTTAAGATGAGACAGGAAGGGGGGGGGGGGGGGGGGGGGGGGGGGGGGGGGAGAGAAAAAAAAAAACTGAAACAAACAGTAAATAGAACATTGCAATTCAATTCCTTTGGTTTGGCCTTGTTCTCCAAACAAATCGAACTAGCCTTCCTGTCCAAAGTCCTCTGTGAATTTTTTCAGTTTTTCCAGATCCTGGTCATTGACGGTGGGCTTAGTGCTGGTCAGAGACCTCAGCATGTCAGACTGCAAAGAGCAAATGAGTTGAGCATTATTTTAGCGTAGCAAATGAGTTAACTCAGTATTGTTTTTGAAGATGCCTCACCATGCTAACTACAGGTTCCAGAAGCTTCTCTCCGGGGACATCAATCCATGTCATTTCAATTGCGTTGGGATCGCCGGGCGAGCAGGGCGTCAAGAGGTCGTGTTCAATTATTAGGGGGTCTGATCTCGATGGTCCATTCACCTTAGAAACCACAATCCAAACACAATGTTATAGTAGTCAGGAGGAAACCGTGTCTAAAAAAAAAAAATAATAATAAAATACCCGAAACCTACTCTCTTAAAGTGGGTTGCCGCTTGGACCTTTCGGACGGGCTGCATGAGCGCGTCTCTCACGATGACACTGATATCCGCGCCTGAGTAACCGTCTGTTTTCTTGCCCAGGGTGACGAAGTCCGAGTCTGTCAGACTGTTGGGGGTGGAGCCCAGGTTGAGCTTGAACATGAAGCCGCGAGCGTGCTCTTCCGGCAGCGGAATGTAGATCCTCTTCTCAAATCTGACACGGTTCGATTGGACGGAGGTGAGTGGACAATTGCGTGTGCGCGCTCCAAGAAACCTGCACCCACCCACTCGAGTCAGTACCTTCTTCTGATGGCAGAGTCGAGGGTCCACGGAATGTTTGTCGCCCCGAGCACCAGCACTCCGTCATTATCAATTCCAACGCCTGTAATAAGAGTTTCATGTCGCATGATAAAACTGCTGTTGAGGCCAATATTTTTATGTTCGAACAATGTATTCAGCATGAGATTTAATACCCAACTCGCTCCTAAATATTTCTTTTTGCATGATGCTAAGTGTAAGGAAAACAGTGGCACCTTGTGTAAGGCTTGTGAACTTTGCTTCTATTTATAGTGCAGCGGCAGCATTTTTTTTGCCCCACGTCACCTGGTTAACAAGTCATTGTTAACATTTTACACAGTGATGGAAAGATAGGTAGGGTGGAATGCTGTCAAGAGTCAAAAGAAGAGTTGGCTAGAAATTGAAATAGAAGTACACAAGTATGCCAATTTAGTCAAAACCTGGCCGGCGTGAAACAAAAGATTAAAAGTTGGTACCTTGCATTTGCACCAGGAACTCTGTCTTGATACGTCGTGCCGCCTCGCTCTCGTTCTCGCTTCTGGAGCCGCAGAGGGAGTCGATCTCATCAATGAAGATAATGGAAGGCTTGTTTTCCCTCGCGAGGGCAAACAGATTCTTGACTAACCTGGATGACAGATCACACGTTCATGATGTGATTATTGGCTGGTTTGATCATGTTTCATTCTGTCCTTTGGGGCTTTGCTAAGAGCGGAACTTACTTTTCACTTTCTCCCAACCATTTTGAAACGAGATCAGAAGAAGAGACAGACAGGAAGGTGGAGTTGTTTGCCTCCGTGGCGACAGCTTTAGCAAGGTAGGACTTTCCTGTACCTGGAGGACCAAAGAGCAGGATCCCCCTCCAAGGTGTTCTCTTGCCTTTAAAAGGAGCCATTAGAACTTAACTGCTGATGAAGGAACACAAGACCCTGTCTGGTCAGAACACTTGGTTGTATACGCTACCTGTAAAGAGGTGAGGGAATTTGATTGGGAGAATCACAGCCTCTTTCAGGGCCTCCTTGGCACCCTCTAAACCCGCAACGTCATCCCACTTGATGTTTGGCTTCTCCATAACAATTGCACCTGGAAAAAACAAACAAAAAATACATCACTGACAGGCTTGCTCTGGTCAGAACATTAGGGACAGCAACACAGTATAACGCGTAGCCTAAAAAAGTAAAGTGACAGTGAGATTTAAGATACCAAATTTAAACATCCAATGTATTCAAAGGCGTAAACCAAATATTTTTTGTTTACTAAAATTGGAACGATACTAAGTTTCATTTGTGACATCACACTAGACAAAAGCAAATCTTTTAAGATGTCGTAAGGATTAACTCGAACGATTTTGCAAATGGAACATTCTGCAACTTATTCTGGCTGCTCATGATCAATGATTATTTTCAAACTTGTTGATTCTACTCTAGCTCTGAGAGCCAAGATTTATAATAATAATTAAAAAAAAAACTGATGTCCTAAGCATCACAACAACTCTAATACACTAATAACAAACCTGAGAGTTGATTCTGCATCTTCTTTTTCTCGGGATCATCACCTTCATCGCTCTCATTCCTGAGCACATAAACAAACAAAGGCAACGATCTTAAGTCTGCCCTGAATGGCAGCAAATATAACCTGCCCCACCCGCAGACGCACATACGCACCCTTTGTC
Organism: Syngnathus scovelli; assembly: GCF_024217435.2. Lineage (NCBI taxonomy): Eukaryota > Metazoa > Chordata > Actinopteri > Syngnathiformes > Syngnathidae > Syngnathus > Syngnathus scovelli. The sequence goes on from NC_090863.1 coordinate 5,025,001, forward strand.
ATTCGACTCTTTGACAGGTTTGGCTGGCGCTTTCTCCTTTTTTTGGAGATACTCCTTCAACTTCTCTGCCCGGTCCAAATATTCGGCACATTTTGCCCGGATGCTCTGTTTAGCTTTGTCACCTTGAGCTTCATCTGGAAGGACGTATAGAAACAGAGTGTGACTTTTCAATGCTTTGCCATCTATGCCGGCTGAATTATCACTTACATTTGACCACGTGAAGGAAATACTGTACAGCAGCTTGGTACATTCGCAGAGCCTCCTCATAATTCTGAGCTTTATCCTCCTGAGCCGCCTTGCTGGCAAGATCGATGGCTTTCTATGCGCAAAAACACACCAAAAGAACCATTTGAGTTAATACACTTACAAATTAGAACATTTCACTCCCTTGAAAATGGCAATCAAAAGAATCCAAGGCCCAAGGACTTTATGGTGCATGATGTACTTTTTTTTTTTTCTCTCCCCAAACTGCTTGGAAAACTATATAGAAAATGTTAATCTGATTTTTGAAAGATCATTTAATGTCAAAAAGTTTTCATAATACTTCCACGGAGATGTACGAGGTCCACGATAATTTTGATATTTCTTTCCAAACACTAGTGTTAAATTGTTAGGTTTCATGTCCGGACCGACGTTGTGCACTGGAAGGCAAACAGTAGTTCCGTGTGACGACATCAAGGTAGGAGTGCCAGCACCTGACGACGGTGGCTACTTCCTTTTGGCTTCTGTTTTTTCTTTGCTAGACGACTCCAAAGCTAGCTTTAAAAAAATTCTTCGCAATACCAAAGCCATCTTTCAAGTTTGTGATATAATTACAACAACGTCCCCATCTAATGTAAGATGGAGTCACCGCACAGGCCAAAAACAACATGCTAGTATCGTTAGCCGCGCTGTCACCTAAAGCTCACGGTAGTGACACACTGTCGGACATACGATTAAAATCATTTTTGAGGACTCCTTTATTTTAGCGTAAAGAGAGCATTGCCGATACTTTTAGTTGTCCAGGGGGCGATTTTGATCGGAGAATATCAAAGTTAGCAAGGGCTAAAGGAGCTAAAATTGCTACATAGCAGAAAACATTGTTTTTTCTTTTCTTTTGACAATCGTTCTAGTTCTAAAGGTTTTTTCCTGAATATCAACAACCTAGGAAAAAACAATAACTTTAGTCAATGTTACCGATGATTTTTTTTTTTTTAATTACATATCTTTCGGCAGCGTCTGTTTTGAGCCTTCACTTACCTGTAAATTATTGTTGGTAGCCATGAGGGCTGATCACTTGTCCGATAGCCTAAACAATTGCGAGATCTTCAAAATAGTTTTCCTTTAAAAACCTAGTTGATAAGTTAACTCGTCGACATGTAATTCTAGGAGCTGTTCGGCTTGTTTTCGTCCCCCACTTGGTACGGGGAAGCAACTTCCGCATTGAAAAGCGTCGACTTGCGCAGAGGGAATGCGATGACGTCACGACGTAGCCGACGCTCGGCCAACGTCACTTTTTTTTCCTTTTTTTTTTTTAACTACGCACCAAAACTTAGATAACTTATATGAGCTTTTTGTTTTGATTTTACCCATCATCTTCTTATTGCGGACTTGCAAATGAGTTAATTTTGGCAGTAAATTGTGACGGTAACTGCCACCTCCAAAAGTATTTGAACGGCAAGGTCAATTCCTTTGTTTTAAGACGATTGGGTTTCAAATTTATAGCAGTATATTTTATTTTAAGGTCTTTACATACAGATGTGTTGAATAATTTAGGACGGAGCACTTTGTTTGATGCCATCCACTTTTCAATTGAGCAAAAGTATTTGAACAGACACTTCAAATGTATAATATTTATTATTTGGTGGAATAGCACTTCACCGTGGGTGACTTCAAACAAAAGGCGCTCTGTCCCCAGTTATTTATCTAACTGTACGTAACATGAACTTAAAGCTGGAATTCTAATCTTCTGTGACTAATCTTTTTGATCAGAAACCATGTCTTCAGTATGCAAAAACAAAGGAATTGACCTCGAAGGGAACCCTACAATATTGACATTTAAACTCTGAATCCATGTAAAAAAATGAAATCCACAGTTGCTTCAAATGCGTACAGTTTGTATACACTCAAGCGGTCGTCGATTTACGACTTTGCTCCTTCAAATGATGACAGCATGAATGGTGGTAAGTCGATGTGCCTTCTGTGTTGCACGACAACAAAGTATTCTTGTGCCTCTGTGCAAACGAGTTCGATGTGTATCGTTTTGTAACTCATGTCAAGATGGTGATATAGTACCCACATGTACTGTGTGTACTTATTTTCGCATTTTTGCACATGAAACACAATTGTGTAGCAACCTCTTTATAGTCGAGGTACTCCTGTAGCTCTTCCGCTCTGTCCAGGTACTCCTTACATTTGTCTCTGATTTTCTGATTGCCAACTTTACCCTGGGGCTCACCTGACGGAAAAAAAGACATCAGCTTTAATAGCATAATTTTGTTCAACAAGTACAGTGATGGCCATTCTTGTCCGGACTCTGAAGACCCCAGTTAGAGCTACTCACGATTTAAAATGTGGAGAAAGTACTTGACAGACTGTTTGTAGGAGCGAACGGCCTCTTCATAGTTGCCCGCCTGGTCCTCTTGCGACGCCTTCTGCGCCACTGCTATAGCTTTCTGAAAATATATCATATATAAATATAAGGTTGTTTAAATATTTCCGTAGGGTGGCGTAATGAGCATGGTATTTTTATTACAAATGTCCTTATATTGTATATTACATCCAGATGGCAATAACTGTAAATAAAGCTGAAATGTTAATAACGTGACTTTTGCTGTCCAACCAACACAAATGTCATCAGTCAACAGCAAAACTAAAGTGGCCTCGCTGTTCCAAAACATTTGGAGAGGAGTGCAGATTTGTTCTCATCACAAAATATAAATAAGATTAATCTCAACACTGTTCAAGGTTAAGGAGGATAATGTGATGAACTGTATTAAACGCACATCATTGTTCATTTACTGTCTGTATTAATTTGATATGCATAAATTATTTCCTGCTTTTTATTTATTAACCTTTATGTAACTCACAATTTGTTTGAGTAGGGCTAAAAATAAGTTTTAATTATGAACTGCATGACCTTAGCTCACTTTTATTGCGATAAGCGGGGCAGAGATGTTATGATAAATGCAATAATATGAAATAATGTGAACAAGCTGGACTGGTCGACCTTTAACTACAGTCCACAAAGTATTATAACGAGAGCAGTCCTTCCACAAGCTTCTTCGCTTCAAAAATGGCTGCTAGAAGCGTTCATAATCAAAGCTTTTCTAGGTTGACACAGAATATTAGGACTTGATATGTTGACAAAATGAGTTTGTCATTAATGTTGAATACGGAAACAACAGGAGACGGTTCGTTCATCCTACCTGCAGAGTGGTGGGCTCCATGTCGGAGTCTAATGGAACCCAAAAGCAACAAATTTAAAGCCGGGGTTTCAATTAGTTGAAAATGGTCCACTAATGGCAACGCACTGGTCGAAGTTCCTGGTTGAGGAGTGTGTGACACAGACGTGCCACCACGCTCAACAATGCCGTTCAGTGGGTGAGTCACAAGTTCGTTGTTGACGTAAAAGTTCCAAACTGCTGCGCCTTTACTTTTCCTCACCTACCTTAGATACACATTCAAGCATAATTGTTAAGTTATTATTATACATGCGGTTCTTGAGAGAGAGAAAAAAAAGTCCTGAAGTGAAACTCAGTAGGGTTGCTCGTTTGACTTCGACATCTGAAACTTGAGGCTTCTGTTACGCCCCTAAAAAAAGAGAAAAGTTATACACTATAGTGACCACTAGAGAGAGCCAGAGTTCTCTTTTTTGACACTACTGATATACACTACAGTGACCACTAGAAGACGCCAGACACTGCTGACCCCGTTACTAAAAGCCGAATTTCGGTTTTAAATCCCTCAATAATTCCAATTATTTAAACGTAGAGTTGAAAACACACAAGCACAAAGGCACATATTTTATATGATATTATATCATTTTAGGGCGGCTCGGTGGCGCACTGGGTGGCACGTCCGCCTCACAGTTAGGAGGGTGCGGGTTCGATTCCACCTCCGGCCCTCCCTGTGCGGAGTTTGCATGTTCTCCCCGAGCCCGCGTGGGTTTTCTCCGGGCACTCCAGTTTCCTCCCACATCCCAAAAACATGCTTGGTAGGCCGATTGATCACTCCAAATTGTCCCTAGGTGTGAGTGCGAGTGCGAGTGTGAATGGTTGTTTGTCTCTGTGTGCCCTGCGATTGGCTGGCAACCGGTTCAGGGTGTCCCCCGCCTACTGCCCGATGACGGCTGGGATAGGCTCCAGCACGCCCGCGACCCCCGTGGGGACTAAGCGGTTCAGAAAATGGATGGATGGATGGATTATATCATTTTGTTATTTCAAACAGTCTGTAAATTACAACTAAGTACAAATAGACAGTAAATAATAGTATAACAAATTATTGAGTAACCTTTTGTATCTTCTCGCGATTTTTTTTCTTTTTTCATTTACAGATATTTACACCTTTTAATAATTGACACAGGACTATATGTAAGTTAAGTACTTAGTACATATAAAAGGACGAACATTTTGTGTGGAGTCCTTTTTTGTCGTTGTGATAAGACGTGGAAATAATGATTTTAATCGACAGTGAAAACAAATGTTTACTTGATGTTTAGTTCATGTATAAATGTTTAGTCCGGCCAACTTCTGTTGAAGTTCAGTACAAATATGTTGTTATTAGTCCAGTGCATTCTGTATTGTTCAACTTTTAAGGTTGAGTCAATACCACTTGATCTATTTAAACACAGGTAAATGTATTTCAACCGAAGTACAGAGTGCGTATGTTTACACCCCCCCAACTGACAAATCGCGAGAGGTGGACCACACAACTGCTCGACGTGTACCACCTGAGAGCGTCGGTGAGCAGAATCTCTCTCTCTCTTTCCACTTTCCACAAGCTTTCCACAAGGAAACATGCGTCCCCGGGACATTTCCTCCTCCAGTGGGTCGTCACGCTAAAGGCTGGACTTGGGCAAAGTGTTCTGCAGTCGCGCGTAAATGGCGCAGCCCACAAGGACGCGGCGCTCCTCGGGGCTTTTTAGATGACCAGACCTCCAGTTGGGACCTCTAGTGTGGAACATGGGGAGCGAGGTGACGGGAGCTCACCTCACGGCAGTTTTGCTCTCAATTATTGTTTGCAGGTGCACGCGTGCACAAGAAACGTTTAGTGGAGCCACTGGTTTTAGTCTGAGCCCCCCGTACCTCAACCTGGCGCAAAGATCGAGGATTTCTGCGTCAGCAACCTGCGGGAAGGATGAGTTCGGGACGCCGAGGGCGGATTTGTACTGTAAACTTGTCGGGGGACCAACCGCTGGACTTCTAACTCAAAATATTCGGGTAAGGATTGCGCGCACCAGCATCTGTGCTAACATTACAAAGGCACCTTTCTGAATGTTTCCTGTTGCCTCATACAAGGTTTCAAGTGGAGTTTTCCTCCATTGTTTGTCAAGGAAATAGCCTTCAGCAGTAGAAATGGAAGGGCTCTCCATCACGTTAGGAATAATAGCGCTTCTCAGTCAAACATACGCACAATGCCAGCATTTGAATGCACTGAACAATAGGGGTCCAATTCTGTTCCTTAAGGTCTAAACTTAATCTCCGGGACATATCTTGTTTTTCCATGTTATTGTTTCTTCCCTTTACTTTCACTGTATTTTGTCGAAATGAAGAAATGATCTGTTCCAGTCAATTTCAAAAATGCATTGATCCAAACGAGTCCCATTTCGTACTTGTCGTAACCAAATATTTGATATCACGCAGGGCCAGTTCTGTGACTATTGCAACGAGGCCGACCCGAGAAAAGCTCACCCGGTGAGCAGCGCTATCGATGGGACGGAGCGCTGGTGGCAGAGCCCCCCTCTCTCCAAGGGCTTAGGCTACAACCAGGTCAACATCACCCTGGACCTCGGACAGGTAAGATGATCGTCATCTTGTTTGCTGTTGGGTTGTTTGGATTTGACCTACACATTTTTTTGGGGCGTCTATCAGTAGACCAAAGGAATTGTTGCTAGTTGTGATGTTTTTATCAATGCTCTTACTTAATATATGTTGTACTGCTCTGTGTAATTGTGAGGTTACGCCGCGCTGTTTTCAACAAGATAAGAAATAGTGTGTGTAAAGTGTACTGTACTTCTTGATTCTTGTGGTATTTGGACAGAAAACCCATCCCAGACATATATCTAACACGGGCCATGATGAAGATCATTTTCTTCTTATTAAAGTTGATTGATTATGAAGATGTCAAGGTTAAATGACAAATGAATGGTTGCTTTGTGGATGTTATGAAAAAAAAACACACATTCACGAGGATAATTTATATTGTGGCTGCGATATGTGGGCTTTGAGCAGCTGAATGAATTGTGCGGTTTCTTTCAAGGCCAGCACAGGTGGCTTTTCTATACTGCTGCCAGCAGATCAATAAGATAATGGGGCTGTTGATGTGTACGGCAAGCTTCAAAGCTTGCTCTTCTTTTCTTCTTTTTTTTTTAAACAAGTCATTTCCGATGATCCTTTGAAAACAAGAGTTGACGGTCGACCGAGCGTAAAGAAAGGCCTTATTAGCGAGGCGAGCATTTCCGACTGTATGTATGTATCCTGATTTTTGTATCAGCGCAAGGTTCACTGGGTTTTTTTGCCAATTTGTCAGAAGCACCGCCAAGCACCTTAACCCAGCACCTTAGCGCGCCAATGATTGAAAAAGCGTGATCAAAGTCTGCTCATGCAATGGCGCAGCCCTCCCTCTCACAGAGCCGCTGGCCGAGGTCATCTGTGAAATTACCAATATCGAATCTAATCCGCCTCCAGGCAGACGTAACCACGCACATGAAAATAGAAAATAGAGCCCCTTTTGTGAGTCAAATCGTTCTTTGGAAGATTTATTTTTCTTTCTGCTGGAGTTCTAATATCCTAAAGTAACAACAGGCTACTTTTACTCTCACTCGGCTTAAGCCGCCCCAAAATACAAAGTTATTTTCCGGGAACACGTGGCCCGACAATCCGCAAGCAGCCGTCAGGCCATTGTTGCCGTAAACACGGACAACGCGTATCAGACATGCGGTCATTGGATTTTTCTAGGGAATGTATTTTAAGAGGCCTGCGGCGTTTACATGTGCTTGTCTGACTGAGTGAGCTGAGCATGTGAGGTAAACATAGCCAGCGTTACTGCTGTCTGCGCTCCATCTGATGAGCCGGACGGAGCTCATCCTGATACGAGTGACGCCAAAGGACATTTTGGAATAAGGAGAAGGCTTTGTAAATCGGTTACTAATCACGACTTGTAACTGCTCAATGATTAGTAAACGGTTGTCAATGATTCAAGGCAGTTTAGCAGTCACGATTTAGCAAGCACTAGCCTAGCATCACGGCTATATATCGGGATAAATCTCGAATCCAACTGTCACCATGAGCTTCTAGCGTTTGTAACAAACAAAGGGCTCAAAGCTGCGGAGCTAAATGCGGACTCACTATTTGGCAAGCAGGAGGTCACGCTTGCCGATCTTATCGAATGACGTGTAGCACTCGTATCAAGCCCTTAGCAACGGCTCATCTAATTAATAACATAAATATAAACAATTTGAAAACTCTTGGATGAATGCCGCCATCATAAACTGCCACCATTATTTACTACTGAGGAGTTGATTGGGTTCAAAGTTCACAGTCTGTTCATTTATGGCATTTAATGATATAAATAAATCAAGCCAAGTAGTAGCATGGGCTGGTTTATTTTGACAGTATCGTTGTGTAAAACCTCTCCTCGACCTTCTCCTAAATGCCGTGTTGGTTTTGTCGCTTTAATTGGAGTGCAGCGTATATAGTTTGCGGATAATTAAGGTTCCCTTTTTTTTTTGTCTCTCAGCAGGCGATGATGTTGAGTGTGCTTGTTTTTCACTCTGTGTGAAAGGAGAGGTCGATTAGGTTCAGGTACAGGGAATGGCTTTGGCTCAGCTGAGTGATCTGCTTTCAAGAATGCAATTTTAGGAGCATTCCCTCGGAACCTAATCCCTTCAGTCAGGACTCCACTTCCCACCAATGTTGTATTTGCTGCCGTCGCCCCCTTTTGTATCCTTCTAGGCTTTATTGTGTCATCTCCTTTCAGGCCTTTACAAAAGTTTGGCCCCCCCCCCCAAAAAAAAAGCATAGCTAAAAATTACCTGACCCTCTCAGACCAAACAAATACAGAGGTGCTATATTTGGTGGTGAGAGTTTCAAGTCATAACAACAACAACCATGCAGCATGTTAATTAACTGCACATGGCAGCAGACAGAAACGATCATCAATGTAGCATTTAAGCTGCATAAAATCAACAAAAGCACATCCGTTGTCGTTTCTATGGTAACGAGTGCCATCCAATGTGTTCATATGGTGCAGCTGACTCAGTCCAACTCCAGGGACAGAACTATTTGCATTGCTCCGGTGATGTAAGCGGCCGTCTTTAGCTGGGCTTCCTGGGGCGCCCGGCCAAAGTGGCAGATATTTACTACACTCGCCGCACGTTTGTTAACGGGAGGCTGGAAAAGTGCAACTGCCAGCCTGCACGTCCTTATAAATCTGCTGCTCCACTGTGGGGGAAAAATGTCAGCTAATTTTGCATCTTTTTCCAGACCTCCTTACAATAAATCCATTGTGCTTTTTTTTTTATAGTTGGCTGGTTTCTATGACATGCTGTTCTAATAGTGCAGTGGTCCTGCATTCTAAACATGCTTTTTTTTTATATATCAAAAAGCATACATGCATATAATTTAATCCCAGTTTCACCATCCAAATTTCATTGCAATGGCATCCAAATCACATAGACGTGCGTATCCAGTTTTTTCTTTTTTTTTTTCCACGCCTACCAATGCGGCTCTTCTCTGACTGTTTGCCAACTGCCTAATTCCACCATGGAGTCATGGAGAAAAATACACCAGACTAGCGGGCTCCCCACCGCTGCCCACCTGTTGCGCACACGCACAAACAGTTGCACCGATGCATTGTCGCCGCAAGCCTCCGACGGACCTGATCCGCCGTGACAGAAGGTCCTCCTCTTTGAATGGCATTCCTTTGCACTCAAATCAGGCTCTCACGTGCCTGGATGTAGACTTGATGAGACTTGATGTAGATCTCTGGCCTCCGTTGTGCCCTCTGATTGAACTTTGGCTTCTTGACTCTGTTGTGAGTGGAACTAAATCAGATGCAACCTTAAAAGTTGAACATAATTTGTTCTGCAGCCTTCTAAGTTGTGTTAATTTCAGTTAAGAAGCTTATAGGAACCTATCCACTGTTTTTGTGCATATACATGCTGGCAACGTGTTGCCAAAGAACTGTTGCAGTAAGTTGTGGAGCTTCATTTTGGACAAAAGTAGTTCTTTACTGCTGCAACCGATTGTCAAGCTCGTCAACAAAAACACTTAAAAGTAGCTCAGCCCGGCCTTAAATACGAGTGACGCCGCACGATGCGTCGCACAAGTGTCAAAATAGGTCAGGTGACGAGTCGTGACACGTATGGACCGTTTGACGTACGCGTGCATCTCGGGTTCCTGACCTTACACCCCCATAAAAGCATCACATATACAACACATGCGTGTCACTGGCATAATGTCAGCATGAAACAGCCCTTCCAAGTCAACGTTTACTTTTCGTGAGTGTAAATTCCTCTGACCAATAGTCATGCTCTTGTGGTTGCTCCTTGACATGCCAAGTGGATATTTGCATGTGTTTATTGTCATTTCTGAATTACCAAGCAGCAATAGCTAATTTGTGTGCCGTGATAAATGAGCAACGTGAGGTGTGAAACGCTGCGGGCCAAATGCCTCCCGCGTGGCTTTCTGACCTCTAAATGAACAGCATTTCAATCATCTAGAAAAGGGAAAGACACCTTCATGTGCTAGAATGTATTAGAGGGATCTAAAAAAACGTGCCAGATACCGTCAGTACGGGGCCACACGTCTGAAAGCTTCTCGTCAGCTGTCAGTGTGAATCACAGGACTGGAAATGAGTGTTAGCAGTTTATCAAACGCACTTCTTGGAATAGCCTGAGAAATGACCTGCGAATGATGAGAGAAGAAATACTCTTGGTAGATCTGGAAAGCAGGAGAGCAATAATATGGAATGATATCAGTGAATCTGATCGGAGTCTTGCTTGGTGCTAAGAATAGATAAAGGCATGGCACCATTATTATTGTTTTATGATCTAGCTGGAAAGAGTCGCTTGTAAATAATCCATCCATTTTCGCTGAATTTGGGTGAGAGGGGAAAAAAAAAAATCATACTTTGTTATGACAATCCTGTTTTCATCAGGGCCGAGTCGTGCAAGTGCTAGCTAATGCGAGAGGGGGGGACACAACTTGCAGCAGATGAAAATATCCAAATTGAAGTAAACCAAATCACTGGTTACCTTTTTTTAATCGAGGTGTGCAGAAAATGGAAATGGAGTCATTTTCCTTCTTCTTTCATTTTGTTCTGGGGAAACAAGACGTCATGATTTCCTTTTTGTAGTTTGACCCCTGGCCTCGTCGGGCGTCTCCCTCCAGCTAATCAGAGAAAATGCCGGCTCGTGCAACAGGATGGGCAAACAGAGCAGTGTAGACAAACACCAGGGCTGGAAATAGAAACAAAGCTTTTGCGTGGGGAGCTACCCACCGCCATCAATGAAAGACTGCCAGGAAGTTTAGCAGGCAGGGCAGCATCGGGGTGGTCAGAGACGCGCTGGCTGGCATGCGGAGCCATCTGAAATTCCGCACATAGCGCCACATTCCCGCCCCCTCCTAATGCCCCGTGAAGCCGAGTGTGCCGCCGCGTGGGGGAACCTGTCACTAGCCGTAACTCACGCTGGTGAAAATCTTCTCCCCCATGTGATAGATACACAACGGATTAAGATGTTAGCCGCAAGTCAGGCCCCCGGGCCTCTCAACCGTGTGCTTTAATGAACGTCCTTCCATCTGTTTAGGGTGCGCTACATCCACTCCTATAAAATCCCTCCGATAGACTAAATGCGGCCGGCTGCGTTGTTGATGCCGGCGACTTTGAGAGGAATCTTTCAGGATAAGAGCGACCCTGATGTGACATCGCCTGCTTTCATTACCGTCCTTGTAACTCTGCTCGGCCAGTCTAAACACACACTTGAAACAAACCCAGAGCCCACATCTTGTTTGAAGTGGCTCTGATATGGAGAAAACTATGGAGACATCAACCTTATCAATTAATGAGCGCGTTAGTCTGGGTCAGATCGGCAAAAGTTTGGGGAAGGCCCTCTCTTGGCATGCTAGGATGACTTTGACGGCAAAGAACAGCATCAATCAATTTTGGGATGAAGGAAAACTCATTTTTGAGGCTGAGCTTACTTTCGCCATCCGTGACCTCTGACCTCACGCAGGTTCTGTTAGATGAATGGACAAAAAAAAAGTCATAAATTCCGATCTTGTTTGATAAAAGCACTTCAGAGACATTATTAAGACTGAACTGTTTGAAATTTGGAAGAAAAAAAAAACTTCTTTAGAAAGAAACAAAAACTTGCCTGCTGTTTTTTTTTTTTTCCATCAAAGCACTGATGGATACTAGACGAGTGCAGGCCTGTCTTGGAGGCTTCTCCAGAGATATTCTATACAAATGTCTCCAAATAAAAGACGCACGCAATTTTCCATCAATCACTTCAAACCTAAAGAATTTGGAAAGCCCCGTTATTGACATGTTCAATATTGTCTCAGGCTCATTTCCAAGTCTAGAAATCTTCTTCAGGCGGTCAAGTGTGGGTGAGGCTCCAAGACACACAGCGCCCGTGCCAGACGTTAACAAAGGGAGCCTTGACGATTCCCCTCGCATCCATTGTGTCACGCTCCATCGAGCTGATGTCACCTGCAAAATGGAAATATGCGCTGCGGCAGAAACAATCACAGACACCATGTTCCGCTCTTGTGTGCTTTTTGATGAGCGACGGAGATAAAGGAAGGCTTCATGTGGGCGCAAGTTGAGCTCTGCTTGCAAACACGGTGGCCCTTCTGCTTCTCAAATGTTGTTTGTCATCATGTTGATTTGTGCCAACTGCGAGAAGAAAGTCAGAAAGCTTACCGCTGTATCCTCTGTAATTATGTCGCCGCCAATAAAGTTTATAAATATGTCGCCACAGGAAGCTGCAGCAGGTTGTTCTCCTTGTAACCAAATTTTATTTTCATGTTTTGTAGCTGTTTCACGTCGCTTACGTCATCATCAAGTTTGCTAATTCGCCTCGACCCGACCTGTGGGTGCTGGAACGTTCCGTGGACAACGGGAAGACCTTTACCCCCTGGCAGTATTTTGCGCGTAAGTTGTCAAATACAAATCATAATCAATAGAAAAGCAGCAAAATGTTTTCCGTGTCGCCATCAAACATCAATTGATGTAAAAATATGTAAAGTATGTGTTTAACCGCACACGGTCCAATCTCCTTTTGTTAAGGCAAAAGAAACAAAGATGCAACTGCAAAGATTAAAATTCATTGCACACATTTTTTTTTTTTGGGGTGTGCAGATTCAAAACGAGAGTGCATTGAAAGGTTTGGAAAACAACCCAATGCTCGCCTGGTTAACGACGACGATCAGCTCTGCACCACACATTATTCCAGAATCGTCCCTTTGGAGAATGGAGAGGTAAATAAAGCAACATCTCCTCAAATTTAGTAATCAAGATGATGATTACTATTTTGGGTGTGCTGAAAAATAATTTGTGATGTCCAGATTGTGGTGTCCTTGATCAACGGTCGACCCGGTTCCAGAGATTTCACTCGCTCGCCGTTGCTTCAGGATTTCACCCGGGCGACCAACGTTCGCCTGCAATTCCTGCGAACCAACACGCTGCTGGGCCACCTCATCTCCAAGGCCCAGCAAGATCCCACCGTCACACGACGGGTGAGGCCTGAACTGGACTTCATACCTTTTCCTGAATTTTGCCACATTGTATTGAAATGTGTTGACAGGACTGTAGCGAGTCAGCCCGTGAACTTTTCCATGACACGTGTGATTAACTCCTGTTGCCGAGCGACCAAGCCAAATGCTTTAAATGAGATTTTTGTTTTCAGTACTTCTACAGTATCAAGGACATCAGCATCGGCGGGCGCTGCGTGTGTCACGGCCACGCCCAGGCGTGCGAGGCAGCTCGCGACCCGGAGAAGCCAAACAAGTACGTCATCCACTGCACCTCCAGCGGCTCTTCTCCCGAGATTGTCAAACGTTAACTTCCTCCGCTGTCTGCATTTACTCATTAACCGAGGTTTGCTACAGTGGAGGCTTTCTTCCTGCCTGCCTGCTTTTACCTCATATGTTTGTTTCCGGACAAGGCCCGATTGTTTGCTGCACCGATGATTGACATTGTAAACAAATGGTGACATGTCAACGGCAATCTTAAATCGCTAAAATGGGAGGCACAACTTCCGATTGTTAACGCAAATGGAATGAAAGTCAAGTAGCATGAAAGATCATTTAACTTGCTGATTCATTTTGATCGTTATTATCTTGTCGTTCCACGTGTCACCAAGGCTCCAGTGCGAGTGCCGACACAACACCTGCGGCGAGTCATGTGACCGCTGCTGTCCGGGTTTCAGCCAGAAGCGGTGGCGCGCCGCCACCGTCGACAGCGCCAATGAGTGTCAGCGTAAGTGCGCGACATGCCATTTGACTGTGTTGCACTCAAAGCCCAAGTGTCCACTTGCTGCTGTTGTGGATGCCCCGATATGGTATCACTCAGCGCCTCCTTGAGAGCGGGGAGGGCATTCCTCATATGGCCAGCATGCCAAAGAGTTCAGAGGGGTTCAGGCATATCCATTTTTTTCATTTTACAACTTACCTATTTGTTAAATGTCAGAGATTTAGCTACTCCGAAAGATGCTACTACAAGATGGTGGCAAAACCTAGCCTAAATAGCAAAGTAGTAATTGTTGTCAAGGACGTAATGTACTGGATGTGCAAGTGACCGAGAGGCTAAGATGTTTGAATGTTGGAAAGACCAAAGTTTAGCCTGGGTTGACATGGTGAGTCTTTGCATGTTTTTGCACTGTTTTCATCATTTAATTATTATTTTTCAAATTTGCGTCTGTGTCAAGGTGTGTTAAAAAGAGGCCAAGCTCTCTATGCATTATCACTGCTAAAACCGGAAGAGGACCTGCAGCTTTGTTTGGATTTGATTGTTTCTCGTGATGTTTAACAAGCTCTTTTCTATCGAGCTTAAGAACCGTGATGTGACTTTTGCTGGGGCATATAGATACATTTTATGTGTGTCGGGGGGGGGTTTCCTCCTCAGCCTGCCAGTGCTTTGCTCACGCCGCCGACTGTTATTACGACCCAGAGGTGGAAGCCAGAGGAGCAAGTTTAGACATCTCCGGCGGCTACAGCGGAGGAGGCGTGTGCATTAACTGCCAGGTATGAAGCGCTCATCAAGTCTCAACTGATTCCTATGTGTGTTATTGGAGAGGAAGTATACTGTATATACAGTCTGACCTCAACTGATCCTATTTCCGACCCTCCCCACTGCACACTCACTCAATATTAACTGCACCTGCAAAACTCAATGAGATCAACACAACAACGCTCAGTTTTTAGTCCAGCTTACATTTGATCATTTTGAATTATTGTGTTTATCATAACTCTTCTGACCAACCACCTATTTGTCATTTTAGCACAACACTGCTGGAGTGAACTGTGAGCGATGCATTAACGGCTACTTCAGACCTTACGGAGTGGCCCCCGACTCACCCACTGGATGTATACGTAAGTGATATTTTATATTGGGAGACTTTCTTTAGCCGCTGAACACAACGAGACTTGGTGCAAAACAAATGAGGCAACAGGTGGCGATGTGCAAGCGTGGGCAGGGAGCTGATTGGATAAAAAAAAAAACACAATGGCCGCATATGTGTGTGTGTGTGTGTGTGTGTGTGTGTGTGTGTGTGCGCGCGTGTGTGTGTGTGTGTGTGCGTGTGTGTGTGTGTGTGTGTGTGTGTGTGTGTGTGTGTGTGTGTGAAGGGGGATTTAAAGCAGGACTATTCGTGGCGCGTTGTCTTGCTGTACTCTGTCGCGCTCGCTTCTTGTATGAAAAAGGAAATATGAATGGATAAAGTCGTTATTTATAGAAATGTAAGGCATTGCTCTCAAGTGGGCCTCTTGTTTACATTTCTCAGCTCCTCCTCATAGGAATTGCCTCTCTAAAGTGGAGGATTTAAGTCAGGGCTGGGAAATTGTTGACATTTAACCTACTGTGCAATTTTATAAAAAAGGACTCAAAATTAAAAATGTCTTAGAAATGAATTGTGTGCAGCCTGTAGGTGCGATGAGCGGACCGCGGCAGGCTGTGAAATGGGTTCCGGGAGGTGCGTCTGCAAAGTGCAATTTGCGGGAGAAAAGTGCCAGCGCTGCGCAGAAGGACATTTTCACTACCCTCACTGCATTCGTAAGTTCTTCTCCGATGCTGAAAGTAAGACACCGATTGTGTCATGCAACTTGGCGGGAGCTGAGCGAGTGACAAGCTCGTTCCAGCTTTTCTTTTCTGTCAGCCTTGAGGGGTGACAAAAGCAAATGTTGAAGATGTCAACTTTTAGGCTGACACGTCTCACATTCTGCATGCTTGAGCAGCAGAGACACATTCGACACACAAGTAGCATTTCCTCATCTTATCACCTCCTTTAAGTCTGCCAGAGCGGAAAGATAAGCTCGGAGTATTTTTTTTCTTTCTTTCCAGGGTCCCTTTGAGTGGGAAAAAAAGGAGTAGGTTAAAATGGTAAAAATTGAAAATCTTTTTTTCTGTGTATGGCGACTTTTCAGGTTATCCCGCGTATCACACAACCACAAAATCCCCTGCAGGACCCACTGCAGGTGAGTTGGCATCACGTCAATGATATTAAAAAAATACTGTGATACAAATATTCTAAAGCTATTTTTTCCCCCCCCTCTAAGGAGTGCCCACTGGCTGCCCTGTGGGTTTTTTCGGCTCAATCACTTGTCAGCGTGAGTATGATTACTGTACAAATATATAAATGTGCGTCACGACCTTGTCCAAGAGAATTCCCCGTCATCAGGTCAGATGATAATGCAACAAAAGTAACAACTCAACAACAACCAAACTGTGACCTTGAAGAGCCAACTTTGATAGTGAATATTAGCAGGCCATCCGAGATACGACCCATGCTGTGTTAGCACTAGCGTCAATGCTAACGCTGTGATTTTACGAGGTTAAGTGTTAGGTTACGGATTCTAGTTATTGATCTGACTCCAAATTGCGATCAACACTTAACACATAAATTGCTATGTCCTAATCCACACACTGGCGCACCTAACAATTTTGCAAGTTCGTTCTGTCAAAGAGAAGACCAGTAGATCAATCAGACCAAATTTACCAATTATTTATTCCTGACAAAGCGCACTAATACAGGCCTGGGTCCCGGGTCCCTCACACTAAAACTCGTGCGTTTTTGTGACCACCAAAAGACGACACATTCTTCCGGGTTGCCCAGTTTTAAAGAAACACAATATGAATATTAAAGCATGCAAAATATTGTGAGATGATTGGTCGATGGCCATCTCCTCCCCGGTCCAGGTGTCGCTGAGGTCAGACAGTTGGGTTTTTCCCTCGTAGGCCGGTCTCATAGACGTGCTGTTGTTCTTGTTCCTAACCGACCTTGAGATGATCTCCTCCGGTACTCCCTATCCGGGCCTATTCCACAACACTTTGAAGAAAACAAGTTCATGCAGTTTGTCTGCACATTCCTCGCCCCCCACCAATCCACACGTGCACTCTAATACTAGATATTATATTAATATGATTATAAGTTTAACACAAACTTAAAAAATATGTTTGCAAACTCCCAAAAGCACATTTCCCTTTATTCCCTCTCATGACCTCATTTATGAGGTCATCACCCGTTACCCTAGCAAACAGCTACCAGCGCGCTGTCGATCCTTCCTTCCCCCCGCTGCTCATGTTGAGTCACCAGGGCATATTGGCCCATCGGTGGCAACGGGCCAACGGTTTTCTCGATCAACCGGACAGTGAGTGACCTAATACATGGAATACAACAACAATCGCATAAAATCATAATTGTAATAAAAATAGCTACAGCAACAAGCACAGACATGATGAGGCCTTTCCAGCTTCCGAACGTTTTCATCCAATCAGACCAAATATCGGTGTGTACGCCTGAATGATCTTTCATCTTTTTGTTCAGTGTCCTCAGTCCTTCCAACGCCCTGGTCAGTCGGCCTCCTGGTGCCGTGTTGTTTGGGATGAAAGTACAACATGCATCACCAAACATTCCACACACACCATGTTCCTTAGCTAATAGCATGTCCAACGCAATTCTATTTTGGAACGCCATTAACGACGTTGCAGCCAATTGTTCATGAACTGCGGCGAATGATTCAGCTGTATAATTACCCAGCCGTTGGACATTGTAATGAACGTAATTAATACGGTCTACATTTTTATTGGGGGTGATCCATAGGAAGATACTTTCGAATCCCGAGGACACTTGATTAACGAGTTTATACTTATCTGGCACACCCCGGGGCACTCCTATAGTGTCAATATATGTTGGATCGTCGTCGCTCAACCACGGGGGCAAAATGTCTCTTTTGGCTCGCTTCAGGAGCCCCGCCAGTGGGGACTCCAGGTTCCAATTGAGATTCTGTATTTCAATGGGGACAACCACCACAGGCATTATCAACGACACGAGGGCACAGATACCTGATGCATTCTTCGGCAAGCGATCCTATAATTTGTCATCTCCACACCACAACCAGATGTCACTGGTCTTCCTCTGCTCCTTCCATCATTGCTGGGTGAATTCTGGCATGTCCTGTTAAAGCTTGAAAGCAAGTGAATTTGGAAAAAAAACTTTGTATATCACAATTACAAATTGAAACCTACTCACCCATTTCTATTTTACCACTCCCCCCTTTTGACACATTCACCCAATGTGTCATTACGTATCAAAAGGAACCTGCAAAGCGTCCCCTCTCATCACCACACTCATTGTAGCCAGGCCCGCGGAACCTCTAGTTACCATCTGGGCCCCGGGACCATCACCCCAAGTCCTTGAAACTTGACTGTCCACCACACACACTCGGCAACACAAACAAAAATCATCGCACTCCTGTCAGTGAGCTTATAGCCCGGCTGACAGTGGACATTTGTACACACAAAAACTGACATCAAGTATCAAAATTAAAACAGTCATAAAATGAATCCTGGCGCCCGCGGATCATGTCCTGAAAACCACGTTATCAACAAGTTCATCATAAAAAACAAAAGGGCAAGGGTTAACATATTCATGTAAATCCAACACAAACTTTCCACGAATGCAATCGACAACCTGCAAGAATGAAAACAAGTTACGCAAGCAACGCGCAATCCGCTCCTTGGCTGGTGGCTGATGCTGCAAAAAAAAAAAAAAAAAATCAAGTCACACAGAAAAACAAAGCAGAGCGTGCTATTGTCGCAAACACGTTCAAGCGTCAAACAATTGGTCACTGTCCACCTAGTCCGTCACCCCGTCGGGTGAGCTCAATGTCGTCACACGTCAAATCGTCCAAAGTCTTGCTGTTCGATACTAGTTCTGTCTTGTCTGACCATATCACTGAAATGGGCCTTCTCCATCACATCGTTTTGTTGTCGATGGTGCCCCTGATTTGATCATTGAGCCATGGTTCCGGTCAGAACTCATCATTTACCAGTTCCAGACCCTCCAGTCTGTACCACCCCTTCAGGTGAGAGGAATTTTATCCTCAATTGCAAACACATCACCCCAACTTCAGACCTCTCTGGCCAATCATACTGCGCACACACAGTCATAGATGATCACATGCGCACACACCCATCCACACACTCGCAGACACACACATCCGTCTCTATCACTCAGCTCTCCTCCCACACTAAGCAAAGTTAGTATGTTAGTGTGCAGGCAAACATTGACTCCTAATAGTAACTCTTCACATTTGGACATACTTGTCAACATGACCTATTGTAAAATCTCCAATTCAATTTTCCATAAACTCGCCCATCAGATTCATCGCAAATTGTCATATATGTCTATCTGGGGGGGAGACGACTGTGGGACCCGCGTGTCAGGGGAGCCTCCATAACCTCAGATTGCTCCTACAAACTCGATCTCTATTAATTATCCTAATTAAATTCAATAAAGATGGGTCCGACTATTCCCTCTGGATTTTTACATCATCATTTGGCTCTCCCCCTTTTTCCTGTTGTCTAGCTCAAATATGTTTCTCAGTCTGCTTCTCTTTATTGCCCCTCTTGGCGAGTCTAACTCGCCCCTTTTTCTCTTCCTAAAAATCCTGCCTGTCACACCATCCAGCACCTCTCCCTAGAATGGGCAGTTTTTAATGTAATTTACGTCATTGCTGTCCAGATCTTCTATCCTCAATCTCCCTTGCTGTCAATCCCTGTTAAAATGCCAAAATGCCCCTGTTCCTCTTGACCGAATCCACTTTAGTCCAAATGTCCTATTCTAAAATGTATCTAACTCGACTTCTACTTCTTAAGCCTGACGAGCCAAAATATCAGATCTCGCTCTTGTTTCTTACCGTTTTAGCTTATTTGTTTTATCCAAATCTGTTCAATCTCTGACTATGATGCTTTTCTCTGTAGCTCTACGCATTATTCAATTTTTATCAAATCTCCTCAGTTCTGTCAAACTCAGTGCACAATGAAGCTCCTGTCCACCTTGACCCGAGCTCCACCCAGTTTGGTAACGCCACAGCAAGGAGTGCGATTTGGCCGTCGGACACTTCCAACACCCCTGCGTCCCAGAGGCCACACAGAGTGTCTTCCATGCCTTGGTCCGCCTCTTTCGGCCAACGATATTGAGGCCGTTTGATAGGCTGCGTCTCATCCATTTGGAGATCAATAGGGGCCACCGAATGACAAAACCCGACATCAAATGGACCCTGGGACCAAAGTGTGTCGGGCAAGGCCGCCAGCATTACTTCAGCGTCCTCATGATCAGTTAACTCCCTACCGTGTGTGCGGGACACCATAATCTCCTCCAGCAATCCTGTGTCTGCCATGGGTTGTTTAATTTGGTATGCATTCTGAGACTCAGACCAGTACAAATTAGGAATGTGAGTTTTCCGCCAATCAGTCTGTTGCAACAACTGCTTGACCATTGAGCCCAATTGTCTGGCCTCGTGTCCTGGGGCAAGAGCCAGCGAAATGTGTGGCACCCCTTTCTCTGTCATTTTGAACCACTGCATTTGTTCATATGTCAATTCAGTTGCCGCTGCGACTCCCTCTTTACCAATCAAAATGCACGATGAAGTTAAATCCCACATGTGCCCTTCAATTTCTTCAAACAAATCCCGATATACATCATCACTTTTTCGGTCATAAAATAGAGTGCAATGCAAAGGATCAACAGGTGGGTGGTATGGCGCCAGTGAGCAGATCCAGGCTTCCACAGTAGGTAGGTCGAGAACACACCGCCACCAGCAGGGGTCTCTGGCTCCAGCCTGGCCCAGTAGATGGTTGCAGTTTCTGCTTCTGCCGGTAGGGGCGCCATCAGCCACTGACCATGTTGTTGTAGCTGCTGTGAGCACTGGATGCTGATGCCATCTGGAAATTGAATAATCACTCCCTTTGGCCCACACAGAATTCTGGCTTGAACGGCTGACAGCAAGTCCCTTCCCATCAAATTGATCGGAGTGTCTTTGGAATGGATGTATTTGTACCACAGTCTACACCCTGTCCGGGTGATCACAGTTTCAAGTGGTTTGGTAAAAGGCAGAGTACGTGGTTGTCCCGAGAAGCCGACTAAAGTTGTTGTTTTCTTTGACAGTGAGGATACAGGAAGGGCAGTGTTTATTGATGAATAAGTTGCTCCTGTGTCCACCAGCATCTTCACAGGTTTTTCTTTCCACTGTCACATGAAGCATTGGCTCCGCCGGGCCACTGCTTTCCTGGCTCCCTGGGCAGCCCTATTCAAATTGTCCACACCAGAGATCATCATGTTGGTAGTACTGACCTCCGTGCGTTTGTGGGCGGGTGGCTCCGCGCGGTCGATACTGTGGGCATTCTTTTGCCCAGTGGTCGGTTTCGCCGCAGATGAAACATGCGTTGGGCGAATGGGGTTTGTATGCTGCCCTCCCCGGGTAAGCAAGTGCACTCCCTCTGTATCCGCCCCGGAACTGGCCCCTTCCGCGCCCCACCACCTGAAGAGCCTGTGACATTTGCATTTCCTTTTTCTGTGATTTAGACTGTTTAGCTTCACCATGCATTTTTGCCAACTGTAATTTCAACAACTGTTTAGATAATGCGTCTGTCTCGTTTTCAACTTTAGCTTGTGACTCAGTGAACATTCTGCAGTGATGCAAAAAATGACGTTTAAATCGTTCTTCGGCACAAACCAGAATGTCAGGATCTGACATTAGCTGCTTCTTCACATCTGGCGGAAGTCCATCCAGCAGCGCCGTTCGGAAGAGCACCTCTGCCTCGTGCGTGAGAGCCGGATGTCGACCTGTGGTTTCAATCCAACTCTCCACACATGTTACATAATGTTGTGCAGGTGACATTTTCACATCATAAGGAAACATAGTGGGGGCCAGATCGGTGGGTTGTGGGAAAGTCAATTTAATGTTTTCAAACAGGGGCGCTGCTACTTGTGGCAAGGGCACCTCCCTCCCCAGTCTCGCTGTGCCTGCTGCTTCCTCAGTTGCCTGCAGTTGCACCAGGGAGCATGCTCCTGCCAACATCTGGCGCATGTCACCGAGTGTACAGCTCTGCCCACTCATCAGAGCCAAAAATTTGTTCAGCCACACCTTGCCTCCTCTGTGAAGTGGGGGCATATTTTCCATTATCGTGGTCACATCACGGAGCACCATGGGCTCGTAGTGCTGACCGCCCGATGTGGTCACCAGCGGACACATCAATTCATTTTTCTGCACCTCGGCCTGTGTCATCTGTCCCTGACCACTCCGCAAATTATATTTTCTCCGTGTCTCTCTCTCTCTCTCTCTCTCTCTCTCTCTCTTTCTCTCTCTCTCTGTTGCCCATTTTAACATCTGCGCTTCCTGTCTACGCTGCTCATCGGCTTGATCAATTTTCTTTTTTAGCTCCTCATTCTCGGCAGTAAGTCTATGCCAGCTTTCTCCTTTTGTCACATTGGACGGTTGAGGGCTCGGACCGGGGGTGGAGGTGTCCACGCGGGATGTGTCCACGCGGGATGTGTCCCCCTCCCGGGCCCGTCGCCTCTCTTTATTTACTGCTTGTTCAATCAACTGTACAATACTCTGATCCGCCCTTTCGCCTTCGCCCTCGACATCCACTACCATCCTACCACCCAACGTCACCACCGGATCCATTACTCCGGGGTCGCCGTACGGCGGCGGTCCAACATAGCTCACTCCGAGTTTCGGGGCACTCGGGTGTGTCACATCATGCAAAGATGGATAAATGCCCTTGTATTCATTTCTTTCCTTGTCTATTTTCACCGCTTTCTCTACCCTTCTTTCTCATGCTCTTGTTAGCCTGCCATTGTCCAAATCAAAAATGTTTTTTTCTTTTAACTGTCTTTCTTTTGAACCTCTAAATCGCTCGTGTTGCTAACCTAACCTAACCTTAAAGAAAGGACAAACAGATTACTCCCAATAGCTCCTCATTATTTACGAGTTAGCCCCCCTTTCTTGAACATTCTCTGATCCATGCCGTCTTCCTCCTCACACTGTGTGGATGCAGCACACAGGGTGTGCACATAAACGCACACACCGAGCGCGCACACAACCGCACGTACACACACACACACACACACACACACACGCATACGCACGCACGCACGCACGCACGCACAATCCATCTCTCATGTAGCTTCTTTGCCACTTTCTATCGGTCAATACCACTCACAATTTGCGCTTCCACATCAGCATATACATTCCTTCAATCTCACTGCTTCAAACATTCACTGAGAAACTCACACTGTCCCTGCCCCGCCCGGGCTATAGCACCCCCCGTGCGAGAGGGTCGCGGCATCAATGTTGACTGGTTACAGGCTGGCCATTTCCTGCAACAATCATGATGCCGGCCCACCGCCCGCGCGAGCATAGCACAGGCCCACGCATACAGCCCAGACCCGCGACTACGCGCGAGTGCAGGCTCGCCCATCAGTCTCAACCTCTCAAAGGGCAGGCCAACTTTGCTGTTGCGCCCTTCACCATGTTCACATTCGACATCTTTCAATGTCTTCTACACAACATTTGTTGTCTCTTATTCTCATCCTATCAAGCCACCGTTCTAGTAACTTTCTGTCACACACCTTATTTTCTCTACTGCCACACCTTGCTCATCTTAGTTTCTCTAACCAACTTAACTTAAACACACCATTCTTCCATAGAACACACATCACTCACACACACTCATATACACACCCACTCATGAGGATCCTCTGCGCGCACACTCTCTCTCCCCCCAATTTGGTTCATTTTGGATGTTTTAGCGGTCTGATCTCTCACAGGAGGAACTGTTACCACCGGATATTTTTTGAGGAGGCCTCACTTCCCCTCGGGGATCTCTTTATTAACCCCAGCTATTTGAATACGATCGTCACCGCACCCTTGTCCGCCACGACGAAGCACTAGGTCCCTGACCTATCAGTAGTACGCGTAAGTCCCTGACTTTACCGTACACGTTACACACGTAAGTTCCAAACTTATTCACCGTATGTATCTTAACTTCATGCACACCTTATTTGATCTGAACGACAGTCTCCTCTTAAATTTCCTCTTTCAATTTGCAGCATTTTGACTTATAGTAACAGGTATTCTGCTTACCTTATCGGTGATGAGCTCAGGGTTTAGGAAACGTCGTACCAGCTCAACGTTGTGCGCTTATTCCAAACGGTTCGCCGACCGGGAGACAGTGTCCCTGACACTGTCCGGTGTCTTGGCTAAAGACCACGAGTTGTCAATTACCCTTCTCTTGACATCACGTCCGCGGTCACCAAGAAATTGTTAGGTTACGGATTCTAGTTATTGATCTGACTCCAAATTGCGATCAACACTTAACACATAAATTGCTATGTCCTAATCCACACACTGGCGCACCTAACAATTTTGCAAGTTCGTTCTGTCAAAGAGAAGACCAGTAGATCAATCAGACCAAATTTACCAATTATTTATTCCTGACAAAGCGCACTAATACAGGCCTGGGTCCCGGGTCCCTCACACTAAAACTCGTGCGTTTTTGTGACCACCAAAAGACGACACATTCTTCCGGGTTGCCCAGTTTTAAAGAAACACAATATGAATATTAAAGCATGCAAAATATTGTGAGATGATTGGTCGATGGCCATCTCCTCCCCGGTCCAGGTGTCGCTGAGGTCAGACAGTTGGGTTTTTCCCTCGTAGGCCGGTCTCATAGACGTGCTGTTGTTCTTGTTCCTAACCGACCTTGAGATGATCTCCTCCGGTACTCCCTATCCGGGCCTATTCCACAACACTTTGAAGAAAACAAGTTCATGCAGTTTGTCTGCACATTCCTCGCCCCCCACCAATCCACACGTGCACTCTAATACTAGATATTATATTAATATGATTATAAGTTTAACACAAACTTAAAAAATATGTTTGCAAACTCCCAAAAGCACATTTCCCTTTATTAAGCAATTAGGTTTCTAACTCGGGATTTCTCCTCTCTCTAGCGTGTCTCTGCAACGGGGCCGGCGTGGCTGAGAGCGTCTGCAGTGCCGGCGGTCAGTGTATTTGCCTCCCCAATTACGGGGGCGAGGGCTGCGAGCAATGTGCGCCAGGCTACTACGGGTACCCGGAATGCGCTGGTGAGTTGTGTCACAATCTCCCCCTCCTCGAAAGTGTTTTGGGCTGACTATATCAGGCCTTCATTCTTCCAGCCTGCCAGTGTTCCCTGGAAGGCTCATACGGCAGCTTGTGCAACCCGCTGTCAGGTCAGTGTGTGTGTCTGCCCGGGGTGGTGGGCCAGCAGTGTGACCATTGCGCTTCGGGACGCAAGTTCCCTTCGTGTTCAGGTAACAAACGCCACCAAAAAATATCTGCTGTTTTGTTTTTTGGGTGGTTGGAGATTTATTCATCACTTTGTGCCTCCAGCTTCCATCAGTCAATGCAATCCGGATGGGACAGAGCGCACAGAACCTCAAACGGTAAAAAGATTATGAACTGAGCGGGGTACACATTTAATTTTTTTTCATATTGTTTATGTCAGTGCCCTATAACCGCACAAGTGGGTCACTCTCAGAATTTACACTGCTCAATCCAGTTCTTTGACTGCTTAGTGTTTTTTTTTTTGGGCAACGATAACGCAGCTGTGTTGCCAAATCTGCCTCCAGCAAACGAGGAAGTGCCCTTTTTCCTCCTTAAAGCGTAATTAAAATGAAGGAAAAGAGACTTCCTGCCCTTTTGAAAGGAAGCAAAACAAGAAATGAAAGCCACGTTTTGCTACCTTCGCCTTCACCATTTCTAATGTGTGGAAGAAAGAGAAGCTGAAGATTGAAATCATGATCAAATATATCTATTTTTAAAAAACAACCTTTTCTAGATTGTGGCCTCCCTCCTTTATTTCAGGGTTTCTGCCGCTGCCGAGTCAACACGGAGGGTGCATTATGCGACAAGTGCAAGGCTCTTCACTGGAACCTGGCAGCCGACAACGTATACGGCTGTGAAGGTAACTTTCCAAAGCCCCCCGATTTCAACCAGCTTCCAGCCAGCCATCTTGGAGATGGTTATTATGTAAAAAGACTTGAGTTTGGCATGGAAGCAAGTTGAAATGAAAAAGAAAGGTCTGGGCCTCCTGCTTTACTTGGATACTTTTACTACTTACAAGAATGTGACCTCTACAACAAGAAGGGAAGAAAAGAAAAAAAAGTTTTTAATATCTAAAGAATGCCTCTGCTGGATATTTATGGGGATGTTTTGATTTCACTCGGCTGACTTTAAAGGTCCCGGTGAGCTTTTGAGCGCTTGCTCTTCACCCATGAAAGTATCCTGCAATCAGAGTCTATTCAGCACATAACCATCCCCTCTTTCTTTCTTTCCTTTCTTTTTTTTTTTTTTTTTTTTAATTTAATTCCAGGGTGCAGGTGTGAAGTCAAAGGGACACTAAGTGGTGTTGGAGACTGTGAGCAGGTAGTGAATTTGAGACTCATGTGGTTTTGTTAAAATTGTTGTCAATTACTTTTTGATTTCCGTCTTGTGTCTACAATATGTTAATCGAATCGGCGTGCCTATTTTTTTTTTAAATTTGTGCAGAGAAATGGTCAGTGCCGCTGCAAGCCTCGTGTGGGCGGGCGTACGTGCGACTCCTGCCACGACGGCTACTTCCTGTTGCAGAAAAAGAATTATTTCGGCTGCCAAGGTGAATCCATGTGGTTGTTCTTCTTGACCCAAAAATCATTCTAATCATATTTGAATCCCTTGCAGGTTGTGAGTGCGACGTAGGTGGCGCTATCAACGCGACTTGCGACACGGCGTCCGGCCAATGCCGTTGCCGTAGCAACGTAGACGGCCTGAAATGCACACAGTAGGACTTGTCCAAACATTTTACCAAGATTGTTGCATTGTTGTGGTTTTATTTCAAGCTGCTGCGTTTCCTCTCAGACCAGCGCCGAGTTTTTATTTCCCCGACTTGCATCAGTTCAAGTTTGAAGTGGAGGAGGGCACGGCACCAAACGGCAGGCCTGTTCGTTTCGCTTACGACCCGCAAGAGTTCCCAGAGTTCAGCTGGAGAGGTTATGCTGAGCTGTCCCCTGCACAGGTGAGGACGCATTCCAAATAATAATACAGTTCAAAATATTCATATAATTTATTATTTTACTGTCATCATTTGTTTATCTCATCCAAAAATACAAATTAAATAATACTGTATAGTGTTTTCAAATATGAGCCCTTGTGAGTGAGTCATTCCCCGAAATGGTTGCTACGAGATGGCGGCAAATCACTACGTTTGACTCAATGAAGCTCCTCAACTCACTTCACCATAGGGCCTTGGCGACAAAGTAATACTTGTACGTCTCATTAAAGTTAGCAAAAACCACACTGGCGGTATCTTAAACATTTCCTGTACATTTCTCCATACTAAATGCCTTACCTCGTCCTCCTTTTACTCTTCTGCTCTTCAGATATCCATGTGATGTTTTCTATCCACCTCTTCTTCCTAAACATTTCAATCTTATGCAATTTCTGTAGCTTCCTCTCAGCTCTTCTGCAGCAATTTCTTGAGCTGTGTCTTTTCAGCCAGAGGTGATCCTTTCCCTTCCACTCGGCTTTCCCGCTACTTTCCACATTGTAATGCGCTACGCCACCCCCCGGTATAACGGAAGGGCCACACGATTAAGAGCGAGGGTCACAGTGGCGGATGAAGCCGGCTCGCAGCGGTGCTGCGACTGTAAGTGGAGGCCCTCGCTTCGTTTGCCTTTTTTTTTTTTTCCTCCGCCATCTTGCCGTGTGTTGATTAACCCTCGTGTGATTGCGCAATTGCTTTGCCCCCTTAACCCCCGCCAAAGCGGATCCCATGTCTGATCCAGTCAGTTTTTTTTTCATTTTTATTATCCCCGCAGAGTGAAGTCAGAGTTGTAGTGCATGTTGAGCTGAAAGATGCCAGGCACAACTTATTCCGCGTGGTGCTGCGATTCACTAACCCCAGCCGTGCCGGTGTGAGTGGTAGCGTCCAGGCGGCCAATTACAGAAGCCGTGTGGGTAAGTCAGCCTCTGGAGAGTGAAATCCCACATGAAAACAAAATCAGAGGTTCTCAGTCGGTTTCACTCGGGACCCACATTTTCCCAAGGTCGTGAAGGCTCCGTTTGCACAGAATTCCACTACTTGAGGCACGCAGAGCAAATATAGCACTTCTTGTAAGATATCACATTTTTAAAGCCAAAGAGCACATTATTACGGAATCTAAGAATCACGTTGTCATTTATAAGAAATAAAAATAAAGAAAATGGAATTGACAATACCCATACGTCTACAATGAAGCCACAAAATTACAATGACTGTCCTGTGCAGAGTTGGCACCAAGCCGATTTTGGGTCCCGACCCACTAGTTGAGAATCACTGATTGAAACGAACGCATCATGGAAGCCTTTTGACTTTTTTTTTTTAAAGATTGACTCAAATGTCTCGTTAAATGTCTCTCACATGTGTGCGCCTGCAGCATCACATCAGAGTAAGGAAGTGATTTTCCCTGAAAGTCGGCACCCATCGTTCCTCACCGTGCCCGGAGACGGGTTTGCTGAGCCCTTTGCTTTGACGCCCGGCAACTGGATCATCCGCATCATAGCGCCCGGGGTTCTCCTTGTGAGTTGCCTCAACACATGCATCCATCTCTGATTAAAACAATAACAAAAGTATCTTTTGCTCTTCAGGACTATTTGGTCCTGCTGCCTCAGGATTACTACGAGGCCCCGCTGTTGCAC
Organism: Syngnathus scovelli; assembly: GCF_024217435.2. NCBI lineage: Eukaryota > Metazoa > Chordata > Actinopteri > Syngnathiformes > Syngnathidae > Syngnathus > Syngnathus scovelli. Next base: position 5,053,467 of record NC_090863.1, read on the forward strand.
AAGGAGATCACAGAGCCGTGCACATACGTGCCCACGCAGCAAAGGGATAAAAAGTAATTTTGTATTTTCTTTGTTTCAAGTCAGAGAGGCACGCGGCATTTTTTCGGGCTTTACTTTGACTGTCCATTATGTCTGGCAGCTGTTTGCTGTTCAAGCACGCGGCCATGGATGCCTTCGGCTGGGCTTTGGGCTCGCAGGGAAGCCTCTCGAGTCGGAGGGGCCGCAAGAGGAGGCAAGCCCCCGTGCGACGGCCCACCCCGGATCACCCTGACATGGCCTTTCTGCATGGCACACAGGTGACGCAAGAGAAATGCATTATACCACTTTCATGCTTCCAACTGTAGTGTTGCTCATATTGTGTGCCTTCCTACCATGCAGTCTCAGCTGCAGCTCAGTCTGCCTGTTGCTCATCCCGGTCCTCACGCTCTCATCCTGGAGTATGCCAGCCAGGTGGACAGTGTCCAGAATGTCAACATCCTGGTGGGTGTCCAGCAGGGTGGACAGATTCGTGCCAGAGCCAACGTTTACAGCTGTGACTACAGGTGAGTCCTGCAAACGGCCAGCTTTATTTGCAAATGTTTCATCACCAAATTTTTGTGTAGCTTTTTGTGCCGGAGCGTGGCATTGGACAGCAAGAACCAGGTGGCTATGCTGCAGCTGGCTCACAGGGCACAGCTTCTCCTGCAGATATCCACAGCTTCCTTCTTACTGGTGAGAAAGGTCTTTGCGAGACGGACGTCTGGCTTTCTGAAGATGCTGAGTCAACCATGCGTTTGTGTGCAGCACAAAGTGTACGCTGTTCCTGCTAAGGAGTTCTCCATGGAGTATGTGGAGGCCAAAGTGCTTTGCGTCTCCACTCACGGTCGCTTCACTGAAGACAGGTAGATGTACTCAATTGCAGCATTTGGCGTGCTGCCTTATTTACTAATAGAGGCTTACGATAGGTCAAGAGAAAAGTTCACAATAGGTCAGTTGCTCACAGTATGGTACAAGTGAGTACCAGTCGTGGCACGCAGGCGCCCTCTAGTGTTAGGATGGGCAATTTAAATGCTGGACAGGGCCCAGAATTTGAAATATGGACAAAATAAATGTGAAAAATGCCTTCTGGCACTAAATTTTACTTTAAAATCTCAACCATCACATGTTTGTGGTTTTAGTCAGCACTGCCTTGTGAGCCACTTGAACAAGCCTTCGCCGGGCTGGATTTTGCACGCGGCCCGTGACGGGGAACTCAGCGCCGCCCGCCATCAAGGAGACAACGCAGACTGGCGGCAGAGACGACAGTCCGACTTATCCCGTCACGGTGACAAGATTCTCCTCAAATACCCTCAGGTATCACAGAATCTCACCTCGGCGCCTTGGTTGGGTCACATCGAGTCATTTTAAAAGTCTTTCCGTCCATTCAGACGGAGATAAGCTTCACCCCCAAGGTGCCCCTCCCTGGCAGATATGTGCTCGTTGTGGATTATCGCCAGCCGGAGCACGTTACCTTTCCCGTGGAAGTCCGAGTGGACACCGGCTATAAGTGGAAGGGTACGTTCAGCTACCAGTGAAGCCTGCTTTTCTTCTCTCATCACTTCCTGAACTGTGTAGCCCGTGCTTTCCTCACAGGTTCCATCAACGTGACGTTCTGCCCCTCGGTGTCTGGCTGCAGAGACGTGCTGGTCGCTGACGGCCGCACCGTCCTCGACTTTTCCCAGCAATCTTGGCAGCTGCCAAGAATCTCTGTGATTGTTCCTCCTCGCAAGACTCTCATTCTGGTCAGTGTTTTTTTTTTTTTTTCTCATCCAGTTTTTATTGTGCTTGGTGTTCTTGAGATTTATTTCCTGTTCTTTTCTCTACTCTTGTGTATAGGATCATATATTGCTGGTTCCTGAGAGTCGTTACAGCCCAGACGTCCTGAGAGAGAAGCCTCTGGATAAGTCCGCACTTTTTATCCAGCAGTGCCGAGGAGAAGGCTTCTTCATTGAGTAGGTGCTCATTTTAAATCCGCCGCTCTTTGAAGGATTTCAAACTTGCTATCCTGAACTCTTCTTTCTGAAACAACAAGCCTGAAATTGAAATTGAACATAAAACCCGACCGCAGCGGCGATGTAAAAGTCTTGCTTGCTTGTCTCCTCAGCCCCAGAACATCTTCCCAATTCTGCAGAGACTCTGCTCGCTCTCTGGTGGCATTTTACAACGACGGGGCTCTGCCTTGCGAATGTGACCAGTCTGGATCCACCGGATCTGCGTGTGACCCAGTCGGGGGACAATGTCCCTGCAGACCTCACGTCATCGGTCGGAGGTGTACAAAGTGCACCACGGGCTACTTTGGCTTCCCCTACTGCAGACGTGAGTGGAAGGCAAACTTGCACAACATCCACCGGCGCATATTGCAATGTCTTCCTCCGCAGCGTGCGAGTGCGGCCGCCGGCTGTGCGACGAGGTGACGGGCCGCTGCTTATGCCCGCCTCAGACCGTCAGGCCGGCCTGCGACGTGTGTCGGAACCAGACGTTCAGTTATCATCCCCTGCTGGGCTGCCAGGGCTGCGACTGCTCCGGGAACGGCCTGCGAGATAACGCCTGGCCCGGCTGCCACCACGTCACCGGACAGTGCAGGTGAACGTTCGTCTTGTGGCCTTTTCTTCCTTCGCTTAGCAACTACCTGACCGTGTGTGTGTGTGTAGCTGCAAGCCCAGGGTTGGCGGGCGCCAGTGTGATCGCTGCGCCGCGGGTTATTACCGCTTTCCCGATTGCGTCCCCTGCGACTGCGAGCAAGGCGGGGTCACGCCCGACGTGTGTCACCCCGACACCGGGATGTGTCTTTGCAAGGTACGCCGAATACGCCAAATTGTCTGCTTGCCTGTTTACCCTCTCTGTGTATGTCTGTAGAAAAATGTAGCCGGTGTCAGGTGCGACACATGTCGGGACGGCTCCTTCTACTTTGACCCGTCCGACCCTAACGGGTGCACCGGCTGCTTCTGCTTCGGAGCCACCGACAAGTGTCACAGCTCCAGAAAACGCAGGGGCAAGGTCGGCGTCGTGTGCACAATTGCAGGCAAACACGAACGTCAAATGACATCAGTCGTTATCTCACTCACCGTTTTTTTAGTTTGTGGACATGCGCGGATGGAGGTTGGAACGTTCCGACCGCCGAGAGATTCCGTCCGTGTTGAACGTGGCCAGTAACACGGCGGTGGCGGACATTCAGGAGCTTCCGTCTTCCATTCAAGCTCTGCACTGGGTGGCGCCGGCCTCGTACCAGGGAGACAGGGTGAGTCCGAGACTTAAGAAGCTTCATCAAAATACACTTAAAGAAGAATGAGTCATTGTTTTTTTTCCATCTTCTTATTTGGTACAGGCTAATGGCTGTATTTTTGTCCTCCCAGGTTTCATCTTATGGTGGTTTCCTCACCTACCAGTCTAAATCCTTTGGCATTCCCAGTGAGGGAATGATTCTGATAGACACAACACCTGATGTCCTACTGATTGTAAGTCAACCTGTTTTCTGTCAGTATTGTTGTTTTAATAAACATTTTCATGTTTTGGTTCTAGAGTAAGGACATGACACTGGTCCATTTTGCTCTAAAAGTCCAGTTGCCAGACAGACTGTATCAAGGCCGAGTCCAGATTGTTGAGGTAAACAAATCAAAACAGCTCACAGCTTGTCAGACTACGTTTAGATTCATATTAGATCCTGCTTTGTTATTCTTTTGTCCACCTGCTTTTTTTCTGTTGTCCACAGGGAAACTGGCGCCATGCTGGCACCAACAGGCCCGTGTCCAGAGAAGAGCTGATGATGGTTCTGGCAGGTCTGGCGCGTCTGGAGATCCGAGCCTTGTATTTTACGCAGAGCCAGCGGCTCAGTCTGGGCCAGGTGGGCTTAGAGGAAGCCACCGATACGGGGACGGGGGGTCCTGGGAACACCGTGGAGGTCTGCTCCTGCCCTCCTCAGTTTGCCGGAGACTCCTGCCAGGTGAGTGGAATTTGTCAATTTGATCTTGAGCAATTCCACTGCCTGTGCCGCCATCCCCATAGCAGCACTGAGAAAGAACGGGGAGGATCACCTTCTCAGGTGTGAAATAGCGTGGTGTCATCTCGCTGGGGAGGGACCGCCTCTACTAAGGTTGTCCCGACACGCCCGGAATAAACGTAACACCCTTCTGCCCTGGGGGCCAAAGTCTTCAGCTGAAGACTTGGGCGGAATGTACCGCTAGGAAATAACTGGCCGGCCAAAATGGCGTGCCCTCGGGCTATGACGGGACGGCGATGCACAATCACGCAGACATAATATTAGCTGTTATAAAGCCGGGATCGCTGCCATGGCTGCTGAAAAAAAGACCCCCCCATACACACATTCCATCTAGTCTCTGGAACTCTTTGTTGAGATTCAGTGTTTGTTTTCCACCTCCGCTTATAAGAGCAGTACAGTGAGATAGTGGTTCGCGTGTTTGCAACACTGTCGAGTGGTCGTGGGTTTGAACCCTTAAGCGATGGATGGAAATTACACATGAGGCAAGCTTGGATTTGGTAAAGGAAGTTGAGTCTACAAGTGGAGAAATCTCACCTGACCTCACAGTTACTCATAAACTAGAGCGATTTTTATTGTGTATGCACTCAATCCCCTACAGTTTAAGTGTGTGTGTGTGTGTGTCAAAGTCCAGCAGACACACCTCAACAATGTTTGTGTGTGTTTGTTTTCACGCTATGATTCAGGTGTGAGTCGACTGTCTGAGGGTGTCTGACACAACTGTAAAACACACACACAGTCACATACACACACACACACACACACACACACACACACACACACACACACACACACACACACACACACACACACACACACACACACACTAATCGCGTCTTTGTAAATTTGCCAGACCCTTTATAGGCAAAAATCAACAATTCTATGTCTATGCTTTATATAATATTACAAATTGGATTATTTGCTGATATCTCACAATGTTCACTGCTCTCATCTTATCAGATGGTATTCAGCCATATTTGTGTGTGTGTGTGTGTTTGTGTGTGTGTGTGTATGAAGTGAAAAAGGAATGAGAGCGCACCTTAACAACGGCATGTGCGTGCTTGTGCCTCTGCCTCCGTACAGTCAGTCGGAGATGGGGCGTGTCCTCATTGTCAGTGTGGGTGGTTTAAGAGGCCGAAGCAGGGGAAAGTGGAGCGTTATTTCACACGGACTCAACATCGGCAATAATGTCAGATAGCTCGATGGCCCGACACCGGCACTCCGGTGGGCTTTTTCTCAGGATCGTGCTGTTGGGGTCTCTGATGGCGCTGTGCTGGGCCGGCAACAGGCCCCGACAGGGAGGGGCGACTCGACCCAGACACAGCAAACATGTTGGCAGATTGAGGTTGAGACCGCAGGCGGATCAGTGGTTGGTGTATCCCAGCTTAAACGGGCAAGAGAGCGACGGGGTACATGTGGTCGGCTTTCCTTCTTTCAACAACGACTTGGCCAGGAATCGAATTGAGGTAAAGGGTTGCTCTCTAGGTGTGTTTGTTCATCTGGGGAGGAAGGGGCAAAGGCCGCGCTCCGGGCACTTTAGATTTGCTCGTTCTTTGAAGGGCGTCTCGAGAGATTTGACGGAATTGTGCTACAAGAAGAAATATATATTGGATGAATTCAAAGTCTCAAGTGGGCTGTTATATTTTTTTGTTCTCTTTTTTTCATTGTAGACATGCGCCGCCGGACACTTTCGAGATGGCAACGGGCCATTTCTGGGTCGCTGTGTGCCGTGCAATTGTAACGGTCTGGCAGAGCAGTGCGAGGACTGGACCGGGAAGTGTCTGGTGAGCTCGCGCTACTCAAATACTCCATTACAGTTCATGCTCCAATCACAAGCCATTTTAAAAAGGACCTGACAAAAAAAATACACTTTGACAGTCTATCTCGTGTTTCCCCCATTTTATTTATTTTTTTAATCACCACAAAAGTTTGCTATGGCGTGGTGCTTTTCTCCTTGTCATTATTCTCCTTGAAGGGAGGATGAGTCTGTACACATTTGAACATCTCAATCATCTCCATTACGTTATGGTCATGCAAGACCGGGCCTGCGTTGCCGCGTGTGCGCCGCCCTTGCAGAGACATCAAACGCATTCTCTACTACAAGTCGACGCTCTTCTTGGAGTGTGTGTGTGTGCGTGGACGAAAAGACTTGATGGTCCGCTTGCAAAGTGCATACCCAAAAGTCCAATTTTGTCCTCTGTCTGTCTCAGAATTGTCAATACAACACAGCTGGAGACAGATGTGAATACTGCAGAGAGGGTTACTATGGTAACGCGGCTCAGAGGACGTGCAAGCTGTGTCCCTGCCCTTTCAGTACGGCCACAAACAGGTGACTTAAGACAAACCAAAACAAAGAAACAGAACTAGATGTTATCTAGTTACACAACTCACACGTTACATTTTTAGCTTTGCGGTCGCTTGCCGAGAGATCTTCGGCGACTTCCAGTGCATTTGCAGGACGGGATACACCGGAGAAAAATGCGAAAAGTAAGTGCAAATCCACAATACAGTGGAAATTTCAAACGTCATTTCTTCTCTGCTAGGATGGATTTCCACTTTTTTATTTCTGTTTGTTACAGGTGCGCTCCTGGGTTCTATGGTGACCCGCTAATTCCGGGGGGAAGCTGTCGCCTTTGTAATTGTGGCGGAAACGGCAACACCTGTGATCCTAGTACCGGAGGTGACATCATCCATTAAATAATATATTCAAATGTATCTTCATCTTTAGGGTTTTATTCATTTGGCATTTAATAATATGTTTTGAATTACTGCAGTTTGCAAGAACACACTGGAACCCGGAGACACAAACACAGAAGACCGCTGCTTCGGTGAGTCAACGAGAAAAAAAAGAAAAGAAAAGAGTCTTAGGGTTAGTTTTTGAAACGCTCTCTTGTTTTTGTTTTTTAGAGTGTGACAATTGCGCTCAGACTCTACTGAAAGATTTGGATATGCTGGACATCCAACTGCTACGGATAAAAATTCAGATGGACAACGCCTCCGCCAGCGCCTCCTCCCAGGAAAGGCTCAGGAAGCTGGAGCGAGCCGTTACGGACACCAAGGTAACCATGCTGGATCTCGGGAATCCCGATGCCTCACCTTGTCGTGGCTTCGTTCTATGCTGACACTCATGCTTACGTGGCAAATGCCGGTGGGCAGGGATGGGTGTGCTCATTCAAACGTTTCAGATGGGATCACTGATAAGGAGTCATCAGGCTTTTTTGTCTCACACTGTGCCTCAACTTGATTTGGAAACATTCCCCAAAAATTAACAAGACATATTCTTGACATTTTCACATTTATATGAAGTTTATGCTACTTACAAATCATATTTTGACGACGTGGCAGTAAAACAGGGCCAAAATCCAAAGGTCAGACAGTGAGGCAGGGCAACAATCTACTTGAGTTGAAGAATTTTTTTATTTTTATTTTGTGTTATATCAAAATATAAATATACATTTTTGTTTTTGGCAGAATCTGGTGATCAAATACAGCACCTCTGTCAACGGTCAAAGTTCCAGGCTCAAACAACTGAAAGACGACATGTTGACTCTTTCCGACGACATTGGCTCTCTTCAAGACAAGGTCATTATTATTTATTTTTTTATTTAGGATGAAATCCATCCATTGAGTGTAATGTGTGACTTTGATTCACGTTCAGGCTGACCAGACAGCTATAGATGCTGACAAAGCAGTTCTAGGGGTTGAAAAAAGCCACAAGCGGGCTCAGGATATGGACCAAGCCATTCAAGACATGCTCAAGAAAATCCAAGGTAAAGTCGATGAGACGCCGTTGGCTGAAGATGAGCGACCTTCATTCGTCCTCTTGGTGCTTTCAGCTATGCTGGAGCAGCTGAAGGACGCCGGCTCCAGCGGGGGAACGCAGCCTGGCGAGAATGCCAAGAAGATGCTGGAGGACGCCCAGCGCATGGTGAAGGAAATGGAGAACAGGAACTTCACGCCACAGAAGACCGCCGCCGATAAGGAAAGGGAGGAGGCCAGGAAACGTAAGACGTAGTACCTTTAACGCTTGGACAGCATGAAGACCTCATTCAAGCTTTCCGCATCCGAGTGCATTGTCATCAAAGCGTAGGATTGATCAATTAACTTGTCTAAACTGCTCCTTTCTTCAGTCCTGGACTACATCAAGAACGACATGAGTAAACAGCTGGACCAGAACGTCGCCTCGGCAACAAAGTTGAAAGAGGAGCTGAAGGACTACGACGCCAAACTGAAGGAGCTGGACACGGCTCTGCAGGACGCCACGGAGCTGGTGAAGAAAGCCAACGTCCAGAACGGACTCAACGCTCAGGCTCTCCCCGCGCTGAGGGTAAAACTAAACGCATGCGCTCTATAAGCGTGAGAACTGAAGATCAAGTGCAGCTCAGAAAGAAAGAAAAAAAAAAAAACATCTGATGAAATCTAAATCGTTGATTTGTCAGATGTACCTAATGTTTTGACCCACAGGATCGCATCAACAACCTAAAGAAGGAGCGCAAGATTGTCAAGGAGCAGGTGACCATGGCGGCGAACGAGCTGAAGAAAATAGAAGATTTAGTCCAAGGGCTTTCCAACAACAAAACGGTGCGCAAGCTTGAACACTACACTCCTACTGAACACCCCGAGGACTCAAAACACCAGAAGAATTTGGCAAATATTATTACTCTATTATGATAAACGAGGCGATGGAATTGAGATAGCTGTCACGTCCTAACATGCCGTCCCCGCAGATAAAGATTGCTGCGTCTCGTCCTTGTTGCTGAGGTGAGGTCACTGGAATTCTGAAAATATGCTTTGCTTTGCCAGGTGTACGAAAAGTTGGCCGCTGAGCTGGATGGCGGCAAGACCGATTTGACCAAGAAAGTCAATGAGATGTCCAAAGTGGCAGCCAAGGAGGACGTCGTGGAAGCGGCCGAGGACCACGCCGAGAATCTCAAGAAGCTGTCCAAGGAACTGGAGGAGTACGTTGGCAACGACGGCTAACGAGACGGCGACTTTGCCAACTCCACCGACACTCTGAACTCTTGTGTCTTTGCAGTGCCGTGAAGACTGCAAGCGATCGCCCAGAGGTACGTAACGCTAACGACGCCATCAATGCCTACAAGAATATCACGGACGCCGTCCAAGCCGCAGAAGCCGCCGCCAACCAAGCCAAAGAAGCCGCCAACAGCGCCTTGACCGTAAGATTCTTCTTTACCCCCCCCAAAAAATGATCACAAATTTGCCATCACAAATACCTTGTAATATGTATCATGAATGTTTGTTTTATAGAATGTAAAAAACCAAAAACTGGCAGAAAGGGCCAAAGACCTGAATGAGAATGGCGTCGAACTGGTGCAGAATGCAGAAGAAGCACAAAATGTCTTGGATGGTAATCACCTCTTCTTTTTCACTTTCTCTCACTTACACAAGCGCGCACGCACACACGCACTCACATCTTCTTCCTTTTTCTTTCCCAGATGCTGCCAGGGAAATTCCTGACATCAAGCGGCGCCTGAAGAATGGCGAGGACAAAAAGAATGATCTTGAGGCTGAGCTTCAGAATGCACGAACGCAGCTGAATGACATTAGAAGAGGTAGTGTGCCACAGGGATTGCCACGTCTGCAGGATTGTGCAGGAACCTCCAACCCCTTTTCTTCCCCTCAGATGACATTGTGGATATGATCGACGAGGCCAAGAGGAAGGCCGCTTTGGCCAACGGCTCGGCCAGCGACACCATGGACAAGCTGGACGCCATCAGGAAAGAAATGGCAAAGATCAACGTCGGCCCCGGGGATTCCAACCTCGGCGGCGCGTTGGACGACGTGGAGCAAACAGGTGAGAAGACCAAAGAAGACCAAAGAAAGTCCCTGTCATGCAATTTGTCAACCGTTTTCAGTGAGGAACTTGTTGAAAAGCATCCCGACGCTGAGCGACAAGATCACGGAGATGGAGACCTTGACCTCGCAGTTTACGCAACTGAACAACATCTCATACAACGTCAAGAAACTGAAGGAGCTCATCAACAAAGCACGCGACGCCGCTAACAGGGTGACGGCCCGCTCTTTGTCAAGCATCATGCGCAGTGGCGGAGCTACGTGGTGCCCATGGCGGGTAAAGTTCTTCTCCTAACGATTTTCCGTGCCTTCCCCCAGATTACCATCCCGATGAAGTTCAACGGCAACAGCCACGTGCAGTTGCATCCCCCCAAGAACCTGGAGGAACTGAAGGCCTACACCGATTTGACCCTGTCCCTGCAGAGGCCCGAGGGCAGGGGCGATGGAAGACGCAGACGCAGGCAGGCGGCAGACAAAGGAGACATGTTTGTGATGTACCTTGGCAACAAAGATGTGAGTCTGGGAAGGGAGGGAGGGGACGGATGGATGAATTGAAATCCTCACGCAAACGGCCTTCTCTAGCCCTCAAAGAACTACATCGGCATGGTCTTGAGGAACAACGTGCTGTACGGTGTCTACAAGCTGAACGGACTTGAGCACTCGATCAAAACGGATTCCATCACCACATCTCCGTCCGAGCCAGCCAAGTTTGATAAAGTCGACCTGCGCAGGTAAAGTGCCAAAATCGTCTCCAGACAAAAATCTTTGCACCAAAATTCAAGTTCTCCTCAAAATGTGACATACTCAAATCTTGCTCACTTGTTTGCTCGTTGTCATTTAGAATTTATCAAGATGCAGAGTTGACCCTCACTAAAGACTACACGTCGGACACTCCCGGCATTCCGACCGTGGGCACCAACCGGGGAACCGAAATGAAAAACCTTCTGGACTTCACCCCGGAAGATCTGGTTTTCTTCGTGGGAGGTTACCCTTCCAACTTCACCGTGAGTCCGAGGAGGTCACTATCCCGACCGACATGACGCCAGCTAAAATGCTTTGTGTTTTCTTTCTCCTCGCCAGCCTCCAGCGCCCCTCAAATATCCCATGTACAAAGGCTGCATCGAGATGGCCTACTTTAACGACAGGGTTGTCAGTCTGTACAATTTCAAGCACAAAGACAACATCAATGTGGAAACTCCATGCAAGAGGTTGGTCTCTGTTTGGGTGGCAATTATTTCTGATTATATTATTTAAACTGTATTATTACTATATAATTTGAAATGAAATTATATTATTATTATTATTATATACAAGCTACATTTTGACACTTGTTTTATTTTTTTAAATACTGAAAAAATTACTTTTCAGTCACCATGATGAAACTTATTGAGTGTCAAGATAACAATTTTTTCACTTTGCATTTCTGATTTCAATATCTGCTTGTTTTGGCGTACACAGGTATGTTTCTCCGCTGGGCTTTTACTTGGAGGGCACTGGCTATGGCCGCGTGAATATCGACAAGAAGACAAATGTCCTCCTCATCGGCATGTCCATCTTGACGCATGCGGAAAACGGGCTGCTCTTGTACATTGAGAACCAGGTAAGTCCTTCTTGGTAATGTGTCTCTTTGGAATTGTTTTGTCATGACATCATTAGGACATTTTTGCAATGTTTTTAAAAAAAAAAAATGTCCCCATCTTGTTTCCTTCCCACATAAGGGCAATTACTTCACCGTGACAGTAGAGAAGGGTGCCATCCACCTGCGTAGCAACTTGCTGCCAGAACCAGCCACAAATGACGTGAAATCGTTCCCGGTAAGTCAAAGCTTCGTGACTTCATGACGCTACCATCAGAATAGTCACGTTCTTTTTTTTTTTTCTCCCCTCAGGTCAGCGATTGGGTGGACATTCTCATCATTTTAACCAGCAAGGGTAAATTTACAGTCCGCATAGCCAATAAGGAGGTGGCCACCGCCCAAGTCCAGTTCGTCATGGATGACTTTAAAGAGTTCTACATCGGTGGTGCGCCAATGGAAATGAGGGACAAGTATGCATATCAGATTTTTGCTTCTTGCTAAGTGTGAGGAAAGCTTGTTGTCACACTAACCGGCTTCTCTGCTGGCTGGCAGGAACAACATCACCATGCAAGCCCTCAGAGGCTGCTTGAACAACTTTAAGCTCAACCAAAATTTCAAACTGATCGACGAGAAAGTCGGCATCAGCAAAGGTTGTCCCAAAGATTCCCTGGTACGTTTCTTGTTTTTTTAAAAATATTGCAGTCTGGGATCAAAATGACCCTTATGCATACGCTTGTCATCGCAGACCTCTCGGAAAGCAGAGTTCAGCCTCGGGAGCTCCCTCTCGGCGGACCTGTCCGACTTGAGTCTTGCCAACGACATGTCCGTGTCGCTGGGATTCATGAGCACCGACAAGGACGGCATCCTCCTCCAGTCGAAAAAAGCGGTCAGTCCCTGAAAGCTCGACCGTGACGTCGCTTTGTCTTCAAAGCCATCATTCACAATCAATTGCTTTATTTATTCCTTCAGGCTAACGACATTCACCTGGCTTTGCAAAATGGCAACGTGGTTGTGTCTTTGAGCAACAAGATGTGGATCTCAAACAAGAAATACGACGATGGCCACTGGCATTATTTGACCGTGTCCAGAAAAGCCGGCAGGTAGGACAACGACGCGTCAATCCGTGGCCATTTGCAATTTCGTTGTCAAAATAGAAAATACTACATCATATCAGAGTCGAAGCTAGCTCACATTTTTTTTCATGGCTGCCCACAGGACGGAGATGCTCATCGATGATGACGACACCGGCACGGAGCAGAGCGGAAGCATCTCCGTGCCGGACACCGGTAGCTCGGTGATTCTGGGCCGAGACAAGTTCAAAGGCTGCATCTCCAACCTCTACACCAGACGGTGATTATCACGGACGAGTCGCGTCCGCTCGTCATCGCTTTTTGAACGGCGTGATTTTTGTTTCGCTCGCAGGCCCAGCAATTTGTACAAGCCCGAAGACTTCAGCGAATTCAGGTCGTCCGGAGATGTCCTGTCGGACGTGTGCACCCCCGACAGTCCTGTCCAACAGATGCTCTATCGTGACCCCAAGAAGGTGAGCGAAAAGGACCCAACAATTACTGGCAACAGCAAAAAGTTTCGTTTTCAGCAAGCAGGATAAATTCTGCCCAAATTCGTTGTGGCTAACAGCAGCTCATGTGTGAGTGAGCTTAATTGCTGTTCTATCGGGCCCATCCCAGCCCGGTGCTCTCTGCCGTTGAAAGGTGTGACTTGATATATTTGACTGACTTGATTCTGCTGCCTCATTTCCAGAGATGAAGAAGGAGGAGCCTAAAGACCCGCTGACGAGAGTCTAATCGTAACACGCTTGGCCGTCATTCATTCAATCAATAAAAGCAACAGGAGCATCATAATCCATTCCACATTTCATATCCATGTTTTATCTCTTCAGATGTTTCTATGCTTAAGCGGTACTCATAAATAACAAGGCTTGACTGAAAACATCTCATTGTCTCTTTCTTCCATGATGACAGTAACACACAAGCACTCCATCATTTACCATTTCAATCGTGACATGTGCAACTTCACTTATTTCGCAGTGATGACAGGATTGGAAGTTAAAAAAAAAAGGGATGGACGAATAGAAACTAAACATCTACAGATGACCATCATTTTTTATTTATTTGTATTTGACATGGACTAACAAGACCCCCCCCCCCCCCAAATGTAAATCATCAGACGCTTTTAGAATCTGCATGACACGCAATTAAAACAATGGCAATTTAGAAGCATTAGTTTTTTTAATGAAGTAGCATCGCATAAAAATGATAATGCTCAGATTGTGCTTATGAACGCTTTTGAAATCCCAACTGGAGAAAGATATCCAATTACAGCACGTTCTCCTGACCCACATGGATTGAACTGCACAAACGTTAGAGATACAATCCGTAATGCTAGATTAACATCGCACCTGGAAATAAAAAATAAACATCCCTTAGCTCTCGAAAGTCAATTCCTATGAGGACTTTCAAGAAATATTATATGACACTCAGTTGTTCTATCTTTGCTTTCCACATCCCATACAAAATATAACATTCATAAAAATGGAATTAAAATATTAATTCTACTGGTTTTAGCAATCACAGTCAGAGCAGACTTAAAACGTGAATAATAATATATATACAGTCCATATGTTCATCCATTTTGTATGACTTAAATCCAAATGTATTTTTTACAATGGCTATTTGCAAGCCCGTTGGTACACGTCAGGCCCAAAATGTATCCGACCCTACTCACAGCACCCCGGCATTAACGTTGCACAACAGCACATTCCAAATTTAACGTGCGTGCGCTTGTCATGAAAGTGAAAAGCCGCGCTTGATCGCCTCTCAACAGACACTCGAGAAATACTTGGTGTGTGTGTGTGTGTGTGTTCCAACGAAAATATCTAATCCAGTATTTTAGATGACCCCGCATTGTTTTGTATTTAGGGTATCCCAGAAGAACTCAGCCATTTGTAATTTATTTTCTTAAAGGACCAGCTTTGATCTGAGTCTCTCTGCTTGTGTCTCAGGAATTCGCCATGCATGTGATGAACGAGAGCGCGTCTCCGTGCGCGCTACCTGACCTGGTGCCAGACGCGTATCACTTGGGGGGGCCCGTTAGCCGCGTGAGCTACAGCCTGCCCCTGCAGGTGCTGCAGCCCAGGTGAGTGAGTGAGTCCGACCGTAGAAGGCAGCAAGAAGGACATAACAGTCTCAGGATAGCAGTTGCCTTTGTCCTTGTTTCTCTCCAGGCCGCACTTCTCTCTGGACATCCGGACTCGATCCCCCGAAGGCTTGCTGTTCTTCGCCGCTACCAGGGGAGGAAGCTCTCATCTGGCTCTCTACATGTCTAAAGGGCGAATCAGACTGTCGGTGGGCAGAGACAACGAGATCTTCAACAGGGAGAAGTACAATGATGGAAAGTGGCACTCGGTGAGGAAACAACCAACGTGCCTGTTTCTGAAGGACCATCTGAATAGCCTCGACGCACCTGACGCTTCTTGGCCACTCTCATCCTGCAGGTGATGTTCAGTTTGGAGAAGAAGAAATTCCGCCTGGTGGTGGATGGGATTCGAGCGCAGGACGGTCAACTCAGTGCGACTGACGTGGCTTCCATGAAGCACTTTACGTCGCCCGTCTTCTTGGGCACTGCCCCCGACTACCTCCACAAAGAGTTAAAGGTAGAGAACGCCACGGCAATGTCAAACGCTCTGTTTTGATTGGCCCTCTGTGTGACCCGTAGTCCAAGAATCTTCCAAAGCAAAGCGTATCCGGCTGTGTGCGCCATTTTAAAATGAACGGCGCGGCCATGCTGAATCCATCTGCAAACCACGGGGCCGGGCCCTGCTTTGAGGGTCCCGCTCAGAGGGGGGCCTACTTCTCGGGGGATGGCGCGCACGTCGTCATCAGTGAGGAATCACTACGTCCCATCAAAATAATCTCAATTCGCCATTCTCAAATAACGTTTCCTTCTTGCCTTCCAGACGACTCCTTCGCCGTGGGCTCCGATTTTGAGCTACTGTTTAACGTTCGTCCCAGGACGCCGACTGGACTTCTGTTGCACGTCGGCGATTCTGGCAAAACTCATCAAGGACTGACCACGAGCCATTACGTCAGTATTTACCTGCTCAGGGGAGAGGTGAGGATTTTTCGATTTGATTTCAGCTTTTTTTTCTTCTTATCTTTTATGAGCGTGTAGCGACTCTTTTTTTTCTTTTTCAAACCAGGTGGTGGCCCTCGTGAACAACGGCAATGGCGAGTTCAAGGCATCCGTCCAGCCCAAAACGACACTCTGCGATGGAACGTTTCATAAAATTTCTGGTAAAATGCCATCGCCGCCGTATTTGAATTTCTTTCTTTCTCTACGCACCACTCAAACGTCCGTCCAAATCTTGCAGTCATCAAGAGGAAGAACGTTGTGCAACTGCATGTGGACACGGTGGACACATACAAGATAGGACCACCGTCGACCACTGCCACTTTGACCAAATATCCCCTCTATGTGGGGGGCCTTCCCGGTGAGTGCCTGGCTACTCTTGAATGCATTTAAACGGTGTGTGCAAAAGTATTGGGACAGCTGGAAGCGGGTTTGAAGAAACTGACGTATCGATGGGATTTGTGTGAAGTCAGAGAAGCCGTTTGGAATTGAAATGCCGACTTTACTGCGCTCTCCGCAGACAAGATGTCATTGCTGCCGACGCCGCCTGTCACCTCGTCCTTTGAGGGCTGCATCCAGGACATGAAGGTCAATGGCGAGTCTGTCGTGTTCGCCAGGTTGCCTTCGGTGGTTGGGCCCGTCAACCTCAAGGAATGTCCGGGTTGAAGCGGATTTTGAGGGCGAGGGGGCTTTTTTGGGGGCCAAAACTTGGGACCACCTCCAAACAACAATGTGCAATCTGCTACCAAGAAGACAGAGAATGTGTGTGTGTGTCACAGTGTGTATATGGTGAGGTGTGTGTGTGGGTGAGTATTTATTTTAAAATCCTGTACAGCACCAACTTCTCAATGCATCTCCTTGAGTTGTTATTTTGGGGGGGGTGATATGATTAGTCAGTCAGGGCTGCAGTGTACAGTACATAACAGCACTTTAAAATCATAATTGATCAATTTATATATATATAAGCATGTATATGTGTGCGTTTGTGTGTGTTGGTGCTTGGAGATGAAAAATGGTTGGACCCAAACATTTATGTAACAATATTTTGCAGTTGATGGTGCTCGCTACTTTTCCCATTTGGCATGTTTGATTCCCTGTTGATCATATGAATCCTCACAAATGCCAAGAAATCGTTTATGATTGCATTTTTTTTCCTTTCTTTTGTTCTTTTCTGGCATTCCTTTTGCATGCATTCTTCCAAGTGGTTCTCAATGTGGTTTATGCTGGACAACAGCATGTCCCGAGTCAAGTATAGTTGAAGACTAAAAACGGAACAATAGACCCTAAAAAGCACAGTGTTTACCGCTAACAGCAAAAGAAAATAGGCAGAAAAAAAAAATCATCACAATTGGGGTTTTTTGATTTGTTTGAAATTTGCATTCCTGTTTTGTGACCACTGGTTTGTAAACCATTTTGTAATATCTCCAATTAAATTACTTCTGATCTGTTCTATCTGTTTGGGCATTGTTTATGCAGTTTTTTTTGCACCCCAGCTCTTCGCGGAAGATAGAGTATCAAAATCTGCATATAATTTACTTCCATAATAAATGCATTGGAAAAGCGGTTTAGAAGATGGAAAAAAAAAAATATATATATATATATATATATATATATATATATATATATATATATATAAAACATATTTTTTTAAATAAAAAAAAAATATATTTTTTTTTCATCTTCTAAACCGCTTTTCCAATGCATTTATTATGGAAGTAAATTATATGCAGATTTTTGATACTCCTTATCTTCCGCGAAGAGCTGGGGCCCCCACTGTTTGTCATTAAAGTAATAATTTTCCATCCAAAAAAAATCACATTGTTTGGAAATTACAGAATTAAACAAACACGTCGTTCGTGACGTCTCTCGACAAAGACCACGCCCATTCGGATGAGACATTTAAAAGCCTTCATGTAGTAGGAATGCGTTCAAAGTGAGCTATGCTTTTATTGCTGTACATTTGCATTTGCGCTTCATACTTTGTACACCTTCCGATGTTCGTAGGCGTACAAATCAAACAGGAGTGAACAAAAGATGAAATGTCATTTAATAACGCTGACTTTACGCAGTTAGTTAACACTTGATTTACTACAGTAGTTGTCCAAATTCCAATGACAACTAAAGGCACCACGCTTCCTTCACTGTCCGAGACGAGTGCGGAGCAGTACTGCTCAATCGATCAGTGGCGATCGAAAACGGCTTTTTAACGCCTCCAGAAGCCGAAAACAGTTTGACAGGCAAGGCAGCGGTCGTGCAACATCGACATGGACGCGTCTGCTCGGAACTGCGCCACCGGCTGAGATTGTGGTGCCTGAAAGTAAAGTCAGCAGACAGCGCGCGTAGCCCTGCCTCGCTGCCGCCTTCCAAGCAACCTCTCGCGGCCACACTCGGCCTCTCGTCCCCCCTCTGGTGTTGGCCAATTTCAATGGCGGCCTCGACTGATGCCACCGTGGAAGACGATGAAAGGGAGCCATTCAACGACGCCGAGCTGGCGCTGAAAGGCATCAACATGCTTCTTAATAATGGATTCAAGGAGAGCGACAAGCTTTTCAGAGCGTACAGGTGAGTGAGTGTCTTCCGCGGAGACGCTAAGTCTCGTCCATTGCCGTATTACATGTTGCATTTTCAGGGGTGACATGTCGATGACACTGCTTACACGTTGTTTACGTTAGACGCTGCCTTTGTGAGAGAGTTGCGTTGCAGAACAACGCTACAATAAATTCAATAAATCTGCGATATAGATTGTTATTATGACCAATCACGGCTCACCTGTTCTCTGAGTTTGGTCATGCAACGTTCACAAGATGAGCCCAAAGTTTGTACAAAAGTTCTGATCCATCTCAGCATCTAATAAGAAGACACGTTTGTCTTGTTCCAACAGCCTCCAGCAAATGTTAGTGTCGAGCTGCTGATGCTCAAACAGCAGCTCGTGACTGCCTAAACATCCTCATCTTCACGATAATCATCTTGTGCGTTCTAATACTCAGTAGTAGTAGAGCTTCTTAAGAATGAACGGCGTGCTGACATGTGGTGTTTTCTTCTTGCCACTGCAGGCACCACAGTCCTCTCATGAGCTTCGGCGCCAGTTTTGTCAGTTTTCTGGTAAGTCGACGCGGCACGAGGACGCATGGTGTTGCGTGGCCCCTTTACGCAGAACCCATCACACATACTTGTAAAATGTCTCTTCATACTAATAATTAATCTAGTCTGCTGTTCCTTGGGAGTTCTTGAGTTCTGAAGTTGTGAAATCCAGTTTTTTGGGTCACTTTGACTGCTTGCGGGTTAAACATTTCTTGTGGCACAACACGGACAACATTCTGCAAAAACATAAATGCAATATTTGTCTTTGCTTTGCTGTGTAGAACGCCATGATGACTTTTGAAGAGGAGAAGATGCAGCAGGCGTCTGAGGACCTCAAGGCGACGGAGAGGTTGTGCGAGAGCGAAAACGCCGGTGTCATCCAAACCCTCAAAAACAAGATGAAGCGCTCTGTGAGTCAGATGTGGAAAAAAATAGGGCAGGTTTGGAATTTGAATTTCAATTGGAAAACATTTAGAAAAGTCCGAGTTCTTTCATGTGCGAGCAGACGGATCCTCGAAGGTCAGGGTTGGCCGCCGTGGAACGACTCCAGAGGCAGATCATCATTGCCGACTGCCAGGTTTACCTTGCCGTGCTCGCTTTCACCAAACAAGACCTCTCAGGTAAAGTTTTTTTGTTGGAAAAAATTCAGATCATTTTCACTCATCTGTGCTGTATGTGTTCCCCTTTGACCCTCCACAGCGTACATCAAAGGTGGCTGGATCCTCCGCAAAGCCTGGAAAGTTTACGACAAATGTTATTGCGACATCACGCAGCTGCAGGAGCGCATCAGCGGTGGTGCCAGCAGGAGGAGGAAGAAGGCCTCCGAGCAGCAGCAGCAGGCGGCGCCGTCCTCTGTCACCTCGAGCCCTTCCCAGCAGCCGGACGCCGTCGGCGCCGAAGACCTGGACCGGCTGAAAGGTTCGGTCAGCTTCGGCTACGGCCTCTTCCACCTATGCATCTCCATGGTGCCGCCGCACCTCCTCAAGATCGTCAACCTTCTGGGTTTCCCCGGCGACCGTCTCCAAGGACTCTCGGCGCTGGCCTGCGCCAGCGAGAGTAAAGACATGAAGGCCCCCTTAGCCACGTATGTGACTCACCAACTTTGTGCCTCCGGGCTGATATACAGCTGGGCAAAAAAAAATAAAAATCAGGAGATGTTTTTGAAGTCTTGCCAATGCATATCTATTTGTGTGTTTTCCCTGGGGGACATCAAAATCGTGTTGTTTTTGCTGACAGCTTGGCCCTCCTGTGGTACCACACGGTAGTGCAGCCCTTCTTCGCCCTGGATGACAGCGACACCCACTCGGGCCTGGCGGAGGCTAAAGCCATTCTTCGGCAAAGAGAGATCATCTACCCCAACTCGTCGCTCTTCATGTTCTTTAAAGGCAGAGTCCAGCGTCTGGAGGTGAGCGCCCGTCTGTCGCCACCGACGCAAACACGCACGCCGGTGTGATGAAAAGGCAACATTGCGTCACGCAACTTCCTGTATGTGCGTGCGTAGAGCCAGATGAGCGCCGCCTTAACGTCCTTCGGCGACGCTTTGCGGCTGGCCGCGGAGCAGAGAGAGATCCAGCACGTGTGTTTGTATGAAATCGGTAAGATGACTTCTTAGTCCAACAAAATCCATACAAATTCACTGAGAGTCAGACATTGCATTTCAGAATTACTTTCTAAAATCAACTCATTTTGGGCACCCCAAGCAAAGCGAATTGAATGACTTCTTGCTTCCATTGTGTGTTTTCTAGGGTGGTGCAATATGATCGAGCTGAACTACTCTGAGGCTTTCACAGCCTTTGAGCGCCTGAAGAACGAGTCTCGCTGGTCCCAGTGCTACTACGCATATATGGCCGCAGGTGCTAACCCTGTCCACATCCTCCCTCCACCGTGTTTGTATTGGCTGCTGATTGTCGAGCGTGTTGTTTTCTTGCAGTTTGCCAAGGAGCCATGGGCGACCTGCGGGGAGCCTTGGGAGTTTTCAACCAAGTCCAAAAACTCTTCAAACGCAAGAACAATCAAATAGAGCTTTTCTCCATGAAGAAGGCGGGTGGATTTTTTTTAGGTCCATATTTGGCACAGTGAAATTCTAATCACTGATTAATTGAAATGAAAAAAAAAAAATTTGAATGAATGCAATTGTTGGTGTTGCGCCAGGCTGAGAAGCTGAAGATCCCGAGTCTGTCCAAGGAGCTGTGCATCCTCTCCATCATTGAGATTCTTTACCTATGGAAAGCTCTCTGCAACTGCTCCACCAGCAAATTACACACAATGATACAAGGTACCATGCTACTCTTTGATCGTCATCTACTCTTGGTTTAAAAAAAACAAAACATTTGTGTGTATTTTTGTAGTCCTGCAGGCTATCGACGACGCCTCCTGCGCAGGGCTGAAAAACCTGCTCTTGGGAACCATAAGCAAATGCCTGCATAGCAATAAAGATGCCGTTCAGGTAATTCCCATCGACGGCAGCCAAATGCAAAGCTCCTTTCGGACCTTGACTTGTTGTCTTTGCAGTATTTCCAGCTGGCGTTACGCGATGAGCTGGGCCTGCTGAGCAACTCGTACGTGCAGCCTTACGCCTGCTACGAACTGGGCTGCATGCTCCTCAACGACGCGGCGGTAAGTGCAAAAGGCTCCACTGATATACCGTTACAACGTTTCCATGGTTATCGTCTCATTTCATTGATGGTTTGAGTCACGTCAAAACTGTGGCATATCACATTTAACAAAATCAAAGCAAAGAACACAATTGAGCAATAATTAAAATAAAAATATTGATTGATTAATTAATTAAGCTATATTAATGGGGATTGTTGGCTCTAAGGTGACCTTGTCTTGTCCCCCCTCAGTTTGCAGCCAAAGGCCATACATTGATGCTTCAGGCGAAGGTACAGTATGAGAGAGTGGAGCTGCCAGGAGATTGTAACGCAACGCGTGCTGCTTGTTTTGAACGAGTTTTTATCTTTTGCAGGACGACTATGCGGGCTATGACTTTGAGAACAGACTTCACGTGCGGATCCACTCGGCTCTGGCCTCCGTGCAAGCGGCAGCTAAACCTTGACAAAGCCAAAAATTGACAAGACAAAGATTTGACGGCGTTTTTTGGAAAATGATTTCATGTTTGTAAGAAGAAGGTTTTCTGGCCTTTGCAATACACTGCACATTTTTCCCCATGTGGAAATGTTTTGCACGTATTTCTTAGACTACTTTTTACAGTTCACGTGTACAATGGTACTTTTTAATGTGAACTATTTCAGTTTTCATATTCTTTTAAGCTATTAAAAAGATTTGTACTGGACAACCAGATGTGTGACGTTTTTGTTTTGCAGCAGCAAAGCTTGTTTCAAGGGCTAAAAATGCAGCCAAATGGCTTAGCATCTAATTTGTATTTCTTGAGTTAAAGCAGTGCATCTCAATTATTTTCTGTGATGCCTCCCCTAGCTACCTAAATGTTGTAAAGAGAACGGAATGTACCCGAATTAAATTCCTTGTTTGGCATGCTCAAACTTGGCAAATAAAAATTGATTTGATTTGAAAGTGAAAAATGCCACACCCACCCTCACGCCCACTTTCTGATTGGCTGTTAGATCCGTGATGTCACTTGGACACTTTAAGATGGACACTCTGATATATCCCTAATAAAGTGGCGTGTTATTCGGTACACTTTAAAATGGCGGTGTACCTAATGGAGTGGGTTCAAAAGAACGAATGTTTTCAGTAAACGAGAGTGAACGAAAAGATCTAAAGATCTTTGTAGCCATGACGGAAAAACTTGTTTGGACCCGTTTGAAAATCATTTATTTGATATGACTCAAGAATTGTCTCTGTGCAACGGTGTGGTGTTTCTTAACAACTGAATTGAAAATGAGTCCACGGGAGCACTGCAACGGCCGCAGAATTTTTGCAAGAACAATTCATTTTAGGATGACCTATCGATACAAATATTCATCTGATTGAAGGCAATGGCGTTAACCACTCGACCAGAGCCTGCTCGGAAACAAAAGGAGATTTGGTCATATTGGTAGGGTATCCATCCAAACATGTTCGGTGTTCAAAGTTTCAACGGATAGTCCGAAGCAACCCTTTCCACAGTAGTCACCATGACAGGCGACCACCTGGTGGCGTCAGTGTGCCAAGCGCCGTTGGACGATCAGGAGAAGAAGATTTGAATTGACGGATGTGACGTCAGGTAAATTGAAGACAGGTGTGCTCAAGGGGAGTTATCATATGCAGGTGCCACCGAGCGCGTGGCGGCGGACGTTTTTTTCAGGTAAGCTATCACGCTAGCAAATGTGTGTCGTCTCCTGCCATTTTTCACGACGGACGCCGTGTTTGTTGCACGATTTTCGCGCTCAAGGGGAGTTCTCAAATGCAGGTGCCACCGAGCGTGTGGCATTTTCTCAGGTAAGGGAGCAAATGTTTGTTGTTTCTTGCCGTCTCTCACGACGGACGCCATGTTTGTTTGTTGGAGGATTTTCCCACGGCGACTGTAGGCGTCGAAGTTAACTGGAGACCGCAAGGAGAGTTTTCAAATAGGCCCCAAAATGTGTGGTTTGTTGCCTTTTCTCACAAGCCTTTTTTATTTAGTTTGTGGCAGGATTGTCGTGCTCTCGTGACGTCACGTCCACCGCGACGGTGGGCCTGGAGGTAAATTGGTCGAGTGGTTAACGCCATTGCCTTCAATCAGATGAAAATATTTGTATCGATAGTTCATCCTAAAATGAATTGTTCTTGCAAAAATTCTGCGGCCGTTGCAGTGCTCCTGTGGACTCATTTTCAATTCAGTTGTTAAGAAACACCAGCGCTCGGTGGCACCTGCATATGATAAGTTATCATAACTTCCTGTTTACGAACGAGTCATGAATTGCACAACTCGTTCGTAAACAGGAAGTTACATCATTTTCGTCTTTGTTTTGTTTTATGGCGAGGTGGCACCAGCTTCAATGCGCATTACTGACACCTACTGGTTGAAGTCATATGAACTGAAAAAAGAACAAATCACCTTAGAAGGGATTCGTTCACTCTCGTTCACTGAAAAGATTCGGTCTTTTGAACGAATCGTTCACTCACGAGCCATCAGTGTCAGCGCGCCCCACTGTTTGAGAAGCACTGAGTAAAAGCAAGTGAGACCAGGAGCTTTCCGTTGTAATTGGGCTTTTATTGAACAATAGGAAAGGTTGTCACAGAGCAGCTACTCACCTGATGAGGCTAGTGGAAGTGCTTGCATAGTTACCGTGATTCACATGCACTTATCGTATGCGTACGTCATCAGACGTGACTTTTTACAGTCAGAGAGCAGCTTATTGTGCTGATGTACAAAAACAATCAATGCAATGATCCTACTCCATACATGTTCCTGACATGTACAAATGTTCACGATGGCAAGCAAAGCATTAACACTATTTGAAAAAAAGAAAAAAAAAGTGCAAAAATCTACACAAAATAAAACTAAGGATCAAATCACACAGGGAATGAATAATAAGTCTCTTGAATGACGTCAAAATGCATTTTAACTTTGTGCTCTATTGTTCACACTGGTCCTAACGTGCTGGCAGTTATGAATCCGTTTAACTTAGTGTTGAAAGTTTTGAGGAAAGGAAACGTTGCGGTTGCCGGTGCTAGTAGATGTCAGGCAACTGCGTGTACTTCCTGTCCCAGTAACCTTTCATGCACAGCCAGTCTTGAGTTTTGCTGTGTGGATTGGCTCCCTGCTGAAACCACCTTTAGATGTTGAACAACAATTCATGATCAAGATGTGCATTTGCGCACGCTGTCCTGATGGGGGCAGCAAGGAGTCAACAGGGTGAACCCTGCTGCTCCCAGTGCAGCGATTTTTTCCATGAGTGAATGCCGCTCATAGATGACCTAATTACCTGTTTTTCCAGGCGTCTGTCGACTTGCCACGATTCTTCCGGGCTGTCCGCTGTTTTTCCTCCAGTCGCTTCTTCTCCGCACTTGCTACGTCTACCATATGAGCACACAAACAAAACCAAAAAGCCTTGTCATGGGGTCTGCGACATTTCCCAAATATGTTTGCCGCTTGAGTTGCATGCGTGGTCATACCAATATCTCCGTTCTCCATGGCACGGATGTCAGGTCGAAGACGACTGTCTGTGGTTGGCAGAAGTCCCTCCATCCTCTTGTCCAGCTCGTTCAGCTGCATGGCGAACGTGGAGAAGGCGTAAAACTGCACAAAGCAACACAAGGAAATGTATCAGAGAGAATAAGACGTAATAGGTTTTTTGAACCGGCTAACCTTGGTTGAGTTGTCGGGACGAGGCGTTATCTTCCAGATGAGCTCACTTCCCGGGATCACCTGCACCGTCTCGGCGTCAGACGGCGGCGGCATCTCCTCGGGCTCTTCGTCTACGCTGCTCTGAGGCCATATAGACGCACGTGTGCATGCTCAGCCACCACTGACTCAACAAAAAGACTAGAAATGCACAAAACAGGAGCTTTACCCTTTTGCAGGCCTTTTTCTCTTCCGAACTCTTTTTGTCGCATTTTTTGTGGGCGTCGAAGGTAGCAGGCTCCACCGTGTATAAGCACTCTGTCCATTTGCCATAGATGGCACAGAGCTTCCTCTTGCTGCACAAGATGGTGAGGTTAGAGTTAACACTAAGGTAGGCTGTCCAAATGTTGCGAAACACATGCTACCTTTTATCCAGAATGTATCCTTCCACTTTGTGAAGCTCTTTCGCAAAGAGGCCACAAGGTTTGAAGGTCATGCTGCAGCGTTCACCGGTCCTGTCGCACAAGCTTTGGTCACGCCTCCTCCGATGCACACACACAAACAACGGGAGGAGCATTACTTGTGATTGACGACCTCCACGCTGCCGTACTGCTCGATCCAGAGCTGACCCACGATGATGTTGTGGACGCAGCAGGTGGGGTTGGTCCAGGTGTAGGCTTCGTTGTGCCTTTGGAGGAGGACAGACGTGAGAAGGTGGACGCGACAGATAAAAGCCGACGGCTTGACGCTCACTTGGGAAGTTCCAGTGTGATGACTCCTTTGGGCTCCGCTTCTATGCTTTTACCCCAAAACTTGATTTTGGGGCAGATGGAGCCGTGGAAGACGAAATCCTCCTCCAGGCCCTCGGCGTGAAAGGCACTGACAGGAGGGTGATGGCTCACCTGCTCGGAAAGCCACCTGAAGCCCAAATCATCTCTGGAGGACAGCGAGACCAATCAAGGTCATGATTACTAGAGCATTCATCAAGCTAACCAGCGCATCCTCTGACCTGATGAGCTCGTAGGTCTCGCCCAGAAGCGGGTTGAAGGGCTTGCCGGTCCTCTCCCACTGCGACGCCACGGCTGACACCGCAAACGCTGCCACACACTACCAACGGACAACGGTTAGTTTTGTTTGCCATCGACTAAGGAGCACATTGTCGCTTGCTCGGTCAAGTTGTAGTCGTTTGTTTGGAATTAGCCTGATTTCTTCAGCATTTGCAAATCAGCTCTTCTCAAGAGCTTGAAGGCGTTACCTTCATCCGTTCGACAGAGTCGTCAGCGGCGTTGGCCCGGCGGATGAGGTAGGTGTGCTCCATATATTCACTGAGCCGCTGGAGGAAGCTCAGAGGCTCGTTCAGGTTTACCGGCATGGCGATCTTGGACAGCTCCTGAGAGACCATGTTCATATGTGAGAAGCATTTATGTGACTTTGGAGCTACAAAACAATACACAGAAGGTTTTGAGTTTTTGAGTTGAGCACGCAAGAGATCTCGAGGCCGCAAGACTTTACTTGCAACACGTGGAAAAAAAAGACTTTGGTTTGTCCTCACCATGCCGATGCATTTCTTCAAGATGCTCCAGATGCTGACATCATTTCGGGAGAACATCGGAGCCGGCAGAGATGTTCTATGGAACAGCGGTTTTGAAGAGTCAGCTAGAATTCAGGACAACATGAAGCTTTCGATGACACATTTCCATCTTCAAAACGCTCAGCTCGCCAGCAAACGTGTCAAGTGCAAATTTGCGAACGGACACAGCTGTGTGTGTGTGTGTGGCTGTTTTAGTTTATTTGTGCAGCAGGCAGATGGTGCCTACCCAAATACACGCCATTATTTCTGTTAAATAAACAAGACAGAAAGAGGCTGCGTGCTGGCTGGCTCCATCTGCGCTTGTCGGAA
Source organism: Syngnathus scovelli (assembly GCF_024217435.2). Taxonomy (NCBI): domain Eukaryota; kingdom Metazoa; phylum Chordata; class Actinopteri; order Syngnathiformes; family Syngnathidae; genus Syngnathus; species Syngnathus scovelli. Next base: position 5,080,228 of record NC_090863.1, read on the forward strand.
CACAAGATGGAAGATGGCCCATTTTATTTTCCTCCTGCCTCTCCCCGCCGACATTCAGGTGGACTCTTTTTCATAACTGTTAGCCTAAGTATGATTAGAACCGATATCTGAGTTTGTCTGACTTCTGTTTGGAAGTGTTAGGTCTAAAAAGTTCAACATTTTTCATTGTCTCAATTTAGTAAGTTCAATGAAATGAGCATCATAATAGTTTTATGTATTTCATACACAGTCCCCTTCAAAGCGAGCCGGCTTTTTTTTTTCCTTCTGTGCCAGAACCTGCTAAATGATTTCAAAGCACGTGGCAAAACTAAAGCAGGTGGATGGATGGATGGATGGGACGCTCGCAAAAACACAACGGAACGAAAAGCTCCTATCCTGTTACACCTTGTTGGCGCTAATCGAAACGTGTTCCTGAAGTTATGGAAGATATCGCTTGAAGATTGTCAACGCAAGCAGCAAAACATCAGCTTGGCCAGTCTGCAAATAAACAGAGCGTGTCCCACCTGTGCTTCTTGGCGTCATTGTTCCGGTTGCCATGGTTACCCTCCCCTGACATTACGGTGGCGAGCGCGCTGGGATGGCGGCGGCCGCTGAGAAGGGGGGCGTCTTTCCCCTCGTCCTCTTCGCAGGAGTCGCTGGCCGCCGACAGGAAAGCCGCTCAGCTCTGTGGGGCAGACGGCCGGCGACAACCTCATCAGTCGGCCGTCCGTAAATAACACGCAACTCCATTGGCGCTCCTCCTCCCGGCCAAACCCCACCTGAGCGTTGTATTCCAATGAGAAGCCACGGCGAGGGAGCGTTTGTTTGCTCGCCGACCTGGCTCATTCATTACAACTTTGTCACATCATTACATGTTCAGCGGCTCTGCCCGGGCATACATCTCCATGATTGTGTTTTTTTACATGGCATTCCGCTCAGCACAAATACCAAGGAAGTGCTGAGCTCGGCGTCTCACAGCACATATGTGCGTGTGCGTGCGTGTGTGTGTGGTCAGTGCTCAGAGTGCTCGATGAATAATGCAGCCATCCCTGAGGGAGACTTCTCCTCGTGAACAAACACGTAAACAGTCCATATTTATTCTCGTCGGCGCAAAACAACGCCTGAAATCTGAAAAAAAAAAAAAAAATCAATGCGAATGAAAAGTGTGTGCCCATTTTTGGGCCATTTTGTCAACTGCTGCCAACCACTGATGACATCACAATAGTCTCATGCCACACGGAGCAGATGAACTACCCGAGTCAGTTCTCGGACTTAGTTCAAATGTTTTTGCTTCTCGATGAGCAGCCGTTCGCTTTGGATGTGCTGACCTGACACGGCATCATAGAAGTCATCTTGGGCGAGAGCGGGCGACCTGCTCGTGTCCACGCTTGAGCTCGTGGTGCTCGCCGGTGATCGCTTGCAGGTCCTCCGTCAGAGCTCCGTCAGAACTTCAGGTTCAGCACCTGCACAAAAATGGAACCAATACTTCACTACAACTGCGAGAGCAGATCATTGGAGAAGGACACAGTGACACGGTGACTCCTTTGATCGGTCCTGCTGGCGATCTGGCCGTTAGATCCGCTTTCGTCTGATCTGAACCAAACACCCCGAGGCCAGCGATCCTCACGCCAGGATTGAATGTCTCTTTAGTGCAACCTGAACCTCAGCAGAAGATGATCATCTCGTGCTGCTTGACTTAATCCGTCACTCATCCTTACAGCCATAAAACCTGGAGCGGGACTAACCATTATTTAAAAATCGATTCATCGACTGTTCGATTTAAAAAGTCAAATTGACACTGTACAAGCAAATGAATCATATTTCACTAACGGCTGAACAGCATAGAAATGAAATCGGACTTTGTTTGGACGAATTATCCAGCAAACAGTTGCAGGCTCTTGGCTCGTCCGGGAAGTGAACACTTTGTTGTCCGACAATCCGTGCCAGCTCGTTCGCTCTCTCATTGTCCCCTCATGAGCACAAACGTGTCTATTTTAAGCCCAGTTGATGGCCGTGCCGATGGGAGAATCAGGAGGGATGCTTGTCCTTGGCAAACCACCCAGAAAGGAACAGAAGAGCTGAGGGCTGTTTGAAATTTGCCGCTGAGAGCTTCACTTGGGAACTGAAGCTTTTGTCTACTTGCAGCTCAACCTTGCCACTCTTTTACATAACACACTGTTGCAGGAACAGGCGCAGGACAGCTGCTGCTGCCCAAGTGGGTCAGAACGCGCCAACGCCGCTGAGGAGCAACATCACGTTCCCCGCAAAAGCCTCAGAGGAATCAGGCGCGCTTCTCCATTGGATATTTGCTGAGACTTTGGAGTGGAACAGTACACGACCAGGCCCGGAGAACGCCACGTGGGCTAATAGGATGCTGGAATTAGTGTTCATGCAATATCAACCTCAGCACTGGTGGAAATATAATCCACTTAGTATATAAAGTAGTAGCAGTAGCTTAGCGCAGAAAAAAAAAAGAGATTGTTAGGTCATTTTTACACAAGAAAGTTGAGAATGATTGAGTTAGTATGCACTGGCATTTTCATCGAGCTGCTTCCGACAGGAGAGCAGGCAATGCACATCCTTATTCAGCATTCACGTTGAGTCGTGCAATTTCAGAAGTTTGCCTTCCATTACAATCCCCTCCAAAAAAAGTATTTAATAGGATCTCATTTGCACAGAAATGTTGTGCTTCATCTATCAGAGGCCGGTTTCAATTAAAAAGCCAGACAGGTAGTCATCAGCAATTAGAGCAATCTCATTTTCGCATTCTAAATGTAAATGAAGCCCGTGGAAAGATGCCGCTCAATGTTTTTGCGGCAATTAAGATCAAGCCGACATAACATTTAACTAGACAACAAAATGGACAGACCTGAATGAGGAACCTGGCCTTCCTTGTGTCTCCTCTCACTTGGCTAAAGCGAGCCTGTGTTATCAGTACGCTTGTCTGGAAGTGAACTGGCCAACATGCGAGCGTGCACACACCTCAGCTTCCTCCCTCCCAACCCCCCTCACCCCCTCCCTCGCGCATCCCAACGTATGTGTGAGTGCGCACTGATCTGCAAGCTAAATGCGGACCTAAGCATAAAAGGGGATCTTTCACCAGAGATTACCACACTGAGCAAATGCTACAAGCACCTCCTCATCACTCATCCCAGCCACTGAGCATTTTATAATACTTATGATCATCGGCGAATATCTGGTTATCGAATGTTACTGAAAGGTAATGCTTAGTTGATTGTTTTTTTTCAGTTTGGAAAATAATCAGTTTAGTCAATCGCAAATGTTTAAGTTAGACCAGGAGTGTCAAACTTGTTTTTTTGGCGGGCCGCATTGTACCCATAGCTTCTTTCGGAGGGCCATTATGACTGTCAAGACAGGTAAAAACTGGTCAAATATTAAAAAAAAAAAAAAAAAAGATATTAAAAGTGAAGAAGAAATGACACACGAATTTGATGCACAATTTGTCTTCGCGGGCCACATGAAATGATGTGGCGGGCCGTATCTTGCCCCCGGGCCTTGAGTTTGACACCTGTGAGATAAGTGCACAACATCTCTTGGTCTATCCACTGAAGGTAATGAGGTCCGAGCGGGGACATTGCAAGAGCACACTGACATCTGGGTACCTTCCAAAGAGGGCCTTCAATCTGCACTCTGCTGCTCACGTCCTGTTTTTTAAAAAAAAAAATTTTTAAGAAAGACAAAATTGTCAAGCACACAAAAAGTGTTATATCCATTATTTTAAGGCTAGATGAAGCTGGTTTGGTCTGAACGAGGGAGCAGGTGCCAGCCACAGAGACCAAGCGAGCGAGAGTAACGCAAAAAGACACAATGCTGAATCTATCAAATGGAAATGTTGCAACGTTTTTACAGACCGGCAACATTTCATATAAAAGGTTCCATGTTAAAACAGGACTCAAGTGTCAAATGTTTATTTTTAGAACAAATAAGGTCGTCCCCGTACCCTCTGACCTCAAGGAACTTGATCGACCTTGTCGATAGTTGGTTAGAATTTGTGTGGTCCAGGTCCAATGACGTCTGTTCTGCAAGCATGTGTGCATTTTAACACGGTTGAGGTTAAAATGTCTTTTTGGACGGCATTTCAGGGTCTGGTACCTCGGCTGTTTTTGACAGTCGGGCAGGCGCCACTTTTCAGCAGTTTGGTGATGCACTGCTTGCGCCCTCTATAGGTAGCACAGTGTAAGGGTGTATTGGCCATCAAATCCTTACAGTGCACGTCCACCAAGCTACAAAGGGGGGGGGGGGATCATGCCCAACTATTGATGCACCGGTGATCAGGGGCGCTCACCAAAATCTAGGCCCCCAAAAATAATAATAGGTAGGGGCCCTCCAACATTTTTAAAGATAGTCTTTTATATCCCACAGTTGGATGTTCCTTCCACAAGAGTGTTATTCATCTAATGTTTGCACACAGCAGGTCAGAGAGGGTGCACCATGCTGTGTAAAAACACTTCAGTTTCCTTGTAAATGTCAGCCGATGAACACATGGGGTTATGTGTCTATTATCGGGATGCCTTGCAAACACCTCCATTGATAGGTGGCCGTCTCCTTCTGAAAGCTGATTAATGCTTTCTTTTGGTTTGACACCAAAAGGATATTTTGTTTTGATGTGATCCGAATTTGTCTTTGGATGTTTTCTATACATGTATTGTTTTTTTTCTCCATGTCCTCAAGTGCAAATATGTTGTTTGTCGATATGGGCCGACGATCAGACCTGGCTTTATGTTATATGTGGAGGTGTAACTCAATTGTTAAAGCCTATCCGTCAAATCAGGTCTGGCGAGGGACAAGCAGCTAGCTCGTCTCGCTCGCTCTCTGTTTGACTTGTTCCTAATTAGCATGGCAATTACTGTAAGCTGTCACACTTCTTAAGCAAAGGGGTTGGAATGCGAGCGCTCCGAAGCGTAATCCCTCACAAATGACAAGATAATGGAGCCAAAGTGAGGCCACCGCTTCAAAAGGAACCACAAGATAGAATCCCCTGCAGGGACATTTTCGGGACGGACAGGGAAAAGCGAACGAGCCAGACAGACAACGGGACTGTGAGAGGTATGTATTCCCCTCACAACTAGAGTGGGAGAAAATTATTTGACTGCTTGGGAATGTAAATGACCCTGGAGCAAAAAGTCTGTCTTTCAACACAGAGTCATTTTAATCTTCAATCCTCTGCTTTCACCCGATGTGTATTTTCACTACTGCAAAAAATGAAGGGGTCTCACAGCTGATCCCTGATGCACTCCCATTTCATCAACACCCACAAGGCCAATGATACATCAATATTACTCTACCGTTTACGACAAACATTGTTTTAAGGTTCCCCTTCCGGTCGTGTGTGTTAGATCCAATCAGACTCGGTACGTGTTCCTAATATTGTGGCCAGCGAGTGTCTATATGAAAGCCCAGCTTGTTTGAATGGCTCAAAAGTTGACAAAGGCACCAAAAGGTTTGACACGTGATGAATTTTGATGGTCCACCAAGTGTGTCGTCTCGTTATTGGGTCGATAGTCGTTTGTCAATGTCAAAACAAAGCTCCTTTCCATCCCTTGCTATCAAGACTGAGGAATCTCAACAGTATGTGTCAAATAAGCAGAGCAGAGTGAAGGTACAATACATCTTAAATTATATTCAAGAAATATCTTTGCATGAGGACACCAAATTCAATAACTGCCCTCTAAAAAAAAAAAATACTGAATTACCAGAATAATTGTAGACAGAAACATAATAGTAAATGTGTCTGAGCACCCAGGATTCATATTGGGAACAAAATGTTTCTTTCTTCTCTAATTTAATGCTTGCAATCAATAGTGCGCTCGTTTCCGTGAAGCCTCGCTCGTTGCCGTTATGAAATGAGGGTGGAGTGCTGTGATTCATAGATTCATGAAAAATTCAATAAGCAGGGCACACCCCAAGTCAACTAAATGCCAGCAGCAGGTAACGAACGGATTGTTGGACTCGGAAGTCATGCAACTTTTGTTTTGGCCCTGACGAGACTGCATTAGCATGAGAGCTGTGACCAAGCATGGCAAGAAGCCATTTTGGTCATACGGCTCCAAACAAAACATGAAATGATTCTTATCTGATATGAATTATCCCATTCAAATAAAATGGTGGATAAGGTGGATTTGTAACAAATATCAATGACTGTTGACTTTCTCAAGATGCCCAAAAAGGCAAGCAAATTGTAGACATTGTTTGGGATGTCGCTTCATTGTCGCTGTGATTTAGGCTGGCGGTTGCACCTACGCCTGCTACGCTATCGTGGCTACTCCAGAGCAACAGTGGCCGCACGCAAACACTTGAATGGAGAAATAATGGAATGCCACAGCAGGCTCGGTGTAATCGACAACACTACACACGGACCCGCCGGGCTTTGTTTCAGAGTGTCCTCAATATTCAAATGAGTCACTTCAGGTCTTTCCAAATCCAGCTGCGGCGAGTAGTTTTCTTGTTTTAGCTATTTTTAAACTCAACACGTGTTGAAGGCGAAGTATTAAGTCAAGTTGCCCGCAGGCTTACACGTCTAGTATGTTTTTCGTTTTAATTCAGGATTGCAACCCACACATGAGCTTGTTTTTTTCCCCCGCCAGCTTCTTTGTTACATTTCTAAATGAGTGCTATTTGTGCTATTTGTAGCTGCCGACATTTTCACTAAACCAGATCTTTTGAATGGAACATATTATGGCCTTTATATTAGCAGCCATTTACTTGATATGAGAGCTTTGGGTTGCTGTTTTGGTACATGTTGCATGATTAATTGAAAAGAAAGGTGTGCGGAACCTTTTATCCCCCCCATCAGGAACAATTTTATATTCTGAAGGCCATTTTAAACTGATGAAAAAAATATATTAGATCAGGGGTGTCAAACTCATTTTTTTGGCGGCCCGCATTGTAGTCATAGCTTCTTTCGGAGGGCAATTATGACTGTCAACCTAAATAAATGTATGAGCACCTCATATTATATACAGTAAAAGCTACAAAACAAACTGACAAATAACTCATTTTCAAATCAGAAGAGTAAAAACTGGTCAAATATTTAAAAAAAAGATATTAAAAGTGAAGACAATTAGCAATTCTAGTAATGACACACGAATTTGATGGACAATTTGTCTTCGCGGGCCACATAAAATGATGTGGCGGGCCGTATCTGGCCCCCGGGCCTTGAGTTGGACACCCATGTATTAGATAGATAAGCGAGATAGATAGCTAGCAGGGTAGCTAGCTAGCTAGATGCATTGGTGTGTCTATTGAAAAGCAAATTTACGTTACCTGCCGTCAATTGTATTTGTTCATATAATCTGCAAATAATAATCTAGGTTGTAATGTGAAGAAACATGTCATCCCTCATTTCACAACTCCGTGAGATGTTAGGGAGTCCTTTTTGGCCAAAAGTAACATTTTCTGGGCTCCTTTAGCAGGTTGCAGTGCATTCTCGAGTGTTTTTCATTTCTTTCGGGTCTCAGCTGGGGGACTCGGGACAGAGTGTCCGAACCCAATAAGGATCAGATAAAGGCTTTTGCAGAAAAAAAATACAAATTTGGGAAGGATGATGCTGTGTACACTCCCGCCCCCCCCCCCCCATTTTTTTTTTTTTTTTAAACCTCACTCCTTTATAGGGGAAATCATATTTGACTCATTAACAATTGTTTTGGACTTCAGCCTGCTCCCGTGCTCAAGTCCTGCATGATATGGTTATTATGCTGTGTGTGTGTGTGTGTGTTAACTGAAAGGAATAACTACTCAATAGTGTGTGCCATCTGGGGATTCAATATCAAGTCTGTGATTGTTTTGTAGCAGTGAAAAAGCGTAACACACGGCTCAATGGGCGCATCATCAGCAAGGAAATTACGAGTGCCTATCTCTGTGTACAAAACCATCTCATAATCTGCTTTGCTCTGGTGAAATCTCTGTTCGTGGAGCCAGGTGCAAAACTAATTGACTCTGGTGATATCTGTAATTAACTCACGTTTCCATGGCGTCGCCATCGTTGTGTGGTCTAGCGAGCGCAGAAAATTAGCCGGATCATGCCTGTAAAGGTTAATATGGGACATAAAAATAAGCCATTATTTTCTCGCAAACGGGATAATGGCACTTACGGTGCTGCGTCACATGGCTGTATATTATAAATTAAGAATGCATGGCTTGTCAAGCGTGACTTCAGAGTTTGTGATATGTTAACACAGCCCGTCACAGATGATGTAATATCATTAAGATAATTTGGATTTTTGTTGTTGTTGCAAAACTGCAGGAATATCACTGGATAGAAATTGCAGTTTAATTGAATTACTAATCTACAATAAACATGTAACCATTAAATTAATTGTAAGTACATTTATTTGGACAGTGTCAATTGAATGTATTTCAAATGCATTGATCAGTGCAAAAGTAATTTAATACACACATAAGTAGCTGAATTAGGCAGCCAGGGTAACACCACAAATTTCTTAATATTGGGGTTCAAATTGCTTTTTCGGAAATAAATGAGATAAATCTAACCTGCATAAATTGATCGAGCCTTTAAATGTAAGCAAGTGCAATGAACTCGATGCACGCTTGTGATTATAACTATCGGCAACTCGTGTCACGATCATTTTTTGACGCGACGGCGACGCTCCTCCCTCCCTGCATGGCTAAATCACCGGGTGGCATGAGAGCGACCGCTGGGAGATGCGTCGGTCGAGGTCGTCGCCCTGACGCCCGCCCACCCTTCGCTCCACTCGAAGGGCAACTTTGGCGCACAGTAGCGCGCTTCGGTTTGGAATGTGCGGCTGTCGGACAGCGGCGCTCAACGTCAGCGGTGAAGACGGCGCGCCGAAAGGAAGGAAAGGAGGGAAGGAAGGAAGGAGGGAAGGAAAGAAGGAGGGAAGGAAAGAAGGAAGGAAGGAAGGAAGGAAGGAGCACATGGAGGAGCGCAGCCAGTCCAACTCCAGCGGGCGTCAACTGGACGATGGCCCCGCAAGAGTGCAGAGCAACTTGGCGTTTTCGGGGCCGGTCTTTGCCATTCTAACGGTGATGATGGTGACTTTGGTGGTCGTGATAGTTTTGGGCAACGCGCTCGTCATGTTCGCTTTCAAAGTGGACAAGAGTCTGAGGAAGCAATGTAATTATTACTTTCTGAATCTGGCAATATCTGACTTTCTTGTTGGTAAGTACATCTTCAGGCATTACTTTTCTTTCTTTGAGTGCAAACTGACGTGTTTTCTCCTTGATAAAACGATTTTATATGATTCATGTCAATTTGAACCTGTTTTGATGTAATCCAGGGGCGTTGCTAGGAGTAAAGCGCTACTAGGGCACAGGCTCCCGACTACACTTTTCCACAACTGTCACGAGCAGGTTGCAAATAACTTTATGTAGGGAAAGACTGGCTGGCTGTGACATATTAATGACAGCGCAATAATAATTTCTTTTTCTTTTTTTCTTCCTTCCCACTCTGGTTGTACCGGTCAGCTCTGCACCTGGTTAACTTACACATGCCGCAGTAATTATTATTATTATTTTTTTTTGCAAAGGTAGTCACAGTCACATTTTACTACTAAAATGAATGTTTCATTTGCAAGTGTGTGTTAAATCAAGGGAAAGTATTGAATGATTGAAACTGTTCAATTTTTCCATCAAAGGAACATACACCTGTTCATCTTTGAAAGGTCACGTGGGAGTTTCAAATAACTAAAATGATCATCAGGGCCGTGCAGAGGGCGGGGCCAATGAATTTTCAATGAACTTTGAATGAAGCAATGTTAATAATAATGCTGTTCATCCTATGTACTCTATCCAGGAGCGTTCTGCATCCCGGTGTACATGCCTTACATCCTGACGGGCCGTTGGATGCTTGGCAGGGGACTGTGCAAGCTGTGGCTGGTCATGGACTACCTGCTGTGTTCCGCGTCCGTCTTCAGCATCGTCCTCATCAGCTACGACCGCTTCCAATCTGTCACCAGAGCGGTGAGTCACCCTTCCCTTCCCGTGGCCTTTGTGGGAACCTGAAATGATAAACACCCTAAAGGTTAAAGTAGTTTAAATGACAAAAAGCTTCATGTCAAGTCATTCCTAGATTATGTTGCCCAGGTCACAAATCATCAAGTGTGATTTTTTTTCTTATATTATTTCAAAATTCACACAAATTAGACGGGACTGTGTTTAGTCTTGCCCGCCAGTCAGTGGCTTCATTCCTGATTGGTCAGCGTGCCAGCTTAGTAGTGGGGGCAGTGACACCAGCACCTCATTGTCCCAAATGGGCCCATCTGCACAGGTTATTCATGGCTGGGCCCTGTGCCACCCTCTACTCGATGGAAACTCTCTGGTCAGGAATGGAAAACAAAATTGGCTTTGGGAAAGAACACCATGCTAATGTAAATCTCAAGTCTTCTCCTCCAAACTAGATGTGTTGATTTTTCCAAACTCTCCGCATCCCTATTGAAGCTTTTTTTTTTTTTTTTTTTCCCTCGGGGCCTGCATGCATGAAATTATTAAATCCGCGTCCATGCGTTGCGACGCCAAAATGGGATGAAGCTTGGCGTCGTAGACAAAGGCAGCGTTCTTTTTGCTTTCACCAGCAAACACTTTACATCAGAGCAATGAAGACAAATTTCAGCACAAAGAGAGAGAAAGCGGGAGGCTCTTCTTCAATTAGCCAGCTTTGATCATTGGAGGTCCTCCTCCCCCTGGTGCAGCCATCGCCCCCCCCAACGTGGTGAGATCAATCACGCCGGCCAGAAGCAGGCCACTGGCCAAACAGCATTCTCTTAAAAGCCTGCCTCTGTGAACACTGAGACAAAAGGTCGTCAGCAGTGACACGACAAAGTGTGCCTTTGAAAGGAAAGCATGGAGTCAGTGTCGATGTACATTTAACGACACGTGACGTGCACGAGGTGATGTCGATTACAAGCAATGAAATGACAAACCGGTTCTGAAATTTGTGCCACGGTTTGCCGCAGGTGAGTTACCGGGCCAGACAGAGCACGTCTCATCCCGCCATCATCAAGATGACCGCCGTGTGGGTGCTGGCCTTTCTCCTCTACGGCCCGGCCATCATATTTTGGGAACTGGCGGTGGGCCGGAGTCGGGTGCCCGATGAAGAGTGCTTCGCCGAATTCTATCACTCCTGGTACTTCCTGCTGTGCGCCTCCATGCTGGAGTTCGTCTTCCCTTTCATCTCTGTGGCTTTCTTCAACCTCAGCATTTATCTGAACATACGCCGGAGGAGGCTCGGCTGCGGGGAGGCCCAGCTCAACCTTCAGCTAAATGAAGCCGTGTCCGCCGGGCAAGGGGAAGCCAACCCCTCTTGCCACATCTGGGGGACGGGAAGAAAACTGGCCGTCAGAGGCTCCATCCCCTCCCCATCCTCGTCTCCTAATTTGGGCAAAGTGGACCCGTCCAGCAGCAGCAGCAGCAGCAGCAGGGCGGCCCAGCCTAACCGTCTGTCCAGAGATAAGAAAATTGCTAAGTCGCTGGCCATCATTGTGTGCGTGTTTGCCATCTGCTGGGCACCGTACACCCTACTGATGATCATCCGCGCCGCCTGCAGAGGGCGATGCATCCCGCAGCACTGGTATGAGGTCACCTTCTGGCTCCTGTGGCTCAATTCGGCCACTAACCCTTTCCTCTACCCGCTGTGTCACAGCAGCTTCCGCAGGGCCTTTGCTAAAATTCTGTGCCCAAAGCGGCCGGCGAGCTCCACTCGCCCTTTAGCCGTCCTTCGGGCGGGCCGGTGACCCGCTTGACAGCTCAAACTGTGAAGTACATGTAAATGCTCACAATAATTTATGTTTTTATATACATTAAATGTTTACAGTCGTCAATGAATTGCTTCTATTCCGTCGTGCAAACTTCAGCTTGAATTCCACAATATATTTGCACAACGAATCAATGTTGCTATCGCCGTGGTGTTGCCATGAAGTGGACGTGTAAAAAGCATTTTGCCATTGTCACTTAGAATATTTACACTGATATAGAAACGTGCCAAAAAAACAGATTTGTAAAATGGACTACATCCTCACTCTTGTTCCCCTAAACGTTTACATTTTTGCAATGAAGTTGACACCAAGAGAGCAAAAAGATGTTTTCATCAATGATTGTACTGTACGGTTTGAGTGTGTTTGTTTCTTATCACCACTAGATGTCACTATTTATCTTTGCAGCGTTGAACGCGTTGGAAGGCTTCAAAGCGTCGTTGACCCAAATTGCTCTCTGAGTGACTGCAATGAATGAACATTTAAATGCAACGTAATAAACGTATTTGCAACAACGTCTTGAGTGATTTTTAGCTTCAGACAGACAATGTCACCTAATTTGGAAAAAAAGTACACATTTGTATTTGTAGTGCATCTTGGAAAAGCAGTACTGGTATGGACAACTACTCAAAAATGGAGTACTTGTAATGGTCTGAAAAAAGGGTCGTATCGAAGACCCCTAGCTATTCCTTATTGGCTATCATGGCACAGTGATTGACTATTGTGTTCTTTCAATCATGTATTTTACCAACTTGCAAAGTTGTGCTTATGTTCCCCCCCCCCCCGCTTGAGCCATTCCAGGAGTTTTGTCCAGATGTAGACTCACCGGAGCAGTAATTACGGCATCATGTTAGATAACGGGGGGGTTACATTTTGCAAATGCCAGGCTCCCATAGGGGACTCCCATTGCTGTCACATCTGGGTTCTTGGTCAGGTGCTGGGTGGGAGGACAGGCACTGCTGCAGGGACTAGCCCTCTGCACCCCCCTGACTTCTATGTGGACCGACCCATCCTTATGACTAAAGGGAAGGGGGGGGGGGGTCAGGCCTATTTCCCCGGGGATGACAGCGCTGCATTTATCAGCAGAATTGAGAGCCAGGGTTCATCGGTGAGGCGGGGACACTTGCACTGTGTGCAGTTATACCAGCGGGAAAGCCACTATTGATTTTGATGATAGATTGAAATGTCATGGCATGTGTGCCATGGCGGCGGCGGCACTATACGGGTTGAAGGATTACACTGGAGTGCTGTGAAAAACATGGATGAAAAGGTGTTAATCTGGTAAACATGTCTGCATGCTTATGTTTCTGCTGCCCCCCCCTCAGCCCTAATTAACAGACACTGGTTTTATGGGGGTGGGGGGGGGGGGCCTTGGATGTCTGCATCTAAGAGCTGTGGGCCCCTAATGGAGAGCACCTGTGCCCTTTAAGTTTATAGAGCTGCATTAGAAGAGAAGCAGGCCGTGATCAGAGGAGACTGCGAGACAAGCCCTTGAGAATAGCTCAACTCCTTTGTTAGAATGACCTAATGCTGAAATCATCTCTTGTCTAATCTTATAAACAGCGTGGCCTTCAAAGCAGACCTAAAATAAAATGGGGGGCGGGGGGGGGGGGGGGGGGGGGGGGGTGGGGGGGGCGGAAAGCCCTATGTGAGGTTCGGCACAGCACGGCCTACTCATATACGAGGCCATGACTTGTATGTTGTGGTATTTGGCACTAAAGTAGACTTTCTGCTGCAGGTCAGAGCGGGACCTCACTGTACCAGTGTTCTCTTAATGCAAAGCACCTTTCATATTTCATGAGGACTCAAAAATAAAAAAAACACCTCCCCCCCTCCGCTTTTCCTTTTCTCTCCGCTTTTTCTCCTGCAGTGCATTTCCTGACTAGAGATTAAATAATTCCATCAGAATCCTCTTAGGATGGGTTACCAGCACTTGGCAATTAAACAATTACATTTAATCAGCATGGGGCGACGCTTCAAGTCACCCTCATTTCAGACGTTGATTAAAAGCAATTCTTCAGTGGTTATTGCTGTCGACGCCGGCAACTCGGCTCAGGTTTGCTGCGGCGGGGTCAGGCCGGATAGCAGCAATATGACAGGTTCAGTGGTTGCTGGGGGGGGAGGAGGCAGGGGGCGCTACTGCCTCTTGTGGGTAAAGCGGTAATGACAGACCTTCCTATTGTCGCTTAAGTCGGCGCTAGTTAGATTACTTGGAGGCCTTTTGACCCTGTGCTAGAAGAGACTGAGAGAACAATAGAATGGAGAGGGGCATTTAGTTACAGTATGCTTGAGGGAGTCCACATTCCACGTGAGGGAATGTGTGTGTGTGTTTATGCTATACACTCGCCTACTTGCATCAAGTGCCTAAGGCTTAAATTAAAAGCACTTGCGTGTTAGCCGTACATCACGTTGGAGTGCAAGGCGGCAAAGTGCTGCAGCCAACAAAGCTTTTTCTCTCTGCAAAGGGAATCCAGGTGCCTCTCTTTCATACGGCGCCCCACGAACTCTCCAAACATCATCTGGCACCCACCTTCAAAATGCCATGCCACATCCGAGCCTCCAACATGGAACAGCGCTTGGGGGATGGATGGACACAAGTGATCTCACGTCAGGTTTTTAGGTCTGAGAAATAAAACACAATTAAGGAAAAATAACTTACAAGGGTAATTCTCCCAATTGCTTCTATGCTAGCTTGCTGTTTGGAGACATTCCCTAGTACTGACCAGTCGGTAGTCGCCCAAACCTCTCACCGCAGCATCTCAATTTACACGAAGCAGTCAAATATGGATGCCTTTCATCAGGCAGGGCGGCAACTTTTTTTGTTTTTGTTTTCCTTGTGCGGCATCATAGAAGCACTGTAGCAATTGTCTCCTCTAATGACATTCCCCCTAGTACCTTCTTGCCTCTGCAAAAATCTCACAGGGAAAAGCGCGACAAAAAGTGATAATGACACCAAATATACATAGAGAATAAAGGGGGCATGTTTACATAAGCAGACCCATAAATATATGACTGAGAAGACATTGTTGTACGTCTTCCTTTTAAGCGGATCTCCTTGGGATGCCATTTTAATGACATGATGGTTTAAAGAGATGCCTGCTCCGTCTCGTTCCATATTTAATTAACTTTTGCTTTTTCCCCCTCTCTCTCTCTTTCTCTGACGTGCCGAGTAGAGCGAAAAAAAAATGTAGAAAGCGAGAAGGAGACAAACACACGCGAGCTAGCGGGGAGACAATAACAAATAGCTAGCAGAGGCTGGGGGAACATGAGCCGAGACCTTGTCATGCTTTTGTGAGCTGTTTACAATACAAGCCATGCTAAGGGGGGGGGGGAGGCGTGTGTGAGGGTAAAAGGATGAAAAAAAAAAGTGGCGGGGATGAATGGGAAGCTCGGAATTAAAAAGGGGAATGGTATGACTGAGACAAACGAAGCGAGAGGTGGAGTGCTAATCTATCGTTCTATCAACCCATCTGTCCTTTTTTGCCATCATCACTATTTCAGCATTTGCAATTTGTAGACACAAGCAAAATAGTGTCCATAAAGTTACCTGGACTACACAACAACATTAAACCCTGGAGCGAATCCTAAGGTTTGAGGCGTCCATTTTGCTGACACTGTTGGGCGGTGAAAAGATGGCTGCGCGGATGTGGAGTGCCGTTGTGAGAGATTGGGTTACCCCCAGACACTCCCAGCGGATCTGCCGGCCAAATGGATCTGGATCTCACGCTCGGGCGCCCATATTGAATGCCATAAGAGGTCTCCCAGGTCTCCTTCAGTAGGAGAAATGTGCTGCCTAACAATGTGGAGTTTGCACCCAACTACATTTTTACACTGAAGCAGAGCGGGAAGACATGAACAAATATTTCCACAAATCTCAGCTTTGTTACTCAACTGCAGATGAGGCCAGCTTTATATTCATTAAGGAGAGATGGGTGGCATATGTACCACAGTCAAAGCACGGTCTAGCCACAATTTCAAAGAATTGGATTATGCGTGTTGGTGCTGCTGTTTTGGGTAGCAACAGATTCCTATCATTTCATTCTGGACTCCGTAATTGTATCATCCTGCTAAGTTTGTGAAGCCGCTTTTCCTCCTGAGGACTTTGGATATAAATTCTGTTAATTATTTAAAGTAAAAAAAATAATTAAAAAAATGCAATTCCACACACATCCTGCACATTGCAGCTCCTCTCTAACATCTGTCTCCAAGAGTCCAGTTCCAACAAAAGGCTGGCTCGGTTCTTTGCCGACGTTGGCGTCACAACACCGGCGAGGTTTTAAGTTATCTCTGAACGAGCCATCCGTTCTGCTGCTTTTTGATGGTAGAATACTGGGGGGCTGTGTAATTATATCGCTTTAAATGAGCCCCTGAGAACGCTCCTGCCAAAGCGCCCACAAAGTCTCACACTTTGGCGCGCGTCAGAAAGGCAACACTTGCACTTGTCTGTGTGTGTGTGCTCGCGTCTGCTTAGGCTGGCATTAAGAGAGAGGCCACAGTGGTTCCGAAACGCCTCACAAGTGAATTTAATTAAATCATAAATATGAGCTGGAGGCCGCCACCCAATTTAATGTAATGGATGATATGGGCCAGTCCGTCTTTGGCAACGCGAAGTTCTGGACCCGATCGAATGCCCTTGAAGCTTATTAAAAGTGTTTGGCACACGGACATGCTAGCAAAGTTGTTAAATGGATGGCGTGGCTTGCTTTCAGAAAGGCGCTTCATCAACTTGGAATCAACCATCTTGGATTTTGACTGGGGGTGTTCAAACTCTCAATAGAAGACACTTAGGATGTGTTTTTCCAATAAGAACCAATAAGAACAGCAACGAAACCATAACACTACAAGATAAAAATGCTAATGAAATTAGATTAAAATTGTTATTAGGGATGAACAATTCAATTTTGTTTTTAAATCTCCAATTCAAATGTTTGCAATGGCATTTTTATGTTAAACGTACGTACAGGTTTTCTACAGATGAGCATCACTTGTCAGTGTAGCCTCAGAACCAACATGTGTTGAAAAACTAAAGCGAAAGCTTGACGAAACGTTGAAATATCAGCGCTGATGAATCATCAGAGGTGACGGACAGATGCTGTCGGTTTCATCCCGTTCTGCGAATCCTTTTCTCGGTCTCCTGTAGTGCTGGCGGCTCCCTAAATAGACCTAAAGCGAGGGTGTGTGTGTAGGTGTGTGTGTGTGTGTGTGTGTGTACTGCGACCGCACAGGGTGATGGGTAATGGAGTCATTAATAACACCGACCTCCCTCAAGAAGCTCAGATGTTCGTTAGCCTGAGCCACAAGGGAGCCACGGGGAAATATAAAGCACTTTAATATCAGGGGGGGGAAAAAATGGTTATTTTTGATGATTGTGTTCATGCTGTCATAGGTCTTGTCTGATAGGTTAATTGCAAGTGCACACATTTATAGACTACGTGCATGGAGAGCAACCTTGAGGGGCCCAAACTGTCAAAAATAATGTTCAAATAGGAAAGCATTTGTGTCCCTTTTCACTAATGTATCTCTTGGGACTAATTATTGGACGCCAGTGCGAGTGTTTGCACCTTGTCCAGGGAAAAAATGTGTTCAAGGATTTTAGTGCCATATCTAATGAGAAGTAACTCAAGAGCTGTAGCAAACTTTACACTTTTATGACAGTCAATAATGCTCAGTTGTTTAAGGGTTATTAATTTTACAAAATGTTGATAATTGCGATTTCAACTGCAGTGTTTGTTGGTTACTGCTACTGCATTACTAAGGCAGGAAACAGTACCTTTATCTTCCATTGCATCACATCCAAACAATTCCAAAATCCCACACTACAATATATTAGCTCACAATCAATATTTATCAACAGAACTTGAAATAAATAAATGCTACTCACCAAAATTCAATGCAGCAGAGCAGACCTCCTTCCTTTGCTTCTGCTTGACCTGTCTGTGTTATCTAGCTTTGCATATTGCTCTGAAAATACTCCAAAACTCAATTACTGGGTTGAAGCAACCGTGTTGCTTGACCTCCATTCTTGAAGTTCAGCCCTTCTTGAAAAGAGCGCCTTGAAAATGCACCTTTAGTCATGTTCTCCTCTAACCCAATCGTTGGTGCGAATCATAAGCTCAACCAATCAGAAGATACGGCTTTGAACCAATCAGAGGACGGAAAAGTAGGACGTCAGATTTAGTGACTGAAATCTGATTGGTTACACATAACACATGAAATTGACATTTAAACGGTGTGTAAATAAATAAATAAATAAATAAATAAATAAATAAATAAATAAATACAAACAAACAAACAAACAAAAAATTAAGTTTAAAATTTAAAAAAATAAATACTACTGACTTGTTAGTATAATTATTTCAATTATGGAAATAAACAAAGACCAGAGCATTTTCCTCATACTTTTTAATATTTCCATCACATGTGCAACACAAAAAAATAGCTCTGCTGAAATACAGAGCTCCATATTTGTACAATACTTTTGAGTAACATTGGCAATAAGTGTCCTCTTGCCGCGGGGAGTTTTAGCCGGAGATTTCCTGTAAACGGCGTACGAACGATTCTCAAGTCAAAATGTCAAAACATTAAAGTTTCATACAAAAGTGCATCTCAGGTTCAATGAATGCAAAACATTTACACAACCGAATGTTGTTGTTGTTTTTAAAGTGTGTTGCAACGGCGGCTTCCGGCTGGAGCGGAGGGCAACAGAACACTGCAAAGAAGACGAAAAGGGAGCAATGATGTCGGCCACTCTCCAGGAGAGCCAGGGACTAAGTCGAGTACATCCCTAATACGGTAAGAAACTGCATTTCTTGTCAAACCATAGAATTCCAATTGATTCTTGCGCCCTTGTCGAGCAAAAACGTAGAGATAACAAAACATGGAAAAAAACAAATCCAGTCATCTCCAGGCTTCAATGAGCAGTAAACATCAAGAGTAGAAATGTACAGGTTGAATCAGCGGGCTGGAGACTTCCCATCCCCTTGCTCTCGGAGCCACGTGGGAATTTTTTTCACGCCTCTGTTCAGCAGCCCACCAGGACCGGGGGGACCTCACCTTCCACAAATGCGAGTGGCCACATTTGCATATGTCAGCATAATGTCCCGCTTTGCTTCTGAAGACGATGCCTCACCCTCTTGATTGAGGCGGAATGCGGAGCGGCCGAAGCTTCTTTTCTTCTTCTTAAAACCGACTGAAGCTGATTGACATTTTTTTTTTTGTTTTTACAGACAAACATGTTAAACTGTACATTGGAGAATACTGTATAAGATTGCAATATAGCTGAAGTGAAGCAACACATGAAAGAGGGCTATGTACAAGCACATTTTTAAAGTAAACAATGGGCAATGTCATTTTGTGACCTCCCCCTCCCGCTCACGTTATTTTCGTGCTATTTTTTCTTTTTTTCCTTCTTCGCAGCGGCACGGCCGCCTCGCCACGCTGCTGAATCCTTTAAGCGAGACAGCGAGCGGGACGTTGCACTGGCCATAATTGGCGCTCGGGCTATATTCTCCGCGTCACGTCTCCCGTTTGGTCGTCGGCGGTGCTCGTCTGGGCCGGGTTAGCTGCTGTGCTGAGTCAACGTGTGGTTCTGCGGGGACACACAAAGAAACACGCTTAATAATGGTCTTGCCGTTTCTTCACACCATTAAACAGGGGTGGAGACGTATCCAGAGTCTGGACCAATTTGAGAATTTTGCTCCCTTTTCAAAATCTGACTCCTTGATTCAGATGTATGTCGAGTTAAACGCAAAAAAAAAAAAAAAGACTTGGGCTGCCCACTGACCGATATATAAACAAAAAAATTTTTTTTTGTCCACATCCTGGTCTGAAGGTACACACCATGCTTTGATTTGATTCTTGACATTTCAACATCCTCCCATCAGGCTTTCATTATCCCCATTCCAATTAACTTGCACCTGAGTCAGACGTGCACGCTCTCAAATCGATACCCTCTGGATGCCTGGATGAAGCGTGCTAAAACCTGCTTCTGACACCAAAGCACAACACCTCTGACAGATAGATAACCCCCACCTTCTCCATGCTGAAAAATATTACATCCCAATCAAAGACTGTGGCCATGGAAACAAATCCATAACGAGGCACTGGCACACCGGACAGAATACCGTCCCTTGGAGTCTTGTTTATTTATCTCGTGCTGCCATCTAATCAATGTATGCACTACCCACAAAAAAAAAAAAGGATTATCAAAGTGGCCGGTGACTTTTTGGTACATATGCAATGCTGCAAAAGGGAACGTGTCGACTTTTTGTTGTTTCATCCACATTGATGAAGACACACCGACGCGTGGTTGTCGCGGGGCAGCTGTGCCAGGTTTTTTAAAGGGAGCGTGGACCGGGAGGGGGGTGTAACTGGTGTCCCTGGTGGGCGGAATCCAGGTCATCTTTTGAAGTGACTGCTAATCCCTTTAATGCAAACTACATGCCCCACTTGCCGCGCTCACTTTAAAACACGGCCTCGGACTCCTGTCGACTGGCACGGACTTAGACGCACCTGTCACACGCCAGCGCAAGAGTGGGCTCATCATCATTGGACGCAAATAATCACATGGACTGCACTGAGAGATTTTTCAAATGGTTTTGCTTGTATTATAGGAGTATTTTAATTTACGATCCCAAATAAGTGACGATGTCTGTGATTTTTCTTAGATTTTCTGGCCAACAAAATGGAGCATTCTTATCAATGTTAAGGCATGATTATTATTATTTTTTTTCAATGAGGGATGTCAGGGGTAACTAATAAAATGAGCTACACCGAGTTGTTGGAATATAGCACAGCAAATACCAACAGAATAATACTTCTATTAATCGCTAACAATAATAATCCGTGACGGGACCTTCGCAGCCTCATTTTCACGGCGGCGTGACAATAAGATCATCAAACTTTGATGCTGTGCAAAAAAAAACGTGACAATTTAGCATCAGCCATCTGTCGAGTGTTCACATCTTTCTTATTTTGGGCATGTCGAGGGCCCTGAAAATGGGATTCAGAAAGCCGGCTAATATTTGTATTTGATAACCACAAGAAGGTGTGATTATTTTGGTGGTATTGTGCGTGGTCCCTCTTCCGCCTTGTCTCTCGGGCATCAGCGGTGGGCGACTATTAACCCCCATTGCGTCGCTCGCCTCCCTCGTTACCCTTCCGTCTGCCTCCGGATGAAGCGTTTAAACGCCTCCACGGCTTTCCCTTCAGCTGCGGCGATTACTCCCCGACAGGTGGGGTAATAAGCAGTTTGACGGGGGAGCAGGGAGAGTGACCCCCCCGTAGGGCTCACCCCTCCCCTCCCTCACTCACTCACTCACTCTTTTCCTTAAATAGAGAAGGCCCCGGACAGGCTTCTCGGCTTGCCTTCTTGCAGAAATAAAGCTCCTCTAAGTGAGTCTGGGAGGAAAGTCCCCATGGGACGGTGCTACAAACCCAGCCCCCTTTCCGCTTTTCCTTTCCTTGCCTCCCCCTCCATCCCTCCCTCCCTCTCCCGCTCCCCTCCGGTGAAGACATCCTTGGTGTTGCTGCGGAGGGACAGGAACGCGGCAACCTTATTAATGAATGCGGCGCATTACCCGTCAGCCCGACTCCTCGACTGCTCCCGAAGGCCCCCGCAGTACGTGACTTCAAATGGCAGGATATTGACACGGAGAGAGCAAAGCGGCGAGACTCGATGTGTGTGTGTGTTAGTGCCTATGTGTGGCGAGAGGGAAACAGACAGAAAATTTGTGCGAGCACCTCGGCGGGCATGTGTGTGCGTGGAGCCCAAAGGAACGCGGTTCCTTGGATATAATGTAGGGCTCGTAACAGCTATTAGAGGGGAAAATAACCCCTCTGGGGAACAGCTCCTACCCCCTTCCACCGCCATCACAGTATGTCCCAGCTTTGTCTGAGACACACACACACACACACACACACACACTGCATCCCTACCTTTCCCTTAGACACGCCACTCGTTCCCCTCACTGAGGGCTTTCTCAAGGACGGTGTTAAACGACTTCAGTGGCAACCATGCAGACTAAAGGGAAATGGGGGGGAAAGATGAAGGGTGCTGTTGAAAGATTGAAAATGAAACCCATCGCGTCATCTCGGCGGACGCTAAACTCCGCAGAGTCGCGACTGTGAGTGACGGAGAGTTAACGTTGACTTTTTTTCCCTACGAGCTCGGTGCTTTCGGTTGGCCGCTACGCAGTCGTATTTTAGCCTTGAGTGTAGCGGGACTTTTTACGGCGTGCCAAAGCAAGAGCCCTAGTGAGTTTTTATTTTGAAGTAGGTCGTCATAGCACGCGGTAGCTAGCCCGACTTAACCTTTGAGATTTCTGCTTACAGTTCATTCATGGTCCATGTAGGAAATTAGAAATGTTTTCATGAAATCTTAACGACCATATTTGACACATTGAGCTGAAGGCTATTTAATTTGCACCTCTGAGCTATTATCACATTATTTATTAATCAATTAATATAGTGATCTGCTGCTACCCACTGCCACATTTACCCGGCAACAGTGGAAAAAGAGGAGCGGACCTACCGCCAATTATTTTTTTTCGACTTAAATCACAGTGCGAGCTCAACGCAAGTTGAAGCAAATTAGACGTGGAACAGGAATGGAGCAAAAAAAGGTCCAGGCGGCAAGTCCGATGTCACTAATGGTGTCACACCAGAATGACTGCAATTTAGGATTAGATGGCCTCCATTAAGCCTTTTAGCGCTCGTCTCAACGCCATTCTTGGATGGCGTCCTATTCCCCCGGAAGCTCGGCCGTTCCCCCCAAACCTTAATCCCCTCCTCCACCATTTCAACTACCTGCTGGAAGCTTGTGCAAAAAGAATAAAAATAAAACGGCCATCGCAACTAAATTACATTTATCTTCTATCACTGATCTGCTTCTCCACTATATCAAGATGGGCAGTCTTCTTCTTCTTCTCCGTTCCCTGGGTGCTGCTGCTCAAGCCCACTTTCATGTGATTTCATCACCCCACAGCAACCTCCTCCAGGGCAAGAAGAAAAAGGAGGAGGCAGAACACCCTCCAGCATGCAAACAGGTGCAACGCCTCTTTCTGAGTTGAAGGCAGCGGCTAGAAGAAGTTGGAGGGAAGCAGCCGGATGGGGAGTTGATTTAGGATCACTCTTTAGATGGCGGGCCTCCGCCGAGAGCGGCCGTTCTCCACTGAGGCAAGCGAGGTGAGCGGCTTGCGTCAGCGCCGCAGAGGAAAGACCGGACGGACTTGTCTCTTGGCTTTCATCCGGGCGAGCCGCATTAGACACAAGCTCTTATCGTAGCACATCACAGAGAGGGAAGATGTCGGGCTTAATCGCGGCTCGAATAATGTTTGATTGGTATCGTGTTAATACCTGCAAAGCGCCCTCTTGCCTGCTGCTTTCAGCATGTAGCTTTCAAGCCGAGCTTTAGCGAGCGGTTAAGGAAGCAGAGTTCACGCAAAAAAGGTTTCGAACAGCTGCTGCTATTTTAAAACGCGCTGTATAAACAAAGTTGTATGATAAGTAAAGTTGAATAAAGTTTGACTCAATTGCCCTGCGCTGCATTTTGGATGATGCGCAAAAGTTCGACTTGTGCTGTGTTCAAAAGAAAAGACGAGGGCGTTGCATCCAGGCTCCATCTTTAATGGCGCGTTGAACTCAGTCCAGTATCGACTGCGAGCGAGCTGAGCGTTCCCTACAGTAAACCTTCCCCGTCTTTGACCTCAGGCCAGGCTTAGCGCCGGCCAACTTAGCCCGACGACGACGAGCACAATCAAATAAATAAATAAATAATTGAGCAGTTGGCATTCTCCACAGTCATCACTTATCGGGCCGCGGGGAGGGATGACCCGCCCAAAACACCCGCGTTGTGCCACAAACCCGCCTGGTTTCCCTGGCAACAGACTGTCTTGTTTGAGGAGAGGTACCCGGGGGAGTCGTGGCGGTACAGTAACGGCCGACAAACAAGCGCTGATCTCCGCGCCTTCCTTTTGTCATATTCCCACCAAATACTCACACATAAGAGCTCAAGCTCAAAATGGCGGCAAACGTTTCTGAGGTGTAACCGGGGACGACGGACCGTGTTTTTTTTTTTTGGGGGGGGGGGGGGGGGCTTTGTTGTTGTGAATGATAGTCATTAGCCTGTCGTAGCAGACAATCGAACGGCGCTGGAATCGGGCCGTGCAGCGATCCCGCTGTTTGACTGAGGTAGCAAAACAAGTGCACAACTGCTGTGTTATTATGGGGCCTCATTAAGTGAGGGGAAGGTGGGAGACGGGCGAGGGGAAGCGTCAGCCAGAGGGCCGGCGAGGGGAAGGAAAAGAAGAAAAGAGGAAACACAAGAGAGCCATACAGAGTGTATTTGGAGGTGATGGCAACACACACACACACGCACACACACTCGCACACACAGATGCCTTTCCAGCCAAAATGAAGACTATGACTAAAGAAGCCAATTAAAGGCTTTCTTAGGGGAGCCATCTTGGGAGGGGGATGGGTCTTCCTGGGACATGAGCCCTGGGCAACATCCCCTAATTAGACAGAGCGAGGGGGGAGGATTTCTGCCTGTCACTGGGAAGGAGACAAGGTCCATGGGGTTCCGCATGTCACTCCCAGAAACAAAAACACAATTACTCTCGCATTTAACCACTTGAGTCTGGGATGGGATTTGAAAGAAGACGCCAAAGCTGAACACAGGCACCTTCCGGATGGATCCACGTAGAAGACGGAGAACTCATCTGCATGATGGTATTTTGGGGAGCCAATGAGAGAAGCAGCTTTTAAGTGACCGACGATGGGTGTCTTTTGGCAACTGGAAACTACTGTTGGAATTCAGGAGGGAACAATTGGGAGACTACTTCGAGAATCCGGGGTAGTATGTTCTGAGGTACGCCGATTTTCCTGAGAAGCGCCGACACGTTGTTGATTTCTCAAAGTCACGCCGGAAAGTAAAGACGACATGTTTGCGTAAGAGACGCGTCGACGGATCGGGGCGCAGAGCGCCGAGCGAGCATCTCTTCTTTGTTTGGATTTAACTTTCCCTGGTGGCGGAACACAGGGAAGGAAAAGAGCTCAAAGGCTTCTGGGAGTTTTTTGTCACGTCTCCCCGCAGACAACGTGCTTGCGTGCACATAGCAGACCCTGGGAGAGACCGCCACAAAGACAAACACACACACATGCGAGTGGGAGAAAATCCTCCCAGGATGGCGAGGTCTGTCATGCTGTCTAATTCTGATGCACCTTCACAACAAGAGCGCCACAATGGTGACAACATCACTCACCATCTGAGACTGTTTACGTCCCCCATTACAGTAACGCCGCTACACTTGTGTAGGTAATTAGAAATATGCTTAAATATTAATGACGGCTCCTCACAAGCTGCCGTTTTCCCCCCTTCTCATTCATCGTCGTTGTACTTTTTGGGCTTGTAGCATTTTGAAACGGTGACAGAATCCGAAGCACCTGAGGTGACAAAGACGAAAACAAGTTGTCATATGAAAGGGGGGGAAAAATACATACGCAACTTTCAAAGGCGTGAAGAGCTGTCACGCGCAGCGGCAGATCAAGATCTTTCCAGAAACGGGCCGTTTGAAAGACGCTTAGGGACAAACAAGGAGAGCTTTGGTTTACCTTTGGGATGCGGGGCATTCGGGGTGTTTCAAAATTCTGAAGGAATTATGTATATTAAACAACAGTGCATTCAATTCAATTGAAAAAAAAAAAGGGTTTATTTCCCAGACATGTTTCTTTCCTGACTGTCCATTTTCTTAATTTCGGCGCTGGATGGACGCCACATGGCTGTTTACACTGACCCGGTGACCGCCAAGCCAATAAATACGCTTAATTAAAACGCCGGAATTGGTCACAGCGTGGCAATCACTGGCATCACGCGGGGAGAGGAGACTCTCATTTGAGCAGAAGGCGATGCAGATGAGCGCTCGTCATTCATTAAGGATGTCGGCATTGTCTACAAAGGAATCCTTTTGGAAGATACTCCAATTAAGGTAGGTGGGAAGCATGCAGCCACCTAAAAATCCATTTTCGATGTAAAAAGTATACAATTTGATGAATTGATTGATTATTTATCTGTGTGCCGCTCGCTAGTCAAAGTTGTGTGGAAGAAGTTTTGCGCTGACCAACCGAAGGAAATCTGCTGATGTCATTGAGGGCCAACTGAGGTTGTAAGTGTAGGTCAAGTGCTTTTAGGCCAGCAGAATGATTGTCATCGTACCAAGACTGACCTGTGGGAGGCAACGTGGTGCCTCCAGACTGTCGGAAAATACAAAGAACAAGTAGAAGAACTTGAAATTTGCGATTTTGTTGTTGTTTTTACCTTAGCAGCAAACCCTGAACACAACCAGTAACAAACTACAAAGTACAAATTAATCCTTGTGAGGGTTCTACTTGTATATGACATTTTGAGAACTACAAATTTGAGCCAGTCCAGCCTTTCAGAATCAGGACCAAGACGTGGCTTCCCTCTGCCGCATCGCTGCGGAATCCAAACTTGAGCGCTTCTTCTTAAAGCGACTCGCCGCACTCTCTCCGTGATGTCAGATTTAAGCTGCGGCTAATAGCGCGCGTCCATCAGTTAATGAATCCGCCTAATTAATCGGGGGCCGAACGGGATGGCGGAGGAAGTTTGTTATCGGGTCTCGCGTAGCAGTGTGGCTTTCGCAACCACCCGAGGGAGGGAATTTTTTTCAGGCTGGTAGGAGAAGGAGAGTTTCTTGAAATAAAAAGACAAGCGTGAGGTTCCACCGCCGCCTGGATGTGTCTCCATGAGGGTCGGCGAGTGCTTGCCCTCCCCATCAGCACCTCGTGAAATATCTCGACTTTGCTCTTAATGGCGTGAGGGGGAAGGGGGGTGCAGGGGGCTGGCCTCTGGAGAGCCGCAGCGTGCATCTATCTGACTTGTATTGTTTTGTCTGTGAAGGGATGGAGATGATTCTCCTTTGGAATGTGGATTCCAGGGCACAGTGGCCCTGGAGTCAGTCAATCTGACCAGTCGGAGGGGGGCCGCCTGGCGGGGGGTCCTCGGAGGGCTGATTAGACGGATGCACTCCCATCATCCATCTCGACAGGCTGGCGAAAATTGGCTAGCCCCCTCGCAGGGTAGAGTTCACCAGAGTGGGGGAGGTAGGGGGGAAGAGGCTGCGAGGCGCCGCACGCTAGATACCTGTCACAGCCTTTGGTCTGTTCCAGGATCTCGGCAGCAAATTAATAAAATATCCTTCCCGCTCGCCTTTACCTGCCGCGGCGGCACTACGTGCCGGCCGCCCCCTTGACCCCGGCAACTACGGCGAGAGACGAGGAGCCAAAGTGTCAGGGAAAAAAGTGCAAGACAGCAAACACCGGGAGCTTCCACGTCTGGCGCCGCTGCTGGAAGACAGTCCGACTTCACACGGACTGACAAAGGAGCAGCGTGTGTCAGGGAGACGCGCAACTCGCAACTTGCAAGCATTTGTTGTGGGCCAAAGAGTAACTTGGTCTCACTGAAAGTCAAATTAAAGCCATACAGGCATAAAAGTGGTGAAGTAGTGTTTTGTTTTGTGATACTACAACTTTTATTGTAAAAGGTTACACCTTCAAAATAAAAGTATACAATTAAAAAAAAGTTTTAGGGCTCTATTAGACTGAGTATACACTACTACTCAACTGTACTTTTTTTCCCCTATACTCATCCACATAGGCCTGTTTTTGTGAGAAACAAAAAAAAAGATTGTCTTAAAAATACGCTGTTTCTCGTTTATTTTCTTTCAACTGCTGCATTATAATGCGTTATTCTATAGGTGCCGTTTGTGATCAATTCACTTGGGAGGCTCCGGAGCACAGG
This sequence comes from Syngnathus scovelli, assembly GCF_024217435.2. Taxonomy (NCBI): domain Eukaryota; kingdom Metazoa; phylum Chordata; class Actinopteri; order Syngnathiformes; family Syngnathidae; genus Syngnathus; species Syngnathus scovelli. The sequence goes on from NC_090863.1 coordinate 5,107,771, forward strand.
TAGACTATAATGATCGTCTTTGCCCACCCCCTCCCCCAGTTCCTTCCTGCTTTCACAACAAAGTGCCACAGGTCTGTCATGTTGTACTCTCATCTCCTCACACAAAGTGTAAAAGCGTGTTATCGTACGTGGAACAGCACCTCGGGGACATGAGGTATGTCAAACTATCCGAGTTCTTGGGAGGAAAATTGCTTTTCATCAACATAGGCAGGTCCAGTTGTGTGCAACTTCCTGATTTCTATTTTGATCAAGTCCATAGACCGCTCGCAATATGATGAGCGGGCTAACAAACCGGCTGCGCTCACTCCCACAACGGCGCAACCGGCAATTTAAATACCAAAATAAATCCCTGACATTGGCTGGAGGAAATGATATAGTTGAAGCATGTAACAGACTTATTGTGGTAAATAATCCACAATCCCTGTTTGTTTAATTCATGCTTACAGAATTTCAACGAGTGCCAGATAATGATCCCATTCACCTTCCTCCTGGCAGACTCACTGTGTGGCGTGCAGACAAGCTCTTCTTCTGGCTACCTGCTCATCGCGCATTCAGGAAGGCGCGTTTGGAGACGAGCACCTCATTTGTTTCTTTTTACCCTCGCTGGCAAATTAAGGGAAAACGCCAGTGATTAGAGCAGAACAAGGTGCTTTATAGAGTAAGGTTTTAATGATTCATCTTCAAACGCTAATAAAAAATGATGCCATGTGCACTATAGAGAATCCCCCAAACACGCACGCACACACCACCAGTGTAATAAAATAATAAGGAATGTTTCATTTTTGCTCACACTCCCTGAGGATAAAAGAAGGGGAAAAAAGATTGCCAGAAAACGGATTATCTCTCCAACGCTACGAGTTCACAAGTCCAACTAGTAACTTTGTTGAAGGGCAGATATGTATCCGCCCCGCCGCCCCCTGGAGGAAAACACTCCTATTTAGCCACGAGGCCTCCTCTGCGATTGGATGGGGAGATGCAGCCGTTTTGATTCGCGCCATCCGTGTTTTTTTTTTTTTTTTTTTTTCTGCCTCTGCGCCACGCGTAATTACAGCTTCAAAAAGGAGCATTGGGCTAATCCCTTCATTCCAGATATTTTACTGCTCTGCCGGTCTAATAAGCAAATCAAATCGTATCTGGGAATCACAAATGAGTTTTCCGACCGTCTGAAGTAATTCCTTGCCCTATCGGCAGCCGGAGCCACGTTAGGGAGCGGATACCTGTAATTCCGTTTGGAAGAAGAACTTCTGAGGACACTGCGAACAGTCGTAGATCTTATCCTCTTGGCCGTGAGCGGAGAAGATGTGCTGCTGAAGCTTATTGGCCTGCACAAACACTGTGGATGGAAGAAGAAGAGGAATTAAGATTATGCTATCGGCGTGCATCTCATGTTCTAAAACGACGACTCCGCTCGTGCAAATGGAAGCCGGTCTAATTCTCGCTGCCTGAATGAAAATAAATGGAATGATGAGAGGACATGTCAAACGGCAAGGTGAAAGAGGGAATGACAAACAATGGACACGATATTACAACTGTTAAGGGGTTTCATTGAAAAATAACAATTCATAGGTTAGCAGTGACAAAATTCACGACACGTGCTCATGAATTCATTGCCTGTTTAGAGCATACGGTGGAAACAAGGATAAGCAAATATTCCATTTATCCATATATATATATATATATATATATATATATATATATATATATATATATATATATATATATATATATATATTTTTTTTTTTTTTAAATAGTCCCACTGTTTGGCTCAAATAATTTCTTTTAGGACCGTAATCTTGTAAGATTAGAATGAATCGTTGGCCTGCACAAAGAGTGGCGAACAATAGGCATGCAGGGGGGACCTCGCTGCAAGCATTCCTGCAACAAAGGCGGCATCATAATTGCATTTGCCTGAATGGAAATTGAAGAGACGATGTCAAATGGCAAGGAAAATGACTTAATTACAAACAAACGAGCACTGCATTGTCGTTACAACAACCTTGTTATGTGATATAATTGAGAAAAAAAAATGTAACAATTGAGATGTTATCAGCAACGGTCAAATCCACACCATGGGCGTTCCCAAATGCATATTGTGTGTCGGGAATAATAAGGCTCCTTATTTAGCACCGCGGTGGGAACAACAAGGCGGAAAATAAACAAGCGGCAAAATTGGCATAGCTTCAAGTGCAAAACATGGCCTCCATTAGTCAACATGGCTAATTATATTGACAATATAAATATTCATGCGCTACTTATTCATGCCGCCACCATATCAACACACTGGCACTTTAAACATATATATAGATATATATTTGTGCTTTAATGAAGCCAGAGTCCACATCGGCAGAGCCAAGGGGGATGGCGGCGGTGTAGGTGTTGAGCGGCTGTGCCTTCAACGCGTGGGTGTGTTTCAGCGTCCTCCGAGGGACACTTCAAACGTGTCGTTTGTTATCCCGGACCCCTGTGCTTTAACGACGGCCGTCCGATCTCAAAGGGAAAGAAGTTACCATGCAGGGACCTTCATTTGAATTTCTTACAGCTCAAAATAACTTGTTCTTCTAATAAATGCAATGTGGAGCCACGCGGAGATGGAGGTAGCTGCTCGGGCACGGGGCATGCGTGTGTGTGTGTGTGTGTCGGGGTGGGGGGCAAGGTGATGTGACATGAAGTTGTACAACGTGCTAACAGAATAATGCACTCTAACCACAAATAGAAACTCACAGAAATGACATCTTATTGGATATGGAGAAGAATAGGTTATTGAATGAAATATAATAAATAAGGGTACATTAATTTAATTTATTTAACAGGTGGCTGGTGCAGAAATCATCTTTTGTCTGTGCGCTAACGACAACAACCTGATTCTTTATTATTAGCGGCGTGTTTTTATGTGTATTTGCTAAAGAGCAGCAGGTCAGGGCGACTGCAGGAAGCCCTCATTATGTCTTTGGCTAGCAGAAGAACAAGTCGATACAGCGAAAATAAAAATGGATCCGAGATGCGGGGGGGCCTTCAAACGCTGAACACAACGGCAATGACCAGAGTCAGACGCTTCTGCACGTCGGCTCGCAATACTGGACTGGCAAAACACAAATGTGTTTAAAACTAACTAGGAAAACATTTCCTGGAATGCTTGAAAAATATGAAAGTAGCTAACAGCCTGCCTGGTTGTGGTTTGGACAAGCGCAACCCAAGACGACTGCTACTGCTAAGAGGAAAGCAACTTTTAGTCGAGTCAGCGGGCCGTCGAGGGTGTCAAGGCTGACGGGGATGCGGGGGCCCGAGGTCTCCTCGCTGTGGGGGATATTAAGCCCTCTGATTGGCTCTCAGGGGCCACCCGTGGCAGACATGTCCTGTTCGGCAGGCCCCAGCTCATCTTTATTTTGGCACGGCGGTACTCTCTGCAGGCTGCGTTGCACCAATACTAAGTTGTTTGAGCAGGGAGGCAAACAAAGTTAACAATCCCCCACTTTTCTCCCTGCTTTTCATTTATTTATTCCTCTAAGCTATGTGTTTTTGTTGCCGCCGCTTAATCACGAATGCGGAGGATGTTCTGCAGCCAAACAAGTCAAGAGACAATCTCTACAACTTTAATGGGGATGCAAGCGGGCACGTGGAAGCTCACAAATGGTGAGCAAAGTCACACTCTCAGGCCATGTGACTTCTCTTAGCCAATCAGGGAAGGCGAATGCTATCTAACCGTCACATCGTTTTTTAATTCTGTGAATGTTTGCAATAAAAAAAATACTTGCAACTTTTCAAAAGTGAATACAATTTGGAATTTGGTATATTAGCAGAAAACGAAGTCAATACACAATTTGCTTACACAAAAAGATGCCACGTAATTAAACTCCTGCGTTTGTGACAAGCTCGTAGCTTTTGTACTTTTATCGAGCCCCAAGTTTCGTGTGTGCTACTTTCATCAGGCAGAGTTTCTTGTATTTTGTTTGTCTTAAGTGCATATTTCCAATCACAATATCCACGGCAGGCCTGCCTTGCTGCCTTGCTTCCTTGCTGCCTGGCTTCCTTGCTGCCTGGCTGCGGCTCCTAAGGGTGCAAGCAGACACTTCTAGCTGCAGGCTCCCCCACTTCTGAAACCTGTCAAATGTGTCCTGGGAGAGTCAGCTTGCCTCTCATCATCCAGGGGCTTGTGGACCTCTCTCTCTCTCTTTCTCTCTCTCCATTTACCCTTCCTCTCCCCCCCCATCTTCTCCCCCTCTCCCACACTTTCATCTCACATCCAAACTTGCCGGTTGCAACCTTCTCAGCCTCCTCCCGAGTTTTTTGTATTTTTTTTTTTTGGTCTCCTTTTCTCCTCTAGTTCGTCTATGACTTACTTTGACTCGCACTTTCCCGCCAGTCACTTTTTTGGGGCCAGATTTGTCCTCTTTTTTCCCCCCGTGGTGGTGATAGACACGTGTGTCAAAGAACGATTGGACCGCCCACCACGTCGCACGAAGCTTCTCAACTGTACTTTATTTATAGAGCGCTTTCACGCCAACTGCGAGTTTACGGAACATCCGAGATCAAACATAAACAATAATGCAAACGTGACAAAGCAAGAACGGTGAGAGGCCGCACTAAATGCCTGGAAAAGCATTTCAAATGAAAAATACTACTGAAGCCAACGGGTCGCAAATTTGAAGGCTCCCTCCACAGCAGGAGATGTTTTCCCTTTTTGTGGTCCAGAATAGAAATAAATCTCGCCTGTTAGTAACAATGGACCAACATTTTTCTGTATTTTAATTGCACCTTCATGTACAAACCTTTACATAATTCCACCTTTAAAATGCAGACGGACAGAAAGTTAATCAATGTTAATTAACATTATAAAGATCAACCTAGCATCATCATCTGCTTTTCCGCAATGGCTTTAACTCGTCTGTTTGTCTACTCTCTGACTACTGTCTTGAGGGTCCCCCCCCCCCCCCCCCCCTTCCTCGATCACCCCACCCCTTGGTGCACCGTGATCAATACGGACGCGGAGGGAGAGCAGGGTGACTACCTGTCCGTCAAAGCCGGTGGAGGAAAATGAAGGCTCAGAGGAGGCATGCTGTGTATATTAAATCAGCCGGGAAGGGAGAGAGAGAGGCCTATATCAATAGGCTGCAGCTAAAAAGAGAGATGGAATGGCAGAAGAGCAGGCTTATTATGCTTTGTGACTTTTTTCTATTTTTTATTTTGCTGTTTCATTTCAGAAAGTTTTGATTACTCCTTATTCATCCAAAATGCTTCGTTTGAATAAAACGCCATTTTACTGTTAGTTTTGCTTCACTATAATAACCTTGATGAGAAAAAAAAAAAAAAAAAAGCGAGCTAATGGTTTTAATTGACGTATCAAGTGTGCTAGGCGAAAGGGAAGGAAATGAGCTGAGAACTTCCAAAGTGCAAAAGAAGACTAAAGAGCTGAGGCGGAGAAATAACAGTGAAGAGCCCAAGTTAACGACTTTGCAGATTTCATTATGGAGATAGTTAACCCTGTTGACACTGAAGGAGGGCGCTCTCCTCTCGAGAGGAGCGCGCTCCTTCCACCTCCACGCGCAGAGACAGATGAGATCATTACAGCTATCAGCGCCACTGCCATCCACAATTAGCACATGCCCCACCCTCCCTCCCCCACAAACACCACCTCCGCTCGCCTCGTGATGTCGTCCTCCCCCCTCTCGCCTCCTGACACTTCCCGAGGCCCCCGATAGCGGAAGCCATTTGGACTAAATAAGGAGGCGCATGCAGCAGAAGTTCTCCCCGCTTTAGTCCAAGCACCTGCTTTGACCTTTCCCAACTCATTTACATTTGGCTTGAAGATGCAAAGTTGAGCGGAAATGTCTGAAGAGCAACACACACACACACACACCTGTGAAGCAGACAGGACACTTGAAGGTTCCGCCCATCCCCTCGAAGCTGTGCTCGATCAGATGGCATTGAAGCTTGGCCGGCGAGTCGAACGACTGACTGCAGAGTTTGCATTCGTGGTTCAAGCCCTCCTCTGCAAGACAACAAAGCAATCATGAGTGGCTTAAAGAAACAGTCAGAATAGCAAATCATTGTAAATATTCAGCAGAAGATCAAATTACACTTCAAAATGGTTGATTGAAGTAATTCATGGCAGCAAAACTCATCACCCCTTGTACGACACCTCAGGTCGGAAAAGCACAGATGCTCGCTCCATTTCTCCTCCCCGCTTTACCACATCGGAATAGATCAATTTGCCACTTGGCTTAAATCATTGAGACAAACTCCACACATTCGTTTTCCAGCTCGAAAAATCTCGCCGAGTCAGCTTTGTGCCGAACGACCCATCTCCAGCATGTCAATAAAAAGCCCATAATGTTTGCTACGGGGGCCAGACGGCTTCTCCATTAAACTCCCGCTGGTCAGCGTTCGCTACAGGGAGGATGGATGCACCAGGGATGCATCTTTAGGCTTCGTCCAAGTACCTGACATACCAGAAGAATTGGATGCAAAGTGCATGAAAATCAATTCTATCAAGCACGTATTTGAGTTACTCGACATCACTTAAGAACACATGAACGATGACGCTTGACATGACAAGCGAGCAGGTTGTTAAGGGTTTAACGCAGCGACACCGAGGTTAGCCCGATCACAGTTTGCCAAGGTGCAAAAGTGTTGTTTGCCGCAGCCCGCGCATTTGACAGATGAGCTAGCGCAGCCTAAATATAGGTCTGAGTGGAGCAGCCGAAGAGGAGGAGGAGGAGGAAGAGGAGGGAAGAGTTTATCCATCCAGCCAGCCAGCCAGTCAGCACGAGCACGTCTGCCCTCTTTGATCATCATTCACTCGGCTCGTGCGTGTGTGTGTGTTGGGGAGTACGCTGAGGTCAAGCGTGCTGCAGGGTTCACTCATCTATGCTGCCGCCATATGCGCAGCCCCTCGCTTGACCCCGGCCGACGCATGACGCGCTCCCGTCGGACCTGCTGCCCTGCTTCATTATGCAGAAACCTCCGCACCTGCCCGACTGACCCGTGGACGTGTGTGTGTGTGTGTTTGGGAGCAGGTGCATGGAAGCAAAGTTGCAAGAATGCAGCAAAGAATGCAACTGTTTCAAATCTAACAGTGGACTAAGTATCAGTTCCATTTGTAGGTCAATTTTTTAAAATAAATAAACAGTTGGGTGCTGTCTTTTTATCGCAACCAAAGAATGTTAGAAATCATCTGCTTCCTGCAAGCCTCAATGGGATAAGCGGCGTACAAAATGGATGGACGGCTGTTTAGGAAGCATCAGAAATTTCCACCGAGGCGGTTGTTGTTGTTTTTTTTCCGGCGAAATGAAACACGACAACCGGTAAATGTGTTTGGAATACCCGTGCACTGAGTCTGAGCGACAGTCGGAGGAGCAAGCTAACCAGATTAACCACATCTTCTCTCTGATTGGGCTGAAGTCACTTCCTGTTCCTCTCTCGTGAGATATCTGGGGCAGTCAGCATCCATGGCCGTGTCCCCGCGTGCACTGCTCGCGAAATCCTTCAGATGCCGACTTCTCCCGGGCCTCTAAGCGTCTGTGACACCAGAAGAGTAAGCCCATCTGCATATCCACAGGGCTTCGCCTTCCCGGGGCTGATGCTTTATGTATTTCACAGCTCCTTAAAACACAAACGGCTAATATCCCTCCCATGTGGAGGCACCACAAGTGGGAGAAGAGCCAGAAGGGAACCGTCTTTATTTCTTTTTTCCATCCTGGCTGAAGTTCATGCGGCGTTGAAGGTTGTTTGGGGAGCCGGCGCTCGCCGCTCTCGGACTGGCATGCTTTAGTAAATCCTTTATGTAAGAGGACAGGAGTTGCTGCCTGGTCAATTCTGGAAGCCTTCAAACCGCTCGTCTTCATTTTGCTTGGGAGCGGATCAACTGACAGCCAGTAAAGAAGACGAAAGTAACTGAAGATGTTCCAGTTAATAATTAAGTACAGGCAGCGCAATTAATGAAAGACTCTCATATGCTTCCAACATCATCAGGCCAGCGATGCTCGACTGAGCTCATTCGGTTACGTTGAGTTTGGGAATGCTCATGTAGAATTGTTAACAAGCCAACACATTAAACAATAACCCAGATTCTAACCTTAAAACCGGGACAAAAACTCAACCTGAAGAACCAAAAGCAAAATCCTTAAAACCTGACCAAAATGCTAAAAGCACAACAATGACGCTAACTAAAACAGCCTAATCCAAATCAAAGTGCGACAACGATGAACTTGAGCCGTCACGGTTGCATTTGTTCTTTCAAATCCACGCAAACATGATCAAATACCGCCCCCCAGTTGCAGCCTCCTTCCAAACAGTTTGTGCCGCATCCGTTGAGTGTTTTCTTTTCAGAATGACTAGAAGCATTTGTTGGGAGTCAAGATGGATTTATGCTAATGGCCGCCGTGTTGTTCTCCGAAGCTTGTGCGGCCGATGCAGCTCCCCCAAATGATATTAAGGACATCAATCAAGGCACTCTTTTGCCCAAAGTAATGAGTAAACAAGGGAGGGAGAAAATTGGGAATATTTAGTAGGCAGCAGTGGGTTGTTTTGAGGGCACCCTAGAAATTAAAAGAGGTCTAATCGAACAAAACAGGTCAATGAGATTCGCGTGCAGCGTTTCAAAGAGCAAACCTTTCCCCGCCATCCTGTTTATGAGCAATTTCACCTTTAGCTCGTTTACTTTCCGGCCTACCATCTGTCTCGTAATTTCCCCGTCTGATATAAGAGTTCTCCGTGAATAAGATTTGAGTTTTGCCCGATTTTCTGCAGTCTGCGCCAGCCTCCACGGAATTGGATGGGAGCTCCAGGCCTGTAAACAGTAGGTGGGTTTACTTCTCTCTTCTCTCGGCGGGAACTATCCATTAACAGATAATGGGGGGAAAATCAGAGTGATTAAGGCCCAGGGAATTATGGGTGAATACAAATTGACTCCACCTCCGTGCGATGCGCTCTCCTGAGGTAGAAACACCGCTCGTAGAAACAAACTCATTTCTGAAGTAGAAGCGAGCCCATTAAGGTGGGGGCAGAAGGGAGAAAGGAAAGATGGTGGGTGGCGGCGCCAAGGGATGCAACCCCCTCCGGACCAAAGCTGATTGGAGAACCGGTGCCGGCGGGGAACGCGGCTGATATGTATTTCCTGCCTGCACGCTTCGAGAAAGCATGTGCGAAATACGGCAATGAAAGGAGGAGATTAAATCGAGGTACCTTGAAGCCCTCCCCTCCCATCGTTCGATCAGTGAATGAATGTATCAGACAAATAGAAAAGAAAATCAAAGCGACTGAAAAAAGCTAAAGTGGAAGCTCTGCTGCGTTTTGCCGGTGGGAAAGTGGGCATGTAAAAGAAATCTTTAGTGCGTGCGAAGGAAAAGTGGAAGCGAAGCCAACTACCAAAGCCCTCATGTCAGGGCCCCGGGTTCATTGCATGCTTGATGCCGTGTTCTCCGGGGTGTGGAGGAGGGAGGGGGGGGGGTTGACACGCCAGGGGTGGAGACACCCTCACACAGTGAGAGCAAAGAATTCTGGGGTAACACGTCTCTAGGAGAATGTCAGCTCTGATGCGCGGCGGCGGCGGCGGAGGTGCTAATCAGAGCAGAGCGGAGCTCCTGCTAAGATCAGCCCGCGTTCGCCGGCCCGCAGCGTTTCCGCCACCGAGCCAAAGATGACACTTCTCCGCTGTCGACAAAAACACGCGTAACGCCTGAATGGATGTGACAAAAGGTTTGAGACCGCTGGAACAGCTTTTTGACGTTTGACAAAATGCAAAACGGCGTCCTCCTTTCGAACCAACTGAATGGATGCATTTCCACATTGTAGGTCTGGTGATCGACAACATGCTGAATTGGAATCCCGTTGAAGCCCTCAAACACGCAGAGGTTACTTCGTTTCAAACTGGCCACACCACGGTGGCATCCCACGTTTGATACAATTTGTAAACACCCTCAAGCCTGAATCCAACTCGGGTCTAGCGCATTATTAGCATCCTCAAAGCAAGCAAGAAAAAACCCAAAGAAACTATTCAGATTGAGGTGTGAGTCGAAGCGAGTCTCTCAATGTAAAAAGTTAATTACTGGCTCATGCCTGTCTTTTTTTTCTTTTTTTTTTCTCCTCCTCTCACGAGCCTCTTCAATGCAGCATTGTCAGGCTGAGGTATGCAGCTCCACTGGCTCTGTGGTCGGTCCGCACAAAGGATGAGGGAAGGGGGAGCGTTGCACACAAGGCCCCTTGGATGGGCTCGCCGCATGCAACTCTGTACAATTAGCCAGCCCCACCGTTCTGCCGGCTTATAATTATCAGTGCTTGCCTTAATTGACTCCCCTAGCCTGCTGCAGAGGGACCCCCCCCACTCCCACCCCCATCACCACCTTCCCCCTCTCGCCACTCCGGGATCTCCAAAGTCATTTAGGAAAGCGCTCATATTTTTGGCCTGAAAAAAAGAAGGGAACATTTGGCGGCAGAGTATTCATCATCAGGTGTCTAGAGGTTTTCCTTAATAGAAAAGCTGAGTCCCACTGAGTGCGCTCCATGTAGCGGCCAGCCACGCATGCTCAGGACCAGCAAGCTGCCATTCGCAGCGGGCCGCCACACATTTGCATAATTTTATATAACACAGGCGCCCGCACTGGAAATTTAATACACCTCAGCAAATACCAGACAGGCGTTTTGCATAATTTTTTTTTTCTTCTCTACCTTGCTTCCTCACACCATGTTTCTCTCCTTGTCTTGTCTGAGCGCCGCCGCCCTCCCCTCCGATCCCACCCAGCGCCGAGGCGGCGCTCTCTCGTCGCCCCACGCCGCGGCCCCTCTCTCTCGAAGAGGGAGAAGTTCATTACCTCAGCTAAATCAGAATTAGTCCCTTCATTTTGACGGGGCGAACTTCATTAGAAAGGCCCTTCCTTAATCCAGCCGGGAGAACTGATGAATCTACACGGGGGCAATCATTTGCTTCACGCAGCACATTCAGCCACTTCCTCCCCAGTGCTCCATTTCCTTCTTTTCTCCTTCTGTCTGTACCGTCACAATTTCATCGGATCGGCGGCAAAAAAATAAAAAAAAAACGGCAAACACCTGCATATAATTAACTCATGGCAGGGTGGAGAGGATGACTTATGCCGCACGGAATGTCCCTTCTCCCCGACAGGCTTGGGAGGCCTCTGGAGGAGCCGCAATGGATTTGGCCGACGCTCAAGCTCAGGGTCTGAGGGAAGCGCCGAGACCGTTTTACAATGCCATCGCTAATGCCGCATTCTGGTGAGGCCCACCTCAAAACGTTCCGCTTGACAATAAATAACATGCTTGAGTAGTGTGGCATCTTACAGAAATACTGCTTCGATCTCCACTACTGTATGGGTCTCCTTCAAACGATCATCAAACAGCCGCAGTTCATTCCGAGCAACATTGTACACCTTGAATGATACAAAGCATATCGCCGTACAAATAAAGCTTTGCGGGATCCAAACACGCTCCTTTTCAGGCAACTCAAGCTGATTCACGCTGATTTTCTTTCCGAGCGAAACAGAGGGAGGACAGACAGCCCCTGACTGCCATAGCACGGAGTCTGGTGTCAAACAGATGTGCAGCTTGGCAGCTCTCTCCTTCAAAACAGAGAGCCCGTGGATTTTAGGGAGGAGCGGACCCCGTCTACCCTCCCCCGACAGTCCAAACTCCCCACACAAGGCCCCCGCGGTCTCCGAGTCCTCATCACCTCCACGCGGGAGTCTCCTGACTTGTAATCTCGCGCTTCGCCCGTGAAGCCCCCGCGTGGTTACCCCCTACTTCCGCGGCTGATGGCTAAATTGGAATGGCGCACCCTGCTGGTGCCGCGAGCTCTGAATACACAGCGGGTACTCGCGTGGCAAAGAGGCGGCCCTCTCTTTCTCGCGCTACCTTGCATATGGCGGACGTTCACGCTGGCTGCGAGCTGCAATATCCGTGTACGGCGCACGCTGGGAAGAAAAGGCACAATCAAGAATTCGCAAAAACGCTTCTGGCGAATCGCAACCTCGTACGTGGAGTTATTCTTTGCATGTGTTAGCCATTAGCTGACGGTATTACTGCGTGAAACGTGTACTCCAGAGTACTCCCACAATTGGGAAATGGCAGAAAAGACACCTTTTTCTTTTTTTGCTCAAGTCTTTTGAGCATTTACTGTGCTAATTTGTAAGATACAAGTTAACTTTGCAATAACAACACCAAAAAGCTCGCCAGATACATCACATATATTTCATTGCACTAAAATCCACTGTGGGTTTAAGGTGGAGATAGTTCAAGTGTTTTTTTTATTTTTTTAATGCAGACTGCAACGGCTAGGTGGACAAAAGCGGGCAGCCGCACTAATTACTTGGGGACTGGTAGCAACAATTTCTTTCTGCTTAAAGCTCAATTAGGCAACGTGGTTGCTCTTGTGAACAGAGACAACAAATTATAATAATGTACAATCTCCAAAGACAATTAGAGGGATAATACTATGACTTCACAAAATAAAGCACAATCTTCTGCCATTTTGTTTAGCCACGAGGCCACAATCGGAATACGGCATAATGTCAAACGCAGCGCAGAAGATGAAAGATTTGCATCTCTATTTTCTAGATGTGGGGGACAATCCCAGTTCAGCCTTCCTATATGGAGGTTAACAAAAACGGCAAATGGCCCCCGAGCTTCACTTTGGACACCACTTAACAGTACACAAGAAAATACGTACACGCCCCATTTGACTGTCACTGTGGTGAAAAAAGGTCATCAAAAACAAAACACCGTGCAGTAAATACTATTTTGATTAAAATCTCAAGAAAAAAAAAAAGCCCCTTCCCTTCCTCCTCCTTTTGTGTTCACGGCCATTTAATTTCCCTGCCATAAACACCATCTTAGGTGAGGTGAGCAGGAAGGAGTACTTAGGCCAGACTGGCCCATGGTGGTATTTCCAGCAAGAGCTCTCCTGGAGAGAATACTTGTCCATTAAGACTGTCAGGTGAAGCTCTCAGAAAATGAGAGGCAGTATCTCTGGAGAGGTCTGCAGGGAGAGGGGGGGAGGTGCTCGGCGAGGCTCGGCGTGCATTCAGGGTTCAAGAAAACTCCAGCCCGACTTGGCTACGGTGATATCTATGCCGGCGTCACCAGATTATTGAAAACATAACCTACTTTGCTCTACACAGAAACGTCTATTCTATCCCTTTGAGTATCATTAAAAAGGGGTTTGGAATTACAACGCACTATTATTACAGCTCGCAAGGGGGGAGACCTCAGTCATTAAGCCTCTAAGATGTCGCCTGTTTTGATGATTTGTATCCGCTCTGTTCTCTTACAAAAGTGACAAATTCTTGCTATTTTGTTGCCAATCTCCTCGCGCTTGTCAAGTGTATCGAAAGATCACAAAAAAAATACAAAAAAAAAAAAACAAGAAAAAAAAAAAAAAAAACGCCTTCAAACGCGCGTGTGATGCATGTTGAAAATTCACCATTCCCCAATTGCGCTCGCAGGATTAAGTCGCGTCTCGCGTTTTTTCTTTAACCGGTGGCTGCTGCGTCTCACATCAGAGCCGACGCGAGCGGAGCGCGCCGCTATTGTCCAGGGGAGGGAACCCTCGCTCCAACCGTCAGCGCCTCACCAACTGGGACGGAGATGATTAAAACGCACGGCGGCGCTGACTGACAGACTCCCCGACGCTTCAAGGAGATGACAGAACGCTCCTCTAATTTTAACCACAACGCAGAGCTCCTCTGTCAAAAAAAAAAAAAAAAACGCAGAAAACAGCCACCCTGAGATGCTTAAGTGTAACAAAAGTAACAAACTGAGCAGAGAAATAAGTTTGAAAAAAAAAACAACAATCGGAGTGCAAGGAGGTGATGGGAGCGAGCGGGGAGAAGGCGCGGTGTCCCACCGGCGCCGCACACACAAACAGCTGGAACCTGTGAGCGCGTGACAACACCTTCAAATATTTCTGTTAGTTTCACAGAAATATCTGATGCTGATGCACCAGTGTGATGCTTCCGCCGCATCTTCGTCCCAGCACAAACACACACACAAATCAGTTGATAGCTGACATTTTTATAGCAAGCATGTGGAGGTGGGAGAAAGCAAAGTGAGAGGTGGAAGGTGACGTGCAAAACAAGGAGCGAGCTGGATTTACACTGCAGCTCTCAATTTAATCACTATTTGGATTGTGTGCTTACAGTGTATCCATTTATATGTCGGGCGCTAACAAGTTTCAATCGTTCACGCAGGGATGTCGAATCAGAGCGCTCTGACAAATTCACAAATGATAATCAGGATGAAAAGAAAATCTGTACTTCAATTTGGATCCGAATTTGCTCCTGATCTCCAATTTGATTCAACTTGAACCACGTGGCGCCACGTGTCTGAAAATGTTCCTTCACAGAGGGCGGCCGGGACGGGCTGGGGAGCTTCTCTTTCATTGTCACGTTATACGGCGGGAGGCGGCGTACTAAATGATTCACAGAAAAGTCGAATCTTTTACATCGGCGTCAGCAATTCAGCCAGGCGCCCTTGTGGGGGAATTCTTTTTGTGTGTTTTTATTGAAGTCTGCGCCGAGCGCGCCCAAAAGCCCTGACAGGGGGCCCCCGAGGGCGCTTGTCTTCACCTTCAAATCATAAGATAGAGTGCAGAAACTCCCTCCGTGCTCTCAATTATACCGCTCGACGTGCCCCCCCCCCCCCCCCCCCCCCCCCCCCCTTTACACGCGCGCTCGGTCCGACAGGCATGCACGCAACGCTGCCCTACCCAGAAAAATAAAACAAGGAGAAGTCTAAAGTAATGCGGTCCCGGTGGAGGGCGCCAGCGTCACCTTGCTGCTGGATCAGTTGACAGGCTCCCTACGAAGCAGGTCCACCCCCCCTCCCCCCTCCCCCTCGGGTCTTTCACACTTGATACTACAAAGTGACAGTTGGTACTTCATCCTGAGGGATGGGCTTTCCAGTGACCAAAAGGAGCTATCATGGCTAGAACATTTTCTCAACACATCCATTTTAAGTTGGCAGATTGAAGAATTTAGCATATTTTTTGTTATGGACAAACCACAATAAGAAACAATGGAATTATATGGAACCTCTAAAAATCAGTATATTTATGGCAGTCCTTGTCTTTTGGGAATTACTAGAATTCAATGTCGTCGTTTTGTATTTAAGGTGTGGATTCTTGTTTATTTGATTTTTTTTTAAGGCCTTGAAATGTTAGGTCAAATTGCGAGTCGTCCAAAGGTAAAGTCAACGGGAGGTGCGGCGGGTGTAGCCAAAGGATCGTTGTCATTTCATGGGCGGGCACAGCTGTACAAACACGCAAATCAGGCCATTTCTGCCTGCTCGATGAAATCCACTTTGCATGAATGGCCTCTATTTTCCCCGGGCCAAAAAGGACCATTTTCCACATGTCTCCATGAAGACGACAGGCCTCAGATGAGTGGAAATGCAACATTAGTTGGGGCTAAATCCATGTGGGAAATTTTGGCTCCTCTGGCTGACTTTGCCCAAGACCTCGCTCGCCTAGGTCCTTCCGCCTGCCCGCCTGACCTGTCAAAAAGCTTCCTCATCCTTCCCAAACAACATAAAGCAGCCACCGCTGGCGGGGTCAGGGGGGCAGCTGCCCCGGGTGTCCGGACGCCTTCGCAAACGCTGGCGCAAACGCTGGAAAAGGGCAGCCAGTGAAAGGAAATCTTTTCAAAGTGAAATCTCCAGCTGATGGCTTAGAGCTCCACGCCCCACAGTTTGTTTCTCTTGCTGCTGTCAGATGCTCGGCCTGAGCCATTTGGAAGGATTAAAGGGGGTGGGGGGGCGAACCGGACAGTAGCGCAGGGCCTGAGTGATGGCTCCAAGACCCCTCGGAGAGTGATAAACCTTTTGACCGTGACGCCCCCCCACCCCTGTGATGACCCCTGACCTCTGGTTCTGTGCCACGGACTCAACGATGCAAAAGAATGACCTCCACAATGGTGGGCAGTTTACCTGCCTGTTCGGATCATCTGGCATTTACAAACAAATGAAAGCTTCGAGAATGTCGTCATGTCTTTCAGTTGGTAGTTTTGACTTTGCTAAAATTTTTACTGACAGTGTCTTTTTATCTGTTACTGGCATCACCAACCATCAACAACGCATTTCTTCTTCTTCTGTCTAAGTATCAGGAACTGACAAGAGATGGAACATCAGCATCTCCTGCAATGGAGCGAGAAAGAACGCTGCACCAAAATCAACACTTTGAAGCTTTTGCAGCTGACCACATAAATGAGCCAAACGCATCTCTGTCCAAATGTTCTGCGGTCGGCCAAAGATGAAGATATTTGGACACCCTGGCTAGAAACGGAGAGCGATAATCCAAAGAACACCAACAATGGCGGTAATATGCTCTGAAGCCCGGAAGCGAACTACTTCTATTTTCAAATTCATTTCAAATCACTAGCTCGACGGCTGTATAACGCTAATTATAATAAAGTCACGCCCCATTACCTATTCAAATAATGTGTAATCTGCAGGCGCGGTGAAATCGCTATGGAAGAAATGAATGGCCGCTGCCAAAGTACGTGTATTATTAGCAGAGGCGCAATGACACGTCCACGTTTTCCGCTCCACGCCGGGCAGGGCAGCGGCTCCAAGGTCGCGGCGGTCCATGCCAGTCATTCCGCAGATCCATTTTGCCTCCCCAGGCAGGCAGGCGGGCAGGCAGCCTCCCTCCCTCCCTCCCCCGTGTTGTTGGCCCAGTGATTCAGTGCCTTGCATTAAGAGCAATTCACCTGCCTGCGGCATCCCAGCGGCACAGCTCCCCCGGGGAAACCAGGTGGAGCATAAAAAAGTTCCACATATGGTAAAGTCAAGCTGCTCGGAGGCTGCCGAGTGTCTGCTGTGGGGATAGCGGCTCCTAAAAGGCCCAGCTGGTACTTGGAAAAGAGCTTGTGCATTACTACACCTCCGTGTCTGTTTGGGCTCCCCTTTGGAAAGTGTTGGCCGGCGCACATGACCGGCCATTTTAGATTCCTCCCTCTACCCTTCCTCATCTCCCGCTCCCGGTTCTGTATCCAATTGAACATTTGGTCCTCCACTGCCGGTTAATCAAATTCCTCCATCTGGCCCTCGTGGTCCCGATGGAACTCAAAAGGTGCAGCCTGAGCCCGGGTCCAAGAGCGTTTTAAAGGGGGGGGGGGGGGGGGGCTGGCGAAGGAGACGAGGACTGCCGAGCTAACTTACGCAGCCCAGTCAACTAGATCGGGTTAGTGTGCACAAGGCCGGTCGTTTTGGGCAAACAGGAACAGCTTGGGACTAAGTACCAGAAGCCTGCTGTTCTCATCCAGCTCTGGGATGGCGAAGGGATCAGATGACAGTAGGAGGATTTTAAGAGCTAATACCTCCATCCACTGCAGAATGCACAATTGAGTTGGGTCTAAATACTGCTCCTGACGACAGATGGCATGTAGCAATGTTATTTGCTTGCCGCAACAGTAGAGGGCGCTGTGTTTGCTTGGGGGGGGGGGGGGGGGGGGGGGGGGGTGTAATTGCAGCATGGAATTAATTTTTGAGCTGGTGCCGAATAATGCTACCTCAATCAAAGCATAAGATGCATCCTGCCGTTTAGTTTCAGAGACAGACAAACCTAAAAGGCAAAACAGCTTCTGGAGGTTAACCTCCATGACACTGTAGGGCCCAGCTCGTGGAGGGGGGAAAAAAAAACCCCATAAAAGCAAAGTAATGGACCAAGAAATTACAACATGTGTGTTAAATCTCGTCTGGTTCATGCTGAACTCGTGCTGGCTGAAAGAGACGACAAGCTGCATCTCGGTGTCCTCCTGGCACGTCAGAGAAACTGAAGGATCACACAAACAGTTGAGCAACTGCATTCCTCTCACTTAGTTTCTGTAACTGCGGAGGGCGCAACTCCAGAAAAATGGCAACCAAATAACGACCTATAATTTACAAGCGCTACTGACTTCAAATGAATCTTTCTGACTCAAATCAGAATCTCACAGCTGCTTTGCCTCTTTAAGCCTTAGAGGGCGCTGTTCTCAGACTAAAATGCATCAGAAAGGAGCCACGGAGTGAAGACATTAGCTTGTTGTCTTCCTCGAGTTCAAAGTCGCCGCGAATCAGTAAGTAAGCGGCGTCTAAGCCCGCACTCTGATCAAAAAGGAGTCGTGTTCAGATATCACGCAAAGCCGGCGGGGATCTTTCCATCCCCTGGAGAGCGCCTGTTGCCTTGGCAAAATATCTCCTTCACATATTTTTCAAACGTGACCGCTTGTATTCAGTGGCAACGGTAAAATGCTTACAATCCAGCGTTACTCTTTGATTGGGGGAGGAGCTGAAGGGAGGTCAGCACAAATACAAAACGTCTGGCTCTGCCCGTTCATGTCCGACTCTCGTCTCTCTCCCCTGCCAGGTGGCAAAACATGTGTCAATAATTAAACTGCTTTTACGTAACACGCTACAGGAACACAATGCAATTTGCTCCCCATATTTCATTGGGCCTTTATGAAAGCACATGAGAGAGTGTAATTAATCAAACCACTGGAATATGTGAACGGCAATTTCCACTTAATGGCACTTACAGGGATTGGGTCCCTTAAGCACCCTGTTCTGTCTACCAAACGAGCCGGATTCATTTTCATCTTGGTAGTTCAGAGGAGAAAACCTGGCGCGGATGTTAAACGACGCCCGTTTGACATCGGCGCAGTCGCGACATGCCCCAGGATTCCGTGAACAGATAAGAAAAAAAAAATCATTCTTTGCCATCTTTCTTGGCCATTTTTGCCGTGACCTGAAAAGCAGAACGTCTGTTCTGTCTCGACTGGACCGCGGGATGCTAACCGCTACCCAGCCAGGGACGGGAAAAGGATCATTGGCGGCTTTTAGTGGCTTTTTGGGTAAGAAGATGGTCTTGGTCTAAATGGCACCCATGTCCCGAAAAGTGTTTCTCTCTCGCTCTCTCTCTCTCCCCCCTACTTCCATCTGCCTCTCCAAAGACTCATCTAAGTGCAGCATCTTGTTTCAGTAATTCAGCCAGGGCCGAGACAGTGGAGAGAGGAACGTCATCGATTTCACTCGCATTTGGTTCCTCCTAGACTTCCTCTAAGTCCTCTTTAGGGACTTGGATTGGAATATTGGACAGGACTGCGTCATAAGACAAGCGTGGTTTCCATCTAAGGTCAAGCAAACACACAAAGTGTCATTTTGAGAATGATTCAGAATGATTCAACTCTCTGATTGATTCGTTCCACAAAGCCATGGATAGCGCATCTATCCTTGGGTATTTTTACATACGGGGAAGAAGCAGCAGACCTTCCCTGGTCTCATCATGACGGTCTGAGTTTGCGGTAGGTCTTACCGCCATCCCGGCTGTCTTCCTGTTGGCCCCGCTTAGTAGCCCCTCAGCATCATCGCCCTTTAGGGCTCCTAATAATTCATTTTGTGCCGAGTGGTAGGCAGCCTGCTAAATTCTTAATAACAGTCAGCAACTCTCAGGCTGTGCTTCCATTCATTAACATCTTATTGAGATATTCTTTAGCACAAAAGCAATTAAAAATGCAACACAGCTACCTGCAGATCTGGGCGTGTAATATTTTCCAAATAGAGACCGATCCCTCGTGCCATTAGGAGAGGCAAGTGAAATCCAAACAAGACAAATCTATCTATTGTTTATCACCTCCTCAGGCTTTTTACCCAGAGGCCAAAATATGAGGGGGAGGGGGGGGAGAGGTCATTAAATTACCATTCACTTCTCTATCCGAGTCAGACACGTGATGGCAGAATGGGCGCTAATTACCATAACACCCAAAAGAATTCCATTCCATTGAAGGGAGGAAAGCCATTCACTTGTTTGGCCTTCTCTCACCGAAGATGTACCTTTCCAAAAAAAAAAAGCATCAGGGAACCAGAAGGATCACCTGGAGGCTTTCGTGTTTGAATCATCAATTGATTGTGATTGTGATGAATACCCCGAATCAAAACAAGAGCATCATGTTCAAAGTCACGTTTGAAGTTTTTGAGATTAGATTAATATCTCCTCTTCTGTATGGCTCACATTCTCGAATCCAATCGGTTAACAATGGGCATTTTGGCCAAAATGTGAAATCGCCTTAGAGCACGGAGGCGCCAATATCTTCAGTCAGGCAAACGCAAAGATTGGAAAGTGGAATACAAGCAGCAAATAAATAAGAACAGGATGGCAAAATAGAGGGAAAGATTTGTGATTTTCCCCTCTCTCCGTTCCCCCGCGAGACCTCCCTTGATGCCAAGCATTCATCATTCAGCCTCTAATATCAGTTATTCTGTGGCTCCTCTGCTTACAGCAGAATTAATTTCTGCTTTAATTACTCTCATCGGCGGAATGCTGATGAAGGAGAGGGACCAGGCATTCTGGGACCCGGGCCTCATTCCGCCGCTTTAATTTGAATGAATTCCACATGGAGACGCTGGCAAACAACTGGCAGCCGGGCCCCGGGAGCCATGGAGGGAGCCGCCCCCGCGGCCCCCGCTACGCTACCTCGTGTGTGTATGGCATGATGAGTGTGTCACACAGGAAGAAGAAAGGCACTGACTGATGGATTGTGCGACGAGTGTGTATGTTGGGCCGCCTCCGCATCGACGTGCTCGGAAGGAAGCGAGCGGCATTCCGTAGAACGGCTGCAGCAAACCCTCATCAATAGTTAATCTGATCATTCCAATATGGCGCGTCATACCACCAGCCCGTTTATCACGATAACAAAAAAAGAATGTTCACGGCCACGTTCGCATGGTGAAAACAAGTGCAGAAAGCGTGTTGTCATTGACTTTCCGCCAAGCCCGTTCGCAGGACGCTGCGTATTGGCTGCATCGAGATTCCAATTGATTATGCGAGTCTTGCATACCGATTCGTTTTGATTAAATGTGAGCTTGGGTTTTTGTTTTTCACAAATTCTAATGAAACAAAGACACGGGAGGATAGCGTGCCAATGAAGTACTACGGCTGCTTAAATGCAGGGAGGAAAAACAAAAGTTCTGGGGATGAACGCATTCAGCGTCCCACTGGACCCTCAGAATCAAAGTTATGCTTCTCATCATTTCAATTTCAACAACAAGACACAATATGTTGTTAAATTAATAAAAGAATAATTGTGGAGGTGTAGCTAATGTTTGGCTGAGTTCATAATACGTTTGCTATATACCGCTGCCACGTTAGCATGTTTGTTTCGCCCCAGTTAAGCTAACGTAGCACACCTCGCTAACCAAGCACGTCATTGTTAATGTGCCGCAATGGAGCCCCTGTAAAAGCAACGTCCTTGGTAGGCTCGACCTTTCGCGACCCTGAAAGCTCCGGACAGGCGGGCGGGCGGCAGCCTACGCGCGCTGTCCGTTTTTTGGCAACCTCACCGCCCACCCACCCTTTGCCTCCCCTCCGGGCCGCCATGAGCAGCTGGGTCACAAACACTAAGCGCATTAATATCTTCTTAATGATAATAATCATTACAGCATAAGCACCTTCCCCCGATGCGGGATGGCTCACGAAAATGTGCCAGAGTAGCATCGTCGTTAAAAAAAAAAAAAAGAAAAAAGAAGAGATGAAATGACTCTTAATGGGCAACAACTTACAGTCACCATGATAGCGCCGACACTAATGCAATAATGTGATAATGAGATACAGCCAAGGCATTAGGGAGACCAAAACCGGGGTGAATGAATAAATAATATTTGGATTTAAAAAGTGGCCATGACACGGTTACCACTGCAGATGTTCATGGAACAACAGTCTTGATTATATATGTTTTAATGAGGCCTAAGATGAATTTCCTAATGCAGCATCTGTAAGAGCACTTTGCCACCTTTTCGGGTGTCCACGCACGCACGCACACACACACACACACACACACGTGCCTCATTTCATACTGTCACTATTCACCTATCACAGGCCATTATGCGTTTCATCAGCGTTCATTATTGAAGCTAATGATCTGTTGTCCTCTCAAGGAAGACTACATTAAAAGTCTCTTACTAACTTAATTAGTAATTATGAATGTTAAAGATTAATCAGCCAGTGAGTGGCTTAAGGTTGGCGTCTCTAGGCGGCGGGGGGTGGGGGGGTGGCGGGGGGCAAAAAGCGCAGAGACAAAAAGAGGCCACGTTCATGTTCACACTGGAAATGGAACGTGCCGTGAGGAATACACTCACTCTCTTGCCGGAAAGACATTTCAAAACATTCATTGAGGGAGGAAATGTCTTGACCAGTCCATCACTACTGTGACAAATAGCACCATCTTGATTTTTAAGAACGTTATGAATTAATTTGTTTTAGTTTTACAGGATTTTCTTATTTAAGAAAAGGATTTTCTTGCATTAGCAAACAGTGCACCCTTTTTAAAATGAAAAACGAGCTTTGACACGTCCGTCCATATTTTGCCGACTAAAATTTGTGCCCATTATGAATTTAGCAGTGTTGCTAATGCTAATACAATAGAGGAGACCCAGCAATCTCACACACCTCGTGTCTAAAATGAAAGTTGCAGACACACATTCCAAGGGAGTGTCAAAAAGGAGAAGAAGAAATAACAATGGATCACATTTGACACTTTTCACGGCATCACTCCTGGATAGAGTTTGGCACACCAGCCTTGAAGTGCCAACAGATCTAATATAACAGGAAGTAGCGTATAATATGAGAACTTGTGATGCATGGCAGCGCTCACATTATCTCCTGCTAACAAGATGGAAATAGATCTCCTTAATTAAGCCCAGGGTGTACACCAATTCCTGTCTATATCGCCACCTCCCTGACAATTCCACCTCAGCAGCTCCGGTAAATACTGTATCCAAGCGCAGCTACACATTAAAGCTTAATAACTAATAAGGCTTTCATCCAGGGAGTTTCCTGTGTGATTTCCATTCATTTGAGGAGGGGGGCTAGGCGGGCGGGAATAGCCCAGGACCATCTCCCTGTTTTCCGGAGCATGTGGATGCTTAAGCCGGCCGGGGGGGTTGCGTGCGAGAGGAAAACAAGCAGCAACTTTAAGTGTGCTGAGTTGCCGAATGTTGAGGATACAAGCTGCGTTTCTGCGCCAACTTCACCAATTAGTGCTCAAGACATTGATTTTTTTTTTATTTTTTTATCTACCTTTTAATACAAGCAGTCGGGAAATTTTTCGTTTTGCTTCAAAGCTCGATTCTACACATGGTTACTATCAAAGCTAGGAAAGTTCATCCAAGCGCCACACAAATCTCGGAAGATTAGCGCTGATGCTAGTGCTAATATGAAACGAGAGGTGTCAATATTGCAGACGTCTGAAATTGGGTGCTCGTTGGTTGCCATGGAAACGCCAGCACGACCACACTTCTTATTTATTTCTAGCTGGCGTTGTTTTTAAAGCGCTGGCGCTGTCCCGGCAAGTCCGACAACAGAAGCCAGCGTAAATCATTGAGACTGTTTTTTTGCTAAACTTTCAATGAAAGGTGAACAGTTGACAGAAAATCATTTTATAGTTTTGCCGTGTCCTTTAGAGGAGACACACAGGGAGTTGGGGTTGGGGGCTGGCTGGCTAGTGGCCTGCAGCACCTGAAACCTATTACGGGGCTCTGGAACATTCCACAGGGTTCCTTCACTTTAGCCAGAGGACATCATAAAGGTCCTTGCAGAGCAGCGTGCACACAAACAGGCAACAAGGTGAAACAGTACGAGTAGATTTAGAAGTAAATGTTTGTTTGGTCACTCAAGTTTGAGCCACCTTTGCTCCCAATTCTTACAAAGCAACGCCATGATCAAAACGTTTACTATTGGCGAGCCAAGCAAAACTTTTTTTTATCAACTTTTTTTTTTTTTTTTTGTGATTTTTATTATTATCACATGGTCTGCCATCTGGACTTAAAACAGTAGGGCCCAGTAGTGTGCTGACACTGAAAACAAACAAGCATAAACACACAAAAGCGCCTGCCAAATTTCTCACAGATATAGTCTGGCTTTGTGTGTCTATATGTGTTTTAGTGCCACCGAGGCCCGTCTCTTTGGCTGAGCCCGCGCCTCGCCTCGCCTCGGCGTTATGCTCACTGGGTTTGGCTCTATGGGTGTCTGTGGCCTCTCCTCTGGTCGCCCGTGTCCATTTGCTCTGCGGGTATGGCAGGCCCGAGCTGACAGATGGCCGCCCCTCTCTCCATTCCGCTCCAGAGTAACACAGTAACTGGTTTTTCCTCCGCCGTTGACCTTGCCACAGCCAGCCAGCAATCCGGGCTGGCACTCGGCCTGTCGAACAGGAGGGTAATGAAGTCCGGCGCTGCTCACATGATTATTAAGGCTTTGACGCTGGGGGGCCTTTTCAGAGCCCCATGCCCCACACACACACATACGCTCCCTCCTCCTCCTCCTGCTCCTCCTCCTCCCCTGTCAGCCATTGGCGACGTAAAAGTTAGATGAGAATAGTCACAGCTTTGGAAAAGCACCACCAAAAAGCTCGCTCTGCGCTTCGGAGAACTTTGACAACTTTGCTAATCATCAGCATGTGTCTTTTCTCAAAAGACTGAAATCAGAGCCTTCTACCAACAGCCATCTTAGGTGCAAAAGTTAAATCACGCCGCCATTAGCGACGCCGACTTCTAAGAGCGCCTCGTTTCAACAGCAGCGCGAGGCCCTCGGCGCAAAAGCATCACCGGGTAGACTCGGAAGGCCAGTCGTGGGATTTGAGAAGCTTCGCTAGCAGCTCTGACCTTTAGCGAGAGGGGGGGGCGATCTGTTTGCCCCGCTCCCATGAGTCGCCCCTCCCCGGAGCAGCCCGCCACCAACCTCCGGCCAGACTGCTAAGCAACCTCATCAGACCAGGGGTGCACATCCAGGGGTGACACCCCGGAGACATACGAGAGGCGGAGTAACGCCGAGGTTAATTTCCATCATGCACTATTTATGGACTTCACTTCAGAACAAGGCTTGGCATTAACACTCCAAAAGAGACATCCCTCCTGTATATCAATAAAACATAGACTGAAGCGCAGGACAGGAGGAGCCTACTTTTATTCAGTCTGCATTCAAGTTAATTCTCCATTAGGCTCTTAAAAATAATGACATTGTTGCCGAACTAGTTTTGATATACACATCACCATGGCGACGGCCAACCAGCGACGGCCAGCGCGATTGTACAAACAGGTCGTATGAACTGAGAAAATCCGATATTTTCTCATGTTGGCCCATTCTGTGAGGTGTGCGGAAATGTCAGCGAAAAAAAAAAATCAATAGATAAGGACCACATCAGACCCCGCTTGTCTGGCCTAGGGAAGGTGCATCCCTACGGTGATGTCAATTATCTTTGCTTCACAACAACAACAAAAAAAGAACATCAAAAAGTCTGCACAACTTTCAGCATGGAGGAATTTGTAAAAAACTTTCCTTTGATTCCAAGCTCGACTGAATTAAGCTGAGAATTGTATCGCCAGCACTTTTTTTTCTCATTCGCCCCCCCCAAGTTCATTTTGCTTTCAATTCTCCTCATGGATGCAACATTAGTCAGCTAGCGGTGTAATGTAACAAGCGGTAAGGTGCACATAATTGCATATTAGCGGCAGCACACTTGGCTGCGCGGGAGGTGACTGCGCTAACGAACGGAGAGGTGTTATTAATCACCAATTAATAAAAGCGGGCAGATATCACACTCGCTATGCAGCACGCGCGGCGGCTTCTTTTGTTCCAGCCCGAAGCTCCGATGGGTTTTTCTCCTCTTTATTATGATTACATTGATGGTGCTCAATTCCTGATCTATTG
The DNA here is from genome assembly GCF_024217435.2 of Syngnathus scovelli. Lineage (NCBI taxonomy): Eukaryota > Metazoa > Chordata > Actinopteri > Syngnathiformes > Syngnathidae > Syngnathus > Syngnathus scovelli. The sequence continues at coordinate 5,133,446 of NC_090863.1, forward strand.
ACGTCTAGCCTCCAACGAGGAGTTCGAACAGGAGTGTTTGTTTGCACATGACGTGTGCGCATGCTCTAATAAAAAAATCACTCATGCCGTCAGACGTCACCAATCGATTTGGCGCGTCCATAGCAGCTAGCAACTTTCAAGATTCATTTTCTACTTTTATCTAGCTATCATGTTGTAGCTATTTCATTCAACTGGAAAGATTTCAAGTAGATATGAGCTGGAATGAGAATCAAACATTCAAAATGGACAGACAGGGCAGTCACTTCACATTGCTTGAACTATTTAACGTTTCAAATTTATTCATTTCAAGTGAACGTGAGCCAATTTTCTGAGGAGGACATTTTTATAGAGGTTTTTTTTCTAGCTTGATTTTGTTAGGGGGAAAAATTCCATTACATCTTCAGAATTTTTGTTGTTGGATAATAAAATAAAATTAAATATAGTATAGTATATTTCTTTGCTTCTTTCTTTTGTTTCTTGATTTAGTTTGGCTGAAAAGTTGCAATCCTCAACTGATATAGTTAAATTATCACAAGCTACACGACTGAATCTTTAAATAATCGATGTCTTGAGCACAAAACAAAAACGAGCTCCGTGTTATCACGCAAACCAAAGTGGAAACATAAAAACGAGGGAGCCCACAGTGGCCGCTTCCCACTGAGCGGCCAGCTGTACAGCAAATGTGCCTTTCCCCTCTCCGTCCCCCAAAGCGTCCCACCCCTTTGCTCGGTGCCCACCTTCTTACGCCCGGGTCGCACTGTGCAGGAAGAGGACTCATCCCTGACTTGGCTCCAAGCTCACCGCTGTCACCAGCCCAGCAAAATTCTAAAGGTGACCCCCCCCCCCCCCCCCCCCCCCCCCCCCCCCCCCCCCCCCCCTCCATACTACAAAAACAAAAACTTTGCTAGGATGCTGTTTGTTTTGTTTACAGGTGTCCTTCAGACCAAATGGAGTGATTTTACAGAGATTAAAAGAAAAAGCCTTTTTCACCTTTTAAGAAGGCAGCCTGCGCCGCACGGAGCGACATTTGAAACAGTACGATAAATGGAGCACAGGCGACCCCCCACGTGAGGCTCCGAATGTCAAAGTTTACAGCGGGGTCAAAGTAAAGCGACGGGGCTTCGTCATGGCATGCTGATAAAACCCCGAGCGGGCTTTTGTGTCATTGAAAGACCTCCAAACGTCCTGGTAAAACATCACCAAAAAACTACATTGGGACTTTCAAAGCTGAGCCGAAGCTCCATTTTTTAAAGATGAGACACAAAATTCAAATGACTTGAGATTTCAGGGTGACACAATTCGGGAAAATCATACTTTTATTCTTTGCCTTTTGACTTGGCATGAGAGAAACATTATTGTAGTGTTCTATGGTAATAATTTATTACCTGTCCAAAAAATAATCCTGATGAATTTAACATGCGCAGTTGTACTTAATTTAATTTTATTACTTTGTTATCATGGCGTATGCCTTCTAAAAGTTGAAATGTTACTGAAGGTAAATGAGGCCTGGAGCAGATTATTTTGATGAGGGGGGGGAGAAAAAATGCATTGACTTGGAAGTCCAGCAGTGCTTTTGACTACAGTACAGTATGTTCCACTCTTCCATTTTCCCCACATGGAGATATTGTGAGGTTTCCTATCCGAATTATACCGAAATATAAAAGATTATACGGTGACGGCGGCGGCAGCTGAAAGCACTATAAATCTGCCAGTCTCTGGAGAAAAATTGGACACCCTCGATTCTGCGAGCGCGCCATGCCAAAAAACTCTAAAGAGTGGCCAGCTGTCTTCTGGCCTGCTATTAAATTGCTCCTCGGATGGTGGCGATATCATTTTTTTTCCCTCCCTCCCTCCCTCCTTCCAAAGGAGTCTCCCACTAGGTCCCCAAGCAGAGCGGCCAGCTGTACGGCAAATGTGCGCTGATCCATCTGGGCCCGGTCGGGCTGCGACCTCCAGCTTAAGACGCCGCGGTGCACTGCCACCTCACATACATTTTTATTTTTTAATTTTTTAATACCGACATCTCGAATAGCCGGTCACTTTATGCGTGAGCATCCGAGTGGCATGGAAAGGTGCAGCGGAGATTGGAGTGCTGCTCGCATTACCAAGGCAGCTCATATGGACGATTTTGTCCGTCCGTCCGGGTTTCCGTTGCGTTGTTGCGTACATTAGCGCTCGGAGCGACTATATATAGAGTTATCAGTGTGAAGTGACACCGTAGAGGAACGGGCCATGGATGAAAACAACACCCCTATGAATCCAGCGTCTGCTCCATTACCTACGCTAATAACGCTGACAGCTGAGCGGCGATGACCCCGGCCCCCCTGTTTCCCCTCTCCCGTGCAGATGGCCATTAAAGAGAGAAAGTGTCCTTTTTTTTTTTCACCAGAGAAGGTATTTAGAGCTTTTCTAAATGAGTATTTTTTTTTTCACTGCGTTTTTTTGGCCCAGACTAGTTCTGCAGTGATTATAGGACTGGATGGGATTCAACTCTGTGATGCTAACGTTTTACTCCGCCGACGGAGAGACAATTGTCGGTTAGCTTTCGCCAACCTGGTGGTGGCTGCTACCTTCACTCCTTTAACTGATTGAAATGGTAACTGAGGTGCGATCAGGTAATCGAGAAGCCGATTAAATCAGACAATTACGGCTCGTAGTCGATGCACGATTTTTTTTTGTCAAGGCAGAAAGTTGGATACGCTACTTATGTTGGATATCTCGTAAAATTGTGCACATCGAATTTCCCTTTCCTTTCGCTCTCTGTAATTGTTCTACTGATATGACAAAGGCACTTCTCCGCATTTCACAAATGGTCAAGCAAACCATCCAGCAGCCAGCCAGCCTTTTGAGGAGTCTGACGCAATCATGCGGAATACAAAGCGACGGCATATCAGAGGAGTAAGACATCAGACAATCAGCCATCCTCCTGTTATCTTAAGCTGCCCGAATTCCACTATTACGGGGGGGAGCTGTGCGCGGGCGCAGCTGAAAGACATAAAGTAACCGGTAGGGGGCTTTGTTTTGTACCCTCCCAGTGTGCTCCGTGCCCGCCTTTGCAACAGAAAGGACTAATGCTGGCACGGTACTGTATTATGCGCCCCCCGAAGAATAGTGGGTGAGCAGATTGCAAAGATGAATACAAAACACACACCTACACTCTGGGCTCATCTCTCTCCTTTGCAAATGCTCCGTGGCATCAAAATCACAAATCACATGCTTCTGATTGTTTATGCACAAACAGTGGGCCCCTGATAGAATTGCCGAGCGGTCCTGATAGAATTGCCCACCGTGTTTAAATTCACCTGCGCCTAGAAGCGTGTCCCAAACAGAGAGGCGGTTTGGTTCCAGATCAATGACTCGCTCCCCCACTGAAGACAACAGATAATGCAGTGTAATGAAAGAGCCGCCAAACGAGCTGAATAAATGAATGAATAAAGGAACGTGAGACCAGAATTCAGATACCTACTTACTGCAGGCGAGGTTGGGGGGGGAGAAAAAAAACCCCAATTGTTTTGTCTTTACAAATGCTTCTGCCTGCATACAGATGACACACAAAGCCGGCCGAAATGTTTGGGGCGAGTGTGGTTTGTTGTCAAAATAGATTCGGGGTCAAATAATATGTCACTTGCAGCGTTGTTCATATCTGAATCATAATTTATGTTTGTGTATTTTCTAGTTTTTAATCTGATTATTTGACAAAAAGTCATCAACAGATTAATGAATTAATCTATTGATATATATACACACATATATAGTATGTATATAAATATATATACATATATATATATATATATATATATATAAATACAGACACACACTATCTACATAGTGTCAAGATATTTTCTTCCCACTTTGAATCAATATTTGAATGAACATTTCAGCAGGCTCCATAAGCATGCTCACAACATTTTGATCATTCACATGCATGGGGAAATTAAGATGACTTGCTTATGTTTATGGATGCACAACACTTGGGGATGACGTTAAAATATTCAAGTAATTCCACCTAGTTTGTGATGTGATCCGGAAACTTGTGAGCCTAAATGAGACAGGGTCAAATATTTTATTAGATTTTTCACACTATGTGATTTATCCTCAAAAATGATGAAATGATGTTCTTTTTAATTTGAATGTTTAAATGGATGATGGGCTCAAGTCTGATTCATGTTAGCTACAAAATCACAACTATCATTTTCAAATGGAGGATATTGATCACGGTCTCTCCGTATTATAGAAGTACCTTGGAAACAGTGAATACATTTCGATAGCTCATGCAGGGACACGCCAAGAAACAACAACAAAAAAAAGGTCTCCTACCGAGCATATGGTTGGCCACATGAACTTGGATGTCCCATTCGCTGTAGAATACCATCTGACATTTGATGCACTGGTACGTCTTCTTCTGTAAATAAAAGCAATATTACGAAACTCATCGTCCAGTAAAGCACACACACAAAAAAAAAAAAAAACATGACAGAAGGCGGCACGCTACCTCCTCAGTTTGCGACGGACTGGATCTGGGCATTGGGGACATCTGCGGTGTCTTGAGCTGTCCGCCGCCGTCACCTGCGTGCACCGCCTGGACGTGGTTATGCAATTCCACCTCGGACTCAAACTTGACGTTGCAGCTCGAGCACCGCGTCTTTGCGGCAGCCGTTGAGGACGTCGAAGAGGACGAGGACGACGAGGAGACGGCTTTGCCTTTGCCCTCGCCTGGGCTGAGTCTCTCTCCCTGGATCCATTGGGCGGTGTTTGGCGCCGGAGTGGCGGCGCCCCCCTGTTGCTGCTGTTGCCTGCCTCCGTTCATGGTCGGACTTGAGCTCTTGGACTCGGCATTGGCCACGCACGACGCGCAAAGTCCGTAAGGCAGGCCGTTGATGTCCAGCTTGACCAGATCCTGCTTAGAACGAAAGTCTTTCAGGCAGGAGGCACACTTGAAGGGTTTTTGGACGTGATGTAGGTGCTGGTTGTGAGCGAGGGCACTGGCGCGCACCATGGATTGGTTTGCCGACATGGTCCCCGTTTTTTGCATGTGGAAGGTCCCGTGGATCTTGAGCTCCAATGTGGACGTAACCGTCTGCATGCATACCACGCATCGGAAACCCGTCAAGGAATTCCTCAGGTCCGGGTGCATCTGACAGTGCTCCAGAAAATCTTCCTCGCTATGGAGAGGCATCTTACAGATGCGGCAGCTGCCCGTGTCGAGACTTTTGCTGTGGGTGACCTTGTGTTCGGTCAGGGTAAGCAAAGAGGGGAAACGCTCCCCGCAGATGGGGCACATGTAGTGCTTGACGGGCCCAAGGTGGGTCTGCATATGTTCCCTCAGACCGGCCTCGGAGAAGAAAGTGCGAGAGCAGACGTTGCACTTGTGGTTGCCCTTGATCATATCGGCTTTCCTTTTCATCATGGCGCTCTCGCCGGGGCGAATGTTGTGGTCCCTCAGCTGGTGGTTGGTGAGAAGCGACTCCATGGTGTAGGAGGCGCCGCAGATGTCACAACTGTACATGGGCTCCGCAGTCTCCACCTCTTCCTCGCTCCCATCGTGGCTGTTCTGGGACTCCAGCGTGGGTCCTCCCGTGGTGCCCGTACCGTGGCTGTTGGCCAGGAGACCTTGCAGCTCGGCCTCATCTTTCGGGTGGCCGTCCGCCCCGCCGATGGCGGCCGAGCCATTGGCGCCGCAGTTTTGCGACTTGCCCTCAAACACGCAATGCTTCTCCCGCAAATGCTTCTCCAGCAGCACGATGGCGTGGAAGGCCTTGCTGCAGAAGCGGCAATTGTACTTCTTGCTATGGGTGGTGATGTGACACTGCAGCTCCACCTCCGTCCCGAACGACTCCCCGCAGAAGATGCAGCGGTGGGCGCGACCTTGGTTTTCCAGGTGGCTGTGTTTGACGTGCAACTGCAGGTCGGTCTCGTGCCTGAAGTCCCAGTTGCAGGAGGTGCAGCGGTATACCTTCTTCTCATTGCTGTGCTTCACGGCTAAGTGGAGTTGAGTGGACACCTTGGAGTCAAACACCTCCTGACACAGAGTGCAACGGAAGAACACAAAGGTGTGCATGTCCAGCAGGTGCTTCTGCAGGTCATCCACCGACGTGAACTGCTTGTCGCAACTCTCGCAGATGTAATAGGTGGAGGTGATGGTGAAGTGAATGGTGACGTGTTTCAACAGGGATTCTTGGTTCGGGAACTCTTTGTTGCACTGCGGGCAGGTGAGTTGTGGCTGCAGGCCATCAAGGTGAGTCTTCAGGTGGGTCTGGAAAAGATCTAAGTTGGTATACTTGGCCCCGCACTGGTTACAGATGAACTCTCCGGATGAGCGCGCGGCTGATCCGCCTTGCTTGAGCATGGACGCTTGTTCTACGGTGATTGGAGAGGAGGGGCTGAGAGCGTGCAACGTCTTCTTGCCATTATTGATGTAGTTGAGAGCAAGGGGAATGTTCTTGTGATTCTCCTTGATGTGCTTGTTGAGCTTCAGAACACTGTTGAAGATGGGTGAGTTGGTGCAGTACGAGCAGGAGTAGACCTCCACGATGGGCTCCTTGGGGGTGACGGCCAAAGGAGAGTCGAAACGCAGGCTGCCGCCGTCGCAGTGAGTCTGACGGACGTGCTCTTCCAAGGTGGTCTCTGTCAAGAAACCCATGAAGCACTGGGGGCAGAAGAAGGCGTTGCTCTCCTTGGCCACGGGACTGGGAAAGCCATGGGAACAGCGGATATGCTCCTGCAGGGTGTTGAGGTCACTCAGTATCTCGGGGCAGAAGTTGCACTGAAGGAGCGAGTCGGACAAGCCGACCAGCAGGGCCGCGTGGCCCTCGGCGTTGTGGATCTGCTTCAGATGTTCGTTCAGATTTAACAAGGAGGGTAGGACCTCCAGGCAAAACTGGCAGGTGTGGGCCTGCTCCGGCTTGTCCAGATGCATGGTCCGGAGGTGAATCTGAAGCACGGCTAAACTGGAGAACACTTGCTTGTTGCAGTACATGCAAGTGTAAGAAACCTTTGGCTGTTTGGCCGCTCGCCCGCCAACGTCCGAGGTGTTGTGAGCGGCCCGCTTCCTCCTGCCCCGAGTCTTGGGGACAGGCGCCGCTGTCTCCACCATGGTGGAGCTGTCGACAGAGAGGTTGGAGTCAGGAGTGGTGCTGGAGACGGACGTGTAGCCCACGGTCAGCAAAGAAGGGCTGTTACTATGGTTACTGGATTCGGGAAGCTGGTGGACGTCCATGTGAGCGTAGAGGTCTTCCACGGACAAAAAGTGCTCGGAGCAGACGGCGCAGGAGTGGCTCTTGCGGTCCCGGCCGTGGGCCCGGTCGATGTGGCTCAGGAGGGCGCCTTCGTCACCGAAGGGCTCGTGGCAGTAGATGCACTGGAGGGTGGCGCCCAGGCCTCCGTCCTCCGACGGCGAGCACTCGGGGTGGCACTCGGCGATGTGCCTCTGAAGGTCTTCGGGGACGTCAAAGCCTTCCTCGCAGCGGTCGCACTTGCGCGTCTCTTTCAGCTTCCAGTCGTCCGCTCGGCCGTCTTTGCCCCTTTCGTGCACTTGCATGTGGCCGTGCAGCGAGCTGGAGGAGAGGAAGCCTCGGCGGCACACGGGGCACTTGTGCGGTTTGTTGGAGGCGTGAGTTTTCATGTGGATTTTCAGGTGGTCGCTGCGGGAGAAGGCCGAGTCGCACTCGCCGCAGTGGTACTTCTTGTCGCCGGTGTGCAGCTTGACGTGGCGGTCGCGGCTACGCTTGTGCTTGAACAGACGGCTGCAGAAGGTGCAGCTGAACGGGAGCTTGTCGCCGTGGCTCTGCTCGTGACGTTTCAGGAAGCTCAGGCGGCTGAACGACTTGTTGCAGAATTGGCACGGGTACGGCAGGCCTGGCCCGCCTTCGTCCTCTCCAAAATCATAGTCCTCGCAGTGTCCTGGAGACGCCTGATCCTTACTGGAAGGAGATGACGCCGGCCAAGAACAGGACGGGTCGTCTTCTATGTCTGCGCCGTCTGAAAGGGAGAACGATTCATTTGAGTCACTATCGTCTCGTCCATCGTATTAATCGCAATTCTTTTGGACTTTAAATACAAATTGAACATTGCCTCCTCTAAGGTGTTACCAAAAAAAGTTACATTAAAACACACAATTGAAAGTATAATTAGAGATGATAATAAGAAGAAATACTTTTAGCACAATTAACCTTGTATGTGGCCATGTAATGGCTTAGCCCACTGTGACTCATTACACAATCTCTCTGACATTTAAAACCAAAGCAAGACAGTGGGTGGAAGCCTGGCATGAGGTAAATTAGAACATTTCCATTATTTCTGAACAGCTAAAAGACTATAAAACAAATGTAAAAAAAAAAAAAAAAAAAAAGGAGCCCTTGAAACAACTTTAAAGCCGGATGAAACACACGCGAAATACAGATTCGACACTGAAGATTAAATGTGCAATTTCAACGGCAGCCATACGTAGCCTTTAGGAAGCCTCCGCCGCGAGACAAATGATCTGAATGAAAAGTTGAATGCGTCGAGCATCACTCAATACATATCCGATTACGGAATAAAGATTATTAACATATTTATCAGCGTGCAAAGCTGCGAGGCGAGAATGTGCGCGGCGCAGAGGAGGCAAACAAGGGACGCCACACCAGGGAGCCAGCAGTCTGTCTAATGACACGTCAAAAAGGTTCCAATGGCAAAATGTTGCTTTGATCCAATTTGGCGAGCGGGAGCCATATTGGAGTTCTTGGGGGTGTTGTTGAATGGTTGTCTGTCTTTGTATGGATGCTGCGACTGATGTGTGACCAGTTTCTGGATTCTCCAGCATCACGTGACCCTGAACATGAAACGGAAAATGGACGGATAGATTCAGTATTTTATTTTTTTTTTAAATTTATTATTAACTATTTATGGCACGTGATTTTTGCTCAATTCGCTATCATTGAGACCGACTTCCAATGTGCTGACGTTCCTGCGCTGTGGCATAACTGAAAAACAGCACTTCCACAAGTTCAAAAGGTTACGGGCCACTTCTTCCTGCCGTCCCATTCCAAGTGCTCTCCACTTCCTTAGCTAAATAAAAGCGTGTCATCTCAACCCCTTCAGAAAAAGCCGAGTCCAAAGGGCAAAACTGAGAAATGGAAAAACAAAAGGAAACGGCAAAGATTTATGAAGGTAGGAGGGAGGGGTGGTGAAGGAAAAGCTGGTCGCAGGAGCCAACCTGACAAATCCGAGCGTCTCCTTCTCCTCCCCTCGCTGTTGTTGTTTTACGGGGTGATCTGCCCTTCATTGGGATATCGTGCCCTCTCGGAACACTCGCGCCCCATCAGGGCCTATCTTCAGGAAACAGATGCGGTCGGTCGGAGGAGGCCGCCTCCTCCTCCTCCCCGCCGTGGTTGAGAGGAGTCCACCTCCACACCACGGCCCTCCCGAATGCCTTCCCCCCCGCTGGCGAGGCGCCCACTCTCGGCATCTCTCTCAAGGTGCAAAGCCGGCTCGGCTCTTTGGGTGCGTGACTCAGAGCGAGGCCCTCCTCCACAGAGGGGGCGGGTTCTGCCATGAAGAATGACCCCGGCCGATGCCTCGCAGTCAAACGTATTGGCGTGAAGATAACGCTATAAAACAAACAAACAAATGGGCCCGTATGGCACGAGGTTAAATGGAAGTTGACGCTCCGAAATGAGGAAGCCTTTGCCTTGGGACACCGTCAAGCTGTCCTTCCATTGTTTGCTTATTTGCTTGATGTCAATTATTTATTTAGTGCCGTTACTCCAAGGACACATAAACATCAATCTGATAAAAAAAAAAAAAAAAAAACTGTTGTTCTCCAGCAAAGACAAGCAGATAATAGCCGAGTAACATTTTGGATGAATCAAAGCTAGACAAATTTGACCAAAAAAAGCATCAGCTGGATATTTATCCAAACATCTAAAGTCTTTCAACTTTGAGGTGTGAAAGCTAAAAAGCATAGAAGAATTAAAACGAGTACTGGACCAAGCCGTCAAATAGTCAAGAAAATGAAACTATTACAGGAAAAAACATGTTTTAAGATGCCAACAGCTTTTTGTGTGCAACGGATTGTTTCTGTTCCCATTATAGGAAACAAAATGTAATCAAAGTCCAAGGAAAAGAGCTTTGAAGCTGCACCGAGTGTATATGATTTATGAACGATAGAAGATCCCTCGCGGCTGAAAGGTTCTGCCGCTGTAAAGACACAGCGACTTAGTTCTTTGTTTTAGTGGCAGGACAATAACAACAAGAATTTTCGTTTTTTTTTTTTTCCCTGGCGCGTGTGCAGGTTCATTCTCTCGCTCTCTCCCACACATACACAAAGAAAAACAGAGTCAGAAGTCCAATGGCCAAAACAAGTATGTGAACAAGCGTGGATGAAAGCTCAATCCTTCCTCAGGAGAGCGGCAAAGGAAAGAGAGAGAGAGAGAGAGAGAGAGAGAGACAGCCTTGTTTTTTTTCCCCTTCTTCACCCTGACAAGAAATGCCCAGGCCTCAGCAGCAGCAGCCTGAGTAAATAAAAGAAGGGGGCCTTACTTCCCGGTCTCTCGGGCCAGGGGCCTGTGCACGCCAGCGCTCTCTGTGCTGCTGCCAAAGGGGATGCTGGGGCCTGAAAAACTACACCCTGCAGCTGAAGGGCTGTCTTTGTTGGACTGCCAAGGCCTTCCTGAGCATCCTTCAGCCAACAGCCTGTCACATCCTGGGAGGAAGACCTCCATCTTAAGGCCTGTCCCTCTCCGGGAGTTGTGGCAATGCCGACACTCTGTTCAATGTCTCCTATGTGAACGAAAACAAGGCCGGCCGGCGGGAGTGTGCCATCGTTTGACGTTAGCTGGGGAGATGAGATCTTAGACCTTTCCGCATGACAGCAACTAGAAAGGCAATCGCTAGTCCACCGAGGTGCAAAGATTGTGACCTGGCAAGCCGAGCAACTAATATTTGTATTTTTCATATGCCGCATTTTTGGACCACCGTGGGTGTATTTATTTATTTATTTATTTTGAAATGTGCATATACTAAACACCCTAAAGATCATGTGTACAGAAAATCTCTGTCCTACATTTATTCAAACATACTTTACTAACTTTTTTCGGGAAGGGTTTGAGGTAGCCATCTTGTAAACAGCTCTGGTCATGTGATCATTTCTACAAGACATTTCATCCCAGCATTCTATTCTTTCCAAATTTACTGAAAATAATTGGAAAGCAACATTTCTAGAGTCAAATGATTTTTGTGAGCGGTTGGTTCAAGTAAACAAAGCAAATAAGTCCGCTTCAATTCGACATTCATCCCGGATTATAAAATGCATAGTTGATTTTGGAGAAAAGGTAAGGTACGAACAGAAAATATAACCCACGCAGAAAAGAGCAAACCCACAAAATGAATGCAGGACCACTCGCTTTCTATATAGCGAGTCAATTTCACCAGGTTCCACATGCATGAGCACTATATTAAAAAAAAAAAAAAAAAAATCTCTTCTATTTACACAAGTCCTATAGACCATGTATTTTTTTTCTCTACCACACTCATGTCTGGAGGTTTCTCGTAGCAGACTGAAGTGTTCTTTGTGCCCCCCGCTTCCTCTGTGTTCATTCATAGTAACCTTTCCCAAAGTAAATACTCCTGTTCAAATAAAGCCCTTAAATCTGGGAACAGGTCGGCTGCCATTTTGGGACTCCAAAACCCAGAGGATCCCTTTTGATTTATGTCCGCTATTAATAAATTTGGCTCTTACAAAAATACACGGGTATAATTTGAAGAGAGCGTGACATTAATTCGTCCACATATGGCGCTGGTCATTTTGGGCTTTTCATCGCCATTGCAATTGGTTGGCGGGACAACACTTTGGTGGTGTGCTCAACTCCAGTCCAAAGTAAATCCCATCTTTGTGTGTTATGCTTGTCATAAAAAATGTGTTTTGAGCGTATTTGTTGGCACACGAGGGGATCAGGGACTCATTGAATAAACAAAAAAGCTGACAACTTGTCTGATGTAACACCGTGACCTTCCTTCATATTCACACATGATGTATTTTCTTTTTTTCCAACATTCTGATCATTTCCCCGCGAGACAACCGCACGTGTCATCTCAGCACTTTACCTTTTCTGATACCCAAATAGCTGCGCGTCATGTGACAGCGTCACTTAAGATTGAATTGAGGATGCGGCAAAATGAATTTTCGCGTTATCTCAAGAGGCCGGAAGTCATCCGAAGATATCAAACCCGAGTTTTTGGTGGTTTTATCGGCAAACCTGACAAACCTAAATCTTAAAGTTCATTCAGCGGTATCCATTACGACCGCCCCGCCTCCCACCCTGGGGAAAAGCGGCAAAGCGTCAACTACTTTGTCCACATTAGCCACGTCCCCCAGCTCAGACAGGCACACTTGGTCACTGTCCCAGAAATCACAGTGCCCCAGTGGCACCCCGAGAAAGTTAGACAAATGGAAGGCCAGAGTTGAGGAAAAGTAGGGCAGACGGTCATCATTTACTGTTTTTTTTTTTTCTTTGTGGTTGGCCTGTGATAGCAAGACACCGTGACAAATGGATTACATACTGTGTGAAAGACATGGCCCTGACACACAAAGACAGTAACTGAGATGAAGAACAAGTGGAATGTTTACTCATACAGTTCTTGTAAGGAACCTTATGACAAAAATGCGGACAAATCACAGGTCGGCCTACCAATAGCAAAAATACATGTGTATTCGGAAACGGAAAAAATATTAAGGACAATATGGAACCCCAAAACAATTTTGCCAGCTAATCAGTCAGTCAGCTAGATGTTAGTTAGTTAGCCAAGTTAGTCCTGCTGCCATTCTAGCTTGTCCGTCCGTAAGTCAATACTAGCGACCGAGATGGTGAGCGAATGTCTCAAACCAAACCATAAATAGGAGATTCACAATTTGGAATGATTTTTTTTCCAATTTTGCTGCTAGTCTAAGCTGATCTAGGTATGTGAGAGAGTGAGAAGAGGTTGAAGCATAAGCGCAAACAGGAAGAAGGCTGTCCTGCAGGTCTTGGCTTGTCCAGTGGCCACAGTGAGTCTCGCAGGGGGAGAGGGCAGGATGACAATCTGTCCCACAGCATGACCCCTCCATCGCCCGCCTCACTGCACTGGCTCTTAGGGAGGACGGGAATGTGTGTGTGTGTGTGTGTGTGTGTTGTTCCCTCAACGCTGCGGCAGATCAGATGCAAGATCCAGGAATCCATTCTATGCGCTTCTGCTAATGTCTGCTCATTGTGTGCATTTCTCTGTTTGAACTTATTCGGGTGAATATGACTTGTGAGGAAAATCGCTGTTGTGTGTAGAAATATGCCGACTTATTGTACGGCCATGTCTTTAAACGAGTTTCCTGACTGAGCTCAAATTTTTAAATGAATAGCATTAAAAAATTTCTTGTGTTAAGGTTGTTTTTTTTTCTGCCCAATCTACTCAATGGCCACCATGAAAAAAATGACATGTTTGTAACCGTAATGCAGTTAAGCTAACAGTTAGCTTTTTATTGATTCTTCGACGACTATTACTGGAGACGCCATGTAGCACCAATCTGGTCAGTTTTGGTATTACGGCAGATTTGGGGAAGAGTTTGCTCATTGTTGAGGGACATTTGATGGACTGTTTGCACACATTTCCTCGTTGTGTGGAGTCCACTAAGGTCTAAAAAAAATTCAGAAAACTGTGTGCATTTTGGCTTGAGCAACCGCACACAGAAAGAAAACGCCTTTCCCTTGCTTCTTGACCTGTGACTTGTGTTTTTTCCCCTGATTAATACACAGAGGTTCTATTTGATATCTCCTCAAAGGCGTCCATGCTTGTCAGTGGTAGTACAACAGGAGACAGGCCGGGAGGGAGACAAAAACACGGAGAGCAGAGCGGGAGGAGAACAACAAATTTTCAGAAGAAAAAAAAAAAACAAGCATCTGCTCAAGCAAGACGATGTATTTTCATGCATCCCTGTCTTAAATGTCAAGATTTCTTAAACCTCACTGACTACAGCATGGACACCTCTCCAAGGTCCAAGAGAACCTGCATTTATTAATAATTAGCTCGAGACAGACATATTTCTTTTTCCGGAGAGAATAAAATTTCACAAGTTCTTTTCCAGTCATTCTTTTTTTTGTTGTTGGCCCGAATCCCGTCGAGCGATTCAGACGTAGCATCGGCCTGGCTGCTCCCTCCTCTCCTTAATCATGCCTCTAATACCCTCCAGATGAATAAACAGCGTCATCCCGCCTCTCTGCGCCAGCCAGAAGGCTCCTCTCTGCGCTCTTGAATCCAACTTCCAAGCAGCAGCAGCGGCGGAGGCAGAAGAAGACGGGACGCGAGCAAAAAGATGACAGATGGAAGGGTGGATCAATGTGGAAACAGCGCAAACGGCAAAGTAACAAAAGCCACGGCGAGATTTCCCCGCTTTTCCCAATAATTCGTCTGATCTCTCACTCGACACAATTACCACTGTGATGAGTGTCCTCATCTTTGAGGAGACTCCTACGGACATGCTCGTGTTGGTTTTTTTTTTCTTTTTGTTTTGGTGCAACCTTGTCACCTCACACTGTGTCCACAGACTGCACAGGGAGGGGAGGGGGTGAGGAGGTTGGCGGGTGGTTGTGTGCGGATGCTCCCTGGAGAAGCAAACAGACCCTGGACCAGCACTTCCCTGGGCCCGCTAAAGCGTGCCAGAAGATTCCCGCCATGTGTGTAGAGTATGTGAGCACAAATGGCTGACAGATTTCAGGGTTAGCTTTTTTTTCCGCCTGCCCTCTTGCATTGTAGCTTGATGCTAATAAGCGCCGCGCAAATACATGATGATCATCATCATCATCGTGAGGCCGGACGGAAAACAAGCGAGCGAATGACTACGGGGCATTTTTTACTTATTCATCCATCACTGCAAATTGATTTATTCCTCTTTAGCTATTTATCAGCAGAAAAAGATCAAACAAAAAAACAACTTTGCTAAATGACAAAAGTTTTAGTAGGAGAAGACAAAAGGCTGATCTTCCTTCCTCCTCCTTTCTCCTAAATCCTTAATGGGCGGCTCCAATTGGAATATACAGTGAGGAGGCAATAAAAGTGGCACGGGTGCTCAAGTTGCTATCTGAATTTTACAACTAGGGTGACCTTTAATTAAATTTGCTGTGTAAATATGCCGATGAATCAGCAAAGGGACATTGTCAAACCAAAGGAGGGAAACTCCATTGGTCAGGTGGCATCTTCTCAATTTGCATTTCTTTTCAGGTTATGATGCGGCCTGGGCGAGTATTTGGTTGGAGTTTGGCTAAGCTGTTTAGTTGTAGGAGCTAAAGTGCACAAGTAACAAACATTTTTGTCCTTCCAAAAACACATGGTTATTGTAATGCGACGTGACAAAAAGGAAATGTGGATTTCTAAATATGGAATTCTCTAGAGCTGAGTGAGCACTCTGCTTTGGCCTTTTATACGCGAGAATGTTAAAAGAAGACGCTGGCAAAGGCCACCGTGGGTATTTATAGTTCAATGGCCTTGCAGGCAGCCATGTTAACATTATAAAACTGACAATTTGTTCAATTCAGGTTTTTGCGTGAACATGGAATTTTGGTCACCAAGATGTTTGCGCTCAAGTGTAGTTTCCGTTTGTCAAATTGCTAAATTTTAGCTAGAAATGGCAAAAGCCGGTGAGAAAGGACTTAAGACACCGTTTGCCGTGTCATCAGCGACTATAATTATATAGCGATTTTTTATTTGCTTTTTGAGTCAGAAAGTTTAGCCTAGGAAATATTCACCGCCTTTTTTTTTTTATTTAAAAGAACACATGTTGTAACATCAGATCATATCTTAAAAACGGACTGCTGTCATGGATAAATATGTGAAACACACTTTATGAGAAAATGAGTAAAGCTATTTCACACGACGCTTTCTATTAAGATTGGCCACACATGAAAGCAGCCATTAACTCGGCCTCTGGCAGCCTCAGCTAACCTTTATCCTATAGGGTCTAATTAATGTTGGCCTTTTTGAAGGGAGCGCCGTCCGCCGTTGCCCTCTTATAGGCCAAATCCGTCCGTTTCGCTGCTGAGCCAGCCTGCCTCGCTTAGCCACCATCAACCGTAGTAGCGCCGAGTCCCTATTAAGACCTGCACTTGGAAGCAAACCGTTTAATTATTTACCAACAGAAGGTGGGGGGGCGGTATTTGGTGCAAGGAGGGCCCTTTTTTTTTTTAGTTTATAAATGAAGATTTATCATCATTGGATAGTATGGATGAAGAAAAAATTATAGTGGTTGCTCAAGATAGACACACACTATGCCTGTATTTCAATTTATGATGTCGTAGAGTGAGAAAATATTTATCTCATTCATACATTTTGTCAATTTGTCTTTATACACTGAAGTGTTTTTTTTTTTTTTTTTTTTTATAATACCAAAAATAAAAATGGCAGTGTTCTTAAATTCAATTTAATGGGGAAAATTGATCCGATATGCGACTACATTTAGTTACAAGCTTGGTCACGGACAGATTATTCTCATAAGTCAACACCCCCCACACTGTATTTTAACATTTATAAAGACACTAACTAATCAAATGGTGTAGAATTATTGTAGTATCGTATTTTTTTTTTTAGGTCATGGAAATTGACTTGGCAAGATTGTGTGTATTATTTTGACTTGCCAAGTTTTTCAATGCGAGCTACACAAAGGGTTAACTCGGGGCAAACTGTTTGTATTCTATCTGCATTTCTGCACAATACAACAAAACATGCAGAATACAAAAGGGAATACATTTGGTGGTGGGGGGGAGAGACAGAGCAAACAATAAGCGCAACCACATGTGACAGAGTTTGACTCTGTGTGCGCATTTTCAACGCATGTGTGTGTGTTGAAGTGGGAGACAACTCGCCGAGGAGGGGAGGGGGGGGGCGAGATGAAGACAAAATGCAGAGAGGGAAGCAAGACAGGAGGGCAGTGGAGAGAAAAAGCAAAAGGCAGCAATCACATTTGCGCACGTGCACATAACAAAAAGCTCGACAAAAGAGGAACACACCGGGGTATTTGCGGAGCTGTCGGCAGCTGTAGGCGGGATCCTATGAAACTTTATTAAAATCGAGGCCCGTCAAGAGGCAGAAACTAGACGACTGGGGCGACGAGAGGAGAAAGAAAGGAAGTTCCGATAGAAGGGAGAGAAATTCTTTTATTTCAGCCGTACATTAAATCACCTCCCTACTGATCTGTGCTCCCCTTCCTGGTGTGGATAAAGCCCTCCCTCGGGGGGGCCCAGGGTAATTTCCAGAAACTCAGGTATTAGAAAAGTCCGCTTGGGGACCTGCCACAATATACCTTCACAATTTCAGATGCTCTAGAAAAGAAAAGTGGGGGTGGTTTGTGGTAAAACCCCTAGAGCCCCCCCACCCTCACCCTACCCCCCAAACCACTACCCCAGCTCAAATTTCTGAAGTACAGACATATGTGTGTGTGTAGACGGTGGCCCCCCATGGGATTGAGCACCAGCAATAGAAAATCCACTGCATGGAGAAGAAAAAAAGCATTTCCTCTCTGGTCTGGCAGGAGTGCTTTTTCTCCTCCTCCTCCTCCTCCTCCTTTTCCTCCCCTGGCTCCCACCAGAGGCTTTTTACAAAACATGTGTTGCTGACATGTTGACAGATTGCTCAGTGAAGTGTTAGGCGCGTGCACACGGCCGGCCATTTAGAGGAGGGGGGACATGGCTTCCTCGCCAACATCCTCTACCTGAGGCACCATGTTTTATACATCATGCGCACAGAGTCTCCCACCCACCCTCACGCAAAAGAACAGGAAGAGGGGAGGGAAGGATGGGGGGCCGGGGTGGGGGGGTTAATATGAAAGGTAAGAGAGTTGCTCACATCGTGAAGAAAGCAGTCAGTGCAGGATAGTTCGGAAGGGAAGGAAGGAAGGAAGGAAGGAAGGAAGGAAGGAAGGAAGGAAGGAAGGAAGGAAGGAAGGAAGGAAGGAAGGAAGGAAGGAAGGAAGGAAGTCACCGTCATAAAAAAAAAAAACCCTCCCTCTACTTTACGCCGTTCGTACTGTTTGGGTCAAATTTGACCTATTTTGACCCTATCGATGTTTCCATCAGAGGATGGCGGGATGACGACTTAAGAATGACTGCTGTTAGATGGATTCATTAGCCCGCGTCAATCCGAAACATGCTACAAATGACGACGAGTGTGTTCGGATTAAACAAAAAAAAAAAAAGGCCAGCAGCTCCCGCAACAGACTCTTATCAGGTTATATCGACAGCGCTCGTCCTAATCGCCCTGCGGCTTCCAAAAGTGCTGCCGTGGCAACAGGATGGAAATGGGGATCATAATGTATTCATGGTGCCGGCAACCTAAGGGGATGCGGCACACGTTCTCCGGGGACCGCACTTTACCCGGAGCCAGACGTGTCTGGGCAAAATCACTCCGCACAAGACGGCAGCGGAATACTGAGGAGCCGTCACAGGATAGAGGGAGGGAGGGAGGGAGGGAGGGAGGGAGGGAGGGAGGGAGAGAAGGAGGCAGGGAGGGAGGAGACTCGCACAGAATAAAACAAAGACAGAGGCGCGAGCTCGGACGGTGAGTAAACAGCACCTTCCGGACTGCCGTCAGAGAAACGTAACACAAAAGAAGACGAAACGAGAATGGGGGGGGGGGGGCTCCCACCTTGAGAAGCCACTCGCTCAAGTGGCGGGGAAAATAAATGGCAGAGGAAATGGGAGGAGATGATCGGGGCCGCAAAGGAGACGCGGCCCTTTGGCCACGGGTGAGAAGGAAATAAACAGCCGGTGCGGTAAATGAACAGGAGGGGACGGACGGGGAGATTGATGGCCCAAGAGATGGATGCTTGCTTGCCAGAGAGCCCGCTTAGCCAGCCGTGCGCATCCTGAAATCAAATCCAAGGACCGGTGAGATGATTGCTTGGCCGAGACGCATTCGCTGACCTTCTCCGGCCTAATCAATTCCCACGCATGCTCCTCCGTACACAAATATAGGCGATAGATTCATATGGAAGTGAAGAGTGTCATGCCATTAGACAGATCTCTCAGTGCTCAATTTGCGGCGGCAGTAGTTGGTCTGCAAGGACCCAATCCGAACCATTAAGTGAATCCGCCATCTTGCGTTGCCACTCACCAGCCTTCATTGACTTCGCCACCCTTCTGTTCCTAATATTGTGACCCGTGAGTACGTGTGTATTCATCCTGCAAAGTGGAATAAAACATTGAAGAAAGATCTAACTTTAGGCTGCATTTTTATGTCAAGGTCTTTTTTTTTTTTTTTTTTCTCCCAAGCGTCGCCTCAAGGTGCTAATGCAAATGCGTTGCAAGTCTCCCGAAAACGAACAGATTCACCCGCAAACTCTTGCTCGCCGCACTAACTATCCTCCACACGTAGTTCACCCTCAGGCACTGCACCGAGGGCCATAGACAACTCCCTTGTCTGTCCTTCCTCCTTTCCTTGTAGCTGACAGGGTCTTGGACTGCTAAGCTCCAACGTGGACACTTGTGTTTGTAATGGCGGCGCAATCAAGGTGGAAGGAGGAGAAGTGGAAAAATAAAAAGGTGAAGAAAGTGATATGCATTCATACAATCCTCAAAAGATAAATCAAAAGTTACTCAACAGTTACTATTTTCTATCAGGTGCCATATAGTCAAAACTCCAACTAAGCTTTTGTTTCGGAAAAATATATGGCCATGCTGAGCACATCTCAATCTACTTCTACGCCGGAGATTAGTAATCATCCAGGGTCTTGGTATTGATGTCCAGGCACAGCTTGTTTGCATATTTACTGGCTTTAGAGTCCAGTCGCCTGAGGTAAGAGGCAAATTGCATTCCTGCTCACCCCCACGCTGCACACACACACACACACACACACACACAATCAGTGGCACGCTTTGCATTTGGAGCACCCCTTCCATCCTATCCTCCAACCTTAACATGCTGATCAGTCATCTTGCAGCGAGCATCCGAGCAGCGATCTCATTTGGCTAACATCATCACAGCCTTAATCTGGTTGCGGAGAGCAATCAGTTTACTTTGGAATTAGGCATTCCGCCGGCGGGTCCGCAGAGAGGGAAGGCTCGCAGGATTTCCAGCGTGCAAACCAAGGCGCGGAATGCATTCCCGCGTCTGATTGGGTGATAACAACCCACACGGGCGCCGCGTGAAGAGGAATGAACGGCCAATGGGAGGCCGGAATAATCAGGCTTTTGGATTAAAATACAATCACAGCGCCTTTTTCATTCTGTTGACTTTATTGGTGGGATATGTTCAACAAAGCCTGGCGATCCACCAAAATTGCAAACAATCTGCTGCAAATCCACAGCTACCCAGTTCGGAAAACAACCCGCCATTTTTTAGCATATCGCTTTTTATGAATTCAATTGTCTGCTTTTATCGCAAAGAGGCGCAACAAGTTGATTTTGCGCAGCCTTGGGCGAGTAGCCGCCACTCTCTCTTCAGAGAGGCTCTCCGATCGATCCATCGATTGCTCGGAAACGATCACCGGGTAGCTTGCTTGCAGGTAGAATAGATCAGATGACCTTTCCCTTCTCGGCCGCCACTGCGCGCCGCTCTTAACGTTACGGCGACAGACTGTTGCTTGGCGTTCCGGTTCGGATGTCGCCGTCAGAGAACCTCATTTGCGAATGCCACCTTCCAGTCGGAACACGGCAATTAGCGCTTCAATGGGAATCACACGCGATATTTGAGAATCCCAGACCTTGTGGGTGGCTCGGCTCTCCGTATTCTGAAGTTTAGGAGTGGCCGCTCCCCCGGCAGCAGCCCCCCCTATTACCCCACCCGAGCGCTCCAGCCCGGCCAACAAAAACATGGACCCCAGGGAGAGGTGGAGGAGAAGGGAAATGTTGAGTCCACCATCGACCCAAAAATTTCCCAAAGGCAAGCAGGATGCCGTCACAGCTGGCTCTGCTCTGTGCAGCATTAAAACCTCAGCCGCCACCCCCCCGGGAGACATAAACCTGTCGGAATGGTCACTCTTTCCACTGCCCTCCGTTTCCCTCTTTCCTCTCCTCCCATTACGGGCAGCTTTGGCATAGATGCCATTGAAGGAAAAACAAGCCTATGGGGATGGATCAATGTGTGCTACATTTCCATGCAAACTTTTATGAACTTTTTGGGAGTTGAAACAGGATCCAGTCGGGCCACTTGACATTTCCGCTTGCTATAGCGCCAATCGAAAATGAACAAAAACATTCAAAGACCTCCAACGAGACACAACTCGTTGTTGCCAGGGTAAAGAGTGAATTGCAATACAGAAAGAATAATTAAAATTAAAAAAAATAAAAATAAAAGTCTATCAATAGCAACAAGGTTCCAAATGCAGCAGCTAGCAAAGGCTGCTCTGTGAGCTGTTGCCATCCACATCCGACGCTACGCGAAGGAGGTCGAGTGAAGCCTGCGGGGCGCTAAAGGACGTGTCATCCAAAGCGGCAAGCCGACACACGCAGGTGCCGCTACTGCCGCACGTGTGCACGAGCGAGCGCTCCGAGCAGATACGAATAAAAGCGGCGAGGACGATGAGGTAGAGTCGCCGTCGGGCTCGGTCGTACGAGTCGAGGCTCTCCGTTCTTTTCATTGTTTTTCAGAAGGATACGCGGCTTTCGTCTGACAAAGGCCGATAAATACTTTATACGGTGCATAATGTGTGCGGCGGCGGCGGCGGGCTGCACGGCAGGCAGAGAAAAAGAGAGGCACTCTCATGAGGGCATATGCTTTGAATTCCTAATGACACTCCTGTTAATGTTAGCGCCACGGGCGCACCGAGAGCCAAAGCCTGCGACTTGAAAGCTCCCCCTCGTCTTTTTCCTTCCTTCCCGACCTGGCGTGGGCGGGCGGTCCAGACAGGACCCCGGCCCGGATTGCATGCCAGAAATGACCGTTTTGGCAAATCCTTGTAATCGGCGTGCCGTCGCTTTACAAGACGCAGATCTAATCGAGTCTTGCTCTTGTCGTCGTCTTGCGTGAGCCATTTTGAAGCGTATTTAGCCTCGGCACGGTCTTCTTGGCATGGTAGATGTTGGATCAATGCAGAAAGTTACAGAGTACGGCTAATGGGATCCTGTTGGAAATTGTTGCAAAACACGGCCCGGCTGCCAGCTCATAGTCGCTCGCTCGGAGTGATGTTACTAACTAGTTCCATGTGGTCGACCCAAAGGCTCGATGTAAACGGGAGGAAAGCATGTATGGCAGCTTTCGGGAACGCTCGCCGTCAGATGGCATATTACAAACATGTCGGCGACGTTTCCATCACATTGGCCAGGATGTTATTGTTTGGAGCGTTAGCGTTGCCTTCTCTCATAAATCCGAGATGCGCTTTATTGAAGCCGAGCGCGAGCGTCTACGGGGAAGAAGGGGAGAGAAATCTACATAATATAAATCCATACGTGGCCCAGTTATCTCTCTCTGCTTCTGCGTCGCACCCTTTTCTGATTGATTCCTTTATCTGGGGGAAGCAGAAGACATGCTCTGTTTGCTCGCACAGTGGCTGGCAGGAAAACAGAGAAAGACACTTATTAAAAAGGTCATCTCGCAGAGGGTTAAAATAGCCGGGCGCCCATTTCTCCAGAGGGGAGGGGCGGGGAGGAGGGGCTAAGGACACAAGGAAAGGTGTTGCTCCGGGGAGCCGTAATGAAAGAATGGCTACAGATGTGCCTGCCCGTTTGGAATTCAACTTTTAGAGCCTGAAATCTTATTTCGCTTTCCTAGTTTGCCTCAAAACAATTTCACAATTTCATTTCCTTTTGTGAGAGACAAAGCGATGGTGAAGTGTTGTTTTGGCGAGCCCTGCGGAAAAAAAATAAAAAAGCCTCCGGCCTCTCGTCTCTTCCCCAAGGCGGCAGGATGCTGATCCCCACATGGAAATCTGATCCGCAGCCATCCTGGAGCCACGGGGGCCAGCCCGCCTCCCCCCTCGTCTCGCCTCGCCTCCCCTCGGAGCCCCTGAAGTTGAAGGGGTGCTCTGGTTAGGGGGAGCGCGGGGGTGGGCATTCCTGCAGTCCCACCCCAACTCTCCAGAGGAGCATTCTTGCAGCCGTGCCCATAGCCTTCATTTGTGATCTCCGGGGGAGCATTCCTGAAGCCCTGCCCCAGCCGGCCCGGCCGGTCCCCAGGGGACGCATTCCTGCAGCACTCGCTCTCCTTCTCCCTTTCCTCCCCTCCATCTCCCTCCCTCCCTCCCTTGCTCGCTCCCCCTTCGGCAGCCTCTCGCCTTCCTCTGCAGTCCAGCATTAGCGCGATCGATAGCGCCGATTGCATCTGGGACAGAAGACAATCCATAGCCGCATGCTCCCTTAGCGCACTGCAGTGGTCATGGCTTAAGTGCACCGAAAGGTGTTATACCTCCGCCAGACGGGGTGGGGGCCGGCCGGGGGAGACAATGGTCGCCATTGATCGTGGTGACATGTAACATCTTTTTCTTTCTCGGGCGTGGCCTGCATGCGCTTTAGACTACTTTCGGAGTTTTCTGTCACTCCACGTTGAATATAAGCCAGACAACTTTGCATGTGTCTGCTCTATTGTTTCTGGCTAACAAACAATAGTGATGTTTTGAGCACCTGCTTGATGATTGTGGGTTATTTTTTGCATGCCGAGTCACTATAAACAATTTTATGTTTGTTAGTCATCATAGGGCAGCTCAGGATAAGCAGGAAAGCGGCTGGCGTTCTGTACATTTGCAATCTAACAAACCATGTGATCCAAAAGGCAAAATATGTCCATTTTTCTTCCCCCAAAAAGAAAAGGTTTCAAATGTGGATCTTTTCACAGGTGCTGCTTCTTGACTAGAAAATGTTTCCAATAAAGCATCCATCTGTGAGCGGAAGCTGGATGTAAGGGAAATTAATTGGCCATGGATGTCTACATAACGCCGCAAAGGAAATCTCCTCCCATATTTCTGACTCTTCACAAACACAAAGCTACACACACACACACACGGAGCGGTATTTAGTATGCCATCGCTAAGTTTCTTTTTTTTTCTGCCACTGTTGTTTGAATACTAATCGAGTGTTTCTGCACAATCACAATGCCCTGATGGCAATTAGAATCTTTTGTTTTGCTTTCTGAGGGGGGCTCTTATCTAAACTACGTTTTTTTTTTTTTTTTTTCTATCAGCATCGAGCAATTAAGAGTTATTTGTCCGTAAGATTGACATTTATAAAAGCCCCGGCTTCATTAGATGAAGAATATGGCCGAGTCAGTCGTGACCACAAAGTACAACCGGCGCCCGACATAAAAGCTTCGGATCACATCTCCAACTCTCACAACACCGCCGACTATTTCGCCACAAAATAAGTCTAATTACAGCAAAGAGAATTTTAATTCCAGCCCTTGCCGCCTCTTAAATAATGCCCTTTGTGTCTTGATGTTCCCAAACAGGCAAATCAAGAGTTAGACGGATGAAACTGGATTAGAAGGACAACCGTGTTAAAGAAGGTTCAGCGCCGATACGTTCCGCTGAAAGGCTTTCTCTTGGCTGGCGGTGAAAGCCAAGCGTGCTTTGATTTTTCACAGTGGCTCATCGCTCTTTGCAAATGCGCACACCCGAGGCCAACAAGCACGTGCATGCGCACGCCTGCCATGATAATGCACACCAGTGTGTGCCAACGGAAGGAACAAATGAATCGGCACGTTTGCATTGTCACTCGCCGCTGTAGCTATCCGGACAAGCGCCCCAGAAAGTGGATGACTGGATAAAAAAAAATGGACGGGAACCCTACTTCAGTACTGCCTCTTCCAAAATGTTAAAAATAGTACAGACAACACAAATCATTCATGATTCATTGCAAGACTTCCCAACTGGAATACAATTTGGAAGCATCGAGCAGACGCAGCAGCAAAGAGTTGCGGGATTTGCTCGAATGTATTTATCCATCCTTAAGAAATTCTGTTTGAAGTCATGGGTGAGGCAAAATGAGGTGCGCTACTTGCTTGCCACCAGCAAGGGCACTGTTGAACGTCAGATGCGGCCAATGTTATACAATAATTACCAGGATTATTGAATAGTCGTTTCTTGTTTTGTTTTTTTATAGTTGTAGGCTGTTTGTAAGTATATATTATATTTTGGGCTTCTATGCAAATGTATATAAATATATTTTACTTGATGACAAGGCGGATTCAATCACATAGGCTGACACCGATGACGGCAATAAAAGTCAAGTTCAGTTCTCCACAATATTACACTATGTTGGGGGCGAAAATATTTTAGAGGAATTTAGTTGGCAAAATGGATTACGGCCACTTGATTTTAAAAAAAGGACGGTGACAGAACGCCGGGTGTGCAAAGGAGGACAGCATGTCCCGGCCGGGCATGGGAGGAAGACACACACGTACCCAGAAAAACCTTCAAACCACATCATTAGTTCTCCCGGCCCCCTTGTCAGAGTATTTTTAGCAGCATTCATCCATCAACAGGTCAATGACACACACTGCCAATGGCAGCCTTCCTTTTTGCGCGCTAGCATCGGGAGGCCGTTTTCTAGCCTTGCCTTTATAAGGCGGCGCTTTGCAAACTCCACTTTGGGGACATTACAACAGTTCATTCAACTCAAATTAAATTGTATATCAAATCAAAATGAATTGAATGAATTGGTCAGCTTCGGTACCAATTGAAATGCGAAAGGTACGGTAAGCCGTGACAACGTCGTGCTGTCGTTAGCTTGAAGTCAAGTAGCGTGAGGACAACCTATTTGTACGCCACATCTGTATTGATGTGCAGCAAACATGACTAATATGCGCCAGGCCGAGCCAAAGTGGCAGTCTGGCGTGGGCGGCGCTCCCCCTCAACGGCGTATTCTCCGGCGAGGGTGAGAAAGTGAGTGGCAGAGTGGCGGGCAGGCGCGGTGGGCTGAGCGTTGTTTACCTGTCAGCTGGCATTGATTAATCTTGTGTTCGGTGAGATCGCTCAGCGACTCGAACACCTGCCGGCAGCTGTCGCAGCTGTGCGGCGCCGGCTCCTCGTCCTCCTCCTCTCCCTCCTCGACTTCCTCGGGAGAGAGCAGCCTCTTCTTCCTCAGACGCCCGCTCTCCGCGTCCTCCGACGCCCTCTCGGGGGCGCACTCTGGATCTGGAGAGCCACGGGAAATGACACAGTTCAGAGAGGAAGGGAAAAAGAAAAACGGGTGACTCACCAACATCCTTTGGGCGGCAATAAACTAGCTTTGGGTTTAATAAAAAAAATAAAATAAAAAAAACAATAATAAAAAGTTTAATAAAAATGCAGGTTCACTTTGGACCTCTGTAACTCAACCACTTGTGCCATTGCAAAATTGTAGGGCAGGTGAAAGACACACACACACTCATACACACACACACACACACCTCTGTTATTAGAAATGGTTTTATGCCGCGTTTGCCCTGCTTCACCCAAGCAAAACTTCAGTATATGAAAGCAGACTGATGGGAATAAGTGTAGTTAATAAATTGTGGACTACAGCTTTTGGCTGGACTGGACTGGACCAAAAAAAAAAAAAAAATATCAAATAAATAGCAGGATGTACTGTAGTTGTGGACTGCAATAGTCAGGAGACAAAACATATTAAGGAGACCTTGCAGGCCAATACACACAAATGTGACGTCTGAGCGTGTGTGTGTGTGTGTTCTACTGCCGCCATGACACACTTCCCTAAATTATTCAGCCTGGCTCACAGGCAGCAGCGGGTCACGCACATCAATATCCTTCAATCCATCTACGCGTTTGTCTCTGGCCGGCGTCGTGCAACCGGAAAGCGGGAAGGATGACCACCGACGTGCCGCTTTTTAATCACAACAACATGAAGCCGAAAAGCTTGCGCGGGCCGACGTGCCCTTTATGAGCGGGCGAAGAGCTGCGCTTTTCGCCCCTCCCCTGTTGTGAGCAATGCACTTCATAATAAAGCTGATTAAAAAGCCGGCCGCACTTACAATCGCGGCCACCCTGACTGAGACCCCATGGGGCAAAGGAGCCGGTGTACTAGACTGGCAGCCATTTTAAAGCTCCATCATGCACGCCTGGACTCCAAGTTCTGTTTTTTTTTTTAGCATGATAAGGTACCAATTGTCTAAAGTGGTGCGCAAAAGAGGAAAAGGTCCTTTGATTATGCAATAATTTTGCAACCTTTTTTTTTTATCTTGCACTTGGTAAATACTCTATTTTACATATATATATATATATATATATATATATATATATATATATATATATATATATATATATATATATATATATATATATATGTATATATATATATATATATATATATATATATATATATATATATATATATATATATATATATATATATATATATATGTATATATATATATATATATATATATATATATATATATATATATATATATATATATAAACACACGTATATACATGTAAAATATAAAAAGATAAAGAAAAATGCAAATAAATCAAAACTTTTTTCAAAAACAAAAAACTGAATATTAAGAAAAAAAGTCTGAATGAAATCAAAAGTAACTACAATGAGTCCTTGAAGGGTCAAGCGATAATGTAAACATAAAACAGCCTACAATTAAGCAATAATGAGCATAGGTGCTGCTGTTTTGGCTAGCAACTGAGTTCTTAAGGGCCGAGTTAATACTTTGAAGTGCATTCGTTATGCCACACATCTCACCGAGGCCACACAGTCTTTCCCCCCTTCTACTGCCACCCCAGCAAACCTCCCCAACTCAAAGTATTGATGCCACATCACACCCTCCATTGTCCTTCTCTCCTGCAGACTGAACATGCCCTCTAAAAATATCAGCCCGGTGGTCCCTGGTGGGAGCATGCAGAAGAGAGCGGAAGGTGTTTCATGAAAATGAAAATCCCAACTCAATCCTCACAGACGTGAGCGAGCGAGCGAGCGAGCCTTTGTCGCTCTGGGGGCCAAACGGTGCACAATATAGACCTCAGCTACTGACACCGAATGACAATAGGCACTTGAAAGTCAACTCTTTTTCGAGCATATGCCTGTGAAATCCTTTATTTTATTTACTTCAAATGCTGCTTAGAATGCTTAATTTCTCTGATGATATTGCTAAATCTCTTCTATTTCAGCACCTAATCTTTTCTGGCAATATTATAGACCGCTAGAGTCGGCATTATTATTAGTTAGCATACTTAATGGTCAAATGATTGTACTGATCATCATTTTAGTATGGGGCAAGGTTTGTAAAATTTAAACAGCAATGTTAGCGTGACATGAAACAAGGTGAGAAAGTTCATGACTGGCCCATTAATCAGACAATTAAAGAAGAAAAACTGTGGCTGACTCCAGCAATGGCGGGGAATTCATTCTCATTGTAAGCGAGTGACAAGCTTGGGTCAGCAACATTATTTACTTAAAGGTAAAGTGTAAAAATACCAAATAGATCAACAAAGTTGACAACTTAAATGTGAGGCAAATTTCACACAAGTGCCTAACAGTAGGGTTAGCACCAATGCTATTGCTAACACAACATCAGAGGTGGTTCACCAAAGAGCACATCCTACAAAGGTTGAAAAGTCACTCATATCATTTTTTTTTTTTATCTCTAGCAATCTCATAATAAACAGAACTGTAATTTCTGATGCAATGATGAATGCAACATGTTGGAGGTGGCAGGGGCAGATAGGACATCTGCTGAGGAGAGGGGAGGGGAGGGGCCAGCCGGCCGGCGCTTGACACGGCAAGGTCACGTCCAAGCCTGGGATTACAGAGCCACGTCAATACTTGAGGTTCCTGCGCCCGTGGGCCTTTACAGTAATCTATCAGATCAGGACATCTCCTCACAGCCTCTGCGGGTTGGACAGCAGATCAATAGCGTCGCGCGCAACCGGTACCGCAACTCAATCTTGGGAGGCAAAAGACCCGTTTTGCAACTTCCCTGCAAAAAAAAAAATTCTTAATGAAAGGGATGGAATGAAGATTGGATGGAAGGATTTATTCCTCCCTTTCACTACCTGTCTCAGTATGGGCGGGCCACCATAACAGGGGGGAGGCAGTGGGGGGATCCCCTGCCAGGGACCCTGTGCTCCCTGGTGGAGCTAATGGAGCGCAGAGGAGAATATCAGTTCAAGGCTTATAAATATTTAAGTGCAGAAATATTCAATAATATAAAGGGTGGGGGTGTCCAGGGGGCTCTTGGAGGCATAGGATGAAACTTGTGGCGTAATTAATGTCACCAGAACGCCACTAGAGAGTCTATCATATGATGGATGTCTTCAGTTTAGGGTGGAGAAGATCAGGACTACGACGCTACATTTGAATGTTGGGGAAAGTTTTTTTTTTTTTTTTTTAGCAGGTGGTAGTTGGTGCAAAAGAAAACGCCGAGCTGGCTCCGTCAAGGCTTTTGAGCTTCTTTGTGCACCCGTTGGAAACATAATTACCCGCTCAAGCGGCTCTCCTTATTTCCCCATCGCTTCCCGGAGATCATGATCCTCTGATGCCCCACCCTTGCTTCCTCACCACCCCCTCCTCCAAAACCACCCCCAAGTTCAAATTAAGAATTTATTTTAACCAGCGAGCGGCTTCTGTCGACACATGTCGGCAGGCCTGATCAAAGGTGAGCGTGCTCCTTTATCCAAGTGGGGGGGGGGGGGGGGGGGGGGGGGGGGGGCTGTCAGGAATAGGAGGACATTAAGATTGAATAACCTTCACATGCTTGGCAGCACCTCATTACTTAAATATCTAAAAACTTGGGTACTATCTATACGCACATACAGTACATCCACATGTACAGTAGGTCACACTTGCTAGCTCCACGCATTGTTAACCACTATTAATAATTAAGTGAGGATTTAATGCATACGTCTAATTCTGTGTTTGGGATCCCTGTGAAATTCTTCTTGAAAAAAAAAAAAAAATAGGAGATGAATCATGGAGATGAAGATTGGCAAAGCGACGAGTCCTTTTTTAGAGACACGACGACGCCATTTTATCCAGAAATGGGAGAAGGAAAAGGGACGGAAGCGGGAAGAAAGAGCGTCGTAGCATGTGGTTTGAATTACACTCAGCCTCGCAGTAGCGTCTTGAGCCTGGCTCGGGCTGGCGACCAAAAAGCCTCATTAAGTCTCGCCGTTTGCTCTTTATGATGCCGTCTTTCTGTCTTTTGTTGGCGTTTGGCTTAGCCTCCTGTCAAAGATGAATGAGAAACAGGAAGTGGGGGGCCTACAGACCACTCGTGGGGGTCGTCCTCTTAGAGGTAGCTGCGATTAAACCCGAAGCTTGTCGAGGGGGGGGGGGGGGCTTAATGGAGATTGTGGCCGCGTCCATCAAAATGGCAAGCTGGGCTGTCACCAAGTAGTCTTAGGGCCGTTCTTGAAATGAAAATAATTATATCACCAGGTAAAGGTCAGAATGTTATGGAGCGATGTTTTAAAAAGCAAGTTCCAATATTTGTAGAGAATAAAGTTGGAATATTAGGAGAATAATGGGATAATATTCGAAATTGCTAGTAGTGAGGATAAGTGGAATATTGCGAGAAAAATAAAATATCTGTGGTTATATGGTAAATGTTGTTTTGATTATGAGCATGAAAACAACATTCCCAGAAACACACTTTCAAAAAAAAGTTGAAGTTGCTGCAGTAAGATGAAAAAAACGCATTTGGTATGAGAATAAAGTCATGCTATTACGAGAAAACAACTTAAAAAAAAATCTCCAAAAATACTATAAGAAAAACAATAATCACAGTGGTAATAGGAGGAATTTTTTTTTTTTTTACTTGAGTGAAGTCAATATTATGGGAATAACACACTCAGCAGCAATGCAGGTTACTCAATAAAAGCCTCAACAACAGGAAACGCGTTTCGTCGTCAACTCAACAAACACACACACACACACACACACACACACACACACACACACACACACACACACACACACAGACACATGATCCACTTTCCAGACAAAAATGATGAAATATGAAATGGAGCATTACCGCTCGGAATGGCGGCGTGCCCGGGACTGTGCTGCTGCTGCTCCTCTGTCACATTGTCTTCTACTGCCACAAACCCAGAAAGAGAGAAAGAGGGAAGGGAGGGGGAGAAATAGTCAGGCAAAGATATGCTTAATAGTACAAAAACAACTTTGACACACTGAGATTTCCCTCTTTCTTCTTTTTTTTTTTTTATTTGGCACTGAAATCATAAGAAGGCGGAAAAAAAAAAAAAACTGCCGGGCTATTTGAACCGCTTTCGGCAGATTGGCGATCCACACGAGGCTTGTTTACGACTTCTTGTGGCAGCAAGGCAAACAACCACCACGTAAATAACATTCATGAATAAAAGACGGCTCCAGTGAAAGCTGCTTCGCTGAGAAGGTTCGTGCATCAGGCGGCGACTTAAAGGGATGCTGACTTGAAAATGGATGTGCCAAAACAAGCAGCACTTAAGTCCAGAATCCAAAATAGGGACAGTTGGTCAGCACTCCAGACCACAACATGGCCACTCCTCAGTGAGACTTTTTCTCATCCTGACCACCCCACAAAAAAAAATCTAGCTACGTCCCTGCCTAGCAACTCGGATAACCTTTAGGACGACGGCAAGAATGAGACCAAAAAAAAAAATCCAGCTTTAACATTGTGAGGTTTCTAAGCGGCGTGTCAAGTAGGAGCAGTGAAATGGATTTTAACAGTGGGAAGAGAACAAAAGCGTCTCCCACCTGTTCCATGTAAAATGAAGGCCTCGCTGAGGGCTTCTCATGCCTCAGCGTTCCACCCGTGAAGTTGAATTGCATTCTCCATTATGTATTTTCCAGCCTTTCATTTCCGCCAGCTCGGAGTGAAGGGGGAGTGTGACAGGACCTCCCGGCAGGGGAGCCCGCCCGCCCGCCCGCCATTGACTGACGACGCAGGAAGTGCAGCGCTTTTAAAAGCGTGCAAAATATCCTGTACTTTGCATAATTAAGACGAGATCCTATGGCGGCAGAAGCCTTTCGACTCGGGGGAGCGCCAGTCACGTGCGAGCGGGGAGTCCAAGCCCGGTGAAAAATGAAGAGGAAAAGTTTGGCTGTCGCAAATGAGAATTGCAGGAGCCGAGCACGCCAGAAAAAAGAACGAGGGAAAGGTCAACGTTAACAGAAGGAGAAATGTACTTCAAAAAAACATGTCACAATATTGCAAGAATAATGTTAGAAGTAGCAAGAAAACATTTTACAATGTTGAAATTGTGAATTAAGGAGAATAACGTAAAATTACAAGTACAAAAGATTTTAACAAAAGTTAAAAAAGAAAAAAAACTACGACAAAGTTGCAATATGGTTTGAATTTTGTTTAAATTTAACAATGTCAAGATAAAGGATAGTATGGGATTTTTAGAAAAAAATAATAAAACCATTACGAGACTAAAGTTGCAATATTATGAGACATAAAAATCTGGAAATATGATTACAACTGAAATAGTCAAAATATTGAGGTCATTTCTGCATTCAGCATTTTTTGAAAATGCAAGATTTCTCGACATTAGAACAAAACCAGAATTTTAGAGGAATGAAGTTGCAATTTGGACCCGAGCGATTAATTGGCCGACCGATTTAATTGGGCAATATTGGTCATTTAATATTTCTGTAAGATTATGACATTTTCTCGCGTCAAGACTTCTTTCCCGTAACTTTACTATGGTGTGTATTTTCCTTTCTGCGAGTGACTACATTTTACATCCAGCTACATCCGATTATTTTGTTGAACCTTTTAAAAGACTGCCCATGAGCACTCTAATTGTAAATGTTGCCCAACGCCGCATACACCAAACAAATCAAGGCCTCGGCTATTAATTAGGGGCGTCATTTAATGCAAAGAGGCGCGGTCGGACAGCACGGAGGGACGTCCCCCGGCGCCGCCACAGAAGACGGAATCAGCCGAGGCGCTCCCGCCGGAGCGGGCCTCGGTGACTGACGCCCTGAGAGTTTAATGAGTTTCTCCGCCGCCGCCGAGCTCCTCGCGCCTGAGATCATTTAAATGGGGCCAGGGATGGGGGGTCCTAATAAATCCCCCGTGGTTCCATCAGAGATTGGTGGCAGGGGTTTCTCTTTTTGTTTTGATTACCATCCCTGTTGGTGAGATGAGGGAGTTCAGGCAGAAAATGTTCTTTTATGATATCATAGGAAGCCCTGGCGGTCAGGGAATGATTTGTCGCCCGCTGGAAGCATATTAAAAGTTTGCTCATTATGACAACTTTGACAAGAATTCTGCATGTCTCTAAATCATCCGGTATTGGCGCGGGAACGTTTTGGGTTTGGTTAAACGCACCTGGCTTGTGATTCTGATGTTTCGACTTGAGCTCATTGAGTCAATGGAGCTTAAACAGCTTGAAATTTTAAGATTGAAATCTTATATATTAAAAAACACCCAACCAAATTGTGTAATGTCAGAAAACGGATAGCTTAATGCTAACATATAATGCAAAATGCCATTGACATGCCAACGCAAATGAGCAACGTTGTTAGGGCCGGGATGGAGAGGGCCACAATTTGTGGGGGGGGGGCAGCAAAGACAAATATACGAAATATTATCTTGTACCGACACGGAACCGATGTGACGTGCGCTCGTGCGACGGCACAATCAGTGCTATCAGTTAATTAATGTTTGACAAGTATTACTCGGGAAAAAAAAAAAAGCATTTGTTGATACAATACCAAACCCACACGCTCTTTGATTATCAAAGTGCAAAGCGGGGTAAAACAAAAAAAAAAAAAAAACAACAACACCTAATCACACAACAAGTGTTGCAGCATTAAAGGCCACTAATTAACCGAGCAAGCAAATGCCGAACACACACACACACACACACACACACACACGGGAATGAATGGAGGCTAACTGTCATTTTACTGTGAGTGACAATCCCCCAAGACGTAATGTTTCCCTTTTTGAGGATGAATTAATTGTGTGCAGACAAAGCTACACAAATTATCCATTTATTGACTCTTAATCGGCGTTTATTTGAAGAATTTGTGAGAAATGTAAAATTCCACAATACATTTCAACAAGGTTGATTAGCTGCGGATTCTCCTATACCTTGTGACTATAAAATGTTATGTAACTCATTCTCCCTAAGAAAGCATTAAGAAAAAAAATGACTTAAAGAATTAAGAAAGCTCAAATCTTTTGCACAAGTGTGTCGATACAAAAATGAGGTATGAGCATGAGGTACGCAACAGGTCAGAAGCTGCAACCCGGAATACATCCCATTTCTATTTTATCCTATCCACTTGTTGCTTAGAAATTTCCAGGCTGCTCCGACGTACGGTCCACAAAGTTCAGCAAACAAACCAATTCTGTCGATTCACGCAGACAAATTCACCTTGCCATACAAACAAGGCAAATCTATTAGCAGCGAATGGCCGCCGATGAGCATTTTGTGCAGATTACATCGAGCTTGCCTTTCCAATAGCAGCTTTTGGATCCCCAATTCAGCCACCTTTTTGTGCACGCGTGCCTTTGTGGATACGCGTGACTCATCCGCTTGGTTACAAGGCGTCCGGACGATACGGTGGCAAGCACAATGGCGCTGTAATCCGCCCTGACTGACCGCGAAGTAGATGCTCGCCACGGGGACTACAACTCAATTTAGCTGGAGGTGCCGCAGGTCAACCCTCTTCAATTAGGCCCGGGAGGAGGCGGGTGGAGGACACGCACACATGACTAACTTTCTTAATGAGCATTATTTGAACTGATGATTAGTGTCATAAATAATTTGCAATGGAGCAGCATGTTAATCACGTTGCATAATGTCTGTAATCCTTCATTTATATATAGAAGGGAGGATTCATTAAGAGTGCGGCGCCGTGATTGCAAATGTAGCGGCGAGTCAGACGAGAGGGATGCAAATAAGCCGGGCGACATCTCATTTGGGTTTGCAAAAAAAAAAAAGGCAAACGCGGTGGGGATCAATCACTGTCTGGCGATCAGACCATCCATGACAACAAGACAGACGCACGCCGCGAAATAAGAGGAGATATCGGCCAGCTCCCGTGACGCACCCGTCCGGCTCGCCTCAGCCGCGTGTCAAGCGTGCTGACAGCCGTGCTAATGGGATTTTTCCCCCCCTCTTCTCCTTTAAACCAACGGCTCCATCATAATTTCCTTAATGATAATCCTAACCATATTTTTGTGTCACATTAGAAACGTGTTAATGGGTGTTATGCCACGGTCCATTAACGGCCCGCAAGACGGCACGGCACGTTCTGAGGCAACCGCGACGGAAATAGAGCTCAAGTATGCCTTCAAATGCTAATGCTAATGCTAATGCAATGCACAGTGTCAACATTGCAAAAAGGGGCAAGGACTAAACGCTCCCTGATAGGATGTAGCTACATTTAGGGGGAGGGGCTAAAAGACTAAGTTAAGTTGCTACAACTTTAAAATATAAATTATTAACATTTATGGGCAATATATTAGTTGGTCGAACAAAGCAAGCAATTCAAATTTGCTGAGTTAATTGGTATCTTTAAGTTGGGGGACAACACAAGGGACAATTGTTGAAAATCACTTGAGCAGAATCGAAAGTATTTTGTTGAAGTGCCCAATTAATTTATCAGCTACCTAGTGGTAGAGTGCCCGTCCTGAGACTGGAAGGTTGTGGGTTCAAACCCCGGCCGGGTCATACCAAAGACTATAAAAATGGGCCCTTTTGCCTCCCCTGCTTGGCACTCAGCATAAGGGTTGGAAATGGGGCGTTAGATCACCAAATGATTCCCGAACGCAGAGGACAAATTTCACCACACCCAGATGTGTGACGATCATTGAGACTTTAACTTTTTAACATTGTATTGAAATTTGGAGTTCCAAATCCAATCCATCTATGAAGAGTCCAACGACTTGATGTAGCACCCAAAGTTCACCCACGCGGAGGCTAATTGCAGCTCCTCCACAACATGAAATATTTAAGGCCGACATGACACGGCACCGATTTCAGCGTCGCACTCAAATGCAAATGGCGCGGAAAATATATTTATATATGCGCACGGCCGACGTGGAAACTCATCTCTTCGGCCAATAAACACGTCAGCGATGAGGGCCTTGAGAGTGCGGTCTGTGCTTCGAATGAAAACATCCATGCTGGCTGGCGCTTCATTCAGGAGAGCGCAGACGACGGGACGGACGACGTGGCAGTCGTCGCTCGCGTGCGGGAGATCCGCTCGCACATGACGTCTCATGGATTCTAGAAACATCTCGCGTCTGCATATACGTGCTCTCCTCGCTCCCTTTTTATTCCCCCAAGCAATAAGATTGCCCGCTTTGTCTGGCGTACTTAATTGAAAGACGAGCTGCAATGTTGCCTGGCATTTTTTCTTGTCTGTCTGTCCTGACGGGACCAAGAGCAGACTTGGACACCCTCGAGCAGCCAATGCTGAGGAGTTGGCCAAATGACAGAATGCAAGGCAGCCGTGCTAGCATTAGCTTGCGCTAAAGTCTGGCTCGCCAACGTTTTGGAAGGTGACAAATTGACCTAAAATTGATGTGAGAATTAAATAAGAATGAAACCCTAACAATTGACTCCAAAACGCTGATAAAAATTCAATACATGGAAAATGGGGGGGGGGGGGGGGAGGGCACTGACACCCCGCGGATGCGATCAATGACGTCATCGATGTATCGCTCATAAAACGCTAAATATCTGCCGATGCGACTCCGCCAATCATATCCGAGTAGATTCATTGATGAGAATACACGGATCAACTTAATTCGTCACAATAACGACAATGTTCCTAGAAAATCACGATGTCCCACGACTACTCGGTTCTTTTCGGAACAGACCCCCGCGGGCTACTCATGAGGTCCATGCCACCATGACCTTTGCCCTAAAGGCATCAAAAAGTCAAACTGCTGGCAAAAATAAATAAATAACAGTCTTGCGGGCAAAAAGACATTTTCGAAAGAGCGAGAGGAGATGACGGCGCTTCCTCTCTGAACAATAGCGAGGCAGACGGAATGACAAGGAAAGTTATTGTGGACATCTGTATAAGTGTAGCCCCCCTTCCCTGAGGAGCCACACAGACAAAGAGCAGTAAATAACATCTGGCTCTCCCCTTTTTTTAAAAAAAAGAAAAAATCTACGACGACCTGCTTTCTTTCGGTCGGACCGAAGACGTAAAATGTTGATTTCTCTGCGACGATGACAAAACAAACTGGCTTCATTTGCATACTAATTTGCTCACTCTGTCTCTCGCTCGCACAGCAGTCTGAACAGATGTTTTGCATGGCACACTTGTAGCATGTAGCAGGCTGCAAAAACGCACAAGTGACAAAAAACAACCAAACTAACGGCTGTAGCGGGAGGAAAAATAGGACGGCGAAGAATCGAAGACGTGCACGCACTCTCGGGGGGTGATATTGATTGCAAATGGTGGCTGCGCTACTGCAGAGCAATTCCTTTGTGATGAAGACTTCCGAGGAGGAGTGACGAGGTGGAAAAGATTCCGATGCATGATCACAAAATTGGGGACGACACAAAATTCAATGGCTGCCAGATGGATGAACCAGAGCTCAACCCCCAGCCCGCCCTTGCCAAAGTATCCACCTTTGCATGTCTGCATCTACTTCTCTGACCACACTGCCCCAAAAAACACTCCAAAAAAAAGTTGAATCTTCAAAGTTCTTTTCGAACATGTGTCCAACTTTTTGCCTCAAAGATAATGCACACACACACGCCATACGTACAAAAAGTCTCACTTTCATCCTGCTTGACTTTGCTCACGTGACTGCCGTGCACGCCATTCCTTTACTTAAAGTTGGCTGCTTAAGGATGACTCCGGATGTTTGCGTCTGTATACGCACAGACGTGCGCGCGCGCACACATGCGTGCGCACGCACGCACGCTCGAACCCGCCCTCAACGAACCGGTCCAAAATGATTTTTCCATGCGCAAAAAACAGATCCAGCAAGCAGGAATGCGTCCGCAGCAAAGCAACATTTCAGCTGTTGCTGGTGTTATTGTTGAAAAGAAGAAGAGCAAATAAATTGTTTTGGGAGCCAGCTTACCTTTGAGGGATCTTGGCTTCGCTTGCTTGCGCCGCGACATGATCCTACACAAAACGTTGAAGTTGACAATGTGCGTAAAACGGCTCAGTGGCAAAAACGTCTCGAAATGCGCGTGGGCTCGACCGCGGCTGCCTCGCGACCATCACCGGCGCGCGACGCTAAGCGATTTATTTGGAGGAGAAGAATTTCTTGGCTTTTGTGATGAGCAGGTAGACAAGACGTGTTTTAAAAGGTCCGATTTCCCCGGGAAAAGTGCGAGAACGTGGCTCTGGCGGTGCTGGTGGTTCCGTCACGTGCTGCCATTCCCCGTGAAAATGTCACGCGTGTGCACGCTCAGGAATAAAAAACGCAATATTTGCTTTTTTTTTCCTCGCCCCCCGCCACCATCATCATAATCATCCGCGGTGGTGGAAAAGAGCTCTCCGGTATGAGAGTGCAAAAGAAGAAAAAAAAAACGTGCAACAAAACAAACCACCCTTCCGTTAAAAAAACGAGAAAAGGGGACTAAATAAGAGTTTTGGGGCGGGTTATCCAGCTAAGCACACGAAAAGTAGTCGCGCGTCAGAGGACTAGAGCTAATGTAGAATTAGGTGCGCGGATGTGCTCCGAGTCTACGTCTAAATTGCTCTTAAAAGGAGGATGAAGAAGCAGAGAGAAGATGGAAGCTCCCTCCTCATCACAAACCTGCAAGGTCTTGGACTGCGCTGTCGCTCCGGTAGTCCACATAATAATGGAAAATGGAAGCAAGGCCCCCAAAGCCATCAGGATGGCTCCAGAGGGGGCCCCTACCCCGCAGGGACTCGCTCTGTACGTAATCACTGAGGAAATCATTGTCAGCCTGCCTGCACTCACACACAGACAGAGAGGCATGATTAAAATCCGAGGGAGCGCTGCAAGATGTGGACGCCTGGATTCGCACCGGTCTCCGGATCCGGAGTCGCGCTCCCAGCCCCGCAAAGTAGAAAGTGGGCCTGGCGGGCTGGCTGGCTGGCTCGCTCGCTGGCGTCGCCTCTTCCTGCAGTCCGCCGGCGGACACTCCGTCCGTCGATCAGCCCGTACAGCAGACGGACTGGTCCCCCTTCTGGTGAAAGAAGAAAG
The DNA here is from genome assembly GCF_024217435.2 of Syngnathus scovelli. Lineage (NCBI taxonomy): Eukaryota > Metazoa > Chordata > Actinopteri > Syngnathiformes > Syngnathidae > Syngnathus > Syngnathus scovelli. The sequence continues at coordinate 5,172,485 of NC_090863.1, forward strand.
ACACGTTTACCTTCAGTCATGCACGCACGCGGTAAACCACGTTTCCCTCCACATCAACTTTTACGACTTTTTAAAAAAATGCAAAATGCATGACATTGTTATTTATTCATTTTTATTTTGGTGGGTTTTTCTTTTTGAAGATGAATGGATATGCAGACAGGTGATAGCTACGATGAGATACAGATAGAAAAATGCGATATATAATACAATAAAAATAGACAGACAGGTACGATGTGCTGCTTTATATATGATATTATTAAGATATAATATCACACGTAAATTCTGCACAGCCTCTTGTTGCTAGGCAGATTTCAATCGCTGGTACAGTCAGCTTAAGTGAATATAAAATGTGTATGATCTTTTATCGGAGCTTACTAAGCCTTTCCTGGATTTTTTTTTCTTTCATTATTTGCACAGGCAGGGTAGGGCGCCCCTCAAACAGTCTTCTGCGGTGGATGGAAATTAGCAACACCCTTTGATAGTCTTTAGTGCAGTGCAATTTGACTTAGTAAAAGCAAAACGCACACCATAAAAGTCAATAGTTAAAATTAATGATGTGACTCCATAATGAAGCTGTCTCTATTCTATAGGGTATCTCTACCTTTCAATCTAAAATTTGGAGTGCACAAGCCTAAGTGCTCGAAGACAACAACAAAATAGAAGCGGGACCTCCCTACACATTCCTTCGCGTAGTAAATTGATGGGGAAAAAAACGTGATGCAACGATTGCACAAATATTTATAACAAATTTAACTTGTCATCTCACAATGTACATCAATAACCATGCCCAAACATGTACATTATAAAATCAAGCCGTTGCTTTTTGTAGACGTAAAAACCTGAGAGGATTTGACATTCATTAATCTATCACCAAAAACAGCAAACTAAATAATGGGTCGCCATCTAGTGGTCGACAGTGGTACTACACCCAAAATAAATGGGAGGCTACAAAATAGTCTGGATGCCCCGAGGCACCATACTGCCATTCACTGGTTAGTCTTGGTACTACAACAAACACTTGATTTGGGGGATACGGAGTATACACCATGGAAAATAAATCAGTAAGCACACGTGTATTTATTTTTTTCATCATGTGAGGGCTCGCTTACGTTTTAAACATCGGTTAAAAATCGTTTTTTGTGTTTTAGCGTTCAAGAGGGACTTGTGACCTACATACACCTACAAAGCTTTCACTTTGCATGCTCAATTTTCATCCTTTATTTAATCTGCACCCCTTGTCTCTCAAATGAGCCCCCTCCTCAACACACACACACACCCCACCCACACGATGCCACACAAACCAAAAGATCAATAAGACAAAGCGTGACAGGGACTGACGTGAGGCGCTTTGCTGCGTTCAAAGGCCTCACAAACTACAGTAAACTTGGTAAACACGCATATATGAAAGGACTATTTGTCGGCGCTGGGATTCTGTCAGGAGGTCTCAGCCGCCTTAACGCTTCAATCCCAACAATGCTTCCCCTCACAAAGTTCCCTCTCGCTGTCTCGACGCACTGTCAGACGTCCCTCCCAAAGTTTTACCCCCCCAACACACACACACTGCTCTTCAAAACACAAACAAACATCCTCCAGGGCTCTTTGCTACTTTCATTAGTGACAAAGTAACTGGGAAAAGGCTTGACTTGACTCACTTCAAGTCTCTAAGTTACACTATACTCCCTTAACCACAAGCCCCCCCCCCTCACCCCCCCCCCCCCTTCCCACCATCACCCCACCCATGTGAGGAGGAATATTACTCATGACGCTCCAAAAACTGTCTGACTCTGCTTGCCCCACAGGAATTACTTTAGAAATGTGGAGAGAGAAAAAAAAAAAATCACATATGTATTTATTTCCCAGGAGGGAGATAAATGGATAGCCAAAATAAATAAATGTGTTTATCCAATTTGGACTATGAAGACTGAAAAGGGATCGTGATTATTTTATATGGACACAAATGTAAATGCAACTTTTTTTATCTTTGCATTTCTGTGCAATGGACAAAATTTTGATTGAGAAAAACAACAGCCTCATTTTACATTGGCATTATGTGAATTCATACTATTTTATTTTGTACTTTTCTAGCATTTGTTTTTTTATTTAATGGAAATGTTATTTGGAGGGGAAGAAAATGAACAACTTACCTGTGCCCGTTGTTTGTCCTCCTTAGCTTGATTTGTAGGCATTTAATTGTGACTAGTATTAATCTTAAAACTTTATCACCGGGTCTAATCAGGTAGTTTGTCGAAAAGGCATCTGCGTTCAAAGTGACGTGACCCAGGGAAATACAAAACTCCAAGTGGAAAGGTGACACAGGCAGACAGAAAACAGCGCCGCCTGCTGTCAGGTCAGTGCACCCGCCATATTGGATGTGGCACTTGACTGAACTCGTTCGACGACTAAACTGCACAAAGTTGATGCTAGAGAGATTTTAAACAAAAAAATGTGTGCGTGCGTGTGTGTGTGTGTGTGTGTGTGTGTGTGTGTGTGTGTGTGTGTGTGTGTATGTGTGTGTGTGTGTGTGCGCGCGCGTGTGTGTGTGTGTGTGAGCGTTGGATCATTTCAGCCTCCACTCTGTCTCTCGGCAGGGTCGAGCTGCTCCCCTCCGAGAATTGTCTGACCTCAACTGGAGGCTTTTCCGTGACCTTTTGGCCTCTTCGCAATGTCCATTTGGCTCCCCCCAAAAAGTACAAGATAACATGAAGCAAAATAACACCTAAAAGTCACGACTTAACTTTTAGAACAAAGTTTGAATCGTGATGACTTGTGAAGAAAAGAATAATCACTGAAGGCTATTGAGAAGACTTTGCTTATAAATGGTGAAAAACGGCATCTTAAAAAATGCAGCCGGTCAATTACGCTTGTTAGAGGAGGGCATATACACAGACATGCATGTGCACCAAACACACATGCGCACACACACACGCACACATTTTGACTTGCCTCATTAAAACCCATCCAGCAAGCAGAACTCTGAGATGTGAATGCCTCCCTTGAGGAGCACAACACGTTCGTTTCCAGAAAGGCGAAATATTCAACTTTTTTTTCCCTCCCTTCCTTCTCCTCCTCACTTGCTTGTAATTACTGACGTTGCCGGAATGCATGACCCCGAGAATAAGGCCGCGTCCTACGAGAGCCCACCAGACACATCACCATCTCCGGTCCGGTTCTCCGCTGTGCGCACGCTCCCCCGTCGGAACGCCACCCACACCGGGCGCGAGTGAGGTCGAGGCGGCGCCCCCATCACCAGAAGGAGCGCCCCACGGGGACTTTACACTCGCTCTAACGAGCCAAACTCCCGAGGCTGAGCAGAAAAGAAAAACAGCTACGATGATAAGTGACGGAGAGCGCTGCAACTGAGGCCTTGTCTCGCAGCAAACTGATTAAAACAAAGAACAAAAAAAAAAAAAAGCATTACAAGTTGGCAAGCTCGAGCCAGAGTGCAGCTTTCCAACTTTGTTCTCGTATAAATTGTTAAGCAATTAAACACTGGCGCAAGTGACTATATATATATATATATATATATATATATATATATATATATATATATATATATATATATATATATATATATATATATATATATATATATATATAGAGAGAGAGAGAGAGAGAGAGAGAGAGAGAGAGAGAGAGAGAGAGAGAGAGAGAGAGAGACAGAGAGAGAGAGAGAGAGAGTCAGAATGTGTTTGACTTTACCGATTCTGCTGTATCTGTAATCTGTAATCTGGAGTGAATGGTCCTCCTGGAAAGTGACCTTCCAGTCACATATCCACAACTTCCATCTTCCCAAGCCAAGGAGCCCGCGGAGCAACTCCCAGACGGGGTCATTAGCGCAGCGGTGTCACCGGGCAGCAGATCACGGGCCAGAGAGGCGGGCGGCGAGAGAGGGGGACTCTTGGCACCGCGGTGGCTGCTGTGCGCTTTGACATTCAGGGCTGGCTGATCTATGGGGCTGGGGAGACAGTGCCCTTGCTCTGGGTCTTAGTGAGGGGAAGGTCCTGGCCACGTTACCCTTGCTCGCTTACTTTATCATAAAACTCAGGTCACGAGACACCGGACGGGCTCGCGTCCGCGTCGCGACCTGAGCTGCAGGACTGCAACATTCATTGTCCTTTTCAAGCAACAATATTTATAAATATAGCAGATATATACGTGTTTCGATACTTATATGGAGTTAATGTAGTCTAATATACAGTGTTGCTCCACTAGCATTGCTGTAAGCGAGTATTTGGACTGTAAACATGCTAACAGTAGCGTTCCTACAAAGTTAGCATAGCATCTGAAGTGCGGGACATTTGAAGTTACTCTTGTCGTCATCTCAATCAACGAGGGCCGAGTTAGGCGCCGCCACAAAGCTAGCTGCTACTTTCATGCCAACTTAGCAACTTTTCCGACCCCTTTAGCGACTATTAAGAACAAAAGTAGCAATGATATTATTCATATTCACAACCGATGGATAACCCGATTCTATGTATGCAAGAGTCACGTCCCCTCACAATGTATCTCGCTCACAAACATCAATGAAAACATAACCTCCTTTCTTGAGATCATTCCTAGTTAACAATATTTTTGTATTCCTCACAAGTTGCCATTAAGCATGCACAAAGACGTGCGCTTGGCACACGGCGCCATGTAACCACAACGGGACGGATTCACGGCGCGATCAAAAATCATTCTGCTGGTTTTTATGTCCTCTTCTGAAATGGCTTTGACCTCCAACTGCAAAATGGCCACCACATGCCAAGAAAGACAATCCCCCCCGGGGGGCCTTCCCGCAGTCCAGCATGGTCATAAAAGACAAAAAAACAATCCTCTCGGCACCGTCACGTAAAGGCAACATGAAAAAGTTTTTCATTAGAAGATGAAAATAAGCTGTTTGCAGCAATTGTGTTTATCCTATTTTGTTATTTGTTGTAAGATGTTTTCTTTATATTATGATATTTTGTTTTTTTATTATAAAATATGTTTTAAAAAAAAATCTGAACAAAACAGTATTCTTCATGATATTTGGACTCACTTCAGTTTCACCATTTCATGAATTTCTTCTCGTTCTGTGTACCGCGGGGTTAGTTAGTGACTACTCGAGCCCCCCACTAAAAAGCTGCTGTTGAGAGTAATGAGCAATAGCGCAAATGAGAGCGGCCATCTTCTCCTCCTCAGCAGCTCCAATTTACTCCGCCACATTATCCCTGGAAAAGCGGCAGCTGTGCCGGAACGCTCGCGCGGAGAAGGCGAGTTGGAGAACGCGGGCCCGGAAGGATTAGGGTTGACTCTCGCTCCCGGGCGACGCCACGCGCGCATTATTCATCCCGCTCTCCTCCTCCCCCTTCCTCAGCCCTCTTCACCTTTTTCGCTCCCACCAGCCCACTGACTCGGCGTCTCCCCCGTGACTCCCCCTCGCGCGTGCGTCCCTGACAGTTGCATAAGCCCACAGAACCTCTCTCTGGACCACGGTGGCCGGGACGGCGTTAATTAAAAGAAAAGGTTAACACACACGAGGCTAGCGGGAGGCACATTCCTGTGGGGGGGCTCCCTTGGTGGAGCATCTGCTCAGTCCCCCCCCCCCCCTCAGAGAACCCCCCCTTCAGGAAAATTGTAGGACCCGAGGACATTTGCCAGGGTGATTGCGTCCGACAGGGACATAAAGGATGACCCTCAAACTAAAGAGGTTGCAGCATGTGCTTCCACTCACCTGTCCGACTCGGGCCTTCTTGCTTGGGAGCTGATTAGCGTGTCCCAGAGAAGGTCTCACCTCCCTAAACACCGCCCACACACACACAAACACACACACCTTCATTAAACAGTGGGACGTGTGCCAGCTCCAAGTGTCATAAAGCAGAGGAGAAGCAGAAAGAAAAGCTTGAGAGAAGACAGCACCGGAAAAGGCGCCAATATGGAGGAAGTTGCCTGCACCGTTTGACGTACGGGATCATTAAATAATGATGAATTATCACTTCATTTGGTTGGGAAAAAATACATATTCACGCGGGGAAATTGTTGGCCTAGTTAGCCTGGTATGTGCTCGCCGTTTGGCATCAGGTGGGACTTTGTGATGAATGGGTCACAAATAGCTGCGAGATTAAAGCACTGCACCCAATGAGAAACGCAAAATGATTTTCAGAGGAAAAACTCACACTGTTGGTTCATTTAAGTATTTGAGACACATTCTAGGGTGACGTTTAAATACAAGTTGTGCTTGCAGACAAAAAAAATATATATATATTGTAAAGGTATTCACAAAATAGTGCCAAAATATTCAACATTGCAGGAAACGTCATTGTTTTAAATAAAATGTGATTTACTTGAAAGAAAATTGTGATTTACACACACGCACGTTTTATGTAATAGATTCCGACGCCTCACTTTCAAGTCATTCCCATAAACACACAGATGCTTTTTAAGACAAACGAGAGAGAGTGAAAGACTTTCCTCCCCCGGACTAAACAATCAGAGATAATTAAACATCTATCCTCAAAGAAGTGCTCCCACTGGAAGGTTGCTTAGTTTAAGGATGTTCTCAGCGGCTTGACTCACAAGGGACCCCCCCCCCCCCCCTCGCCACGTAGGAAGCTTTCTACCTCTAACAAGGCTTAATGTTCAAGTAACAGAGCGCCTGATGAAGTCTGACAACAAGTTTGTCTTTCCGAGTAGAAATCAACAATATGGAGTCTACATTTGTATTTACTGCACCTCAACTTGCTGCACAAACACGAGTCTTGAGAGAGTCGAGAAGGAGGAGGCGGCGCTCAAAAGCCTCGGGTCCCGTGCCATGTGACCTCCTTATTGTAACGAGAGCATTTCTCCTCAAAACTCTTGACTGCTGAGGAGGGGGAGGAAGAAGAGGAAGGGAAGGAGGGGTATTCTTCAGAGGAGCTCTTGGAAAACTCTGTGTTGAAATCCCAGATGAAGTCCTGTCAGAGGGCTGACACGGAGCATCCGGGGAGCGCTGGGGTGGAGTGGTGGTGGGGGTGGGGTTTGGTGCTCCGGGTCTGGACACTGGCCTAGTTTCCCTCCGACCCTGCACCACAAAGCCCCACCTCATCTGTTCTTGACTGTCATCCTGACCTCATTGAACCAGTCTTGTAATATTCCCCATCATTTTGGAGGTGACAACAAAACACAGAAGCCCCTCAAGTAACAAAAGAAGATATCCAATTCAGTTTGAAATGAAGTTGACACTTTCAAACTAATTTAGCCTGTTTTTCCAATGGATGACAGAACACTTCACTCCTGGCGCCATCAGAGCGAGCGAAAACTGAAAAGGTCTAGATGATTCCTCTTGCTCACCTGAAAAAAGGCATTCAAAGCTCTTCTGTCATGTTCATGTCACGGCGTCAAATATGTGCTTTTAGTGAAATGTCAGCACGGGCGGGCGTAAATGCTGCTAGTTTGTGTCTTGTAGCTAGTTTGATGTGTCGGCAATCCCTTTGCTAGCCCAATAACTGGCTCACCCCAACGCTTCTCTTTCATGCTGCCTCCTTTATTCTCATTCTTGGTGGGATTCCTCCAGAGGTACATGGTGTGCCTCTTAATTTCCCCTGGGAAGCGTGCGGGAAACAGACACTAGTGATTTTCCAGAGGATGAAAACATTGGAATAGGATATCTGCGGCACGTGTACTGTTGCCGGGTCAGATAAGCAGTTAAGCGGGCGGGTGCCGTAACTTGTCACGAGTCTGTGCTTTGCATCCGCTCTTAGCTTTCCTGTCTTTTGTCTTTCTAGGGAGTCAGCACATCTCCGCCGGAGAGAGAGAGAGCAAAAGAGAGAGCGGATGGACCTCGGGGGAATCATGTGGCCCGACGGGTTTAGTTTGTACAACCGTCACATACCTGTGAGGGGGGGGGTGGGGGTGATGTGAGCGGCTGCTCCTCTGAGGAGCAAAAGTTTCTGCCATGTTTACTGTCGTGTTCTAAGGTACGGCAACATGGCTTCAAACACATCAAACGCGTCTACAGGAATACTGATATTGGGAATGCCGTGGGGAAACGCACCAAAGGCACGAGAAAAAAAAAGAAACAACACACACATGCTCGTGTGTGCCCACGTCTGTGCCCCGAGCGTGCGGGAACCACACACAAATTCATCCATAATTTAAAACAAGCATGTTTTTTTTGGTGCTAGCAAATAAATGCGAATGCTTCGAGTTAGACATCATGTTCATCGTGAAGGATTTTTATCCAGGTACGATGATCGAAGAGACTAAATTGCATAAAAGAAACGGTCAATGTTGTAAGTCTTGTTGCCATGGAAACAATGCTAACTATTGCATGGATGGCAAAGACACTCAATGTGCTTTGTTCACATTGTTGAGGGACAAACGTAATGGAAGATGCCAAACAAGTGACACCTCTGGCCAGCTTGGTGTGAATGCCAATTTTTGTCCACGTGCCCTGCGAAATTAAGGAATGTCTGTTTTAATAATCACAAGCGACTGTCGCCAAAAGATCTTCTCAAAAATATTGATGGGGGGACAAGGCAACCTCTCAGCATCGACGTCTAAGAAGATGGCTACACTTGATTTACGGAGCACCAATGATGGATTTACCGAAGGCGGCGTTTGTTTGCCGCGCCTCCGAAGGCGGGAAGACGAGGCCGCGCGTCTCCGCCTCCAGTCCCGACTCGTGGGGACGTTGGACCGGATTAGACGGCTGACAGCTGGGCCACATCTCTGGAGGCTGTTGAGGGAGGGGCACCCCCCCACCACCACCACCACTAGCACACTCGCTGCCTGCTCGCCTGTGCACCAAGTGTCAATTTGAGCACGAAGGAAAGATGGAGCGAGCCGAGGAAGTAAGTAAGTGAGGGTCCGCTGGTGGTCCTGGGTGGGTTGATATCAGTGGTGCATGTACACCGTTAGGCATCAAGAAACACACAAAGCACTCCTCCAAGCGTGGACGTCTTGACCTCTCTCCTGTGATGATAATAGTGAGCACCGCATGCTATCGGGCCAGCATATTAAACAGGCGGCATTAGCTTTCCCATTAATTGTTCCACAATCAAATTTTTTCCCTCGCCAAAATCAAAGCTTTTAAATAATGCAAAAAAATAATAATAATTCTCGCCTCGGGTGGTATCCTGTACAATTACAATCAAGGTAACAAAGATGCTCAAAAATCAAACACTGGTTTTATTTCCATTTGGGTTGATGGGAGACGTAATTAAATGTGACTTCTCTAAGCGGTGGAATTGTTTGACGGGCTGACTTCCAACATGGACGTTAACTTCCACATGAGAGGATTTTGATCGCGGCGTGCACAACAGGCGCCATTTACACGAGTATGACAGATGTTGGTCCGTCGCCGTATAAGAATGTTACCTAATAGATTCTCTTGTGTTTCCTTCGTCGTGGTGAGGACGTGGGCCGCAGGGCCGCGAGTAGACTTTATTAGCCCGCCATTTATTTTTATAAATGAGAGACGGGGCCGCACGTGGGGGTGGAGGCCAGTATGCAAATGCGGGCCCTCATTAAACAGCAGCCGCCTCTGTTGTTTGTGTTACATTAACGAGGCGCAAGCAACCGGGCTAACTAATAACAATGTAATGATCAGAGCCCTCGTGATGAAGTCATCACAAGCCTCGACATTTACTCCTTGATGTCATCGAACCCTCATGTCCCACCCGAACGCTCAAGGGGGTGTTGTGATTGAGTTGAAAGACTGTTCTGTTCCTGCTTCCCCGATAATACGAGGTACACAGGTATGGGAATGATGGTTTAAGATTCCATTATTTTCCTTAATTCGTCACACGGCAATGGTAAATCTGAAATCCATTTTGGTGCATTGTGGAAGGTGGCGATGTTTATTTTTTCACAGTTTCAAACATTTTTTTTCAAACAGAGTCCCACTCTGCCCCAATATCGTATGGTGTTCCACAGAGTTCAATTTTAAGGCCCCTGCTGTTTTAATTTGATTTGCTACCCTTGGATTTGAACTTGAGAAAGCATGCCAGATGACAGTATGTCTCTTTAAGCAACAAGTACGCTTTCTCTGGAAGGCCTCTTGATCTGTCTGGAGGAAATCTGAGACTCTTGAACCTCTGAAATCCCTCCAGAGCTGTAAATGTTCAACCTATTGATGTTCAGTCGGTGAATGAAAGGCACTAATTTAACCATGGGCGGGGTCAAAGTCAAAGTGGGGGTGGTCATTATTCAAATGAGCTGAATACGGACATCTCAATTTGGCAAAAGGCTTGTTGAAAGACATTTTCAGAACCGGGCAGATTAAGATTTACATGGTTGTTTAATTTCACACTTGATGGGTAAGCAAGCACTCCAGAGACCCAACTATTTGTATAAAAACAAAGTCAATTTTCCATAATATGTCCCCTACGAGTCTTATAGTAGCAAAAACACAATACCTCCCTATTCCCATAAAAAAAGGGAAAAAAAGAGGAAAAACTGCAACCACAGCAGTTCTATTTTTGGGGTCTCTTAATTTTTCCTGATGAAGTTGGGACGCTGCCGGTGTGTGCGTAAAGATGTTTATCTGGACGGCTTTGGTGGAAATGAGGAGATTAACCCCACATAACTAGCAGACATCTTCCAGTTGATCTCAGCATCATTAGCGCGCATTAATAGCCCGTGAAATGTGTTTTTCGCCCCTCCCCAGTATCATCTTAATTACATGACATCTGACTTGGCCATCTTAACGACGACTCTCTTTGCTTTGGGACTTGCGAGGTGCGTTTATTGAGTCTTCCACACCTTATCCGAAAAGACTGTCTTTTGCCATTAGAGAGACAGATTGACACAAGTGTCGAATAAATCTTCATGGCACTGAGTCAGAAATATAAATAGAGCAGCAAAGATAGATTTGTCTGCCATGTTGATGAAGTTACCTTTGGGGGAGAACGCTAGAGTCGGGGGTGGAGGGGGGGGCACACTACCTTTTTAGTAATGAGGACAACTGCAGACTGTGTGGTCTCCTCATAAAAAATGATAGGTTGGGAGGTACCCCACCGAAGGCCTTGCTGATTTGGGGGAGAACCAGCCCCACCTGGTGGCTACATGTGGAGAAGATGTGGGTTTTTTTTTTCCTATCAGACACTTCCTTCCTTCCTTCCTTCCTTCCTTCCTTCCTTCCTTCCTTCCTTCCTTCCTTCCTTCCTTCCTTCCTTCCTTTTGCTTTCTATCTTTCTTTCTTTCTTGAAAGCGAGGTCCAATTACAGCTCTATTGCTAATCAATGTGAGACATTAGGGCGTGTATAAATCACACTCGGCCGGGCGCCTGGTTAACAGGGGGATGCCACTGGGGACGTGAGAGCGAAGCAAACAATGTGACGCTCGGACTAAACAATGAAGACCCAAACACCATTATCACGTCCACAAAGCAGATTCATTAGACAGATCTGTTACGATTTTGTCGGGATGTTTGGCATTTTAATGGCGTAGATGGGAAAAATCATTTGTTTGTGTACAAATGAAATTTTCCACATTTAAAAGAAATGAGAGGAACCACTTTGATTGCCGCTGTGTTCACGCCCACCGAGCGCAGACCGCCCTTTCTTGAATGCCCCGGCTTGCTCGCCAGGTCTAACGCACATCACAAAAACAGAGCTAGCCTTTAAGTCCATTATCTTAATGCTAATGTAAAATACAACGTATATTCCCAAGTGCAATTTCTCCTTATTAAAACTCGCAAAAATGTTGTGGGCTTTTTTTTTTTGTGAAGGCTCTTCCATTTATTTCTAACTGCTTTGCGTGTTGTGTTCTGTTCTCTCCAGCAGTATTTTGCAATCTAGGCCCAAGTGATTATTTGCTATTTACAGCGACTAAACAAGCAAAGAGCACCAGAGGTGTTTGTCAAATATCTGGGAGTAGTGAGGTTCCTGTGTACATTTTTAATTGAAGATGTCGTTATTGTGCCCCGAAAAGCCTCGCTTGCAAAGTGCACACGCAGGCGTTTGTAAAGCGAGCTCGCTGCAGACGGGGACCATGTGAAGAAGACTCTTTGATGTCTTTGGGAAACGGGCATAATGCATGTGTAATTAATAAGCCATTTGCATATGATGAACTGGGGCACTTAGTCAATGTTCTTGGGATACAAATACCTGAGGAAAACAATAACAGTACAGAAAAAAAAGGGATGGGGGAGAGACAAATCTACAGCCAGCTACGGATTAGAAATACATTAGTCGCTAATTATGTGCTAATTGGCAATATTTTACCAGGTGTTTGTACTTAACTGGTGGTAATGCCCTCTTGGAAGGAGCACATCGCATCGCAGGTATCCTCCGCGGAATCTCTCGGCCCTTGGTGATTAGGATGCAGCCAGACAGCTCCAAAAAGAAGGATGATCATGTTAATGATAGGGCTAATGACAATGAGTTGGAGCATAATGACCTACCTCACTTGAACACTTTTGTGTTATACATATATAAATAGCACTTTTCCAGAAACATATGGTCATTTTAGATGTTAATGAATGAGCTGTTTCTACACATCTTTGTATTTGATTTTGCATGGAAACTCAAACGTCACGTCTCTGGAGTCAGTCCACTTTGCAAGAGTGCTGACATGGACTAGTAAATGTAATGACGAGGACACAAAAAAGACAAGCACGTATCATTTGGGAGTCGATTACAGATGCGGCAATAAAGTTCGCAACAACACAGCCCACGTCGACGCTTGTACATGTCCATGCGTAAACCATTTGGCATAGTATTTCTTTCATTTTTTTTTTTTTTAATGTTGGAGATTGTCGCTAGTTATCGTTATGACGACGATGCATAAAAAGCCTTTGGTGGTTTATGACAAGCTGTGTATTTTACGCTCCATATTGCACCCTTGTGAGTGTTTTCTTAATTGCATGTTCCTGTTGAGTACACTTTATTTTCTACATCCTGTACAGCACTGGCATGTATGGGCCACTATATTAGGTACACCAAGCTAATAAAATGGAATCATAAGACCTATGAATGAAATATTTGTTTTGCTACGAGTCTCAAATGTTAAATTGACAAAGAAAACTGAGATTTGCTAAGTGAGGAGGCACCGTTGAGATTTTTGTGTGATTTTGCCCCAGTTTGTCGTCAAAGGATTGCATCACGCATGTCTTTTACCTCTTGTGACTCAACCTTTCTTTTTTTTCTTCCTGCAGCTCCCTCAGCATAGTTCGACCTTGACTGAGAGGCTTTTTTTTTTTTTTTTTTTTACTTCCCTGAACATAAGCGTCGCACTTTCTCGTAATCCTTCGGGAGCGCTGAGGTGAGAGCTGTGGCCCACTACAGCACTCCAAGTGGCTGGCAGCAGATCAAAAGCAAAGCGGGTTCTTGAGCTCATTCCAATTATAACGGCACACACTATCGGGTACAAATACAAACAGCACGTAAGCGATAGTGCCGATGGCCTGCAGGAGGGCTGCCAAAGAGCAGGCGGCATGCTAATCAGGATACTTCTCGCCATGGGCTAGTCGGGGAATGGCCTCCCATCTTGCCCATTCCCAGTCAGGCAGGGAAAAAAGGGAGAAAATTCCCTATCGGGACAATCCAAGGACATAATATAAAAGCAGCGCTTTTGCTCTTTCGAGTAAAATGAAGTAATGCACAAAAACACCCCCCCCCTCCCTCCCTCCCTCCCTCCCTCCCTCCCTCGTTTGGATAGCCCCCTCGGAGCTTGGCGGCTCTCCAGAGCCACGCCGGGGCAGTGGAGCAACAGCAGGAGCCTGAGAGAGAAGCACACATTGTGCACGGCAGGACCTCACCAGCGGAGGCCTGCAGGCACAACTCTCAAGGACGCGCAGAACTGGGGCAGAGAACTTCCAAGCTTCCAACTGGCAGGGTGGAACCACACTGTGTGTGTGTGTGTGGTGTACTGGCTAAAAGTTCCCTGGATTCATCCACGAGGGCGATTTAGACCATGAAACTAAAACAATAAATTTATTTTGGAGGACTTTTCGAAAGGATCCATTGGCCAAATAGGTTCCATCGCTAAATTATTTCTGTGATGGTTCCAATAAGAATCCATCTACACTGACATCTGTCCAATAAGAAAATAGAATGATAACATTACTGAAGATGATCGGAGCAGGTGGGTAGTTTGGTGGAGTGCGTCAGGATCTCAAAAATGTGTTTTGTTGTTTTAAAACGGCACTGAGGCACAGCCAGCAGCAGTCCAGTGTGGCTCAGGTTTACCGCGCCCGTCACATCAGGAAGAAAAAAAATAAACTAGGAACCACGCCGATGTGAGATAGACTACCCCCAACCAAACGTTAGCACATCGACCCGCGCCACCATCCTGGGCCTCTAATGGAAGCCCCGGGCATACAGACGCCTCCTCGGCTTGGACGCAGGCGTCAAGTAGCGCGCTCCTCATCACCGGACGCAGCGGGCCGCGCCGTCCTCTTTATCTCTCCCTAGGACGGGCTTTTTGGGAACATTGCAGGCTCACGTGACCAAATGAGCGCCTTCTAATTTGTGGCCTCGGATTAAGGCTCGGCCGGACGCCCGAAAGAATCAATGGCGTTATTTGCCTAAAACACTGATGTGGCGAGAAGCAGCTCGCGGGGTGCTTTTAATGCCGCCGCGGTTCCAGTGGCGACCGGGCCGTATTGATTGCGCCCGGGCGCAGCTACGTGCATCTTGCGGGGATGGATCTATTTGTGGTGCTCTGGGCTGGGATAGGGGGGGCTCCGCCGGTGGGGCAGAGAGCTCGCTCGGCCAATGCCAAAAACATCACAACGGCCATGTTTACAGATTACCCAAAGGGGAAGTAAATTACAACAATTATGCAGGCGGCGGGAATACCGATAGAAGCGTAGCCGCTCGTTCACCCAGAGAGTCGTCTTTGCCAGACCAGAACGAAGACAAAAGCGCGCACTCGATTTGATTTGATGGCTAAACCCTCAGCAAACGATGGGATTTAAACTAAGGGGGTGGGAGGGAACATCACATGCATGCAAAATAAGTCGAGGTTGTCAGCTTTAAGAAATCTTTTTGTCTGGCACAATGGCGGATCAGCGCTGTCGTAGCTTTCGAGACTTCGGGTCATTAGTTGGAGTTTTGAGAGCAAACTCGCAGTAATCACAGGACAACGGCAATTAATCATGAATGTAAACATTTGGCAATTTGCAGCACAGACAAGCCATTTGCTCTTGTGTTATCGCTATCGGTGCGAGCTAGAAGAAGGAAGAGTCTTATCCAAAAATCACAGGCTTTTGTTTGCTGCAGCGCTGACATATTCATGACCGGGGCCATAATAGTCAGATTCCTGTTGGAGACCCCCAGGGGGAGCGCAGAAAATGGTGTCACATCCAATTACTGCGGCACACTGTAGCAGTACGTATGCAGCCATCTCCAGAAATCACAGGTGCGCACACACATTGCGCTTTTCAGGTTGCTTGAGAAGCATTCTGAACGGCCCCACGCACGCTCAGCCTTTATGAAGATTGCAAGAGCAGTCAAAAGAGAGCGGGCTTATTTTTTTTAATGCAGACAGAATGCAGCGGAAAGACTCAATTTGAACACATTAAAATTTTGGTTTCAGGTCGTTCTGTTTACCTTAATGCACAGGTGTCCAACTCAAGGCCCGGGGGCCAGATACGGCCCGCCACATCATTTTATGTGGCCCGCGAAGACAAAATGTGCATCAAATTCATGTGTAATTACTAGAATTGCAAATTGTCTTCACTTTTAATATCTTTTTTTAAATATTTGACCAGTTTTTACTCGTCTGATTTGAAAACGAGTTCTTTGTCAGTTTGTTTTGTAGATTTTACGGTGTATAATATGAGGTGCTCATACATTTATTTAGGTTGACAGTCATAATGGCCCTCCGAAAGAAGCTATGACTACAATGCGGCCCGCGAAAAAAAATGAGTTTGACACCCCTGCCTTAATGTTTAACAGACACATACTCCCAGGAGTAAAAATTATTTTTAAAAAATTCTCCACGGTTGCATGAAATTTGCCCCTACTATAAAATGACACTTTTTAAATAATAATAATCATAATTTCACTTTAGCCAACAGAATGGAAAATAATTTTTTTTGGAATACATTTTTGAAAATAAAAACAGCTCGACAAATCATATTTAAAATCCACTTCAAAACATTCATCACTTGGATTTGCAACCTGGCACCGTTTTGAGCGTCTGATTATCTTTGAAGATTAGAATTCTGCCTGCGCACCTTTTTGTGCCTGCCAACGAGGGGGAGCAAAATGACATTGTGATCATAGCTGGCAGGCAAGACGTGATCTCTCGCTTTCTTTCTTTCACTCTTCCTCCCCACTTTTTCCTCACTGCCCCCCCCCCCCCCCCCCCCCCCCCCCCCTAGCCACGTTCTCCGTGTGATAGAAATCCTTCGGGGAGGTATAAGAGCTAGTTATGGGGGAGATGCAGCAGGCGCCACAGTTTAATTGGAGATGTGTCACACTAAATAAATGGTGCAAAAACAAGCGCTGACTGGAGGCTTGAGGGAGGGGCCCTGGGGATGCTGCCCTGTTTTATTGGGCAGGAGCTTTGCACCGCTCCAGGGTGAAACGGGGCCAACCGACAAAGCTGCGGCGTGCCTCCCAAAGACATTTCGCCGACGACAAGGTGTTGCATACGTGCAATTCATTACATCAGCAGCATGGGATATTTTCACGTGACATTGCGCCATCTTCCAATAGGTGGCAACCAATCAACCAGTTTAGCAAGAAAGCACACGTTATTATAAGAACAGGAAATCTTACTGAGTCGCCTTGGCACCTCCTCATCCTCCCCGAAAGGCCTCAGACAGTCGCAGGAGGAGTGACCTTGCGTAACCCCGGCACCGGCTGCGAGGGCACAGCTGAGGGCAGCATCTGCCAGGCTCGACTGGGAGTGGAAGTAGGGAGGGATTGGGGGGGCAGCCACCACCATTGCCGGCTCTGCCAAGCCACGAGCCGGGTTCGGGGAGCCCCAGTGGCAGATGGGTTGGGCGGGGCAGCCAGCTGTGGAGCAGCAGGACAATGGTGGTGGTGAACTGGGAGGCAGGCGCTGCTAAAATCTGAGCGGCAAATGTAGCATCGAAATATTTTGTTATCATAAAGACTGAAGTTCCAAAAATGTACAGTGAAGAGTACACAAAAATTTGAGTTCTATAATAAACCAAAAATTCCCAATATTAATATCAAATATTGTTTGAAAAAAACAAACAAAAAATAATGAGTGCAAAAATACATTAAAGATTCCTCCAATTTATTATCAGAATGTACAGTATAACATTACCATGACACAAATGTGAACGCCGTGTGGATGGGAATGCAAAATATTTCAAACAGCCATAGTGTATAGAAACAATAGGAGAGGTCGGTGTTGCCCTCTCCACGCCACGCCGCGCCGTCCACGTACGCATCAGCAAAAAAGCCGGTGAACACAAACTGCACAAGCAGCCATGAAACTGGACATGAACATTACGTTTTACTTCTTATCTTACATGATGTGACAGCCGTTAACATTCACGTACGACACTACTTAAAAGACGACAGCCTACACACGTACTCCGATGAAGGAAAACATTCCAGCATTGCTAGTCGTAATATATCGGAAGGAAACTACGATTTCTTCCATTTGCAGGAGAATGAGGCCAAACTGAAAGGAAAGAAAGGGACTATCTCGACTCGTATCATGTTATTCTTATCCCGTTGACTGATTTTTCGTCCCTACTTCATACGAGCAAGTTTCTCATAATTTTCCTTTCGGTTTTTTTCTTTTCAGGCTGGCCCTTCTACACTTTATACACGACCAATACGTTCCCTTGGGTTTGACATACCTAAGCACACCTTTGGCCACATCTTGTCAAATTGTGGCAAAAGACATCTTTTTGTTTATTTTCTCTTCACCACCGAAGTTGGCACAGTTTATTTAGTACAGCAAATGTCTTTTTTTTTCTATATAAAAACACGTTCTAGTGGCAAGTTTGCTTTCCTCCTAATTACAATTTGAGGAAAGCAATTGCAAATCGTTTGAATGGTTCAGTTCGTAACAACAACAATGTGCTGGATAACCCTCCCCCCCAAAAAAATAAACATTGTTGACAGACAACTTAGTACTAGCTTCCAATGTCTTATACAAATTCATGTCTCTACAAAAGAATAAAATAGATTTTTTTACATCATCACATACATTGAGACGTGTACCTGTGCGGGCACGTGTAGACTCCAAAGTCTAGGCCGTGCCCCTCTAGCCTTTTACACACACTTTCCACCTACTGCTGGCATTATTGCTTCTTGTTAACAGGGATCCGAAGCATGAACCACAGTAGAACCACTTTTGAATCGTCTGTGAAAGGAAAAAAAAAAAAAACTCTGGTGTGCAGTCGACGTAATGCTCAAGGATAAGGCAGCTCCATCTTTAAGGCACTGCCGCTTTGAGACGTACTGGACCACAAAAAAGGGGGAGGGGATGGTTGAAATGTTTATGAGCCCAAAATAGGGAGGGGAATGGATTTGTTTTTTTTTTTTCCGTGTTTGTTTGTGCTGCTGTGACTCATATCATCTGTGTGGGCGTTTTTCATTGCTGGTAATTTCCATACTGGCCCTGTGAGGGAGGATGGGAGGGGGAAAAAAAAGGTGACAGGGCTTAAGTTACTTGTTTAAAAATACAAAATACATTAATACACACACCAAAATAAAACTGAGCTATCAAGCAACATCTATAATTGACTTGACTGCACACCATGACGTATGGCTGCGTTTGCATGTATCCACCAGCAGATGGAGGCAGATCCTCACAAGTGGTGAGCTCTTACAAAAAATAAAAAAAAAACACTAGTGGAGAGAGGGAGTTTTGCAGCAGGGCTCTCTTGAATGATGGCTTGAGCAGTGTTTCTCAAAGTGTGACCCACGGGCCACTGGTGGTCTCAAAGAAACCCCAAGTGATCCGTGACAACATTTGACAAAAAAGTTAAGCAGATTGTGTAAAAGAGAAGTGTAACTTGGTTGTTGTGAATAACAAAAGGAATTTTTAGGGCCGTGCCGGAAAGTCCTATTTTGGTATTTCGATCTTTTTTTTTTCATCGTTTCCTTTTGGGAAGTTTATGTCCAAATTGCTCACCTGTGCAGACTTTCAAGTTGCAAAAGAGCAACTGATTTTGTGTACAAATGATGTAAATTAACAGATTTTTTTTTTTTTTTTTTAATCGTGTGAACAAGTTTGAGAAACACTACTTGAGGAGCTACTTTTCAATGAGATAGATTCAGGGCAAGGAAGTAGTAAGCTAATGTACATCTAATCAGGGGTCGAAGTGTGTTTAATTTAAGAGTATAACTTGAATCCAGGGCAAAATACCTAAACTTTTTTTTTTTTTTTTTTTTTTTTTTTTTTTTTTTAACACAGATCGGGTAAAGCCACATAAATGTGTTTTGGCTCTTGGCAAAGCATGCTGTGTTCCCGGACCTCAATAGCGTATAAATTCGACCCCTGGCTAACCAACGGTGTTAAAAAGGAATACAAACGTCTAATCTTATCAATCACCTTATCAAAGAAAGAGGGGAAGAAAATAAAGGAAAGAAAAGAGAGAGAGAGAGAAGGAAAGCATAAAATGCAAAAATTGAGGCTAGGTGTTCAAAACATCTAGATTGGACGTTGAGGTCTTCACAGCAACCATTTACCTTTGCTTCTTATAGAGCTAGTCAGGGGGTTCAAATCCCCGGGCCTTTATTTCCTCATGTGCCCCTGAATATTCAAAGATAAAGATATCAAAGTGTAGCTCGGGTCCCCGACACGAGAGCACAGGATATTACAGGGCGAGAAGAACCACGGCAGTTAGCGGCAAACCTAAGGAAGAAGCCTTCATATTTGGTCCCTGAAGGGGAGGGGCATGCCACGTTAGCCAGAATACACAACCGAGGTTAACACAGGAATGGCAGTAGCGACAAACATGAGTAAGCGCAAATACGATGAGAGCATGCACAAAATACACACCGAGTCAAAAAATGCAGGACGAGCTACAGTCGTATCGGATCTCGCCGCTGGCCGCGCCGGGCGCATACTCACCTGGTCGTAGCCATAAGGGCGCTGCTGCTGGGCCTGCGGGGGTCCGGGCTGAGGGGGGCGATAGCCGCCGTACTGCTGCCCCTGCCCCTGGGGGTAGTTGGGGTACTGTCCCGGAGCATTCTGGGAAGGCCCTAAAAGGCAGATTGGACCAATTTGGTGCAGTTTCATCTCAAGTTTGAATCTTAAGCACTTTCGGAGCAAGAATGCAATTTTGTTTTATTTCCGGAGCTATTCTGTTGAAGAAGCTGTGATCGTTTTAAACCTTAGCGCGTCTGTGAAGCTTTGAGAACACCACGATGAAATACGGTAATGCAACGCTTCATCATGAATTTTTAGTTTGGGGGGGAAGAAAAAAGAAAAGAAAAGAGAGACTCTGACATAATGAGCAGAGTTGGCGGAACTCTAGGGAATCCCTTCCCAACCATTAATTGGATGCCATAAAAAGTTGATGGATGCCAACCAAAGGACGGCCCAAAACCGGACTCATTTGTTTAGGCGACGTTATGCCGCCAGCGATTCAGGTTGGGGGCCCACACGTTAGCTCCCTTGTGGAGGGAGACATCAAGGAAATGATGCTGGTCTTCATTAGAGAAGCAGACTTCATTATGAAAAATGAGGAGCGGGCAAGAGAGGGAGGAAGAGAAAAAAAAAAAACTTTTCTCAACCTTCGCATGGTGAATCCAAGATGTGCGAGACTAAGCAAAGCCTCACGATGCCCACGCAGCATCATTAGGTGCTCGTAACGCCGCTCAGCAGAACCCGGTGAGGGCTGGCGAGCGACCAGCATGTGTGGCAGGCAGATGGAGCTCACCTCGCAAGCTTTGCCTGGCTGCGAAGCTCATTACTAACTTGAGCTTTGGCCCGCACTCAGGTTGAGGGATGGAAAGTTCTGGAGGGAAATTGGATGAGGGAAAAAAAAACCATCCTCCTATACTAGCATTGCATGAAGACTGACAAAATGATGGTTCCACTTCATTGCAATCTCTCACTAGGAAACCGGAGGCATTGATTTTCCTCTGCAGATGTTACCCCGAGAAGGTGGTAGTAAGACTCACCGTAGCCCTGCTGCTGTGGCGGGTAAGCCTGCTGACCCGGGTACTGCTGTTGAGGTGGGTAACCCTGCTGCTGTGGGGGGCCTTGCTGATAGGCCTCTTGCTGTTGGCCGTACTGGGCATTCCCTTCGGAGCGCAACATCAAGACATGTGAGCAAGGAAACAAGCGGGTCCAAAAAAAAATGCAACGCATCGGTAACAGAGCAGAGCTGTTTTATACACGAGATTGTGCAGGTGTGCCTAATAAAGTGCCCAGTGACGGCATGTGAACACCAGGTTCATGTTAGTAGGAAAAATATTGCTGTCCTTTTCAAAGGGAAAAAGTCATTTGTTATGTGTGAAAAGTCATAGAAATAGAGTGTTAGTAGAAGGGGGGCATACAAAGTAAATGTTAATTAAGAAAAGAAAGTAAAAGGCAATGAGGCTGTTACGAATCCACGTGAATGCAGTTGTGCTTCGCAAGCGTGGTGGAATTGTTGAATGGACTGCTGATCCTTGGGGAATGGCAAACACTATTTGGAAGCGATGATGTCATTTATTAGGCCAAAGTCACTTTTTTCATTTTACCACCTAATCATAAAGGTGGGCGAGGAGGAGGGGGAGGGGGGCTTTGAATCACGCAGTCTCTTTGCATCATTTGTGTGTTAACACAAGGTGCTGGGCTGACTGGAAGGATTTCTCCTACCTTCAGAGGCTCCCTGTCCTGCGTGACTGTACTGGTCCCCATAGTAGTCTTCCTGCCCTGGGTACTGCTGAGGGGGTCCTACATGCACATACACAACATACACACAAGTAGATTCAAGGTGCTGTTGGAGCGACCGGCTGTGTGAGGATGAGGAGGGAAGGTGTGGCATTTGGATTTCCGACCACTATTCTGGAATTGTATTGCATCCCGGATCAGGAGGATGTTTGGCGGGCAAGCCGTGTGGAGACGTGGGGAGAAACGGGAATGAGAAGTGTAGGAAAGTGGGTTAGGGAAAGGGAGGAGAAAGAGCCACACTCACGCACACACACATGGGAATTGGGTTACCTTGCTGAGGCGGTCTATACGGGGGCATGGGCCTCTGCCCCATCACGTGATTGCCCTGGTTCACCTGGCCCATCATGCCCATGGGGTTCTGCTGGCCTTGGTAGTGCTGGCCGCCCCCGCCGGGAGGCATGTTGTACTGCTGGGATGGAGGCTGCTGGTGCATCATGGGTCCTGACACGGACGGATAAGACGGAAAAGCTCAAGAGCACGGCGGCGGGAGACGTCCGTCAAAGTCGCAAGCCAGCGCCTTTACCTTGATTGGGCTGCATGTTCATACTGGGTCGTGGCCCGTAGTTGCCCATGGGCTGGCCCTGCGTCATGTTCATCTGGCTTTGTGCCGGCATGCCCTGCGACGGGGGGACGGCGTGGTTGTAACCGCCCATGGATCCGTGGCTGCTCGGGGGCATGTTCATAGAGCCGGCGGGCATGTTGGGGGGCTGGTTGGGGCCTGGACCGGGGCCCTGCATGGGCATGTGATTGGGCCCTGGGGGTAAACAACATTGTCAATGCGGACAACTTAGCTTACGAGAGGCGCAACGATCAATCGACAACTAATCAATTAGCAAACTAATTGCAAATTATTTGTGCTAATCAGTGAATCTCTGAGATCTTTTTTTCATTTAAAATTGTCCAAATGCTCAGAAGAGTAAATATCCGATTTCAATGTCATTAATGAAAAGAGAAAGAGTTGAGGTCCAAGACAAACAGGTGACATCATCCTAGCACAACCTCCCTTGCAGGTCTGCGCTGTTGCTAAGCAACCCAAGTGAGAAGGACTGAAGGGAAACGGAAGGGGAGGGGGAGCAAGATGGAGGGAAGGGCCACTTACCAGGCATTTGTCCGTTCATCTGGTTCTGCATGTGTGGGGCAGGTGGCCCGCAGCCCACCATCCCCTCGGAGGGCATGTTGTGACCGTGACTGGGCTGAGGCGGCCCTCCGCTTTGGTTCATCCCACCGGGGCCCATAGGCATGTTTTGAGTGGGTGGCTGCAAAACACAACTGAATTCAACTAGAGGCAAGATTCGAACCTTCAGGTCAGAACTGCAAGGCAGACGCCCTTAACGCTTGTCCACCTGGTTGTCCACAGAACGCATGATTACTAAAAATCAATCACTGTGGCTCCTCTGTTTAAGACAGACTTCTGTGTGGACAAGATTTCATACACAAAAAAAAAAAGGGGGAAAGCTATCACCATCAGCACCTTACAAATATCCCAAATCATGTACACATACTTACTGCTGGTAGAAGAGACTGCATGTTCTGATTAGAGTCTGCTATTGTGGCCAGGTACACTAAATTTCTGTGCAGTATTTGTTGATACCTGTCGAAGTGCAGGCAGTTATTAATAGCAGTCCATTTTAAAAGGGGAACTCCAACGACAGTGGAGGACAACTTACTGTGAACACTCTGTTGTTTTGCCCTTGCTCTGGAAGTCCATAATACTCTGAATCAAATGGTTATTTTCGTCAAGTAGCTGCAAAAGCGAGCAGACATATAACAATTATTTACTGCGAGATAGATTTTTCACATACAATTCTAAATGAACGATTTGACCGCAGTAATAAAAAGGGGGCGTTTAATTATAAAACGTGCCTTTGAAGCTAACAAAAGAAGCGTCTTGCTAGCTTGCTAATAACGAGCTAACACAATACTAAAAACGTGCTCGGTATATAAAAATACATTTGAACGTGTGAGTGTTTTATGGTCTGCACATGGCAGGTTCAGATTCACCGCGCCGGGATTAGCATCATTGTGCCCAATCCATCCATAGCCAGTCGGACTCGAATGGACTGCATCGATTAGCACTAGCGGCTAGCAGCGTCTCAAAAAGCACAGCCTCCATTCTGCGACGCTTTCAAAAAGATGAATTACCTTTTGTATTCCAGCAGGGGTAATATCACCCTTGCCACGCTGTCTGTGAGGTACGAACGCCACCGACATGGTGATACCGGAGGTGAATTATATGACCGAGATCATAAACCGCAAAAAAGTCGCGCGCACACTTAGCAAATCTGTACTACACAACTCCGATGATTGAACACACTAGGACGACGTTGTAATGCATTCGTCCGATTTAGGGGGGGATATATGAGATGTGAAAACCTGTTTCGAAAGTATTTATGCGATAATGCCTGTACGGTGATCCATATGGCGTTTAATAACCATCTAAAACAAATACTACTTTCAACATCGTTATTACATTGTAATAAACACGTATATGCTTTCACAATCAAATTCGTGTTTCCCCTATGCTGCGTGTAATGAAACAGCCCAGAAGCCACAGGAAATGGATCCCTGATTTGGGAGATTTAAAAAAAATAAAAACGCTGTACTTGAATATTTTTCTTAGGTTATCGTTGACACAAATAAATTTTTGAAAATACAATAATTAATTCCTAAGTATATATCAACATATTTTCCGTGAAATTAGCTGGTTTAACAAGTTACAATTTTCGTATTCGTATCTTTTCCGAGTTCAGAGTTCACGCGCATGCGCCGTGCTCGACCTGCGGCATCGTTCGATTTAGTGGCTTACGGCTAAAAACTAGCTGAATCATTTGGCTAAAGTCTCCCATTAACTCTTCTTATTGCACACGTCTTGCGAGGTTATGGCTGCAAGATACGATAGAGCCATCACCGTCTTCTCCCCGGATGGCCATCTCTTTCAAGTGGAGTACGCGCAAGAAGCTGTAAAGAAAGGCTCCACAGCGGTCAGTTTGGAAATGAAACTAAAAAAGCTAAAGCCAGCGCTAGCTAGTTGGCTTTCCTTTCTGTTGACGAAGCTCACAGTTCATTAAAGTCCGCCTTACGAATTTTGCAATAGGCTTAAATTGTAAGAATTATGTCCTAGACGCGTGTTTCGTTTGAGAAAAACTTTTAACCGTGTTAATGTGTTAGAAAGCTGCCCTCATCAAATTAGCGGATCAAATTTGACTTGTGATTTAACTCATTCTGAAAATACTTAAAGTCTCTAGTTATTACCCAATATTGTTTTCCATGTCATAGCTGACATAGTATTTATTAATATCCATGGAAACACTGTTTTAAAAAGTGCCATAGGTTAGCATTAAGTCGCTGTGTCATGCTCTCTGAGAGCTTTCAGTCTCCAAGTTATCAATTTGACATAAATCACCAGAGCACCGTTATTTAATATTAATTTAAAATTCAAAAAAGCAAGCTGGTCGTGTTATTGCAGTCACATTTATAATAAATAAATGTCACTGTACTTTATCATTAAAATTCCGTATCTTTATAATATTTAAATGCCACATTTTATGTTAAAGCCTTTGTTCATGTATTTGGCTCTGGTTGCCACAAGTCAATCTTGCTTAAAACCCATAATATGTTGCTTTTGTCTGCATGTGTGTGCAAATAGGTGGGAATCAGGGGCAAAGATATCGTCGTCCTCGGAGTTGAGAAGAAATCGGTAGCAAAGTTGCAGGAAGAGAGAACCGTCCGCAAGATATGCGCCCTCGACGAGCATGTCTGCATGGCGTTTGCAGGTGAGCCATAGAGGACATTTCCCAATAATTCATGCACGCAAGTCTCAAAATGTAGTTTGTTTCTTGTTTGTTTGCTCATTCCTTTTCACTGCCTTTTTTCAGGGCTGACAGCAGACGCTCGTATCGTGATAAACAGAGCGCGTGTTGAGTGTCAGAGTCACCGCTTGACTGTGGAGGATCCCGTCACTGTGGAATACATCACACGCTACATCGCCACCTTGAAGCAGGTGGATATTCCCACTATGTTCAGTTTAAATGGGTTGCAAACTGACTGGTCACATCCATGCGTTTTGAAATGTTTTTGATTTTAGCGTTACACCCAAAGCAACGGTCGCAGGCCATTTGGCATCTCTGCACTGATTGTCGGCTTTGACGACGACGGGACCCCTCGGCTGTATCAGACTGACCCGTCGGGAACCTACCATGCCTGGAAGGTGGGTGGTGGCTTTGGCCTTGTAGTACTCACGTGTCCAAATGTTGAATGAGAGCGCCATCTTCCGTGTCCTGTTAGGCCAACGCGATTGGCCGCAGTGCCAAGACGGTGAGGGAGTTTCTGGAGAAGAACTACACGGACGAAGCCATCGCCGGAGACAATGAGGCGATCAAGTTGGCAATCAAAGCTTTGCTCGAGGTGGGTTTAATGTGCTGGGAAATACAAAGAAGAGAGCAGAGGCGTAATAAAGTAAAACAAAAACTTGGAGCTTATTTGCTGCATCGCTCTAATTTTCTTGAACCTTTGAGATCATCATCCATCTAGTCTTCAAACCCTCACTTTGTATTCCTTCAACAGGTGGTCCAGTCGGGAGGGAAAAATATTGAACTGGCTGTAATCAGACGGAATCAACCACTCAAGGTGATTTTCATTCGCGCCGCCTCACTTGTACATTCTATATTCTAGTTCCATCGAAGCTCATCATGAGCATCTGTTTACCTGTGATCAGATCCTGGAGGCCAAGGAGATCGAGACTCTGGTGGCTGAGATCGAAAAGGAAAAGGAGGAAGAGGCTGAAAAGAAGAAGCAGAAAAAGTCGACTTGAAATCTTTTTTTTTTTCTTCTTTTTTTTTGGGAACTTGGATATGGAAGTAGCCTTTTGGGGAGGATAAAGGGGGACTGATAACTCATTTATTTCACTGTAAAGAAGTGAATCCTAACTTGAGATGTACCATACCTCCAGCTGTTCCAAGTGTGTAAATACCCATACATACACACAGCACTCAAGTTAGGCTTCACACACGGACATTTTTCTATCATTCATCTTTGCAAATGCTTTGATGGTGACAAATATCACATGTCCAAAACTAACCGTTCAGATTTGAAATTGGGAATAAAAGATGACTTGTTTATAAAGGTCTTCATTCATATCATGGCGCAAAAAAAAAAAAAAAAAAAAGACAAAACACATCCCAGTAGAGTGAGATTTTTAGTGGGCTCGGAAAGAATGTAAACCCTGGAGGAAGCGGGGATATTATTTGCAGGTATTAAAATATTCATACATGTTCTACTCGTGTGACACGTCGCAATCTTTTATGTCAAATGGCTAAATAGTAAACATGCATGAAGTCATTTAAAACATCTTCAATACCTGCTTTGTCCAAATTTTTTTCCAAATAATATTCAGTGAAATCATTTAGTTGCTAATATGGGTTGCATGTCAATTTTGTAAGCTGTATCGCTCGTCCTCAGCCGTCATTTTAAAACAAATTAGTGAGGGAGGTGTGAAAGCAGCACCTAACTGGGGGAGTGGAGGGCTCCCCCTTTTCACCTTGAATTCGCTTATCAAGCCAGCGCTGCTGTGAATTCTCGCCGACACAATTATGGCCGGCGGTGTGGAAATGGCGTTTAATGGGATCCTGGCCTCACACCCCAATGGGAACTTTCGGGGACTTTAATCTGGGAGCCCCTTTGAAAAAGTTGTGCTCCGCTGTGCCAAGGGGCCCCCGGGGGGCTTCCCTCCGACTCTCCAGCAAAGACATAATGGTGAATTCTTAAAGTCCTTCATTTAGAGTCATCTCCCCGAGACAGGATTTCCTGAGTGGATGCGTTGGCTGCCTGGCCAAAACCCAAGTGCACTTTGTTTGCCATTTGTCTTGTTTGGAGCTTCTGCACTGACCAGTATGTGGGCGCCAGGATGCCGTAATGAAGAATAAGTCATCTCGCCATCACAGCGGGCGTGACGTCACTCGCGTTGGTCTGCTGCAACTGAAGGTTTGTCACAGCTGCTCGTTCGCCTTACATTCCTTAGGTGGAATAGAGTGAAAAATAAAATCTTTAATATATATTTTTCATACCTATTACTAAATATTTTACTATATACTCCAGCTTTTCAAATTAAAATACTCATTAATATTTGGCCTAATATACAATAATGTACAATAAATTGAGCGCCATTTCACTTTCTAATGATTTATTGAAAAATCCCAGTTAGCACTAAAGCTGATAATGAAGTGAGTCGGTGGCTAAGCTTAGCCGGACATTATTGAAAAATGTGTGAGCTGGCCCTCTCAATCGCCTAAGCTTATTTTGTGCTTCAGCAAAAGTCTTTTTTTTTTTTTTTTTTTTTTTTTGCAGCTGCTTGTGGCTATGGAGTCTTGTATTTCTTCCCTCCCACTATTCCCCTTTCTTTATTTATTTTTCCAGCATTGTTGTTGGCCATAATCAGCTACTGCTGCTGCTGCGCCTGAGGATAAAGTCCATCTCTCTCATCGCCGGCTTGGGCTCATCATTATTGCAGAAGATAATGGCTTCACCAGAGGTCATCAGCGGAGGAACGCGGCCCGGGGACATGTACTCTCCAAGCAAGAATGCACACTGCTGCGGGCTGTCAACTGAGTGCATTGTTTGTATGCAAACACATGTGCACTCACACACACACACCTGGATTTTAGGCTTGTTACTCATATAAAAATA
The DNA here is from genome assembly GCF_024217435.2 of Syngnathus scovelli. Classification (NCBI taxonomy): domain Eukaryota; kingdom Metazoa; phylum Chordata; class Actinopteri; order Syngnathiformes; family Syngnathidae; genus Syngnathus; species Syngnathus scovelli. The sequence goes on from NC_090863.1 coordinate 5,200,937, forward strand.
CTGTTGACCTCTTCACCAACTTCATCGTCCATGCATATGCAGTGGACTCAACACTGTAAACAATTTGGGGTTTAATCAACACACTTGGGAGGAAATAGGTCTTTCAAATCAAACCTGGGGTTCAAACCATAATCAATTCTTATTTCACAAACGCAATGCGAATCAGATTGTTTACACTAAGGTGGGGTGAAAAAAAAAGACTTAAAGCAACCTGTCTGTCAGAAGATTGGAAAATTATCACAATTACAGGCAAGTTGTAGATTTTTATATTTTTTCGTGAGGGGGGGGGGGCACATCTTAGTAGTACCGACGGGGGGGGGGGTTACGACATAGGCGTCTATGTGTGCCTTCACCAGCAGAGGGCAGTGTTGCCTCAAAAGCACTATCATCGACTCATTTTTTCCCCTTTCATCTGGCTTTTTTCATCTTACAGACTGACAGTGTGACACCTATATCTTGCAGACATGTTTTTGTCTCTTTACTTAAACCCACGCACGCACACACACACGCACACACACACAACAATGTGAACAAGGCAATCCGTGGAAAGAGCGTTTTTTTTTTTCTTCAAATTGTCAGATGAAACAGCAGCATGGCTTGTGTCCCCAAGCCATGGCCAAGCTGTCAAAGTGTGTTGGGTCGTAAAAGGCTACGCTCTCAACACTGTCCCTTTTCTGCTTGTCACACGTCGACAGCTACACACATCAACTATTTGTGTGTATAGCCCATTGCCCCCCCCCCCCCCCCCTCCCCCCCCCACACACACACAACCCCGGGGGGCACTTGCAATGCAAAGTTAACTTTGGGCATATCTGCACGCCGGCTTACATATCCAAAAGCAAAAAAATAAAATTATGTTTGCTTTTTATGCCCCCCCCCCCTCCTAGCTGCAGGGAAGCATTTTAAATGTCATTCCATTATCTCCTATCAAAAATCTCATCTCCCCTGTCCCTGAATCTTATTTTTAAGTCTCCCTCTCTTTTTGATTTTGAGCACACGGTTCAGTAACAGATACGGCTGACGGCTTGATGCCTTTGTGTCCGGTAAAAAGTGCAGGAATACTAATAGTTTGACGGGAAACAACACTAAAGACAAGGTTTTGGGTTTCCCCTCAAGAGTCAGCTGTCGGGGCTTTTGTCCAGCGACAGAAAATCCTCCTCTAATTGAAAGTTGATACTGAAGAAGAAAAAGACAAAGCAAAATGTGGCCGAATGGTAAAAAAAAATAAAATAAAAATCCGTGGGAGGGCTGCAGGGCAAAACGCCATCGCCTTCGGGGCCCGACGACCTCCCGGCGGTTTGGCAGAAGCCACTCACACATCACATGACATTACTCGAGATGAGGTTACAGGAAAATGTCAGCCGATGCATAAGGAGGAACCATCGGCCCGTAGGATGATTAGATTGCCCGGGGAGGCGCAATCTTGCATTCCCACGATTCCCCTCTTTCCACCCACGCCCTCTTTTCATTGTATTTCCGCTCTTGCTTATTGCATGTTTTCAATTTGGACTATATTTGCACTATTATTGTTAAAGAATTAGTAGACCCCCTTTTTCCCTTGATGCCCAACAAGCCCCTTCAAAAAAAAAAAACAAATTTTCATGCAAGTCTGTCTGTGTTTGCAACCCCCGCCTACTCTCGGTTAGTCAATTTATTCCCCCATTTTAAAACAAATGTTTTCCGTGACCATCAGAAGAAGACGACAGGGTAGAGGAGACGGCAGGAGAGTTCAGTGCAGATGTCTGAGTACGTCTGACAGAGAGGACAGCCCCCCAGGCAGGTCCCAGCCCTACAGCACCCAAAATGACACATGACTGCTTTGACTTTTGTCATCCTCTGCCCCTAAACCCAAGCTGCCAATACACACTGAGGCAAGTCGTGGACACACACACACATGCTCAAAGACACAGTCACACACTGTATACTGCTTGGATTACATTATCTGTATCCCCGGGACACGAGCCCTCCTTGTTGGATGACATTTGGGCTTGCGCAGCACTAAGGTTACCTTTTTTTTTTTTTTTTTTTTTGCCCCTGAGTTAAAGATGCCTGTCTGCGGCATGCATTTGAAATGAAGGATGGAAGGGGAAGTGGGAAATCAGATGAGAAAGATTTCCAAAAGCACTTTGATCAGGGGCATCAACAGTCACGCGCAAACTTGTTAAGCAGTATGTAAATTTGGGCTGATACTGAATAAAGTTGCCAGAATGGCATGAATCCATTGTGCTGCGATGATCAAAATAAAAGAGGGCTTCATGCGCTGCGGGGCAAGAAAGTCACAGACATGAAGGCTTCCCCCCCCCCCCCCCTTCTTTCCTCCTATCAAGGGGCTGATGGGATGCAGAGAGGAGAGATGGAAGGCAGGGAAATGAAAGATAGGGGGGAAAGCCTGGAAGGATCTCAATCTAAATTAGCAAGAGTAGCAAGGAGAGTGTGCTGAGCGAGACACATAATCGTGATGAAAACATCAGCACTCACCCCGTCACTCGTCGGGCCAATCTCAACGAGAGCTCAAATCGTATCGGAAAGCGGGAAGGACGGAGTTCTCGCCAAGATTGGTATTTTCCACCAAACGTCATTAAAAATCAATAAGCAACTTGCTCTCGTACGACACACCGAAATCCCAGAAAGTTTGGGTGATGAAATTACTTATTGATCCGACTTTCACTTCAAGTACCTCAAACATCTTACGTAAGAGAGCAGAAAATCAATATTCTTTTGATAAAGAGCAACAATCCCTGAACATTTTTGCGGATATTGTTTGAAAATCACGATTAGGAGACACTTGTAAGAATGAGCCGAGCGCTCGGTGCTGATTAATGCCAGAATTGTAGACAGTTTGGCCAAATTGGACCTGAACTACATCAGATGTACTCTGTTATAAAAATGAAAAAAAATCAATAAAAAAACTAATAAAACATCCCAAAGTATTCTATGGCCCTCCTCACATCAGCTGACACAGACATACAACTTGCCGTCCATTTTGTCTTAACTCTCTTCTTGTTCCCCCATCACTTTCTTTATGTGTCCCTCGTTGCCTCTTTTGTCTCCGTGACTGACATCGGGAGATGGATGCTCGTTGTCACGGGGACTCTTGTCGCCTGTCAGCTTTAAAGCAACGGCAAACAGAAGGATCACTTTCACAGGTGGGGGGAGAAAAAAAAAGTGGATGATTGTGTTTCACACCATGGAGTGACTGTAATCTAATAGTCACTTGAAAGTGGCTCTGGATCTTCACCCTGTCTGGCAACCGAGTCAGTCAGAAAAATCCTTGTTCCGAGGGTAATTATGAGAACAAGCTGATTCGGTTGTTCAATTTCACATTGGATGGATGTTTGCAGTTAACGAGCAAACACAATGGAAACTTTTGTGATTGCTTCCTAATTGGCGGAGGTATGCGCTCAATTGAAAGTCACTTTGCTTTTATTCCGGCGTGGCCTTGGCCTCCCTCTAGCGCAGTGTAGCGCCTGTAAATCTGCCTCTCTGCTGACAACAAATAAGCACACACAGAAGCCCCCCCCAAATACAAGCTTGACGTCTGCAAGGTGAGGAGGAGGGGGAAAAAAACTAGGGCCCTCAGGTGCATGCCCTCGTAGTCTTCCTCTGTGCACCTGCACCGGCTCTCTCAAGTATGCCGAGTGTCTTTCGGCGCACAATGGAAGGCCCGCGGCGCCTCTCTCCAGCTGAGAGCCACCTCTCTCCAGAGGATGGGGCCAGGCAAAGTGCCAGCACTAACAACTGATCCCGGCCGATAAAGGAGCCAGGTTGGCCGGCAGGAAGGAAGTGACTCGGCAATCCTCCGCTTTATGTTCCCTTTGAAGGGAAATAGTTTTCAAATGTAAACAGTAATTGATTGTGTGTGGTGCGTATCGGTTCGTGGCGCGACGGATCGAAACATTCATGGTTCGGATTGGATCGCGGGTTTGACTCATCATTTTGTGGATCAGTGAAAAAAAAAACAGGAGAGATAGATTTTGCCCGTTAAGTAAAAAAAAAAAAAAAAGAAAGAAAGATTCAACACAAAATGTCAACTATAGCCAGCAGGGCATTCAATGCTAGCGGCTAGCTGATAGCGGCGAGCTTACACCATACCAAAGAGCGACATCGTACTAAACATACTAGAATTAGCGATTAAATATGATTTTGGTTGGCCTTATCCTGATGTACTAAATTGTGTCAAGGCAATCCAAAAAAAATCAAGCTAGCCATCACCCCACCAGGCGAGCCACCTTCAAAATAAAAGTCCACTGAGGCTTTTAAATTGACCAGTGTCATAGCCAATGTTGTGTAGACATAGAGAGCACACATCTGCATGATCTGACCCGCTTTTTTTTTTTTCTTTTTGTGAGGCACGCGATGCAGCGTAGTCACGGCAGGCCGCATGAGCCAGCGCAAGATCATTGGAGCACTCACACTGCTGGGGGGCGGCTGACTCCAGCAGCGGTTCGGCGAGACGGCCGTGGCGGGTCAGCCAGGCCGCGCAGCTGGGAGGCCCCGTGGCCAAACGTTGACCTTCTGCGAGCAAGTCAACTTTACATGCAGCTGCACTTACGATGAGCGAGAAGTGCTGCACCTGCAAGTCCTCTCGAAAATATGGCACGGTGTCAAGGAGGACACTTGATTCCCTAACACCAGATGACTCAGTTGGACTTTGGAGGTTCTGCTCTCAGTTTAAGTGTAATTGAAGCAAATTTGTCAAATGACTTTGCAGGGCCAAGTTGAGCATGAGACTTAATTGGATTTCCATCTCCGCCTGAAACACAACTTGGCAGACTGCAGGGGAGGCTGGAGGAGACTCGGGGGTGGTTTTAATGCGGCATTTCACACGCCACCCACGACACCTGGGCACGACCCCCCCCGAGCCAGCCAGGGTTTCCGTATCCTGCCACTCCGAGTCAGCGAGTGATGCTGTGGTGCCAAAACATCGTTTTTCTGCTCATTTCAGCAGGTCAAGGTTGGCCTCCTTTACCTGAGGGGGGGCGGGGATGGGCTGGTGCCCCCCCGGCAAGGTCGACCAAGTGTTATTTTTATAGCATCACGCTGGTCAGTACACTTTTCTGCTGGCTTTCTCCTTTTTCTTTCTTATTGTACACTATTGATTTCTGTCAGCAGTAAGCTATATGTCCATTAAGGCACAGATTTAATAGAGCGACAATGGAAAGCGGCTCCATTTGTTCCTCCAGTAGTGTAAGTGTTCATTTTGAGAGTCTGATACTAACCCTGGCCAGAAGCGAGCGCTGGATTTTTTCGCTGTAAATGGAAAACGCCGGAGGGCTTTTTCATTTTCTGGGCCCAGACGTTCCCTTCATGGTGTCGGAGCCCTTGTGCTCACAGAGTTCATGTTTCGCTGTGGGCCTTTTCTTTTTATTTATTTATTTTTTTATTCTGTATTTTGTTTTATCTCATAGCTTAGACTAGCAGGGCTTTGACTCCCAGGGGACTTTGGCGTAGCAAGAGCCGAGATCAACAAAGTGAGTTTGTTTATGCCGGCTGTGTCCGCATGTTGTCGACTTGCACGTTTTCTCCGTCTCCATTTCCTGCCTCTCCTTGCCCCAGGGGAACGCAGCCCTCTAATTGGATCTTGTTCTAATTGAGCCTAATACTGGAGCGAACCGGAGTTGGGCCCTGTGGTGATGAAGAGCTGAATCAAAACTAAGCACAAAAACTTTAAACTGTGTACGTGTGTGTGTGTGTGTGCGCCTGTGTGGGTGTGTGTATGAGCTTTTTGGCCTGCATAGTTTTTGCTCGTTTTATTTAAGTACAGTGGTTGATTTGGAGGGGGAAGGGTTGGCATGTTTTTTTTTATTTTTGGCTACCTCACTCATATACAACTAAATCACATTAAAATGGAATACCGTAATTTCCGGACTATAAGCCGCGACTTTTTTCCAAAATTTTGGACCCTGCGGCTTATAGTCAGGTGCGGCTTATATAAGATTTTTTTCGAGATTTTTGTGACGACTTGATCACTTTTACTCTTAACACTATTATATACAGTAAAAGCTACAAAACAAACTGACAAATAACTCGTTTTCAAATCAGACGAGTAAAAACTGGTCAAATATTTAAAAAAAAAACGATTATTAAAAGTGAAGACAATTTGCAATTCTAGTAATGACACACGAATTTGATGCACAATTTGTCTTCGCGGGCCACATAGAATGATGTGGCGGGCCGTATCAGGCCCCCGGGCCTTGAGTTTGACACCTGTGCTCTAAACCCTTTCTCTTACTCTGCCATATCACTCAGAGATTACACAAAGCAGTGGCGCTGTTTGGACAATCTGCATTGTAATTGTACTAAGTTCATCTTGTTTTTCCTTTTTTTTAATCACTTCACTGGTTTCTTTTAAATCAAACAAGTTGTTTGATAACAACTTGTTTGATATAAAGGAAACCAGTGAAGTAATCTGCATTGTATTAAAACCCAATCAATCAGCATTTAAATTCAATTCTTCTGACATTTTGCTCACCAAAAACAAGTTGTAATGAATGTGAACTTTTAATGCATTTTATTCAGAAGGTTACTTTGAACCTTAAACGGCGGCGTGGCGTACTTATGGATTTTTACGGCCTCCAGGGGGCGCTCTAGCAGGAAGCAAGAGCGGGACAGGCGAAGAAGAGATAATGCGCCGAAGAAGACGCGCTAGTTTGTGTTTACATTTCGCGCATCACGCGATCAAGACGGACATTACTGAAAGGAAGCCTTTATACACAAACCGTCATCATGGGGGACAAAAGTAATGCATATGATGCCGCTTTTAAGCCAAAGACAGTCGATGTTGATGACATTATCTTGTGTCTACTCTGGAGCGTACTTATGGATTTCTACGGCCTCCGGTCTCCAGGGGGCGCTCTAGCAGGAAGTAAGAGCGAGACAGACGAAGAAGAGATAATGCGCCGAAGAAGACGTGATCGTCTCGCGCATCACGCACACACCCGCATTCACACAAAGACAGGAAGCTTTTATGCACAAATCGTCATTATGGGGGATAAAAGAAATGCATATGATGCCGCTTTTAAGCAATACGTGTCGCTCGCTAGTTTAATATAATTTAGCGCTTCGTGCATGAATAAGATTACCATGAACAGAAGCTCTTCACACTCGAAGAAATGCATAAAACCGACGACGAAAGAGAGACTGAGAAAGTGCGAGGCGAGGGATATCTAACGCTATTCCAATCGGACACTAAGTAGGAAGACTTCGATAGTTTCAGTGCACAGGAGGAAGATGAAGACGGCTCTTTTTTTACTTTTACTGGTGTTTTTTTTTTTAACCAGCTCTGTTCATGCTGTGCTACCGTGTTGCTGCTGTGTTGGTGCTGTGTTACTTCCGTGTTGCTGCGGTATTACTGCCGCGTCACAGGCAGTGTTTGGAAAGAAATGTTAAGGTATGTTATTAAAGCTTTAAAAAAAACTTTCTGTGTCCAGTCTTTCTTCGCTAATAACTCGCGTGCACACTTCCGCGTTGCTGCGGTACTACTGCTGCATCACAGGCAATGTTAAGAAAGACATGTTCAAGTATGTTATTAAAACGTTAAAAAGGCTTTCTATGTACTGTCTTTCTTTGTAAAAAACTCATGTGCACGTGCGGCTTATAGTCCGGTGCGGCTTATGTAAGAAAAAAAATGAAATATCCCTAAATTTTAGCTGGTGCGGCTTATAATCAGGTGCGGCTTATAGTCCGGCAATTACGGTATATTCCCCTTCAGAGAGAAATGTTTTCATTTAGTCAGATGTGGTTTTGAAGAATGCATCATTCTTAACATTTCATTTCGGATTTGTGGATTTTTTTTTTTAAATCAAATTATTGCGTTATTGATCCCAATTAAACAAACTTCAGGTCAGTTGTGATTGAATCTTGTTAGCAAATTTAGTAAATAAGAAAAAAATCTAAATATATTCTAGGATTTTTCTAGGGACATAAATGTACATAAAAAATAAATACACCATTTATTTTTATTTTAAAATAAGTTTTAGTTTTTTTTTTAAATAGTTTTTCAAATCATATTTTATAGTTTAACATTCATTTCAGTTTCTCGCTGACAACCCCTAAAACGCTGCATTGAAGCTCGTAGAAAGTTTCAGAGTTGCCAGAGTACGTTTTGGTGATGCAGTAAAATCAGAAACATTTCCATATTTGTCTCTTCATAACCAACCCTCGCGCAAATATCACGTTTCACAAACATTTGGGTGCATACAAAGTACACCAGGTTATGAATGCGGCAGTTTTACCAGACGTTAAACACACACACACACACACAAATGGAAATGAACAACAGCTGCTAAAGGGCAAGGAAAGGAATGAATACATTTTTGCCTCCAGCTAAGACTGTTTATTTTTTTTAAATATATTCCTGCCTCCCTGTGAATCATCTTAAAACAGGAACAGACACATCTTTAACAATCACACTTTACAGTGTGTCAACACTGTTTTTAAAGCTGTTTGTTCATATTTGCCTTCTGCACACTGGAATGAAAAGTCACATTTTAGACAGTTTAATTCTATCCAGCCATTTTATTTAAACATATAATTCACTAGCATGGCTGCTTTAGAGGGCCTTGTTGTCAGCTGCGAGTGTGCACAAGCACATAAAGGGACTTAAAGTCCACGTTTGAGTCACTTGTAGTACTTGTACATGCCTGAAGAGGGGAGCTGGGTGTCACCCTCGTTTCCATCCAAATAGGTCACACCTCAGCGCCCCGAGGCCGTGTGCCTTGCCTGGAGCCAGGAGGACATGGGCATGGCGAATGGTTCCAGAACAAACACAGACTTGGAAAAACGTTCTCGCCCTCAGGGGCACTGTGGCCCGAGGGCAAAGTGCTGATTGGAAACAGTTGAAAGGAAGAACTTTAGGCGGGGCCGGGCAGGGCGGGGGATTGTTTGGTTGTTATTGCGAAAGCCACGCAGCTGCTCGGGAGCTTAGAATGTCGGAAAGATGAGGGCACGTTGTGGCCTCGAGGTTTTTCTAATCAACATGAGACTGTACATGTGCATGCTTAGTTTATTTAAAAGTTGTGGGGAAGTGCAGGACCGCAGTGCAACCTCCCCGCCTGCCCTCTCGGTCCCCCTACCCCCCAGCGCTTTGTGTTGGAAGCATTAAACAAACAAACAAATGGTCGAAGAGCCCATTACTCAAAGAAAGTATGCATGTTTGTTTATGTGCTTTTGCGCCCCTCCAGGGCCCCGCGGGCTTCCACGTCGGCCCGTGTCTTGAAGGTGAGAAGGCCTGCTTGATAATTGAACGCCGCCTGGCACTTTAACAAATGTATTGAAAGGAGGAATCGAAAAAGCCGTTAATGAGATTTAACGCCCTGGGTGATGTTGGGGGCGATCCTTCTCATAATTTTCCCAATCTAATAGTTTTTTTGTCAAACGTTGTTTTGTTTACACCCACATAAGACACTCAAAAGCAAAGGTGGTGCAAACAAGGCCCGCGAGCTGGATGCGGCCCTCCAAGTCATTTTATGCTTGCAGCAATCTTTCTTTGGATTTTGTTATCCATTCCATATATTATAATAATCGTATGTAGGTGTTAGGTGGCAACGAGAAGTATACGTACAACACAGCGCAGCGGAGCTCTGCTTCTGACCAGGATATATGCTTCTGATTCTGGCTCGCAAACCTCATGGCTCACGACATTCTTTTGGCAGAAAACCAAAGTTGTTGACCCAGTTTTGCAAATGTGACTATTGGTACATAACCCCGCCCCCCCCAAAACAATACCTAGCATGCTGCTAATGCTAATTTCAAGTGGCATTTAAGCAGCCTCTTCTGGGCCTTTCACATGGGGCCAAAGTAATATCCAAGGTTATTCTATAGTTAACGAAATTAAATAATCAAAACTAAAATGGAAGAAATATTTTTGTCAATGAACTAAATATAAATCGACGTATTCAAAAAACTATCAAACTAATACTAAACCTAATTAAAACAAAACTAAAATACAACATCCGACCATCCATCCATTTTGTCGCCAAAATAAAAATGAATAAAACGTAAATGAATGATATTTCAAGATCTCAAATTCACTGTGAATATGTTTATAGCATACCAATGTTACCCAAGGTACGTATCAATTTTTCACGTCGTAGCCACAGTCTTTTACCGTCAGTAGTTGTAACTTTCAAACCGGACCTCTGAGGGCACCTGTAACAAGTTTGACCCCCCCATCCCAAGAAAAAGTGAATCCTTCCAGACGTTTCAAATGAAACAAAGGGTAAAAAAAGAAAAACGCCAACAACTGAGTGGCAAGTGGCAGCGCGCATGTCTTTGTACTTGGGTTTGTTTACCTCACAAGATGGCTCCTGGCTCGGAGAATGAGCCATGAAAATGGCTGCTGTGGCTGGCCCGCGGCGCTCCGTATAGATTGGACTTTTCCACGTGGCGGCGGCGGGGGCTGCTGGGATACGCACCCAAGGGGATGTGCTCTCATTAAGGACAGTAGCCAGGGGCGCTTTTTACACTGCTTCCTGTGGTCGCTGACCTTCTTTTTCTTTCACACGGGGGCCTCGCGGCTGCTCCGCTCTCTCTGCTTCTTGGGCTTCCTTGTCGCTCCCGACGACGCCCCCGGGGTTGCGTCACGTGGCCCGAGTGACTCCTGACCCGCCCCGCCCCGCCCGCCTGCTGTTTGGCGCCAATACAGACGGCGCGAAGGGTCACATGTGCCCCCCCAAAATGGCGGCGATGTCCCCGGGCTCTGCGAGGAAGAATTTTCCCGAGTTGACAGTGTCAAAACATCATGTCAGAAATGACCAAGCGGATGTGTCATCTTGAAGCGGCTGCGGCAGAATTCATGTGGAAAAGGTTTGTACGCTGCAAACTCTAAGCTAAATCAGTGATGGGAGATATTTTTGAAGACTTTTGGTGCTTCATTTGGGTCACACGTGAGTCACATGAGACACCTCAATGTGAGATAAGAGCCGCCAAGCAAAGCCCTTTACGAGAGCCATTTTTGGGTTCTCCAACTTGAGCCAAAATGGACACCGCGAGCCTCACTATAAAGCAACGGAAGATTCCCCCTAGCCAACCTGTGAAGAAAGCTGCCGGGATTTTTTTTTTAGAATATTACATAGTGGAATGTACATTGTGTATTATACTAAATCATATTTAAAATATATAATTACATAAGGATTACTATATTGATTTGAATTTAAATGGAGGTTATTTGATGTAAAACTAAAATTTTCTATTTTTAAATTGAAGGATTATTATGGAAAAATAAACTGAAACCAATCAGTGAAATGGTTTTAATTTTATTATTTTTATATTATTAGTGGTAAAATGATTATTAAAGTGTACTGCAATTTCTTACCTAATAAAATGAAATGTATAGTTAGCAGCAGTTTTGTAGTGTTAAAAATTGTCTAAATTTTTTAATGGGTAAGCCTATAGAGTTAATCATTGATTAGAAACTCAGGGCTATTTGTTCTCTTCCTGAAGTTTCATTTGAAAAATATTAAAATATTTGAACTCTGCAGAGCTTCCTCATTTTCACTGTCCTTTTAATTCTTTTTTTTCCCTTCAGAAGAACGATTATGTTGAAATGATCCCTGCAGGCAAAGGCACCGTCGTCCTTCACTCGCAAGCAACTCGACCGCTTTCAAAGTAGCCTCCATAAACTCTCGCTATCCCTCCCTCGGTGTGTCACCAGATGTGTGAATTTGCGTTCGCACAAGTCGTGCACGCGCACGCACGCTGTACTTGTACGTTTGCGGTTGGCGCAGCTCGGCGTCTCCAAAGCCCCAGTTTGATGCCCTCGTCTCACGATATCCAACCCCCACTCGCACTGCATCCCCTCAGGCCTCTGTGGGTGTGTGAGTGTGCTTGTATAAAATGGCTACTGAACCAAGAGGGTATTGTTTCTCTCCGTCAGGGTTGCAAAATTGAAGGTTCACATCCGAGCGCGTGCTCGCGTTGCATACCGAAAGTCGAAGCGCACAGCAAGGCGTATTCAGACCCTGTATAAAATTTGGACTTGTCTTGGCAGTGATTGAAAAAACAATGAGCTTTTGTTCTCTAAGTGGTGCAAAAAAAATGTTGTGTAAGCCTGAAAGCACTGAAGCATGGACAAAGTGCACACGTACAGTATACTGGTTGAGAGACCACACACGACGAGGGCAATAGTAGTTGGAGATGAAGAATTCGAAGAAGCTAGGCTAACAGTTAGCATATCCGGTCTACATGCTAGTCACCTCATTCCTGAGGGCTCTGATGTAAAAGCAATTATGGGCTTGACTTCTTGTAAGACACAGGAAGTAGCAGTGAGACATTTGTTCCATCACATTTTGTTAGATGACCCTAATAAGGAAAACCTGCCAAGATTTTGTTGGGTTTCCAAATTGCAAAAACCTACAGGCCTTTTTCTTTCAATCCAAACCAGGGATCTTTTTTTTTGAGCGTACACATTGTAACTCCTACCCTTGAATCCCCCCCTGCGGCAGCCCTTCACACAGTTCAAACCAAATTTTGAAGACGAAGCTCCCCGCACAGCGTTGCTGGCGACACCGCCGCCGAGCCGCAAACTTGATCGGACGGCATCGGGTCGTGCGCTCGTCGGTCTTTGCGTATGAGTGAAGCGTGGAACGAAAGCGACAGCGGGCAGCAGGGACAAACCCGTCAGCCACTCAGATCACATCAGGTCTGTCGGGACACATTGGAGCATAGCGAGCCTGATGGGCTTGTAGCCCGCGGGGGTGCGAAGAAGGCCAGATGACATACAGTTGCAGAGAAAGGGGGGGGGGGGGCGGGCGAGGACGAGACGAAGAATGCGGGATGGCACATCCTCGCTTTGCTTTTAATGCTCAATATGTTCCAACGACACGCGTCAGCCCCGGCGTTCACCATGCACTAATTATACAGTAGCGCCGCACACATACGATAAAGTATGCACGCAGACATGTCTGCCCCCCCCTCAGAGCAAGCGCCATAAACACGTAGCCTGGATCTCCCACCAGATAAGCTGCATCTCCCACAACATGGCACATATGCTAATGTGAAAGGCAGGACTCTTTTCTTTTTTTTTTTTTTTATGGGCTGCACACGATGCATATGCTCGTACGTGCGGATAAATGTGCAGACACGCTCGGGTACATATGTCTGCAGGGGCTGAAGCGGGAAATAGACACTTCTCTTCATGCCTGTTCTTTAATTGGGGCATTTATTGTTTTTTGTTGCGGCTGCCGCTGCTTTACTTCATTAAATTAAAGGCGCACGTATCAGCACAGCCGCATGTTTTCAAGGTTTGTATAAGCAAGAACGCTGCCCTCAGCCATTAAGTTGCAAATTAGCATATCGTTTTGACTGTGGGAAATGCCAGCCCAAGACGCTTTTTTAACATTTTCACACTAATCAACTTGACTTTAACATGTTGGATTTGAGTTTGATTTGCTTTCATCACAAATATTGTCTTCCCCCCCCCCCCCCCCCCCCCCCCCCTCTCAGATGTGTGTGTGTCTGGGCATGTGTGTTGACTCTATGTCACGTTAGCATATTTCAATGCGCGTGTTTGTTTTAGGAGGAGGCTGAAAAGGACAAATTGATCTAATGTTGAATATTCCGTATTGGTTTTGCTGTAATTCTTTTCTAATTCTTGGTTTATTCAATTGCATTTCCTCGAGGCTGCTAGGTATGGAAATAAGCCCCCACCCTCCCTCCCTCCTTCTTTTTGCCTGTGTAAATTGCTGCTATCACCTCGAGCCTTTTGAACAAGATTACCCAGATGGCCTTGCATGGTGTGCCTGAAGTTTTATTTTTCCTCCTTTGCCTGTTTTCTCCCTTTTGTTGCTGCAGGGGAGAAGGAGAGCGAGCCGGGAAGCCTGCTGAAAGCTGCGGGCCGAGCCAGGAGGCTGCAGCTGTGGCAAAGAGAGATCTGGGGGAACAAGAAGAAGAAGAAGAAGAAGTGAGTTGGAGGAGTGTGCAAGTGCCGTGGGCTGAATCAGACTGGTGCAAGGGGGCGGGGAGTGTTTTGTGTGTGAGGAGTTTGCGGGTTAGTTGAGGGACTAAAAATCTGAAGGCAACAATACCAGCTATTATTACCCCCCCCCCCCCCTCACCTGCATCGGCTGTAAATGGGACTGGGATGAGCCCCCCCAGGCTGGTAGGTATACAAACGTAGTGGATCTGCACACATGTTTTGAGTAAAGTGTTCCCAGAGTAAACACATATTTGTTCAAAACGTACCTGGTAATCAGGTTGCGAAACCCTCGCAGAGGCTTTCCACCAAAGAAGAAGAAAGCTAATCTAAAGCCAAGATCAGCAAAGATCTTCCTCGTCAACCCCAGCCCCCGCCGATCTTCTGCTCTTGTTGCCCTCCTGACCTCTCCGCAGCCAAGTAGCCTCAAGGCCAGTCAAGGCTTCACATTCCCCGGTTGTGTCATTCCGAAAGGATTTGCTCACCTCTCGAGGAATTATGAAGATCCATACAGCCAACCATCAAGCTACCACTTACGACGCTGTCCACCAAAAGCAACTAACTTTCAGCCTTACTGTCCAAATCCAGCCCGTCAACTAACGGTGGCACCCTCCCACCACCCAAACATCCAAATAATAATAATTCAGGTTATGATAAATAGCCACCCGCCGCGCCAGTGGTTATTGTTGCGCTAGTGCTAACGTTCGTCATTGGCTTTCCGCTCAGCGTGGCCTGGACATAATCTGCTGCTGGTTTTAAGCCCCGAGCAAGAATAGCATTTTCATACATTAAGGTGGCACACAGATAGAGAATTATGCACAGCTAAAATGTTCACCTGTTTATTATTCGAGCATGCTACATCCAGACTAATCTCCAAAAAGAACACGCCCAACCTCCAGATTGCTGATCTTGGCCAGGAGGCAACAGTGGAAGGAGATGCTCACCTGAGATAAATGAGGAGGGCGAAGAACTGCATATCGTAGGATATATGCTTATAAAATTTATTATTGCATGTAGCAAAGCAGCACTAGAAAGTAATGTTCCTCCTGAATGCATCACTTGCTTGTTTTTTTTTTTATTTTTTTGCTTGATGTTGCGAGTGAGGCAAGGAGTGCAGGAATCTCCCAAAAATATTTCTCCAAATATATGAAGAAAAAAAAAAAAAAGTAAAATATCCAAACAAGACAAAAATACTAAATTAATCAAAAGTAAAACAAAACAAAAAAGTAACTAAATTGAGCAAGCCGGAAGCCGATTGGAAGACGCAATGAATAAGACAACACAACAAAACATGACATAACAACGAAACGCAAATCCAAACAACAAAATCTCAGATCGTGGCACGGATCAACTTATGTCTCCGACTTGCAATCAACAGTTACTCGCGTGGCGGACTCTCACTGTTTGTTTGTTTAGTAGAATTTTGCTCTCTGTCATAATGAAGGACTCCCCCCCCCCCCTTTTTTTTTTATCTTGTTCTTATTTATTCTCATGGCTGGAGGTAGAATGTGGTGGTTGATGAGGGGCTGAAATGAACCGAGCCTTAGCCTCAGCCCGAGGGCCGCCGCGCATATCTTAGCATAAGTGATGGCCGACCGCGGGGCTCAAATGTTGCCGAGAGAGCCCCCAGGACAGCCGGCCCTGACAGATCATGTATTTATAGGTCTGTTGAAAGACCTCTATTGTGTCCCACATAGCCCGGGAGCACGTCTGTCCTCTGTATTATAATAAAGCCGGTGGCCTCAGCGCTATGATGGATGGCTGGCTCTTGAATGGCGGACTCCGCAATCATCGGAGCGGTTCGGGTCCGCCCCGCGTTAAAGGCTCCCGCCGTAGAAATGTAACCTCTTAATCAAGGCCAGGTATCCCGTCTTAATTGTCAGCCATGGGACGAAGGCGCAGAGAGAAAATGAGTGAGGGCGACTGCTGTTTTTTTTTTTTTTCTGCGCCAAAGGATACATTCGCAATTATCTCAATGGCTTTAAAGGCCCGGTGGGCTTTTTCGATACAGGTTAGAGTGAGGCACCTATGGCATTTAAAGGCTGGCCAGATTTCATTGCTGCGCAAATTCCATCACAGCCTCCGCTCAGCCATTTTGTACCACCACGGTAAAATGCAGCGTGCATATATTGGGGAAAAGTATCTGCCAAAAAAATGGAAAAGTCGCACACGGACTTGGCAAAAACGAGACAAAGCTTGACTTTTTGACGCCTTGAGCCTCACGAGGCGAAGTGGTGTTTGAGCTGTTTCCCAATCGCATGTTCTCCTCTTACCTCTGGAGTAGAATATAAATGATACACTCTGAGCGTACAGTCAATGCCAAAGGGCCCGCAGGGGAAGACGCAGCCCCGGCTCGGAAAAACCTCCTCACTGCAAGCGCGCCTCGACTCCAGCCTTTACTTTTTTGACAACGGTAAAAACAATAAGCGAAAAGTGAAGAGAGCTTTACCTCAAATCCGTCGATATTTTAATGAGGGTATTCATTTTGTGTAGCGGTCGAGGGCTGGACCCGGCGGCCATCTTTACAATATCCGTAAGTGGAGATCCTCTCACTGAAATGCACTTTGCGAGCGTACGCCGCTCTCTCCGCGCTAAATTTAAAGGAATTGATAGAAAACAAGTCAGCTGCGTTCTCCCCCACAACGGCGCAAACACCCCTTCTACGCGTTTACCCATATTAAGACTATTTTTCCACAACTTTTTCATATTATTCAAGTTTTTATTCTCATATTATTAGGATTTTTCTCTCATAATACAGTGTAATACTTTTTCTTGTGCTTGAAACTCAGCAGCACAAAGTTTTTATTCCCTCCACATTATTCAAACAGGGAGTGTCAATTTGGGGGGCATTATCTCACCATTAGTCATCAAACTACAAAAATTCCAAGCTCAAAAGTCTGTATAGACATTTATTCATCACGCTAATGCACTAATTTCTCCGCTAGAAATAATTCTGTAGCCGTGATATTAAAAGAAAGATATTTCTAAGTCTTCAGTCTCTCAACTGTCTTTGAAAATTTGAAATCAACCCCTGAGGCTGAGGCAGGGGGAAGACAGAAGGGCGGCTTGAGGAAAAAGAAAAATGGCACAGGAGACGTGTGGGAGTTGTTGTTTTTTTTGCTTTTCTTCGCCGTGGGTTACATTTATAATCATCCCGCTGTTGTAAAATGGCCGAGGGTGGCATTTTCAATAACGGTAGGACACATCTGTGGAGCTCAACTAAAGATCAACACGGAGAGAGAAAGATGGTTAAAATGACTTTGTGTAACATAATGGCGAGCTGACTGCGTCCATCCGTTGACCCTGCACCGCTCACTTTCTCCAAGCGTTTTTCCGCCTATGGACAACTTCAAATAATCACTAGATTGACCCTTTCTTCTTTATTCCATCACATTTCACGACAAGTTGGTTGCATTCTTATAACCAACAAATTATAGGAGTTTTAAAATATTGTTGTCATCATTATGGAGACTCCTGATCACCTTCTTAATCATGTTAGCATTTAACTTGTGTTGTGGGTTCTTCTCTCCCTACACTACTCCACACACAAAGCACCATCCAAAATGTGAATTTAATTGTGTATATTGTAGCCTACTTTTGAGAAGGGATAATATTTTAGTTTGATCTGCTCGCCAGCTACTATCCAATGAATTTGAAAGCAAAGGGAAACCTGCAGCCTTGGAGGTTGAGGCTCAAGCTAAAAAAAAATAATAATAAATAAATTTTAAAAAAGCGGGGTGGGGGTGGAAGTAGGGCACAAGAGGCCTGAAAGGGAGACGTAGCATAGCATCAAGCGGCAGATCGCCACAGAAAAGTAGCGATTCTGCCATGAGGGATGAAGACAAGATGACAGGACTGTGTGTGAGTTCTCACTTTTTTGGGGGGCCCCGCAGGGATTGTGTGGAAGCGCAGCTGACAGGACTAGCGACATTGCAACTAAGTAAAGGAGGCCTCCGTGCAGCCACTGTTGCACCGACGTTTATCCTACTTGTATGAAGATCGTACTGTAATAATTTTTTAATGGCCACTTGCCATGTATTCCTCCTCTGTCTGTGTTTCCTTACCTCAAGGAAGTACTTACACTCTGAAATCTGTGCCTGGCTTGACACCTAAAGTCCAGCACTTTAGCCAGTGCAAGTGCTATGATGCATACTTAAATTTCCCTAATGCGGTGGGCACAAGCCAAACCACACTTGGGGCCCTTTTTTTTGTGTCATGTCAAGTGCCAAGTGTAGTCGAACTGTGCTGATGGGCGGAGCTTTCTTTCGTTTGCGAGACTATGCAGATAGAAGGGGGCGTGTGCGCCGGTGTGGGAAGAAACACAACCATCTCCCAGCTCCCAGAGTGATTGTGCCCCACTATTGTTATATTTATGAATGAAATACGGTGACGTCCACTGTAGTAAAATAACAATTCCCTCACAAAAAATGAACCAAATTTGACTTTTGGGGAGAACATGCAGGCCTGAGCCATTTGTGAGGCACACGGGTTGCCCACGACACCACCGTGCTGCCCATTTCAACCTAATGTAAGCTCAAAGTTTTAAAACAAACTTTATTTCGGGATACAACATATATAAATCTTTCTCATTCGCGTTTTATGGGGGTAGACAATCACAAATGTCCGCGCAATCTCTAATTCAAATGTCGCAAATCTTTCCATTGCAGATGCGTCTCTTTTTTTTTTTTTATTCTGTAGATGATTTTATAAGAAAACAAAAACATCAACAAGAAATCAAAACAAGTGAAGAAAACAAAAAACGTGAAGAGTCCAGAGAACGGAAAAGTCCAGCAGAGTCTCTAATCTAGCTGCTCTTGCTTTATCCGATTGGAATTGAGTCCTCCTCGCTGAGCCGTCCTCCTCAGTTCCCGCCTCAGAACGTACTCGCTGAATTGGGACGAGTCCACGCCACCCCCGCAGGAACCGGCAATCTCGAAGCCTCGTTGCTGCAGGCGCTCCAGAACCTGAAATGAAGAGAGGGCACGATTTATAAAAACAAAAACTTGCTCTTGCTGTAAATTCACACCTACGGCACTGGTGAAGCTTGGTTTTTTCCTTAGGGGGAGCCATTTTTACAAAACCCCCAAATTCTTCACAAAACGCCAATGATCAAAGTCAATGATCTGGCCTGACACCTGGGAGGTCCAAGTATATTTCATGGGGGCGGGGGGCAGTGGCTCACCTTCTCGCTCCACCAGTGACCTACAGACAATTTAGAGTCCTCCACAAAGTACTTAGAGAGTCTCTTCGCGATACGCTGTCGAGCAACAAAAAAAACGACTGGAATCTCAACGAGACTTTCATCGGAAAGTCTCTGCCTCGTATTCACGTCCATTGTTGTCTAGTGTGTGTTGTGTGTTGGTCTGCAAACGTGTTTGCGAGCCCGCCGCCTCGCAGACATCCACAGACGTGTCCCGGGGGCCTGTAGGATCACATTCCATCGAAGAGGCCCCCGGGAGCAGTGTGGCTTTCTCTCCAGTACTTGGCTCAGTGTGTTACGCTCACCCCCCTCCCCCATGCGTTTTTCCCTATTTCTCCCCCCCTAGCCCCAGGCCCAAGCCTCTGCCGAAACTACAAAGGTCCCCCATACTGCTTGCAGCCCCCCCCCCCTCCTCCCTCCCCATCTTTCCCTGCCTCCATTAGCCGCAGATACAGCATCCACCGCCGGCGTTCTTTAATAACCAAACAGGATTATGGGCCCTGCCTGGGGATAAACTGCCAGGGAGCACGCTCACTTTCTCTCTTGCACTCACTTCAGAGGCGGTTTTGTTGTTTTTTTGGGGGGTGTTTTTCAGACTGTCCAGATCAATGCCAAATCTATTCACATATGCCTCCAATCCTTCAATAATGTATCAGACGAGAACTTAAGTAGCTGAAAAGCTGACTGCTCACTGTTAAGTAGGCCTCCGCCAAAGATATCCGGTCGTACATTTTTTTTTTTTTTTTTGTGTCAATATTAGGGTCACGATCAGCAGCAAGTCGCGTCGTTCTTGCCTGGACAGAGTTGAGGAGGCAATATCCGTTGAGCGGGAAGCGGATGACGTGCGTGGAGTCGTGGTTCCAACCCGCGTTGACCAGGTTGCACATGACGTCGCCGATCTCGGGAAAGACGTCCTCGATCAGCGCCTTGTCGCCGCTCAGCGTGATCCTCTCGCCCAAGTCGGGCGTCACGCGTACCACCACGCATTCGCATGGGCGTGACACCTGACCCAGCTCCTGGTCCTGGCGCCAGTGCTCCAACTCGGACAGCATGGGCTGCAGCTGGAAGTATCGGGCCTCCTCGTACAGCAGACTGTAGTCCTGGTGGGGGGGGGGGGGGTGGGGGGGGGGGGTGTCAAAGACACAGAGACACACAGCGCTTAGCATGAATAGCTAGGCTGTATTTATTTAACGAGCTTGTCTGTGAAACCTTTGAGTCAGCAAAAAACGTGACTAGGTTTCTCACTGTAAATTTAAAAATCCTACTTTCGAATTCCATTTCTAAGACTACAATATTCTAACGTAATGAGTCACGTCCGCATGTTACGAGGTTCGCAACAGCAGCGCTTCAACAGAGAGCACCGCTGGGCCTGTGAGTGCATTTGAGTTCTCAGCGCCGCTTGACTCGGGCCTGTCTTTTGTCTTTGCTTATTTTAGCTGACATACTTTCCGCTGATGGAGCCTCAGTGTGGATAATCTATCAGATGATGTGCGTCTTTGCTTTCTCCCGAGGGGTAAGTCAAATAATTACTGACTGAATGTTGCACAAGAGTTGAACGGCAGGAGTACTAATGGGTCACATGTAGTGTAATTCACCCTCGGCACACAGGACTACTTATTCACGTCACACAACCACCAATTGTTTGCGCTCCTCCTATCGTCCGTCTTTTGGCCAGTGGGGACCCTTGCTTGGAAGATGTTTGCAGCAATTCCAACATGCCAAAGGCGTATGTTATTGTGCACGCGCGCCCACTTGCAGAAACGCTGAGTGGCCGATGAGGTTTTTCTCTGGGCTTACTTTGAAGTCGTCTGGGATGAGCAACTTGGACGTCCTGAGGAAGTTGAGGATGTAGCGGAACATGTGTCCGTCCCTGTCAATGAAGTAGTGCTGCTTCAGGCTGTCCAGCACTATGGGCTCGGTGCCATCAAAGAGGCGACCGATTCTGTGCAGTGACAGGAGACATGTTGGAAGCAAAGAGAGTGTCAGCGTCGGAACAGAAACGGCCTCTTTCGATTTAGTATAGCGCTTATGATGGCATGTCGTTGGGACACATTATTGAAAATCCTACTGACTGATATGAATTGTCAATTGTCCTAACCTGTTTCTCCACCCATGACATAAGCAGTTAGGGTGGGTGAAGATCCAGAGCCACTTTTAAGCAACTGCCCACGCGTAGCAATTGCTGCCTCTTCACGCACACTTGCATTTATATTCTTTGTGGTTGCATGAATATCTCACAAGAAGATAGTCTAGTGACAAGACTCAGGGTAACTACCTGGTTGTCACGGTAACAAAAGCCAGTCTTGCAATCATCCCAACAGTGGAGTAAGTATGGAGTGGCTAACTTGAATGAGATCAATTTCAGCAAGGCAAGAGATGGAGGATTTTTAAAGCTGGAGTATGTAACCTTTTTTTGGGCCCCCTATGCTGCAATTCAGAATTACAACAACAGAACAGAGCTGTGCAGTTGCTTCAACATGACGTCAGTCAATGCATGTTATGTTCCTTGGATGCGTGCTAACATTCATTAAAATAATATAGCAAAAAAGTTATTACGCTATATTTTTTCGCTTTTACTCTATTGTGCAGAGGCAAGACAATTTAGTGGAATAATGAAGCAAAAGAAAGAAATTGTAAGAGGTCAGGGCCAGCTGGTCGCGCTCTGCCCGAGGCGGTGTGCTGCTTGCCCTCAGGCGTGTCACCCACAGCGACCTCGCAGCCTCCAGATGGCCGCATGCCCTTTGGCCTTTTTTTGCTGCTGCTGTGGCATCTGTCCAAATAAGCCCGTTGTCTTTTGTCCGCACCCTGCGCTCAACATCTCAGACTAGATTTACACTGTAGGTCCAATTTTCCAATTCTTATTTTTCGTTTCAATCATTTTTGAGGGACTGTCAACCCTTGGCAGTGACAGAAGTAAACAATAATTTGTAAATATTAGAATTTTGTTAGTTGTGTGGAATTGGTTGGTTGGTTGCACTCTCCATTTTGCCTCCCAGTCGAACAACACAGAGTAACTCACCGAGATTCTGGGAATTTGGTGAGCGTGGCCAGGCTGCTTGTGTACATGTGTCCGCCCACGTCGATGTGCACTGGTGCGTTGGACTTGGTGAGCTGCGCCGGCGTGGGGATGCCCTGGTTGCTCAACGGAGATACCGGCGAGCGTGTGATCATGGGTCGGGACATACTGGAGCGATTGTCCTGTTGGCACACATTGAAGTTGCACTTGATTAGTCGAGCAATTCATTTTCTGGAGCTGGAGCCAAAGCAAACTCAACGCAGGAAGGCCAGAGCCCAGATTCACACCCTGAACCTCAAAACTATGAGGCAGATGTGCTCATTAACACAACATATTTGGGGGAGGCAGTGCCCCCAGGCCCCCCTTAGCTCTGCCAGTGTACTGTGCTGAAAATAATGCCTACTTTTATAGACGCAAAATGCAGTATGACTTTTTAAAATATACTTTTTGCCACATAGTGACTTGTGTATAGTATCTATTCAAACTCCTGCGCCAAGAATCAAACCCAGAACCTCTCAAATGTGAGGCAGGCATGCTAACCACGACTTCCGCTCTGCTGCCCTTCATTTAATCATGTGCAAAAATGAGACAATGAAATAAGTTCAGAGCTCGACCTTGACCTGAATGTTGCCAGTATCCACAAGCACTCAACCCCTGCAGGCTAAAAAGCAAATTAATGTTTTTTTTCTTCTTTTTTGTTGGAGGGGGGGTAATAAGACTCTGGCTCCTCTTAACCTAAAAACACCATTAGCAGCACACTGGGTAGGACAAAAAAAGTTGACAACTAGCGATTTTAAAGCTTCACTGTCAGGATCACCCAAAAACATACCATCATGCGTCATGCGTAAAATCCCCCCACCCAGAAAGCAATTGAACCTTAACTACGAGTGACCCCTCCTCCCCCTCAGCCGATAAAAGCAGCTTTTACCTGCGCCGGCATGACGCTGGTAGGCGACGAGGTCACCGAGTGGTCATTCTGCTTGAGCGAGGCGGCGGGCAGTGGTTCTCCGCGCACGGCGTACATGAGCGACGTCTCCCGGCACTCGGTCGCCCGCATCGGCGCTCGTTTGAGTGGAGCGTGCACCGCCGCCTCGTCCGCGGAGGTGATTGGCCGCGGTCGCTTCCTCGCCTTCTGATGCGTCAGGTCCATGATATCCGTCTCATCCATTTTTTTTTTTGGTTTGCTGTCACGAGATTAGATTTCTTGTCTTCTTTCGTCCGTTCTCGTCTTTTTGGTCGGCTCGAATGTGAGGAGGAGGACGCGCGGGGAGAGCGTGGCTGTCAGGCGGAGCAGCTCGCTCGCAATGGCTGGGAGAAGTCAAAGCCCCCGACAACATTAGCATCGCAGCGCCCGCGGCTCTTCGAGGCTGTCGCTCTTTCAGCGGCAGCAGGTACGAGTGTCGCATTTTCACGGGCAAACCAATCCTGTTTCCAGACCGGCTTTTTTACCCCTTCCTTTTTACAAAAACGGCTCTGAAGACCCCCACCCACCTTCTTCTTGTATGGCTGACCTGTGCCCCCCCTTTTTTTTTCCTCCTTCTGCCCCTCCTCACGATGATGCTCGACAAACACACGCGCACACGCGCATAATATAATGATGGAGAACCTCAACAATCAAAAAAGATCATTTAGAGATGTACTGGAAGCGTGGATGTTGATGCTGACACTTGTAATTGACCGCACTGAATGTTCTGAACTCCTGTTTCCATGTCAGGGTCACTTGACTTAACAAAGTGTTTTTTTTTTTGGGTGGTTATTTTGTAAAAAGAAAAGTGTGAGAAAGGCAGTGTATTCATCTACTGCACTGTACAGTACAGTACTTCAATTAGTGCGTTAACTTAATATATATATTAAAAAAAAAAAAGATCCCCTTCCAAGCTTCACGAGTGTCAGTCAGTAATAACCCCAATTTTAAAAATAAATAGCCCCAGAAATTGGTTGTTTTCTACGAAACAACTCAGAAACCCATTCTAATCCAAATTGGGGTATTTCAGACTTAGGTCTTTTTAAAAAGTGTGTGACTTTATCAAAACAATGACATGTCAACATGTTTATTGCTCTAGTTCTGTCGTGATATAAATAAAATAAATGTATAACCTAACGACCAACCGAAAATAAGTTTTTATTTTTCTGGGCCAAATGACCACATTTAAGATTTGAAGTCTGTATTGCACTTCACTGTTGATTTGAATTTGATTAATGGTTCAGCCCCCGTCATAAGTCTCGCGGTCTGTCGTACTGAAAATACAGAGTGGTGGCTACACCGATTTTTAATAAGACTCCGATTGAAAAGAATGACTCGGAGCGGTGGCCTTAAAACATGCACACCGGCGCGTCTTGCTGGCAGTGTGAGTTTCACACCCGAGACTACCCAATTAGCAATTAAGCTTGCCTTTGAGTGCGGGCCCGCAATGTGCTGTGTGATCCCGCTCTGATTTGCATGCCATTTGTGCACGCGCTGATAAGCAGGCAGGCAGCAGCCATGCATAGTTTTAAAATTCAACTCCAGGATCCCTCGCAGAAGGCAGAGGGGAGCTGCGGGGCAAATGAGAGTGAGTGAGGGAGAGAGAAATCACATGGCTGCTCTTCAAAAGGCGACCTGTGTAAGGCAGCCGGCAAAGTGCGTGGGATCGCACTCAGAATGCAGGTAATTTGTTCCTTGACTAATTTGTGCGGATGATGCTGCCTGCGTGTGGAGAGCGAGGAGTGCAGTGTGCCCGTGGAGAGTTAAGTTCTGAAAACATCTCGCTGGAATTGGATTTCCTCAAAGCCTTGTCATTGCAAAGGTGGATAGAGTGTAAAATCTGTGAGGCATTATGGAAAATAGGAGGCTGAAAGGGAAGTGGATGCAGGCCGGGTGGGTGGGCGTTAGCAATGGAGCGCAAAGTGGTGTTGAGTCGGTGGAGCTACGCTCAAGCGTGCACTTGCCACGTTACACGTGTCCACCTCACATGTAAATACGTTTGGAAGACACGTAGCGATATCCAAATGAGAAAAGGCCCAAGACAAGGAGTTTGATACTTTCTTCTTCTACTACTCCAATTCTGTGACTCTCTGCTACCTCCTAAAGGTCACTCTTGGTACTACATCAATTAGGCTTGATGAAGTCCTTTGTTGCATTGGCAGTGTGTTGTTCATTAAACTTCTCGCCATTCATTTGCATTTTTTGTCCTCAATTGGTATCTCCTGAATTGGAGACTGAAGTGATATCATGTCACATTTGCTGTAGCTACTTAATCTTCGTTCATTGCTTATGCTGAAAACTGCTTTTCATTTCCTCGATATTTCATCACGGGGTAGCATGACTTCATGTGGAAATTTTTGATTCGATGAACTATGCTGCTGTTTCTGAATTAATGGTACGTTGTCAGGGTGGGTGAATGAGACTTACTGTTTGTACGCTTCAAAAAACTTGTTTCAAAATGTATTTGCTTGTTTATCCCACTCATGGAATCACGCTGCTCCATAGTTAATGGAACAAATCAGAACCAGAACCGTTGAAACCCAAAAGCCGGACCAGGCCTCCTGTCAATTCCTGTCCTGAAAGGAGCAAACCGCACAGCGTCAACTTCCAGTCACGGAGTGTGCCGTCAACATCATGCAGCTTTTCCATGTTTCAATTAGCATTTCAGATCAGAGCATTAAGATGCAGTGGAAAATGAGGCAGACTGGTATTTACATAATCTGAATGGGTTGTCTCTGTTTTCTTGCCCCGTGGCCATTTTGTCTCAAATGTCCACAGTACGGCACACGTTGGGCTCGCTTAAGTCAAAAAACGAAAGCCGATACCCCATCACGTTGTTTAGTCTTCATTTGTCGAAATGTTGCCATCCAACTTTTTGCTTTGATATGGTTACAAATCTGCACTGCATCATGTTTGTCACATTTCTGATGTATGACCGAACTCAAATATGAGAACCAGATACTCTTGCAGTATATTTAGTCAATATATGCTATTAGAGACTTATTTATTTGCAGGTTAGGTGAGGTTAGGAGCACTTAGCTGCCCCTTTAAGAGTCTTCTCTGCATTGAACAGTGCCGTCATGAGTAACCAGAGAGCCTGCAATGATGCTGTGTGGTTTTCGAACAGCACCACCAAGTGGCTACTACTGCGGTCACACCGGCATCTCTTTTCAAATGCCTCCATTTCCACATATATGGCATAATAGGCTTCTTGAGCGCACACGGGTGTTTTTCTTTCTTTCTTTTTTTTTAACATTTTAAATGTTCTATTTTATTGTTTCGAATGGATAAATAGCCCTGGCGTGCAGTTTTTGGGTTGGGTGTTCTTTAACATTAAGAGGAATGAGTCCAGACTTGATCAACTATGCTGGATCATTTTACGCGTCGTAAAAAAAGATGCAAACATGTTTTGATTATTCTCTCTGGGACGATTTTCTCTATTCTACGTTTTTAAAAAGGCACATCGTGTCTCATTCGAAGAGAATGAAGGGAAAAGCGCCTGGGGCGTAAATACTCCACAATGGCGTCTTTCGAATAGAAACTGAGGAAGTCAGGAAGTCGGGCTGCGTGTTGACACCCCGAAAACAAAACGAAAATATTTTGAAATAGTCTTGAGGAGATTCGAGTCAGTTCAGAGCAAGTTTAGCAAGCGTGGACGCGTATACGAGGCGCTGTAGTCGGCGCGCACTCTTTTTGGGGGTGGGGGGGGGGGGGGATTTTTTAAAAGGCACGTTTTCCGCTATATGACATGACACGACCCGGCGCCGTGTTTTTGGATTTAACGTGAATAAAGCCCGAGAGGCTGCGGAAACGCCAGGAAGTGGTTCAACGTATAGTTGCAAAGTGCGCCGGCCGGCACATGCGTAAAAGCCGCTGCGCCCCCCACCACGACACCCCCGATCCAAAGCCAGAAAAAAAAACTGCGCTTACCTGGAGGAGTCAAGTCAGTTTTTGTCTGCTTAAAAAAGTGATTCTTCCACTATCTGCTTCTTCTCTTGCTACCGCCAGCGAGAAATGCAATAGCTTGGCTAAGGTAGACACAAGAAAATGGAGAGAATAGTTGCTCCCGGGCTCCCCAAGCCCTCAAGGCAAAGATCAGGATACAATTAGCTCATGTGCCTCCCAGTGTAAGGGAAAAAAACAAACACGCAACCATGGCTTTTTCTTTTTTCTTTTTTTGCCTTTTATACAATCAAATGGAGGAATCTGTTTCTTTCCCGTAAATTTAAAAGAGCCTGCCTGGCGTCTCACAGCAGTGATGTTAATCGTTATGATTAGTTTTGATGGAACGTTGCCTGCAGCCAGTGGATGGAGTGTTTCTATTTTGCCAGGCATGGGAGAAAAAAAAGCACTTGATGATAATTATATAGATTGCTGCTGCTTTGATTTTCTTCTTCTTTTTTTTCCGAACACTATCAAATACAACTGCTTCACTCAATCACTTGTTGAATGGTTTCTGCTATGAAGAGAATGACTTGGTCGCTATTAAGTTTTTTTTCAAACTCTTTCCCCCTGCAATCAAGTCTGAATCAGTGCCTGAGGCTTGTGTGTGTGTGCATTCGTCTGTGTGTGTGTGTGTGTGTGTGTGGGGGGGGGGGGGGGTCTGTGTGTGTGTGTGTGTGTGAGAGCTCATTTCAAATGTTCAGCCATGCAGCAAGATGGAGGCAAAGTGAATTACTTTGTAATAAGTCTTTTTGTTTTGTAGCAATAAGAAGTGAATCGCTGGATATGTAACATATTGTGCAAATGGTTTGCATATCTGCCTCACAGTTCTGAGGTTCTGGGTTTGAATCTAGGCAAGTTTGGTGACTTTCCATCAAACAAGTCAGGAAATACGGCAGACCGTCACGTCCCACATGGGGAGTGTAACACCAAGGCTTAAAAGTTTTTTGCCCTCAAGCTTTGCGGCTGGCACATGATTCAGCAGAGGCTCAAATGGAGAGGCTGCACGCACATGCACACACACATTTTGATACCATTAGTCTGACAAAGCACCGTGAGCACAGAGCGCCCACAGGCCATCTCAATCCCATACGTTCGCCATTTTCCAACCAAACGGAGCTCATTCATAGCAGGGGTCCCTGCACGTCGGATTCGGATTTCCCGGCAGGATAATCGTTTACAGACGTCCGATAATCGGTATGCCAGTACTCCGCTGTAGCTGGGCCTAAAATAAACAATGCAAGTGCCACAGGTAAATGGCAGAAGGTCCACTTTTTGTGCAGTCATTCATTTGGCAGGTAAACAACCCGAGGGGGTTTTCTTGTTGTATCTTTGCTCATGCAAACGCTCGAATGCGCGCATGCACGTGTAAATCCAGTCCAACAGGGCCGGTCCACACGACACTTCTTTTAAGTTGTGATATGCGGTGCTTAACGTTGTTTTAGAACCATCTCAATTTTCCATAATCACTAATATATGAAGTCAGTGGGAAATCTGGGCCCCCAACCTGTACTAACAATCGGTCAGATTTTAAATTGAAGGCAGATGCTAGCCTTGTTGATCATTATTGATAGAGCACTTTAAAAATAACCACAGCGGCACATAACGTCAAACTCTTGATATTTAATAAACAAAGACAGTTAAAGCAGTAAATGAATAATATTAGCCTTTTTCATCTTCTAATTGGTTGATAAAAGCAAGCCAAGTTCAATTTGCAAAACACATCTGCAGCTATCTGCACCCATAATCAAATTTTACTCATTTGTTTTTAATCAGACATGCAAGTAAACGTTTCCATGTACGGTAATATTTGTTATTATTATTTAAGTGAGATGTTCAGCATCAGGTGGATTTTTTTTTCCCTCGAAACGTCAATGCTATAAATTACAATGCATAGATCCAACTTCAAAAATGGAAATATCCCAATAACCTAACATGCATTGTTTTTGTATAATAACTTATTGATGGTTTCTTCGCCTCGCTCCCCAAATCCAGTTTAGATGGACTGTAGTCCACCTGTGAGGATAAGTACTCTAGAAAATGAATGGATGGAAGTTGATGAGTTTTCCGGAACAAGCGGCGCGCCCTTTCAACCCCGACAGTGGACGTGACAGTGAGGGGAAGAGAGGAGACGGAAGGAGGGGCGAGGGGTGTGGGGTGTGTGTGTGTGTGTGTGTGTGTGGGGGGGGGGGGGCGCTTGCTGGGAGGCTCTAATAAAATGTAATCCTGTTACACGCGCCCCACTTGAGGGCTACAACAATAATAAAGATTTCCCTAATAACGCCGACGCAGACCGAAAACCCAAATGGAACACAAGTCCCGCGGTCAAGCGGCGCACTTGTACATACATCCTCTCATTAGCTGTCGGGGCGGCGAGAAGGCCTCCGAGACGCGGGCGCCGTGCCGCGGCAAGCCAAGAGTTAAGTCAAACAAATGTGTTTCATCAAAGTGCACTTTGCGCTACTCTGCATAAAGGAATTGCGAGAGGAACGAGCGGGGTGGCGAGTCGGAAGCCCCGAGGAAACCAATCAGCACTTGCCAACCTCGCTTCTTGTGTCAAAAACAACAGAGGTGCAGGTGCCTGCTAACACAAAGGATTCTTGTAGTTGCAATCAACAACGCAGTCTCACTATCCATCTCTCTGTCTATTTGTCCATCCCAGGAGTGTCAAACTCATTTTTGTCGCCGACTTCATTGTAGTTTAGTCATAGTTTCCCTCAGAGGGCCATGATGACTGTCAACGCCTTATCTGTGTATAGGCTACACAACAAACTGTTTTGAAATCAGAAACTAGTAAAAACTGTTGAAATATTTTAGAATGGGAATAAAAAATTGCCAGAAATACCTTTATTTTTTTAAAGTGAAGACAATATATAATTTTAGGATTGACACATGAAGTTGACGCACAATTTGTCTCTGCGCGCCACGTAAAATGATGTGTCGGGCTGTATTTGGCCCCCGAACCTTGAGTTTGACACCATCTATCCATACTATGTCCGTCCATCCATCCAGTCGGTAGATGAACTACTAAATTTCAATGGAAGCTGTCAGAGGAACCAATGAGGCAAAATATTTTTCATATCAAATTAAGAGAAAAAAAACCCAAATCGAATTTATTCATATTTGTATATTGAATAATTTGACTATCAATGACAAAATTGTCTATTTGAAACCTTTTTTATTTGATCTAACTAATGAGGACTTGGAAAAAGTGCAAAATGCTTATTTCCAACCCAAATTATAAGTAAAAAAACTATAACAAAAAACAACAATCATGATCTGGAAGATCTCTAAAATGATCAAATGACTTCTTTTGATGGATAATGGCGATATTGTGAGGTCCATTATTGGGCTTTTCACTGCAGGACCATCTTGACAAACGCTCCAATGTATCCAATGTGATGCTGTCATTAATGACTTCTAACACTCCCACGCCCTCTCCCATGCATTCCCTCCAAATATTCATCATGAGTGAGAGCAAAAATCAATCATATTCTCAAGACGGCGTGAATTATTAAGCGCGCCCGTGTGACAAAGCCCGGCGACGGCAACGGTACTTATCTGTGCGCGTGTGTGACAGCATCAGAACCCGGCGTCAGCCCGCCATCCTGTTCCTGCCCCTCCCTGCGAGCATCTCACTCAAGGCATTTTGCGGAATCAAACAATTTCACGCAGCTACTGGAGGAGGAAATGAACTGGGCCGCGAGCAATCATAAAATTATACAAATGTTATTACAGACTTGCCTGCTACTGTCCTACTTTAATTCAAATGTGGGCACTCCGGGCAGCGCTTGTGGCACAAACCTTCCTGAATAAATCAACATTAGCTTACGTCTAAATTATTAAGGAAGTGGGAGACTTTCTTGTTTATAGTATGAATTATTGAACGAGTGTTTAACGCAGTTTTTCCTCCACGAATCCACAAATATTAATTGCTAATGATCTTTAAGGTGTGGGTTTTATCTTTTGCCCCTTCTGCACCACGCTGGGGATTGAAATTGCAAATGCAAATGAATTGTCAAGTTTCAAGAAGTCAGTCTGTACTTGATGGGAGCGTTAGAAAAACTGTTTTGTTAGCTTCAATTTGATGAATATTGTAGTTGGGAAAATGCCGCCGGCCAAAGCCACCTTGAGTAAATTGACCATATTTCCGGGATTTTTCTGATGTCTTTCAGAAAAAGAACACAATACCGACAGTCACACTTGGTGGTGGTAGTAATGTTGATAGTCCGGGCCTGCTTTGCTCCTTCAGGGGCTGGATGACTTGTTGGGATTGATGGGCCATATCCCGAAGAACAATGTCTGGCCATCAATTCATGACCTCAAGATGAAGCGCACTTGTGTTCCGCAGCAGGTATGTTCAACGATCCAAAACACACCCGGAATTCAACAAGATCTTTAGAAATCAAAATGAAGGTTTTGAAACGACCTGGTCAAAGTATGGCCTTGAATCTGATTGAAATGCTGTGACCTACAAAAAAAATGTTCATGCTCAAAAGCTGTATGCATATACAGTATATTTTTTGTATAGTTCTATACAATTGTTTTTAAGAAGTGAAGCTGGTTTAATCCGGTCTGCTTATGTCCTCATAGAGTCTATAAGGGCAAGAAAGATAATTAAAAGATTAGCCGGTGTTAGCATCATAGGAATTCTTGCAGTGTAACAAAGGTGCAAATGACAAAAAAAAAAATTGTAGGTGATTTGAATTTCTTGTATTGCCGCACCAGTGTTTAGTACTTCAGTCTCAGTGAACAATGAAAGTTGCACAGCTCTTGGCTGCCCTCTGCTGGAGAAACACTTGAGCTCAGGTTTTATTTGACACAGGAGACCGCTAGGTGATGCTGTTGTCACATTTAGACTGCGTGCAGGGAACGGATGAGCTCTTCAATTTGTATTGTGTGGTTAGCAGTATAGTTCTGGTAATGTGACGTCATGAAGTCGGAATGGAATTGAGCAACAAATGGAATTAGATCACATGAAGATGACATTTAATTTCCAAGAAATTACTCGGCCATAAATCATCTAAGGTGGAGCGATAACGCAAAAAGATTATCTGCTCTTCTTTGATTGTATGACCAGTGTGTGTGAAATCCCACCCCAACCTTTTTTGGGGGAGTAAATCATGATTAAAAGCCAAATAGAATTGGAAAAAAAAAAATACACATGGCTTATATGTGTACATATATTTATACTCTTGGTAAAACTTCATTATCAATATGTTTACATATATTTATACATTTGGTTAAACTTGATCACATCATAAAATTCACAGCACCAATTTCCAGATCAGTTGACAATGAAACAGTTGAATCCAAATAAAAAGCTAAACTGATTCATCCATCTTAGATGATGTAATAAAAGTAGTAAACCAGTGCATGAAATTTATATATTGTACATTGTATATTGTATATATAGTGTACAATTATCTTAATGTAAATTCCAAAAAATAAAAACATTTTGTTACAGTGCATTTCCCATGATAGCATAAAATTATGCACTGAAAGTTACTTTACACTGATCTGATGGATAAGATCGGCATGGAGTTTGCATTTTATGCAAAAACAACAACTGCATTTTATGCAAAGCCAGTCATCGGTATGTCATAATTTGCACATCGGTCAATGGCGTCATTGATTGGATTAGCAAAATTACATGATCTTGTTCATTTGCGGGACGTTCTGTACCGCAAGCATTAATAACGCAAGGTTTCTCAGCCTATTGTCATATACATTTTTTAAATTTTTTGTTTTTCAGCACTTTCGGAGAGAATTTTCAGTTATTTTTTTCACCCCCCAAATGCATTTCAATGGCTGTCAATTGCAGACAAAAAAAAAAAAAAATTGCTAAGAGCAGTGCTGGACTGTACAGTAAATAAACAAGTGGATCTCCTGATTGGATCGGTAATGGGCTCCAAAACCCTGATCGCGTGAAGCCTACTGAAAAAGTCAGTCACCTTAACGTACGTACATCAGCTGTATGGTAATACGCTTAAACACGAGTCAGAGTGACACTAATCCCAAAATAACAAGGCCACATTTTCTTCTTGACTGGTGCATGATGATCCGCCGTAATTGGTAGACCTTCAGCACTCGCTTGGACTGCAATCTGTCTCTCGGCTGCTAGCAAAGCTACATGTCATCGAAATTGTTCAGTGCACAAACCCTGAAAACGCATTCAAGGATGAATTATCTGAAGGCATGGGAGGTATAAGGTGAAAGAGGGATGGGGGGAGGGGAGGGCTCGAGATGAAAGCCAAAAACTGTCCAAAACCAAATTCTGTCCTATAGTTTGCTCTCCGGTGCATTGGCTTGTCATACAGTGGACAGCACTTCTCTCGTTGGCGGCGGGTCTTTTCGCTCCGTTCTCCTCTTCCTCTTGACCGGCTGCATGGAGCCCATCCCATCCTTGAAGGCCCCCATTTGCTCCTTAGGAATCACCTGCCCTGGACTCGGTTTGCTGGAAGATGGGCAGAAGATGAGCTCGTACAGGAGTGCGGCGATGATGGCGCCCAGGAAGGGTCCCACCCAGTAAACCTAGAGCAGGAGACAACAAATAATAATTTTGGAACATCTCAAGACCTCATACATCATAAAATAAATCACACCGTTATGTTTAATGGTATGATTTTTAAAATCTGAAGTTGAAGGAAATGTTGGGATGTCATCAAGCACGCTCACCCAATGATCCTTAAAATTAGTTGCGATCACCGATGGGCCGAAGGAACGAGCGGGGTTCATACTGGCTCCTGTGTAAGGAATCTGCAAGGCGGAAATGCCGATATTACTCGGCACAATAATGGTGAACGCAGCGGTCAAATCAAATGGTGCAAGCAACGTTTGGATGGTGAATACTCACCCCAAATAAGTGACCAATCGTTACG
The DNA here is from genome assembly GCF_024217435.2 of Syngnathus scovelli. Lineage (NCBI taxonomy): Eukaryota > Metazoa > Chordata > Actinopteri > Syngnathiformes > Syngnathidae > Syngnathus > Syngnathus scovelli. The sequence continues at coordinate 5,234,852 of NC_090863.1, forward strand.
GACACGCCGATGGCCAGGGCAGCGGACCCGCCCAGGTCGGTGCGTTTGGGGTCGCATGAGGCAAATATGGTGAAGACCAGCTGGAACGTTAAGAGAAGCTCCACCAGTAGGCCGATTCCTCCCGAGACATCTTTACCCAACTGAGCAAGCGCAAAGATTTTGCTCTGAATTTAAAGGACAAGACAAATGAAGAAGATGACATCCAGAGTCCTCACCCCGGTGACGCCCAGGTTCGGCCGGAAGTCGGAGGGCGAGACGAGCCACACGATCCCGCCACCTGCGACTGCACCAATTAACTGGGCCAGCAGGTAAAACACCCCCTTGATGATGGTCACTTTCTTGGTCACGACCATCGCCAACGTGACGGCCGGGTTGATGTGTCCGCCGCTGATGTGGCCAAAGCACTGAGCCAGCGTGGCAATGGACAAGCCGAAGCACAGCGAAATGAGGACCTTGCGGTCCGGCTTTGCCTCTTTTGATGCAGTCCAATCGATGGTGGAGCCAACGCCGAGGAACACAAACAGGAGCATGGCTACAAATTCGCCACCTACGGCCCTCCAAAATTCCTTGGTCTTTAAATGTTCCACTCCCGACATTGTCCTGTGACAAACAGAATGCGCTAAAGATTTACAATCATCTGCACATAAGTGCGTGGATGTATTTTGTCCTAATTGGTGTTTGCTCCCACTACCTTAAGGAGCTCGATATTTTTGTCGACGACAATAATGACAAGTCGTATTGTACTTACACAGCAGTAGCAGGTTGTGCAGACCTGATGGCCACTCTGTCAGTCGAACGTGATCCGTCTCTTGTGCCTTGGGATTGCACGTCTGGCATCACCTCTCACAAATTCTAATGCCTGAGCAAGTTGGGAGGAGTCAGGGAGGAGCAGGGAGTCAGCTTTTTAACACATGTTGGTCATGATGAGATTTGTGTGTGTGTGCGTGGGGGTGTGTGTGTGTGTGTGTGGGGGGGGGGGTATTTGGTGTAAAAGGTTTGAAAATCACAGGAATGAAAGAAAGCATTTTTTTTTTTCATTTTGGGAAGTACAATTATTTCCCCATGTCATTTCGTAGACTACATTTGAATATTTTTTCTTGGTAAAATGAATTATCTGAACTACAATTTCTGGTGCGTTCTCGTGCTGTTTGAGAGTTGGTATACCAAAACTCTGTTGAAAATAGAAACTAATGGACTGTTAAATGTGGGTCGAGTCAGTAAGCATCAGCCTGGGCTCTAAAGGACATCACTAAACGACACATGGTGGCGTGTTTCAAGCGTATCATGCGTAGGTATTTATGTGGTGTTTTACCGTTGATAAAATTCCCGAGTGTCAATAAAGTAGTCATACTCACAGCACTCTCTCTTTACCTGCAGGTGTGTTGATTCTCTCTATATTTTAAACGTGTTTAACCCGCTAAAGTTTTTTTTTTGATAACCCAAAGGTAAGTTATTACAAAGTTTTAAAGTAAATATTGTAACTCGCTAGCCTGATGTACTAAAGGCCGTATGTGTGGTTACGTTAGCATATGAAATCATCTTTGTGTCGCGACCACGACCGACGATTCGTCGATAAAAAAAGTGTCCTAAATACTCTGATTTCGTCGATAAGTGAGCTCATTAAACACTCTCTGCCCTTTGACGCCAAGCAAACGTTTTGGATTGCCTAAGCCGTCTTTAATACGTTTCGAACGGAAAAAAAAATCATTTTTAATATCGCTCAATTGCTTGGTCTCATAACTTTAAAATGGCGCCTTTCTCCAAATACTTAAAATGGAGGAAAATGAGTAAATTGTTTCGTTGACTTGACCTTGTTTTATGCTGTAGGCGTGGAATGGTTTGATGGAACATGATGTTTAAACACTTTTTTTTGTCTGTTTTTATTGACAGCTATGTGGTTGAATCCTCGTGTTGGGGTCAGACAACTCAAGATCCTCAAAATTTCGAGGTAACACGAAGACAAGGGCAGCTTGACAATTCTCATTCATAAGGCTAGAATGTCTGCATAGTGATGATTAAATTATTAATATGCACAACTTGTTCAAAAAATCATTTTTAAGAATGATGTGCAAAGTGTGGGTCTGCCGGCCAGTTTCATTCCAAAACCGTGCATTTTAGGTTCACTGAAAACTATTAGTTGTACGTAAGTATGAAGATGAATGTGTGTTTGTAACAACAGTGTAAAGGTGAACTAACCGTAGTGGCTGGTGACATTTGGTCACTTTTTTTTCCTGTGCAAAATAATAAACAGTCCATCTTGTTTTCAATTGTCAATTATTTTACTGGTTCTTTTATCACAAACAAATTATTTAGGTTATTCATCAGATGAAGGCAGAAGTGAGAGCCCAAACATGTCAACTAATGAAACCTAAATAATTTGTTTGTGATAAAAGAACCAGTAAAATAAATGAAATAATAAACAGTTTAAATCTAATTCAGAGTCACACTTTTCTGTTGAGTACTTTTCTCACTGCACTTAGCAATGTGCATCCCACCATCGACAAACTCATTTAATGACCGATCTTAATTTTGCTTTGAAGGCAATGTGAGAATGTAGACAGTAGACAATCATTTTATTTACCTCATTCCATTTGACCTAATTCTTGTACAACTTGTTCCATATGAGCAATTAACACGCTGTGGCACGAGCAAAGACTAATATAGCCAGCAGGCACATGCCTTTATTTTATGTTACATTGATATGTAAATCACGCACGTAAACATTAACAAACCACATAAATCATAATGAAGGCAGTTTTGCTGTGAAAGCTGCGAGGCATTACGCACATCGGGGGAGGCCCTTCTCTACTAATTATTAATATTTTGCCACAATTTGCATGTGTTTCAAGTGCTGTTAAGTCGCTTCATGTTTGTTGATACAGTGCGTTGAATTGAGAGAACCAGAGGACGATGTTCAGTTTGTTTGAAGACGAACCTCCAAAATTGTCCTGTTGAGATTAGCGCGTTACCAGCAATCTCTTGCTGTTAGCATAAATGCTTGAAACGACCTACAGCGTTAGCTTAATTGCAGTAGCTACATGGAAGGGAGGTGGTGCTGTCCCTCATTAGACATCATACAATTATTGGAGATTAATAGGGCACATGTCGAACAATCAATTCCATCGCCTCGCTAAACAATTCATGATATTAACAATGTAAAATAGCTCGCACAGCCCAAGGGAATTAACCAAGGCGGCTGCACGCTAATGTTTTTTTTTGCTAACAGTCATAACGGCATGCTTGGTTAGCTCCTGTCCTTGTTGGCGGCGCACGACGCCAAGCCTTTTCCATCTCTTACATAAGTTAAAGGCTCTGACACTGAGCCAAAGTTAGCGTGCCCCCCATTTGGATGACAAAAAGGGCTTTGATGCATGAAGAACTAAAAGGGATCATTTGTAAGAAATGGTGATATTTGCTGAAATCTGGTTTGAGTCATCATGCGAGATGTATCTAAAAAAAAATCAGTTTACAAGAATAACAGAATTAACCATGTTTAGCATTTTCTTTGCTCCCTTGTATTTCAAAAATGAGCAATCTCAATAAGCCACGTTAAAGGAAATTTTATACCGCAAAACAATTTTGTCCTGGACTTGAAATGACTTAAACTTTGGTTCACTCTTGAGTGTCTCCTTGCGTGTCAGAGTTGTCGAGACCTCGAGACGATTTTTGCTCACTGGACAAAAGCAACTTGACCTTCCGAATGTTTTCTGTGCCGTGAAAGTTTCATTATTTGTGCAAAGGTGCCGGATGTTCTTCAGGGAACGAGCGAACCTCTATCCTTTGTGGTGCTCCATAAAGTAAAGGTCTAGAACAGGTGGTGATCTGCCGCTCATTGACCAAGGATCATAAATGTCCTTCATTCACGGCAACCCAGCAACTCAAACCCATTTGTCAGAAACTTTCCACTCAGTGGGGGGGAAACAAGGTGACCCCCTGATGGTGACATTTTGAGATGCTTGGAAATTGCCTTGTCTCATGTCAGCATTGATCATCACAATTTCTCTGTTGTGAAGAAGTTAAAGTTGTAAAAATATATATTTTGAGCATACATAAGTTGAATTAGCACCAGTAAATACAAAAAGCTTTTTGGGAGCTTGATGGATGGATTTTTCTTGTGTGCTGCTACAGTCCACTGTCAACCAAAATTTATTTCCATTTCCAAAGCAGTAAAGTGATGAAAGCTTAGCTATTTTCTGTCTCCGATTGCATCACAGAATAGGCAACATAATGGGCGAGATATGCTGTGGATGACGTGCAGGATGTCTAAGCATCAAGCAAATAAGTGTGTGAGTAGTGACTTCTTTTGTAAACGTTAACATTTTTTTTTTTTTTTTTGCCTGAGTCAACACTGCACCATTATTGCCTGTGTAATGCGATGTTGAAACAGACTGGAACTTCTTAATACACAATAGTTCCCTCTAAAAGGCAGCTCGACAACTGCACAAATGAATGTTGTTGCTTTTGCTGACTGCTATTGCCGTCAAAGCGAGCTAAAGGGGAAGCGGCTCCAAAAAACAACAGCGCCTGACACGCGTAGACAGAACGAACACAGCCTCCCTCATTACCGAGTCCTGGCGGAGACGAGCTGTCAGGCCGCAACCCGCAGGAGCACGCTGCAGATGTTGCCGAGCGTCGGCCTCGCATCCCCTGGCGAAAGCAAAAGATAATGTCGGCAGGAATCAGCATTAGGAAATGTTTATGGAAGAAAAATTCACATTTTGATCACGACAAACTTTTCTTGTCTTTTTCAGTGTCTCGTCTGACACTTGATCAGAAAACCGTATCTTAAATAGCAAAAGACACATTTTTGTTTTTATTCTGTGAAAGACTTTTATTATTTAGACATTTTCAGCAATAAAAAAAGTTTAGTCATGTGACATTTGCAAGCTGAGCCTTCATTGGTTGTTACCTGAGACGCCAGCACGTGCCATGTCATTTTCAGTCACAGCAAGTGGCAAAATTTGTTTTTAAATGTGTCAAATTAATTTGATTAAATTAATTCATTAGACAAAAGATGAAGTTTTTACTGACGACATTTATTTTTTTGCTCTTCCAATGCGTGGTGTACTCCGGAACCCAGCTAGTAACGACGCCTGTCATAGAACCAAGACAAAATACAAGTAACAAACAGTAAGAAACAGCAAAAGCGAGCCAAACTGTCATTTTAAAATAGATCGTGAATAAGCAGATGAATAAGCAACAATACGAGTGACTAATGAGGAAGCAGTAAAGCAGGGAGGATGACCAAGAAAAAACGTATCGAGGGGGAAAAAATGTATTGCGACAAAATTAAAAACAGAAGTGAGACAGACACTGTTTGACACTGAGGCCTCAATATGCGCTTCAAACACCAAAGTCCAATTTCAGAGAGCCACAATTTCCAAGCTTGCTTCACTTCAAATCATGACGCAGAAACTTCATGGCTGTCGTCTGAATGACTTACCGTGGCGGTTTTAGGCCAGTCAAATGACGATGAGGTGGCGCAGTATGTATGCAACAGTAGCCGCTGTCGATTGTGTCGTGAAGCCATGTAACAATGTGGCTCAATTTAAATTAATGTCAAAAGAAATAATGCACCTTAATCAAAATCTTTTGAGTGTTCTCCATCCCTAATTATGGCCGTACACAAGAATAGCTAAACACCTTCCCCCAGAATGCTCTCACTCAATAATATACACATGCTTTATTTGTAAATCGAAGATGATAGTCAGTCTTGGTGTGTGTACGTCAAACATTTACGAGGCAAATATAATCAACATGCGAAAGTGTCAGTGTAATGCGATTGTTAGGCGACGCGTCTGGGTGTCGATAAATAGGCTTCGTTGCGCTCTTAAGAACTGCACACTGAGTGTGGAGTGCAAACTTGCGAGGTCAGCAGTACTTGATGCAGCTCAAATAGCCTCAGATAAAAATGATAATGGGAGTCTAATAAAGTCATGTCACGTTTTAACACGGGGCACAGTTTCATTGCCTGTGGAAAATTGACAGAATAAAAATGGTAACAGGCTGGAGGATAATCAAACCATTTGGAGATGATAATATATGCGCTGTACTGTATAACCACAAACGTTTTTATTTATTTTTTTTACATCAGGACCAAAAATAACTGCAATTTCCGTGGGAAACCTCAGAGTGGAGCCAGTGTGCTTTGCAACAATTGGAACCCGGCAATACAAACCACTATTGCTCTCTTTATGCGCGTCACGTCACGCTACTTGAATGTAATTCCACCGCATGAAATTCCCCGCCAGCTTTCCAAAGCTGAGCATATTTCAATCAGCCTTATCTCTCCGTTCACAGCATAGCGGTTTAGAGAAGAAGCACTCGGAGGCCTCGCAGGTGTGCCCAAAACCTCAGACAAGCGTGCAAACAATGCTTTGATGAATGGGATGGTTGGAATAGAAACCCGGCATGCAGTGATCAGCATTGTTTTGATTGTGCTGGAAACATGCGAGGCCGCACTTTTATCAAAGAACATTTTGTGTCTCCTCATGTGAATGCGAAGTGACTGACATTCATTTTAATATGGAACAGTTGGTATTTAAAACTAATGAGCCAGGTCATTTGCAAATGGGGTAACCGACTGTGCAGGGTTCCACTCTAGAAAAGAAATGGGGAAAAAAACTAAACACATTTTAATCAACCCAATTTCTGGAAAAGTGGCCAAATGAATAGGACTCTTGAATGCTCCGTGGACCGTGTGTGGGCCACGGGTCTGATTTTACCTACACCTGCTGTAACACATTCTTACATGATGCACATTGTGTCTTTGATTAGCCTCACCAACTATCCTTTGGTGTTAAGCGAGTGACTTTTTTTCCCCCCTATAGCTAATAAGAAATGATGTAAATTTCCTCTTATTAATTTAAGCAATCACAATTTCTTCATATCAAACTTGACATGCGTGTTACTTTTCGAAACTTTAAAGCAGAGGTGCTACCCGCTCTCGTTATAGCATCGCGTCTTTCGATCACATGTCAGCTGTGAGGTTTCCATAGCAATAACAGAAATGCTATTTTCATTTGCACTGAGTGTAACCGCAGCGTAAATTGCAACAAATCATGTAAGCTGTCTCACTCAGATGATTGCATAATTGATAGCCTACAGTAAATGTTTTGGAGCACATGCTTCGGAGGACTATTTTCCCAATTGGTGACATGTTGTTGATGAACAATAAAAATGCCCCCCCCCCAGCACCATCCGCCCTTGCTTCAATTGTCGCACGTAACCCACGTTCTGTTCTGTTGAGACAATACTTGCAGTACAGATAATCACACCAAAAAAATGGACGCCGTATTGTTCTGCTTGCGCCAAATGCCTTGCAGCGCACCAATCCGTCTGCTCCTTTTTTAAAATGTTGCCACAGCCCACTCCCTGATGTGCTCGAAATTGTCCTGATGATGTTTGTCGTGGGCATTTGTGCGCACTGTTGGCCATGTTTTTGTTGTTGTTATTTTTCTCCAGAGAGAAAGAGGAGGTTGACTTGGGAATACAAAACCTCAGAAAAAAATGGCACGCTCTGGAAAAGCGGGGCAAAGTTAGTTGCGGTTGAAGGAAAACGGGCCAGAGGAACGACTCCCTGGTGTAAGTGGATGCGACAGCTTCTCACCCAGGAGAGCACTTGTACTGAGCGCACACCGGAGGCCGGCAGGGCCACCTGTCACACAGATCTGTGACTAAACAACTCTATTAGCCAACACGCACGGGGAGGCACAGTAGGGTGGAGTGTGCCGTGTGTGATTGGCGTGCACATGTAAATATACTGTTTATGTATACACACGTGCCACAATGCCGGAACACTCCTAAATGTTGGAAAAACTGTTTGACACAAATTGTCCCCGCATAATACCATCATGCAAATGTGCCGAAGGAAATGCTTAGCTCACATTCAGTCCCACTGCAGTATTAGGCTAATAGGACTACATTTCCCATGATTCTTAAACACAGAAGCAGGAAGTACTTTTAATTTACCGTATGACGAATACAAGAAAATGTAAATTGAAGTAGAGATGACAAAATGAAAATTTAGTGCGGCTTAAGATCAGAAAATATGCTAGTTAAAGTTACATTAACCAGCATGAATGATTCTCAAATGCCATGGACGGATTAGAATGACATGAGGGACGCTTGAATTACTAAAATGGCTCAATCTAGTTTTGGTCTGTTCTTGAAGCAACCTTTTTGTCAATTCGGCTCATAGAGTCTGAAAAATACATTTGACCAAAAAAATTTGCTATATTTGAGTCATGTGCCCAATGTCCTCGTTTTTCTGCAACTATCACGCTAATCAGGCCGACCCATCGTTGTCATTGCTTTTGACATTGTGTCTCGCTCTATGTATAGAAAGGCCAGTGTCGCCATTACGCGTCGCCATGTGGGAAGAGTCATAAAGCCGGGGGCCGAGCCAGTCAGTCCGACGTTAGTCCGCCCTTCACATGCACTCGACGTGCCTGTGGTAATTTTTTTTCAGCCGCTGACTTTCATCGCAAATGACCGTTTCGCTCAACCCACAAATAGGAAGTTGAGTATTTTATAAAAAGCAATTCAAATGGCGATCTTTATGTTCATCATTGGCTCGTCGCGTTCAGCGAGCTGCCTATGGATTTGACTCTCCATACAGTAGCTGGTGCCTATGGTGCCTGAAGAGCGGGATTTACTCCTCCAGGAATGGGCCTTTGGCAGGCTCGCTAATGGGATATGGTCCACAGCTTCACCTGTTCCAATGAATTTCTCCCCTTTGGAGCAGCCAGTTTGCGTCACGTGATGGGGAGGTAATGGGGGAAGGCCATGATTTGAGAGACATTGCTCACTGCTCATTTCATTTTTTTTTTTTTTCTTTTTACTCCCAGCAGAGTAAAACATCACCTGTGTTCTTGCCGGTAGACGAGGAAAGGGAAAACGGCAAAAGGCTTTCAGGATGAGGAGCAATTTTGCACTTGAATGCCACATTTCCACCATGCGTTAGTTTGCTCCACCGCAGTGCGAGATGGTGACAGTGTGTAATTCGTCCATGAATTTAACAAAGAAAACCAGCACACCGTACTTACTCACGCGAGAGACACTTAGGGCCCCGCCCCTCATTTGAATAATAGTCATAGAAATAATAAATAAATAAAACTGCCCAAAAATGATACAAAATAAATCCTAAGATAAAAAAAGTTAAAAGCAAAAACAAAGACAAAAACAAATGTGAAAATACAAAAATAAATATATAAATACAATTAATTTACAAATATTTAAATTATTACAGTTTTGTTAGTGGCCGATGCTGATGGAACAATTTGTGTTCAACCTCGGAGGCCCCACTGGAGAGTAACACATTTACGAATAACCCAAATAATACTCTCGCTCATTCTTTTGTGCAAGTCTTTTGACAGCTGGCTGATAAAAACCAAGGCTAATAGATGTGTGTTCTTCCCACATCGGGGGCACAGTAGATGATCCTGTCACTTGAACAAGACATTGGTGGAGTATCTTCCTCCAGGGTTGCAATTCTCTTGTGTCACTTTCCTTCTGGCTGAAACTGATGCTTTAACCTGAAAAACCCTTCCAGGAGTCATGCTTTAACCTGAAAAGCCCTTCCAGGAGTCATACTCAGTGTATGAAGAAAATATGATGCAATGATGAAACAAGCGTATATTTCTGAGACTGAGAATCATAGATTTGGCAGTTTTTTCCAAACTGCAGAGACAGTCCTAAAAAGCTTTGCATGTTAAAGTTCCCGCTCCCCGCTTACGTCAACCTACCTAACATAGTGTTATTTAAACTACAATTAACTAACTAGCTAGCTACTAGTGTGGCTAAACACGTTGCAGACTCACCCTCGAGTCAGTTTCACCTCCGCGGCAGCGAATAAGCTAAACATCTGACCAGTATCGGCGAGGAAAGATGAAGAAGCCATGCTAATTGCTAAGCTAAGCTAACACGGCTAGCGCTTTTAACCACCAGAACTAAGTGTTTTGGGCTTATCAAGTCCATAAACGTCTGTCTGGAGCTGCGTTAAAGCGGAGAACATCCAACTTTGAACAACCACAAAAGAGCCAAATTAATAAGCGTCTAGGCACCGGAGAGAAAATCTACTCGCTAAACAAACCAGGAACTGGAAATTACACCAAACGTCGTTTATATACATAGAACATCCATCCATTTTCTGTACTGCTTGTCCCCATAACAAAATTTAGAGAAACACAATTACATATTTAGATAAAAAATATTTACATACTATGTTCCCTTTAAATGGTTTGCGCTTTCATATGATAGCCCCTTTCAGGCCATTCATGTTTCAACATATATGCGTCCTTGAGCATCAAGCAGTTCCCCGGACATTGATGGTGAAAGTCGGCCTTACAAAAAATAAAATAAATAAAACAATCCGTCTCATTCATCGCTACCTTTTGTTCGAATACTCCCTTTGAGCTTGTCCTTTACACACAAATCAATACCTGCATCATGATGCACTTGGCTTCTGGTGCCTAACCACAAGAAAAACAAAACATCTGCACTTTGCTTCCTTGGCATCGTGTAACAACCGTGCGAGAATAAATTTCACCCATCCCAAATGCCCGCGTCCTCTTTGTTGGCATCCTGCACGCATGGCATTTTAAACATAAGTGAACATGAAAAGTGTGTCGCTGCGAGGAAACAGAGGTGACTCATTTGCGGATCAAAGTATTTGTGTTGCGTGCTATGCAAAACAAACGCCTGACAGACTGAACATTGGTTTCATCTATTTTGGAGTTAGCACACTTTGAAAACCCGCTGGGAAGCTTTGGTCATGACGGCGCTCTGTACTAAATGTGTCCATTCTGCTTTCTGCTTAGGGAGAAAAGGTTATTTGTGTCATTTGAAGATAAAATGCTCATAAATACTTTGTGCAGGAGATTGTGGTCAAATCTAATGGCGCCGTTGGCCTTTTCTGCTCAGATTTTCTTTGTCTACTTCTTTGGGAAAAATATCAACAAGCTGGAATTGTGAACCCCATAAAAAAAAAAATGTAATATGAATGGTTATTGAAATGATTGACTGATTGACTACTGGCTTCAGGTTGGTTGTGTTACAAACGGAAGTAATTGTGTGACATTTTTTTGGCGTAATCAACATAAATCATTTTTTCTTATATTGTAATGTGTTTTAGAAACCCTGATTAAATTGCGCTAAAATTTTCCACCCTAATCAGTATGAAGTAAACCTCCCATTTGATGTCACTCTGTTGGATGTCAACACTGCCTTGTGACATATGCAAAATAATGCTTTTAATGTTCCCAACCTTTTGCTAGATTGAACGTTCCCCTAAATGTCGCCGACGTCAGTCAAAGTGACGGTGATGTGCGGCGTGTCGGGTGGCGGGCGGCTGGGCGGGAGTCAAGGTGTAAGATGGACTAGCTGCGCTTATTGACCATGACAGGTGACGCTCCCTTTCATTCTAGCGAGTGCTTTGTCAAGACGCTGTGGGAATTTTGAGCAGATTCATTTTCTGGTTTTCGTGTTATGACCCGTCAATATGGAAGATAATTTATTTGGGCCTATTCAGGAAATCGGGTTGTCAACACATGACTCACAAGGTGGAGTCATAACAAAGATTGATGACTGGCTTGGGGACTAAAGTGACAATAAGATGTGGCTCATCACACACCGGTCGTTTTTGTATTCATTAAAAAAAAAATCCTTCGGTTACCCTTGACGAACAGATTGTTAATTCGGTCTAACTATGTGGTTATAAAATATACACGTGCGATCTCTAAATTCATTTGAAATGAATCAAACAGACATGCGAGTAAGGATGTGACAATTTTTGGTGTTTATAGTGTCAAGTCAAATCAAGTTCAATCAAAAATATTTTGGGAAAAAAAAAGCCTCAAAAGTCAAATAAAATCAGGAGTTGAGCTAAAAGAGGTTCAGATGATGGATGGATGGATGGAAACTGTCATCATGCATTATGAGATGATATTTTTCTGGTTTTTTACTTTTTCTGACATTCCCGCATAGAGTAAAAGGATGTTGAATTCTTCAAACCAGAAAAGCCACCCACTATGACGGGAATGGACCTTGTTGCTCTTTATGAGCCATCCAATTCAGAAAATGTCTGCAACAGAAATTGTGACAACATAATAGCACACATCTAGCAGGAAAATGACCGATGAAGCTTTCCAACAAAGGTGTTTTTTTTCCCCAGTATACAATTATTTAAATTGTTCTCCCTTTGCTTGTACACAGATAATTGGTTCCCTGGAGTGCTCTCCTTCCCATCAAGTGTGAAATTAAAATCCAAAGCCTCTTCCGAGTTATAACGCTGTCATGCTGAGGAGCTATCATGCTAAAACATTCAAATCTTGTGTTACAACAATGATGTCATCAAAAGGTAAGCAGAACTACAACTTGTTTATTCCATGCACAGATTAGCGTTAGCTTCTGATGTTAGCTACTCCCACATTTGATTGCACGGTGTTGACACGGTGGCGGCGTGTCGTATTTGACGTTCACAAGCTGCTCACACACTGTAATGTTATGAAGTGCTGCCTCTGTGAGTGAAAATGCTTCCATTCAATTACGGGAGCACACTTTTGTCAATGCTTGGGGCTCTGCTCCTAATTATACACAGCAAGACTACAAAAGGTAAGAACATCCACACCATTCATTTCCCCATTGGTATTATGATGAGAAGTGTCCGGTCACAGATTAGCGTTAGCTTCTGATGTTAGCTACTGCCACATTTGATTGCACAGTGTTGACACGGAGGCAGCGTGTCGTTGTATTTGATGTTCACGAGCTGCTCACACACCTGTAATATTATGAAGTGCTGCCTCTGTGAATGAAAATGCTTCCATTTAATTATGGGAGCACGCTTTGTCAATGCTCTGCTCCTAATTCTACACATTCAAGACTAAAAGGTAAGAAAATCCATTTCCCTATTGCTATTATGATGAGAAGTGTCCGGTCACTACTTGCATGCATGAAATGGGCCCCTAAATGTTGTTTATTTCGTTTATTTAAAACATGTGGAATAAAATAAGATTACTGTACACAAATGCAAAGACAAAATATATGCATATATATATGTATATACATATATATATATACACGCATACATACATACATACATATATACATACATATGCATACATATATATACAACACACACACACATAAACTAAAAGAGTAGCAATCAAGATATAACCAAAAAAAGACTCCATAAATCATATTCACATGCCTGAAAAGGAGTTTCAAAGAAGTATAATTTATTTAATCCCACCCCCTTTTAATAATCCCTAAATACCCAGCCATAAATCATTTTGTCTCACTTATCCCAACAAAATACTAAATTACTAAATTATCTTCCACCTGCTGATCGCGGGAACACTAAACATATACCTACACAATATTAATACATACATAGTATATCTCACACACAAATATTTAACATACAGACATACCTCAAATGCAACGCAAAGATACCTGAATGATAAAAATAAACAATAAAAAAACAACATGAACAAAACAATGACAGACAAACAAAAACCAACAAAGAAACGTAAATAAATAAATAAATAAATACCAAGCACCCCATCATACTCAAACACCCTTATTTCTATACCTTGTAAAATATCAACCGGACAAGAAATTTACTGTGTAAAGTGTGCAAAAACTAAATTATCTTCCACCTGCTGATCGCTAGAACACTAAACATATACCTTCACAATATTAATACATACACATATCTCACACAAACATTTAACATACCTCAAATACAACACAAAGATACCTGAATGATAAAAATAAACAAAATAAAAAACAACATGAACAAAACAATGACAAACAGGCAAACAAAAACCAACAAAGAAACGTAAATAAATAAATACTAAGCACCCCATGATACTCAAACACCCTCATTTCTGTACCTCTGGCTGTGTTCTTATGGAACACCGCAACCCTGCATCTCTGCAAAGATCTTCGTACGAGGTAAGTCATTTTACTTTGTTTTTAGTTTTATTTCTTTTAATCGACAGAAGTCTTAATACATAATAGTAGTCATTAGCTTCGGTTTACATTGCCGCTTTCAAATGGAACCCCTGCTATTTTCTACATTCACGCATGCTTTCACGAGCAGATGGTGCTTGAGTCATATCACAGATTTTAGCAGCAACGTGTTTTAGTTCAAACCCTGCCTATAGAATTTTAAGATTTTGAATGGAAAAATTTCATTAGTGAAGTTGAATCGTCCTCAAAAGTAGCTTGCCTTCAGGCGCTCATGTAACATTCAGAGAAGAAATACAATGGTCAGCTCAAATTGGCCTGACATTCAGGGGAAAAAGACCAGCTCCCTCCGCTATGGTGTCCGTTCCATGCACCCCCCCCCCACCCCCCCCCCCCCCCACCTCCATCCTAAAATGCTGACATCAAAACAAACAAGACAGAGAAAATAAGCTGTGGCACCACGTCAAAAAACAGCTGTCAAGCGTCCCCGCGTGCCGTGAGGAGGGACGTTGTTTGGGTGACAGCCCAGGGAAAGGTGTTTGAAAGACGCCTCCAACCAAGAAATATGTTTGACGTAGATGCCCGTTGCCAAAATGTCTCGCCGTCAAAGAAATGCCGCGTGACCACGGCACGAGACGTTTGAGTCTCTGACTAAAATCTCGCCTCGTTTACATTTTGAAAACTTGCGGATATTGTTAAGAAACTGCCAATGTCTCCAGAAATTAGAGCCACCCGATCCGACGCGGCGTCTAAATAAAGGAGCTGCTTGTTTTCTCGATGAATAGACGATAATCACACAAAATTGCACTCGTGCGCCGTCCCTCGACAATGTTACCACGGTGATTGCTTCTTATCGCCGTAATGATATCACTGCAATCTTGCTGGTAGGCTCCCCTTGTGTATTACGTATCATATTTGCTGACTCCAACATCGTGCTCCCGTACCTGCTCCTGGAAGGTTTTGCATCAAATAACAAGAACAAATACAAGAGACCGCTGTCATTTATTATTGATTACACAGCAAGATAGTGAAATAGAAAGTACCGGTGAGCTCCGGCACCTTGGCATAGAATATTGATGTAATATGTATGCGCTATGGTCACAATGACTTTGAGGGGCCAAGCGGATGACCTCGTCTCGCCAAATATGTTAGGTTGGCGTTTTTAAATCCATTTTTATCTTGTGGTTTTTATCTTGTGGCGCTCAGCAGCACAAATGAATGCGCTAGTCTGCTGGCTCCAACCCGCTGTTGACGTTTCCTTTCTTTGTCGGCGACCACATGCGCGAGACATCTTTTTGCTTAAGGAATTTTGGCAGGCGCAGTTGACGGCTTTGATCCCCAGAGTTTAATTTGCATCGTATTAAAGTCCGTGATTTCCTCGCTGATAGAAGCCTCTGCAAGGAAACAATTCATTTGACGTGTCGCTAGTTCTTTTTATTTGCAAGGATGTTTTGCAATATTATTTTTATTATTAGGATGCCTTATAACAGCCTGGATTTTTAAAAAATATATATTTCTTTCTACCTCCTTGAACATGCAAACTATGCCCAAGGATGAAACGTCTTCTTTCTAAATCCATCAATGAAAACTATTACCAGCTTTAGACAAAGCAAGTAATCGAGGGACCAACAAACCAATGAAAAGACGGATCGCCGTTGTCGGTCTAGTGCTTTCTGTAGGTGTACAGCATGCCAAAAATAAACACGTTACCAGAGATGAGAAGAGGACTCTGAATGGCTCGCACTGTTGCCACTCTATTTAGTGCCCAGCATGTGAGTATGGCCCTCACCAGAGGTTCAGAAAGTGTAGAGAAGGTAAGAAAAGCCAAATCTGCAGGGGGACATGGACCTAACAAGCTAAAACAGTCTCTGAGTTGCCTGGAGATGGTGGCACAGTTACAAAGCATAAAGGGAGGAAATAAAGTCCTGCCAAGCGCAGGGAAAAATAATGAAATAGCTGGCAGAGAGAGAATATGACTAAACGGGTGGCGGCTATGTGGAGGCCTTACAGTTGCTGCTAAGGATAAATGATGGACGTCAGAGTTTGGAATCAATCCGGGTGGCACATTTGATAATCACAGAGGCGGTGACATTTTGATAAAGCCCTTTTTAATGGCGTACGCGGACGGCAATTGTTAGCAAATAGTCGCCAATAGGACACTGTTGAGTGCTCTGGAGGCCCGCGAATGACATTTTCCAGCGCCAACCTTTTTCTTAATTAGAGAGCAAATCATTGAGGCGTCTTATTTGTAGTGTCGCTCAGAGTTAATAGGTGTCTTTTAGTAACTAATCTGGAGCCCAAAAGTTCCCTTTTCCAAAATGCAACAAAATGGGAGTTGCTGGTGGGATTTATGGGATTTTGTAACGCCCTGCAGGTACAATTTTTCATATCTGCTTGCTCCCTTCGCCTTTTTGATAACTTGGGCTCTAAGCCCTCAGTGGGAAAGTCAAATCCTTCTTTGCTTCTTTTTAATCTGACTTTTGGGCACTTTTTACCGAGTTAGCAAAAATGTAGGAACCAATTCCTACGCTCAGTAATATGGACAATAGATCTATCTGGTCACCAGTTTGTCGATCTTACCCAAATGTTGTTATGTACGCACAACCAAATGGTATTTGTCTTAAAATTGACAAATCTAATTAAAACGGAATTTGCCCAGGTTTGTTAACTTCACAAAGTATGCCGTGTGAGCCGAAGAACTCGTGTTTCCGTCATTTCCAAATATGACCTCATTTAAAGTTAGGTAAACTTCAAATCGTGTCGAAGTCGGCGTTTATCTTTCAAGCTGTTGTCTTAATGTGATTAATTCTCGGATATTACCATCCGTCTTTCACATAATTAATTGTCTTATGAAAAAGGATAGCTGATGGTTCATTGCGATATTTTATTCTTCATCTTCTACCTGGTGTCGGTATTGGTGCCGCTACTATTCTATGTCACATTCTCTGAAACTGGTTTGTCAAAGGTTTATTGATTTTCTCTACTAGTCAACCCGTATTGTTTTCAAAGGTCAGTTTTGATGACTGAAAACCGTGACAAATGAAAACAAAAATGTGTTACAGTCCATCACAATAGAAGTAGTTAAAATAATTTTATTTTGATGTGCGGTCGAAATCAATTCAAAAAATCAACCTTAAGCCGCCGAGGTAAGAACAGCCAAATCCTGTCTGAGCTTGCGGTCGTCCTTGTGCGGCCATCCAAATACCAAGCCGTCTTTGCGCTTTCGCTCTCATCTGGCTCGTTGATCTTTCCCGTTGCCACTCGACGAGCTCTGACTGCAGAATATCAATCAATCGCACCACGCTCACGCTCGCACTACGCTCACCTCTGCTCACCTCTGCTTTCACCGAGGCAATCAACTGATTGTGCTTCTTCCGTCTGCTCGCCCCACAAACCTATGCTAAAATGTCAAACAAATTAGGAAGCGCAATACCTGTTAGTATCTCCGGAGTCAAAATCCAAATTCAAAATTCACATTTTAACCATCAAGGGCATATAGTGTACGTTACTTTGGCATTTTTCAATATCACATATCGACTATAAAAAAAACGTGGTCCGTACTTGAGCTTAAATAAATGATGCTTCATTTCAAACAAACTCGTATGCTACTGCCAGTCCGCCCGCCCTCGCCGTAAAACCAAATTATCCTCGGGCATTTGTTGTTGTCTGCCGTAAAGTGTGGCTTAATCTGTTGGATGCTCCAGATGAACATCACTTTATGGCACGGGAGTTCCTAACTATGACAGCTGTTCTGCATAAAGCTCACAGCTGCTGCCAGCCTTGCAGTTCAGTCCAAACGACGCTCGGTGCTCCTTAATGGCGGATAAGTCGTTCTATTTTCAACGTTGTCATCTGTACCTAGAACTAAAGGAACGTGACAAAATGTCCGTCTTTCCATGATCTTTATTTAAATCTACTCTTGAGTACGCTCATTCAACAAAACCGTCTTTAGCGCTGCAATGGGAATAGGAGGTAATCTTCTGAAGACGGCACGTCGAGAATACCAAACCGCATCATCACACTGTTGAAGCTTTGCTGCAGTTTCTCGGCTTGTTGTGTAATCTGATGCAAGCAAACGGCCTCGGAGAGGACTTCTTATGCTTCCTCCTACAATATTAATGAAAAGGAAAATACGTACGGGCAAGTTTGATGAGTTCTTTCCCAACGGCCTTGCTCCACTCCCACCGCTGAGGTTAAGATCTCACCGATGACCTCATCATTTAGAGTATTAACATCAGTATAATGTACAATGCGACGGCAAATACTTTTCATCACTGCCTCCATCGATAATGGAAGTTCACGAGGTAACAGTGCAAGGAGCTACTAGATATGAAAAGAACAATTTGGTTCATCAGCCGCCTACACATGAGGAAAATTAATTACGGTTATTCACTTACTCGTCATGGACATTAAAACCCGTTTATAGTTTTCAGAGGCCAGACCTCTGACATTCTTTTAACAACTTGGAAGGAATTAATTAAGATGGAGGAGGAGAACAAAGTCTTGATTTTTCAAGTGGTCATTAAGATGTTGTTCTTCAGACTAATGACGTTCGCCATCAACTGATGCAATAATGCCCAACGCTGCTGCTGCTGTTCTTATCAGTGACTGCAGATTTCTGATGTGCTGAATGCAGCGTGTGATTATTATTATTATTATTATTTTTTGTCTCTAAATGATTTCCACACAAGAGAATCTAATTTGTAATCAGCACTCGGCGCTTGGAAAAAATACAAAAAGATGATCCGCTGAATACCGAACATTGGCTTTGCTATTTAAATCAATACGTCCCTCATTACGCTGTCCTGAATATTTCATCTGAAAGACGATTACTTCAAATGAATCATTTAAGTGCAGTCAGCGTTTGAGGGGTTCAGGGCTACCCTCGTCCCAGAGCTTCTAAATCCGACCGCCCCAACGGCAAGGTCTTGGATCACATTCTGAGATGTTTCTCTCGCACGTTGTCAGCTTAGCACATCAAAGATTTGAGTAAAAATGCACAGGACGTTTCTGTGACATCATTCGAGGCAGACAAAATTAAGCATCATGATTTGGTGGGGAAAAAAAATCTAAATTTCATTGACATATCAAAACTGACTGGTCTTTTAAAAGTGTTTGTGTTTTTGATCATCGTATTCTAAATACATTTTGCTACAACAAAGCAGTTTTGATTTTTTTTGTAGCGCCATTTTATGTCGCTGGCGATTTTATTCTATTATTTCTAATCATCCAAACACTGTGTGACTAGACTATGAAATAATAACAAGATTTTTGGTAACTCCCTTTATTTTAAGCTTCCAATTATTGCAATGGATTCCATCCACTGTATCGAGAATACTTTATATTGCTATAATGAGAACCAAGCTCATGAAAGAATGTTTCGGTTCAACAGCACACACAATTATACATAATTGTATTGCAAGGACAAACAGATGACCACATTTCTTTCTATTTTTTTATGATATTTTTTCTTACATCAGTCATTTCTGGCAACCATTTCGAACTGATGCTACGTGCGTGAAGCACATGTCGAGCAGGAATAGATTAAACACCAAAACTGGAGGATTGTTCTCATGTTAAACCATTTATATTTGCTTTATATTCTGCTGTTTTAGCTGTAGGTCTTTCAGCTACTGTACTTAGCTTTTTTTTTTATATCTTTATCAAGCAACCTTCTTGTAGATTTCAGTGTTTACTTTAAAAAGGCGGATCTCACGAGTGGATAAACGCCAACGCCAAATAGCGGCCCCAAGTAGCAGTTGAAAAGCAGTGCTTCCCTTGACATCAAATGAAGAAACAATCATAAAATATTGAGCGAGTAGATTTGAACCTCCCGTATCTCCAGGAGGGATAAGCATGAATCCATTTTCCCGCTCTGTGAACTTCATCAAGATGGAGATAGGACTTCTTTCAAGTGTTGAGCTGTGCTGGATATTAAGTAATGCAAGGTCAAAGGTCAGATTAAGGGAATGTCAGTCCCTTTCCTGTTTCCCAGTCCGACAGTGAAGAATGGCGTCGGACGGCGAGTCGTATTTAAATGTGCCGTGCACGGACGGATGTGTCGATTGTATGAAGGGCTCTCGTTTCCCCGCACATCCACACTCATTCGTAGCCGCGCTCTCAGACAGGTTATAATTTCTGTGTAATTGCCTCCATTAGCTTGAATGGCTCTTGTGACGCTGGAGTGTGTTTTGACATATTGTGAGTACAGCGAATGGGGCATGGCCCCCTTGCATCTCTGCTCTCTCTTCAAAAGGCAAAAGTCTCGTTGTTATTGACTGGATTCATCAGCATCCGCTAATGCATTCACGCATTACAGGAAATTGAGGTAGTCGTTCTCCAGATCAGCCTGGGCTCGTTTCAGGGACATCCAACCTGTGCTTGCCTGACTGTTTTTATCATCCCTAGCAAAGAGATTGTTGTCATTACCGCCGATATGTAAGTGATCATGGATGCACGCTGATTACTTAACCGCAGAGCGTAAAGTCCACGTGACGAAGATTTCTGCAATCCAATTAAGGTAGAAAAGTAGAAGAGAGCAGCTTGGACTTCTGAATTGGAAATGAAGTTGAGGGTGAAATGATGGAAGCAGGCAGAGTTCTGGACCAGTTGAATCCATGGCCAACATTTATTCCTGTTAAGCATCGTAACAAATTATTCAATAAGTTAAATATGACCTCGCTGCAAGCCCACTTTTCACCTTTTGGTATTTGCAGCTGGATGTGTCATCATTAGTTCAGCATGTACACAAAGAGCGGTCTGGTCTGAGCGTGCACAACACAAAGGTTTTTGTCAAACAGAAATGCGATGCAGTTCATGAAAGACAAGGAGCTTCATTCAAATTCCTGTCGGCATTTCCCCTACACGACTCCTACAAAAAAGTCAAGCAGAAAATTGCTCAGAAAAAGCCATTGTTTATCTGCCACGCCTTTATATCCTCTTCTAGTTTGTCCTTCCAGAGAATGCTGATAGGGACTTATCGCCTTCCATCGCTCCCACTACTCCTCCGTATCACTGCAATCCTACCGAATGGCAATCTGCACTTTGTTCTCTATGGATCAATGGCTCATATCAAGTATAAACCAATTTCCTTTACAACAGCTCTCCGGGAAGTAAACAGACTCACTCCCTCGGTAGCTTGCCGAACCATTGCTCAAATAAATGTTTGGGAACTTTGGTCGACGGGGGAAAGTCGAGACGGTGTTAAATATGGCGGCTGTCCGACGGAAACTTTACAAGGCCGCTTTATGACAATTTTATATTATTCTGCGGGCACTGCGAATAACTGAGGAAAACGATTTTGTAATTCTAATTCCGGCACATATAGTTAACGTGATGTAAGAACGCAACGTGTGTTATCAATGTCAGGTGGAAAGGATGTATTCGCAAGCTAGCTGCTGCCAGAGCCATATGGGCAAGTTAATTCTCAGTGAACACTGCAATGGTTTGATCTCCCGTATGAAGCGTTTTCTCTGAGCCTCCCACTTAATGTTTTGACACCGTTCCACATGTAAATGCTCAGCGCGGCTCTGGTGAATACTGAGAGCTCTCCTTCGCACATGAATTGTCAGAGTGCTTGGAGATCATTTAATTCTTTGGAGATGGTGATTAACACATGCATTCGTTTCAGGCTGTGCACCTCTTTGATGCTAGTGGAGGGATAAACGCCACTAGAGGGAATGAGGAGGGGGAGGATTGTACATTGCCACACACCATTACCGTGATGTGTGGCAACGCGTGGAAAAAAAAAAAAAAGGAAAAAATAGCCTCCGTCAAAAGAACAAAAAACACTTTACGGCTCGACAAAGACAGCACCGGGCAAACTAGTAATTATTCTCGCGTTTCGCGTGTATCAACAATGGCTCGTATTGACATCCTGTTCACTTAAAAGCTACAATCCTCGGCTCTGCTGAAAAAGGGTCAATGTATGGATTTATTAAAAAGCGCAAGGTGTTTACAACAACCCAACTGTGACCACAATCTGTCTCCATTTACACATCGTATGTTCGTATGAGTAGTTTCATCAAATGGGTCTTAATCCGGTTGTCCTGGTTACTACGCTGCAATGGCTCCTCAACAAAACACCTACCAAAAATGGAATGAATCTTGAAAAAGTGTATTGTGATGAAAGAATGTCCGTCAGTCAGCATATTAGAAACATTAAAACACACTTTGGAAAGTCTTGTTGACAAGTGAGAAGAGGCCTATAGCAGCTAGTGGCTAATTAGGTAGTGGCTAACGCGAGAAGCTAATATTGCAGTCGACACCTACACTCAAACATAAAGCAGTCAAAAGTTAAAAGGCCACTTCGCTTGTGAATAATTTCATCATTTAAGGGAGCAGTTTTAACCAATCCCTTAAGCACACGAAGTTTGCTGCCCCTTCACTGATAATATGCCAACACCGACTTTTGGTTGAATCTCTCATTGTTTTTAAAGGTCATTGGCCATTCAGAAGCTCATGCTAAAGGGCATCCGGGCCTGAATGAAAACAAGGTGAAGGTCATTTGTAGACTAGAAAATCGATCCGTACATATATTATCTCTCATCTGTAAGTTTATGCCATTATTATCTTGGGCAACTTTACTTTTTATGGTGGAACTCATTCCGTCAGAGTTCCTGAGAGTTGGACTTGGACTCAGATGCCTGACTTTTGCCCCATCGTACCTTAAAGAACTTGTGGTGCCGTATTAACCTAATAGAGCTGCCAGAGCTTATTTTAACTTGGAGGTCGAGCTGTCAGGCTTCTCTCCTGCGGAAGCCGTTTCCTAATGCTGTCTGGAGGGCAAGACACTCTTTCTCCCTTCGTGAATAGACTTCTTTCCTTTTTGATCGAGGTTATAGTGGGGGATGAATCAGGCTTGTCCTAGCTCATCTCCTAGCTATGCTGCTATTGAGCTAGCGTGCTGGGTGATTTGTCTGGATAGGCAGAACTTCCCCTTCCCTCCCTGTCTCTTCTATCAATCTTTCTTACATCTTTATTTCAACTTGCGGATACAGCGATTGTCGGTCGCCGTTACCGACGCGGTACGTTACATTTTTCTGTAGCTACGCCAAAATGTTTCCATGCATGTGGAAAATCATTGACTCCTTCAGTTTGCACCCATCAGTATCTGGGAATTAAAGAAATAAGAGAGTGATGGGGGCCCGGAGAGCGAGAGAAAGAGGGTACGGTGCTCGCTACATCATGGCCGACCTGTCATTACATGTAGACAAACTGCGCGGGGATGATGGGGGAGGACAAAGGAGGCGATTAGTTGGACAGAGTAGCGGTAATACACTCCCAGGGGCGCAGTAAGTCGAGCCGCTCAATGCTGCGACCAGGTTCGCAAAGCAATTAAGCTGGCCGTGAGAGTCAAAGTGGCTTAGCCTGACGCCGGGCAGCTCTGCTCCGCCGTTGAGAGCGGAGGGTCACTTTCTCTCCCGATCGGTCTACCTGTGTGTCTTAATACGGCCATCCACACTGGCTCCGCGAGATGAGAACACGGCTGAAGGGACAAGCAGGGGCCACCTCCGTACACGGGAGCACTTATTCTTCTCCCCGGTCCTATAATTGCGCCTGACACATCGGTTGCCTTAGCTCCCAGATCGCCAGCCAATAGATAGTTGCTTTTATGCTTTTTTTATTCTCCGTGTCTTAATGAATTATTCATGCAGGGGTGAATGAGGGGGTACAGAGTTGTAGCAAGTAAACAGAGATGAAAAAAATGGCTCCTATAGAATATATCAATTACCTCGCATCGCGAAATTATGATGTGGCCACATTTTGTTGTTGACACAACACTTAAGTATTAGTCAGGCAACAACAGGTAGTTGTGGCGTGCGTGTTTGGACTGTAATAAAAACGAATAATGTCAGCATAGACGTAATTAATTGAATATTTTCATCCTATTCTGCATATTTTTACTGTTATGAAGCATTTTTGTTTTAAATATTTTAAAATGTTGGAAAAATGCAAAGTGTATATTCGGATTTTACACTCTTGGGTTCGTTTTGACTTCTATTATAAACGATTGATATTTCTAGACTGTAAATGTGCCTATTGCAAGAACTGAATGGGATTATTTCTGCCTAAATATACCATTTTTGCGCTGTTTGATCTCCACAGTTCGAAAAGTGCAAACATATTCATAAAATTGCCATTGTGTCTACTTGTCATTTTACAAGCAATGCCGTATGTATTAGCCACGACCGCCAGGCAATCAGAAAAGCCTATAAAAACCTCAGTGTACTCGAAGCATTTTAAAAGTAAGGCCCTTGGACAATTCTCAATCCTCAAAAGGTGTATTTTTGATTTACTTTTTTTTCCCCGCCTCCATCGTCCGCTAGCAGACTGCAAGACAAGCAAGATTACAACAATGAAGGCGGCGATGCCTTGGGGGGGAACAATTTCCAACTTACATTCACAAGCTCTCTTCTCACCTTGAGGGTCCGCCGAGAAATCTGCGCTCCCAATTTCCAGCTTCCTGGAGAATGCGTGTGAGCCTGGCTGTCCTGAAATACATTCTTTGCTGCGTTTCATGAATTGAAAGCTAAACGAGTCTCCTATGTAGAAACATCACAGAGCTAAAAACGCAATCATACAAGCATTTGTCCTCTAGTTTCAATTTACACCAATTAGTTGACGATAAAATTCAGACTTGTTCGGATGGCTTAGTCCACACATCATTCATCATGTTAGTTAAAGCCACAAAAAACCCTCTGCTATCAAACGCTTGCCACCGCCGCAGAAAATTGCTCGCGCTCTTTACCGAGGGCAGCGAGAAATTCAATGTCCTCGTTTCTCCGAGTTATCGATATTCTTTGAACTTTAACACGTCGGTGTCGGTATTCTGCAATGGTTTTTCGAGTGTCTGGTGAAGGGCGGCTCTCGTGTTACAAAGGACAACAATGCAATCAAGGCAAGGGCAACTACCCAAGTGTGAATTGACCACATGGCCGTAGTGCATTGTGGTCCGATAGAAAAAGCCAACAAAGTACTGCGATACTGCTCGTCTGCAAAAAAAAAACATTATCCCTACAGCGAGTCCTTTTTTTATTCAGCTGGAATTGAGGCCTTGGTCAAGCCCCAAATCACAAAAGTAGTTAAGGCACGCCTTCTTTACTTAACGAATAATGTCCGCAGTCCGGGTGCGTGTCTGTCCCAACACTGTTGACATGAAATGATCAATGACAGTAGATCAGCCCCACGGGAAGTTGTGTGATGCGCATCGCATGATGAATGGCTTCGCCGGCTGTCATGAACTGCGCCGGACCAGCCCCGGTGAAGGCTTCATAAATCACAAGCATTCTGAGATGTGAAGTTCTGTGCACTTAATAAATGCTAACATTCGCAATGCTCAACTTGCCTGCCTTTTGATGTCTCGGGCAACATTAAAAGATCAATGTTTGCCTCCAATTTGGATGGTTTATAGTCGCTGTTTTCTCTTGACACTATTCCTATTAAAGTGCCCGCAGTCTAACGATGAATTAAACATGAAACGCAACAGTGTAAGATATCCCGCAGGAAAGTCTGTCATGCACTAATGAACGGCTCTTCAACCTGTAAGTGTTTCCCTCTACAAAGAATAAATACTCCAAATCAAAGGAGCCCTGATGGCCTGCCAGCAGCTTATAAAGTATTCGAGCAAGATGGACCGTTTACGCTCCTCGCCGACATATGGCAACGAATTTGGCTCGTTGGCCTTTTCTTTCACTCAACAACTGCCGGAAATTCTTCAAAGATATTTCCCAACTTAAATAAATGATAAAAAAAATGACCAACAACATGACATTTAATCTTGGTCTCTGCTGCCACAATGATTTTGGCTTGGATTGTTTTGATTATCCACAAAAACAACCCCTTGGTGGGCGGGGCTTCCTGCTCCTTACCTGCCGACGGATTACCCCTCAATTGTCTTTGTCGTCGTCCAGGAATTTACTTTTATTAAATGATAAATTCCCTAATTTACATGCGTTAAATGAATAGCGCAGTCAATTGTTTAAATTAACTGGTGCAATTTAGACAAAATCCTGTGGTGATTGTTTCTGCATACTAATTTACAGAAAATCTCCCGTTCCTCATCTAATTAAAATGTAGTTCTAATTCTATTTAGTTATTTCTTTTTTTTTTTTTTTTTTTTACATTTGCTTCCACGTAAGTCATTATGCTCTGGCCACAATTACTCTCCTTAATGGTTGCATTAGTAAGACGGGCCACCTGAAGAAAATCTTGAGTATCATTATCCAGTCAACCTCCAAACCACCTGCGCGCACTATACCGTAGACTGGCAGTTCATTACTCGCATATTTACGTACCCGTGGGACGCCGAAAGGACAGCGGCAAAGGAGTAGAGGGGAGTGCTTACTCAACGGCATGGGTGTCAAACTCAAGGCCCCCGGGGCCAGATACGGCTCGTGTGTCAGTACTAAAATTACACATTCTCTTTTGAAAAAAATAGAATTGCGAGCAATTTTTATTAGCATTCATCTTTTAGAATCTTTGAACAGTTTTACTCGTCTCTGATTTCAACACGAATTATTCTTCAGTTTGTTGTGTAGCCTATTATATATAAGGCGCTCCAAAGGAAACAATGACTACGATGCGGCCCACGACAAAAATGAGTTTGACACCCTAACTCGAGCCCATGACACATTATCAGTGGAAATGTGCAATACTAGCGGGATCTATTTAATTCATTGCCATCACTGTGTATTTACCAAGCAAAAACAATGATTGTCACATAGCAGTAGTTTATTTGGCCATGAGATGTTTTGTCTGGCAGTGGTGAGCTGGCCCCCGCATCCCTTTTTCGTGGCGGGGCAAGGTCAATGCTCATGGAAATCACTCCACAGAAACATGATGAAAAGTTGCAAAAACCCAATATATGCGTGATAACTTCTAATAGACAAGGTTAATTGCCGGACGCGAGAGCTCTTTTAATTCACAACTTACTTTGGAGATGTCTCTGCCCCGGAGGCTGCAAATTTTGACCAAATATGTGTATATGTTGGATGGGGAATGATGAAAAATTCTGAGGGAAAAGGAATGAGTGTCAAAATAGCCCTCAACTTTCAATTTCCACAAATACATGATTCATGAAAAGGAAAATTAACATACATACGCTTCCCGACAGAATTATTAGTGATCCCCTTTTGTGAAGACTTGCACAATAGCAAAGCAATGAGCATAGAATGCGCTATAAGTTAGTGTGTCTATTTAAAGAAGACCCTGCTCCAACTTGGAGCCACCAACTCAATACCAATTTGTAGTTAAATGTTGCATGTTCAAAAAAACAAAATGCAATCTTTTTTTTAAATGTAGACAGCCACTCTTGAAATAAATTGCTCACAAACTGCATTGGGAATTCATAATACACCAATTTATGTTCCAATTTATGATGTTTTTTCTCAGAATTGTATGAATAGTCGAAGCAGATTGCACTCTGCATCATTTCCAAGTCATCTCTATTGTTCGAGAATAATTTGAATGTTTTCAAACAAACTTTTTAATGATAACGGTATGCTTTCATATAACTGCATCAGTCGAGTTAATGACACTTTTTTTTTTCATGCCACCTGATATATATGTAAATGACATAAAATGGCATTTTTCAAAAAGGTTGCCATTCAAGGCAAAACCACCATTGCATGAACAATTTGAACAACTTTCCTTTAGCCTGCATTATCTCCGGCCCAGTGCTTGCAAGGACACAATTTTGCTTTTTCATTAGTAGTCGTAACCTATAAGAAAGCAGCAAAGTTAGCACCCAGAAGAGAAACCTCGTGTTGTGAAGCATGTCTATACATAAATGGCGCTTGTTTGCTCTGTAAGTTAAATAACAAAGTCTGACAGCAGGCCGTGTTTGAAGCCCCTAGTGCAGAATGGAATATCAGCCGGCAGACATCAGCACTCCCATCACTTCGTCGTCTCCATTGCCACCAAGGACAATGATGCATGAAGTGAAATGAGTTCGGGATGTTTCACAATCATCCAAGGCATCTTAACATCATACTGGACACCATACAGATGGAAAATTACCACTTTTGTTGTTTTCTATCAAACAGCAGCTCACAAAGTGTACGTATGCCAGTCAGCAATTTTGGAACACTATGAAGTACCTGTTCACAGATCATGGCATGTTCAAATAGTTATCAACCCCCGTCCTGTTATAAGCTGATGTTTCCCTTGCCAGAATTTCCATCCAAGCGTTCATGTAGTCCAGCCAGTTGGCGTCCCCTTTTTCTGACCTTCCCTCGATTTCCACTATTTTGATATTCCCTGTCCAGCTTTGTCTGGATCTGCCGAGTGCTTACCAATGTGACCGCGTTTGCTTGTAACAGCGACAGTTTCGTCAGTAACAACCACTTCCAATTCCCTGTGTATGTCTCTCGATCCAAGGTCACTCTTTGTGTGGTTATGTTACTCCGGGTAAAGCCTCTGAAATTCAATTGTGCTCAAAACAGGCTTTGTTGGAAGATTGCCAAACCCAGATAGAAATAATTGTTATCACGAATTAAGAACAACTATGATGAAGCTCGGCAAGCTCAATTTTATACCCTGCATGTATTATGGAAGTAAATCAAAACATCCTGCAAGTATTAGAAACACAAAATACAGATGGGAGAT
Organism: Syngnathus scovelli; assembly: GCF_024217435.2. NCBI lineage: Eukaryota > Metazoa > Chordata > Actinopteri > Syngnathiformes > Syngnathidae > Syngnathus > Syngnathus scovelli. Next base: position 5,263,430 of record NC_090863.1, read on the forward strand.
GAGCTACATTGAGTCTTGTTGCCATTTGTCACGTGCAGAGTAGATGGAGCCTGACACGGGGTGAGAGACGGGCTACGCCCAGGACAGATTACCAGTCAATCACAGGTCTGGCCACCCAAGCGAAAGAGACAGATGATCTTTAAGAATTCACTCAAAAGTTTAGCCATCAGATGATGTCCTTATTACCCCCAAAGTCAAGTCATTTAGAGCAACGTGTATCTCCACTTGATTGACAAACTCGGCTTCAGGAATACAAACAGAGCAGATGGCGGAAGCCCTGCAAGGATGTGCTCGGGTAATTTGTGTCCACAGAGAGCCATCGTAGCCATCCAAAGGAGGAAAACTGACTTAGCTTTATTGTGAAAAATTCTTTCAGAACATTCTTCTGAAGGCGGATGAACAAAATTAGATTAAGCTGATGGAAAAGGTGTCGACGTTAATGCCTTGGCTCGTTAACACTGCGGGTTCTCCATGACCAAAATCTACCCACGGCCCACATGTGGCTACTATTACAAGAGGCCTTGCGGTTTTGTAAGCTGGTGACCTCCAACTGCTGTTATGAATCAAGCAGAAGGAAATGTCCTCCCAAAATGTTTATTTTGCCTTCGCTCTGCTGCCAGCAATTAAACGTCTTAATATGGTCTCGGAGTTCCTGTGAAACCCAGACCGTGTTTTGCTGGAAACATTAGTGCACAACATCTGGAACCATTGGGATTGGTTTTAATAGCGAGGTTTTACTCATCTTATTGGATTAAAAATTGAAACGAGTCTCTGTTTGTACATATAAGAGATGAGTATATATTGCTATGCTAATCAAGTGAATGAAAAAGAGAAAGACCAGCCTTACCTTTTTGAGGACACTTCTACATGTCGAGTTTCCTCAAGGTTGCTTGAGGACTAAATGTGTCACCTAAGATGGCACTTTTATGTTTGACATTTAAGATTTCCGTGGCCCTTGTCTCATTCCTCGGGGCGAGTCTGAAGTGGTCTTTAAAATGCAAAGCACATCTCCTTGTGGGAGAGAAGCAGCCGGACATTTTGGCAATGGAAAGTGGAGTTTTATGTAAGTCTAATCTTTTTGCTCAATTGCTTCAAGATGAGGTGAAGCAGCAATCGCTTCGCCACAATCAAAAAAATTCATAGCAGTCAATTAATCAGATTCAAAATTTTCTGCTAGTTTCCACGTCATCCAGCTAGTTTTTTGGAACTGTACTGCCCCTCAGCCAAAACCACACAAGATCGTAAGATTTGTATCCTTGGTTGTAATTGATGAAGACATTGACGTTGCATGGTCTTTCTGGCAATTTCCTTTTAGCCATATCCTAAGGAAAGCCAAACCTTGAAAGCTGCACTTGTGAAAATAGGACAGGAAAACAAGGATTGCAAAAGTGTCCAAGCAGCTCACGAGCCTGTACAGCATCAAGTGAGGCAACCCCGGAAGAGCCCCCCTCCCCAACCCCATCAGATATGCTCTGCTAGCAATCACAGCCCACCGAGTCACATGGAAAATGTCAGATAAACATCACGCTGGGAATAGGCTTACACTCCCATTTGGCAGTGTAAGTGCTTTAAGAATAGCACCAGAGATGAAGCTGCTTATTTTAAGTGACACCTGCAGTGTCCAGAGGTCAAATAAAACCTACAAGGTTAGACGAGACAAACCAGCGACCGCGGTACGGTGTGCCATGTCACTTGTTCTACCTCGTGTTGTTCTGCTGTCAACCTGTATTATGTACTCAGGCAAAATCTATGAGAAACACGAGAAGTGAAACCCAAGTAAGGCGCTTAGAGTTCTACAGCGAGAACATCGCATTAGAACCAAGTGCGGACTGCTCTCAATCATCCTATTCGCACCCTCGCGTCAGCGTTCACAAAAGCTTGTCGTAATTTCCTGCGAGACCGCACCAAACGCAGTTAGGAACAGCTCGGGCTTCAGGAAGGTATTATAAATCACACCAGGGCAGCTCTTAGATTTCATTTCTACTCAACGTTTTTCTCCACTCATCGACCGGAGGGAGAAAGTTTCCTGTGTAACATCTCCTGCTATGTCCTGACATATTCCACAACCCGGTTAGACTTACACCATCTCATCTCGCTTGATACGCTTAAAAAGCCATTTAATGGTTGAACATTAAACTTATTTCATTCACTGGACTATCGCAATCTTTACTGCGCTCCATGATAAGTTTAACAACCTTGAAATTCTTCAGAAAAACCTTTGACAATGAGAGTCTTTGGAAAGGGTATGTTTCAGAAGCTGACATGAACACAGCTCACAACTCTTGGTAAATAAAATGCTTTACTGTCAGCACTTGGATTGCAGTCCATTGAGCCGTATTTTTCCATCATGTGAAAGTCTGCAACCCATCGTATACTCCGCCACCTTTGTTTTTGGCCCAAAGCGACTCTGCGGTCAATGGAGTGCGTCTGAAGCTAGATGGTGGAGTCTGGTGTTTTGTTTTATTTGTTCCAAGCACAACGTCCAGTCGTGGTGGCATGGCTCTTGCCTTTAGCCTCGTGTTAAGGCCATCTCTTGCATTTTGTTGTAGCCAAAATTGAATGCAATCCCCCTCGCACAGTGGAGAAAATAGATGTGGCACCCGTTTCACTTTGTCTTATAACATTATTACAATCTCTGTGGGGATTGCCGTGCCACCTCTTCCGTCGCCTTCCTTGGCGGTCAAGGCGACCAAGAACGTTTGCCGGAGAGTGCTGTCAGGTCGTGACGGATCCAAGTTGTGGTGGTTTGCTGGCTGCGGCACTAAGGAGCGGTGTTTAATTAGCCCTGCTGCGCTGCTCCTGTTTATTTCCCCCGTGGCTCTGTGTGGCCAGAAAAAGAGAGACAGACAACACAAGACAAGACAATCATCATGCACACTTTAACACACAATAGAGACGTATAGCTTCTTCACAGAGATGGAACAACCGACACCCACATAAGACCAGACTATCCATCCATCCATTTTCTGAACCGCTTAGTCCCCACGGGGGTCGCGGGCGTGCCGGAGCCTATCCCAGCCGTCATCGGGCAGTAGGCGGGGGACACCCTGAACTGGTTGCCAGCCAATCGCAGGGCACACAGAGACAGACAACCAATCTCACTCACACTCACACCTAGGGACAATTTGGAGTCTTCAATCGGCCTACCAAGCATGTTTTTGGAATGTGGGAGGAAACCGGAGTGCCCGGAGAAAACCCACGCGGGCCCGGGGAGAACATGCAAACTCCACACAGGGAGGGCCGGAGGTGGAATCGAACCCGCACCCTCCTAACTGTGAGGCGGACGTGCTACCCAGTGCGCCACCGAGCCGCCTAGACCAGACTATACTTTGATATTTTCATTTTCTGGAAAATGTCATTCGTTGCAAGTTTGGCGAGGCTTCTAATAAGATCTATGATTATTATTTTGAGTTTCTACAGTAATAAGACTGTGATAGAAAGTTTTCACGACATCATTTTTAAAAAAATGTTTGCTTTTGGCTTTTCTTAGTTTTATGCTATACGATACAATTGGGTAATGACAGTCTTGTCAAGAGCTAAACGTGCACTGTACCAGCTAAGCACTTCTTCTGGCGTTGCGCTGCTCTGCATTTCATGTTAGCTTAGCGGTTAGCCTGAAGCCTGCAGCGACTCCTTGTTCACTTTTTGGTGTATCCATACCTGACAAGTGTAACTTATTTGCCACCATGAAGGTGACAATTTGTGAGTCAGATAAGCCGCAGTAGGATAATGCTTGGCTGCGGTAGCTAGCTAGTGTGTAAATTGTGGGAAACTATTTTCATAAATACAAATGACCTGATCTATCTGTCAGTTTTAGAAACCAAATGTCACCCTTGAGCACACATTTTTGCTACTGCGTCCTAAAAATCCATATTTTTTTGGTGTGTAATCGTAAGAAAATAAATATAATTGTACCTGCCTCTACCAGTAAGTATCTCCACCGTCAAAACAAAAGCCTTGTCGCAAGTTCCGTTAGATCTGTGAGTTTCTTGGTGTCCTTGAGGGCATCGAGTCTCTTTAAACATTAGCTGTTTGATTTAAGTGCGGCTCCAGTGAACTGGAAGAGAATTACTGTCGATCGCCCCTAGGTTTTTGTGTGGTGGCGAGAAGCTTCAAATCAACCAAATGGAGCAATAGGAGAAGACAGATATACCCGAGGACATGCTGTGAGACATTTACCTACAGTATTCGTCAACATTTTCCAAACAGCAACTCTTGCCTGCTGCTGCCGCTGCTTTAACTTTGTGCAAATCAAATTTGGAACACATGGCGGGTTTGAGATCAGTCCGACTACTCTGGCACTATCCAAACTGTGAAAGTAGGACTGGCACTCAAGCAAGTGTATGTCCTCTGCCAGTTCTTTCTTGTTACAAAAACATGATAGCCAGAACCAGCACTCTCGGTCCATGTGATAAGAACCCAGCCGCATCCTTTTTTGATGTTCAGGTTTATCCTCTAACAAAATACAAACGAGAAGGGGAATAAGCCACAAGAAGGATGTTTTTAGTATGTAATGTTGGACACAGACCAAAGGAGGAAGGACGTTGAGGATTTCTTTTGAGGCTCACGGTAGTGTAAATATGAGGGGCCCCCCTCGTCTCCATCTCCTGTGATTGAATCATCGGACTCACAAATCAGGTAGCCAACGGGGAGCTGGGCCAGCGGGGACGTAAAGGAGAAATATTTGCGTACGACGTTGCGAAGACTCCTGAGCATGGCAATGAGATGCACAAAGGCAGCTTTATTGACGTTATGAATGGCTTGTAGACAACCTCATTTGTCTGTCAGCGCGCACGCCTCAGTGGAAAAGATGGAGATTAGCGATGTAACCCTTTGCTTTCGCCGCCTTATATGGCCAGCTTTGGCGTTTCTCTCCCGACGCCTGTGAACGTGCATTAAGGAAGGTCCTCGGCTGTCGTGAAAGAAGCTTCTTGCTTTAGTGACTCGAACTGGAACACTTGGAGTAGGAATCTCGATCGATTACTGATGACACGCTTGATACATGATTTGATGAGGATGAAGGATTGTTGGATTTGTAGCTGCATATCAATTTAAACAATTAGGTAACCAGTTTGCAAATTAGAGGCGGATGTTTAGAATGATCAGCCACAGTCACACTAACAGCTGAGTCGTTTTGGATGCGCAATTATATCAGCAACACTCCCAGTGCTTCTTCATCTCCGTTTCTTGTCTGGCAAATAAGGCCTATTGTTCATTTCCGTTTTTTTTTTTTTTTTTTTTTTTTTGCCTCGCCAGAGTTCAGGACACGTGTGTTGGCAGGGGAACTGAGCCAAGTGTGAGCAAACAGTCTCAGCATGATCAAAGTCGCTGAGTAGATGAGATCACGGCGTACGGTGCCGAGTGAGGCGAGAAGTGAAGTTCTCCCAGCCCGCAGTTCCCCACATGAAATAGCGAGGCACGTCAGTCCGCACGTCTCGCTTTCAAGAGGACCAAAACCCGACAGCTGGAAAGGCCTCTCGTTTACTGAGGTGACTGCGTCGTTACTGTAGGTGCGAGACAAACGCAATGTCAGAATAAGACAGGCTAACAACCTCCGTACTGCGCCACATTCCAAATCTGCCACCTTGTGCATGATTAGCACATCTTTTCCCCTGCAGCGAGCGTTGCCGCTTCCTGTCGGAGGCAACAACTGTCATTAAACGCCGCAGGGAGCCAAAGTTCAGCAAACGCCGTCTGCGGCGGCCTTGCGACGAGCACAGACAGCAACATGCATAATTGCGGAGTGGGAATGAAAAGCAAGTGTTGTTGTTTACTACTCCGGGGCCCACTTTCCGTTGGTCCGATTTGGACAACCAGTAGATAACTATTACAGACAAATAAAGAAGTGGACATCGCAAAAAGGGCCATTTGCGACGTAGCCACCGCTGTCAACAATGTCGTAACGTCACCTTAAAATAACTACTTCATTACACACTGCAATAGCTGCGGTCTATAATTCTGCTGCTCCAGCCCCGACACCTCTGACGTTGGCTGTAAAATCGACCTCGAAAACCTCGCCGCAATTCCACCCGTACGCTCATGAGGGAATTCGGGCCTCTACATGCTGTAAATGCACACCCACCCATCATTTTTGGCTAGATGCTTTCCCTTCTGGATACAATTAAAATCCCACTCAGAAATACGGCACAGTGTTTCTATTAAATGTTTTTCGTGCACTACTGCCAACAGCTCTGCAGCGTTCTCCCTGCTAAGACGTCTCCTACTGAGTGGTCTGAAATACCCGTTTGATAATTCCTGAGCATCCATTACTTTGCATCCACAGCGCTAGCTAGCATACAATGGGCCCACTTGGTGTGTAGGCCCCCCACCACCATAAATCCGCTGTGCTTGGCTAATGGCACTCTTATCGTCAGTAGCGACACTTGAGGCTTCCAAGAATAGTATATAGTATGTTATATAGTATTTCCATCGAAGCTCCAGTGGGCTCGAACCTTTTTTGTCCATCTTACAATTATGTTAGCAATTTTAGAAACACTGACGCTTGTATGAATCATTATCTTTAGGCGCACTCTGGCGCGACGCTAATATCCTCATGAATAAACTCCAGACCTTCCATAGGAGAGCGTCAAACCCCCGCTCGCGTTTCGACGGCTCTCGTTGCACCTTGTTACGGAAGCGGGTCTTTGCCGTCTCACCTCTCGGCTCACCTGCGAGAATAAAAAAAAAGCAAATGGGCCTCGCTCGGGGTCAGGGTGGGAGGGTGCAACTGTCATAAAGCGGTGCTGCTCACAAGCATATCCAATTATATGTGCTTGCTTATATGCCGCTTTGCTCTGGTAACCAGCGCGTAACGTTATCATTACGCCGTGGACGTGAGCAATAACAGACATTAATGTTTACGGCGTCTGCCGTATTAAAAGATATGAAACTTAATGGTGATTCATGTTTTTTAAGCGTCAGTGCTTAATGGCAACGATGGGAAACAATACGTATTTTCTTCAACTAGCAGCTTGAATGGGTCTGTCGTTGCCATAGCGATGCCGCATCACCTATTGGAGCTGTGAAAATGGCCTTCAAAATTCACATTCACACTATAGGAAGAGTCTGGAACGTGCTAATTCAGGCACATTCTTTCTTGCTGCACTAAACGGACATAAATGTCGATCCATTTTGTCGTAAATATCCATGAACTGGATGTAGTTTGATGAAATACTTTACTTGATAGCCTCACTGAGGAAATAATCTGTGTGAATTTGATATTTGAAGGCAGCACATTTCAATAAAATTTTCAACAAAATATTCAAAGTTTTGCTTATGTGAAAAGTGACAAAGAAGTAACTGTCCCTTGTATTGTCCCTCAACTTGGATCAGGCTTTGTTGGAAGACACAAACAACTTTGTTGTGCTAATTTACTTTATTGCCATCAATATCAAGAATTTATATTTGAAAGTTAACTTATAGTCCCAAAAAGTTTTTTTTTTCCACTGTAGCTTCATTCAGACACTTGTGCAAAGACAATAACGCAAAGGGAACATGACACGGTCTTGTCATGTTTAGTTTAGTTACATTTAAACTAACTTTGTCCCCACATGATGACTTTTCTTCAGAGCTCATGATTAATTTGGACAGCAAACTAGAAAGGGGGCAATTTGGAAATCTCGTTCACGTAAGCGGTGTCATGTGCAGCATCCTCTTTGTTGCCTTGTTGAGAGAAAGCAAAGCAGGATGTTCTCATCCTGCAGTCTGAGCAAATTATTTGGATCTACCCCGTCATCCTTCCTCCACCTCAGCTTTGTAGGCGGCCCCTCTCAGAACGTCTCCCAGCGGAGTCCTCTCAAGTCAGGACGAGCCTGCGTCGGTTGCGCTCCTCTATCCTACCCACACGTATTCAAAGAAGTGCTTTTGTCTCAGCCAATCGGTCCTCCGGCAAGCCTTGGCAGCCAGAACAGCCTTTCAAACACAAAAGAAAGCAGTCCACCTTAATTCCGTCTTAGGGAGATGCAAGTCCCGCGCTTGGCAAATACAGAAACCCCTCCTCCTCCGCCTCCCACCTCTCGTTTCGAACTTCCCCACTCAGTCCTCCTCTCACGCTAGACGATCAAGCCTCAGAGGAAGAATTAAGTCAAGAGCCTGATGGGATTTTTTCCTTGGGCTGCCAAAGCCCGCATGGTTGCTGATGGAATGCAGCCCATAATTTCCACATCAATTTGGATTTGTGGCTGTGCCCAGTGCGCGATGCCCAGTCATTTGCTTACAGAGCCCCACTTACTGGGTTTAGGCAAATTCACAGTCATTGTTTCTTTGCTTAGATTAGAGTGGCATGTCGCGATAGCCTTGAAGCCGCCGTCTTCACCGTGAGTGGGCGTTTCCATTTGCTTCAACACAGTTTCATAAAGCATCTCCCGGCCGCATGTTTTTATTGACATGCAAATCACAACTCGGCGCGTTTTTGATATTGTCCTTAATAAGATGCGCCACTGATGCAATCTTTTGTGGACGCGCATTATTACCCCTGCGGCTTATGTTGTAATACACCAGAAGGCGTTGTGTCAGATATTCAGCCAAGGTAATTTCCAGAACGTGTACACAAATGTCATCCTCGATGAGGTTGCACCCAGTAGTCCAGAGATGATGATAGATGTCGCCAACAATCAACCACGAGCCTGTGCTAATCCCTTTCATAAAGTCATAACGATGCATGGAAAACCCAGTTGAAATCAATCAATCCATTTTCTCCTGCCATTTCATGGTATTTACATCTTGACGTGTTATCAGGACAGAGTAGGATTGTTTTAAGCGCTAAGTGAGGCTTTACTTAACATTTCCCATCCAAAATCTTGTACAGCTGAGTAGCTGTCTCCAAAGCACTTCGTCAGAACTCTCCACTCATTTGGAACGCGTCTTCAAACAACGTATCGTTGAAAGCAAAAGAGGCGCTCCGAAAGAGAAAATTCGCTGGCTTCCGCTCTTTCCTCTCTTATAAAGTGTGATTGATCACCGCGTTTGGCTATTAATGGCGGCGCAGCTCACATTGAGACGGAGGATAACAAGGTCACACCCCCCACCTATTTTGTGCCGGCAGGGAGGCGGATCCACCTCATGATTTTCACTCTTCTCAATCGACCAACCGCAGTCGCAAACGGGGGGAATACTCAAACCACATTGCGATGTTAGGATTCTTTCGAGAGCCTGGTTTTGCACATAACTGCTTAATGACTCGCTCCCAGCCAACGATAACCGAGGAATTATTGGCTTTGCATAGTCGCTTCTTGACTAATGTGCCTAAATGGCATCTCGGCGGTTCCCATTTAAGACGCTAATTGGCAGTAATGCTTGTCAAACCGCCGTGTGTTTTATTAAATTAACTATTGATCTTGGCCTCATATGCAACCGACGTCTCAGTCCATGGTCACCTTATTAATGTTTTCCCGCTGTGGTTTTAAAAAAATAAAAAATGTCGGCAACCCAAACATTCCTTCACTTAGATGTAGTTTGGAAATGGCAGCGTGCTCTATCAGGGTGTTGTTACATTTACAATCAAATAGTAAGGCGGCCAAAAAAAGTCATTTTGCTTTATAACGGGCGACTCCATAAATCGGCCCGCCTCAAGATTTCATCTTCAGCCGCAATAAAATGCAAACCTTGTTCTGTATCTTTCCCATCCACAAGAGAAATGCAAATGAGCCCAGCACTGCAGGTTAGCAGTAATGCCCACTGCGCCGCCTCAGAAATCTGCCCTGAGTGAAAATCTCTGCTCAAGACCGTAACCCGCTTGGAAATGTTTCCGCCACACAGAGCGAGCATCATCGCCACTCCTCACTCCAAATTAAGGGCGAGCCGTCAAATCCGGAGGAGAAGACATTTGTAGGAAAGAAAGATGAGTCAGCGTGGGGTGAAACTCATCCGACATCCTTTGCCGGCAATCCAAATGTGTTTTACACCTCCACAGTTAGCCAGGGCCCCGTCTCCCATTAGCATGAAAAAGCAATTTATTATAATGCGGGAATTCCGTCACTGGAGAGCAAAAGGGATTAGAGGCGTCTTATAATCGCTGTGTTTATCACTACTTAACAGTAGATGGCTGCTGAATGAACATGTCAGAGCTGACTAATGATTTTTGGAGATCCGTTATCCGTTGTCGAACGCAAACGGATGCTGTGAATGGAATGGCGTCTTCTTTGAGAAAGGAAGTGTGGCTCCGAGTTGGTGTTCTTTAAGACGACTGCACAATTTTGTTTCTCGTCACTCTTTGCCGCGGGCTACGTGTAGCCGTGCCTGACTACAATAGGCTCAGCAGACAGGAAAGAGCGGCCTACCCAGTGGCCTCTTTTCTCCCCCATGTGGACAATACACTAACCGTCCTTTTTTTTTTTGTCCTAGCAGTAGCGCATTGATCCAGGCTCGCCTCTAGCCTTAAGCGCATTTATTAACCACTGATCGCAAAGTCGCTGACCAGACCGCCTGAGACTAAAGTGACATTATTTGAGCTCATTGGAAGAAATTATCCATTGCTGAAAATGTGACCAAGGGATCTAAACCCTTAAAGACACGAGGGTGATGGGATGTCAAGCGTATAAAGCCATGAATAAATCTAAAAACACTCCAGGGATTCAATAGCCTTTCTTTTTCCTTAGTGCCACTTCACATATTTAGCTTATTTCAGCTCTGAATTAGATCATCTCACTCTTGATCCGCATTATACTCGATTGTTTTGATTGGTGTCCCTCAGGGCTCTTTCTCAGGGGACATTGCTTTCCACATTTTTAGATTCAATCGCTCATCCAAATGGGCTACAATCTCTACATACAGAGTGATTCATTAGTTTAGTGGCGTTGCAATTCCTGTGCTGTTCCGTTGGAAACGGGAGATGGTCTAGGATTCTGTGAGGGTGGCCAACACGTTGGCTTCATGCAGTCTACGAACCGTCTGTCATTGTTTTCCTTGGAGGGAGTTTTCTTTGCTTGTGTCAGCTCGTCTTTGCTCATGTGGGTTTCAGTCATTTATTATTTTTGTTGTTGTGGAGCTGCTCCAAATGTAAACTTCCTCAAGATAACTTCTGTGTTGAACTGGCACAACATTGTTGTGTCCTTTATTTTGCAGGCTCAAGTGAATGACAATTGTGTTGTCTTTTTTATTTCATTTCAGCTCAGCTGCTTAGTTATGCGGTGAATGATTGATCTGTATGCCAATTTTTTTGTGCTACAGGAGTGTGATGTACTCTTTCTGTTATTTGTATTGTGATGAATATTGGAAATGTCAGAATGAGGATTGAGAGAGGACAGGGACAGTCAGAGAGAGTAGAGAACAGAAAAGAACTAGAACAATAGCCGCATATCAGCAATATTAAAAAAAAAATCGGAATTCCATGAAGATATAATTTACTTTCTATTCTACCTGCAAGGATGATTTTCTTGACCTAATTTGATTCGAGCTGGGCTCCCTACAAGTACAGTCCTGGCGGTGGAATCTCGTCTGCCATCTAGTGGCCGACACTGCTATTACAACCTAAAACTGCTCCAACTACACGAAACGTTTTTCATCTGAAAACGTCCACTTAAGTCTACCAGCCTAAAGCTGGATTCACCTCGTACTGGATCTACTTTCTACTGCCGGATGTCATGATGGATTTCTGGTATCCCTCTGAGCTCTTTCCGAGAGCCTTGGGGTTACCCCCCCCCCCCCCCCCACACACACACACACACACACATCAAGTTGCTTCTCTTGTCACTGTTCTGTTATCTCACATCGTTACAAGCAGGGCTTAAACGTGCATTAGTGCTTGAACGTCATATGTTCCACGTTGTCAAGCTCAATCTCGGGAAGATAGCATTTCTCTGCCCTCCGGGGACAGATCGCCCTCTCGCCGACCTCATGACGACACCTCTGTTCTACCCTTTTGAGTCAGGCAACAGCCAGCTGTCCTTGTCCTTTCCACGTTACACCTGCAAGTCTCTCTGCCTCTGTTCTAAAAAGAAATCCGATCCGGGGAGCTTCACAAATCGTATAGGAACATAGATGAATAATCCATGAGGAATGTGAAGAAAAACTACAAGGCCGGTTTATATATCCCGTGCCCAATGCCATGACATCATTGCTGCATCATTCCTTGTTGTCGGGCAACGGCATCAGCTTCTTCCTGGAAAAGGTCGACAACCGGTTACACCAATGATTCTTTATCATTTACTGTCCAATCATGATGCAATCGCACAAACTACTACCTCGGCCTTTAAATCGACATTATTGGGATTCTTTGTATTCTTGTCACTGCAAGCTTTTGATTGCATGAACAATTCACGCATGAGATGCCACCGTCAGAGGAGAAATGCCTGAATCGCGCTGACGGCGCGGCCCAAAGTGACATTGAATAGACGAGCTGAAAATCTGCCATCCAGCCCTACGTGCATCATACCAAGCGAGCATCGTTGTCCCCTTGGGTGCCAAAACCGACGGCTTCTCTTTTTCCTCTCTCTGTCGTTCTGCGCTCACAGTGTCACATCTGTGTGGACTCCAGGGCTTGTTTATACAAGACTCTTTTAAATGAGACTGGACTGTTGTTTTGTAGCTTTTGCTGGTGATTTCTTTCTGGGGCGAGGAGGATAGGGGTGCTAGCGTTATCTACATATAGGCTCTGTATTTGCCGCGGCATTCAAGAGATGTAACTCACAAGAGGCTGTAAATCAAGACATCCCGATTCAGAACTTCGAACAAAAAACAAACACATGGAGGGAAATGAACACCATTGATCTGAGTAGAGTGACCGGGTCCAGACAGCAATAAATTAAAGACTGGCTGCGCCCAGCATGCCGGTGCTGTCATCCAGCCTACTTACTTATTCATTCAGTGGCGGCCTGCAGGGAGCCCACAAGAAAGATTGTTACCCCCCCCGCCCCCACACACACACACACACACACGCACCTCCATCGATAACCCGGCCAGCATCCGTCTTCCTAGGGCCCACCAAAGGTCAGCGGAATAACTTAGAGAGGTTTTTTTTTTTAGGAGGGCGTCACATTGTAGAGTATATTCTCATGTTTACCGACATAGTGTCCCCTGGTGGCTTTGAGACACTTGCTTACAAACACACACACGGGCGGGCACAGAGCGCTGAGCCAGGCTGACTTGCAATTCTGCAATGTGGTGAAAGCCATGTTCACAGTCGATAAAGGGGACCCGCGGGTGCTTGTTGGAACACCAATCCGCAGGCTTCTTCCTCAGACGATGTCTCGGGAGGACCATCGGGTTACAAGGTGACATCCTTATCTTTTTGGAGATTTTTTTTTTACTTCCACTAAAAGTGTGCGTGAGTCCAAGCAACAACAAAGCCACATTTCATCCACAAATGGCACATTCATTATTTTCCGTTATCACAGTGTCCGAGTTTTGTTTGTTGTTTTGTCTAAATGTGCATTTTGTAACTCAAAGACGTCCACATAAATTGGCAGATGAAACTGACGTGGTTCCCTTTCCACTTAATTAGCTTTGCAAATTATTTATTATGCATCACTATTTTTATCCGTTTGTCACTGGAAAGACAGCAATGTGCAAATGAGCAATTATTTCTGCCTCGCACGCCAAATAAGTCATTGCGACGACTATGCTGGCGTCTGTCAATGTCAATGATAATCCTCTGCGCGCATTGTTCTTTTAATTTCTAATCTAATATATTCCGCAGGGGCGGCCTCGTCACTTGCTCATTGTTAGAAATGAGATGTAACCCAGCGAAGAAAACATCAGATACAGAGCCATTGGAACCGCAAGATCAGTTTCCGTTTTTGTTGTATCCTGGAGACATTTCAGTTTCCGATCAAAAGATACATTTGAGACACAAATTCAAAAATCCATTTTATATTTTGTGGTATTTACATTGAGATTATTTTTGCGTCAGGAAGGACAACTGTGTTGAACATGTCAGTCATTCAATGTGGTGACATTTGACAGGGAAAATCTCATTTTAGTATTTTCTTCTGCATATATTTTGTCTCCTATATGCGTCGTGTTTTTTTTAATATTTGCGCAAATCATGAACGATTTTCAATGTCAGTGACGCTAATACTCCTCAAGCATTGTCCTTTTAATCTCTAATAGAATAAAGCCATGATGTCCTCTCCACTTTCTCAATGTTAACAAGTGTGCATGATGGCGGATGTGGATGTTGAGCGCCTTTATGTGCCCCCCCCCCAGGGGTGCTAATCCGTTCTGTGAAATTGAAGTGTGGTCCTGGGATGTAAGTTATTTTCCTCACCTGCGACGCTTTTTAAGAGGCGACTGCTCGATGTGACTGACCTCCTTCAAGCAATCTTGACATCCGCATGAGCGAGCCCCATGTGGGACATACGGCTCTTGAAATACCTGCCGCCGAGTCGTATATGATGGACAATACAAGTGCCGTCATTGCCATGGCGACGCATCATCACCTTCTGGACCAGCTGGGACATCGTAGCCGTTAGCGTAGGTGCTAACTTTCAAAGTGCCTGTAATGGCTTTCAGGGTCATCTTGAATCAATCAGTAATTTGTTTATACAAGGAAAGTGAGGGAACGTGGCTGATGAGAACAGGTGGAAACCAAAACCAAATCAAAATATGAAGAAAGTATGCAGGGAATATACTCCGAAACAACATCTCAACAAAAATACAGACGATGATGGTCGTTTTTATTAAACGCGAAGGCTCCAATGTGTGACGGGGACCCGGATAAATTCTCTGTGCGGCCATTCCCACATGGACACACTTATCATTCCGTTCCACATCCCCGCTCCCCCCCTCCCCCCCAGGGGCCTCCGTGCACATGTGCCTTACAGGCAACTTTGTATTTTTCTTCATTTTGAAGTCAAGTACAATCTGACCTACTGTTCTTTACGGGGGAGATGCGTGCAGTCACACAGCTTTCACCTTGGCCGCCAGAACATTGTTGTTTTGATCCTTAGATTAGAAACAATTTTTCCGAGATGCAAAAAAAAAAAAAAAAAAAAAAGAAATAAAAAGAGGTAATGGTGTTAAAGCAACACCTCTGATTGCGGGGGTGGGATGAAGGACTCACACAGAGTACTTTGTATCAATGCAGGTGCATGTGTGTGTGCGTGTGTACAGAACAAAAACTCCAAAGTGTTGTTGAATACAAAAGAATCAACAGGACATTTTTGAGCTCCAAAACTGGACTTTTATTTGAATAGTTTGGGTAAGAGAGCGATAATTAGTTGAGCAGAACAAAATGCGTTTCCACACAGCTCAAGTCCAAAATGTTTTTCCACTATTAAAGCTCAGCTTTAATAATCAGTGCCTTGCATGTCACACACACACCCCCACCCACACTTTTCTTGGGGGGTACAAATTCAACAGTTGTGCTAACGAGACAACAATTTTTTTCAATTTTTCAAATTATAGTTATACAAAAGCTCTCAACTTTTACACACTGTCAACCAGATTTTTTTTCTCCAACTTGTAAATAAACTTGGGGAACATCATTTTTTTTCTTCCCTCCATTTTGTCATCATGAAAAGATCAAAACATGCAAAAAGAATTTTCATTTTTGATGTCCAAATGAAACATTTACAGGTTTTGGAACTTTTTGCACTTGTTTATAGTATACTACACCCAAAGAAAAGATGAAAAGAAACCAACAAAACAATATGTACACACATCTTTTTACAGTGAAGAAAAAGTCCCAAAAATCTGATGACTAAGGCAAATGAAGTTGATCAGTGAACATTGATCAGAACAGTTTTTTTTTGTTGTTGTTTTCTGTCAAATACTGTACTACATCACTCCAGAAAAAAAAGAAATCTGCTACAAAATTGTGATTCATAACTCCCTTTTCGCTGCGACCAGCTGCGTACCTGTCCAATTTTCGTGGACAAGTCTCGCATACTCAACAGTGCTGCCCTTCGTGGTTCTCGCCATCCGGGTCGACAGATGATCCTTCATTAAATAAACCTTCACAAACAAATGGAAAGAAAGAAAGGAAAAAAAAAAAAACGGGAGTGATCGAAGCGTATCAGTGTCACATACTTTGCTTTGAAATCCTCCCCCCCCCACCCCCGGAAAAAAAATCAGTACCATTAAAGCCTTGAACATAAAACTAATCATTTCGGTCCAAAAGAAACGTACAAAAAGGCACATTATATCCCAGTGCTTCTGTACTGTGAAGTTCAAGTGTAACTGAGCGCATTCAATACCCACAACAGTCTTGAATGGTGTGAACGTCCACCGGCGTCGCCCACAAGCATTATGTACGCGGAGACTACAACAATAAGCCGAGTTGGTTGGTTGGTTCTTTTTTTTTTTGTTTGGTTTTTTTTCTGAAAAAAAATCTCTGCATTCTTTTTTTCTTTCTTTTCCATTGCAAAATGTCCAACTCCATCCACAAGGAATCTTTCCTTCATTTTGTCGTCGTCTTCCGGTGTCCTAGTTCGTGTCTTAGTCATCGCTCCCGCCGTACATGTCCGCCAATTTTCTGAAGCGAGGTCCCCAGTCGTTGAGGTAATCGTAGTCCTGGTCGCCCCCGCTGCTGGACGAGTTGAGCGAGCTCAGCGAGCCGGCGGTGGAGCCGCTGCCCTCATAGTCGAACACCAGCAGAGAATCGTAAGGCGGGGCGGTGGGGTCGTTGTCGGCTGCCTTCAGGCCCTGCGGGGAGGGGAACCAAAACGGGAATCAAAATCTATCCAGATAACTGTTCCTAATTTTTTTTATTTTGGCTTTGCGTGGTAATTATTAGACAACATGAAGAAAAAAAAACTTAACGGCTCTTAATATTGTTACTGGTATCGGGCACAATCTTTTTTACCTCCAAAAACAAAATGGTTTGCTTGAACAACTAGTGCAAGCTCAAAGTTAAGGCTCATTGAACCGAAAATTCTTCTTCTACTCGACGTGGAAGATTTATAGTCGTTGTTTAAGATGTGGGTGTGTTTGCGATTGTTTTGCTTCCTTTCTAGTCATGCACTTGTAAATTCCAGTCTTGGAGACCCGAAATGTCTTCTTCATCCCACAGTGAGCGCAGAGCTCGGCCGCACTCTCTTGATCTTCGGGAGATTTGCGAGCGTGTGCCGGCGATACCTTGTCATCTTTAATCTAGATAGCAATCTGAAGCTCATGAATAAATACTCGCAGAGAGCATCGAGCACATCTGTGGCTCGTGCAAAAATGAGAATGTGTTTGTCACGCACGCGCGCCTTTATCTCGCGGTCGGCTTTGAAAGATGGCCCTCGACATTCCCAGAAATCTCCATTGCGCCGTGAGAGCTCCTCGCTATTGATTTTCAAGACTTCCAACCCCCAGGGGTGCTCCAAAGACCTGATGGATCACTAATGTAGGCGTCAACACGAGCTTTGGCTTTCGCCGACCACTTCGGCTATGCTCCCCGTCGTTGCCACCTCCCAACCAACAAATGGATGAAAGAGTTGGAGCAAATGGATTCCGACAGAGCAGCCCTCACGTGGCAGGCCGGGAAAGCATTTGCGGTGCTGTTTCCAAAAAGAGACAGATTGATTTAAAGTGTCTAGACAATAGGCAATTACTTCCCACTTGTTAGCCATTGTCAAGTGTTTGCTGCGGGCCTGATAATCTGGAGGGGAATATTACACATAAATCGTTCATTACAATTACAAGCGTAATTGCTCCGCCGGTTACAGCCCACCGCTGCCCTGTTTGCGGCCAAAACGCTACGGGCAGCTTTAGAAGGTTAGACCATCACCATTTGATCTTGGCACACACAGCCATCCACTTGTTGGCCTGAGTCATCTCGGATGTGCCCGCTTTACTGGCATGTCCTGCGCCAGCTAGCGTGACGGCTAATCAAGAAATAGCAAAGCACGCTTAGGGAGTTGATCTATCTATCATCTATCACAGAAGTGAGAATGACAAATGGTTCCCACTGCGCTTATTAGGAGGGTGGTTCGATCCGAGCCCTGCCTTTTGTTTTTTCAAATTGAAGATTCTGGATTATCGTTAATTTGGCATTGTTGTTTTTTTGCCATCAATCCCAACTCGAGACGGTTAAAACGGGGGTAAAGAGGAAGACTCTCGTTTATCTATTGAATGATCAAGAATCAGTGGTTCTTCCTTAGGTTACTAGATTGTAATCAAGATCAAGTAGTCATAGGGGTCGATTCTGATTTATGGTTCGGATTCTGGATTATTGGATTCTAGAGATTATCTGATGTCTTGATCGTTCCAAAATACGGGTCAAGATAGACTCGTTCATCTATGGAGAGCTACTAATCGGTGGAACTCGCTCTAATCATGCCCGTGTCATTGAATGAACGGTTGGGATTCCGAATAAGTGGGGACCTAATTGTGCTTGACAGATGCCTTAAAATCTTGCAATGTACGAGTTTTTGTTTTTTTTAGTGACAGTGGAATCTGGGACACAAAAAAAGCCATCATTCTCAGGCACACAGCTTTTCTGGGTCGCCACTTGCTGTGACGGCGAGGTCTTGTGAGGATTCGGCAAAATGAAAACGTGGCGGAGATTGTCATCTATCGGAAAACATCGCTTTTCTCGCTTACGAGGTGCATCGGCGATGCGACGTAAACGACAGGTGTGAGAGATGGATAGCCAGACGGCGGCGTGCTCATCTACAAACAGTTGCCGTCCGGAAAGTCGGCGCGTGTTCCGTTTATAATGCTGTGAAAGTCCCGTCTTTTGGAGCTGGTGAAAAATACATGACTGCTCTTTTCATTTGACATTCTCCCTTCAAGATGGAGTCAAAGACGGCCTCGGGCACTCTCGCTATGTATTTTATTCTCTCGCTCTTCTGACACATCTACTTCTGTAGCGGGAAGAATAATCATTATATCGAAGTGTGTTAGCATCATGTTCCCTTCTTCCTTTTTACATGTTTAAGTAGACATGTGCAAGACGCGCAAACTTTATTCTTTGGTGCGGGAGAACAATCGGAATGATATTAATTGATTCCGTTTGAGGTCGATTTTCTCCCGAGTCGGCATCATGCGGAGTTGTATAAACCAAATTGTTTTTCAGAAAGTTCCATGAAAAATTCAGCCTTTGGTTCATTTCATTATGCAGCCCTGGGATTGGATTTGCTGCTGCAGCTAAACAGTCCATCTTCTCAATAACAAAAAAAAATTGAGATCTTGTATTATTTTAGCCACTCTTACGAAGATCCCATAATACAGCACTTTAGAAAACAACACTCAATATATCCCAAAATATTAAATATGTTAAGAAGCAAAACCGATTTCATCGCATTTATTCATAAAATTGGCCCACGTGGCCTGATCAGGCCAGCATTAGCGAACAGTGACACGGCGGCCCCTGCCAGCGGGCCTCGGCTAATGTCGGAACTTGATGTAAATGCTCGACGAACTGGATTAAAGAACAGAGCTAGCTGTTTGTGACCAGCAGGTCATGCGTTGCCCACACGGGAGAGGCGACGTTCTCCGGGCGCGTCAGAAAATGCCATCTGGTACGGGCAGCCTTTTGTTTTTTATTTTTACCTCATTGATGAAGTCTCCGATGTCTCCGGGGTGGGGGGCGGCAGACCTTATGGGGTACTGCGGCTCGGGGTGAAGGGGTCTCTCATCGAGACGTCGGATCCCTACGGGCTTGATGGTGTCGGGTTCCAGCGTGTCGGGCTGCTGGAGCTGACTCAGGTCATAATCCTACGGAAGGAATGAAGGGACGAGGGACTGCGTCAACGAGATGTGTGATAAAACTGCCGATCGTGCGACTGGTGTAATAGAGCTTTCGGAAAGTGTGAAAACATCAAGACACGTCATGCGAATGTGCCGAGGCCACGGGAAGTGTAGACTCTAATCAATAGCCAGACGCGGTACGCATAAACCACGGCTAATCCTATTAACATTACCAAGGCAACGCTAACTCATGGCCGGGAGAGGGAGCGAATGGCCGGATGGTATCAGCGCCTACCTAATAAGTGTACGGGATGGATGCTCCCTATCCCTAATCTGTCCATCTCTAATATCCCCTTTCGATAGCGGTGTCTTTGCTCGGTCACTGCACAAGTACGTACTTGGGAGCGTCTTGCCCCCGGTGTGATGAATACATGAAAAGGACACCCACGCATCAACAGTATTATATCTTGTCTGACTGGATCGTGCCGACTTAGTTAAATTAAAAACACCTTGAGGCCATGAATATAAAACAAACAAGTGACTAACGCTAGGTACTGTGTTAACTGAGCGCTTGTTCTTGTGTCATGCAAATGAGTCCCTCGCACGTAACCAATGATTACTTCTGATTATTTAGTTTCGGGGTGGGAACCTTTTTATTTTTTTACAAAACCATGAATCTTAAAAGATCCTAGTAGGAGTTACATACTTACTTAATCCATCAATTAGCACATAGTTGTAAGAATGACCCCGCTACCAATCTGTTAAGCGCATGCCGATGCGGCCCTAACGGTCTAATCGTCCATTTTGTCCGAGTTCAACTTGATCATCCGTCTGCCTGTGATAGCGACGGCTTCACAGCGCTGCTGCAGCGGCAGCTCAAATCATACACCGTGAGAGCACCGAATGGACTGACACTTCAATTTCCTCCCTGGTGGGAGATAGGGAGAACAGAGGTGGGTATTATACAGACCACAGCGCCAGGAAAGTCAGGTCCATTTTTTTTTCCCCAGCCAATACTGACTCCATGGACAGCAAAGTCAAGGCCATTTTATCCCGCTGTCCTCTGTGCTATTTAGAATAGAAGCTTGTTCACTCTCAATAAAATGCCGCTTGGACTTAATTTGCTTTTGAGCAGCGTTACTTTCCTTTTCGACATGTCCCGCTCGACAAAGTTTGCGCTTTTTATGTGTGGACATAAATACACAGGAGGACGCTTCCTCCCTTTCCGCCCGCAGATGTTTTGCCAGTCTTGTTCTTATTGTTACCTTACACAGAGCTTCATTATTGGTGCACAGCAGATGCCTGTCTCCAAATGACATCAGCGCACCAATTACAAGTCTCCAAGGCTAATTTGCCGCCGTGTCGGGTCAGAGCGAGGTCTCCCGCTTATTTGTGCAATATGCGAGCCTCTGCCGCACTTCAGCTGGCGAAAGAATAGCCTATGTGGGATAACGCTGCCTTATTTTTTTTCCCCCCGTGAGCCGATTCCGTTGTGCTAACAAGAGGTCATTAGGAAAATTGAATTTGTGTCGCTACATGCCTGATCAGCGCGCCGAGATGCGGGGATGCGACTTTATTTATGCCTCTGGCGTTTGTTCAGGATGCGAGTCTTTGGGATGTAAAGTGAAAAGCACATGTCCAATATTTTCACAAGCAAGTGGACCGTCGGGTTTGTATTATTGATTCGACTGTCCTGCCCTTATGCAGAACCTTGACAGCTGAATTGTCTCTCCTGTTCAAGTAACTGAATAGTTCATTTGATTGACAGCCTCAAAATATTTGGCACGGTATTGTAATAATTCGAGACTTAATGTTTTCAGACCTTGGCTTGGAGACATTTTCTATGACCGCAAAGCAGTCTTAGTCATCCTTAGCAGTCTGAATTTTCTATTGAAATAACTGATTGCTTGGCAAAAAAGTGCTTCCAGGGCTTTTCAAATAATCCAGTTTCACCAGAGGTTTTACTCTGCGTGTGTGTTCGCGAGTGTGTGTCACATCGTTTCCTACCTGATCCTCTTCTCCGCCGCCTTCCTCATCATACTTGAGAATGTTGTCTCTCACGTCATCCTCGGGATCAATGAGGAGTTGCTTAGCCTGGCGTTCTTTATCGCGGCGCTTCATCCAAACCACAAAGAGTAGCACCAGAACTGCGAGACGCACACACAAGCGCGGCGTCGTATTACAAAATGGAACCGCGCTCATATTTTGCTCATTCGCATGTAATCGGATCCCGCGTATTAGCTTTTCAGGTCGGATGTAGACGACTATATATTTGTTTGATAATCCCGCGCTAATCTAATCATCATCGGGATCGTGTTTAGCCGCTGTGCTAATCTGCGACGACGCTCACCGAGGAGGATGATGATGCACAGCAGGATGGCGATGATGGCGCCCGTGCCCAGTCCGGCGGCCATGATGTGCTGCTGGTCGGTACAGTCGCCGTTGATGTCGCACTGGCACACTTTGACCCGCAGGTGGGAGGTGTTGAACAAGGGCGGGTTCCCGGAGTCGGTGATGATGATGGGCAGCTCGTAAATGCCGCTGTCGAGGAAACCGATCCTCAGGCGTAACTGAGCGTAGTCGCCTGCAAAAAGAAGCCAGGATGACGTACGTCCAAGTGCGTTCTTGTTTGGGTCATGATCATCGTTGCACATTTTATAACAGTGTTGATTGTTGAGCTGCGCTCCAGGCCACTATTTGCAGATATACATATGATAAATTCCAACTTGCATTAGCTTATAAAGTCCAAAACAAGGATTTTCAATTTGAGGCTCGCCAATCGAGTGAATGACATTGGATCATGCTGCTTAAGCTTAAAACTCCTCGCTGCGATCATCCAAAAGGTATTACCCAATGAAGATAGTCTCTATTCATAGCATATTTTGGGTGGTTTTTTTTTGTAAACATTACAGGGATTACTTCATTTAGTGTGCGGTTAGTGTTAGACTACAAATCCTGTGTCTGCTTTGTAACATGTAAAACAAAGTGTCCGGAGTCATTCCTACCACTGATTCTGGTGACGGTCCAGTTCCTCTTAACATCGACAGGCATGTTAGCCAACTCGAAGGCAAACGGCCCAGCATTGGGCATCAAGTCGCCGTCGATGGCCGTGATGTTGATGGCGTTGGGCTCGGGTTTCTCACATATTTCTACTTCCTGGGGGAACACCGTCGGGGCGTTGTCGTTGATGTCTATCAGGTAGATCTGCAGGGTGCCCGTGCCAGTTGCCGGAGGGTTGCCTGCACCGCCCCAAAACACACACAAATATTGGCGGAAATCTTGAACGTTGTTTGCGGAATCATGGTGCGGTGGGCCGAGAAGAAGAGGCGATTGTTGTGTCTCCGAAGCAGATATGTGCTCCTCCGGTGGGAATGGCCCCATCCAAAGTGCATACTGATTGAAGAAACTAATCTCAAGCGAGGCGTCAGACAGAAAGAGTGCGGTATTAGAACATTTGGATAGTGTGAGGGGAGAGAACGAACGTCTTCCTGACCGAGGACATGGGATGGGAATACTAAAGCAGCAAAACAGAGGCCACTGTCGCTCCTCTCAGGCTCCTCTATGTATTCACTGCGCTAAGAGCCTTCTTTAGCATTCAGGCCACGCTCAAAGGAGCTAGTCATCCAGACCTGACCCATTAACACTGAGAAACCTCTTTACCGGCAAAGTTTTAAGCCTGTTGGCCTACGACGCTATGCTCTGAAGAACAGGGTAAACCCGAACAGAGGCAAGGCCTCTTCAGGGAATTGGCAAATGTATCCATGGTTCTCAGATTGTTAACCTACTGGCCTTAAGTTGAAAGGCTGTCAGCGGTTGGCCTTCAGGCACGGTGGATTTTTGTTGTCGTCACACAAGTCGCTCAATTAAACATCTATCCTCCGAAATGGCATCTCTTTCTGACAGAAGTGGCGAAACCACGAAAGGACCTTGGCAATACAAAGATTACCTACCGTTGTCAGTGGCCAGGAATGTGGCATTGTACATGTTGTTCTTCACAAAAGGCGATTCTCTGTCCAAAACCGCCATTGTTGTCACTCTACCGTTGCTGGGATCGATCCTCAGCCAGTTGGCCGGATCCGACAGTTTTGTGTAGCTGATGAAAGACAAAACACAGTCGTAATCACGTCATTCAACTTCGACTATCGACGGCCTGCTTTAGTTTTGCGCACATCGTCTCTTTTGTGCACCTTCAGATGCTCAAATGAGCGAGCTGAAATGAGGACCGATGATAACCGACGCAGCCCGGCTAACGTCATATCTGATCATGAATATTCACTTATGGGAGCCATTAGCGTCAACCGGTGCCGTTGCTCATTATTGGGTGTGATTTAAACGAAGTAAGAACAAAGTCTGCGTTGCTCTGTTTTAACCTCCTACCGGATAGTCTGCTGCATGTAGCGATCAGGGTCCTGCGCCGTGAAGGTGGTCAGCATGAAGCCCGCCGGCTTTCCCTCTTCCAGTTTAATCAGTTTGGGGTTGGGATCGAAGTAGGGGCTCTCGTTAACGTCGAGCACCCGTATGGTGACGGTGGCGGTGGACTGACGGGGAGAGTGGATGCCTCTGACGAGGGGCACCTCGTTCTTCACCTCCACTGTCAGCACGTACACTCTGTTCATTTCATAGTCAAGAGGCTGCGAAAACACAGGGGACACGGGGATTGCCAGGCTCACGTTATCATGTGAAATACATATGTTCGGGGGAAGGTGGGTTAAATGCTTGAAAATGGTGTGAGGGTAACGAAGCAAATTAAAACGTTTTCCATTCCTCCTCCCTCAAAATCTTTCCTGTGAAAGGAACCCACAATAGAAAGCAGCAAGGCCGCCAGCTTCTTATTAATGACCTTCTTCTGTTTGACATACAAATGAGGAGACACGACTCAAATTAATCTGGCTGATAAACAAGTATTATTATGCTCCTGTTTGTATTGTTGCTAGATGCATTCATTCCTTGATTGCTACAGTACATAATAATAAAAAGACATTCCTGTATCCACCATAAGTGTGGATTCTCAACCGGTGGGCCACGGTCAGCCACTCTGGAGAACACCATTTTGTTGAATTGGAAAAATATCCAGAGTCCCCATGGGAACGTAATTGGTAAGGTTTGCAAAGGTGACCTTACCTTGACAACCGTCACCAGGCCCTCATTATTGGTGGGATCAGTCGGCACGGAGAACCTGCCGGTGGGGTCGCCTCCGGTGATTTTGTAGACGGCGTTCCAGGCTTGAGTGTTGGGTTCGTCCTTGTCAGTCACCGTCAGGTTGGCCACGATCACGTTTACGCGGTTTTCGTGCACCTCGCCGAAAAACTGCACCAAAAAATCAGGAGGTAGATATCGTCAGTAATGCTTATCGTGGTCATTTCGTCGTCCGTCGTCATTTCATTTCTAAGTGCTTTTTGCGCTGCACTAACGGGCATTGCATATCCACGGCGGGCTGAATGGACGGTGCGGCCCGAATAGGTGTCCACAACTTACCGTGTCAGCCGTGAACTCTGGCGGGTTGTCATTGATGTCGGTGATTCTGATGACGGCGGTGGCTGTGTTGGAGAGGCCGTACATGAGGTTGCCCTCTGTGTCAGTGGCCTGGATGATCAGTGTGTACTGAGACACTTTCTGTAGTGGCAAAGGGGGAATGGGTCAAGAATCATACCGTCAAGATTGTGTATAAGATTGAACTATTGCAATGTAGAGTCCAACACCCCAAATGTAATACAGTTGGCAGTTTGACTAAAGGTTTCTGCCTCAGAAGCCCACCCTTGATATTAATTCCCTTCATTCATTCCTACAGATTCTCATTTCCCGTGAGAGGATGCGTCACCGTGTTATTTTGACAGTGATTCAATTCACGAGTTTCATACAATTTTCATGATGGCAACAGCTTTGACTCTCTACAAAAACAATCCCAACAAAGAAGAGATTTTCTTTGGTCCCGCTATAATTGAATTAACAGTCAATTGATAATATAGATTGTGCGGATTTTTATCGCGGGCCTCAAGCAGGCTGACGAGGCGGCACGGAATTATAAACAGTAAAAAATGGCTTTCTTATATTTCCTTTCCTAATATTGATGTATTCCTCGGGGAGGCAAAGAGAGAGTTGCACCGCTGCTACACTTTACTGTACACCGGCTCGAAGTTGACAAATGACTATTTCCACATTAACACTTATTCGGGTGATGGACTAGTCACTCGGTAATGAGAATAGGGCAAATTACTTTCACGGTGGCGACTGTCGCACATAAAACGTCGGCCCCAAGGTGGAAGTGATTGAGCAGCGAGCCAGCCAGATTGCCCTCGCTAGGATTACATCAACCGGTATGTGCTTTATATTTCATTTTATTTATTTCCTCCCACAGCTCTGTGAGCCAATTAGGGGGAAAGGTGGTTG
Organism: Syngnathus scovelli; assembly: GCF_024217435.2. Taxonomy (NCBI): domain Eukaryota; kingdom Metazoa; phylum Chordata; class Actinopteri; order Syngnathiformes; family Syngnathidae; genus Syngnathus; species Syngnathus scovelli. The sequence continues at coordinate 5,289,371 of NC_090863.1, forward strand.
TTTACAGCACAAAGGAAGATAAGTAAAAGACGTGCACTTTGGAAATGAGGACAGAGAATGGAAGGGGAGGGGATTATTAAGATGATCAGCGAAGCGTGCAACATTCTTGTCGGATTAAACGCGTGTGGAAAAAGCCTTGGCCGACTCGACTTGTAATTTACGTGGTAATCAGCAAACGTACTTTGGCTCATTGGCTCCATTACCAAACATGCCCAAGTTGTGATTGCCATCATATTTAACAAACACTTGGCTCATTTATGTAGAAACTGTTGGGTTGATAGATCAACAGACATTGTAAAATTCTAATGAAAACAATGCATCCAGACTTTGGAAATAACCACAACCAAATGAGCGGCGAGGATCTTGTAATGCCACTTTCATCCTGTGGAGGCAACAGCGTGTTGCTGGAGTGCTCGCAGAGGTCATGTTTTATTTCACAGGCCTACACATCCCGCAAAGTCGCTGTGAAGAAAACAAAAAAAGCTACCCACCTCTCTGTCCAAGCCTGCTGCCACAGTAATGATGCTTCCTGTTTTATTATTAATGGTGAACATGTTGGATGTAGGACTCTCTGGGTTCTGAGACAAGATCCTGTAGCGGACCATGCCATTAACCGTTTTGGGGTCGTCTTTGTCCATCGCCGTTACCGTCATGACAAACGTGCCTTTTGGACAGGAAGACGACGACGTGTTTTCAACGTAAGTCGATGCGACGAGGGGATCGGGTATTTGGATATATCCTGTTGACGTTACCTGGCTTGGAGCCCTCCGGGACGGTGCCGTTCCAGATGGGGTAGTCGAATTCGGGCCTGTTGTCGTTCAGGTCAATGACATTGATCACAATGTCAACGGGGTTTTCCACCTGGTTGCCGTTCAGGTCCACCGCGTGCGCTCTCAGCTGAAGAGAAGACAAAGCCACACTTGAATTGGACAGGAAGACTATCTTTATTGATGATTTCTTGGCAAAGCTGCTTCTTGAGTTATGATTGTTGTATTCAATATAACGTCGCAATATAACACATGATGAAAACGCGCTTTCCAGGCCCATTGAATATTTTTAGCTCCCCAGTTTAGCTTTCAAAGTAATAAGTCAGTAAGTGCCTTTCACAGATCACACACTCGAGTGTTGGCTAAGTCGCTTATCCAATGATCTTCAAGGTTCTCATTTAGCCATGGTTCCTTCTCGTGCACATACAAAAAGGCTATTTTAAAAGTTTATTGCAATGTCAAAGAGCCACTGCAGTCGAGCGCAGTCTTTTAAAGCCGAGGATTATCTTAATGTATCTAACACACACACACACATGCATGCACACGCACACCCACATGCAAAATCCTCTAAATTCTCAGACGGATAAATCCAGTTCTCTGAGTGCCACGTCACGCCACAAGTCTTTATTGAGTCTGAGCCGAGTGTTTAGGCTACGCATGACCCTGGAGCACATAGCGACCCGAGGCAAAGTACAACACTGCCAGGGAGAGAACAAATAGCCAGATCATAAGGAAATCATTAGGGCTTGACTTACATGGTAGTTGGGAATATACTCTCTATCCAGCGGCTCGTTAACCGAGAGCTCTCCGGAGATTGGGTCGATGAGGAAGATGCCGGTGGGAGGTTGGTCAGCGCCGGGGCCCGTCACGCTGTATCGCAGGGATCGGTTCTTGTCGTTGTCCGAGCGGATCTGCGGGTGGGATGATTAATTACAACTATGGTAATGTCGCCAATACCGTGGTTTTGAAGCACATGTAACATTTCTAAAACTAATCATTGAATTAAAAAAAAGTCAACAAGTGTCATCTATTGGGAAACTGCTGCAGAGATTGAATGTACACAAAAGATTTCAGAATCATCTCATTTTTAGCATTCTCAGTCCTTGATTGTTTGGTGGTTGTTCAAATCTGTATCGTGTTTATAGTGAAGGTCAAAATCGTTCTACAGGAAATGTATTCAATTTCATGACGATTGGTAAGCCAAGCCCGCATATCCGAAGCTCGAGCCAGCAACTCTATTACATATGCTAATAGCGTCGTGTAGCTTGAGCGTCTTATTGACAATCGCGAGGATAATATTGATTTATGTGCGGTATTGAAATTCTGCCTGGACGAGGATATTTCTTTCACGTTGCTGTTGTTGTAAATTGAGAGCCTCTGCACCTTCTTCTTGGTCCACGCTGAGCATCTCATTTCCTGCTGACAATATTACCCACTAAGCTCAGAAACATCCTATTTAATGTGTCTTGCATTAATATAATCTGTACAAAATGTGTGTAGAGGACCTGATAAGAGATTCCATTTAATACATTGAAAAGGATCTCCTTAACTGGCCTGAGGAGCGCTTGTCCTTTGACAGCCGCCCTCAGCGAGGCTCAACCGCGACACTTGTCAATAAAAAGAAGTTGAACGTATCCTTGAGTCGCGATAAAAGCGCGACGTAATACAGTAGCTAAGGAAATACGTGCTCGCTGCCATCGAGTTCAGTGTGGCCCTTAAGAACGAAAAAAGGCAAGGGGCGGTGTGACGGGGTGCGACCTTCAGCAAAGAGGTGTAAATAAACACTTTCTTCGTCTCATGCCTGTGACCTTCTGGGTGGAAACTACGAGCATGGTTGGGGGGGCTACGAGGTTGTTGTAGCAAGCGCAGAAACATTTTTGCTCAATATATGAGTGGAGTATGATTGTTTGGGGGGGGGGGGGCACAGGAGGGGGAGCTTACCCGAACAAGCTCTTGTGGGAATGGACCTCGTGAGTTCTCAGCAACATTGATTGAGGGAATGACCCAGTCTCTCTTCATGCGTTTCAGCTGGCTGTCAGAGTTCCGTGACGGAAATGTTATTTCCGTCAAATCCTTGGACATGGCCAGATCAGAAGTGGGTTCCATGACCTGGAAAATAAAAGATGATTTGCTATACGTAAGACTGTACATATAAAACGTAGACATGTTATTTACGGCAACTTTCCAACTTACTTATAGTAGTCATACATTTTGCCATACATATGAAACAGTCAAATGAAAAATGTATGGGACGTTGAGCTACATCGACAGTATGCTAACATAGCTAGCATTATTTTGCCCTATTCAACACTGGCATTGAAAGAGCAGTTGCGAGCATTCAGAGAAGGAATTAATTGATCATTAAATTTCCCGTAAATGTAGTTAGACACCCTCCCCTGGTCTCAGCAATCAACATTACAGCACAATTCTCCTTGACATGCTCTGGTGTATGCAGTTAGCGCAGCAGCAGGAGTACACCGGCAGCAGCGCTCGGCTTTAAATGGCAAACCTCATCTCATGTCCTGATAAAATGCACCCACACAGACACCATCGGCTCCCATAATGGATCTGCCATCCTCCCTCAGCTGTAATGAATGAGATTTGAAACAAAGGAGGATGGTACCTGCAAGCCAGACACTAAACACACAGATGGCTCAAATTGCCTATGCTGCTCCAGAGACATGAAGGGAAGGACTCAAGTAGTGCCACGGAAAGTTATGATAACCTTGAACGGCAAGCCGGGAAAGAACAACAACAATTAAAAAAAGAAGGGGGAGTGGGTGCTCATTCCTTCAAGTCTTTATACTAGGACAAGTTTGCGGAACCTACGGATTGCGGGCCATATATGACCTATGAGAAAACTTGAAAACGTGCAATTAAAACTCTTAGAAAACTCACAAATATTGTACCCACAAATACAGTATGTAGTTTCAAAAAACAAAAAAGTATTTGTTCAGCATTTTCCCTCCTGCTGTGCTACACGCTGCCCACTTCAATGTCTAGTGTTCCATGTAACCACAGAAATGAATTACCACTTTGCCACCCTATAACGACCCGTGCCTCTTACACACACAAATGCACACAAACGCACACACTCACCACCGTCAGACAGCTTCCACTAATCATGTTTGAAATTTGATTATCATGCTTTCTCACACCGTACAAGTACCAAAGGCAGGCAAGCAGACGTGCAGACAAGCAGCATGGGCGCTTAAGAAATATTGGTTACTTTATTAAAATCGGCATGAGTGAGAGTAGCAATTATTTGCAACCCGCATTGGGAATGATGAATGGCGTGTTGAGGTTGTTTAGCCCAACGTGTGTCTTATCTGTGGAGCCGCAGCGCACACACGAACGTGCACGCACACGCACACACATCGTCCGTTCTGACGTCTTCAGGGCCTCAACATTGAAGTAATCATTCACCCTTTAAGAAATCTCCCTTGTTTTCACTTCTTAAGTGTTACTTTGTGTCTGCAGACACGGTTTCATTCTAATGAGGTTATTGTTTAGTTGTCAGCGATAAAAATGTCTTCACCCTCAAGGCAGAAACACTCACGGTGATATTAAAAAAATAATAACCATCCTTTGATGTGATTAAGAAATCATCAGCGAATGCATACGTTGAGGATGCCTTATTTATGTTTGAAGAAAAAACAAAGTCTGATAGTTTACCTTTTTGGGAAAAGTATTTATCTTAGCAACGGCGGTGACTAATAGCATCATTAAGACCTAAGCCGCATTTGTGTGTGGCTGATGATGTGCTTGGAGAGGCAGTGAAATCATTACTGGCTAAAACTTTAATTTAGTTCCTGGCTACGAGACGTGCCTGCTGGCCCCAAGAACTACACCACAATTGGTTTTTTATCTGCCCCTCTCTCGAAATCGTCCCCGGTGGCAAACATGTTGACAAATATGTCGTCACTTTTAGTCAGTATACTGATTATGTTAATGAGAGAGATTCTTGCATTTAGGCTTGTGTATAGTCCATAAAACATTGGCGTCTGGACAAAGTCCTTTGGAAAAACAAATGAAAATGTCCCAACTGTCAACACTCCTCATTTCAGCAAGCATTGATAGAAGTAGAGGCAATGGTTATGTTAATTGCAGTTCGTTGCAGTTATGACGTTAATTTGGGTTTGTTTTGTTCCAGTTACACTTTGCTTGATACAATTCTCAGCTGATATTGACCAAATTTTGGGTGGTGAACAAAGGACTGTGATTCAGATCCCTTTGACTGTTATGGTGCATTTAGTTTTGTGTCATTTGAAGAGAAGCAACCCAGAGTGACGGGTAGGCTGCTATGTTAGCTTCTTGTTAACATGCTAGCCATCACTTCTGATCCAAAGCTACAAGTGTTTTATGTTGCATGTGACTTTAGTGATTGATTTCAGATGATTGATTGTAATTAATAATGGTGGCAGGCAAGCCGTTATTCCAAATAGAATCCGTAGAATTGTATTAGACTCAATATCGTTTGGTATCCAAACAAATGGGCTACTTTTGACTTTGGCAGTTGTACTGTTATCTAGAGTCTGAAAGAAAACATGTCTGTCTGTGTCGAGTCTTCCAGAGCAGGATCGCGTAATTCCCCGGCACTCGAGTTAATAAAATCGACAACCCTCGAAAGCCTTTAGAAGTTGCTTTCATTTCCTGACTACAAGAAAGCGCGGTATGACACGTGCACTTAAATGTGAACTTTCTCTTATCCTCGGCCAAAGACAATGTTGACATATGAGCGCTTGGACGACGTAATTAATCGCAGACGACTGCTTGTCTTGTCCAGGAGAGCTCAAGCAGATGCTTGCTGTCTCTCAGAGGCAATAAGCTTTCCATCGCAAGACTCGCTCACTGAAATATTTTTTTATGAGCAGTCGTTGCGCATCTGCTCTCGCTAGATGCTGACCGTGTTAAGTATATGTTTGCGCGCCAACTAAATTGACACATTAACTTTTAATTAGCAGGCATCCATCTTGTCTTGTGGAACACCTGCTACAATTTGGGGAACTAGTCATCTGTGAATGTGCACTGAGGGGTAATCAGTGGAAGTTGATTGATGCAAGGGCACAACTGATCATTCCGTCTTTCTTTGGTCGTTTTTTTTTTTATTTTGTGTGTTCACCTAAAACGACATTTTATTGAGCAACTGCGATTTTTTTTTTTTCCCGACCGTCTGTTGTGACTGGAGTCAAGTAATGGAATCCATTTTGTATTCATTCTTGCTTACTCACCTGCTGCTTGGAAGGCATCAATCTGGCAAGGGTTATCCATTCCTGCTGAGTAGTGTCATCAATAGCCTTGATCAGCAGCGCCGACGCCTGAGGTCCAGAGAGCTGCAGATTCCTGGCGGCGTAGACCACCCCGTCGGATTCTATCCGGAAGTCCTCTGGGTTGTTGCATTCGAAACGCAGCAGACCCTCTCGGCTACAGTCGACAAAGCTCGCTGCAAGAGAGAGATAAAATTAAGAATGAGCCCGGTGGTGAAAAACAATCCCTAAAAAGGTCAGACAGACAGCAAGACAAACTACAGAGCAACGGAGGGTCCACAAAGATTTTGTGATTCCTTCCCTTATGCTCATAAATTATTCACGTCAAGTTGTGCCCCAAAGGTATCGCTCAAAACAGGTGCGTGGGAATATCAAGTTTGAAAGGGGAGGCAACTGAAATTGAGCTTTCTGAGCTATTAAGGGGAAGAAGCGGTGTCCAAAAGACAAAATGTTATTGCTACAACTTCATGTGCAGATTCGTCCGTCCAACATAGTACGTCTTTTAAAATCAACCTTCACATGCTAGCTTTGTTGCTCACAGCATTCCGTGATGCCTGGGATGGGCTGAATCCTCCACGGGCAGGGCTTGTGATGTTTATTGCATCACAACACACAGATGTAGAGAAACACCAAAGACAGGTGTCCCCTGGGGACGCCGGTCCAGGCGAGGGCTTCAGTGGCAGCGTGTTACAAGCGAGTGGCAGTATAGCAATAGCGGAAATGAATGGACAGAAACACTGTTTTGCGTATGATCCTATAGTCTTGGTCGGGTTCCCCGCTTGGCCATTCGCAGCGAGCTATACATTGCACAAAATGGCACAAAGGCAAAGAGGGAACATATTCCCGAGGTGTATGCTTTGTGTCGAAGCTCCGCTGTTGCCGCTTTGAATTATTCAAGCAGAAAGGGGCATTATTTAACAAAAGCCTGCGAGGGGGCATCTCATCTTGCTTTCTGTTGCTACCTCCTGGGCCCGAGACCCTCTCTTCAGGGAATTATTTGCACTTGAAGTTCCTCCGGGCTTGGGCGGAGAATGTAGTAGATCTACTTGGGATCATAAGTTTAACCTCCAGGCCTAATTAATAGCCAGAATCTTCCACGCCCAGTTTGTAATAGAATTGTGATGACAGAGATGCATGCTCCTTTTATTACTTGGCCTGTGTGCAGCAGAAGATTACCTGCTACATATTGCATAGACTTGCCTGTGACTTTAACTCTTGCGGTCCCGCGAAATAATTTTGCACGCAACACCGTGAGTTTCGCCGTCCTGGCTTTTGTAAAATGTACGCAGTGAATGTTTAAGCTCAAACTCGTCAACATTGTCTGAAATGTAGAGATCCCAACATCTCAGGGAGGCTCGACATTCTACACTCGCACCACAAATTCCCAGCCAGCACAACCACCTCGGATGATAATAAATGAGGATGTCAATTTGTTTATATTCATTTCTCCATGTTGAAAAATCCAATGTGTTAGGTCTAGCTATTGCAGTCTATACGTGGACACGTCGGCTCCCCACACTACAAGGCCGAATGAGATCTCGGCTGCCACGCCCCATCAGACATGTCGTCATGGGTACAACGATAAAGGCTTCAGCGCGGAAAGAAATGTCGATGCAGCAGGGGGAGGGTCCGGGGGTTAAAAAAAAGGAGGGTGTGTGTGTGGGACAAACGGGCCCGTCAGCAGAATGGCCTGTCCGACTAATGCCCTGCACTGGGCCCCGGAATTACCTCCGACTCAATGATCCTATTCAACGTTTATATGCACCCCCCCTTGACTAGTGACACACCACACAAAAACTCAGGCTAACCCCAAGTACCATAGTGCCCCTCTATTGTTTGCGCCATCACGAGAAAATTCGGACTTTAATGGTTCGGGAGCGATAGCGAGAGATGGCTTTCGTTTCGTAATATGGAATACTACTAATAAAGATCCACATAGATCCAGGAACTAAACCCCAAAGGCCTACTTAGCCCATACCCCAGCCTAGCAAATAGCTCAGCACCTCGACTAAACACTAACTAAGTTCAAAGGAATTGTGATGATGCGAATTAAAGCAGATGATCCTGTTGAATGTGAAATCTCCAAATTATTTACTGAAGTCATACTTCGAACCGGCGCAATCTGCAGCGCTTACAAGATTTTTGGGGAAAATGTAAACGTTTGTCTAGTTTGCTGATTTAAAACCTTAAGAGCGATTAGACCTAGGTGACCTAGACTTGACGGGAAGAGAATCAAAACTATTTGCAAACATTTACTCAACTGTGAGGTTCTGCTACATTCTCATTTTTCCAGAAAACTTCAGTCAACTGCTTGGAGCTAAAGCTTGGATCTGTAAATAAGGACATTTGCCTTTTTGCCACACAAGTGCTTGAAGGCGTTCGAGTAATGCACTTCAAACGAGCAAAGCCTTCCACGCATTTCGAGTTGCTCTGAAAATATGCGACGGTTTTACATGAAAACATTACAGAAGTGTTTATGCTCAATTCAAGTGTAAACCCTTTAACAGTTTCTAAAAGTTCAAATGGTCATCACTTGGTTTGTGCAGTGAAGGCACATTTTTTGGAGGAGTTGTTTTTCCACGTTAAATCTGTGGAGTCCTGAGGACTCTCGCAAGAATACATTATGAAGACACCCCTCCAAAAAAAGCATTCCGATATGACTTTCTCTTATCACACTCATCCACATTGCAATACAGTGATAAGCGGCATGGCGGACTGAGTGGCTAACACAGATTTGGATGCTTTATTTATTTTTTTCCCCCAAGGAAAGTGACCCTTAAGGACGCCCTTTTTACATTGTTACTTGGTCGGTATTAGCAAGGCTACCCGATAGCTTTACTCGCCACAGAACAAGGGAAAATCCCCAAATAGCCTACAGAGTTGCCTCGTTTGAGAGCTCTACTGTGAATATAGTTGAAGATTTGCATCGAGTGCGACGTGCTTTTAACCAGGTGGAAAATATCATCCATTGGTCGTCTAATCCCACATCAAGTACTAAGTACCCCCAGCTAAGCAAAAGATATCTTAACGAAACCATCCACTGTGAGCTTCTTAGGGTGACATTTAGTGATAGCCCCTTATTCCCCCAGGCAAATCCAGTTTATTTTCCAAAAGAGAAGACAATCTTTTTGAAAAACACTTTGAAACTCGGATTGTCTGCCGCAGAGGACAAGTTCTGAGGGGGGTTATTTACAGAGGTATGTTAAGCAAATAAACGGACTTTACCATACAACGCAATCATAGCCAAGCAACTGTGTGGATTAGAGTGTCACTGGAGCCGTGAACTGATAAAGTTAATCTTTCGGGCATAGCGGTATGAATTAGTGAAGTGAGTGGCCAGATAATTTAGTGAGGCGTTAAAGGTTACTACAATCTTTGACAGGCAACGCTAGCCAGAAATAGATGGTTCTAAGCGTACAAATCATGATGCAAAGGTGATTTGAAATAGAAAGTCTCTCTCAGGCAGATCGCACAAAATGGCTGCATCACAGTTGTAACAATGGAATTTTGGATTTCAGATGATCTTGCGTCCTGTCATTAAGGTCATTCACTAAACACTTATTGTTTAAGCACTTGTGTGGATGGTGTCACTGACCAGAAAGAAGAACAGTAATCCACGTGAGGTTGGTCTTTCCCATCCGGTCTGTAAATAGGCCACTATTTCTGCAATCTAGTTAAGTAAAAGTGAAATAACGGTCCTGCTACTTCCATCGACAAAGTAACCGTTTTTGATGATCTTATGAGATTTTTCGATTACAGTTGTTTAAAAGTTCCTGTCTTACATTTGCTGAGAGAGGAAAAGCAGAAGTGTGCCAAAGGTTTCCCCACGGGGGCCATCAGGCCTGCTGAGTTTTTTATGGAAAAACAGATTAGGTGACTTGCGCTGTGATGTCAGTGGCCTCAGTTCTGCTTTTCAGCACGTGGGAAACTTGTAACCATGTTCTCCGTAGCCGCAATAAATATCGTCTGTCGTGCGCTGCTCTCGATGCAACGGCCGGGAAAATCCTCCCAGTCTTAAATAAGGACTGAGACAACTTGACAAATCAAATAAAGGTTGTGTGCTGCGGAATTCTTGCTTGAGCACTTATTTGGGTTAGCATGTAAATCACTGCGGTCAAAAGATTCGGCCCAGTTTGTCTGCACGAAGGAGTGGAGGCATATTGTTTCCATTAAATTCCCGACAGAATGCATATTTGTCAGCTGTGCGCCGCGCCGCGTTCTGGCAAACAGATGGACGGCAAAGAAAAGTTTCTGAAATACTATTTGGCAATCGGAATCCTTTAAAAAACACAAAATAGTTGACTTTTGTCCATTGGGCAGGAAGAAGGGAACAATTGGTTTGCGGATTGAGTCAGATGCAGAGTTGATGTTCAATATGAACGTTGGCTTTCGAGTCAGACGGCTAAGCGCAGCATTCATTACATCTTTGATTTGCACAGAGCAAAGGTTGTGCAAATGAATGTGTTTTGAAGACAAAGTCATTATCAACAGAAACTGACCGCTGAGAAAACCGCATGTTATCCCGTTTGGATGAAATTGACGCGGCGTACGTTAGAATGTGATTTAAATTCTGACAAACTGTCAAAGCGCCCGCTCGGCTCAGCCCGCCGTTCACTTAGTAGTGCGAGCGGCAGACCGACGACTATTATCGTGATTACGATCGTCATCGCGCATGACAAGAAGCCTTCGGACGTGATGTGCTACGTGATGTGCTTCTCAAATAGTCGGGAGCGGGATCGTGCTAATCCTCATGTCTCTGAGCGATGTTGTGCGATAACCATCTTGTGCTCATTGCTTATGCGTACAGTCAATGAGTTAATGTATCTTTTGTATCATCATAACGGCGCAATATTATTTTACAAATGTAAGCTAATTATAGATTCATAAGAAGTGTGTTTTTAACAAGTCACTTTCAATGAATGGCTCACACACATATTGAGCAGGCAGTTTTGAAGGACGATTTAGCAAAGAACTAATGTTGAGGCTGTGAAAGCCATTTTTTCGTCACGTGTGGCACGAGTTGATGTTGGATTCCGGAGAACAAAGCCAGTGGAATTTTGGCTTTTCTTTCTTTTCCATTTTGGATAAAGCACAGCGCCAGCCAACAGGAGGCAGGCGCATCCTCTTGGCTGACAAACAAAGCGGCAGACAAAAGACGATGAGGCCGACAGCCGCTGGAAAGCACTGTTCGATCGCGCGATGGCATCTGAGACCCTCATTCGGGAAGTTTTGCACACCCCAAAATGCCTCATCTTGAAATTCTAGAATCTCTAAAGCTACTGAGATGGCTAAATGCTTCTCATCAAGCTAAACAAAGCCAACGACGAGTCACTTTGTGGGTTGCAGTCACACCATTACCCTTTTTTTCTTTTAAGTCATGTGCCACACTTCCCAAAAAGCCCTTCATGATGACAAAACGAACCAACCCGAGGCTTCACAGGCACTGCTTCAAGTGAAAGGCTGTTGAGAAAAGGGGGCAAAAAAAATAAAAGTCTGAAAAACAATGTGAGCCAGCGAGGGGGGGGGAAGCCTCTTCAAAGCGAAGGATTAGGGCAGCTGCCAATACACACCGTGTACGTGTGTGTGTTTGTGTGTGTGTGTCATAGCACGTTTGAATCAATACGTGTCAAATTTCGCTTGAAACACAATTAGCCTGCGCTTGACAAAGAGAGAAAAGCGTAAAAACACCGTACAAAGACAAACCCAACGTTGGCCCTTAAAAGCTTTCAAGCTTTTCTCCTCTGACAGCTTATGCGGCGGCGCCGTCGCTTGACTTGGTGCACATGAGAATGTCTTGTAGCGTCCAAAAATGCATTTTGTGGACGCATCCATCAGCTGAGATCTCCCTACTAATCTACTTTAACCTGCATGACCCTCCTTCCCTGACCCATCTGTCTTCCACAAAGTAAAAGTAAGAAAATGGTTGCTGGTGCATCTCAAGGATGAAGGCATCATGATTTTAAATGGATGAAAAGTTGTTTGCCCAGTGGAGACAAAGAAATCCATTAAAAAGCTTTTGTGAATGCTTTGAGTCGAGATGGCCTAGATGGCCCTCGCTGTTGCCATGGTAGTCAAACTACAGTGCGCTTAGAACGTCACCCCCCCACCCCCCCAACGGCCAATCGAAATCTTAACCCTGTCATTTATAATGAATCTTTTCTTCAGACCCTTTCAGTATCTCTCGCATACCTGTTAGTAGAGACAAGTCCTGTTGATTGGCGACACTATCTTTTATACTTAATAAAGAAGTTTTGGCTTTCAATTTCTCACATTTTTCTATTAGTACTGCTCACTTTCGCATGCACGGCCGGGTTTTTTTATTTCTGCGGTGAAGCAATTGAGCATCATCCCAGCAGCCAAATTGAAACTCTGCAGCCGCTCGCTCTCGTCTCACATAATGCACATGCGATTACGCCCCGTGGAAATGACAAAGTTCAGTGGAACCGCAAGAGAAGTTTAACTTGGGAGTAAATTATTTCAAACATTGACTGTTCTGTTCAGCGAGAGTCTGGCTTCGTGATTTGAAATTGTATTCGAAAAAAAAGCCGTTTTGTCATCGAAAGATTCCGCATAAAGAACGTGCAAATATTTATATAAACTCAAGATGTGAAAGCACGAACCGGGTCGCTTGTGTAAGTACTCAATGTGACGTCAGGTGTCAGCGATTAGTACTGGCACGATTCCGATACGCTGAGCATCGCCGATGGAAACGTGCATTATCTGCATTAAGGGCGCATGGCCGTGTGACTGGACTCTTCCGCCCATGTAATCAGCTCGACCGAGTGGGCGCAGAGCGGGCGGGCGGGATGTGTGCAGCTGTGCTTTATTACACACACAATGAGTCCCAGATTAGGGGAAGTGGAAGGAGGGCGGAAGAGAAAATGGGAATCAAGAAGAGGGGAGAAGGAAGGAATAGGGGAGGGGGTGGAAATGACTCCAAACACATCTGTCCTCAGTTTGTCTGAAGCTATAACATAACAAGCAACCACAAGCATGACCATGTACAAATCTGTCTCCGCCTGTAGAAACGCTTCCAGACCTTTTGGGGCTTTTTAATGTGACGAATGATGGAATGTTGTCACCTTGTTCAGAGCGCTCGCAAACTATAAGGTGGCACAGGCACAGTCAATCGCAAGGATCGGCGATGCTATTCAGCCTAATTTCTACAAATTGCGGCTAGACAATAAAGATGCTAAACTATGTCGGAAAGGAAAACATTTGCATTACAACATCACGTCTGGGAATGAAAATGTCCCTATTCCGGCTAAGTTGAACAAGCGCAGCTTTGAATGCTAATAGCGTCAAAGGAAGTTACCGCTCAAATCGGCTAGCATCGTATCGTCATTACGTTAACGTGGTAACCGTCAAGACGATGACTTCCGAGCTGGCAAAATGGCCGCATTGTTGCTTTAGGTGCGATAAGCGTTTGATTATGCTGCACTTTGAGGCGGGACAGCCGCAGTGCCATAAAAATGCAATAAAAGCCTGACATCTCGCCGTGCGTCACCCTAATCAAGGCGCTGAGAGTCGGGCGAGAGATGAGAGGCGGAGGAGAAATGGGGGTTCTGTGCCGGGTCAGTCCCGTCCAATCATTCTGCTTCAGTGGAAACTCACACATTTGTGCGAGTTCACGCTAGGCAAGATTCACCAGAAGGACATCGTGCTTCCTTCCGTCGGAGCTTCTTGGAAAGCCTTTCTATCTCCATTTTACGCGCCTCATGCACAAGGAGTGATTAAACATCAAACTGTTTCCGCATAATCCGGCACCAACTTTGCATATGACTCTCTGTTGGTCTTACTTTCGTCCCCTGACAAACTCATTCTATGACTATTCCGAATTAATCCCAGCCTAAGACGTTTGACGGCAGATGGCAAGATGTTTCTTTGTTGCAGATGCTGTTTAAAAAAAAAAAACAGGAAATGCTCAAATGAACTTGATGAAGCGAAAACAGACGTAGCTTTGATGAATATGGAAATTGTTTCTCGTTACAAAGACCCGGTCAGAGTTGGACACATTTATAGTTGGCAGGCACATTAAACGGACACTTCATCCTTGTTGGAAATACTTAAGGGGGGGATTAAATTGTTCCAGGTGGTACAATTTGCTCTTCAAACTTTCTTTTACCAGAATCGAGCCTTTTCCTCCGAGCCGCAGAACACAATATAAGGTCTGTAATTTTATTTCTAAATCTACTTCTAATCGCAGACTGTTATCTTCACATGACCATAAGATTGATACTCAGCTAGCTTGAGATTTATACACAAATCTATCCAAACTATTTCCAACAATCGCAAAGTTTTACTTGTCCTATCTTGAGAGGTCAGGACATGACATATCTGCTAATTAGTTTACGCGATCCTCCGGACCACACCACCCAGATGCCACGACTCAATGCTAAAGATGTACGGCTTTTATAACTCGTATTATATGAATTCGATAATCTGCAGACCTCTGCATGCTTGTTGATGAGGAGTCGTAAAAGCAACTTTAATATCCCAGTGTGTTGAAAGCACTAATGATCAGCGCTGAAGGCGGGTGGGCTCTAACTCATCGTCCACAGCCAGCTCGCTGCCAATCTGGAGTGTGATTCTGCAAAGCCTTATATGAGGCAGCATGCCACCATAAATAAAATTCAGACGGCGTCAGCATCGAACCCACCCACCGGCTCAGACTGCTTGCTCAGGCGAGCCCGGCCGGACGCTTTTAAGGAACATTCAACAACGGCACGTCATCGGAGGGCTAATAATTAGTCGGAGGAGGTCACGCTTTGGCGAGCTGGACGAGCTCAGCAAAAAGACAGCGCGCGGGCTTGGAGATCACAAGAGTGTCTGTCAGCCAGCTGTGTCTGTTGATTCTGCATGAGCCTTTCAAGTCCCCGCAACATATGGTTTGAATTACATACATCTGACTTGTAGCGGGGCTTTCAAGAAGGAAAAGTCCCGAATTGATTAAAACACATCATAAAACATATTTTGCCTTGTACATAACTTAAATCGGGGGCTTTAAAATAAATTGTAAATCCACTCATGCTTGGACATAAATCACCTCACCAATTTGAGTCTCAGCCCTATTAAAAACATTTTTTTTTTTTTTTGTTGGTGAAAACAAGTTACATTCAGCCGTCAATGCCCATTTTAATCCACACAAGGAAGCATTGTGGTTTATAAGACGTTGCGGTATTAAGTATAAGCAGCTCACAGAAGAAAAAAGCAAGCCCCCCCACACCACCTGCTGCACACTACACTTCCAAATGCACCAAAATCCTGCCAATTTTGGGTCCTGCAACGGGACCTGACTCTGCGAGTGTTCTGTCAGGCTCAAAACACAAAAGGAGCGATCAGTCATTAGTGGGAACAAATCGGCTAAAGGAGTGAACAAATTCATTGAGTGGATGCTTTGCCCTTTGGCAGAAAATGACACGCGCACGTTCAAACATGAATTAAAGCAAACAATATTAGCAAGTCGCAGCCGGTTTGGTCTAGTCCCGTATCTCCCGACGCTACGCTCCTTCCCGAAATGGTCAATTGATACGCGCTGATACGGTCTGGGAAAGGGCGTTTTCCATGAACCTCATCGTGCTGCACCGTCTTATATTACACATCCCCCATCCTTTGTGCGCAGGGACAATAACATGGCTTAGGAGGGATAGGGAGGGGAGAGATCTGGTTACCTTACCAACCAGCGCCGTAACAACTCATGCAAGGAAGGGCCATTTCGCGACAACAAGTTCGTCTTGGTTGTCTGAATGGTTTGCCAGTCGTGGGTATAGCAAACAAAACTTACTCTAAGTAAACGAAGTGTATTTCTGTGGAACTAACAGTATTATGCTCCTTGTTTTCTGCACACATTTACATAATGTAGGCGTTGAGGGGTCAAAGTGCATCCCCGTCACAAATCCCTTTGAGCGAGGTCTCGCATCAGGCATGAGCTGGCTGCTTTTAGCCTGGCGGCAAAGGGGAGAGAGTCTGCTGCTCCCTTGCTGCTTGTTTTCCTATTCTGCCTGTAGCCACACCTCAACTATCAGCACCGAATTTGAAAGCGGGACTCCCGCAACGACTCCGCAACTCCCGCAATCGCTTTTCAGACCACAGACTGGGTAGTTGCAACAAAAAAAAAAAAAAGTGGAAAAAAAGAGAACCGAGGGGGATTGGGGGTGGTGGACGAGGAGCTCTGCGAGTATCTGCTTCATTGTGTCCTAGGCCATGAGAGAGGAATGGAGGCGGAGTTGGCTTGCTTCTTTAAAAGAACCATCTATCAGAATCGGGGGGTCTGCAAATTGGCTAAAACGAGACACTTGGCTGCACTGGGCAACACTACGGAGCGCCGCAAGTGTAAATAAGATTTGCATCGGCTCTCGGTATGACCGGCATACAAACGAGGTTTTGGCGTTCCACTGAGAAGCATGAATTCAATTAAAGACAATGTGGGAGGAGAAGACAACGTTCGCACACGGTGCCTCCCAAGTTTATGAATGTGTCGACACTCACAATGTGGGGCAGAATTTGGCTGTTCACCCCCCCCCATCAGGCTGTTACGTATTTTCTGGAACATCAACAATCATAGGAAGTATGAAGGTATCTGTCAAAATAAGACTAGCTATAGTTTAAGGCCTTTGAGCAAGTAGATATTAGGTTGCATTGCTGAGCTCAAAAGGTCCTGAGCACAGAAGGATAACATGACAGCTGCAGCAGCCCAGGATACCGCCAAGACCTGGAAACCCAAACATTTGTCTTTCTGCCTCGCTGGAATCCACATTAGGAGGTCATCGGCATTGCACCAACCCCAAGATGTGCTCCCCTAGCAGTTGTGCATCAGGTTTTACTGCCCAAACACAAAGGCAGGTGTCCATAGGGGGAGAGTGCCGCCATGCATGGATGCAGTACAGTCAATGTGCCAAGTAAATTGACCAATTTGGACAAAGAAAACAAATAAGGTAGAGTCGTTACACATGATGCATCCTCGATGTATCGCCAAGGTTATGATCTTGCAAGTCATTTTGAAATGCTTGCTGTTCTCCTTGCATATGCCCACTCCAATCCAGCAAGGTTCTTCCGCTCAAGTGGACCAGCGGGAGACGAGCTTTTAGGATCATGGCAGCCGACAGAGTAGGGAGTGACACCCAGGGGTTGCATTTAAACATGGTCAGACAGCTGGTGCCACCAGCTATGACAACAGATCATTCTTATGGAATTCAATTCCCTTCTTTTACAGCCGTGGAGCTGTGGGCAAATTGTGGCGCTCTTCTGCTAAGAACATTAAAGCCCTGTTTTATGGGTCGAATCTAGCGGCAAGCAGGTCACTTTAATGAGGGACAGTGTCCAGCTCGTGCGTCTCCTCTCTTAAAAAGCCAACGCTGGACCCTCAACCACATTAGGGACATCTGGCTCCTTCATCTACAAACATGGCCCGTAATGGCCCATTACAGAGCACAGGGCCGGGACGGGAATGTGCTTGGATTTATGGTACGAATGAATCCAAACCCAGAATCCTGTCTATCATGGCCGCATTAGATTATATGAGACGGGAGGCCCATCAGACCTAATAAGCCTTATCGTTTCCAGAGAACGACTGTTAAAGCCTCCGCTACAATACCAGCGCAGCCCGGTGAATTAAACAAATGAACGTTGCCTTTGCTATAACAATTGAAGCGTACAATAACACGAAACTATGAACCTCATTAACTGTATGTCCCGAGCGGGGAACCAGGAAAAGTCAATTATAAATCACTTACGTAGAAATGTATCGTATATTGTTTGAGCCAAATAAGTCTTACTCGGTCCAACTCATCTACAATCTTTCTTCAGAGCCTTCTAGAGGGGAGGGCTGAGGTAGTTGCCCCTGACAACCTATTGGCTTTTCCCAACTTGAGCCCTCTTCATTTCAGTCTTCTTTATTTCTCTGGCTTCCTTTCATTTGCGGGTCTCTCGCTTTTATTACATCCCCCTCCCCCCTTCGCGCCTCAAAACCCCAGCGCGTTATCCATGTCAAATCCATTGGAGACAGCCAGAGGAAGTCAATATGGCGCCAATAGATTCTCTGCCGGGACTATGTGGAGCTCCCGAGGCAAGGCAGGCAAACTATGACCAACGGCTCCAAAACATCTGTAACACAAACGCTGCTGTGTGTTGCTGGTAAAAAAAATAAAAATAAAAAAAAAAGAATCACAATCAAAGCGAGATGGATGATTACTGTTCACGTTGCTATTTTGACAAACATCAAAAGGATGCTGTTCGTCATAGTGATGGGAAATGAAGCTTCATGAACCAGTTGTTGTAATTTTACATTCCTCTAGAGGGCACTCTGTTCAACATTGGGCTAAAAGTCTTACCACTTCTCAAATTCTTTTATTTAAAGCAACAGAGCCATTTAGAGGAGTCAAAAAGTACGACTAATTCACAAAGCACATTTGAAGCTTCATGAATAACTTCTTCATAAGAAGCATCTAGCCAAAATAAAAACAATGCCTACTGTATGGTGATGTGCGCATTATACAATTCTGTTCGCACTTGACCAAATCAATCAAAGTACCAGAGTTGATTCTTTCTTGCGAAGACAGCCCACAGTGACAATGATTTTTTTTTTTTTTTGCCATTGTGTAAGCCACAGGAGGACTGGGGCTGCCACCAAACCACAGAGCATCATGGCCCTGTTTTACAATGGCAATTAACACCTGCCAACATCCTGTCATGAACCGCAGGTGTGAGGAGAGCAACGTGCGACCTGATGAAAGACACGCCACCAGAGCGGTGCCAAGCAGTCATTTCCCCTCACTGATGGTCCATTCTTTATTTAGCATAGCCTAAGGAGATTCACAATCGCACACGTCGGCGCAGGAGCTAAAAATACAACCTTCGCCAACAGTGCAGCTCGCCGGCCACGTATTAACCGCGTTGAACTAAATATTCCCCGCCTTGTATACAATACTGGTTCTCGGGAATGCAAACACACGTGAAGGACATCACAGGTGAAAGCATGAATCACCGACTGTACATGTCTCGGCCCGAGTGCCCACCCAGTGGCAGGAAGTCTGGAGGAGACGGTGAATACTAACAATGCAGCCGAGTGTCTCCCGGGTCCTCCTCCGTACAGCGGGCGCGGCATGGAATCTTAAATGAGCGACTTTGACAGAAAACACATACTAGGCTTATCGGGAGGGGGGAGTGGAGTGACGGATGAGCAGGAGAGGAGGCAATGAATTTGGAAGTTGTGGGGGGTGGGGGGGGCTAGTTATTTTCTGTCAGCAGCAAGCCCTTCACTAACAAAGGCTCTTTCATATTTCCCGTGAACAGAGACAGACTCCCATTAAGGGAGGCTTCTCCTTCGCACATAATTTACTCCTCTTACGCCCGTCCGCCCATTACCGCTTTCAGCATGGACGTAGACGAGCTTTGAATAAGTCCTACAACCAGTTACGTTGGTGCTAAGGCTTGATTATCAGATGTCTCTAAAAGATTACCCCCCGAGTGGTTATCCTGTGATTGAGGTTGGTGAAGAGGCCATTTATTTTGGAGGCCGACGATCGGAACTAAAATTGTGAGGTCCAACGTCGAGTTGGACCTAGCCTGGGATTCTTGGACATGAAACAACACAATAGCCAATTAGATAGCAACCCGAAACTTGCGCTGTTGCCGAACAAAAAAGGGGGCTGTGTCGAGTATTTTGTACTGTATAACTTGCCTTTAACAACGCAACATAGTTAGTGGTTAGCAGAGAAAGGAAGCAGTTAGCTTCTATTCTTCTACTACCTCTCACAGGTCGATCTATGACGGACATCTGGTTTATACGAGGAGAATTGCTGGTGGAGAAATACTGCCGTTATATGTGTGTGGCGTGCTGTGATGGCCAACACCGCACGCCGTTAAGAGCAGTAATCACACATGGCAATTGTCATGTGTGAGGTCTCACGTTTTAAACATGTGGAAAGATGTTTGGAAATTCGATGTGTATGACCTCCTCTCGTCAGAATACATATCGCTTGTACTTCATGTGCCAAGCATTCACTCCGAGCCAGCGAGAGGAAGCTGTGGCAACCCTGCTTCCTCGCGTGTTACTCCCCAGTCCCATCGAATTGAAAATTGTCCTGCCAGCTGTCCATTTTTTAGCCCACTCTGACCGACAGCAAACGTGCCAACCAAAACCAACACTCCACCGCCCCCCCTCCTCTCTAGCTTTATCCGCACAGCTGCCCGTGTTCGCATGCTCAGACACTTTGGTGGTCTGGGAAAAGGCATGATCAACAGCCATGGAATCAACCTCTAAACTGTGCGGTTCCCAAAAAGTGGTTAAACATAGCAAAGCACAAACAGAGAGCTCTCTCTTTAGAATGTGCACAGCGTCTGGGACCTCCTCCATTTCAAGCGGACACAAATCAATGCGAATGTGATCGCCGAGAGCACTGCAGGCAGACCGATATACGATTGGCCGGATCAGAGAGTAGGCGAGAGGCCAGGTTTTCATCGGAAAACTCTTCTGAGACCTCGGTGGCGTATCCACACCCTGCGATGTGTTCAACAGCTCCGCAGCATGACGCCATCATCTGCTTGATGATTTAGCGCTATTCAAGGCAACGCTATCATGGCTCAAAAATGCGGCTGAGTCACGTCTGCTGTGACGAACATGACACAGAACACAACGTGAACCGACTAAGACATGTCATTTCAATCTGGATGTTCGGCATCAACGTGTAAACATTTGAATCCCGATTCCGGCTCCCGAAAGGGAATCTGTAAATCTTTCAACAGCTCCAAAATAAAATATGTGCTGCTGTTGCCCGTTACAATCTCCCAACATGGAGTGACCCTGACAAATGCAGAACAAAGCCCTGTTTGTGCCTTTTGACCTCACATCTCCATTGGCCCGCACATTCTTGGCTTTTCCACTCTTTATTCCATAACATCCAATTTAAAAGACAATGCGTGTTTGTGTGCACCTGGGGCCTTCTCAAAACAAACAATTAAAGCTTATCTCATTAACATTTAGGAAAATTTGACCGCTTTCATCTTCCAATAAATAAGTAGTCCCATCTGCCACTGAAGTAGTTTTCGTTGATTCATTGTCTACTTTTGGATGACAACCATATTTGGTGTTAGCGAGAAGCATTCCTTTAGTGTTTGTGCCGCCCATCAGCTGCCACCCACTTGATGTCTCCACTTGAATGCAACATCAAGTTTCCCCCCCCCCACACTCCTTATGGCCCAGTTACCACCAGACGCATTCCTCCCACTTTTTCTTTTACGTGCTGTATAATTTGACGAGTACCAGGCGTGCTGACGAGTCCTGCGAACAAATGCGCGCGCGCAAGCTAGCTCCCATTCTCCTCGTGCATTAGCCGAAATAAACACTTCAACTACTCCCTGTAAATTAACACGGCTGAAGCGGCGTAAAGGGTGTGTGTGTGCATGTGTGTGTTCATGCTCACTAATTGAGGTTATGGCAACATTCAGAGCACAGCATCCATCCATGCATCCATTATCTGAACAAAGCAAATGCACAATGTTAAAATTATGCTTTTAAGTTTGACCTCACCGGGGACGCCCTCTAATGGCAAAACACATTTATAGAGCAACTTCTATTTTCTTTTTTTTCTTTTTTTATCATCAGTGGGTTATTTCCATTGGGGTCGGTCGGTGCTATTCACAAACAATGCATCAAGCAAAGATATGCTTTTCCAGAGTCAATAAAAGTGGTCAGTCAAGCCCCATAAGGGACTGCTTATGATTATAAACACGAGGAGTGGGACTGGATGAAGAAAAAGACATCATGGCATGTTGATCCAATATAAATGCATGCCTTCCTAACCCCCCGCCAGCTTTTTACGGGGGGGGGGCGCAAAGGGAGGACAAGGCTGCAATAACATCAGCTCAATCTTCTCCGGCCAAAGCTGGTTCTTCTGCTGTCTACATGACATTCTTTTCATGTTTCTTTTTTATTTAAATTCTTATCTGTCCGATCACCCCCCCCCCCCCCCCCCCCCCATTGGACTACATCTACAAATAGACCGTATGCACAATAAGCCTGAAGTAAAACCGCAAGAAAAAGTTAGCATAAATTGCCAACCAAGCCCGGGCTCGACTATTATAACCCATTTCATTTTCTGCGCGTGTCTACCTCCTTCTATCACCCAGGACAGGCGTGAAAGGTCAATAACCTTGGCTCGCAGCCTTCATATGTTTACCAACGGCCATCAATTAAAGGCTGAGGCCGTTATTCCAAAAGTCTTTAGCTTATCTTCGACAAAGGTCACACTGCTTAGAAGGTTTCGTCGTGTGTGTGAGGGGAGCAGGCTGACATCGGGGCTGGAGAAGATGGAGCGTCGGCCAACAGGCGTAAAGGTGACGGCACGCTGGTGTTTCTTCTTGGGAGAACGTCAAAGCGGGGTGATATTTCACACTACGACAATTGTAAACAGTTGTAGTGTATGCGAGGAGGAAATAGAAGCGTACCCCCTTCCTTCACGGTGTAACGTAAAACTAAGAAAGCGTTTTTTTTGCCAGATGAATTTTTTGCCTCGGTGGAGCAGTGTTTTTTTTTTTCTGCGAGCCTTTTCTGCTCTTTACTGCTGGTTGCAGCGCAGCACGGATATTTTCTTGTCGACTGCTGCCGAGCATATTTTACGAATGACAGGTTACGCAAAGTTAAATACAACGCAACACCTTTTGATGAGCTGCCACCTGCCGGGTCTTTGAAAGCGAAATCTCCTTAACCAATATTTTTGGAAATATTTTGACAAGCAAAAAACACAATTACTCCTTTCTATTTTAATCTGATGAATCAACAGCGATATATTTACAGAACGATAGGAAGGACGTATAGAATTCGTTGTATTTATTAACCTCGTGGAAATTTTCCAATCCCCCACGGTTATTTTACATGAAGCTGTTTGTATAGAAAATGTATGAAAATGTTCAAACGTTCATCCCGCGGGGTTATATTGTACACTTCTGTCAGAATATCCGCCCCCCCAGCCTCATTCCTGCTGAGGCGGCAGTGCTGCAGGAAATAAAAGTGGCGACACGCCGCACGCTCTTTAATGCCTCAATAAATATCGACAGAGGCAGCGATAGTATAAACTCAGACAACGCGGGCCGCCGAGCGATATGTTGCTTATTGCCGTGGTGTTCGCTCAAATTGAGACTAGAAATTGTTTTTGGTCAATCATAATATCCGTGTACTGTGATGGCAAGCAGGCGTGCCATCGGGGTGTCATCGGGTTCTGCTCGCAGTAGATCACTCGAGATGTGGAACATCCAGAGACTAGTTTTTGGTAGGCACATCGTGTTCTCAATCACATATCTACCTGCGATTAAGACTCTAATAGGAATAGATCGCAACTCGCCTCAAATTCCACACACCGCTCGGTTTAAGAAATGAGGCATCAAAGGTCATTTGGAGACGTGAACTGACGACAAAGAATAAAGGAGTTCCATCCTTCCGTGACTCAATTAAATCACATCCATCAGGGGACGGACAGGAGCAGTGGGGAGCTCCTCTATTTCAGAGGAAGGCAAAGGATGAAAGGATGATGCATGCACAATGTCACGAGATACAACCTAGTGAGTCATCAAAGGTGCAGCGGCTAACTGAGAGCTGGTGCGTCGTAATTGAAGCCTCTGCCGGGAACACAATAGTCGGCGTGGCCTGCGGGAGGTCGTCGCCTCTTTGTGAACATGGTTACTGTATCTGGGTCAATCAATGTGCCCCAGCTTCAAATTTCTTTTGGTGATGGAGAGCTGATTCCTTGTTGGGGAGATGTTTTTAAGTGTGTGGTGTAAACGGGTAAACATGGGTGCTTTTTAGTTTCTACCTGCAGCAGACAGGTCTTTCATTTCAGAACGGGGGTGCCGAGTATAGTCTCAGCCACACCAGAGTTCACTTGCAAAAGGACCACGGTCCAAAGATCAGATGATAACATTTGCGCGATCAATCCGCGATTGCGCCAGAGTTTGTTTTAATCAAGCCAAAGCGGACAAGTGTAAAGAAGAGCAGCGAGATCCGCAGCCAGGAAAAAAAAAAAAAAACAGCAACGCAACTGAGCCTGAATATACTGCCGACTGCACCAAAGATTTAATGAGACGGACAACATAATGGGGATGGGGAGTGGCTCCTTCACGTGCCTGCTGATGGAAAACCAAAAGGCCTTCAAGGTCCCTACGCGCTCTGATTCCGTTTAACTTAATGAGAAACAAAAGGCACAATGGGGTGGGTAGATTGAGTGGTTGGAATTGAATGTCAGTATTGCGAAATAAGCCATTGCAGAACAAGGAGGTTGTGTTGGAGACAATATAGAGTTGTTTGCTTTAGCAAAAAAAAAAAAAATGTCATTGTCTTTTGGTTGTATGCTTTGTGTCTAAGATCCAATTTTACTGGCAAAGAATACAAAGCCCCGTTATACACAGGCATATGTGCAAGAAAGTCAGGTCAATAGTTATTTATACCTGACCTCTTTGTGTTTAATCTGCTTTCATTGCATTTTTTCTTCCCATTAAATCAACACAGCAAGAGAACAAAACACTCCTTGAGTCCTTTCATGCAGGAGTCATTTTGTAACGTGGACAAATGAACGCGTCATTTCAGATTGTTTGGACCCAGGTGTGATCTCAAACCAAATAGGCTATAAACCAGCACTCGTGCGCAAGAGGCAAAAAAAGTTCACCTATCTACCGTGAACGGCTTTGTATCGACTGCATATTTATTTGAGTCAAACAGTAAAGATTTCCTTTGATTGAGGTTGTATGGGTCAAATAGCCTTTACTAACCCTTGGCTACAAATGTGTCACTGTTTGTGCCTTTGAATTGAACAAGCTAATTATGTGTGAAGGACAACCCCCCACCCCCCACCCCCACATGACTGAGACGACCGGCCAATGTCAGACTCTGCTAGTTGCCAGTAATGGAGGGCACGGCCTGTAGCTGATAACTGCGATATGAACAGAGGTGATGAGAAGTTATTGGCGCCACGTTAGCCCTCTACATGCTACCCGTAATGGTCTTAAAGCATAGCGTGCTCGCACATGGCGAGGGATTATTTTCAGACAGCCTCCAGTTAGCTAAGAACTTACAGCCTGAAAAGGTCAGACATAAATAAATTACGCCTTATCCCGCCATGCCACCCAGCAGGCTCAGAGATGCACCCACCAATTAGCTACGAATGATTGTGCCAGCTTTATGCTAACGTTATGATTATTATTATTCCACGTTTACACTTTTTGCCCTAGGTATGCAATGGAGCTTGTTTAAGGGAAAATAAAAAGTAGAGCAGCGATCAGCTCGCATCCCTGGCCACGTTGGGGTCCTGCCTGCCTGGCATGTTGGGGTCAACACCATGCAACCACATCAAAAGCTTTCAATTACTTCAATAACAGAAAAAACCCGAAGTTTGAAGACAATCACGTACATTTTCTAGTTAAAATATCACCTCTGTGTAAAAGGACAAAAGTGTTGCCAAATTTTAGTTAAAAAAAAAAATCCTGTTAGGCTTGGGACGAGGCTCCAAAACTTTTTTTGGTAGGTTGTGGGTTGTTTGTTACTTATGCCTCCCAATTTTTGCAGGGCTAGTTGAAACATACAATAGAGAAGATGTGGCTAAATATTTGTAGGATTGAAAATCTGAAATCTCTAAAATATTGTTGGTTTTTTTGTGCCAGGCCTGATTTGTTTTTATACCCTCAAAAACAGTGTTGTTTTATTAGTATTGCCACGGCAACAGGGTTTCATGAAAATTAACAAATCGCATCAATATTTTTTTTCTTGCAGATATATATTCTGCCACTATTCAATTCTACCGTTACAATTTGTGTAGGTTATCTAGGCCATGGTGCTCCTCAAAAGATAAAGAGAAAAAGTGAAAATAAATTCATGAATACAATGCAAAGAATAAAACCTATTCAACTCAAACCTGCCAGTGATGCTTCAGCTGGGAATTGGAGCACTGCCTTCATTACATACATATTGATCACTGTAAACAAAGAACTGCATGTATCGATTTCCTTCCGGAAAGAAAAATAGGAGTATGAAGGCGATAGAGTGACGTTATGAGCAAAGCACGTCGTTAAATAAAAGGCAACGTGAGATGTCATTTCAGGGGGAAGAGGAATGGCCATAAGGTGGCTTGGTAAAAAAATAAAAATAAATAATCATATAATAATAATAATCGGAAGTGTTTCCCTGATTACTGTTTATTAACCAATTATTTTTGTTTATTTGGCAATATTTAGTGATTACAAAACAACTCAACAGCTAAGCAATATCAGACAAGAAATACTGATGGTCATTTTTTTTCAAAAGTAAAAGCAGATGGTTGCAAATGTCCTATTTTCATTCAATACAAAAAGATCATGAAGGGCCAGAGAATTCTTAAAGCTGGCTGAATCGTTCCTCGCTGCGCTTTGAAGTTTAGTCTTGCAGGTCTGTACTTTCAGACATCTGTTTATCTTACAACTTTTCCATCCGTAAAGCCGACTGGGGGGGTAGCACGGTGAAACCAGTGGTTAGCTCATCTGACTCACAACCGAGAGATTCTGGGTTTGAATTTTGTTGCGGATCCGCCTGTGTAGAGTTTGCATTTCCTACAGCTCTTCTGCCCCCCAAATGTCACACCCTAACGCATGGAGGTCAGGTGTGGACGCACAAATATCTGTCTGACACGCATCACCAAGCCACGCCCGCCCATACGTCCGAACTTTTTTGCCGGTCCGTTTAGCCAGACCTGACCGTGCACTCTGCGAGCCGCCAAAATGCTTGAGTAGCTCGAAGGGTACTTGGCCCAGTTTACAGGACGGGGTCGAGCGGGGTCGTGTCTCGCCAAACACGGGGGCCCCCTTTAAAAACATCTAAGTGGTCACAGCTGCACACGCGGCCGTCGGACTGAACAGAAACGACTCCAAAAGGATTTTGCCGAGTGACGTTTTAGTTTATTTTAAATGCTCGGTCTTGTGTCAACAATGCCAAGACCAGCCATTTTACTCGATGATAGATTAGCAGAAAATTTGCAACGCTAGCCCATGTACTGGCCACGTCTCAATGTCTGACACTAATGGCTGCAATTTATTTCATGAAGCTCCTCTACTGAGAAAGTCCTTTGCAGTGCTGAACAAAAAAAAGATACACCGCAAAAACGTGCGTAAGAAGAGAAAGCAGAATATATGAAGCCAAGTGTTTTAAGTGCAGTTAAAGCTCGTGGCCTTTTCATTAACCCACTTTTTAGGGCGGAAAACCTCTGCTGAATAATGCTCCGACTGACACACTTTCTCCAGTTTGAAGGCCCCAGCTGGATAAAAACAGCACAATGCGCATGGGCAAGACACCAGAATTCCATGGAGGGGCAAAACCACCCGCAGCCACCACCCGGCTGAAATTGAATGCCGTTTTGTTAAACACGTCGCCTTCTTAATCAAGCCACGACAAGATAAGCTATCTTTGTCTGTAGAAGGCTTTTAATAAATAACTTGGTTTTTGGTTCTACTCTATTCACTTATCAGGCCAGAGCAAACATTTCATGCTTTGAAAGCTTCAAGGATTTGCATCGGCTAACAAAGAGCATTGCCTCCGTTTACTTGACTGGATCGCAGTTCTCAAAAAAAAAAAAAAGTCCTTCTTGGCTTTTCTTTGCAACGCTCCGGCAACTAACTTTGCAAAAAAAATAAATAAATAACATTTTTATTGAAAATCAATGTCGCCTCACTTTGCCAGCTGACTGTTAAAGTCTAGAGGACGCCCCCGAGGATCGCGATTAAATCTTACAATCAACTGTGCCGGGCAGCCTTTGCCAACATCAAATCGGCAGGAAGTCTTCAATTTGCTGCATACAATGTGCGCTGTTTACAAGTCAAGTAGCGCCATTTCCACCATTTTACGCTTCTCTGGCTGTGTATTCATTCCTTTAATCTGCCAGACTGCAATCAGACGGGACAAAGACGTTTAACGGCTTACCTTTTGCTTTGTAGTCTGCAATTGTTAAGACAAGACAATATAAGCGACAAAGTAACTTAACATGGGCCATCTCATTTCAAAAACAGCCTAGCAAAACCAACCAGGAAAGAAAATGGGGGGGGGGGGGGAGAAATACCTCTTAATGCTTTTTATTCATCAGTGAAGCCCTTTCAGGTGAAAATTGACCAAGCCTAAAGAGATGCGAGGGCACATGCCAAGCATCGACCAAGTAAACAATATCCAAAGCAGCAATTGAAAAACTTGGGCAAACTCTTGCCACCGCGGGGGGCTTTTTGTCTCTCCCGGCACACGGTGGGAGTCTTCCAGCCGAGAGTGCACTTTCATTAACATCATCTCACGCTGCTGAGCTGCTCGGCCGCATTACAATGACACAGGAGTGCCCCTCTCTGTCAAGGAAATCTCCGCTGCACTAGGGGTGGGGTCTAGGGGGGGGGGTGTCAAATAAAAAAAAAAAAAAAAAAACGCCATTACCCCCGGTCACGGCTCATCCGCAAGCCGGCCGAGGGAAATCCATCACCTGTAGGATCAAACGGAAACTTGTGCACGAGGTAAAACTCATTGAAAGCAGCAGTCGGCCGTCCGAGCGCTTTTTGAGTCATTTCTACCTCGCCCCTCCCTCCTTCCCTTCCTCCCCCGCTCTGACTCACACCAACAGCGGTGTGCAACTTTTGGGCACATACTGTGAAATCCAACACAAGCTCGAATGTTTTTTGGCCTAAACGACCTCGAGGCTGTAACCTCGCTAATGGCGCGCTGGTGTTATATTCCACTTTTATTACTGGCTGTAAGAGCAATGTGTGGCTTCACAGTAGCCGCATCCTTGTTAGGCCAGTAATAGCGGCGCCGGTCAGGCTTTTTTTTTTTGGGGGGGGAGTTCAATGGGTAACTGCCGAAAAAGACGGAAACATTTTTGAGGATCCTGATGCGAAAGTCTGTGAAAAGTGATCTAATTGAACCCACCGGCCTTTTACTGTGCAACAAAGAAGTGTTGGGCCTACACAAAAAAGTCATGTCTTTTAACTTTTTGTGACATCACCGCTTTTTAAATTACAGCACAATTTGTTCTCATAAAATGCTGTCCTGTAATAGGACATTTATTCCCGTATCATTACAAATTATTTCTTATAATGTGGTTACTCTCGAAACCTTACAACAACTTTTTTCCCTCGAGACAATCTAAGTTTAGCAAGATGACTCATTTCTTTGCACTAAGGTGCTAATGCTACACACCTCACGTTTAGCAACGCCAATTGCTCGATTAAAGGCACATGCATAGCTATTGAAATACGCGCAATGGATTTTCATTATCTGCCCTCCGGGGGAGCCCCTGTGAAAGATGCAAATTACGGAGGAGTGTTAGCCACAATGTATGCTTTCACTTTTGACTAACAAGCTGAACTCTGTACACAGGGCTCTCAGCTCACCATGGAAAAAAAAAAAAAGGGGGGAACGTGTAAATAAATGGGGCGATATAAATGTGAACCACATGTGAGCTGGTTCATGAGGCCAACGATACGGCTCGTAGCGACCCGGTTGGTGATTTTCCAAAATGTTGGCCTTGTTTTGCGCAGGAATACTGTGACATTGCAACATAGGAGCATAGCGATACATAGACAGCAGGGGGGAGGGGTGTGTGTGTGAATCAACACTTACCAGTGAAAAGGGGCTGTCCCTTCTCGATGATATCTGGCAAGGCAACCTTGTATACATCTTCAGAGAAGCCAGGCCTGCATGGTGGGATGACCCCGCATTCTGCTGCAATCTGCGGTGGGGAGGGGAGAGGGTGGGTGACAATGAGTCATAAATCAATCCACAAAAATGCACCCTGTGCCCTACCAAAACCTCTCGCTCACGTTTCGAATCCCCCCCCCCCCCCCCCTGTCTCAATCACCCCCCCCCCCCAGTTGTACAAAAGCATCTGTTGTTTTTATAGCAGGCACTGCAATTAGGATAATGAGGCCAAAAGGGTTAAGCATTAGCCAAAAAGCATGGCTGGGCAAGAACAAGCTCCTTTTGTCCCAGTGGAGGGGCCCAGGCACAGGCGGGCGTCACTGCCAAGCCTCTGTGTCGGCCTTTCTGATCAACGCTGTGTACTTTGCAAGCGCAGGAACACGGCCGTACAACGAACATGCCAACAATCCGCTATTGTTGCCATACAAGCGGGCGGAACACCCAGGAAGCCCCAAAAAAAATTGTGATTACCAACTGTGGATTTACCGGAATTTGGTTCCCCCCCCTCCTACACTTGAAGTGAGTCATTGAGATAAAACTGACCATATCAGGAAGTTATCTACTCAAATTTGAAGGAGTACTGGCCCATTCGCTTCTCAGAATTGGCAAGAAATGAATCATTAAGGGGTGTAAAGCATTTCTCTAAAGTAGTCTAAAACTCCCACAACCTCAGCATTGATTCTGTTTCTTGTCTGCCGGATTTGACCCCGTTTCTCATTGCATGAACTCTGGGAAGAATGTAGAACGAGAACCACCCCCCCACACCCCCCCCCCTCCCAACCTGAAAAAAAAAAATGCTTTGTGGGTATTTGTGCCGCTGCTTAATCAGAGGAATTTAAATTGAACATGAAAGGGAAGCTGGGCTGGGATACTATAGGACAAAGGTGGGCTATTTTTTCTAACCAGGGGGGGCAAATACATTTCATGAGTCTACTTGTGGATGAAATGCATGGAAATTGTACTTGGGACCCTTTGAAACGCATCAGCTGGGCCACATCCAGCCCACGAGCCAAAGATTGCTTTCCCTAGCGGCAATAATTATTCTAAAAAGAGTCACAAATGTTTTCTAACGATGCCAGCTTGAAACACTCGAGTATTACTGCTTTGTGCTTAATATTGTCCCCCCTGTTGTGTGTGCACTCATTTTGCCCTTAAGCCTCATAAGCCCTGTTGCGTGTAGTGGGGGTAACATGGACCACAGTTGGATGATTTGGAGTGTGTATTTGTGTGTAGTACGGTGCAAGTTTAAAAATGCATGTTTTGTAGTGTTGTAAGCGATTCAAAAAACAACAAAAGGCTGATGAGTAGCTCTTTATAATGATGCAATCAACTCTCCCATCGTCCCTGAGGCACACGCGCACATATTCAACTGAAGCGCTTTCCAACTCGGTTATCAGTGTATTTATGCGGGTGTAATAAAAGCCAAACATTGTTGAATTGAAATGAAGTAAGATTTTGTTTTAGTTTGAATAAACGGGACGGACCCGTTAGCTGGCGCCAACGGCACGCGCAACTGAACGGTCGCTCCCCGTGTCCGTTAAACAGCGTTCTCCGTTCAGTTGAAAGAGAGAGCGAGAGAGAAAAAAAAAAAATGGTCGCTGACACGCGAGATAGAGTAGCGACATCGCGTCTGGAACGGACAATGCGACTTTGAGTGTCCCGGTTCGGTGCACGGGGAAATTACCTGCAGTAAAGCCAAGAGCGCCTGCAGAAACAGCCCGCCGCTGCCCTCCCGTCGTCGGTACATTTTGGTTGGCTTAATTCCTCTTCAAAATCACAAGTGCAATCCCACACGTTGGTCCGAAATGAAAATTAGGGTGAAAACACGATTCCGTTTTTCTTTTTCTTTTTTTTTTTGCAAGAAGAAAGGGTGTGTGGCGTCTTCGGCTGCAGCAGCCTCCTCCGTGGAGTGTATCCGAGGAGAAGCACTGGCTGGTACTGAGGCTGCTCCAACTCTCCTCCTCTTCGCCTCCGCCTCTTTCAACCTCTCTCGCTCGCTCTCTCTCTCTCTCTTTTGCTTCCTTCACTCCAAAGCAACACAAAAGACGAGCCACTGGTCCACTCCACTATAAAAAAAACAGTTCTCACTGTCTCTCCCTGCTGGTCACACACCGCTTACTGGAGAATAAGTGCGCTCCCTAAACATTAAACTGCTGCGAGTGAGGGGGGGGGGGGGGGGAGTGACAAAGGATCAAAGTTTTAAAAATCTTTGATGAACAAAGAGATTAAGATTCTAAGTATTTGCAAACCCGAACGTCCAAT
The DNA here is from genome assembly GCF_024217435.2 of Syngnathus scovelli. Lineage (NCBI taxonomy): Eukaryota > Metazoa > Chordata > Actinopteri > Syngnathiformes > Syngnathidae > Syngnathus > Syngnathus scovelli. The sequence continues at coordinate 5,321,347 of NC_090863.1, forward strand.
CAGATTATTCCGTTGTACCGACACTTCTGCTCTTAACCCATAGGGGGCGGGCTAGTCAATGTCGTTTCAGAACTATTTAAAAGTAAACAATGATTGCTTCAAGTTTTAAAAAGGTCATTTAACATAAAATCCAAAACCAAAAATTGTAAATAAAGAAAAAAATTAAAATCAAATGATCATGAATTTAATTTTAAAAAGATTCCAGCTGGACTTGGGCAAGAACTAGTGTCACCATAACTTTTTGTTAAGTTTTTAATTGATAATAGATGTATAGATGGATGAATGGGGTGTGCAGTCAAGATGCCAACAGGTCAGCTACTCAAACAGTGTGACATCACAGTGGTGCGTCATGGCGTTACCGGCCAACGACTTCAACAAAAAAGAGGAATGTGGGACAGTTTACAACAGACAATGGAAGACATTTTGTGTTCTTTCATCTGAATGTGTGGCTGTTTTTCAAAAGAAGAATTGAGCGCCTTTTGTTTGCATTCTGTTATCGGAAGTGTCCGAAAGATGTACGCTCAGAAGTTAGCACTGGTTAACTGCTTTGTGCTTGTCAATTCATATTTTTAAAAAAAAATATTTGTGTACCTTTCTTAATATGCTTAAATAATGCCCGGTTGAAGATGGTGGTTTAAGATGCTTAAAGTTAAGAGTAGTGGCTAATTGAACTTTGTAAGTTGCATATTGACATTCTTTGCTAATTAGCTGCCGATCAGTGGGAGCAAAAGTGATTGTTATCGCCCAGTTTGCCCCTGCATGAAGACGAGTAGGCCAGACTATTGATCATCATGTAGGTGATTTTTGATCACGGCTCCGCGCGCTAATTGCTCCTCACAGCAACATTTGATCTTAACGGATTATTAACTGTGGGTGCTTTTTGTGCTCATGTCTGTCTCTCTCATGTTGCCTAATAGGCTCTCATTTGGTTACTGTGGATTATTTTTTTCCCCCACTTCAGTTTTTGCATTCTGTTCATTCACTTAGGCGTTCTTTTTTTTTCATGCGCTGCTAAAATATGCAATGAATAATTCTCCTTACATTATAAGCTCACAGCTGATGAAGGTTAAGCTACCTCAGTTGTGCTGCTGACACCTAATTAACTACTAAGGAAAGGAATGTATAGTTTATGACAAAAAGTGTTTTTAACCACCTTCCAAGAGACAACAAGAGTTGACTTTTGGTTCACCTCCTACGCCGTGTTGTTCTCCACCTTTATTGGTGTATCACGCGGGGAGGAGATGGGTGCAATGCTGATCTCTTCCTCCTTTTCTTCCCCCTCCTCCTCGTCTTCCTCCTTCTTACAAATCAAACCATCCGCCCCTGGGGGTGAATTGTAATCGTAAGCAAAGCGTCAGTTCTATTGCAGCCCACTTTCATTCTCTACGAACAGGAAGAGGAGTGCTCATTGCCGCTAACAAGTGATTTGTGTTGTCTTGCACTCATCTCATTGATTATCACGCCTGATGGTTCATGTTTTCAAATAATTAGGGGCACGCGTTGATGCAAATGAACCGGGTAGGAGAAGCCAATTAAAACTCTGTTTAAAGGAACCGTTGATTGGGCTGAAGCTTGGAATTAATGCATTAGGTCTCGATATAAAAATGTTAGCCCTGGTGCCTACTACTGTAATATTTTTGTATTTGTAAATGGATTTTACAGGATTTGTTTGGTGGGCCGGATTAAAGACTTGAGTGAGCCCGTATGTGGTCCACGAGCCAGACCTTGGCTACCACTGAGTTAGTAGCCTTCAATGAACCCAACAAGCAGATTTTTAGAATGTTGGAGGAAGTCGGAGTACTCATACAGAAGCACAGATAGAACAAACATACTTCACACAGGAAAACTGGACCCCCGATTTGATTCAGAGTCAAAGTGGAGCTGCCCGAACGTTACATCGAACGTAACAGCCATTGGCAGTCATTTGAATAAATTCAAAAACAACCTTGCCGTCTTTATGCAAATGTGACGCAACAACCGAGTTTCTACTAGATCATCACCCTCATCCTATTACGAGAAGACACGGTTGCCATAGTGTCCATATTTAAAGCAATTACCTAACATGACAAGGTGGTGTTTTGCGTCAAAGCCATTCATATTCAAGGCAGTGGGCAGCGAAGAAGAGATCAAATCGAATGACCTGTTGAGAATTGATATCACATTTTGAACAAATTCTTCAATTTATATGATCTAATCTAATTGAGAGTGGGATCAGACCGCTTCATCTCTTTGATTAATGCCAAAGGAGGCTATCTTTCATCAGCGCCTGTCTCGGCCGCGGGGTGAGCGGCCGTCCGTCCATCCAATTTGGTGCCGGAGCTGTCGGAGCCGTATGGGGCCATGTTCCACGTTTCATCAAAACAATTTGGTGTAAAATAGCCAGTCAAGGGAGGCGTCAAGGTTGTTGTCGAGTTGATGGTTTATATATTCCGGGGCTTGCGCCGAGACAAGATAACGGAGGCAGTCGTGTGATTCATGTCGGCCGCCGTGCTGACACTGCGCTTGACTCTCATAAGCGAGGGTGTCGGAGGGTCCCGGGGGGGGGCTCGTGCTTGAGCCCCCTCCCTCTTCTGCCTTCCACTGCGAGAACATGGCCTTAATGACGCTGGAAGAAAACACAACAAGGTCAGCAGACTTTCCACATTGGCTTCTTCACGCGGAGTTTTTGTTGATGCAGGAATGTCCCACAGGTCACTCGCTCATGTTGCCAAGCAAAGCAAAAGCCAAATATAGATGAACTTCTCCTAACAAAGTATGCGCACATCCTCTTTTTATTTTTGCTGATTTCATGAGAAAGGGATGTGTGGTGCCGGTAGCATTCCGTCATAGAGGGAACTGCCATTGTGGAACAATTTAAAACTCGCGGCGCAAGGAAATAAAGTAGTATTCCTCGTTCCCAAATGGCTGTACATCGGAGAAAAAAACGTAACTTAATGTGAGCTAAGACTCAAATTGTTGGTTTTGTGCTCTTGAGTCCATTCCTTTGGGCTATTTGACAAGTAGCATGAATTGAAGACCGCTACTTAGCAACACATGCTAGCTGCAGATTGACGTGCTGTGTTACAGACGATACCAATCAAAAGTTTGGGGTCACCCAGACAATTTTACGTTCTACATGAAAATAGCCTAATTGCTCAAAAGTTTTCTAATCATCCATTAGCCTTCTGACACAATTAGCAAACACAATCAACATTTTATATAGCTATTGCATTAAAACCACACGTTTGCAGTCATCTCGAACATTAACAATATATAGATTGTGTTCCTGATTAGTTTAATGCTGTCCTCATTGAAAATTAGCAAATTTTAGTTTAAAAATAAGGACTTTTCGAAGTGACCCCAAACTTTGGAACGGTAGTGTACTCTTTATTAGTTGTATCATAAACACACTTTTTTTTTTCCTCCGCACTCGACACTAATTACCTTGTCATTGGCAATCCCACACACGTCAAAGGTTGCGCCCGAACAAATTAGAGCCAAGGAAAGAGCGGCCTCTTCTTCAGAGTCATTATCAATTCCAATCAAGAGTCATTGTTATGCATTCAATAAGGCGTCTCTCAAGACCAAAGTAATACTCTGATTATTCCGCTCCCGTGCCAAAGCAACCCGCTGTTGGAACAATGGAGCCCAACGGCATTCACAACATACAGAAACGTAGGAGCGATTTATGTATGCGGTATTTTGCTGTTTTGCAGTGAAAACTCAAGTACCAAAAAAAAATTTCAAGGTTCTTTAGTAAGCTCTAGCGTCATCTATGGCAACCTTCAAAGTGCTCCTCTAGTGCACGTCTGCACCAATTTGATGCTTTGATTTTGTAGCTCCAGCAAAGCACGCTTCTGCGATACACGCCGCCCCCGGATCTAATGATGATTGATTGCCTGATTAGGGCAAAATCGTGTTGAACTGCAGACAAGCCCAATAAGAGAGGGAAGCGGCATTGATTTTTGTTTGAATTGAAAACGTACGTATATTGATTAGAAATGGCACATCAAAGTGGTGGGCTTCATTTACTTTTCATTGTGTTAAATCTTTTTTTTCCCCGAAAGGTTCAATCTTTTTGAGACTTAATTCCGATCATAATATAGTATGTTTTTGATTGATGACTCGCCGCCGCTAGCTTTACTGCTAAGGTTATCGTTGAAAATGTAAACGGCACTCACTCATGAAAAATGTTTAGCCCTTACATTCATGAATGTTTACCTTTTTTTAACGATTACACTTTTGTTTTTACTTCACCGACTTTCAATGAATTGTCAGTTTAGTGGTTAGTGATAACTAAAAAAAAATAATAATAGGGAAAAAAAAATAAATCTTTGTTTTTAATCCAAAACTGGTGCTTTTGTTAATAATCTTGCCGGTAGGGATCATTTCCAACCCTAAGAGCAGTTTTGGCGCAGGAGCTCGTTAACAATGTGTGAATAATGGCGGCTGTTTTAAGCTTGTTTGCTCTCCAGGTTTGTTAGATTGTGAAGATGCGTGGCGCGCTCATTAACGGGATTAAAACCATGACGTCTATCATAAATTAAATCAGTAGGATAGCTTGCAAAAACTCTCTTGGAATCACTGCGTGTATTACTACTCCTTGATTTAGGTTTCTTGACTACAAAAAGCCCAAACTCACTCATGAGTGCCTTGGAAAGTTACAAAACAAAAAAATTAGAAAGGCTGCAGATTTTCTGATACCAGTGTAATTTGATCTGGTATCAGATCGTAAAGAAAACGTAATGCGTTGGTACGGTTGATTGCGTTAAAAAAAAAAAAAAATACACGAGATAAATGCACTTAGTGATATTGCGACCGACATAATTGCTGATTAGACACATATTATGTTTTAATGCGATTACAAGAATGTTCCAATTTCTTGTAATTGCTGTGTCTCGATATTCGACACTCACTGGTAGGTGGTTCCTATCTCATTTCCTTTATTTTTTATTTTATTTATATGTATATATAAATCAGCAGGAGCAGGATGATGGTGTGGTGCGTAATGTCACATTCACAGTTGATTAGCAGTTAGCAGGTTAGCAAATGATTCACGTTCCACTTTCTTTGTCTTCCTTTGATTTCTATCACGTCTCTAAAGAACATAACGGAATTAATTACAACACATTAATTTCATTCATTTAATGACCTTTTTATTATATTAATTCCTTCTACTCATTTTTTTGTTTCATTTTATGTACTTGAGGCTGAGCTGTCACGCAGTGTGTAATCTATATATGACTTATGAAAAGAGCATTTTGCGCCAATACAGCAGATGTTAGTGGCAGGTTGCTCATTTGGCTCGCTCGGGAGGTGATCATGAGACATATTGCATTTTATTCCCGAACCCTCACACACACACACAGACACACACACACCCACACACCACATGACTATAATGTCAAAAAGTCACTGGAGGCGGACAAATCTTGAGCAATTTCCAGCACACTTTGAACAAGAAAAAAAAAATACCATGAAATTGTTAGGTTCAGATTGGGTTCAGGCCTCTTCCAAATGTGAAATAAAATAATTTCTCTTGTTTTATTTTTCAATAATTTTGAGGGTTAGTAAAAATCCATGAAGAATGGGCGTCAATTACACACAAATTGTTACTATTTGCAGGCTGACAGGTCCACTTTAGGCATCTGTGTCTGCTCAAGCAGATAAACACATTAAAAATGTCCGCCATAAAGTACAGGGAAAGCAGCGACAATTAAATATGGTGTAATTATGCAACATTATCTGGGTATCCATTGTTAAATAAGCAAAATAATTGCTTCTTGAGTCATATGAAATGTTACCCTCTTTTAAATTAATGAAGTCAGCCCAGGCCAACTAAACGTTATGTAACATTTCATATTTTTGGGTTGATGTTTGTGAGTTTTTTTACAAGCAATTTCGGCGTCTGCTTTAGCGGGTTGGTTACACATTCTTCCATTCAAGTCCCATTTGGCAGGTTTCATGGTTCAATCATCAAACCATCAAGAATGTCGAACTTTTTCCTCTCCCTCTCTTGTGCCATTTCATACAAGCTCCACATCATCTTTTTTTGTTAATTTTTTCGCCTCTGTCTTTCATTGTTCGAAGCTCAATTTCTCTAGCACCTTTTTTTGGTGGCATCCAATTGGCTTCCATTGATTCACTCGGTCACTGTGGTGACTTGGCCGCGTTCTCTGCTGACCCTGCAAAATCATGGGAAAAAAAAAATCAGCCAGGCTGTCTAACAGGCTTTGGCCCTGCGGCGTGGACACGCACACACGCACACACAGACACACACAGACAAACAATCCCCAATCCAAGCAGTGAATGATTGTGTCAGTGAGCTGGAAGTGAGTCAACCTGCCCCTCATAGTTAGCGTCACACAAAAAAAACAACAACAAAGGGCTCATGGTGCGTTTGGGTCACTCGCTGTTGCAGTGTGGGAGGGGGGGATGACTGAGGGGTGAGGCGGGGGTGACGGGGCGGCCAAATGGCGACTCACCGAGAGGGGGGGGGGACACGGGGACACGGCCAGTCGGCCACGTGTCACCTTGAGCTCTCTGGAGGAAGTGTCCGGAAGAAAACCAGCTGGGAATAAAGGGTGTGAAGGATGAAGTGGAGCCAGGTGTCCACTTGTGACAGCAACTGTGACTGTCAACAAGGACCAGAGCAATCATTCGGTCATTGTTTTCCTTTTGTCGCTGAGGCCGATGTAGATTACTTCTGATTCGCTGCCAATGATACGATTCACTCACGTCACGAATGAAGCTACCATTTACTTCCAATACGATATGATTCATTCTGCTCACGATAACATCCGCTCCAATTTTGATATGATTCATTGCAATTATAATACGCTTCAACATAATCATAATGTCACCCAAAATGATTGACTTTATGTATATGATTCAAGTCACAAGTGAAATACGATTTAGTCCGCTTAATATGCAATGCGATATCATTTACTTCAATTATATACGGTTAGCTCCATTTATCGTATGATAAGATTCATTCCAAATATGATATGAATTACTCGTATCGTGAGATAATACGAGTGACTCCAATTTCATGAGTCAACGGCAAATTTCAATCAGCGATGGCTACATGCGTCTCTAAATGTATTTTTGACGGTGATTTAGAATATTTTTCCATTACTTTTTACGAGCACATCGGTTATTTTTTGTTTTTTTTAAAGTCTAACTTAAAAACGTTGTGTTCCTTTGCGTTGTAATTCATATCTATTACGTTTGAGAATTAGACCATTTAATTAAATTCAATTTAGCACAAATCGATTCACCAGTTTTATGGAATGATAGCGATTCAATACGATTCATTTCCCTCTCATTAGTGAAACAATTCAACATAATTTGAATGCTGTAATTGTAGGATTCATTCAATTACATAGCAATACAATTCACAATTATTAGGATGCAATTACAGTCTGAATCAGTCTTACTCTGCTATGATGATGTTTTGCAAAACCTTTCACTTCCAACTAAATTGTGATATGATTCACTCCGTTTCCAAGCTCTAACAATTCATTCCATTTCTGGTTTGACACGAATCACTCTATTCACATAAGACGGATTCATTATAATGCACTGCGATACATGTGAGGCAACGTTACGTAGTTTCCCACTACATCATCTTGGACTGCAATGTGTTTCCCACTTCTGCTTATGTTTGCTATTTGAGAAGGCCACACAATGCATCTTTTCAAATTTGCCCGAACAACGCCGAAGCTTGTACACAAGCACACTGTATTGCATATTCCATCTAAATACGCTTATCTCAGCTTCTGTATGCTCAAATAGGATAAACGCTATGGAAATGGAGGGATAAATACAGTAGTAAAAGGTTTAGGAGGTTGGAAAATTGCCCTTTGAGTGTCACGTTTCTTTGGCTGGGAGCTTAGCGACGCTTCCCATTGTGGTTTGCGTGGCTTCCCTCTGTAATTTCCTTGGCTTAACACGAGAAAGACTAAGTGTGTGCTTGTCAATTTCTACGTCTTGTGAATGACCAGTAATTTGAGAATTATGCATTTTCTGTAATCCGCCTTCTTGATTCAAGATAAGATATTATATATAGTTGGTGATGAGAATAAAATGCTAATTTGTGCACGCAGTCAAATTTTCGGTGAGTGTGTCGGTATTTCCGTCGCTTGAAAGTGGCTCTGGATTTTTTGGACAACTCTAAGAAAAAGAACTCGGTTGTTTCATTTCACAACATCATGTCAGATCCAACTATTTTTATACAAGCCATTAAAAAGTCAATTTTCCTTCAAATGTCCACTTTAGTTTCCAATGAGAGGATAAAAAGAGGCGGATGATAAAGGCGAGCATTCTCATGTGTCCTCATTTCCTGCTGTCGCCTAGAGGCGGCCGGCGATGACAGCGGTGACTCTTCAGGTGTGAGCTATGCAACATTTGCTATGCGGCGCACAACCGTCGTGGCACCTGCTTGGTCACACGAAAAAGCGTCACACACACACGCAGCCGCCAATTGCTAGTCGATGCCGTGTCAGCGAGATGGCGGCGATTTGACAGAAAGCAGCCACGTTTTTTTTTTTTTTCAAGTCAATGGAATACTATTTGATCACCACGAAAGGAATTTCATATTTGGGGTCCATACTCTCCCATTTCAGCAGACATAATACATATGTGAGGCACATTAAGGCCAATGGCTGTACACGGCCGGATCGCAATAAACGTTTTATGGCAGGGCAGGCAATAAGGGAAAAGGCGTTACACACTGGAGGGTACGCTTAATGTCCATAGTAATTAATAAGCTTTATCTAGCGCCATGCTAATTATTTAATGTTGGCCCCTATAAACAATTCACAATATGGCACTTTGTATGCTCTATATAGCCCGTGCAGCATCTGTTCTTAAATTAATGAGGCATTTAATCGTGCGTATCTGGTAGAAGTCTACTCCTGTGAGATTTTTCTACAAAGTACATGTTAGTGAGCAACTCATTTTTTTTTTTTTTTTGTATAAAATCTAAAGAGTTCACCATGTTCTCCTCCATTGCCGTTGTTTGTTATCGCGTCTCATTGTTGTACCCTTCAAGAGAAAAAAAATCTGTCCAGTATTATTTTTCTGGTTTTGTTCCACGATTGAATGAACTTGGTTTCTTTTCATAAGACGGCAATAAATGCTTGGAACTGAAAATACTGCTAAAGGAATTCCGTGATTATTTTCTTAGCATGCATAGGCAATTATCTTGAACAAATAACCGCTGTGTTTACTCCGATAGCAGCCACGGCGGCCGTATAACATGAATGCAATGGATTTGTTCATAAGTCAGCTTTTTTCATTTGCTTGGTGGCTCTGTTTTCATTTGAATTTTAATTGCATGACCTTCAAGTCACCTTGAAATGTGTCCACACATAGTTCATAGCAATAGTCTGGTTTGAAAGCCAGAGTAATGTGTTTCCAGCACATATTCTTAACCTCAGTGGCAGCGTCAAAACTGTAGCTGGCCGAGGTGGGAGGAGGAGGAGAAGGGGGGGGGGGGGGGGTTGAAAGCGGTCCAGGAAAACAGAAAAGCAGAAGTGAAATTAGATGTGCTTAATAGTTTGTGGAAAATATGTGAGACAAAGTAGCATTTATTATCTTTTACTCACCACAAAGTTTCAGCTTCACAGTTGGACGCATAAAGTATAATTACATCCTTACCGGAAATTGTGATTTTTTTTCTTCTTCTTCTTTTTATGACTGACGTAAAAAAAATAAAAAAAATAGTGACGCTCGGATGCTGCTCTCATCATAAAATCACATCCTGGCTGGATTTACTCTGCAAGTACCAAATTCTGATCAGTAGAAGTGACACATATCAAACATACTGTATTTTCCACACTATAAGGCGCACCTAAAAACCTCCAATTTTCTCAAAAGCCAGCAGTGCGCCTTATAATCAGGTGCGCCTTATATATGGACCAATATTGAGCCACTACAGCAGGCGTGTCTAAAGTCCGGCCCGCGGGCCAAATGTATATATCTTACATATGGACAAAGTTTTAAAATGAGCCATTCATTGAACGTGCGCCTTATAATCCAGTGCGCCTTATATATGGACAAAGTTTTAAAATGGGCCATTCATTGAAGGTGCGCCTTATAATACGGTGCGCCTTATAGTGCGGAAAATACGGTAGGTAAATAAATGAATAATTGAATGAATGAATGAATAAATAAATAAATTAAATATATTAAATAAATGAATGAATCAATGAATGAATCAATGAACGTACTGGATTAGCGTAATGCACCTTTCCTTTCCTCGCCATTGTATACATAGAGCATACATTACAAAGTTGTTGATTTTGGCTTTTCTTCCCACTTGGCATTGGTTGAGGCGCCTGTTCTTTCTCCAACGCTCACAGCTCAGCTCGCTAATGCGCCCCAGCCTGCGCTTTGCTCTACCATGTAAATGCAATCAACTTGCTCACAGAGTGGTTCTCTTGGCAGAGCCGGCGTCTGTTCTCCACATTAAAAAGAACTAATAAACAAGCAGCCAAGTCATCTAAAAATAGAAGAATCAATCTTTTAAAAAGAAAAAAAACAATTTGCGCTTACAGTCGTGTGCCACGAGTATATTTAACCTAACCTAACACGACAAGGTTAATTTTGTGCTTCTCGGCGTACAGTAAGACTGATTGCTGACCTTTGGACGCGCCGATTCATGGTCAACTTTTAATGAGGTTGCCCGACTCACTTCACCACTTTGCTTTTCTCGTGCAAAAATCAAATATATTAGATGGGATGCGGCTCGGCCCCCGCCTCCGCGTTCCGTACTGATTGGCCTCGCATATGAAAAGGTTACCTCCACCTTCAATTAAATTTCTCCTGCTATTTGTTAATGCAAATGTTAGTATAATGGTAGCCAGGTCAAGGGACAGACTACTCCTGCCCTGGTGGCAAATTTACTTTGTTTCCTGAAGGGTCAGAAATGACTTCTCATAAACGCACCATTACGCCTGGACTTCACCGCCGCCCCTGGGACAAATTAGACACACGTCACCTTGATTGCTGCTCGCCGTTGCAGCTCCATAGGTCATTAATGCTTTCGCCGCCAAAGTGCTTTCAAGTCATATGAGTTGGTGCTAATCTCCAATAATGAACAAAAGCCGCACGCTATAGGAGCCTGATTACTGCTTCAATTTCTCCCAATAGGAAGTCAGGGAAATGTAAATCATTAAGTTTGCAGGTCAAACTATAAAACCTTTAACTGTTTTTAGGTGTATTTTTCCCCAAAATGGATGATTTCAGGTTTTGCTGGTCACATTTGTGATGTTCAGGTACAGCTAACACACCCCTGGAAGTTTTTTTTGTTTTTATTTAGCGTATCAAGAACGTCCTGCAATCACACTGAAATGGACCCTGACAAAGCATCGTTTATGAATGTCACCGGCTCCCAAATGTGATGACAAATCGTATCGTGGCGAGAGTTTACGATTGTGCGGGGAAAGTGTCGTCTTGCATTACTGTGAGCGAGACTGGCGGATCCGGTTAAGTGGGCTGACAGCGAGATGGCAAGAAACAAAGCGGCAAACTCCTCAAGGACTTGTCTGGACATTAACATTTCAAGTTACAATTATATTTTAAGTCCTCCCTCCCTCACTCCCATTCATCAATATGAAGCGGCCCGTCCGGTCCAGTATGCACAAATGCACTTTTAAAACGTCAACGCGCAAACTGATTTTCCTCCAAATGGCTTTTGAACACTTTTGCTTTCACTCATTGCAATTGGAACCAATTTTAGGTTGCACTTTCACTGTTGCCCGAAGGTCTTTTCTATCAAAGCCGGCAATGTAAAGATAGTCGTAATGGTGGTGAGATTTTAATGGAATATTCCAACAATGGCGTTGGCCTTGATGGGCAAAATGGCTTTTTTCTTCTGGTTGTTGTAAGAGGGAGAACATGGTCCAAAAGAAAATTTAATGTCTTCAAACATTCACTGCAGCCTCATTGCTGATACTAAAGTGAATTAAAGATTTTTTGAATAGTGATTGCTTAGATGGACTGTAGCAAGATTCCGTTTTTTTTTTTTTTTTTTTTTTTTTTTTAAATTCCCTTTACTTTTGTACTTTAACAAATTCCCACATTGAAATAATTTGAACATCATCGCTTTTGGGTTTTTTTTCACTCAAGCAGTTGCGTATCTAAAAAAGTGAAAAAGTCACCATGTGACTTCTTGCAACTTGAAAAACTTGGGAGTTGGTCCTCCTGTGATAACATGCCACCTTCTGATCTGAACTCTTCCCTCAACCTTGAGTGGCATTTCCCAAAAGAAGAAGCTAAAAAGTGTGCTCGACAGCCAGCCAAATCTTTGCATTTTGCATTAACATGGATTCCCATCTTCTGCTTCTCAAACACATCTTTCGTGACAGATGCGCTCGGTCTTGAGCATTAACTGGAGGCTTAAAAGATGCTCCAAAAGCATGCTAAAAATACCCCCCCCCCCCCCCGCCCTTTTGCGATATTATGCTCTTAATTGAATTTCTATTAAGCATGCTGCGATTCCAAAGGACATTGAGACATCCCGCCGCATGCAAAGCAGGGACAAAATATGTTCTCTTGTAATGGCTAGATTTCCTATATGTCCCTACAAACAGGCTAAATGAAATTCCCCTAGCGATGTCCTTCAAGGCTCTTGTGATGATCATTAATCTTGCCAACAAAGTGGAAAACACCTCGCTTTTGGCCGCTCGACTTCTTGCTGGAATCCAAAACAATTTGTTTGTCTTGACACGAGTATTGATGTTGATCATTTGTCTCAAAGCTTTGCAGACTTACTTGTGTTTTCACCTTAGCAAACAAAGTTATTTATTACACACTTTGCGTATTTCGGCCTGTAACGCTGATTGTTATGAGTAGCCAAAAATATAAATCGTTCTTCAAACACGTCCGAAATGTTAATTAATAGTTGCAATCTAAGTTTGATAATGCAGCAGTAACATATATATATATTTTTTGTTTGTTTTTAAATTACTAATAAAGGCCTGGACACCATTTACAATCGAGTAAATAAATGCCCCCCCGACACTATTTGCAGATTTAGAGCATGCTGGTTAATATCCCGTGGATAAAAAAAAAATTAGAATAATTATCAAGTTTGATCGGTGGCTTTCGATCAGAAGGTTAATTGCAATTAGCAAGTTAATTGTTTATTCGATGATTCGGTGTCAGTGGAATGTTAAAAATGAACTTTGTGTAATGGTAATATGCTCCTGCTTCTTTAAATAACAAATGCCTAATCTCCATGAAGTGGAATTTCATTAAAAGATAAATCTTCCATTTCACAGTCACAGGAAATGACAAATGAGTTGTCAGCATTATTGATTAGTCATCAGCATCATTTGGAATCATTTCTTTTGCATTGTCATAAACAATATATCCTTGTTAGGAGCAACGTGGTTGGAAAGCTGTTAACGTCCCGCTGATCTGTTGATGATCTCATCCAGTGGGAGTCCAGTTTGGTTGTGTTTTGTTTTGCAACCCCCCATGGCCGCTCTAAATGGGATCTCGCTAATGATGCCACAAACTGTTCCGTTACGTCCAGTGAAGAACCGTGTTGTCTTTTTTTTTTTTTTTTTCTTAATGCGTCTCACCTCTCTTAAAATTAAGCACTTGAGGCGTTAGAAGACACAAAAGTGACAGTCAGGGAGGTGAGGGATTTAAGCGGCATTGACTTGGAACTCGAGAGATATATTTGAGGCCGATCCCCCCGCAGAAAAACATTAGAGGGCCCATTAGATGGGCTTACGCTTTATGGGTCAATTACAAACCAAATGCTATCAGCCCCGCCCAAAACAAGGGAAAAAATAAAACAAAAAATAAATATATATAAAAAATAAAATCATCTAAATATATTATAATATATGTAAAATATCATGTATAATATTCTAATATATATAATATATAATATAAATATATAAAAAATAAAATAAATATAAAAGAATATGTGTAATTATATATATAATATATATGCACACACATACGTGTACATATAAAATTATATATATATACACACACACAGGCACAGTACATATATCTACATAAATGTATCATTTCATACTTGTATGACAGTTAATGCTAAGACATTTCCATTTAAGGGCATCTAAGTGTTGTCACAGCATGTGTAATCCTCCTGCGACCAAATTGCAACAATGCGAGTCCATTGGAGAGCTAATTAACCACAGTGCGATCCTTTGTTTTAATTGTTTTGCTGTAGTGTGGTTTGGACTTTGTGAAGATAAATCTTGTGATTAAATACAGCTTTCACAAAAGATGTCATTAAAAATAAATGGGAGGCTGACCACCCTTGGAGACCTTATTGCAGGTTTAATGGCGACACATTTTCATTGCAAAGCAGTAGCAGCAGCAGCAAAGCGTTTTGGTGCCTAAATTTAGTTGAACGCGATGATCATCAAAGGCATTCCGATATAAACAGAAACAGAGGTGGCAAAGAAGACTTTGATTGGAAAACAAAGCATCGCTTTGTGTCAAACTGTCAGGCAACATCTCTGATGGAGGACGTTGTCAAATTTCCATTTTTAAGAGCTAAAACCTGGCGAGCTAGGCTGTTATCAGAGGGAGATTCATTCAATCATTTCAAACAATAAGTGAATTCCTTGAACACAATAGTCCCCAATTGGCTTCTAGAAAGGCTGAACTAAAGGAGTCTCATCAAAAAGTCACCGCTTGGACTTTGCAGATGTTTAACATTTAACAGACAGCAGGGGAGGAAAGATGTATCAGCGCAGATCATTTTTTATCCATAAAAGTGTCACAAATTTAACACTAAAGTGATGGCTGTAAATTTTCCAACAAAATTTCTTGAAGTATTCCTGCTATAAGGATTTTAAAAACAAAAAATACAATAAAAAAATGGAAATCGTCAAAACCTGTGTGCTAACATGGTTAGCTAACTTTGGTTTAGAAGCTATGTACACTTTAAGCTAGTTGCCACAGGCAAAAAATATTTATGTTCAATTTAGTCTTTAAGCAATTATGTTTCCCAAATGTGGGAGCAAAATGTTGCGAGGGAGAATCCTAAAAAAAAAAAAAAAACTTCTATTAAAATGTCTTGACTGTCAGACAGATGTGCTAACCGCATAACGTGCGATCACGATCCATCCTAAAAGGACTTCAATGACGGCTTAGTCCAAGATGCTTCTGCCATGTGTTTGCATGTTTGTGTCATCCTACTTCCTGTCCTTTTTCTTTTGATTGTTTGGCGTCGTGTTCTGCTTCAAACTTCCAAAGCGTGTCAACAAAGGCTGTTTGTTTGTTATTTCCATTCAACTTCTAGCACATTTGCTAATCATTAATTGGACTTGAGAAAGTGGATGGTCTTTAAAAGCCCGGCTTGTTGTCATGTCAGCGACACAGTGCTTGGAAAAATTGCCCACTTTTTATGAATACTATTATTTTTCTGAATATTTATTTCCAATTTTGCTGGACATGTAGTCACTTGCTAGCTGATTCATTTTTAATAACAAGTTCTGGTTAGCATATTTGATGGATGGTTGACTGTCTGGCTGCTGGGTTGTTGGTTGGATTGTTGGATGAATGGATGAGGTATGAAGGAATGATATTTTATATCCAAAATTATATTAAAGCTGTGCACGACAGGCGCCAACATCCCGACGGTTGCAACCAAAGGTATTTTTCATCAGCAAAAACCTCACTGACAAATTCAAATGTGCTTTTAAAAAATATATTATTATTTATGGGGATTCAAATGGAGCTGACTGCAGTTTGGGATTTTCTCTTCATTTATTCTGTCAGCTTCTTGCTGTTCGCCCGCGAGTCACACTTGATGCATTATGACAGTGTTAAGCTATTTTTATCTCCTTTCCATCGCGTTAAGAAATTACAAGTGATGTATATACGGCGTAAAAAGAATCTTCTTTTGTGGTGCCGACGCCAGGCCAAACTTGATATCGCTCATAATGCTGTCTGAGCCCGCCGATTGAGTTTTTGCTCCTCTGCGATGTGTACATCACCGTAATGGACTATTGAAGTGTGTGCACTCCAAAAATGAAAGAGGGTTAAGACTAGCCGCTGCTTTAATGGTTTTGGCTGCTTTCTTAATGATAGCGGCGGTTTTCCCCCTTGAGTGATTCTTCTTGCAGGGGAGGCCGATTGACATCTTTAGTGTGATCAATTCGATTGTGGATGAAGTGTACGAGCAGTTGCCGTTAGATCAAGTCACTCTTACTTATTGAAATTGTCGGCACAAATTATTTTAATATGCAGAAAGACACTTTAATAAAAATAAATACCAAAAACCCATCCATCCATCTATCCATCTTATATTTGGCGGTAATGACTTTAGGAGTATCCATCCATCCATCCATCCATCCATCCATCCATCCATCCATCCATCCATCCATCCATCCATCCATCCATCCATCCATCCATCCATCCATCCATCCATCCATCCCCCGCCAACAACGTTTATTTGCTTATGTCCGTCCTCATCAAACGAGCTGTGAAGGTCTGCCCTTGTTCTCCCCGCCGCCGTGGCATGCCTCCCGCACGAATGCGCTGATAACGCTCTGCTGGCTTTATGTTCCGGCAAGTTCAGCTGGTCAGCCGTGTCATCCGTTTTATTTTGGGCCGCTCTGACATTGGAGAGTAAGTCGCGTTGTTTTCCACAAAGGATTTCTACTGCAAAAGAGGGCAAATTAACAACAGACTCGAAACATATATCACGCAGAACATAAAATTATAAAATAAAATTAAATACAGTTCGTAACAGTTGGGCGAAATCTCGAAATCCCGTTGACTCTCCAATGTCACACACTCTTCTTGCGAATGGTTAGCTTGTAGCTAAGACTTCAAATTCTATAACCGTGTTCTTAAGACCTTATCTGGCCTCACTCTGAGCTAGATAGTATTCATCAGAGGTGGGTGACTCTACTATTCAGCTGCTTTCATCAGAAAATATTCAGGCAGCGCCGCATCAGGGCCCGGGCCCGCAAATGTTTTCCTAATCCACATGTTCTACTCTGTGTTTTCTTTCAAGCCCAAGCCAAGAATGTACTTAAGCACTCCATTTGAATGTCATCGTTGTGTTTTGACAAAGAATAAAACATTTCCACGAAGGAGGAGAAGCAGTAGAAAAGACAAGATAGTCGTAATAATAATAATGACAAGTGAAGCAGTCATTGTTATACTTTGATTCCCAAGCTTTTTGGAAAGCAGCCATAATGCTTTCAGGAATTCAAAGCGGCGTCTTCGATGTGTTCCAGGTTGAAGCTTTTAAATAGGCCCGAGCAATCGCTCTGGAAACTCAATAAGTCGCATTGTATAACGCCGTGCGGACAGAGTCTCGGAAACAACAAAGGGAGATGAGTGATAGCGAGTCGTAATACTATTTAATTAACTGAGCTAAAAGACGCTAATATGTCAAAATGCCAACAGTTCTATGCGAGGAACACATTGCTGAGAGCTTTATGCTAGTGCATAAATACCACAGATGGAAAAAAAAAACTTGTCGTCAGCCAAGTATCTAGGGAATTATTTTTATTCTTGCAGAAAAAAAAAGACTTTTTTTGTTGTCTTTAGTGTGGTCCTGATATGCTTTACATAGTATAAGTATATAGTTTATTAACTCTTGGTATTGTTTACAACGATGTTGGCGTGTTTTGTTGTTTGTTAACGTCTGCTTTCACCTCTCCTGTTTGGATGAATGAAATATTATGTCTGCGGCCTTGCCCCCTAATTGAATTTCCGGCTATAATTAGCATTCCGCTATGCATTGTTCACACACTGCAATGAACTTCAAATGTGACTCTGTTTGCAATCAAGCATTTTACTTTGCATGTGCGCCTTTGCGGCTTGACATCACGTCACCTTTAAACCAGATATTGCTAATTAGCACTATGCTAGTCACGGCAGCTTCATAACTATTCTTTGTTTTATTTTGTATTCCAGTGTTGTTGTTTTGTGCCTTGTCCTAATTAAAAGTTTGCAGAGTTAACAACTGTCTTTTTTTTTTTTTTTTACTACGAGCCTTGTAACTTGTTTCTACTGCAAAGACAAAACTAAAAAGCACCATGAATGGAGCGAGTCTGGGATAGTGAACGGGTCTCGCTAATGGAAACAGATTAAATAAAATTTGCGAGTTTTTGCTGCTGCTGGCAACGTTCTTTCAACAGAGTCATTAACATTTTCTCCCTCTCACTAAAATCTTTCTTTATTTTCTTCTACCTCCATTTCTTTCTACTTAGCTCATCCCCAGGTCGGCGTGATTTATTTGAAAGGGCTTTTAGGTTGACAAGTGGTCAGGAGTATTTTTCTTGGGCCCGGACAAATGTGTTTTGTTAGCGGCGTCATATTTAAATTCAGTTCCACACAACCTGCAAGGAGCTCTCGTTTACCGATGCGCCTTGGCCTTGAAGCAAAAACATTTTCAGTCAAAAGCTTCTTCAATAAATGTAAACTTTAGTCTTTCGGAAAAACGTTCTTTTCCAATCCCACCCTCATAGGAACGAAGCTTGCCAACTAAGGGGGCTTCTCTGTCTCCCCCTGTTGGTCATTGTTTATATCTCTTGGACGGGTGGTCGCCATTAAGTTAATTTCGTTTTTTCGTACTTGTGCATGAGCTGTGACGATAAATTTACATTCCATTCAGGAGAAATTTTGTACTTTTACAATGTACTCAGTGGACATCCGTCATTTGAGTTAGGGTTAACACTGACTTATAATTACTTTAAGAAACATTAGTTAAATTCAAGCTGTTCCCTTTATATAGTATTGTTTCTATTTGTACTATTGCCAGAATCTTTTAAGCTGAATTTTCTGCAAGAGATTGTGAAGGTCAATCCATTTTCTTTCTTTTGCTCACCTGAAATGTTTTTTTATAGTTGATGCATTGAAATTCCCTTTTCATAAGGCTCAATATTACCGAATGCAAGGCTTTTGTGCCGATTTGAATTCACAAAGATACATGGGCAAAATTCTCTTTGCCCGCCACCAATCATGTTTTCTTTCTTCTATTATGCTTTTATAGGCAAGACTGCTGTGAATGATGTTCCCTGACACAACCGTGAGACAACACGACTATTTCATTTGGGGGAGCTAAATGACATGTCAGCGTGTGGGAATAGAGCGTTTACATTTGTTACCTACCACCTGTCCAGTCAGCAGTGGAACGGTGATGATAAAAACAGCTGGGGCCTCCCCATCCTCATAATTCTAAGATGACATTGTTGGCCACTTATACTCTTATTTTATGCCCAGCTATGATCTAATATTGACTTTTTAAATGTCCTGTGGTTTGGCTCCGCCTCACTTTGTCATGGTAACAGTTCGCTTACAGTCGAGCTCATTTGAAGCCTTCCCAAAAGCGCCGGGTCTCAGTGCATGCCTCACCGCAATTGAATCCTTTCTGTGCCAGAACACGATGAAACCAAACTAATTAACCCGTCATCTCATTTGTCTTTATGGCCACCGGATTTTGGGTGATTAGTCTCTTTCGTGTCATCTGTAAAATGGCTCTTAGGCGACAATGTCTGTCTAAATGAATCAAAAGCGGCTGATTTTGATGGACAGCCCGGGCTTCTTTTGTACAAAATTGGACATTTGCTCACCAAGGACCAGGGCCTCTTTTATACAAAATTGGACGTTTGCTCACCAAGGACCAATCGGTGCTGTCCATTTATCTTGTGCAAACATGACGGAAGACAAATAAGTAGGCGTGTTGTCCTTGCAATGTACTAGATGGCAAACAACAGAATAAGAGTGGTCATTTTATTTATAAGATTGTTTTCCTTGAGTGAAATACTCAAGAGTCCCTTTGTATTCCTTTAGAGCGCAGTACTCATGTCGACGTACTTTGAAAACAAAAACGTAGAATATTCTTCAGACTGTCACATTTTGTGGCGAAATTTAATTTAAATTGAATGAATTGAGTTAGTCATCTATCATTGATCGTAAATTACAACTTCATACTTGTTTGTGGTGTTTTCTGGTATGGAAATATGACTTTATCATTGTCATTCCTATTCCAACTTTTATTTTGTAAAATCACATTTAACCTGAAAAATTATGAATTATAATCCCAATTTTGATCTTGTAAAATTGATATTCGGCATTAAAATTACAACTTTTTCCTTTATAAATGCATGAATTCATTCTCATAACACCGTGGCTTCATTCTAATAAATAATTCCTAGTTTCCGTTCTATAAACTGACGTTATTCTTGCACTAGCGTTCACATTTTCACTTAAATGGCCATAAAGCGGAGTGACACAGTACCTCTGCACAGAAAATTCTCTGGTGGCTTGTTTCTTTTTCTGTAGCAAAGGCGATACTCTAATGGAATACTAATATACAATGTTGGCCATTATCCGTGAAGTTCAGCCTAAGCTAGTGTGAAAGCCAATCATAGCATTCCTTATTGTGCCTTATAACTCCGAAGCGCCACAAATCGGCAATTAATCCCAAGGAGTTAATTGCAGGCTCCACTGCAGATCACCAGGCTGCTCTTTGGCCGCGACTTATCTGCCCTGAGCAAAGCGTGCCAGGATGAACGCAGACTGTTTCGGAAGCGTCCGTGCAATTTTATTTGATTAGCACCTCACCCAAAATAAAGGTTGCTTTTGTCAATGACTGTGGCTGGAACGCTTTCAAGTCACCGACTGCGCTAGAATTATGACCCGGCTGAGTTGCTATCCATCATCCGCACGCTTCAACCTGTGGCAAGCGTGTAGCGATCATTCATGCTCATAAACCACATTGTTTCACGAAACAATGTGCCATAATGAAATCCCCCAAAAGAAATGAGATGGTCAGCCTTCCCCGTGAAAAGTCCAAAGAACCGCCCGCCTGTCAGGAACGATGATTGTTACGCGGGCGGCCCCCCGACTGTTGGCTCAAGTCTGAATGTTGCCGATCATGAATAATAGCTCTAATGATTAACATTTTTCGACCCAGCAGGACTGTGGAATTTCAATTGAGCAAATTCCAAATTATCTCTTCAGGCGTCCCTCAGACACTCTATCTCAGGGTCTGCTCAGACAAACCTGTGTATGACCAATGGCTAATTTACTGTTAGCTAAGTTGCTAACACTGTAGCTCAACTGAACTTTTGGCTTTGACATGTTTGTGCTTTGTCCATTTTTTTCTTGCCTTGTCAACATGTGTGATAATACGTTCACGATCGTATCACGGCCTTGACTAGTTTTATTTGACCCACGATGACTTGGGCTAATGTCTAATTCCCCGGCGAATCACACCTCTTATCTGTTGTCAATTATCATGTGTCCACTGAGAATTCTGTTGCTGTGATCTCTTTATAATAGGTTAATGTGTGTTACGGCAACCGCCTGCATAGAATATTCAAAGATCCCTGTCCACCTAATTAGATTGTGACCCTAATGGTCATTAGGCTGTTTGGAAAAGTACGTTCATCTGGAGTTGAATATGTATATGTACTTTTGAGTTTTGAGAATTACCGTAGCCTCTGTTTGGTTCTGAGGCTGCAGGTTATAGTACGACTATTCAATACACCTGACTCCACGTAGCATACCTACTGCTAACGTTAGCAGCAAGAGTTGCATATGCTGTAAAAAAAAAAAAAATGGCAGTTTTGTTGATGCTCCATAACTAAATTATTCATTGACAACTGAATTATTCAACAAACAAGTCTCGCCTCTGGTTACATTCTGCAAAAAAATAAAAAACACTTCAACAAAACAATCTTCACTTTTTACCCCGTCAACATAACACACGCAAGGATTTTTCTTATATGCTCGCGGCTGTCAACACCATGGGATCCTTAAGTCTTAGACTTGGGTCATGTTTTTATTTTTGCTTGTTTTTGTTCAGTACCTTATTTCCTCAAATGGCGCTCGCCCCTACAGCAGACACCGTGGCCCAATTAGTCATCTTGGAACAAATTAATGCCTCACTCAATTAGACTCCATGAAAGGCAGTTACACGTAGACTTTAAAAAAAGTGAACTGCTAATCGCAGTTTGAACTCTTCCGCGAACTAAGACAGCAGCGACAAAGCACGTAAACACTCTTAGAGGACAAAAAATAACTGCTTCACTCAAATTGATGCTGTTGTTTGTGACTGCATCACCTGCACGCATCCACTTTAAAAATGCACTTCTCAGAAACATTGCGTATTCGGCAAAAAACATCTTTCATAACTGTAATTATCTCAGTTCATTCATGCTATTGTTCAAATACGGACTAAGCATGTAAACACAATAAATGCCTCCCTCGATTAATCGGAGAGCGCATCATCAACTTGAGTCAAAGGTGTGTCAGAAAAGTTTCAAGACTGGCATCATCAAAAACTCCAATCAAGTTCAGTGTGAAATACACAAAGTCATTTCTGCTCTCTCGACAAGAGTTATGTGTGGTGACACGCGGGACAGCTCCCCGATATGTTAGTACTCAGGGATAATTAAAAATGCAATGGTCAAGCCTGTATTTCTAATGGAGCTGACAGGGCCTCATTATTAATTCAGATTGATTCAATATCAAACTGCAGCGTCTGGATCAGCAGAACTCAGCCATACATGATGCAAGTGTCTGTGAATCACCAGCGAATGTGCCTTAAGTGCTCTGTTTGTGATGTGCAAGGAGGTCGAAGGGAAATTCTGTAAATGATTCAGTCTGGTTCAGTGGTGAGCCTTTGAATCTTTTATTTTAGCGCGTCTAGCATATTCATGATAGTTTATTATCTTTTAATTAAATAGCGATTCATGTGTACACCTTTAAAGGCTGTTTCATTCATCCATTTTCTATAGCACATGTCCTCACAACACTTTACACTTAGCTGACGTTTGAAGAGAGAGAAATTGCCTACAACCTCTGCTGGTTGTTAGTCAAGTAGTCACAAACTACTGTAAATATCCATTTTAATACTGAGCTGCGACTACTGTACTTGATTTCTTCAAATAATAACCTAATTAGTTATCCACTTAAGACTAAATTAACAAAATATAGCTGTAATTCTTTGGACTCCTTTGCTAGGTCATTGCTAAGTAAGTGCATGCTAGCATGTTTGTAGGTTAGTGAAGTGAATTATTAAGATTTATAATAACTCAAATTTTCACTTGACGTGATTATTCCAGTCATAGATTATACAAATAAAGGGTTTTAATAATTGATTGCGTGAGTTAATGCTCTTCGGCTAATTTAGTGCGATTGCCGTCTGCCATTTTGAAATAAGCCCAAAACAAAACAAATTAAAATGCATTGATGATAAGGCGACTTTTGGACACTTCACCAAAAACAAATTACTCAGTATTACTCATCAGATGCTAACCCTGTTGATAAGTATTTTAATTGGGTGTGAAGTTAACGAGTAGCATGTTGAAAAAGTGGAGCAACAACTTTATGCTCTTTACTGTGCGTATATGACAAACGGACACATCCAATTGCTGCCGTGTCAACAACTTCACCGAACAATCTAGTCCAGGTATGGGCAAACTACGGCCCGCGGGCCACATCCGGCCCACGGGACCGTTTAATCCGGCCCGCCAACCCTAAATAAATTGTATTATTACATTTATTTATTTTTCGGTCATTTTGCCTGCAATGACTGCGTTTCCCCAGTAGATGGGGAACCACCCGCCTGTGCATTTACTACCGGAAGCCGTGTCAGAAAGCTCGGTGCACACTCACAAGTGCGTGTACGTACTCAGTAGTACGGAAATGGCGCACTCGCGCTCTATTTGTATCAGTGCCGAATTTAGAGCGTGGGCTGTGACGACAGCATTCTTGTAATTTGCGCGCCGAGCTTTCGGATACAGTTTTACGCTAAAGCCACCCACAAACCTTCCCCTGGAATCCTTCCATTAAAATGAGTCGCCCAAGGAAAAGCAAGGTGGACACAGTGCCGAGTGTTTAAAAAGAGTGGCCAATTTGGCTCGACGTACGCGACGTGACGTTTAGCCACATGAACATCAACATCAACCCGTCACAGATCTAGGTAAACGGACCAACACCTCGGATCTCTACTAAGAATTGCCACAACAAATTTTACTCCAGACTATGACACACTAGCAAAAAAAGGGAGACCAACAACACTGTTCCCACTGAAACTGAAGGGGAGGCTTTCAAGTTTGTTGTAAAAAAATGCATTTTGAATATGATCTGTACAAATAGCAGGGATTGAAACTAGCGACCATTCTCATTTTCAAACAATGCAGGATGCTCAAGGACATTGATGCACCACCTGTTTGTGACTAATCTTAACCTTTAAAGTTCTTAAGGCTTACTTTAAGGAAGTGCTTCCCGTTTCCTCACCTCTGTTACCAGGTGTTTGTGAGTTAAAACTCTGCTCTAATTTTCAGATACCCCTCACCGTGTTGCCGTTTTGATTACTTTATTTGGATGTATGCTTTCACCGATTCTTTAAGATGATATATTTGGTCAGAATGTTTGCCGTTTGATGTGATCTCATAAGATAAACATACATCTTTCATTAATCTGACCTGCAGGCACTGATGTGATGGAGACTGTTACTCATAATAACAGTGTCGTATTTTATGAGAATCACTGATAGCAGTTTTTTAGGGATGTTTTTTTTTTTTTTTAATGCTGTTAATAAATACATTTGTTTTCAAAAAACCTTTTTTGAATATCCATGCTTTACTACCTACTAAAGGCCAAAACCTTTTATGCAATGACCTTTACAGGTCGTTTATATTACTTCACACAAACACTACATCCATCTGCTCCTAGTTCGGCCCCCCGGTCAAAATTTGGAACCCAATTCGGCCCGCAAGTCAAAAAGTTTGCCCACCCCTGATCTAGTCAGTGCCACTCAGCGGAAGCTAACGCTGCTCATAAACACTTTAAATAGGACTTGATGCTAAGTTAAAACTTGAGTGACACGTTGAAAAAGGCTCTTAACGTAATCATCTTAATTTTTGTGAATTAATTATCTTGATTATGAGGATTCATTTAAGTCCCCGCACTGCTTATGATTTGCCACTAGAGTGCCCGAGTCAATTTAAGTGATGATAGACACCTTCATTAATGTACATCCTTAATTGCGCAATTTTCATGTTATTCACAGAATGAAGCAAATGAGTCCTTCCTATCAACTAAAGTGATAATTGAGCACCTTACTTCCACCATACCGTTGATAAAAATAAAAAAGCCTACATTTCACGACTAGTGATTGTTGCCTCTTAAATTCTCGATTAACCAAGGGTTACATTTTATGTTGTCCTCTTAACAAAGATAAAACAACAACAACAACACGGTGGAAAAAGAGTAATAAAAACCTGCAGGAGAATGTCTTTGTCCTACAATAATAACGTGTCACTTTATCACGGCTAAGTATCAGTGGATATGATGAAAGCGTGTGTGTGTGCATGTGTATGTGTGTGTGTGTTTGTGTGTGTATGAGCAGACAAGTGGCAAATTAATCACACGGTGGCCTGTCTGTCCGTCTGAGTCAAAGCAGCAAATCACATTTGTTTCACTCCCACGAGGGAAAGCAATGCTTTCACACTTGTCTGCTGACAATAATAAGGGAAATAGCGAGTGTGTTGTTGTTTTGTGACTAACTCGCTCCAATTAGCAATATCAGGAAAATAAAAATGCAATTTCAAGATGCCATTAAAGGATGATGGAATTATTTATTTATTTGTTTAATTAATTTATTTATTTATCTACTGATGGGAGCGGCATATAACATATTTGGAACAATCATAAAAAAGGATGCCAATGTTTTGTTCAACTTTTATGTGAAGCAAAATTCAACATTCAAACAAAACATTCACTAAGTAGTATGTATATAAGAAGTATGAAGTATATTAGAAGCTCTTAGTCTTTTACGGTGACTTCTTTTGTTTTGTAAAAATATTTTTTTCTGGGAAAAATATCTCATCCTCATAATATTCTAATTAATATGCGGCCCTTTATGCGTTAGGCTGTGAACATAACTCACTGATTTTTTTTTTTTTTTCTCCGAGCAGACTTGTTGACGTGAGCAACCATTCTTTGTACTTGGCAGTCAGAAAGCAAGCCGTGTTCATACAAACATGGAAGCAAATATACGCATCAAACAGGACTCAAAGGAGCAGACGTCTCTCCAATTAAGCCTGCCTCCAATAAAGGCCAACCTCCAATAAAGGCCCGGTCTGCCTTCTAGGCTAAAAGCTTTGGCAGCTACTTAAGCAATGCCTGCAGATTGATATTGATTGATCAAAAGAGTGTTTGTTGACTGCAGTACATAACAGAGCAAAGTACAAACAAGAAGCTCATACGTGAACCCAAAAGAAGCCGATGTAAAATCCGACAAAAAGACTGTCGGCGATATCTATGTTATTACTATTCATTGTAGTCCTATTTGTATTCATCTTAAGAGTCTCACCCATATGGTCATCTTTATAAATGTATAATGGGCAAGAGTAGTTATTGGGAAATATATTAGGTATTCTTTTTGCCGTAATACTCGCTGTGAAACACAATTCATGGAATATTCTGAAAGAGATGGAAATTATGCGTGGCCTCCAGGCACACAAAAGGGCTTTAATATCTCCCTTTTCCCCCTCCATTTCTTTCCACAATATATGTTTTCATATTCAGCCTGCCTGGGTAATTACTATAATTGGCCAAAAACTGCTCACATTATGAGTGCTATTTGTGCAGTTTGTACTCGGCAATAATGGCCAGCGTCCTCGTAATCAAGGGGAAGAACATATCTCCTCTTATTGTCCACACATAAAAAGAAGCCGTTCCAATGTGTCTTCTTTATTACGGAGGCCACCCTGGCAATTTACAACTCGCCCCTCTCACGTTGCATTCTCAAGCCCCTCCGGCAGAAATAAGTTTGGCAAGGCCTTCAACATTTTTCTCTCAAAGCTTCACTACTACCTGAGCGACAAATGATTGCGTTTAGTTCATCAACCAAAGGACGGGCCACGGCCGTCAGGATATGGACTTCTATTTTGAAGGTACGTCCCTGACAAATGCGACCTGGCTAGTTTTAACCTGCACTCTGCCGTCCGCATATTTGATTCTCGCTGGTTGTGATTGTGAATGGACGTGCTCTGTCTACTTAACGGCAAAGTTTTTGGAGGCCAAGGCTGGAACACGTGAAACTAAATGTAAAAATGCACTAATTGCATGGAAATATCTCTACAAACGTCAACACCAAGCAGCAACATCCAGTGTTGCCACAGTTATCCTTGACAAAGTAACTAGTAGTACTAGTTTGAAGTACTTGAATTACTTGATTTTAAAAGTAACTCAGATAACAAATTGCATTAGTAAATTCAACAGAAAGCTCCATTATGTTCTGCCTCTCATTTCTTTTGGGTGTAATTCTACCATTGGCCACTTGATGGACATTGTGTTTAACACTAAATTTGAAATGGAGCGTGGCTGTCACTTGTTGTAATCATAATAATTGAGGCAACAAAATATTCAGTAGTCCCGAGGTATTGTAGCTCAGCACAAAGAATCGTCTGTCACTGAAAATTCCATCCCTATGTCCTTGGAACATACAGCGTAAACCCGACCCAAAAGATAGCCAGAAAAAAGAATTTCATGTTTACGTCATTGCTGATGTCTTGATGGTTGTCCAAACTTTTCTCCGCATAGAGCTTTCAAACGCTCGCCACCGGGCTCTTACGTGCCAAGCTTTCATGTGCGTTTAGACGCCAGAATGAAACTGCGCGAGCAGAGTCAAGGCCGAGTCGGCTTGCATTAAAGTGGTCTCTTTGGAGAGGAGCGTGCAATTCTCTTGAGAGCTAATTGCTATTGAGGGGAGGCTGGTCTTTGCACGAATCCTTTTCATCATCGTTTTATAACTGATGTTCAACAGGCAGGGTAGAACGTTGGCTTTGCTTAGCAATGTAAAGTTGTTGTTTATCTTGCGAACCTACCAAAGGACATCAATTGATGTGTAAACATTTTTTTTTTTAAAAAAACATAGTGTATTTCCCCCATCAAAGATTAATATTCGTGTCAACACTTCCCTGTTTTAAGAATAGATGGATGGATGGATGGATGGATGGATGGATGGATGGATGGATGGATGGATGGATGGATGGATGGATGGATGGATGGATGGATGGATGGATGGATGGATGGATGGATGGATGGATGGATGGATGGATGGATGGATGGATGGATGGATGGATGGATGGATGGATGGATGGATGGATGGATGGATGGATGGATGGATGGATGCTCCTAAATTCATTACCACCAAATAAATATAAGGCTGGAGTGGAGCAGTATCCATTCACCACATAAATTCTAGTCTAACAAGTCAATAAGTCGTTTTGTATTTTTTGCCCTTGACGAGGTGGACTCTGGAGTTTTGTACCTGCATTGCACAGGAGGCGTACCGGTAGCACCTCATTACTTGACCACACATTCCCACAGTTCTCTCTGGCTGTGTGATAAATGAAAACACACTGTGGGTGGTTCATTAATCACTTAAGCTTTTAGAGTCGCGGGATAGCAAATCCTCTCTTGCTTTTGTACTCAGCCCACCTAGCTTTTTTTTTTCATAGGAGCTAATCCTTGGGAACGAAAAGATGTGTACTCTAAGAACACCAGGAGTGACCCGTACGTACGTCCATACTATATTGTGCAAATTTGCAAGACGAGGACAAACGTGGGAGCAGTGTCAGCACTCGTTTCACTTCTGCTCAGACACAACAGCTACTCCCTTCGCTCGACGCACGACTTCTACTGGAAGTTGGAACTTGCCATAGAAACCAATCCGCCTCTCGCTTAAGTCCATATATGGTCACGAGCATTCCCACGTCAATCCCCGCCGAGTTAAGCAGCGCCTGTGTTTGGTTGCCGTACAAAACGCTTGCAGCTGTGAAAGCCGTGCTAAAAATAGTTTCTCCTCCTCTTCCTCTTCTTCCTCGCCTTGTTTTGTCAAGTGGGACTTTTCCTTTTCTTCTTTGGATTTAGACTTTGACGCTTGCTCAACTTGATCAGCCTCTTTCATGCCCGCCGCTTTGCCAATTTTCCCGACAATTGAAGCGGAATGCATGTGGGAGCAGAGGGCGTCTCCGGCCTTTTAAGTGGCTTTGCTCACCTTTTAAACATGCCCTCCCTGCAAACTCACTCTTACCAGAAGAGAGGCTTTATCATGTGTGATAAAGCAGTCCGGGTCTGGGAGGAATCAGGCCTTGCATGCTTGTTGGATGAGGTCACCATGTGTTCATGGCGAACCTCCTACAGACTGAGTCAAATACAACGCAGACACAAAAGCACTGCTGCTTCCTCTTCTTTTTTTTTACCTGCTAATAGACACTAGTGCGAAGGCTACACGATGAGTCCGCAAACTTTAGCGACAGCAAAAAGTCCTTTTTCAAAAAGACTGAAGCCTTTGTAGTTAGATTCAAAGGCTGACTTTGCTATAATTGTTACTGCAATGGACGTGAGTGCATTGAGTACAATTTTTGGTGCTGTGTATGAAGAAATGACGACGGTAAAAGAGAAGGAAGCATTGTGGTACGTGTTGAGTAAGTCAAGCAGTATGTAGACAGTACAGTAGCAAGTACAATGAGCTGTCAAAGTGAATATTCCAGCTGGCTTGAGACAGCGGTAACCATAGTAACACACTGAGCAAAAACATACAAGAATCGTCTCTGCTAACGGATGGAGCTTTGGGTATCAAAATGCACATCGACCCCCTGCCGAAGACAGGCCGGCACGGGCCCAACATCAACACGGCGGTTGCGCGGCTAATGAGAGATGCTAGCTGCATGCGCTTGCTGAGCTTTTGGGGCCGCTCGTTTGGGGTTTACGGGATTATCACGAAAGGAGGACGAGGTTTTGCAGAAGATCTCTGAGAAAAGCCTACTACCTTCAATTATCACAAGGAATTATAAAGCGGTTTTAGTCTCTTGAATGCATCCATTCGGTTTTAACAGAGCCAACTGATTTATATAGTATATTTTTATATAAAAATACATATTTTTAAATATATAATTATATATATACTTATGTACTATATATTATACAGATTTATTTATACGTTATATATTTATATATCTTATATATATTTACTTGTATATATATTTTATATATGTTTTTATTATTTTCATGTACCACTTGAATCATTGCTTATATTCTAAAATATGTCTCCCGCTTCTGTAGTGGAGTAACTACATATCCTAGCAACTATTTACAGAAACCATTGTATGTTTGTTCACTTTTGTCAGTGGCTCATCTGATTTCATCTACTGTGTATGCAGTCACAGCCTCACTTGCGTTCCTGTGCTGTATCATCTTCAAACTGCCGCTAGCTTAGATACGTTCGAAAATGTGACGTATTGTATCTGCCGACATAACATTGTTCCAGCAAGCAGCATCTGCTTTCGCATCTCTTCTCTCCCCTCTGTGAAGCTGTTTTTTGTTTTTTTTTCCTGCTACAACTTTCTTTCCAAGAAATTTGCGCATCAGCTCACACACACAAGGCCGCGCACTCGCATATGTCGTGTAAAATAAGACTAAGCCGACGATGCAGCCGCAGGACGCCGGCGACAAATGCGCTCGATCTAATCAGGCAGCTTTTTGAACGTGTTATCACTTATTACGGAAGGTGCAAGAAGATGGTTCAGGTGGCTGTCGAAACACTTTTTCTACTGTCACCGAGCAAAAAAAAAAAAAAAAACAGATCAGAGCATCAGCAGGAGGAGCATCATGCTGTTTCTTTAGTGCACCTGATTCATTTTCTGCCGAGCATCTGAGCGAACGCTAAGTGTTTCAAAGAGGAAGCCGTTTATTTCTATTTTGGTGCACGCTTTTGTCTGGAATATGGCAACAATTTCATGTGACCTCGCCGGAGAAAAACAGCAACAGTCACCATGGACTTGGCGCAACTAATGCTAACAAACAGATGTCGGAACAAACCGTGGTGGGACACCACGTGTTCTCACCGAATAGCTTAATTTGGAACTTTTGGACATCCTACAGAGATTAAAATCGAGACTAAACCCTGCTATCAACAAGAAATTAGTTTTTTCAAGATCACTGTAATACCCATGCCAAGATCCGTTTCAAAATCTTAAATCAAACGGCTTTTAGTTGTGCTTGATTTGGTGAAACTTGGGGTTACCATGTCAACAGCAAGTCCACGTAACATACTTAGACATTACAAAGAAAGTGAGAGAGAGAGAGAGAATTGAACCGATTATTATGCATCCAAGTAAATTCAGTTTGTATAAAAGTGCATTTGTATGCATTAAATATATTTTGGGTAAAATCTTTATTTTAAAATACTATGTTCAATCGTAGGGTCGCTGGAGTGCTTGTCACCTCCAAATGAGTCTGTGCACGTCCACTCATCTGTTACATAACAGTATGGATAATTGACATAATAGCCGTCCTCATACCGGACATGACATGAACCGCTAACTAAGATCAAGAGCCACTTTCAAGCGCCTCCACCTTCTGAAACAATTTTCCCTCCATGTTGTTCACGGAGGCGTCTCCCTTGCAACCATGCCAAAGCCAAGAGGTAAGCAGAGCTGCGTTGGCTATACAAATTAGCGTTAGCTTGAGTTTCCGTAGAATCATACCAGAGCAGAACTCCCCGCGACTTAACATCTGCTGTAATTTAAACACGGCAGCTGATTCCCGTTTATGATCACACGTGTTCTATTCTGTGAATCCCTCATGCATGCAAAAGCCATTTAAATCCAGAATGTCAGACTGAGTGAAAGTGTGATGGGAACCGGCGTTAACTGGGATTTAAAGCCATTTGTCTAATCCGGTTTGTGTGGCTTTGCCATAAAATCGACCGTTTTATACAGAACGACGACACATGTACGCACAATTCAAATACATGCCACATGACATTCAAATGACAGGCCTGGCTGTAAAGAATGTTTAAGTACAAGACTTAACATGCATGAGGGGATACAGTATGCTCCTATAAACGATTTCAGCAGGGTTGCGCCGGCGTTTTTTTTTTTTTTTCCCGAGCGGTACAGTATATGGAAAGTATTGTGTGTACTACCTCAAAGCACATGTGCCTTTGCTTCAAAAGCAGGCGTTAAGAATTCTACGTTGAGTAAACCGGGTTGCAGCAAAAGATTGGTGTGCTTGGTTTTCTTTCACACTCTATTTGTGCACACATTTAAAAAGGCCGTGTTCGAAAATCCCCTTTCGACAATATGAGTTTTCTTTCCCAATTAAAAAAAATAAAATAAAATTATTATCATTATGGCCATTATTTTGTGTTTTGCCTCATGTGTTGTCCAGCGAGAGTACATTTCTGGTATTTCCACACAAACCAAAAAGTAAATGACTTAGAATAACCATTAGCAGTCGCCAGCAATCAGGGCCAATTGAAACCCTCAGGTAAGAATAACAGTAACTGTGGGAGACATGCGCTTGCTCGCTAAAGCCCGTGACTTAATGGAGGCCATGTTTATAGGCCCCAGCCTCCCGCTATCGCTTTCTCCATCGCAAACAAGGAGCCCCAAGGACACGGCGCTGAACCTTATATGCCTTCAAATCCTGGCTGGATCTCCGAGGCAAATTAAAACATGTTTAAATTTAGCCTTCGGGAAAAGAAACAAGACTTTTCCCGGTGCTTGGCTGTGCAAAACAGTAACAAACTTGCAGTATCGTCTGTATTTATGTTTTTTCTAAGCCGGGAGATGAAAGAACGATTTGGGAACATCTGGCGAGCAGACGTTGGCAGATTAAGGTAAACAGAGTGTCCTTTTATGGCCGTGCTCCTACCCTCGGCCCGAGTGGAGGTATGATGTGGAACACCTTCAAAGACACGAGAGCCGTCCACATCTTGTTTGAATTTATCCCCACGCTGGCAAACGTGCGCTTTGGCCATGGAATACTCCCGGTGAGATCTTGCCATGTCCGCCGTACGTTCCCAGACACACAAATAACATTTTATGGCATGCTCATATTGAAACGTGGATGTTTTCACTGTGGCCTACAGTGCTGGTACTTGCAGAAATTAATGTTAGTACAGGATGGACTACAGGAGTAGCTTGCGGAATTCTTCCAAAAATGGGTCACCAGGTGGCCATCGGGAATTTCGGGAAAATGTCTGCATTGTCTAGAACGTGACGGCGGCGCCACGTCTCTGCTACCCACTATTTTCATTGCGCAATGCCCACCTGGAATCGACGTTTACAACCCCCAAGTTCATTTTTCTCAAACATTTCTTCGTAAATACTCAACTCTGAGGAATGTGCTAATTTTACAGCGGTCTCTTAATTTTTCCCAGGTCTGGCTCCTGTGATTGGCTGGCAAAGTGTCCAGGGTGTAGCCCACCTCATGCCCAAAGTCAGTTTACGTACTTTGGCAGCACTGTGGATTAGTGGTTACTGGCTAGCATTAGCACGTCTGCCTCAAATTCCTGAGGTTCAGAGTAATTGATGTTGTCTCCTGAAAGCTTGACATCCCTAGCAACAGTAACTAAGGCCTCAGCCAAAGCTCAATGACCTCCCTTGATCCAAAGTGTTTCGCTTTGCGGAAATGAGTTTAAAGAGATGAAGTCTGACAGGCAACATTCCTAACCCGAGAAAGGCTGTTTTTCTTCCCGGACCGACTGTGATGTCGTCGGCGTGACAGCGACACGGTTGTGTTTTCATTCCGTTCATTAGAGCTTCGGGAGCACTTGGAACACTTCACGCTTTGTGACATTTCAGCAAGTGGCTTCAAAGGCGATGGCGGGGAGGCGGGCATGGAGGAGGCAGCTGAGGGTGTGGTGACGTTGTGCTCAGAATGTGGATGAGCGAGCATTAACGGGCATTTTGAGCCGTTCTTGCGCTTTTCAACCCACAAGTAACAAGTACAGCAGGAGTGGAGTCTCAGCGGAAAGATGTCTCTGATGCGCCCCCGTAAAGTAAATCTTGGTTTTTTTAGACATGGGTTTGATCATGTTGACTGTTGAGTGTGTGGGCCGTCCTCGGCGGAGGAGGCGGTTTGATGTATGGCACCAGATGCCCGCTGCCAGATGTCGTCGAAGCTGGCATGAAGGTCTGGCATGCGGCTGTCCGGGAAGTAATTAACCTACTCTGTCTTTGCACGGAAGGTCACCAGTGTTGGGCTTTATATAGGAATATAGTAACAATAAAATATTATTCTATTTCATTACAGTGTCTGAGGGTCGGCCATCTTGGATCAGCAACTGCACTAGAACATAATAGCTTGAAAAATCCTGTTCGTATATGATAGATTCTTACGTGCCCTCATGCCTACAATATTTTCATCATCTTTAAAAATAAAGTGAAAGAAATTAGAGGTGGTTAGCCATACCAAAATGGCGCCACAGATCGCGCAAGGGTCACATATTGCTTGTTGACATCACCAAAAAAGGTCCGCTTTCCAAAGCTCTTCTTACGTGTGGCATTCAATCATCGTCTTTGCTCGGCTCTCTGGCTTTTTCCGTGAAGAAATTGTTACCTTCGCTGCCTTTCCCAATGCGCACGGTGCCAGACGGTGCCTAATTGAATGATTTTGCCGGGGATCCGTGAGATTAGGGATCGTGTTTATTCCTCTGTCGCTCTGGATTAGTGCTCCTTCAATATCATGCCTGTCTTTTAGAATAGCAAATACTGAAATACACAAAGAGCTCCATGCTTTGTAATAAATACAGACACATTACTCAGTTTGCCCTCTCAGGTGAGCTGTACGCTTTTATTATTAAAGAGGCCCCGAGCCAACGCCGTATAAGCATTTGAGGTGTTTTTCCCATGGACTTCATTTCCAAAGTGGGTTAAGGCCAAGATGTTTGCAAGGTAGGGGAAAGCCTGCAGCCTTCTGCCTCGCGGCTGCTCCGTGGGTTAAAAAAAAAGTCTTTGCTGTTATTAACCTTGCTATGAATCCTCTGTCCTTCTCAATCCACTGCTAATCCTAATAATCCCAACCCCATCTCTGTAATAAGTGCCAGATGCTGATGGGGCAGATAAACACCAAGCTTGTGTTTTTATACAAGAAAAATAAAGCAGGAGGAGGCCCGCTGGAATCTGCACGCTGCGATGAAAGAATGGGAAAAGAGTGGCGCACCTCTCAAGAAGGAGAGTCCCACTCATTCAAAACAAGTTTCTTTGTAGTAGTAGTTAGCGGTGATGGGCATTATGAATTCATTGATCTTTTGTTTGGAATTGATTAATGGTAACTGAAGCCAAATGGAGAGCACAACTGGGTTGGGCCCAGCAGCTGTGCTTGTTTGTTTGCTCCATACAAAATTGGCACGAAAACATTCAAGGAGCAAACAATTACTCAATCTGATTACACTTAAACCATTTCAAAATAACGACATGTGTGTAAGAGGAGTTCAGACCATTGTAGGAGTGACCTCATTTTTTTCCAAATCGTATTTGAAGGATTGCTCATTAAATTTGATCGTATTCAGTATTCTTGCCGTTGGAAAATGGGAAGACCATTAGCATGCGCAGCTGTTGGTGGATGTTAACCCATCGGATAGCTTTCCCATTCTGACAGTTGCCTAAGGGACTTTAGACGAGCCATTACGGAAGATCATCCTAGCTCTCACCTAACAAATAAACATAATCCTCTGCATCTTTCACCATGGCTCTCCAAGTGTCCTGACCCCTCCAACGCATCCGAGTAATTGTGCCGTCCTTTTTGCGTTGTAATGATGCCCTGTTGGCTGCCAAAGCATAAGAGGCCTGCCCAAAGCTGTCAAAAGGCAAATTGCCAACTGTTGAACTTGATGGTGACAACGAAGGCCGACTTAGACTCTTGACCTCTTCAGATGTGTCAACAATTTGCAAATTTCGGATCGCTCAAGCCAAAAGTTTGGCCGGTGTGCTCTGGAGCGTTTTTTTTTTTCCAAGCGTCTGTCCTTCGCTGATAATGCCCCTTAACAGCAGGCACACATTTGTTTATCACCCGCAGTACAATCGACATCTCTCCTTGGATTGTAAAGAACAAGAGCAGCAATACCACCAAGGAATCAATCAAGTTAATGCTTTCCCCCATGGAGAGGAAGGACAGGCGATATATCCCGGCCCATCATACGCAGCCTAGCGCTCCATCACTCGTGTCTGCAGACGCCTCCTTCTTCTGCTAAGTTCGACGCTCCTTCACTTTATCTTCTGCCTGCAATCTGTCCCTCTAACATCCGCCGCCTTCCCGTCCATTTCAATCCTCGAGTTCAGGGATGACCACTCAAAGACTTTTGGCCTTTTTGTCATCCAGGCCGCTTTTGGTAATTGCTTCTATGCTCGCGTGGGACATCAGTGTTTAGCGAGAGGAAGCCAGATTTTCTACTTATGGATTGAAGTCGACAGTGTCTATTTGAGCGAGACACTGCTTCTCATCCTGTTTATTTGAAGGAATGTCACTTGATGCTAATTTTTCATTAGCATGTCAATGGGATTTCTTATTGAATTTAGCATTAGCACTTCTGGATATTTTTTATTTTTTTTAAGACACGCATCTTTGTTTTTAAATGCCCAATATGTGAAGTTTTTTACCTAACATAATTAGGTACTCACAGTCAGTATCAAAAGTCTGCACACCCCTATTTGAACGGCAGGTCTTTTTAGACGAGCTGGACATTCAGTTGCTTTTATTTGCTTCAAAGGAGAAGTAGAAATAAATAGTTGCATAAATTTGCACACCCTCATTATTACTAGGATGAGACTGTGTTTGGAGAGTCAGTCAGTTAAATGTGTTAAAATGTGTCAACGGTCGCCCTAACTCCCACTTAACCACAACTTTAGCACCTACACAACCCCCAAGAGACTCAGTCATAACCCGCTACCCTTAGCAGGTCTTTTTTTCCTCGCCAGTCCTGAGCTTCACATTATGTCTATTAAATATTTAATTGGAAGTCCCCCTCCATTTTCACACATGCAGGGTTCCTTTTGCCGGGGCTAACGAGCTGAAATGAAAACTTAATTAGAATTGATAAGCAGCGGCACTCTCCAGTCGAGTCAAATTCACAGCATTCCATCTGATAGGAGAATGAAAATTTGTCTTGGATTTTACACCTCTTGGCATTGTAAGATGTTCTACCTGATAATGTCAAGTCAAGTAATTAAACAGAGAGATACTATGCGGGATAAGATAAGGTGAAATTAAAGAAAGAATAGTAAAATTGAGTTCTCAATTTGAAATGCGAAAACGGGAGCTTTTCCTTTCTGTGAAGTCATCACATTTCCACCCTCGCAGTGCCCATTTTGATAAACACACAGAGATTTGTAAAGCTTTTATGAAACAAAACATCAGATCCCCTTGTATGAAGCATGCCGGCCGATCGGAGTGATTCATCGTCACGGTATCTCAAATATGGCCTTGATGGCTCACCCTTCTTTTCATGTTGAACAATGGTGGCCCCCAATAGGAAGAGAAGTGTAACTGCATGAGTCATACTGACTCAAGGCTTTGCTGGGTGCAAAGCAGTGAGGCGCCACCAAGTCAAAGCTCTCCTTTTATTCATTCCCATCATGCGTCACCGTAATCGTCTCGTCTGTGTTCTAATTTCATGCCCTCTTCTTATTTATTGATTTCCCTGTCACATTATTTATCTATTTGTCCTTAGTCCATTAAGGCATCTTTGCCCGTGATTGCTCTTTGGAATGAATCATACAAGGGACGATTGTGAGCTTCATTCGAACAACGAGGCATATAGCCGATATATTGATTAGATCTTGTCGCCGTATGAACGCAATTAAGATCACTGTTAACGGTAATTGAGCAAATAGGTAACAAGTTAACGTAGTTGGGGTCGCCCCCCTTCTAAAACCACTACACACTTTTGACTGAAAAGGTGCTATTGCTGTGTGAAGGCTTTGCTAACATAATAAATAATAAAAAATTGAAGGATACATGTGAAATAAGAATGACAAAAAACGTAACAAATAGAAAGCTATGAATGTTTTACCGAACAAATTACAAGCAAATGAAACTCAATTATACATCTGTTAATTTAATGGTAATTGAGGGCAAAAGTTCAGTTATAATTACATTGGCAAACAAATTTTTAAAATTATTTTTAATCAGAGATGCAAGTGAAATTTTTATAGGGTTCAGCTACAGGTTGAATTTTTTTTTCTGTGACAAAAAAAATAGACATTTTCAAAAATACATAAATAGACAC
Source organism: Syngnathus scovelli (assembly GCF_024217435.2). Taxonomy (NCBI): domain Eukaryota; kingdom Metazoa; phylum Chordata; class Actinopteri; order Syngnathiformes; family Syngnathidae; genus Syngnathus; species Syngnathus scovelli. The sequence goes on from NC_090863.1 coordinate 5,359,382, forward strand.
AATAAACTGTCTCTGATTGATGTTGTTGTTACTTATCATAATTACTCAAATGAAAAAAACATATTCGTGAAGACCAAATATGAAGAATCAACTACTACGAAACGAAACCTGTATGTCATATTCTGTGGAAGGATGGAATTTGTTTCAGCTGATGGCCTTTTGAGAAAACATTGTTCCTCCCCCCCCATTTCGTCCCGGATTCGTCCTCCTTTCCACCATCCTCCTCTAATGGTGCCAAGAAGGACTTGTTTGACTCCAAAGCCGTGCAGACCTCCACTGAACCAAAGGAAAATCTTCTGTCGCATATGAATTATTAATTTGTTGCTGGCTTTTGTGGAGGGGGCGTAATTAAAATCTCAGGAGCTCTCTGGCCGCTCGTCCCGTGCTGGGGATTCATCTTCCCGTGGCACGTCTCCATCTGCAGCCGTCCTACTCTGCATTAGCCCCCAGCTGTGCCGGCGCCTCTCCCGGCGCTCGGGTACACTCTTGAGTAGAAAGCACTAAATCTTCCTATTGCGCATCACCTTTTCTTTTTGGAGAGCTCATTTAATCTCCTATCAAGAGAGGCCCTCTGAGGTCTGTTGACACGAGCGAGCAGCTTCTCTGGCTTTTAAGGAAGGTGGAGCGCATGTGTTTTGTTGTGTTTGATTTTATTACTGGCACTGACATTTGTTAGCGTGCTGCTAAGATTGTAAATTTGCTTCTTTCTGCAATGTGACTCCTGAGAGCAGTTAAGGCTGAGAGCTTTTGATAAGCCATCACGATCCAGCTCAACCAAATCATGGTTTGCTTGTGTGCCTCTCTGGATATGAATTTCTATTAGTAATATTTGTAAAGCACCACTTGCAGTTGTATGACAATTAAGATTTTTTTTTTTTTTTAGTCCATTGTATTGTGTTTAGCAGTTGAGTGTTTACCAGCAGTTGACTTCTTTTTACACTTACATGACATTTGATGACTGATAAACTAGTACTTGAAATATTGGCATAAATTTATTATTATTTATTTGTTTATTTATTTGTTTGTTTTTTCGTTTATTTTTATTTATTTTTATTTATTTTTTTATTTTTATTTTTTTATTATTTATTGTTTTGTTTGTTTGATATGGACATCACAATAACATTGGACACACAAAACCGATGCGCTGTTTTAGCATTTTAGTGCTAATTTTCAACACCTTATTGACGTTGGCCCTCAAGTCCGCACCACCCGCCCCTCAAATTAAAAGCCCAGCAATATTTCAGTCCCATGAGTCGGCGAAGCTTTAGATCAGAACTTGTTAACTAAACAGTCCGGCATCCGGCCGCCACATCGGGCCGGGCGATTACGCGGGCGCCCCGCCCAGGCTCCGAGCGTACGTGATAACGCTTGATCCAATTGCGGCTGTGCTCAATCAAGCTAATTCTAGCGGGGACGTCGAGGCCCACTACTGCCGCGTGTGCAGGAATGGTTTGGCCGACGACGCAGCTTTAAAGGTCAACGTTTTGCTGCCTGCGTGCCTTCCTTTGCCATCCCATGGAAGGCCACCTTCACAAAGCGGCTGTATGCAAATTTGTCACTGACTCCACTTGGAAAGTCGAGCAAGTTGGATTCAAGAGAAACGTGGCGTTGCGAGCACGCAAACATCCTCACATGATTTCTCTACTAATGAGGACAACCTGGATGTTTGTGTTTTTTCTCGCCCCGAACACGAGCAGGGATGCACGCCCACACTTTTTTTTATTTTGTTTGACTAGCATGCTTGTGTAGTGCACAGAGCCAATTATTTTATCAACATGGGACCGCCACTTGACACCGCATAGTGATGATGATGACGGTTTAATGAAGTGAGGTTCCAACTGTGCCCTTGACGTTTTGCAAATGTCGCCTTTTTTGCTTCCACTGTTGGATTTGATTATATTTTCAGTGGGGTGAATCCTTAGTTTGTCGATTTTGAATTTAGCAAATCCCAATAACGTTGGTCAGCATCTCAATTCCTTTTGTCTCACAACCTTGGTTATGATTTGCATCGTTTAAATCATCCATTCTGAAAACCGAGGATTTAGCTGTGTTTGTTTTAACCCAATCTACATGCAGCTAAATCATACAAGGGCAGCATGCTCTGAGGACTGCAAGCAATTATGTTTTTATCTATTTTCCCCTTCAGGTGTGCAAGTGATTATTTTTGAAAGGTTGCTGAAGAGGCAATTGAGCGATGAATGCAAATAATCTACCTCTCAATAAATGAAGACTTTCGAATGCCGGAGTGTCAATCGGAAATAAATTACAAAAAGAATACTGCTGGTTCGTATCTTATGATTATGAACATCATCGCAGCGAGTGTTGGAATGACACAGGAAACTTTTTTCCGAGGGGTTTGTTGTGCCAATCAGCTCCGGATGTCGGGGGGCTGGATTTAATGAGATCTCCCACCAACTAGGAGATGCGCTGAAACGCCTCTCTGTGAAGTTAACATCTGCACGTAATTGGACATTGTCGCTTTTGTCGAGGAAAAAAAAATAAAAAATACATCAACCGGCTCTGTTTGTGTGTTGTTATCGGTGTTTATGTTATTAGTTGGGCCGTGGCTCGCAGCAGGTGTTCTAACACCAGAGGGGCCGACTCACTCAGCTTTTCGACCGAAGGGCGGTCACAGAGTCACAAGGTGAGTGAAAGGAGTTTCTTCTTTGTATTTTCTACTAGTTTGGATGCCCCCATAGCACTATGCCACCTCTCACAGGCCAGTCTTGGTACTACAACAGCCATCTGGTTTTGTCAGTGGGGACTCGAGATCATTGGGTGGGAGATAATCATGCCGTGGTGTACGTCAAACAACTCGAGCAGTTGGCTGACTCGCCTGTTTGAACTGGGCTTAAGAATGTGACTCATCGCAGTGTGGACAGACTTGGCAGACACTCCTGATTTCAAAATGGCTTTTTTGGTGCTCAACTCGAGAGGCCGATAGCAGACGGATGTCAAGCGTTTAGGCGACCAGACGGCCTAATGAGTCAGCCTTTGACATTTCTGAATCACGTATTGTTGCCATGTGTTGCGCCCATCTCGACGCAGATGGCTTTGAAACGCCGCCGCCGTGCTTCATTAAGTCCGACGGACTGAGGGCACCTGTCGCGACCCTCCCTCTGTTTTCTCAATTTCTTTATCCATCCCTAAATAACGGATATTGATTGAAGTACGTTTTGGAGGCAGAAGCGTGTAATCAGCCGCTCGTGGCTCATGCTGATAAGGGAGAAAAATATGAAAACTGTTCACGCTGACATTGGGATCAAGGGAAGCTTCACGTCTCAATTGAAAGAAGTCAGGCGCTTTCCTTGGAGCCAAATTATTGAAATAACTTTAAAATAAGCCTCAATAAACTTGACTAACAATGACTTGAATACGCATTAATAACAAGAACTGGGCTGTGTTTGTTTTATGGTCGCACAGCGGCCGAAATTGTCCAGACAGCAATCAGAGCAGCGAGCCTCTGTAATTGCTATGATTGGAATATCAGCGAGAAATTGATGTTAACTTTTATTGTTCAAAGGTGAAATTAAGCAGTTCAGCAGAAGCACGCTTGTTTTCATTTTTTTGGACGACAAAATCCCAAACAGCCTTTCTGTACTCTACAACCCGAGCCGCTTCAAACAAACAAACAATACTAACAACAAAAATGTTCATCAAGTAACATCCAATATTTTAGTTAATAAATTCCGTTTGTATTTGTATTCATACAATGTCACTGACGCCAAGTGACAGTATTATAAGGATGTCTGGTTTTTATCCGATTCATTGTTTGGAGCAGATTCTTTGCTCTGCAGTCTGGTCCAAACTCACTGGTTCTGTTTTCTCATCACCTCACTTAGGTCAGAAGTTGAAATAAATTCTCCACTATTTGCACAAGAGAGAGATAAGCTGTGTAGTTTTTCAAACAATAGCTATTTTTTATGGTTAATAATAACATAAATCATCGCTCTATATATTCCGCTTCTGTATTCCTCCCCAGATTATTTTTGCTTTCCCCTTTTTTTTTTCCCTCCACAATTTAAAACAGTTGCTAGCCTGTGCTATGCCTTCAACAAAACACACCAAGAATAAAGAATTATATCACACTTTACATACCCTATATTTTGTCTCGCTGAAAACAGTATGATTCATATCTCATCCAAGTGGGTGGGGCCAGTGCTAAATCCAACCATGAAATTCAGGGGCGGAGCCTTAGCGCTGACTAAAATCGGTTCTACTCACAAAAGAATTTGGCGTACCTGTTAAAACCTCTGACAGACTCTGTCGCCTTCAAGTAACTGGAACGTGAACACTTTGAGCGTCACAGACCATTTGTCCTTGCGAGCAATTCCGCAAATGCAAGGTGCATAAAGAAATACTGCAGAGCACCGCTAAATCCACTCGGGTCAATCAGAATGAAAAATGCCGCGGTTGCCCGCTGCCTCATTTATCAGCATTAAGTCAAATCAGGAAGAGATACTAGAGGCAGGTACTGGTGGCTTGCTTTGTTTACCTTGTAGCTTCATTTCATCATGTCAAATACACCTTTGACATGGTGTCATACAACCCGACATGATGGCTTACCGTTTAAAACTCTGTTCAAATCAAAGTTTCAATGTTTTTAAAGCATATGGGAGAGTTGAAACTATCACACTGTATGTTGGCGTTTGGCCCGGCAACATATCGTCGTTTCTCTTCCTAAGCAGTCTGCGCTCATTTGTGATTAATGACGTTTTTGCAAGACTGTTTGTCCACTGCAAGACTGCAGAGGGCCTCGCTTGTAAATAAGCATCATGTTTCTCAGGCCAACTGCTGTTTAGCCTCGGCAGTAATAGATGTTGGATGATAGTTGTGCAATAAAAGCCGTCAGCGTTTGACTTAGGACAACATATAGGAGCGGTCATAAAATACAAGGCGCATCTTTTGACCCTGCATTGCCCCTCGCAGCCAGCGCGGGGAAAATAAATCATACCGGCTCGGCCCTATGACACACGCAGGACAACCTCTGAAATATTCCAGACGACTCTGAGAAGGCTGTCCGGGGGAGTTAGGATTCAAGGGTCAAAGCCTCGGTGAGGAAGTAGGTCAACACACCCGATCAGGTAGAGAGCAGGCAGCGCTGTTGCACAAACATACGAGTGATAGCGACAGATTTGCGGGTCATGATGTCGACAGCTGAGGTTATATTTGGCTGAAAGGGAATTTATTGGAAAATTGACTTTTGTAGGATTTGTTTACAAGTACCTGTATGAAGACATGAAGGTATTGTATATGTGGACAAGGACAGTCGCTAAATGAGACAAACAGTCCAACACGCAAATACAAAATGAAGACACTCCCAGTGGAGACATTTGTAATCCCCCATCCCCCCGCCACCCCCCCCCCCCCCCCAAACTCCAGCTCATGATGTCACTAACTTGGCTAGAACGTCCCTAAAAGGCTCATGAATATATATATATATATATATATATATAAAATATAATATGCGTGCTGTATCTAGGTCAAACCATGCAAGCTTGCGTGGGGAGAACTGCTTGCTTTCACGTCAACTGAAGTGAAAGGGAGACAAATTTTAGGAATATCTTTTTCCCTTGCTCTTACACGAGAACTAAATCAGAGATCAATCAGCGGCACAGTGGGACCCGATGCTCCAACTCTTGCTGTCTGTGTCTGCTCTGCCTCTCTCACAGGCATTCACTCCTGCAATAAAAAGTAGCAGTGGAAAACTTCCACCGAGCTAAGCCCCTCTGCTCCCTCGAGCCCTCATGTCGCCGGCCTGTTAAGAGTTTAATCGTGGCGGGCCGGCTGTGTTATTGGAGCGCATTGCCTCCTTGGCTGGCCATCCTGCAACACAGGAGAGCACCTCTACAGCCACAGATTCTTTTTTTTAGAGGGTGGGGGGGATTTTAACGCTGCAGCAACCCCAGCAAGCACTCCCAAAGCTGAGAGCGCGCATGATGGATGTTCTTATCGCTCGGTGCACTCGGTCCAGGTGCCTGCACAGCGGGGAGTGGAAACGGGGAAGATAGCGTAAAGCTCTTCTGTTTTATGCCCTGCTAGCTTCCCCTCGCTGGCAGATGAAAAACAGCACCGGCCGGACGGGGTGGGTGTTTAGGAGCCGGTCTGGTCGTCATCAGCTTGTGCAAAATACTTTTTACTTTTGTATGTTGTCTTCTGAAAATAGTTTTGTTACAGTACGGTTAGCGGACTCAAGTTGATTAACGGACCCCAGAGGTCAAAGCAAACATGGTGCGTTAGTATTTAGCTGTTCTGCCGTACGCTAGCGGGCATTAGCAAGTTGGCAACACCGAATGCTGAGGTAGACTAGCATTTCTGCTCACAGCCATATTGTTAGTGTGAGCTGTGCAAGTTTTGAATCGAGCAGTCGCCGAGCCCGAGGAGAAAGTCATTCACACAGTACTGAATGCTTCTTTTATTGTTTTTTTTCCATTCATTTCAAAAAGTTATTTTCTTTGACGTTGGCAGGCATAAAAGACAAAAAAAAAAGTTCTGCAAATACCAAGTGTTGTGTTGCTGGTTGCCTTTTGAAAGACGTGAATGTGACCTATTGTGTCGTGAGTATGAATGTCCTGCTTTCATTGCGGTCGGTGTTTTATGAAAAATGGAAGGTGCGCTAAGATGGCAAGGATGGCGCTCACATTGTTCAGGCACAACAATAGGCTGCTGGAGTTTAGACAAAATCTTTCCTCACATTTCCTTTCATTTCAAAGATCTGGAAATGTACCTGCAAAGGAATCTGCGGCTTTGTCCGCAAGTTTTTGGTTTGTTTCCATTAAAGACCTGCCAGTCCAACACTATATGGCTCTAATTATATCTACAAAGGACGATTTCACCTTGAAAACAATGGCCCAGTCACTACTTCTTTACTTAAGACAAATTTGTGGCAGAGCTTGTATATTTATTCTTTTAAATATGCAGTTAGAACTTGTGGCGAACTACCAAAGCATCTTAAGAATATGTCATCCAGGTGCAAATGATCACAAAAAAAAAAATCACAAAATTTTCTAGGGGTGGCCTTGGGCACCATATAGTTCCGCCCCTGGATACAATGCTAAATCAATCTAATGTGGCCTGAGCGTGTCGATCAAAGTTTATTTGGGAATTTGGCATAAAATAGCAGATGTGAGGGCTCGTTCATCACTGCTTGCATCTTTAATTACAACCGTAATGGGAATTGTCAAGCACCGGCTGCTGAGTCCCACTATCGATCTCTACTATCTACTATGCTCTCGGTGATTAATTGAAGCATGGCTCTCACGACAGCCAAAGGATTGTGTTAATCACATAATATTTTCTGATTAAAACATTTTTTTTAAATATCAAACGCTTTTTCCCGACTAATCAGAGTGCATTACTTTTAGCATGAAATTCAACAAAATTGTCATGACAACTGGCTGTTGCAAAACACCTAAATATGCCAATTTCTCTTTCCGCTCTTTTAGTTTGATGCCCTGCTGAGGTGCCCTCATTTAAGGCTTCACACTGTTAGCTATTGAAGTGCTTTTTTTTTGTATTTAAAAAGAAAAAAGAAAAGCGTGTGCCTATCTTTCATTTCTAAGCACCTCCTTTTGTCATTCTTTGATAAGCACCCTTACTGGGCCAGGCAGGACCGCAAGCTTGTGCGGCAGCTTGATCTTGCGTATTTTCCTCCGCTTTGGACGGAGTCATGATCAAACGACACCAGCACAATAAATCCAATCAGAGGCGCAGGGCCCGGCGGCTTGGCTACAAAGACCAAAATGGGCTTCGGTCCTTCTCACTCTGGTCACCCCGCCTGGCGAGCGTCTGGATGAAAGAGCTCAGTCGGTGAGCGGGTGAGTCACTTTTATAATAAGCTTTGCAAGCAAACGGCCAGCAGCTGAGACAAAAGTATTAAAGACGCACTTTGACTCCAATGAGCATGCGGTGACATCCAAAATGGAGACAGCTCCATTTTTATCTCTTAATCTTACCCCCGTTGCTACGTCATTTCATTTCAAAGTCTCATTTTAGGCTTTGGTGTGGTATTTTTATTCATTTATAAAGCCTTGCTTCAGGTCCCTGGAACCAAACTGTTCACTAATAAATTTAAATAAATTTGAACGTAGATTACATTTGAAATTTGCTCAATCCAAGTTCCTGCCCGCATCCCCGGCTGGTAACACCATATTGATCCAGATTGCAAAAAAAGTGCCAAAAGATGAAGCTGATGTTGAACAAGTCTTAAAATACGGAGCACTCTTGGGTTACCCCCCCTCAAATGGACTTGGTCATCTTAAGAACATTACATTATGGGTTCCTCTCTGGAGAGATGGTCGTTAATTCCAATGAGTCATGACTTTAAGGCCCAGCACTAGGTAACAAGACTTTCTGCTGCGCCCCCCCCGCCCTCCATTTTTTTATTTCTCAATTTCCGTTCACTTGCACATGCATGCTTGCTTTCACAAGTCTGTTCTTAGCAGCTAATTACTTTAAACCGACAAAAAAGCTCCTTTGGGGCACAAATTCCATCCAGTGTCTGATGAGCAAAAATGACATCTTTAATGGAATGGAAGAAGGGTGTAAATTGAAAAAATGACACTTTTTCTCTTTCACCCACTCTTGACGTCAGCCCAGAATTAGATTTTAATTTGGCCTACCAGCGCTCATAATGGAGTGTGGTAAGCTTTCTTTGGCACTTCTCCTAATGGCCTCTGGCTTTTCTTACGCCTGCAGGGCGCCTGCCGTATTCATTTTCAGCTCCATTGGACCGTCCTTTCCAGGGCCGAGTAGCAATGCCATGGCCAAAGTGAGTAAACTCCGATCCAACCCTAAGAAAGGCGCGAACTATGTTAAGGCGATGAAAGCTCCTGCCCTGCTGTTCGGAACTCACGTGTTGCAGTATCGCTCAAATTCTTGGGAATCGACATCACACGGACAGTAGATGATCAATGATCATCAGTTCTGGATTGGATTTTACATTTCTGAAAGCGAACTTGTATATAAATATTTGTTTTGTTCAAATTGTTATAAAATATATAAGTGAGCTTTACTATAGGAGTGCACAACATTTGACAGGTGTGATATATCAACATTAAGTGCTGTTTAAAGTCTCATAAGATTAAAAGGCCACTCTGATATGTGCAGTTTATCTTAAATATATTTATTTGAGACTGTGGCATTTTAGTACAGGGACCTTTTCAAGATCAGACATGAACGTCGTTTGTACAAGTTAGTCGACTGACAGGTCCTTAAAATGACCTCCTTGCTATTTTGCAGCCATTTTCAAAAAAGCACTTTCCAAAAATCTTTCACCAGACAAAACAGCAAATGTAATACAAAGGCGAAAATGGTCTGTGATAACGGAGGATGTGTGTAGTGTGTGTCACAACTAAAAATAAAACGCGCCACTTGTTGCTAAGTGCAGTGTGAAAAAGATTTGAACCTGTCTTGCTGTGTGATTGGCTGTTGACTAATCTCAGATGCAGTCTAAAGTATCTGGGATTTGTACCTCCGAGTCGTCTTCTTCCACTTGAAATGATCATCTTGGACTTTTCCGTATGACCAATACTTGCTCAAGCTCAAGAGGAACCGCTTTAAAAAAAAAAAAAAAAAAGCCTTCATCTTCAGCGGTCATGCAGACTTGTTTGCTCGGTGTGTGCAACAGCCTGCACTAAGCGGGCTTCACTGCCTGCTGTGCAAAAAAGCAATCAGGAGTTGCATAAGAGTTCTTTTAAGAAAAGCCCGCCAGCTAGCCCAGGCTGTCCAACTAGCATTTACATTTCGGCGCCGCTCTATCTTCTACATGTCTCCGGCATATTGTCGACTGAGCTTAGCGTTTAATAGCGCCGTTCCACCTGCTTTTAGAATCTATTCCACCTGAGCGGGCTTACCGAAATCCTTTTCATTGTAAATAACTGCGAGGAGTGGGAAAAAAAACGTGTTGTGCAGAACATATGCCTGCTTCCTCTCGGCTTATCTGTCAGATTCGCCCAAAGCGAACGAAAGGACAAGGTGCAGCCGCCGAAGTTAAAAATAAATAGAAGCGGAACCCATGGGAGGAGAGTTGCCAAGAGCTTTGGAGTGCGCTTCAAGAGGCCAAAACTAATGGCCCCACAGGTCAGCCTTGTGTTTGTGCTTGCGGGGGAAGTTGAAAATGTCACGGGAAAAAAAAAAAAAACTTTTTTTTTCCAAAGGGTTACTCGAAATAAATTGACTCATCGCTATATCGTTTATTATATATCATGTTTAGTCTGTGAAGCACTGCAGGGCATTTACAATTGGTGTCTGAGCCAAGATAGTATAAATAAGGTTCCAAAAAATCGGATAGCTTCGGATCGGAATCGGCGTAAATTATTGACAATGAAATATGCTGTCCTTTTAAATCAGCTTCTAATTGCCCATAGAGGTCACTGGAGGAGTGAGGAGGTCACGCTCATTCAAATCAATGGGAAGGAAGAGACAGCTCAGGTCAACACAGTTAGTTTCTTTGTCGTTGTTTATTTCTGTTGGCACTGCTCGTCGAGTTATTTACATGCGACCCGTACGTGAAAGTTGTTTCATGGGTTGAGGAAAAAGACGGTTGTACGTGTAACGTGACTTGTGTATGCAAAGAGGCAATCCAAATAGATCCGCTCACAGAATTAAATCGGAGAAAGGGAAGTTGACCTCCAACGGAAAGTCAGCCAAAAACCTTCGGTGTACATTTTTTATTTTGTGTCCGTGCACTGTTTCCACATTTCATTGGACGTACGCTGGGTGCTTTTTTTTCTTTCTATTTACACTCGGCAGCTACACTTTTGCAGGAGCAAGCTGAGTGTGTTTTGAACTCAAACAATGGACGAACCAGTTTTGTTTTTTGTAAAACAGCCACTCAGAAGTTGGGGTTGTTTTTTTTTTTTGCACACGCATTATTTTAGTGACACATTTTATTAATTTGAATAAAGTTTTGTTTTTTGACATTTTCCTACCTTCACCTTATGTCCTTGTTTTCCTTTTCAGTGAGCAAAATTCAAATTGTTATACTGTTGAATAAATCATTTCATTTTATCAATACCAATGCACAAGAAAGGTTTCCCGCAATGCGTTTTGAGGCACATTTGTTCATTTTGCCAACACCAACTATTAACCCGATTAACCTCGCCAATATATTGAAAGCCGGCCACGGTCGCAGCGATGCAGAATAAATTCAGATGCTTTGGGGACAATGGGAGCGTCACGTTCCACAGATACAGCGTCCAATTTGTCGCGTTGAGAATTACCTGCAGTAAATGAAAGCTGGGGAAGGGTTGTGCCAGATAAAGTGTGAGTGGGCGAAAAGAGAGGAATGTGCTTGCCGATTTGTTATGCGAAATAACCGTCCATTATCTAGCCGGGCCAGGATGCCGTCACACTGTGAGAGGAATGCTAAGGCGTGCGTGTGTGTGCGTGTGTGTGTGTGTGTGTGTATACCCATTCTCACATGTAATTAACAGATAAAAAGCGTTGGTTCATTAGGCGCCTATGTGCGGTAATGCGTTCAATATTCCGATATTGATCACCTGGACATCGCTGCTCACCAGACTTGTGGCACACTACATCCATCACGCCACCCACCTTCACCATATTTATTGGATTGTAATTAGCTGTAAGTGCAAGCCAACATCATTAGCAAGTTTCTTTTTTTTACCCCCTCGCTCCAGTAAACAGCCATGCGTGGTAACAACGATGGGCCCAAGGACGGTGCAAAAGAAACGCAGGGTAGGCCAGAGTAAAGGTTGACAGTTTAAAATGACAATGAAAAATGGAAGAGGCGGAAGGGAGGGGGGGGCTGGTTAGGTGAGCACAGTGCAACATGAAATGCAGGCAATAATGTCACCTTGGAAAAATTCCAGTGCGATTAAATGAGCACCCAAAGCAGTATTTGAAAACAGTCAATAAAATGGAATGCCAAGTACGTACATACCTGCCCACTCATGCATGTTTCAGATCGTGGCTACCTCAAAGGAATATTGGGAGAAATTAGAAAAACTGAATGGGGAAGATTTGCATCGTCGCTAATTTCCCTCGTGGATGTGCAGTACTTAAAGGAGACAAATTAGGCATTTTTTTTATATATATAATTTAAAAATGTTCCCAAGAGTCTCAATAATATGTCTGAGACATGCTTTCAACAAAATACCCGAAGGATCAAGAATTATAATACAATTTACATCCATTATCTTGTCTAGCTGAAATCGGCCTGTTTGAGGCAGCCCTGCCTCATGCAAGTGTGGCAAATTATCTAAAAAAAAAAAAATACAAAATGTGCTTTTAACGGCGTGGTGACGTTGGCGCTAGTTTTGATCTTTACTATTCACTCTTTTTTTTTTGCAGCGGAACTCAACTTCATGTATTTGCTAAAAAATAAAAGAACTAAACATCCATTTTTGTTCATTGACACATTTTTGTGCCAAGTAGTAACTGGTATTTGCACATTTTGGGAAAACGGTGACATCATAATTATCATTTTAAAATAAGATTTACTTTAAAGGATAATGTAAGTTGTTGCGAAATTGTATAATATAGCCAATTATCCTATTTCTATGATTTCCTATGGATACCAAATATAAAATGAGCCAAATTCAGCGTGCAGAGCATCAGCACATTTGAGCTTGTCAACTGCACTCATGCGTTACGCAGGAGAAAGACGAGAGCCGTGATGATGATGAAGAAGATGAACACATTCAAGCTCCATTATTAGTACCAATCTACAATTCCGCTGTGTTTAGTCAGTTATAATGACTCATCTGTTGCAAAAACAGACATGACAGTTAGCAAAAACAGTGTGCTTTGGCGTCGGACACGTGCCTGTCAAAACTTGCATTATCCCGTATGATGGCTGTGGAAATGTTCAGTTAAATATACTCTCTGTATGAAATCTTCAGGTACTCGGAATGAGATTTATTTTGTTTTCAACAACTTACTGTATGTTGACATTCATGCAGTCACACAACACCGACTTGAAGGTGATCTAATTAAGCCAATGGAGGCGGATGTAATTACATGCAACCTTCATCTTGCCTTGGGCCACTAGTTGCCCATGGTCAAAGCCACTGTTTAATGCGGCTAGGAAATAAAACACCATTTATATTAATAACACAGGTCAACAACAAATTTGTTGTCTGAGTTTTTGCAGCTGATTTAGGACGAATCTGATGCGCTGAATCCAAAAATCACATTGGTTTTGCTCAATCAGGTCAAGTTTTTGAGATATGGCCACGTGTGCTTACCATGCATATTTCGGAATTAAACTTGGTGACCAGGATAAAGCCTGGGCACCACACATAGTGTGCAAGGCATGCACTGAGACTCTGCGTGGATGGACCAATGGCAAGAGGAGTCTGAAATTTGGGATTCCTATGGTTTGGAGGGAGCCGACAAACCATGTCACTGACTGCTACTTCTGTGCTGTTGATGTGACCGGTATCAACAGAAAGAACCGAGGAAGCCTCAAGTATCCTGATCTTCAATCAGCACGTCGTCCTGTAGCTCATTGTGATGAAATTCCAGTGCCTATCTGCGAAGAACTTCCTGACATTAGTGACGAAGATGTCTCCAGTGTTGAAGAATATGAAGAAGAAGCAGAAGTGGTTTTTGAAGATGATGCTCGACATCCATTTTCCCAAAACGAGTTGAATGATCTAGTTCGCGACCTCAGCTTGTCAAAGGACTCTGCCGAACTGTTGGCATCCAGATTGAAAGAAAAAAACCTACTCGCTAACAGTGCTCGTATCAGTTTCTACCACAATAGGCATCGAGAGTATCTCCGTTTTTTCTCTGAGGAGAAGGACTTGGTGTACTGTGCAGATATTGCCCAGCTTCTGCTCACGCTTGGTGTGTCGCAGTACGAACCCAAAGATTGGAGACTCTTCATTGACAGCTGTAAGGGATCACTGAAATGTGTTCTGTTACACAACGGCAACCTGTTTGCCTCTGTACCTATCGCCCACTCGACTACGCTCAAGGAGAAGTATGAAGCAGTGAAGTACGTACTGGAAAAAATTGGCTATGATCGGCATAAGTGGTTTATTTGTGTTGACCTGAAGATGGTGAACCTTTTGTTGGGACAACAGTCTGGCTTCACCAAGTACCCATGTTTTTTGTGCATGTGGGATAGTAGAGACTGTGCTCAGCATTACACGAAGAAGGACTGGCCCTGTGCGGGAGGAATTGGTGCCTTGTAAGTAGAGGAACATCATCAACGACCTTCTGGTGGACAGAGACAGAATACTCTTCCCACCTCTGCACATCAAACTTGGCTTAATCAAACAGTTCACCAAGGCTCTGGACAAGGATGGTGACTGTTTCACTTACTTGTGCCAAGCTTTTCCAGGATTAACCATGGAAAAGTTGAAAGCTGGCATCTTTGACGGTCCTCAGATCCGTGAGCTCATCAGAGGTCCAGAGTTCGAAAATTCAATGAACGAAGTGGAACTGGAAGCTTGGAAGTCATTTGTTCTGGTAGTGAAAAACTGTGATTTTGTCACAAGATCTGATTTTTTCAAATCAACTTGGCACAAAACCTGACCTGATGGAGACAAATGGATGTTACTTCCTGATTCAGCAGCGCAAAGCTACCCTAAATCAGTTGTAAAAATCAAGACAACATTCAAAAAGTAAAAATTTGTTTCCCAGTGTAATCATATACTATTTGTCAGCCGATTTCATCTTTCCGTGCATATATGTGTGCGTAGATCCCATTAGTCACTAAGTTTGATAATGGAAGGCTATGAAATAATTATTCGCATGAATAATGAACGTCTCCTTGTGTATTTTAGATGAGCAACAATTTCAAGTTGGATTTTCAATGTCACTGGCTCCATATGTGCTCCAAATGAACGTAAAGATTGCTATTCAGGTGAAAAAAGCATTTTGAAAGACTTCCGGTATGTTCTGCGGAGGAGAAAATCTGATTACCTCCTCAAGACGTATATACAGTACTTTCCAACAACCTTGCTCTTTTGTGTTTACGTTATTAGCAGGAAAGGTTTTATGACTGAAAAATCCTTCTCAGAGTACGGACTTATGTAGGATAGAGTTCCATTACCGTCCCATCTTAAAAAAAAAAAAAAAGTCTGTGTAGTTACGGCTTAAGGTTAGTGAGTCATGCCTGTAAAGTATCACTGTAGTCAAGACAAAAACATGGAGCAATTAATTTTTTTTAATACCCACAGTTACACTTTCAACCGTTTATTGATTGGGACAGTCAAACAAAATGAGAACACTATACATATACCGCCCTCTAGTGGCAATCAGTGAAATTACATCCAAAATAGGTAGCAGAACAAAATAGAGATTTAAAAACAAATGATGGAACCGGGTTTCCTTTTTTCATCTTTACAGACTATTCAACGATCATTATATAAACAAATGCATTTCAAGTAACATAAAAAAAAAAGAATGATTTCAACTCCCAAGTTGAGGTACAAGTGTATTTTCAATATTAGTACAGTCCAGTACAGGTAATAGACAACAATAACTTTCTGTGAGTCAATACCATGATAGAATTAATGCAACATGTGTAACCGCTGGATAAAGCAATCCTACCATAAAACAATCACGTTGATATAAATTAGCTCCACGGGGATCTCACATGTTCAAACAAGCAGTATTTTCTTTTCTATTTTATCGGTTCATTTGTGTTTTCCCTCCGCACAACTCCTGCCCGGACCTGCTAATGGCTTTTTATTATAAATTAATAATGTTGTTTACAAACTTGTCAAAGAGAACAGATCGTAGCTTTGGATCGATAGAACAGAGTTTGCACCGACACAGGCAACATGTATAGAATATGTACACTGGCGTTGTGACTTTAGCAAATTTTGTTTCCAATTAGTTCTTGACGAGATTGCGATCTATCTTACTGGCACCAATTAATGATATGGAGGTAATGCGATATCATTTGAAGGTGAAATTACAGTATGCATTCATTTCTTCTTCTACTTTTTCTAATCAGGGAATCAATCATGAATTAACTGTGGCTCTACAGAAAACTTCCATGAGAGTCGCTCTAAATCAGGACTGTGTGAGTTATGGCAGGGTCTGCCGATGGAGGTCACTGATAAGAAATGTTATCACGCAAGCTGTCACCCATGGCAGCCATTTGCTGTTCGTAATTAATCACCGGCAGAGGCTAATACGTTCATTCCACCTAAAGGAGATTTGTCGTCTCGGACCCTCTAAAGGTCAAATTCCGAAAGCGACTTTGACTTTTTGGAGACCTGCGTTTGTAGGATGTCAATATCACTTCATCACTATGCACATATTCACTCACTTTCTGACGCAATCGACTTGATTAAAGATCTTTGAAGTAGTGGTGGGACTTGGTTAAACATTAATTAGAGGCTTTGTTTATTAATTGCATTAAATTGTCACATGACCAAACCCAGAAAACAGGTGAGCTGTGATTGGTCTTATACTTGAGCTCTTAAGCACTGGGTTGTCATTTGCAGTCGAAAGCAAGTAACAAAATGGCCGCCCTGGCTTGAATTCTTATTCTTCAAATGCAATACTAATCAGACTATATGGGGCACATTTTTTCACCCTCATATGGCCAATTACTGAGATAAATTAGCATTGTTTAGTGGAAGCTAATGTTAGCTAGTTTGCTCTTTGCGTTTAGCTAATAGCGGAGGCTTGAAGTGCTGTTGGAATAACCAAAGTCGATGGAATTTCGGCAGCAGAGAACAGCTAAAGTTTTTTTTTTTTTTTTTTAATAACTCATTAAACTCCCGGCTGTAATTTTAAAAAATCATTAACGCAAGTACGGTCATACTGTCTAGACATATTTAGTACGTCTGAAAGAAGGATGCTAAAACATGCCTCGTTTTGGGATTTGTAAATAACGTGGCTTTGAGTTGACCTCTCTGAGGTGAGGATTGAAGGTCAGGGGAGAGGAAAGACTGTGAAATGTTCGTGCATCGATTTTCCTCCTTCCCTCATCGCCCCTTTATCTGTCACTCACGATGGATGGAGAGGGCTTTTGCTGACAGGGACACACTTTGTCAGTCAGTGGTTAAAAAAGCTCGAGAAGAATTTAGAAGGGTGAAGACCAGGGAAAAACAAACCAAAACAAAAAAACAACCATTCATCATCTCTCAAGCGTATTTTGATGAAAACGCAGCATCAGCTGTCTTGGTCTTGTATTTTGACACCTCTGTTTCTCAATATCAGGATATTTTGTGTACATTTTTGCCCGCATTGTCAAAAATCAGCACTTGTCAAGTTTTCCAGGAAAACATGCCTGTTAAAAATCACACAGTCACAAATGATTGAATGGCACAGCACTTGTCAAGTTTTCTAGAAAAACATGCCTTACAAATGATTGAATTTGTGCAATTTTCTTTTTTTGTGATTCCAAGGAACATGTTTTTGTTTTATTTTTCTACTAAAATAAATTGTAGTTGCACATCCACTACAGAAGGTGGCAGTGGTACTTCTCATTTTCAAGAGTGTGCGCAGAAAGTATAAGCAGGTTTTTCAGCAGATTAATTATTACTGTGGGAAAAAAAAGGTAGTGATACAATTTATAGCCCCAGCAGAGAGCAGCGCATATATTTTCCTCTTCCTTAATCACCATCATCAGAATGATTGAGTCGAAAGCAAGATTGATTTTCATTTTAATTGATATTGGATGGATCATGCGTCTACGCTCCACAAGTTGGATCCATTCCGCTAGCGCGTGCTGCTGTGAATCTTTTGTTTCGTACCGATCATTCAATACAGCCACTCAGTCCAATCAGATTTTCTCTGGCATCTATCTGCCAATATTTAGGGAAAACAATCCGAGTGTGCTCGCTGGGACTTGGCTTGGAGCGAGCATGCCTTTTTGGGTGCCAACTGCGTGACATAACCCTCTGTATCTCACTTTCCTACATCTCACATTGTCATTTGTGCTCTATTTGTGTTCTGTTGGCTGCATTGTGAGGTGCTCAAGCTTCTGATGGAGAGAGCGTCGGGTCAAGAATGGCAGAAAATCGATCAATTGTATTTCCCGTGAGCGAGACGAAGCTCATGAAAGGAATCTGGGTTTAAAGTGTTGCATCTAAACAACAATGTGGGTCGTGGGTCTTGGTGTTGTGTGCAAGAAGTGAAAGTATATCCCACCCACAGGTTTATTTCAATCATAGATTCAGATTTTGATCCAGCTTGATTGATTGATCAAAATATGGGCAATTCAATGCTGTTTTCTGGTTTCTCATCATGGATGGTATTGTTCGCCCAATCACCTTCGGAGTTATTTTCAGCAGCGAGACCCTTTTTTTCCCAGTTTTTATCAGCTCTTTCCCAGATGGAATTGTAACCACAGCCCCCCCTTCCCCCCACCCTCCCAATCTGTGAAACCAACCATCTGGTGCGTCATGTTTGTGAATTGTGGCCCTTTTTGTCCACAATTGTACACATCTTTTGTTGAGGCAGGCAGGAACAAGAATTGCTTCCACCCCCTGCTCCATCCTTTATTTAAGCCCCGACTAAGTGGGAGGACTTGAAATTTAAAATGTGCAAGCAGCCAATTAAACTCCACACATAGTCGTTGCGGTTATCCGGCCACGACCCCCCGGGCGAGAAGACAGTCTGACATCTCTCAGCCTCAAAGTGCTGCCAGAGGAGGCAAAGCAGCAAGTTGCACCAAAGGTGGTCTATAGATCCTCGCGGCGGGGGTAGCGCCCTGACTTCAAACCTGGCATGGAGCTCCGGGTTGCGCTCACAAGCCCATTTTTCTTCTCTTCCGTGTTGAGCAGGTGCAAGACACCGTTCACCGAGAGGAAAATATTGGACCTGCTTTTCTGATCCCAGCAAGGCACATTGAGGCATTTGGTTTTCTCGCCGCCCTTCTTACATGTGTTTTTGTCTCTAATCTTTTTGGGTGTGAAGTTTGTCTTATGATCCTTCTGGCACTCTTTTTGAAATCATTTGAAGTCCTTAGTGCAGCGGTACTCAAACTCTTTACAGCCAATACCATTGTGGATAATGATTAGTATTCAATTAAAAGGTAGCACACAAACTGCCTGATTGAAAACATTGATTCAAATTTGAAATGTAAATGCATTGAAGCGTTCTTAAATGTTAAATACAACTGACCTGCAGATGCCTCAAAATGTTGTGATTTATTTTATTTTTTTTAATTAAATTGCACTCATATGTGTTCTTTAGTTGTCTACTCTTAGAAAAGAAGTTTTTATGAAAGCGCTGGAAAATAACGAAGAGTTTCCTCGTACCTGAGGGGTCGATGATTTTTTTCATGTTAAAAGTACGACACTGGTTCCAATCACGCTGTGCTGGACTTTAATCACTTCTCTGAGAACATTGCTCTGCGCAGTAGGAACCAAAGTGTCTTCCACCTACAGGGTGGACAGTAATGAACAGGAAGTTCACCGCTTTTAGAGGAACAAACATCAGGTTTTGCTGTGATGGTACAGATGAATCGCCACAGGACCACAGACCTTTACACCTAATCGTCGACATTACGAGTTCACGCCATAGTCAGACATGTTTGATGGCTAGTGCAGTTGATCCATGTTTGATCCTCAATAGCAGAAACAAGATGAAAGTTATGCTTTCATCCCACACTTTTTTTGTTTGTCATGTGCTGCGTGGAGAGAAAACAGGTCAATATAATCAAAGAAAACTTTTGAGTTGCTTTAGTCTCTTATTTTGCAGTCTATTAGTCTCTGTGTTGTTTGTTCATACAGCAACCGCCCACTATATATATTTGTACTGTACTGCAAGGAGAGTTTACCTTTCTTCAGTTGCAAAATGTAGACTTCAGTAGGCTTCATGCAAGTGACTTCAAAGCTTGTGAGATTGTGTGTGGAATATCGTCATCGAGGAGTCTCTTGTGACTTTTAACGAGTTGGCAGGTGTGTGCGTACGAGAAAAAAAACAGAGTTATTGTCAGTCAAGTGACAGTTAATGCTTAATTGAAGCGCTGTCAGGTGGTTGCTTGGCTCACAAGTTCTCTTTGAAAAAAAACATCAGACAACGTGCATTCTCCTCTTAAAAGAGGTAAACACTGCCATCTAGTGGACATGATAGGGATTGTGCTTGGACCCCACAGCCTTATTGCGAAGGAAGTGCAAAATAAATATTTGGAATTTATTCATGTGTGACCGTATCCCATTTCTGCAGCAAAAAAAAGTCACATGACTCAAAATACTGTATGTCAGGTAAATAAAGTTTGTACTTAAGGTAGCTGGGAGGCATCAATTCCAATCTTGTCCTTTTCGGTGAACGATGCAAAGAATCCCATCTGAAGATTGTTTCCACACCGAGCTGCAATCTCATTAACAAGCATTAAATTAATTTCACGCTACTGCTTTGGAATTAATTGCATCTTAGCAGAAGCCGCTCTGATAGGGATGGACACGACGGTGTCTATTAAATCTTTTTTATTTTTTTATTTTTTATCAGACAAGCCTTGACTTGATACACTTGATGATCTTTGAGGCACCACTGACTCACAATCGAGAGGTCCTCACTTCCAGTCTTGGATCTCTTACGCATACACTTACTGGCAAGATGACAAGAGGCGGCCCACGTCTCAGTAACAAAGCTCAGGCTCCACCCCTGGTTGTCATGGTAACAATTGCATTGGCCCAGCAGTGTACTACAGGGCACAAAAAGGGCTGTTTCAATGGGCTTATTTCAGCAAGACAAAATTGGGTGTGTAAAGTGTGCTAGATTGAGTTTATTTGCAAAACATGCCTGCCATCATGCTTTGGGAGCCTTCATTAATAATCATTGAGCATAACTGCTTATTTTCATTATTTTTGACTTTTCGAGCTTGTCTTAATTGGCCTCTGTGGGATTTGGATTTGATGTTTACATATCGACCACATGCTGATAGTGTTTTTGTAATCCCTCACGATTATATATTGTTGTATTTTTCCACCAATTGTGTAATATATCACACTACTGGTGCGTGATCAGCATGCTTTCCAAACAACACTCTTTGGATTGTTTACTGCCTGTGTGCACAAAATCAGCTATGAATAAATAATCCCTGTGTCTTCATTTAAGGCGAATTGGTTTTTAGTTCATTTTTCATGGTGCATAACTTATTTATGGTGGTCGCTGCATAATGTAGATAAGCTTGTTATCTACAGAATCTCCCCCGTTTCAAATATGCTGTGAATTATTCATTCGAGGGTGATGTTGATTGCACGCTACAATACTTTTTCTTGAGGTCTTCTTAAAAATGAAAGATCATGCCTGTCCAGTAGCCCACTGCTAGGCAGCAACCTTACATTGTTGTCCCAAAGAACAGTCACATGCCTTTCTGTTTTATTGCAAAATGGATGCTTTGATTTTCTAAATATTTTTTATTTTATTTTATTTATTTTAATATTTAACAATACTGCCAGTATATTGCAATTTAGCACAGTAGTAAGCCTGAATTTGAAATTCCCGGCCCAAACCATAGGTGTAAAGGATTGTAAACTATGTGCTGTAACTCAATCCGTCAACGAGACAAGGTTGGGCGGGGCGCTTTTTAACCGACAGTGTCCCACACGAAGCATGCTTGAAGTTAAGCGAGCTAGACTGCCACACCCAAAAAAAAGCATTCACACCTGCAACCTGTTTTTTTTTTTTTTTTTACCTCCTTCAAGAGAAACCAATCACACTCGTACAAGAGTTCCTTTTATTATTTTCCGGTCGCACACACTACAGGTGTTACAGTGAAAAGACATCAGCTTGTTGAAGTCAATAAGTTAAGCCAAATCTACCTTTACGCATTCTCCGAGAGACATGTTCATCGACGCCAAATGCGGAAATGCTAGATTTTCCGTCATCGGACTCTTTTGTTACGCCGTTGTTAGTGGCCCAGTTGACGCCCTAGTATACACTTTGGCGTCTTAGAATGTTGCAATAACCGCTGACGGCTGCTGGAGCCGCACCCGCTCCACCTTTGACAATCGCGGCCTCCGCTGGAATGCGCGTGCACAGTTTAGAACCAGTAGTTGTCAAAAAAAAAAGAAAAAAATAGGGGCAGGCATTTTAATAGATTTCCTTGATCAATCAATTTGATTCTATGAACATTATTTTATTGCTATGGGACAAAAAAAAAAACACTGAAAGTTCTGGACCCCTATTTTAAGGTTAGCAGAACTCGAGCGCCAGCTGCCCTCCGTTGCTTTAAGATGCAATTGATCAAAAATCTCATTCTTAGAATGCCCGACTTTACTTTAAAATCTGCTGATTTTTTTTGTGTCTTTTAGGCAACTGTATCTTAGTTCATATTATCAAAAATATCAAAACTCTTTATAAAAAAATGGGGAGCCATTAAAACAGATAATTACTTTGCACATTGACTATGAGAACATGGGATTAGTAAAACCCCCAAACCTGAAGTTGTTACGAAATTATCAAACACACCCCTTGCCAAAAAAAAAAACAAAAAAAAAAAACATCAATGCATCAGCTACTAGCGACCAAGAATCCACTCCAAAAAAAAATAAAAAATAAAGCAAAGCAACAGGTACACTATGTACAGTGTCAGCAAGGTTATCAGTGCTTGGGACTCAAGACAAGGCAGCAGAGATTAAAAAAGAAAATTTGAGCAAAAGCCCACATGACTCGGCTTCTGTCTTCCCTTTCATTGTTGGCGGCAGGGTGGGAGGGGCCGCGATGCGCCGCATTCTGGGCACCCAACAGGCAAAACGCTATTTTTCTCCGGCTTGGTCGTTCATGTCTTTTTGCAGACGCCTGCAAGATTTTTGAACTTGGGTCCCAACGTGTTTAAGAAGTCGAGGTTTTCGTTGGCGTCGGCGTCGCTGCAGCAGCCGACCGAGCCGGCCGCCGAGCCCGCTCCCTCAAAGCCGTACTGGTGGATGATATCGTCCGCGTAGCGCCCGTCGTTCTCCTTGCCTCCGAAATAGGAAAGCTTCTGAAAGGCAAAGCCAGAAGCTTTACACTCGAGCTCAAACGCTTATAATACTTTGACAGATGTTTTCGAGAAAACGGGAGTGTCATCCTCACCTGATGCAAATAGCGTCCGTTTGTTTGCCAGGTGTTGAGAAAGTTTGCGTCGTAGTTCATCTGCTGGGTTCCGTACTGGCTGTCGTAATGTCCGCTGAAGAACTCGCCGTCGGTGGCACCAAAGCCGGACTTGTAGCGGGTGAGGTCCACGCATCCCAGCGAGGAGCCCTTTGTTTGCCAATCCTGATTGGCCACCGAGCCCTTGAATTCCGAGCCGGGGACGGGGACCTTGATCAGACTGGCGTCCTGTGGACGCAGAACAAAAAAGTGGTTCTTTTGCCTGGCTCGGATTGAAGGGAGTGAGACCTCTTCTCGCTCCTTACCACTTCTTCCCCCGGGGCTTCTGTGTTGGATTTGATGAGGATTCCGCCGCTGTCGGTCGTGTCCTCCAAGATCTGCAAGTCTGGCTTTGTCGTGCAAAAACAGGCGAGCAGCAAGACTGCAAGAGCAAAATGGCCCATTAGATGGAAAGAACGTCACACACTGATGTTCCCAACATGTAAGGGAGTGAACAAATCCAAAAAAGAAGAACAACTGACGTAGCAGCAGCAGAAGGAGCAGAGGCAGGAGGAATGCCAGCCACCCCATCGGGCCCAGCGAGGCCGACCAAGGCTTGGTCACGCAGGCGTCGTTCCTGCACTGGCAGATCCTGACGCTCACTGTCTGGATTTTCCCGTTGCCCTGCAGATCCTTCACCTCGACGGGAACTTGATGCACCTTCAAGGGGAGGTCTTTGTCCTGCCGTAGCGTGGCAGCCGTGTCTACGAGGGAAGCGCGCAATCCGTTTAGGGCCTGACGGAAGAATGACAAGCTACAAGCCGTCGCCTACCATTGAATCTGATGATGGACCATTTTCCCTCTTCGTTATGCGGCAGGCTGAAGGTGTAGGGGCCTTTAAAGGGCGCCTCGTCGGCATCTTCTGCCACGAGCAGCGCCGAGCCCATTTCCCCTTCCTTCTCGCACACTACCCTCTCGCCAGGCGGGACGATAACCGGCACGTTGTCGTTCACATCTTCCACCTGGATGATGACCATTCCCGTACCGGTTTTGGAAGCTGAAAGGCATGAGGGAACACACTCCCGCTCAAGTCCGCTATTCGAGGCGACGGATCTGTTTAAAAAAGCCACATACTTGCGTCGACGGCTCGCATGGTGATGTTGTAAAGTCCCTCCTTCACAAAGTGCGACTCTCTGTCGATGGTATTTGCCACCCTCAGCTCTCCTGAGTTCCTATCCACGTTGATCCAGGCGGCCGGGTCCATGATCTTGTAATACCTGCGGCGAGACGGTCCGCAAAGTTCTCGTCAGTCTCGCTTTCTTCGAGCGAGGCGAAGTCCCATCAGAGTGAGACGCTTACTTGATGCCGTCGCTGCTCTTGGTTTCCGGATCGATGGCTTTGTACGTTCCGATCACCGTGCCGTTGGGCGTGTTCTCTTTGACGGTGAAGCGAACGGTCGGCGCCGTGAATTCGGGACCTTCGTCCACGTCGCCCACCGTCAAGTCCACGGGGACGATCTCCCACTGGGCCGTGGTGCCGGTCAGCTCGGCTTCGTTGCGGGCCATCACTTCCAGCCTCATTTTTTGGGACTTCTCAAAATTTAAAGCCTGGAAAAAACGTCGGCACTCTTTACTTAAGATGACTTGGACTCCTCATGGTGTTACTCCAAAGTAAAAATCAACTCACCTTAGAAATGTACAGAAGGCCCTCATTTGTTTTGGGGTCCGTCTCCATCCGGAAGTTTCCGTTTTCATTGCCCTTAGTGATAACAAATTTCGATTTCCAGGCGGATGTGCCTTTTAAATCCTTATCTTCGACAGGCATACGGAGAATAAGTTTGCCAACTTCGTTCTCCTGTGTGGTGGCTTCGTACTGCACAATGAAAAGATTCAAAGGTTCAGGAATTATGGTCAACAATTGTGGGCAGGGGGGGTAACCGGGTCAAAAGCTGATTACCAATTTCTTTGTGAAGGTCGGCGGGTTGTCGTTGATGTCGGTCAGCGTGATGGTCGCCGTGCCAGTGGTGAACAAACCTTTGGCTCCGCCGTCCATATCTTTGATTTGCACAATCACGTTGTATATTTCTTTACTCTGACGAAAGAAGATTCCATTCACGTCACACGTGGTAGAATTGAAATTGCGGGACCCGAGCTCCGGCGGGCCTCACCTCTCTGTCTAAAGTATTGGTGGCCGTTGTCAAGACCCCCGTCTCAGGGTTGATGGCAAATCGCTCCAATTCGCTCAAAAGGGAATAGCGGATCTTCACGTGGTCGGTGCCTGCCTGGTCTCTGTCGGTGGCGTTCACCTTCCCCATAACGGTCCCTGCGGTGTGTTCATTTGATAAGATTGTTGCCAGAACAAACACTAAACAGGCCACAGTGTGTCGAGTTGCTCACCTGCTTTGCTTTTCTCCGCCACCGAAAATTGCATTTGGCCGCTGAACTGCGGCGCATTGTCATTCTGATCGTCCACGTTGACAAAGATGCCCAAAGGGTCATCGGTTTCTTGCCGCGTAAATTTGTCGAAAACCCTGGTTATTAACTGCAAAGGAAAAATAGAATGGTAGCTTATTGAATCGATACATGGTGCTGTCGATGACTCATGAAATTATTGATTGTAATTGATTCCAATAGAATCTAACAAAAAGTGACAGTAATTGAATTGCATTTCATTGGAAAATCTGAATGAGGAAAAGCGCCAACTCACGGCGAACTGCGGGAACTCCTCACGATCGACCGGCTTGAGCACAGTCAACATTCCAGAGTCGCTGTCAAACCTAAACACTCCTTCTGGGTACTTGTCGTAGCCGGGCCCAGTCAGAGTGTAGTACACCTGATGAATGGCTTCGGTGTCGGATACGAGCTGCAAAAGACGAGCGCCATCGTATGACCAACACTGACATCAATAAATATTTTGTGTGCAACCCAAAAAAATATTAATAGAGGCTCAAATGTACATTTTTTTTTTTTTTTT
Organism: Syngnathus scovelli; assembly: GCF_024217435.2. Lineage (NCBI taxonomy): Eukaryota > Metazoa > Chordata > Actinopteri > Syngnathiformes > Syngnathidae > Syngnathus > Syngnathus scovelli. Next base: position 5,385,311 of record NC_090863.1, read on the forward strand.
TTTTTTATGACGGGAAGGGATAGTTTTTGTTTTGTTTTCTTTTTTCGGAGGGTGAAGTAAAGTAATACAATACAAGTCACTTTTGGAAACATTTTAACGCAGCAAAAACAAATTATCCGATTACAAATTTGATTGACAGGGATTTCAGGCAAATGAAAGGTCGCAAAAATGTGCAGTAAATGACCCTTATAACAGATCATTCTAAACTGAAATAGTCACTATAACATAATAGTAAAAATTTACGCTGCTATATTATTCTGTAATTGTTATGGTTGGGTGTGTTTCAGCTTTATAAATGGAAAACTCTTCCCTTCTTATCTCAAGGTTGTTGGGAGTCTTTCAACAGTTGGGACACACACACACACACACACACACACACACACACACACACACATCCTTGTTAACCTCCCTCTGCAGGACCCAACTTAATTTACCGAGTTCTGGGGTCCACCCTTTCTAGTGGTCCAAGAACTATGAAAAAAATCAGGCAACTCCCAAAAAAAATCTTGTTACTAAAAATCACTTTCAATAAACACAATTTGAAACTTTTTTTTTCATGTCAGTTTTTCAGTCATATCTGGGGCCTGTTTCTAACATTCCGGCTTTGCGGGGTCCACCTTTACACACATGAGATTTTTAGTCAGTTATGGGGATCGCTTTTAATATTTCAACCTTAAGAGGTCTACCTATACACACATTATTTTTTTAGCCAGTTATGGAGCTTGCTGTTAAGATTTAAGACTTGTTAGGTCTGCCTTTATAAAGAGGATCTATCAAGTTCAACCCCAACCCTAATCTAACCCAAACATGCATTTGTGTGGACTTAATCATTTGAGAAAACCTAAAAATTTTGTTAGTGTTATTAATACTTTCATCTGGCTAAATATACTAGATATACATTGAAATGTGCATTCTAAAATACATTCTGAAGTCTTTATTCAGATTCTGGTCCATTTTCCTTGGTCACAGTCTTAATATTCTTCAATTTGTTCAGTCATATTGGTACATTTTAAAATATTTAAATTCTGCATTTTAGCTAACTATAAAGTACACAGGATTTACAAGTAATAATTGTCGAGTCAAAATTTTAAATGGACACATTACAAATGTAGCCAATGAATAAAGGAACTTATTTAATCTAACATTTACGAACAGGAGAAGTGGAGCATAAAAAAAATCACAAACAAATAGTGAACAAATGGTGAAACAGGACCAGCCATGTGTTTCTATCTCTGTTAAGGGAAGCTGTTTCACTCATATTTTCTCCTCATGGTGGTTATTCTCTTTTTGACAAAGTACTTAACAGCTCGGTGCTTGTGGTTCTGCAGCAATGCATCTCTCGCAGTCAAGCTTACCAGGAACCTGATTTGTCAATATATACTTCCTTGAATGTTTATTTACTGCAGCACATTCCTCTGGGGTCCAGCTTCTTTTCACAACTTTTCCGTTACCTAAGGGCATAGGAAGAGCACTTTTTAGTTTACAACTTAATTAGAACAAAATTGCATAAAGAATACATTCACTTTATGTACAATTATCCGACAATATAATTCAAATGAGATATTTTATAACGTCAACTATCTTTGTCAACAGTGATGAGCCTACAATAGACATAAGTAAATCAGTTAATATCTGAGATATTAATCCGGTCATTTAAGTTGCTAGGTGGTCTTCAGTGTCAGCTGTTTTGATATTAACAAAATTAAAAATAGATGCACAAAAGGGTAACATTAGAATGCCCCCAGTTTTGGTGGTGGGGGAAAGAGGTCTCTCATTTTCTTGATTACTTTTAAGCAGTTTTGCATTTGACCAGAATGTCACTGCTGGTAGATGAAGCAATTCCTGGACCCTACAGAGGTTGCACAGGCAGTCAAACTCCACCATGGCAGCACATTGGGATGCACCATTTCTCTGACAAAACCATTAAGAACAGATACAAGTTGTTGCAAAATCAGGGAAAATAAAAAATAAAAATCAGAGAAAAACTTTTTTCAGACAGTGTTTTACATGTATGGGGAATTTGCTTTGATAACGTGCTACACATGGACAAACAAAGATGATAAAAGTAAATTTGGAAATATATAATGTGTAAAAAATTAAATGCAAGCTGTATAAGAATGGTATCTGCCTTGGTGTGACAATGTGTGAATTTGCATATTCACTAATAGGTTAATCTAGAGCAATTTTTCTTTCTCTCTTTTGAGGTAAATGTGTCATGTATACATTACCTCTATTTAAAAATAGATGTAAACAAACATCTCACATATAATCAAGGTTAGCAATGACCTGTAACTCACATGAGAAAGGATGGGTCAATTTTCATTTTATGACAAAATTCAAAAGTTTAGACCTTACATGTCTAAGAAAAAAAGTCAAGTGGTGTTTAATATACCTTGCTTGGGTCATCTAAATCTTAGTAAGCAGCATATGTGAGGATAATTAGATACTGATACAGTAGTAACAATTGGGCAATTTAAAAGCAACTGTGATAAAGTTATATATTGAAAAGGATTACTCTAAACTCACCTCCCTTTTTGGCAGACTTTTCATTACTTGGGCCACGAGATGCGGAGGTACAAGAGGTCACTTCTATCACTTCTGGGATCAGCCCATCTGAAATGATGATTTTTAAGTACAGAAAAAAAACACAGTATAGCAATATTCTAAAACAAAAATTAACTGCACCTGTATAAGAATGCTTGGTCAAATTTAATATACTCTTGTTTTGAGCAGATTGATTTGCAGAGGTACAGAGCAGTCCTTTTGGGAATCATTGTCAGTATCATCACTGTCTGAGTAGTCCACTTTGAGAAACTCCTTTGATAATTGATAGCTCTATGGAGGGAATTAAAAGAAATGTGTTGTTAGTTTCTGCAAGCTACTCTTATATGCTGTATTAATATAAAGACTAGAATTTCTTTGCTCAAAATAATTAAAATTTCTGTCCAATATCTTAACTGGTAGACGACCGGTGCTGTACACATCCTCTGAAATATGCCAAAACCTTATATCACAGGAAATTTTACATATAAAACATGGAAAAGGCTCCAAAATTTACAACAAAGAAGCCACAAGAAACCATATTTCAGAAATCTGTTATGTGTGTGTGAATGATTGGCTTGGTTGGAATAACCATGACAACCTTAGATCCATACGGAGGGCCCCACAAGTAGCCATCAGAAATCTGTTATGTGTGTGTGAATGATTGGCTTGGTTGGACACCCATGGGCGCATGTTTCAACAATCCATCTATAGGTGTGTGTGCCACTGGTTCGTTTGGGCTCTATGAGGAGAACCACTAAAACCGTGTGATCCAATGGTTGGCTGAATGCTGTTTAAGGTACCTTCTGACTAAAGAACAGCTTTCCAACTAAAAGCTGTAAACTAAGAGAACAAGAAAAGGTCTACAAAGTTTATTTCTTACAACAAAGTCGCACTGAATGTTACCCGTTGGCTGGCATCTTGTTTGATGTTATCATCAGGGTCAGAGTCCTGCCAAGTTCTGGCTGGTTCAGGCAGCGCACCATCAACAGGAGCCTGAGAGCCTGTCACCTGGAATTAAAACCACAAATAACTTACCAACATCATACAGACACCACAAATGACAGACTCAAGACCTGTATAGTTAAATCATGTGAAGTTAGTCCCCGAAACCAAACAAGCTTTTCTAACTAAAGTGTTCCAGTCAGTTCTGGATGTCTAATCAGGTCCTATAACAGCATCTTTATGGATGTAGTGGAGCATCCTTCAGCATGACACTTTAGCCGTTTAGCTGTTGAGGATGTGTGGAACTATAGCTGTAATATAATCAGCCTCCATAATGTCCATAACCAAAATATGATCTAAAAACATGAGACAACCTTCGATCCATACGGAGGGCCCCACAAGTAGCCATCAGAAATCTGTTATTATGTGAGTGTGAATGATTGGCTTGGTTGGAATAACCAAGACAACTTTAGATCCATACGGAGGGCCCCACAAGTAGCCATCACAAATCTGTTATGTGTGTGTGAATGATTGGCTTGGTTGGACACCCATGGGCGCATGTTTCAACAATCCATCTATAGGTGTGTGTGCCACTGGTTCGTTTGGGCTCTATGAGGAGAACCACTAAAACCGTGTGATCCAATGGTTGGCTGAATGCTGTTTAAGGTACCTTCTGACTAAAGAACAGCTTTCCAACTAAAAGCTGTAAACTAAGAGAACAAGAAAAGGTCTACAAAGTTTATTTCTTACAACAAAGTCTAACTGAATGTTACCTGTTGGCTGGCATCTTGTTTGATGTTATCATCAGGGTCAGAGTCCTGCCAAGTTCTGGCTGATTCAGGCAGCGCACCATCAACAGGAGCCTGAGAGCCTGTCACCTGGAATTAAAACCACAAATAACTTACCAACATCATACAGACACCACAAATGACAGACTCAAGACCTGTATAGTTAAATCATGTGAAGTTAGTCCCCAAAACCAAACAAGCTTTTCTAACTAAAGTGTTCCAGTCAGTTCTGGATGTCTAATCAGGTCCTATAACAGCATCTTTATGGATGTAGTGGAGCATCCTTGAGCATGACACTTTAGCCGTTTAACTGTTGAGGATGTGTGGAACTATAGCTGTAATATAATCAGCCTCCATAATGTCCATAACCAAAATATGATCTAAAAACATGAGACAACCTTCGATCCATACGGAGGGCCCCACAAGTAGCTATCAGAAATCTGTTATTATGTGTGTGTGAATGATTGGCTTGGTTGGAATAACCAAGACAACTTTAGATCCATACGGAGGGCCCCACAAGTAGCCATCAGAAATCTGTTATTATGTGTGTGTGAATGATTGGCTTGGTTGGAATAACCAAGACAACTTTCGATCCATACGGAGGGCCCCACAAGTAGCCATCAGAAATCTTTTATGTGTGTGTGAATGATTGGCTTGGTTGGACACCCATGGGCGCATGTTTCAAATATCCATCTATAGGTGTGTGTGCCACTGGTTCGTTTGGGCTCTATGAGGAGAACCACTAAAACCGTGTGATCCAATGGTTGGCTGAATGCTGTTTAAGGTACCTTCTGACTAAAGAACAGCTTTCCAACTAAAAGCTGTAAACTAAGAGAACAAGAAAAGGTCTACAAAGTTTATTTCTTACAACAAAGTCTAACTGAATGTTACCTGTTGGCTGGCATCTTGTTTGATGTTATCATCAGGGTCAGAGTCCTGCCAAGTTCTGGCTGGTTCAGGCAGCGCACCATCAACAGGAGCCTGAGAGCCTGTCACCTGGAATTAAAACCACAAATAACTTACCAACATCATACAGACACCACAAATGACAGACTCAAGACCTGTATAGTTAAATCATGTGAAGTTAGTCCCCAAAACCAAACAAGCTTTTCTAACTAAAGTGTTCCAGTCAGTTCTGGATGTCTAATCAGGTCCTATAACAGCATCTTTATGGATGTAGTGGAGCATCCTTGAGCATGACACTTTAGCCGTTTAACTGTTGCGGATGTGTGGAACTATAGCTGTAATATAATCAGCCTCCATAATGTCCATAACCAAAATATGATCTAAAAACATGAGACAACCTTCGATCCATACGGAGGGCCCCACAAGTAGCTATTAGAAATCTGTTATTATGTGTGTGTGAATGATTGGCTTGGTTGGAATAACCAAGACAACTTTAGATCCATACGGAGGGCCCCACAAGTAGCCATCAGAAATCTGTTATTATGTGTGTGTGAATGGTTGGCTTGGTTGGAATAACCAAGACAACTTTCGATCCATACGGAGGGCCCCACAAGTAGCCATCAGAAATCTTTTATGTGTGTGTGAATGATTGGCTTGGTTGGACACCCATGGGCGCATGTTTCAAATATCCATCTATAGGTGTGTGTGCCACTGGTTCGTTTGGGCTCTATGAGGAGAACCACTAAAACCGTGTGATCCAATGGTTGGCTGAATGCTGTTTAAGGTACCTTCTGACTAAAGAACAGCTTTCCAACTAAAAGCTGTAAACTAAGAGAACAAGAAAAGGTCTACAAAGTTTATTTCTTACAACAAAGTCTAACTGAATGTTACCTGTTGGCTGGCATCTTGTTTGATGTTATCATCAGGGTCAGAGTCCTGCCAAGTTCTGGCTGGTTCAGGCAGCGCACCATCAACGGGAGCCTGAGAGCCTGTCACCTGGAATTAAAACCACAAATAACTTACCAACATCATACAGACACCACAAATGACAGACTCAAGACCTGTATAGTTAAATCATGTGAAGTTAGTCCCCAAAACCAAACAAGCTTTTCTAACTAAAGTGTTCCAGTCAGTTCTGGATGTCTAATCAGGTCCTATAACAGCATCTTTATGGATGTAGTGGAGCATCCTTGAGCATGACACTTTAGCCGTTTAACTGTTGAGGATGTGTGGAACTATAGCTGTAAAATAATCAGCCTCCATAATGTCCTTAACCAAAATATGATCTAAAAACATGAGACAACCTTCGATCAATACGGAGGGCCCCACAAGTAGCTGTCAGAAATCTGTTATTATGTGTGTGTGAATGATTGGCTTGGTTGGAATAACCAAGACAACTTTAGATCCATACGGAGGGCCCCACAAGTAGCCATGAGAAATCTGTTATTATGTGTGTGTGAATGATTGGCTTGGTTGGAATAACCAAGACAACTTTCGATCCATACGGAGGGCCCCACAAGTAGCCATCAGAAATCTGTTATGTGTGTGTGAATGATTGGCTTGGTTGGACACCCATGGGCGCATGTTTCAAATATCCATGTATAGGTGTGTGTGCCACTGGTTCGTTTGGGCTCTATGAGGAGAACCACTAAAACCGTGTGATCCAATGGTTGGCTGAATGCTGTTTAAGGTACCTTCTGACTAAAGAACAGCTTTCCAACTAAAAGCTGTAAACTAAGAGAACAAGAAAAGGTCTACAAAGTTTATTTCTTACAACAAAGTCTAACTGAATGTTACCTGTTGGCTGGCATCTTGTTTGATGTTATCAGGGTCAGAGTCCTGCCAAGTTCTGGCTGGTTCAGGCAGCGCACCGTCAACAGGAGCCTGAGAGCCTGTCACCTGGAATTAAAACCACAAATAACTTACCAACATCATACAGACACCACAAATGACAGACTCAAGACCTGTATAGTTAAATCATGTGAAGTTAGTCCCCAAAACCAAACAAGCTTTTCTAACTAAAGTGTTCCAGTCAGCCCTGATGTCTAATCAGGTCCTATAACAGCATCTTTATGGATGTAGTGGAGCATCCTTCAGCATGACACTTTAGCCGTTTTGCTGTTGAGGATGTGTGGAACTATAGCTGTAATATAATCAGCCTCCATAATGTCCATAACCAAAATATGATCTAAAAACATGAGACAACTTTCGATCCATACGGAGGGCCCCACAAGTAGCCATCAGAAATCCGTTATTGTGTGTGTGTGAATGATTGGCTTGGTTGGAATAACCAAGACAACTTTAGATCCATACGGAGGGCCCCACAAGTAGCCATCAGAAATCTGTTATGTGTGTGTGAATGATTGGCTTGGTTGGACACCCATGGGCGCATGTTTCAACAATCCATCTATAGGTGTGTGTGCCGCTGGTTCGTTTGGGCTCTATGAGGAGAACCACTAAAACCGTGTGATCCAATGGTTGGCTGAATGCTGTTTAAGGTACCTTCTGACTAAAGAACAGCTTTCCAACTAAAAGCTGTAAACTAAGAGAACAAGAAAAGGTCTACAAAGTTTATTTCTTACAACAAAGTCTAACTGAATGTTACCTGTTGGCTGGTATCTTGTTTGATGTTATCATCAGGGTCAGAGTCCTGCCAAGTTCTGGCTAGTTCAGGCAGCGCACCGTCAACAGGAGCCTGAGAGCCTGTCACCTGGAATTAAAACCACAAATAACTTACCAACATCATACAGACACCACAAATGACAGACTCAAGACCTGTATAGTTAAATCATGTGAAGTTAGTCCCCAAAACCAAACAAGCTTTTCTAACTAAAGTGTTCCAGTCAGACCTGATGTCTAATCAGGTCCTATAACAGCATATTTATGGATGTAGTGGAGCATCCTTCAGCATGACACTTTAGCCGTTTTGCTGTTGAGGATGTGTGGAACTATAGCTGTAATATAATCAGCCTCCATAATGTCCATAACCAAAATATGATCTAAAAACATGAGACAACTTTTGATCCATACGGAGGGCCCCACAAGTAGCCATCAGAAATCTGTTAGTGTGTGTGTGAATGATTGGCTTGGTTGGAATAACCAAGACAACTTTAGATCCATACGGAGGGCCCCACAAGTAGCCATCAGAAATCTGTTATGTGTGTGTGAATGATTGGCTTGGTTGGACACCCATGGGCGCATGTTTCAACAATCCTTCTATAGGTGTGTGTGCCACTGGTTCGTTTGGGCTCTATGAGGAGAACCACTAAAACCGTGTGATCCAATGGTTGGCTGAATGCTGTTTAAGGTACCTTCTGACTAAAGAACAGCTTTCCAACTAAAAGCTGTAAACTAAGACAGCAAGAAAAGGTCTGCAAAGTTTATTTCTTACAACAAAGTCTAACTGAATGTTACCTGTTGGCTGGCATCTTGTTTGATGTTATCATCAGGATCAGAGTCCTGCCAAGTTCTGGCTAGTTCAGGCAGCGCACCGTCAACAGGAGCCTGAGAGCCTGTCACCTGGAATTAAAACCACAAATAACTTACCAACATCATACAGACACCACAAATGACAGACTCAAGACCTGTATAGTTAAATCATGTGAAGTTAGTCCCCAAAACCAAACAAGCTTTTCTAACTAAAGTGTTCCAGTCAGCCCTGATGTCTAATCAGGTCCTATAACAGCATCTTTATGGATGTAGTGGAGCATCCTTCAGCATGACACTTTAGCCGTTTTGCTGTTGAGGATGTGTGGAACTATAGCTGTAATATAATCAGCCTCCATAATGTCCATAACCAAAATATGATCTAAAAACATGAGACAACTTTCGATCCATACGGAGGGCCCCACAAGTAGCCATCAGAAATCTGTTATTGTGTGTGTGTGAATGATTGGCTTGGTTGGAATAACCAAGACAACTTTAGATCCATACGGAGGGCCCCACAAGTAGCCATCAGAAATCTGTTATGTGTGTGCGAATGAGTGGCTTGGTTGGACACCCATGGGCGCATGTTTCAACAATCCTTCTATAGGTGTGTGTGCCACTGGTTCGTTTGGGCTCTATGAGGAGAACCACTAAAACCATGTGATCGAATGGTTGGCCTAATGCTGTTTAAGGTACCTTCTGACTAAAGAACAGCTTTCCAACTAAAAGCTGTAAACTAAGAGAACAAGAAAAGGTCTACAAAGTTTATTTCTTACAACAAAGTCTAACTGAATGTTACCTGTTGGCTGGCATCTTGTTTGATGTTATCATCAGGGTCAGAATCCTGCCAAGTTCTGGCTGGTTCAGGCAGAGCACCGTCAACAGGAGCCTGAGAGCCTGTCACCTGGAATTAAAACCACAAATAACTTACCAACATCATACAGACACCACAAATGACAGACTCAAGACCTGTATAGTTAAATCATGTGAAGTTAGTCCCCAAAACCAAACAAGCTTTTCTAACTAAAGTGTTCCAGTCAGACCTGATGTCTAATCAGGTCCTATAACAGCATATTTATGGATGTAGTGGAGCATCCTTCAGCATGACACTTTAGCCGTTTTGCTGTTGAGGATGTGTGGAACTATAGCTGTAATATAATCAGCCTCCATAATGTCCATAACCAAAATATGATCTAAAAACATGAGACAACTTTTGATCCATACGGAGGGCCCCACAAGTAGCCATCAGAAATCTGTTAGTGTGTGTGTGAATGATTGGCTTGGTTGGAATAACCAAGACAACTTTAGATCCATACGGAGGGCCCCACAAGTAGCCATCAGAAATCTGTTATGTGTGTGTGAATGATTGGCTTGGTTGGACACCCATGGGCGCATGTTTCAACAATCCTTCTATAGGTGTGTGTGCCACTGGTTCGTTTGGGCTCTATGAGGAGAACCACTAAAACCATGTGATCCAATGGTTGGCTGAATGCTGTTTAAGGTACCTTCTGACTAAAGAACAGCTTTCCAACTAAAAGCTGTAAACTAAGAGAACAAGAAAAGGTCTACAAAGTTGATTTCTTACAACAAAGTCTAACTGAATGTTACCTGTTGGCTGGCATCTTGTTTGATGTTATCATCAGGGTCAGAGTCCTGCCAAGTTCTGGCTGGTTCAGGCAGAGCACTGTCAACAGGAGCCTGAGAGCCTGTCACCTGGAATTAAAACCACAAATAACTTACCAACATCATACAGACACCACAAATGACAGACTCAAGACCTGTATAGTTAAATCATGTGAAGTTAGTCCCCAAAACCAAACAAGCTTTTCTAACTAAAGTGTTCCAGTCAGACCTGATGTCTAATCAGGTCCTATAACAGCATCTTTATGGATGTAGTGGAGCATCCTTCAGCATGACACTTTAGTCGTTTTGCTGTTGAGGATGTGTGGAACTATAGCTGTAATATAATCAGCCTCCATAATGTCCATAACCAAAATATGATCTAAAAACATGAGACAACTTTCGATCCATACGGAGGGCCCCACAAGTAGCCATCAGAAATCTGTTATTGTGTGTGTGTGAATGATTGGCTTGGTTGGAATAACCAAGACAACTTTAGATCCATACGGAGGGCCCCACAAGTAGCCATCAGAAATCTGTTATGTGTGTGTGAATGATTGGCTTGGTTGGACACCCATGGGCGCATGTTTCAACAATCCTTCTATAGGTGTGTGTGCCACTGGTTCGTTTGGGCTCTATGAGGAGAACCACTAAAACCATGTGATCCAATGGTTGGCTGAATGCTGTTTAAGGTACCTTCTGACTAAAGAACAGCTTTCCAACTAAAAGCTGTAAACTAAGAGAACAAGAAAAGGTCTACAAAGTTTATTTCTTACAACAAAGTCTAACTGAATGTTACCTGTTGGCTGGCATCTTGTTTGATGTTATCATCAGGGCCAGAGTCCTGCCAAGTTCTGGCTGGTTCAGGCAGCGCACCGTCAACAGGAGCCTGAGAGCCTGTCACCTGGAATCAAAACCACAAATAACTTACCAACATCATACTGAGAGTAATTCAAATAAAAGAGACAAAAATCTTCCTTTTTTTAATAACAAATTAATATTCCAACTTGCATACTTGATCTTACTGACTTACTTTTTCACGCCATGGCCATTTAGAATCACCATAGTTGTAATCGATTTCAGTTCCCATTTCTATTTTTTTGATGGCAAAAAGGCACAAATGGGGCTCGTCATTTACTATTTTTTTCATGGTGCAGTTTGGAGACTTGTGGTTGTCATTCACTAATCTTCCAAGAGAGCCATCCTCTGTTGATGCATCAATACTAGGAAAGAAAAAACAGAAATCAAACATTTTGTATCATATAACTAGTTTTTTAGTAAAATAAAAGTTGGCTTACAGAAATAAAAACTTGCAACATTTCAAAAGAAAAGTTGAGAGGGAAACAATGTCTTTTTGAACGTCATAGCACTAAATAAAAAAAATTGTTAATGCCACAATCCTGATGTGTTATTGAAATATTGCTTCTGAGTGACTCACTAATTTAGGGTATTTTATTCCAGTCTCTTTCTAGAGTTCATAATTATTGTATAGAAAATATTTGGATATACATACCACCAGTAATGATTCTGCCATTCAAAGTCAAAGAGAAATGTACTCTCCTTTTCAGAGTACTGCTTGTTTGGCATTTTTCTGCTGACAGAAGTTGACCCCTGTATTCTAAGATGAACTCTCCTTGTTCAAAGTGCTGGGTAGCAAACACGCCTCTTCCTGCAAGGACATTTTATATAAAACCATTGGTTATGAGAAAATAAAGATACACCTTTAACCAAATAATTGTGGTGTCATCTTACAATTTTAATACTAAGTTCTCGCTTAGAAACAGAAATACAACAACCAATCTGAATTTGATTGTTTTTTGTGTTGTTTTATAAAATAAATAAATATATACTTAATGGATAAATGGTCTAAAAATGAGTTTATTACCTTTTTGATCATCAATAAATCTTTCCACTAGTCCAGGTTTGTCCTTTGAGGATTAAATGTAAAAGGCTGCTTCATCAGCAGGCTTTTTTCTTGCTTTCCTTTTGGACATTTCTGGCTCTAAAAAATAATTCAAAACATGGCAGAGAGAACTTTAACAAGCACTCTATATTAATTTTAAAAGATTTGTAATCATCCACTGTATAAAGACTGAAGGAATAAGCCTGGCCTGAGAACTAACAGAACAAGAGTGATTAAAGAAAGAATATTTTTCAGAAAATACTGATATATTAATGAAAATGTTTGTCGGTTTGAAGCTGAGCTTTGTTACTTTTAACTAGTCACAGTTCCAACCAGGTGCTGCATCCAAAGAAAAGTTATTTCAATAGTTTTACCAGTATAACTCGTTATACTTTTCAGGAGCTACCAACTCGTTTTTATTATGTTTGTGTTTGAAAAGTGAACGTAGCATCCTGATTAGCGGTAGCTAATTAGCCAATAAGCTAGTTTCCGGATTGTTTTATTTGCGTCAGAATGCTTGTGTTATTTAAAGAAAGCATTCTTACATGATAGAAAACCACCGAGAAATACAGAAGACATGCAGATATATCATAACACTGAGCACACACGTGTTTGACGAGTTTTGAAGTGGTTTCGGCAATTACGGCCAGAGTCCGGTTCTGGGCTTAGCAATTATGAAACATTAGCACATCGAAATCATCCTGAATATAACACGGAGCAATTATACATTCTGTCGTACTCTTTTACACCATTGTTTTTAAAACCACTGCAAGCTAAGATGAATAACAAGTTAAAAAGCCGGACTGTCTGAGGGGAAAACGTTACGCCATCCGAGTGACAATATACCGAATCCGAAGCCATAATCATTGCATATAAACCCCTCGGGGTCTGGACAAAAAGCATTTCTACATCAGTTTCTTGTACTTAGTATTTACATGCAGTTGATTTACTCACCGTGTATGTTGTGTTTCGTTATGAGCAGCGTGTCTTCGTCGCGGAGCAGTCTCAGTCTGGCGGCGTCACACGTGGCGAAGTGACGTTAAGCTGGTGGTTTTAGCCGCATGAAGCTAACACATGCAATACCTGCTGATTTAACTAATATGTAAACTGATGGTAAAGAATAAATTACTATTTATTTATACCTTTATTTTTATGTTTAGAACATGAAAAATGCACGAGATGCTGATTTAACTAATATGTAAACTGATGGTAAAGAATAAATTACTATTTATTTATACCTTTATTTTTATGTTTAGAACATGAAAAATGCACGAGACAGTTTTTAAAATAAGCCTAATAGAATGAGCGTATTTTTATAAAGCAAGTGTAATGAATATTAAATAACGTAGATAAATTGCAATTGTAATGCAGGAATTTTATGTTTACAGTATTATTTTAGCTGCTATGGTTACTAAAATAATAATTACCTGGTTTAAATCTACAGGAAATAGCATTTTATTTTCTTAATCAACACTCGGATCACGAGGTGCCCTGATTGGTTGAATCACACACACTTCCGGTAGTGTGTATACTTGCAATACCACTTGCCATGGTCGGGGGGCCGCTACTGAGCACACACACTTCACACACACAATTCTCAACATTGCGACCATGAGGGGTAAGTGAAAAAAATTCGTGAGGCATGTTGTTAGAGCATTTCAAGCTGTTTTAGAGTGGTTTCCCGAGTGGGGTCCATGATTTTGGACCCCACAACGACACAGGGCCCCACTTTGTTGGTGGGCTCCCTGTCTTCGGACCCCCCATACTAATAAAAACAAGTACACACACACACACACACACACACACACACACGTGCTGTGTGTACTGTATATATGAGTCACTGTTGTCCCAAGTGGCCATGAGGAATGGGGAACGGTTTTATGACACTAAATATTGATTACATAAGAAACAATCACGTGTTGCTTATCAGACAAGATCAATATTAACAAACCAACAATACGAGAATCAATTTAATATTTTGACAATTGGAAACCCTGACTAAAATTCATCCTTTCATTTGGAAATGCGACATTATAGTGTGCTGTATTTTTTGTAGTGACTTTTTAGTTTTCCTGTATATTGAAATGCATAATTTCAATGCTTGGTGTGTCGCGTGTGTTTGATAAAATTACCCTTGAGACGTCTCTTGGATAGGGGCCGGGGTCATTCTCCAAGATATTGATGGGTGGGGGGCTCCAGCGTCTTCTGAACCGTTGCAGCACGTCAGTGGGCTACACGGCACAGTCAGTAGTGGGAATTAAGAACAACTATTTTGTTACTGTACTTAAATCGCTTTATCAAGTATCAGCGCATAATATTTTTACTCAAGTACCGATGTGAGCACTTTTGCAAGTTGGGGGCGCGAGGAGGGGAAGGATTGCTTTGGTACCTGTCTGATCATTTGCTCGCTGGCAATGAGGTTGACGTCCATCTGCATTTGCCGCCCGTCGTTGCGTTCAGCCCAAACGGAGAAAGTTCTGCCTTTAGACGAGATCTCGACGGCGGTCGTGGCCGTCACCGAACCGTTGGGCCAGACTGTGAAAGCCCGGTCGTTGCAAGTGACGCTTGCGCAGCTCGCCACATTGACTGGAGCACAGGGAAGAACAGGTTGAGTGAGGTTTTTTATTATTATTATTATTATTATTATTATTATTATTATTATTATTATTATTATTATTATTATTATTATTATTATTATTATTATTGCAGAAATACGGTACCGGTTAGATCGTGAATAAAAAGAATTTGTAATTACGTCTGCTTATCTCGAATCTGGCCGGGATACTTTGCGGCACCGGGACGTACAGGACGTTTGGGAGGAAGCACGACTCTACTCCGACCAGGATCTAAAGTTACACATAGTTAGTGTCGAATATCACGAGGTTCCTCTTTGTTCATAAAACAACACATATGTCAAACTCACCAGCGCCAGGCAGACGTTGAAAATGACAGCATTCGCCATCGTTTTTCTTTTCAAATACAAAGTTGCACTTTGCCCCAAGCAAAAAGCAATCCCCTCACAGCATTAAAAAAAAAAAAAAAAAAAAAGCGAAAAAGTTTCGAGCGTTCAGGTGTCGGTTTGGAAGCCGTAATCACGTAGAAGAAAGAACTCCTGCTGCTTCTCTTACGCCTCCATGGCACCTTTTGCGCTCGCTCGGTTGCTTTTCGCTGCTGGCGGTGTGTCAATAATCCGGACACACCTTGAACGCCCCACCCAAAGGCCGAGCTTCCCCAGCAGGCTAGTATCAGCAAGGGAGGACTTGTGTGCACCCAGCACTCCTCCAAACGTTACAAATTCTAAAATCCTCCAGCAGGAGGAGCTGTTTCTTCAATTCTTTTTTACAATTTGGGATTTTTAAAGTTTTCCTAATGTTTCGTTTAAGTCTTCATCACAAAGCAGCACTCTATATCAATACTACACTACTGATGCTGCTGCACAAATAAAAGTTATGCATGCCTCTCAGGGAGTATGCGTGTGTTATGTGCATCTAGCCTGAAAACAATTGTCTTTTCTACTAGTTTTTCAAGTGTATCCGGTCTGTGGAAGTTCTCCCAAGTCTGCACAGTTGAACAACCTCTATGTGCCCCTCCTCTTTCCTCAACACAGCTAAGGCTCCTCTCTCAGCACTGCAGGAATGTGCACTAAATGGAGCCTGGCTGGCAAGGGGGTGGGGAGGTTGTCCTCCCACTTGTTATCTCTAAAAAAGTGTTTGCAAAGAAGCGAGCCAAAGAGAGAAGAAAAAAAAGTGGTCGACAACGCTGCGGGTCAATGTCCTCAACTGTAAACCGTGCAAAGAGAGCCAGAAATAAAGTAGAAATGAAACCAGAGTTTCTGTGCGTATAGGAAAGGTGAGAAAAATGTCAGGAAGATTGCAGTGAGTCATGGGCGTGAACACAAGGAAACCGCCCAGGGCTGGGAGCCATAACAGTAAACGCAAAACCGACTCAGCAAATAGTCTTGTCACTCCCAGAAGGAAAGTGACACGTTCAAGACGAGACGTGTGCATGGACACACACTATTTGAAAGCGCAACCTCCTCCCTTCTCCCCCCCAATAACACCCCAGCAGCCCTGAACTCTTCACTTTTAGTGATAAGCTAAAAATGAGTCATTTTCACTGTGATTTTTGCTGTTCCAGTAAATCTCCCAATAATGTGGAAGTGGTGAGTAAATATAAGAAACTTGTACAAATGAGACGTCATTGCAGTTTGTAAACACTTGCATCACAAAATACACACAAAATTCAAGAGAAAAAAAAGGTTCAGCATGGTGTCTAATCTGGTGACCCCAAAAGGTCAAAAAGGCTAGGGTGGCTAGCCCAGCAGGTACAAATTTTTGCCAGCTGCTATATTTAAAAGAAACTAAGTGTAGGCCCAAAGGTTAATCTGGATTTGAAGTTGTACAATTTAGAATTTAACCATGAATTAATTAATTTGACACATCTTTGACAGTGTTTGTTTGTTTGTTTGTTTTTATGTTTAAGTGGTTAACCTTTGCAGCAAATGCAACGTGGATTTACACCTCCATCAGTTAAGTGAAGACTACAAACTCTACTTCCGTGACGGAAGTATAATCGTGGTGGAAGGGTCTTAGACCCGGTGTTGGTCATTTTTAGAGGGACAGAGGCTGGCGGATCTACAAGAGGGAGGGCTACGCTGTTGTGGGACTGGCCATAAAATGTCCATCCCTGAGATGGGCAAAAAAACAATTGGATTTTACCGCACAGAACATATTTTTTGACTTCACGTTCCCTTTTTAACTTATTTTGACACAAATATGGCAGTTAGGAAAAGTTCCAATTGAAAAAGAATGCTTTGAAATGGCAACACAACATCTCGCAACACAACTTTCAACCTGCGTTTCATCTTAATTGACACATCTGGACCTAAACAATCTGCACGTGTCCAAACTAAACACACCACTGTACATGTAATCTCATTACAAAGGTCACATTGTCACACGATTGTACGCGTGTATGAGGTATGCCAAGTGCACTTTATGAAACCATTTGCTCTGGGCATGTGTGTGTGTGTGGCAAGTGGCAACTCAAGTGGGCATATCACGTGCGTTTTGCTTCTGTCACTTTTTATCAATAGTAAAATAATAACTATGAATACAAACTTCGACTAGATACTTTAAATATTTTGGCCTGCCTTTAGACTGATGTGTTCTCACATGAGTGGCGAAGTTGCCCTGTGCCCGTGACATTCCCTGGGAGCACACCTTTGGCATGACGTAGCATTCCCTGTGACTTTGAGCCGACGTGTTTGTTCAGTGCAGTCAGCGAACAGGAGCAGATTAAGAAAGAGGCGCACATTGGCTGATTGTGTTGTCGCCATGCAAAGTGCAGTCAGTCGAAGGAGTGGTACCGCGGAAACGTATTTGGCAAAATTACACATTGTATTTACAAGGAAATGGTGGCGGCGTGCATTTCTGGGATACACACACACACACACGGTGTCACTTACAGTAGTTCTGATATAAAGCAGAAGAGATAGTTTGGTCATTAAAAATGATGAAAATCCTCCCTTTTATGTGCAAGATCTCTATTCATGCTAAAAAGAGTCACTTTACCTGATGTGGATGTGTCAGCATGCGTGTCCATCCATTTTACTGAGTGTTTAATTCATAGTCCACAATTTGAGATTGATCAGAATAACATGTTTGGACTCGTGGGGCCGTACACATGTTATTGTAAAGTAAATATTTGACTTGACTTCCCTTTAATGTTTTGTACTTACATTTAGAATGATTCTAATTACAAAATAATTAAGTATTTTTCTTTTAAAGTACAAAAAATATATAATACTGTACATATTTGACCTATTTTTTGAATGAGCCAGCACATTTTTCTGTTTCAAAAAGGTGGCCCTTAATGTGTTTGCCCAACCATTCAGGAAGACTGGCCAACTGGAAGCGTAGTCTGGGTACATTTTTTTATTTTAAAAATGTATCTTTATCAATCAAGATGTAGCTTTTGAATAAAATATGTCCATAAAACGTGGAAAGAATGTACATGAAACATTTTCAGGTCTAGTAAGTATACTTTTGAGCTTTGTGGGATACTTATTTCTTTCAGCAGTCAAAAGTTAATATTTTATTGTTATTAATTAATTTGCTGTCCATTATTTTTTCAAACATTTTTATCCCTTTAAGAAGGCATTTGCTGTTGCCCGAAAATAACGTCACATATACGGGCTACTGACGGCTCACCTGTTTTCTGGTTTTGGTCATGTGACATTTGCGAGCTAAACCGTGATTGGTTGTTACCTGAGCAATGAGCGCAAGTGATGTCATTTTCAGTCCTCAGCAAATCTCAAAATGCAATTTTTTTTTTTTTTTTCAATTTTAATCAATTAATAAAGGCATCGAATTATTTGTAATGTTGAAACTGGCTAAGTGAGTAACGTTTGAACTGGAAGCAGCCTTTGCTGCTGCTGCTGTCTGTGGATGACCGCCGATGCACCTCCCTGCTTCCCTCCTCCGCCTGGGCCGTTATCAGCAGCAACTAGCCACGGGAAGGAGGGATCAGCCCGCCCGTCCACCCACCCGTTGCACTTACATGTTCTTCCTCCTCGCCCTGCGAAAGGTCAAAATTTGCTAGCAACAATAGACGGAAAATAAGGGCCAAAAATTTTGAGGATTATCAAGCGGACTTTTTTACCCCCTCCCCAGTTAAGACAATGTTGTTGAGAGGCACCATTTTTGCTCTACTTTGCTGCTTTACGGTGAGTGTAACGCGGCTGAAAGTCGTTCTAGTGGGGAAGCGAGTAACGGACCTTCCTCAGGTGGGGCTTGTTTGCGGGCTTCTGGGTTTGCGTGTCAAGACAAGTCAGCAAGTCAACTGTCTCAAGTCCGAGTGGAATTTAGCCCGCTTGGGGCACATGAAAAGTGAACGCGTAGCTTTTATTAATTGACGTGTTGTGATTTGCGCTGCGCGTAGCGGATTTGTTTTCTGCGCATTTAAAAAGTGGAGCCAGAACGATGAACTTCATCTAAAGATGTTAGTTGCGCTCCCTGAGTAAGTTAATTTTCAGTGGAATTAATTAGTATTTATTAAATAAAAAAATGTAGAGATATAATGTATACAGAATGTGAATGGATTTTTGCATTTTAAGAATTTGAGATTGACACAATTCTCACATTTGTTAGTTTAATACTGAACTTAAAATAATAGTCATAATTTTATTTTATTGTTTAAGATTGAGAGTGTAATAACGTGAAAATAATTTTCCACCTGTCAAAAGAAATGAATGTATATGTGTGTCAATACTTATCATATTGGTTTATTACAAGACCATTATTTGTTCACATTTTATTTCCTCATAAAAATCTCCATGCATTTTATAAAATTTATTTTATGTATTTGATATTTTATCCGAGTTTGAGAGCAATATAATTGGCCTCTATATCAAAATATTCATTTTAAGTATTCAAAATGATTTCAAATGTATTCACATTTTCACACAACAGACCACGCTTTCGAAACATGAATTGACTCTTATATTATGCAAGTATTCAGATTGTTTTTTTAGAAAGCCCACATTTCTCATGACGTGTATGTTTATTCCCACTCCTATTCTTTATCCCCTCCTTGTGAATACCTGCAGCTCGTTCCTGTGCGGGCAGAAGGAAATGGACTGCGCAGGCAGAAAAGAGATTGGATTGAACATCCCAGGCAGCTGAAGGAAAACCACGACTACTCTGGCATAAACATTGGCAGAGTGTGTGCCCTTTCCCCATATATAACATGAACACACACAAAACAAGCCAAAACCAAGTGATGATGACATACATCATAATCCTGCACTGTTTTCAAGTAGACACATTTTAGTGACACGTTGTACCAGCCTGGGCCCAACTTTTTGTTAGCACGATATGCTAATGTTACTTTTCAGAGTCATGCATCGAGAGAAGGCATCATATGTAACAACTGGCTCATATTTGTTCATATTGAGAATGCTGGGCCTATTAAAAAAAAAATTCTTGTGTGTTTCGACAAATTTTTGTGTTACAGATTCGCTCCGATAAAGAGAACTTCACGACGATATTGTATTCGCTAAGTGGACCTGGTTGTGACGAGCCTCCATTAGGTGTATTCGGGGTGGACCAAAGAAGTGGCTTTTTGAAAGCCTATAAAGTATTGGACCGAGAGGAGATTGCCTTTTATGATGTAAGATCACTTTATTAAAAAAGGCAACTCGGACACATTGGAAAGCCCAAGGTTCCTTTCTTTGTTGTTCTAGTTAAAAGGTGTGGCAAAATATGAAGACGGGTCTCGTGCCGAAAAGGATGTTGACATCCGAATTACTGTTGTGGATGAAAATGACAATCCCCCCATAATCAAAATAGGCCAAGTGGGAACTGTCAAGGAATCATGCGCCGCAGGTATCCAACAACATCTGCTTGCTTAAAGTGATGGCAAAGATTTTTATTTTTTTTTGTGCCGGTAACCATCAATTGGTCGTTTCGCAGGCACAATTGTCATGAGTGTGATCGCCACCGACGCAGATCAAGAGGGCACCATAAGCTCCCAGATCTTTTACAGTATTGTGGAGACACACAGCACTGCCGGCTTGTTCACTATCCACTCTAAGACCGGAGATGTCTCGGTTCTGCGAAACACTCTGGACAGGGAGGTGAGGCGCTTCACTGGAAAACTCGCCAACTGAGCCGATGGAGTAAAAAAAAAAAAAAAAACAATAGGTGGGGGAATTCTGACAATGTTATTGCTGTATTCTTTCAGAGAAAAGATACATACAAGGTGGTCGTCAAAGCTTCGGATTTGAATGGACAACGCGGAGGAAACGTAGGAATGGGTGAAATTGAGATCAAAATCCTGGACATAAATGACAACGTCCCCACTCTGGAAAAAGAATCGGTACGTTAAGATTATATCTCTTTCGTTTCTAAACGATCCCTTGGGCCCAATTGAGCTCCTGTTGTGTGCAGTACGAGGGCAGTGTGGAGGAGAACACCGTCAACGTAGAAGTGCTGAGGATCCAGGCCATCGACTTGGATCTGGAATTCTCGGATAATTGGCTGGCCGTCTTTCAAATCATCTCAGGGAACGAAGGAGGCTATTTTAGCATCACGACCGATGCTAAAACCAACCAGGGGATAATCATGATTCAAAAGGTAAGCAAATTGAAAGAGGTAAATATTCACCAAAGGACGGATGAAAACTGTCCAATCCAAACCGACCCTGCTCTTGTGCTTCGCCTATGCAGGAGCTGGATTATGAGGAGCTCAAGTCCCTCAACTTGGCGGTGGTTGTTTCCAACAAGGCCAGTTATGATTTCGGAAGCTCCTCCACGTCCATCGTCTCAAAGTCATACTCGGTGAAGATCAACGTGATCAATCAGAAGGAGGGTCCCCGATTCCAGCCGTCCGTCAAAGTGGTGACTCTGTCTGAGGACCACACGTTGATCTCCATCAACTCGGTCATCACCACATACGCCGCCATTGACAGCGACACGCAGAAAATTGCCACCAACGTGAGGTCGGACATCTTTTTGGCCGAAAAGACTTCATATGTAGTCGTGACCTATGACTCAAGACCAAACTTTTTCTCGTTCTTCAAGGTATGTTAAATACCGCGATGATGACAACTGGTTGATCGTGAATGAGAGAACCGCAGAAATTAGGCTGAACAAACTGCCCGATCGAGAGTCCAAGTTTTTGATCAATGGAACGTACTACGCCCAAATCATATGCATCAGCCAGGGTGAGTTCTGGAGAAGTATGTTGCTGTGATAGGATCTCGCTTGCTCAAAAATTGAATGGACGTTGAGTGATATGTATTGAGTGTATGCTTGGTTGCATTTCAGAAGAGTCCTCAAAGACTGCTACGGGGACCATTGCCATTCAGGTGGAGGACTTCAACGATCACTGTCCCAAAGTGACTGCCACGAGTCAGACCATGTGCTACGACCAAAACTTCATCTACGTCACGGCCGTAGATGAAGACGAGTTCCCCAACTCTGCCCCGTTTGAGTTCACTGTGATTTCGACCAGCAGCCACGGGAAGTGGTCGGTGGAACATCTCAATGGTACAACCGAGTTTTGTCTACCCTCTTATCGTTACCAGTTTGCACTGCTCAACTCGATTGTACGTCAAGATCGCCGAACACTCATGCTAACGTTAGCTTACACCAAGACGCCTTAGTCTCTCTAGTTTTACATCTGGTGTTCCTTCACTGACAAACTTCTTATCATGTAAAACATTTTAAAACGCATTGACTGTCTTTGACTTCAGGCACGACGGCGATCCTGCGAGATCAAAATAACTTGTGGCCGGGCATGTACAAAGTGGCTGTTGAGATCAAGGACCAGCAAGGAAAGTCGTGCGGCGACTTTCAGATGCTTGACGTTGTTGTGTGCACGTGTGAGGAAAACACTAAAACGTGTAAGGCCCACATTGAAAGGCGTTCCGATTTTGGTGTTGGGGGAATTCTACTTTTGCTGTTGGGACTTCTGCTGCTGCTCTGTGAGTGTGTTTACACTTATTTGTCACCATTCTGGTCCAACTTCTAACCTGTCGGGATGCATCACCTGTCATGATTTTGTGTCACCTTAGTGGTGCCGCTTCTGCTGCTCTTCTGCTTGTGTGGAGGAACCGGAGGAGATTTCAAAGCCATTCCGTTTGATACCAAACAGCAGCTGATCTCCTACCACACCGAGTGTCAAGGAGAAGATCGGGTACTTGGATTTTTCCCGGTTAGTCAGTAAAAAAAAAAAGCTTGACTGATGGCTCGTTGGCTTTTATCCCATAGGAAGTTCCTCTCATACACATCCCAGATGGTGAACAGGGGATCATTTCCAAGGGCATGACCTTGGGAGGAAAGGGCCACTTGTGGGGACTGGTTGAAGGGGGTGGAGCGCTCATTTCTGGCAATGAGCACTCCAACTTAACAACCAACAATGTGCACCTGTACAACGAGTACAACCAATTTTCTGGCCATGGAAGGATGAACGTCATGGATGGCGGGACGATGACAGGGCAGGGTCACTTCTCCCAGGGTAGAGGCGGGGCCTTTGACGACCTGGCTGTGTCCGATCACTTCCTGGAGGAATACTATTCCAGTGTGAGTACCAAACCCAACTTGCCCACCCCTCAAGTTGAACTCAACTCAATAAATGATTGTTTTAATTTCTTGCAGAAGTCCAACCATGCTGCCCAGAATACCCAGGAGATAGATACCGCACTAGTCTATAACTACGAGGGCGGGGAATCTCTGTCAGGTTCCGTAGGCTGCTGTAGCCTCCACGAGAATGACAACGACTTCTCGTTCCTCGATGACCTGGACCCTAAATTCAAAACCTTGGCTGAGATTTGCAAGGGGTCATCTCAAGTGGATGCAGACATACGTATCCATCCAACCGTCAGACCGCTGTCTCCTGTCAGGCCTTCCCCTCAGAAGCATGTCCAAACTCACACGGAGAGCATTAGAGACCAGGATCGCCTCCATGTCGACACTCTTAGCACCTCTAAGGTAACATCTGGAAAATCCACAATTGTCCAAGAGGGATCATCCACGCTCTCTAAGGTCCACGTTCAAGACAATGTCGTGATTCCCGGTCAAACGCTGCTCGTGCAACAGCCTGCCTTGTACTACGCCTCGGCACCCATGTATGTCGTTGAGCCCCAGGCCCAAATGGTGCTTGTCGCGGGAGGTGCCCAGCAGGGAATGGGACAGGTTGGGCTGACACAAGGCCTGGTCCAAGTCGGTCAACAGGGAGTGGGTCAGGTTGGGCTGGCCCAAGGTCTGGTTCAAATCGGGGGCCTCCAGGGATCTCAAGGGATGGTACTTGTGGACGGCCAAGTTGGGCAGGTGGCTCAAGGAACCTTACCGAGACAAGTACTGGTGGTGGAGAACGGGTCTACTGGTGGGGGCCAGGGTGCACAGGTGGCTCTCGTCCAGAATGGTCAGGGATCTGGCGAGCAAACAACCTTATCTAGACAGGTTTTGCTGGTGGAAAAGGGATCATTGGGCGGTGGTGCACAGGTAACCGTAGTCCAGACAGGTCAGGGATCAAGTGAGCATGGATTGGATGTCAGGGGTCAAAGTGTGCAGGCTAGGAGTTTCTCATTGGCTTCTCAAGATTCCACAGGGTCAAAGGAGGACTTTGTCCTGAAAGCCAAACCCAAGTCGCAAGTCGGCCAGAGAGTGGTGGTGCAGCAGCGCAAGCAGGTATCGGTTACAGAGAGGAATATAGAACCGTTGTCTCGAGCTTAAAGTTAACGTTTGCTATCGGCATGTCCACTGGAAACACTCTTCACTGTATTGCTGATATCTTTTATGCAGTCCCAATGTTCATATTGTTGGTTGTGGGTCTTGAACCAAGTTCTTCCAGACCCTCACTTTTAAAACGGTTTAGGATGATTTGGTTGAGTATTTTACAAACAGTATTTTGTTTACTTGAGAGAAACACAAAGATAGCAAATGCAGGTATGATCAAGATAACATCATAACCGTAAATCACAATATAGCTATTACGGATAATAATAACCGAGATGTATTGGATATATTGGAAGAACCTTACACCCTTTACAGTACAGAGTGAATAAACACTATCGTATTTGGTTTTTCATTTGAAAATAATAAGCTCTGGAGAACAAAGTTTCTGTTTTACGGCCTTTATGTGCAACAATGCGTTTGGTGTGATTCTGATAAATTATCAGTTAGTAATAGTTTAACTTTAGGAATGCCTGGACCTGACCTTGAGGATTGAGCTTTAGTTATAGTGCAACTAATCAGCGACTGTTTATTTGGGGTCTTTGAAATAGATCTACAGCAATAACACATCCGAAGCATTTTCGCTAAAATCCTGCAACCAAACGTGAGTATGGATGCAGTATATTTCTTTTTGTTTTGCACTCCTTCCTAGTTTTACAAATGTTGTTTTTTGGGTGGGGGAATAATGAATTGCTTTTCCATGAGATGCTTTTTCTCCCTTTGCTTTTGATACGCAAAAATTTCATACAAGTTGTAACATTCAGAATGTAAATAGCCCGCATTAAAGACAGCGAAATCTGTCAAAGCAGATTCGTTACATTGGCCTCTTTATTTCTGACCCATTGATTGAGCAGAAATGCTTTATTCTCTAGTGACCAACACTGAAATGTGGTAATGGAATAGAATTAGGTCATGCGGCCTTGCTGTGAACAAAAAAGAAGGTTGAAATCAGGTTTTCATCATCATCTCAAGATTCCACTGAAATTCACACCAACGTTTCTGACGTATGACTCATTCGTGTGCCAAGCAAGTATCATGAATCATATCTTGTCTGGTGGAGTAGTATTTCTTAAACTCTCACCTGCATGTTCTCCCTCAGGCCTCCCCATGACTCTTTGTGTGTGTGTGCGTGTGTGTGTGTGTGTGTGTGTGTGTGTGTGTGCGTGTGAGGTCATCAGTCATGTCACTGCAGATGTTTTCATAATGAGGCATTCCTGCCTGTCAGACAGACGGTGTAGGGTGTGGCTGCATTTAAAGAAACAGCGTCCGCAGTCTGCCGAAACTGCCCATGGATTGTTTGCATGCGTGTCAATGATTAATCGCTTCATCACGCTCACTTTCAGCGTGATAAGCAACATTGGGAGGAGCTATTAAAAGAGAAAAAATCGACTTGTGATTTGTTATTTCAAATGATTCAGATTTAAAACTACATTATTTTTAAAACTAATTATGATTCACAGGTTTTGTTGGTGTCAGCCGCACCTTCGTTTCCACTGCACTCCTACTGAGAGTTTACCACGCCTTAAAAAAAGACAGTTGCCCAATTGCATGTATAATCTTTATTTGGAATCTACCGAGACGAAACTTTGTTTTGACCACACAAAAAGCAATGGCAGTTTCAACCTGCATTGAGAATGACTCATGTACTAGTGAGAATATCTGCGTTGACATCTCTTCTTCTTGTCATACATCTAGACTGCGGGCGGGGATATTTTTATTTATCCAGCTCATTGAATCGGTCGCAACTGATCTGCTCTGTTGATATCGGTTCACGAAACAAGGCTTGGTTAGGACAAAGTGGCCTGCGTTGGTGTGGGAAACCCAGTTTGAAAACTCTAGGTTGGAGGTGTGCCCCACCACCAGAAATAGTATGCAACTGGACCATAAAGAATTGGGTTTCCACATTTACATGAATTGATGAAGCCCTCTCAGATGAAAGGAGAAACGGAGCAGTTGGGTTGCAATCGATTCAACGGCCAGAGAAAAATGACTCTATACTGCAGAGGCCGGTTTCCAGTTCCCAAGGCAGCGCCTTCTCAATGGCGGCCGTCATCATCCTCCAGTTCGTCTTCCTCGTACTCCCCCATCTCGTCGGCGGTGGCGTCCTGATACTGCTGGTACTCGGACACCAGGTCGTTCATGTTGCTCTCGGCCTCTGTGAACTCCATCTCGTCCATGCCCTCGCCCGTGTACCAGTGCAGGAAAGCCTTCCTGCGGAACATGGCGGTGAACTGCTCCGAGATCCTCCTGAAGATCTCCTGGATGGCTGTGCTGTTGCCGATGAAGGTGGCCGACATCTTGAGCCCACGCGGCGGGATGTCGCACACGGCCGTCTTCACGTTGTTGGGGATCCACTCCACGAAGTAGCTGCTGTTCTTGTTCTGGACG
The DNA here is from genome assembly GCF_024217435.2 of Syngnathus scovelli. Taxonomy (NCBI): domain Eukaryota; kingdom Metazoa; phylum Chordata; class Actinopteri; order Syngnathiformes; family Syngnathidae; genus Syngnathus; species Syngnathus scovelli. Next base: position 5,412,066 of record NC_090863.1, read on the forward strand.
CTCAGCATCTGCTCGTCCACCTCCTTCATAGACATGCGGCCGCGGAAGATGGCCGCCACGGTCAGGTAGCGGCCGTGGCGCGGGTCGCACGCCGCCATCATGTTCTTAGCGTCGAACATCTGCTGCGTGAGCTCGGGAACCGACAGGGCGCGGTACTGCTGGCTACCCCTGCTGGTGAGGGGGGCGAAACCTGGCATGAAGAAGTGCAGGCGAGGGAAGGGCACCATGTTGACGGCCAGTTTGCGCAGGTCGGCGTTGAGCTGGCCTGGAAAGCGCAGGCAGGTGGTGACCCCACTCATAGTGGCTGACACCAGGTGGTTGAGGTCCCCGTAGGTGGGCGTGGTGAGCTTCAAAGTGCGGAAGCAGATATCGTAGAGGGCCTCGTTATCGATGCTGAAGGTCTCATCTGTGTTCTCCACCAGCTGGTGCACGGACAGCGTGGCGTTGTACGGCTCCACCACCGTGTCGGACACTTTGGGCGAAGGCATGACGCTGAAGGTGTTCATGATGCGGTCGGGGTACTCTTCGCGGATCTTGCTGATCAGCAGGGTGCCCATCCCGGACCCGGTGCCACCGCCCAGCGAGTGGGTCAGCTGGAAGCCCTGCAGGCAGTCGCAGTTCTCCGACTCCTTCCTCACCACGTCCAGAACTGCGTCCACCAGCTCGGCTCCCTCCGTGTAGTGACCTTTGGCCCAGTTGTTTCCCGCTCCACTTTGACCTGCGAGATGCATGTTTCCGTCACATGGAGAGTTTGCATTTCTCCTACTTTTACAAGACAACATGGAACAACTGGACAAGTTAGCGATGTGAACCACTACGCCACCGCTGGTAGGAGTCGGACTACAACTCACTGTTTCTTTGGCCATGAATAGGACCTGTCAGTGGCTTGTTGATGGCTACACTGGGCAGCCACTCCCTTGTGACCACCAAGAGAGCTGACAGCGTGTCACCTAGCGCCACGCTAACAACTCACACAATATCGTGAAGGGCCGTGCGCTGTGGAATGCAGCGGCTGTTCTCGGGACACTCGCGCAGTCAGGCTGTGTTTGTGTGCAGAATGTGTTTATGTGTCTTTTTGGCTCATCATTCCACTCACCAAAGACAAAATTGTCAGGCCTGAACAGCTGGCCAAATGGGCCAGAGCGAACCGAATCCATGGTCCCGGGCTCCAGGTCGACCAGAATGGCCCGGGGGACATACTTGCTGCCTTTGGGGTGACAAAGAAGAGAGAGGAACTGGATTATGTCATTCCACACTTAGTGACTGAATGTCCCTCCATCTGTCTCTGACATATGACACGCCCTTTTAGCTGAGCGCTCCAGCAAAGTGCTGCAACATACTGCATGGCTTCTTCCAGACCACTGGGCCTCTTAAAGTGCTGAGGTCGGCACAGTCGGTTCAAGCGAGGCCCTTCTCTAAAATGTGTCTTCCTTTCAAGCCTTGTCTTTGCTCGAACAATGAGCCCCTGTGCTCGGCAGCAACCTCTAAACACTTTTTGTTCTCCTTGGAACTTTATGACTTTTCCACAGAAAAAGGACTTTGTTCTCACAGCATCTCCACTTTTCCATGTGGGAAAAAGAGCAACTTTTCACAAAATAAAATTACCAATGGATGGATATCGGACAGATAGAGCAACAGATAGAGCGGTAAATAACTAGAGGAGGAGTTGCAACTGAATCCAACCGGCTGAAGGCTGAGCGAGTTGTGACCTGAAGTAACCTGACTGCAGCAAATGCAGGAGGCAGTGAGATGCGATAAGATGAGAGTGCAGATACTGTACCTGTGCTCCCTGTGGACACATGGGTGGAGGTGGACATGGAGATGGAGACAAAAAAAAAAAAAAGAGAGAGAGAGAGATTTAAAGCCGCTGTTCACTGTCATCGATTGTGTTCACTATTTGGGTGTGTCAGGACCTACTTTCTCTCACGGAAGAAGAATTTATGCTTTTGGTTTGTTTTTTACCTGAAGCCTCATTGTAGTACACGTTTATCCTCTCCAGTTGCAGGTCGCTGTCGCCTTGGTAACTGCCCGATGGGTCGATGCCGTGCTCGTCGCTGATCACCTCCCAGAACTAGAAGACAACAGTTTTGTTCACGCTTCAGTTTGTCTCACCATTGGTGTTTATAAGCTAACATCCGTTCTTTTGTTTTGAATTCGTGGAAACATACATACATGCTTTTGTATTAATGTCACGTCCAGACAGGAAAGAGATTCAAACATGAACCTCAAAACTGTAAGGCGGGCGTGCCAACCACTGGTTTCATTTTTTTCAAAAAGTTTGACTTAAACTAATTGAGATGTTTTTTGAACAGGAAGACGCACAAGTCCGGCATGCTACGCATGAGCATAGCATCCAATTATGAAAAGCCACGCCCTTCACAATCGCGGTGTCCAAATTACATCAAATTTGAGTCCATGCATACATTTGATACTTGCTTGATTATAACCGAAAGATCCCTGATGCATGCAAATCTTTCTCTCTGACTGAATGGGACAACTTGCTGGGTTGGACAACAATCAACGAGTACCTTGGCCCCGATCTGATTGCCACATTGTCCGGCCTGGATGTGCACGATCTCCCTCATGATGCGGTGCCGTGCGCCGATGGCTGACTGGGCGGCTGCTGCGGTGGTTGCGGTGGGTCCGCTGCTGTGGCTCCTTGGCTTGGCCGGCGTGTGCGTGTCAGTGCTGTGGCGCTGCGGTGCGGCTCCGAGTTAATGCTTCCCTCAGGCACGTGATTAGCGGTGCTGCCTGGAGGATGACGTCGCAGCATCCTCAGCATCCCCGGCAGCCAATGGCAGAGCTCGGCTGTGATGCAGCAGACCCAGCAACAAATGTGCTGTATCATCCTCAGCATGCCTCACCAGCAGAATGATGCTGTTACACGTACACACACACGCACACACGCGTGCGCGCACACACACAGGCACACTGACGCATCCGCAGTTTGTGACAAATGTATAGTAAGGCTTTTTTGTAAAAATAAGTAAGTAAATAAATAAATAAATGACCACATATACAATTTTTTTGTATAAAAAATATTTTTTAATAAAAAAATGAATGTTGGAAAAAAAAAAAAAAAAACATGTATTGTAAGGCTTTTTTTGGAGAAAAATTGACCATTTAAAGTTGCCAGCTTAGTGGCATTGTGCTATGTGTGTCCTCCCTGAGACTGGTAGGTTGTGGATTCAATCCCCGGCTGAGTCATACCAAAAGGACCATAAAATGGAGCTCGATACCTCGCTGCTTGACACTCAGCATTAAGGGTTGGATTGGGGTTGCTGTGAGGAGCTGCGCCCCACAGTCATTATTAGTGCGCAATGTATTATTGTTTCTTCTATGGAAGCTCGTCTGAGGACGACCAGAATGAATGAATATAGTAGAGCTTTTAAAAATTTTTTAAATGATAACAAATAGTAAGGCTTCTTTTTCGTAGAAAAATGACCGTCTTTTTTTATTTTTAGGCTTTTTTTTTTAATAAAAAAACGAATGATGAAAAAAGATGACCATGTATAGTAAGATTTTTTTTAATAAAAAAATAATGATGGAAGAAAAGATGAGCATGTATAGGAAGGCTTTTTTTGGGGAGAAATTGACCATGTACAGTAAGGCTTTTAATTATTATTTTTTTAAATAATAAAGATTAGTAAGGTTTCTTTTTTGTAGAAAAATGACCATGTATCAGTGTTGGCTCGTGAGTGAACGGTTCGTTCAAAAGAATGATTTTTTTCAGTGAACGAGAGTGAACAAATCACTTACTAAAGCGATTCGTTCTTTTTTCAGTTCATATGACTTCTTCTGTCGTGTGACTTCAGACTTGCAGCTCTGTTGAGGCGAGCCAGGTCAACGTGTCGTCGTCCAGATCAATCAGGCCTTGTTCGCCATTCGGTGGCCGGTGTTTGGGGCAACTGCTGCTGATGTGCTCTACTGTCTGGACTGGGTCCCCACACTCGCAGGAGGCACTTTCTGCGAGTCCCCACATTGCAGCTCCATAGCGTCCAACGGCGGTCCTCAGGCGGTTGAGGGTTGTCCACTGACTTCAACCAGTAGGTGTCGGTAGTGCGCATTGAAGCTGGTGCCACCTCACCATAAAACAAAACGAACGATGTAACTTTCTGTGGACGAACGAGTTGTGAATTGCATTTCCCTTTCACCAACTAAACTGGTCTGTGAGTGAACGAGTCAGTGAGTGATTTGCATTTCCAGTTGATCGCGAGAACGGATCAGTGAGGGAAAGAATCCTGACTTTCCCGTTCGCGAACGAGTCAATGGGTCAACTGCCTACCTTCCCGTGCATCAATCAGTCAGTGAACGTGTTGCGTCTCCCTCCTGGCGTGAACTATGCAAGCCAGAATGTCGATTTACGATTTGCCAAGGAAAGAAAGAGCCACTCACTGAAACACCACTTCTTTCATGCACGTTTTCTCCAAGCTAACGGCTAACTTTATTGCATGAAGCGATGCGCCGTTATGCAACAGCGGGGAGATTATGCTTCTCTTTGGGTAATCATTATTTTATAACACTTAAAATAACATGTATGCATATATACGCCTAAATGTTGTTATCCAATATATCCACTGCAATTTCACATTAGATTGCTGGTTTGAAATGTACTTTTATTATTATTATTTTAATAAACATTAAAACCTGTTCAAACTTGTCTGATGTTTCATTCCTTGTTTTTATTTTTTGGGGCATGAAAACAAAAATCTGACATTTGGTTAACTGCTTTATATGACAATATGTATGTGTTTTACGTTGTGTAATATGTGTTGGTGTCCCCCAAAATAAAGAGCAAGTAGTCAAATACACATTCTTCACACGTACAAAAAATGCATAAAGTTATTAGGTACACCTGAAAATGGTGGTGTACCTAATGGAGTGTCCGTGTGACGTCACAGATCAACCAGCCAATCAAGAGGTGGGGGTGAGGGCGGGTGTGGCACTTTTCACTTTCAGTTAAGCTTTGGCCAGGGTTTTTCCCTAATGAACTGGCCTGTTATTAGGTACACCTAAAAATGGCGGTGTACCTAATGGAGTGTCCGAGTGATGTCACAGATCAACCAGCCAATCAGAAAGTGGGGGTGAGGGCGGGTGTGGCACTTTTCACTTAAACCAGGGGTGTCGACCTCCAGTCCTCGAGGGGCCGCGTTCCAATATGTTTTCCAAGTTACCCTCGTTAAGTGCACCTGCGTGAAAAGTTTTAGCCACTTTCACGTTCAAAAGGAGCTAAAACTTTTCACGCACCTGCACTTAACGAGGGTAACTTGGAAAACATATTGGAACGCGGCCCTGAGGACTAGAGCTTGACACCTGTGACCTTTAACCATGCTATTTCCCTAATAAAGTGGCCTGTTATTAGGTACACTTGAAAATGGCGGTGCACCTAATGGAGTGTCCGTGTGATGCCCTCGTTAAGTGCAGGTGCGTGAAAACTTTTAGCTCCTTTTGAACGTGAAAGTGACCAAAAACTTTTCACGCAGGTGCGCTTAACGAGGGCATGTTGGAAAACATGTTGGAATGCGGCCCCGAGGACTAGAGCTTGACACCTGTGACCTTTGACCATGATATTTCCCTAATAAAGTGGCCTGTTATTAGGTACACTTGAAAATGGCGGTGTACCTAATGGAGTGTCCGTGTGATTCCCTCGTTAAGTGCACCTGCGTGAAAACTTTTAGCCACTTTCACGTTCAAAAGGAGCTCAAACTTTTCACGCACCTGCACTTAACGAAGGTAACTTGGAAAACATATTGGAACGCGGCCCCGAGGACTAGACTCTTATTAGGTACCCTTCAAAATGGCGATGTACCTAATGGAGTGTCCAGGTGACGTCACAGATCAAACGCCCAATCAGAAAGTGGGGGTGAGGGCGGGTGTGGCACTTTTCACTTTTGGTGAAGCTTTGATCATGATTTTTGATTATTTGATTTTATCAAAAGAAAAGAATGATGAAAAAAAGATGACCATGAGACTTTTTTGGGGGGAGAAATTGACCATATATAGTAAAGCTTTTAATTTAAAAAAAATAACAAATAGTAAAACTTCATTTTTGTAGGAAAATGACCATGTATCGTAAGGCTTTTTTTTAAATAAAAAAAAAGGATGATGAAAATAAAGATGACCATATATAGGAAGGCTTTTAATATAAAAAAATGTAAAAATAAATAAATAAATAGACCATGACCATGTATAGTTAAAGCTTTAATTTAATAAAAAAAAGAATGATGAAAACAAAGAAGACCATGTATAGTAAGGCTTTTTTGGGGGAAAATTGACCATTTTTCATAAATAAACGACCACCTATAGCTTTAAAAGACCACATACACATTTACTGTTCGCACAGCGGAGATGGCATGCAATCCCGTTCCCCGACCTCGGGCCTGCAAACCACGACAGCGCGTCACCTCGCTGCCCTTATAACATTTTTAATAACAAGAAGTGATATGAAAGTCCCGGGTCGGGCTTTAAAAGGCAGCCTAAATCAAAGTTCTCCTTTTGTCTCACATCCTGTTTGGCTGGGGATTGAACGTCAGCCTTCAAAGCGTGTTCACTCTATGTTCTTTCTTCCCACTCATGCACATTGCTGTTCCTTTTTTACTGTCCCGGCGAGCTATTCATTAAGCTGCCCTTTGTCCTCTACGAGCCGAGCAGAGGTTGCCTTTGGCAAGCCATCTAAATCCTGTTGTTGCATTTTAGGGGTGGGAGGGGTGTCTGTATCATGTGTGTGTGTGTGTGTGTGTGTGTGTGTAGTTGTAAGACAATTGATAGCACTGCTGCAATATACATTAAGCTTCAGTCAGGAGGAAAGCATGTTAACAGTGGGGGCATTCTTCCTGCACGGCGGCCCGTTGCCTAGCAACCTCATTGTGTCCCCTGCAAGGAAATTGTCCAAACAGGATTTAGAGTTTGTAGCAGGATTGGGTTACAAAGAGTCACACAGTCAGAGTCCAACTCATTCTTACTGCGTCATGCCGCCGCAGCAAGGCAACACATTTTCCTTCAGTGACACACAAAGTGGACAGCCGATCAATAAATAGTGGTTTATTCTGACAACAGGTATGGCTTATATACAAGTGCATGTAAGAATTCTCAAAGTCTAACCAAACATTCAGAAATCATAAACAATACAATCCAGTTTTTTTTTTTTTTACATTCATTCAACTCTTTCTTAGAGGAAGGAGGCCGAACCTGAACACTTGATCACCTTTCACACGTTTCGCCTTCATCCTTCATTTTTACATTCACTGTTCCACTTGTCCTCCACATGATCTAACTGGATCGGATGTCCGCTCAAATGCTTCCGCCGGTGCTAAATTGTCATATTGCAGACGCTTCAGTCGGCACCGTGCAGAAGCTTGATGAGATTTGACACAAGCGTGTCGTTTGTTATTTTAAAATGGCTGCTGACGCACACACACTAAATGGAAGGAAGTCTGGATTAGCAATTGGGCAAAGAAAGCTCCTTTTTCCCTTTTTTCTTCTTATTGAACTTATGTACCATGTAGTCGGGCCACATACGAATGGAAACTGCAGAACAGAACCATGAAAATAAAGTGAATTTTAGTAGGGGTTATTTCATATTAATGAAAGTAAGAAAAAAAAGACAACCAAATTTCTGGTAAAGCAAAAAAAAAAAAAAAAAAAAACCCACCTTTTTTTCCTGTACAATGAGTATTTTCTCATAATCCATTTTCTATTATTATTTTCTTTCTCATACCTTTATTGTCACGTTTGACTTTTTAGCAGGTCAAACAATTGGCCAACATTTTTGTTGCTTTCTTCTCAGTGTGCCTCTACCATTCCATCAATGTGATGTCACATGATTGCAGGGAATTTGTGCTTTCAGGTGTGTAGCAGCATCAGACAACTGGCATGAAAATTTCACAACTTGGATCGTCCATCGAGGATTGCCACCTTGAAAAGCGACAACAGCAAAAAGCACGCTCATATTTTGATTCAGGCTGCGTTATATGTCACACAGGAAGGAAGCATGGGAGGGAGGAAGGAAAGAAAAACAAAAAAAACAAGCACAATCTTGTTGTCAGTGCATTTGGAGGAAGAACGTTGTTGGAAAGTACCTGGTGTTTTTTTTTTTTTTTTCCGTGTTTTCATGAATGCACCACAAGATTGTCTCCGGAGAGGGCCGCTTTCTGTTCCTCCCTGGGCAAATTCCACGCGATAGAATGAGGGCGGCAACCTTGAGTCATATTTTTAAAACAAAACAACCAAAAAAAATATCTTTGTCTGGCTTTGGAGTTTTTACAGTAATGATGCTTGGTTTGCTTTATGAGCACTGTTGTAAACAAGACGATCAAGTATTGACGGAAGAGTCAAGTCTTAGAAAGCAGTTGAGTTGTGCGTGGATGTTTAAAAAATAAAATTGCTTTTTGCCTGATGACTGTTGTGTGTCATGTCAGCAATATTGCAAGATGAAGCTTTGTACATTTATCAGGTCAATCATAGTTTTCCATTTGGTTTACACTCCCACACACACACACAATTATGCACTTGCTGACAAAATCACTACAAGATTACGACATTTTGCTTTGAACCAAAAAAAAAAAAAAAAAAAGACACTTTTGTATGCAGCTCCTTCTCATTGCCTCCATTGATCCAATTCACTCCGTCCGCATTCAGTCTATGGCAGGGGGCTGCACAAAAAGAAGCCCCCAAAACATGTAATACTCATTTTTGGCACCATTTGAACATTTTGGTTTTCTGGTTCGCCGTTGCCTGTGATTGTTTACTTGGGGAGTAACCCCAAACAAGTCTTATTCTTCCTCACCTATCCGAGCAGTTTATGATGGCCCAAATGAGCAGCTTGAATAGTTAACAAAATTATTGTTTAGCTTTCTGTTGTGGGTAATTTGACAAGGACCGGCAGACAACTCAATTATTAGTCATTTACAACATAAATTTTCTAATAATTGTTGCACACAGAATTATTTTTCAAGGTGGTGATGTTTTTGTCCCACTGAATAAATGCACTTGAGTTCAAAGTTGGATTTTACTCTTTTTTTAAATGTTAGTCTTGTATTGTTAAAAACAAAAATGAATTTATTTAAAGCTAAAGAACACATGTTAAACAGGGGCTCCAATAATTACGGAGGGCAGTGTTGTATTTTTGTCTTCTGCATGGGCTCGATAAAGGTGGGGAAACTATTTTTGAGAACGTGGCCTACTAAATGTGCTAAGCACAAACACTTATTCACTTGGACTTCTCAGCAGCATTTGTCGTCACGTTCTGACACTTGCTTCTGATTGACGCTTGAGATTTTTTTTTTTTTAATTTGTCCATCAATGGAGTTTATAGGCTGGTGATTTTTTTTTCTTTTTTCCTGTGACATAAAAAAAAAAAAAAGGGAAACAATGCCATCATAAAACAGTCTCTTGTGCAGGAAAAGGAAAGGGATCGTCTTTAAAGACCAGCCAACTCCAGGCTGACACGGCTTTTTTCTTTTTTTTTTTTTTAAGTACGAGGGGATTTGTTTCCCGCATCATCATCACGACGATGCCACGCCGTTGAGGGCGTTGCTTTCTGTGCTGGCGCTGATTGACAGCACGCCAGAGTCGATGGGGGAGGAAACTGTACAGACCATTAGAGAGGGGGGAGATGCTCCTGAAGTGCTGTGATCTGAGTCTGAGTCTGGGGAATCCCGTAAAGGATGTTCAGTCAATGTGGTCGCCTCAGCTGCAGCGGCGGCCGGTTCTGTAATGGGGGGAGCGCCGGGCAGAAGAGGCAGGGAAGGAAATCGGGAAGGCGACGTGTGGCCAGACGAGGGTAAAACGGAGTCTGGAACGGGAGAAGGTGGGGGAGAAAGATCGTCGCCACAAGGGGGTTCCGGCGGAGGGGACGGTGGCGTTAATTCATTCTCTACTTCTAAGTAGATGTCTGAGCAATGGGACTCGATGTCCGGGGAAGGGGGTGACGGGGACGCAATGTCCGGGGCAGGGCGTGACGGGGAAGGGGGGACAGTTACGGTGTCCTCTGGCGACGGTGGACCCGATTCCATGGGTGGAGGGTCGTCGTCCAGCTGATCGGGGGATTCCGGCGGGGGCTCCTCGGAGGCCGGGTCCGGAAGAGCTTCCAGCGTAGGGGACGGATGCAGAGTGTCGTCCGTTTGGAGGACAACGGCGCGAGTCGGCGGCTCGATAGAAGCAAGGACAACCTCTGAAGGCTTATCCTCGTCCGACAGCAAGGGGTGCGAGGGCTCAGGCGTGGAAGACAGGAGGTGCTCTTTGCTGGCATGGATGGTGTCGTCTTTCGTCGGTCCCGTGCGGGCACCATCGTCCTCGTCGGGGGCGTTCAAATCGGCAGCGGACGAGGCGGCAGAGTCCATAATGGAGACGCCGGCGGCGGCCGCCTCGTGCAGCGGCGTGTCGTGCACGCGCGTGTAGTCTCGGGCGCTCTGGGAGGGCACCAGCAGGAGGCGTTGCTCGCCGGGCTTGCGCGGCGGCAGCAGGGGCTGGCGCGTGTAGCTCTCGCCGTCGGCCAGCGTCTCGGGCAGCGGGTGGTAGCGCGTCTCGGGCAGGAGCAGGATGCAGATGATGCAGATGAGCGTACAGCAGGCGAAGATGATGTGGTGCAGGAAGTAGCCCTTCTGGTTGTGCAGCTCCATGATGGGCGCCGTCAGCATGCCGAAGCCGGCGCTCGCCAGGACCAGGCCCAGGCCGCCGCCCCTACATGGAACAATGAATACCGTCAAAAACTGTCAAATCTTGAATGAAAACCTCATTAAGAACCCTGATAATAGTCTTCCAGCATGACAATGCACCAAGATACATTTGCATGTTGCCATGGCAACAAAGGAGTGGCTCAAAATAAATGCGTTAAGGTCACAGATTGGCCTAGTTAGTCTACAGCCTTCAACCTGAAGAGGGCGGTGAAGCTTCGATTTTCCCAGAGAGGTTCTTCTCACATAATTCATAAAAAAAAATTAAAAAAAAATACACGATAGAGACTGTTTGTTAATTTCTTTTGTATTTTACAAACTCAGCAGGCAATCATATCACTTCCCTCACCGTGAAATCTTAGGAGAACCCATTTTAGACAGCAGAATGTGCTGCAGCGCCACTTTATTTGCCAGGCGGCACTACTTGCCATCCAGCAGGTGGCGCCCTTGATGTATTTTGCAAACTGCAGCCTAGCTTACATAAGCTTACAGTAACCCTCATGCAGTGCTCAGAGGGGATTTGCCTGCTGCCGCCTTCATGTGACAGTGAAGGTGACAAAGAAAAAGTCTCAGGCACATGCTCAATTATTTCCCCTCAGTTTTGGCCCTACATTTGAATCAAAGTGGAAATGTGGTTAACCTACGCTCATGCGGTAGAAAAGGCATAACTACAGTAATAATTGTATGAAAACAATTCTAAGCCTTACATATAAAGCAATTAAATGAAAAAAAATGTTGTCGTGGGTTTTACCTGATGACGGTGGGTGTGATCTCAGCACAGAAGAAGATGCTCAGGTTGCTGACGGCGTGGGAGGAGAACATCCCGATGATTGAGAAGGCGATGGAGAAGTTCTTCGTCAGTGTGCTTGAGCTATCTACACGCAAAAACGAGCATGTGTATTATCATTTGGTTTCCAGTCATCATTTTTAAATGCATCATTACAACGAAAATACATGGCAATCCAGCATTGTGGTATTGTTAGAGTGTGGCAGCACATCCAGCCACTAGGGGCACTCTAGCTGCACACATGGATTTGGGCCTCTTTTCTTTTGACATGCAATGAATCCAGTTCATAGCCAAAAGCACCCAAATAGGCTTACCTATGTTGAGATGGGTGCTGTACTTTCCCAGCACTGAAAGAGAAATCAGGAGAAAGGGTGTGTCACTCGTGAGCGATCAAACACAAAAGCTCATCACAACACAAAAAAAGTGTGATGTGTTGACACCAGTTGAACATTAAGTCAAATGTAACTGAGTAAACGGACTTGTGTCCTGCTGGTACACATTGACCACAAGAGCCGTTTGCGCTGGTGTCCAAACGCTCCATTATGAGTAGCTGACATGAGCGCGGGACACGCCTCGCTGTGCAAGCACTGGACATTTCATTAGGTACGCCTGCATAATCACATTTGAACACGATCCGCCCGGTTGAACACAGGAGAGTCGTCCTTTGTATCACAAAACTCACAGTTGGGCAGGCCTAGCTGCAGCAAGGACGCCAACGCGGTGATGATCATGAACGTGAGGAGGCCGCCGCGCCGGCCCATCAGGCCCACCGCCGGGCACAGCGCCAGGCAGGATGCCACCGCGATGCCCGCCATGGTGTAATAGTCGACGTAGAAGTCGTGGAACATGGTGGTCTCCTGGGCCTCAGGGTCCATCATGCTGCGGGCAAAGCAGTGGTGGATCCCGTAGCCTGTTAGCCTAGAGGCAAGCAAATACAGACAATGTCAGCAAGTCATTGATTTAAACAAATAATGTTGTAAAATTGCAACATTTGAATGTTGTCCAAACATCAAGCTTAATTTTCTATTGTATTTATTCTTATCGGTTTTTTATTACCATTTTTTTTTAATCAGAGATGCGAATAAACTTCTTTTTTTTGCATCAATTCTGAATTTTGACTTCTAATTTTGCAATTCGTCTTTCAGTCCATACAATCTATTGTTTCAAATGAATATCACTGTAAAGTAGCGACTGAGAAGTCAACCCGATCTAATAAAACAACATTTCAAGGTCCGCTGTGCTGTTGTGTAATCCACAATGTACTTTGTCAACACACACATGTTGACACACAAGCGCGCACGCGCACCCTCGGCACCAGGATACACAAAAAAAGCAGAGGCCGCACTCCCTCTCTGTGTGTGTGTGCGTAACGTTTTATAAGGACGGCCGCTCATGTAAAATTTACGCCGAATTGAGGAGTCAGCGACGCGATATGCTGTGGTGAGTGTCTGTACGTGCTAAAGAGCCGGTCAGGGATGGAGGGAAAAGGAGAGAGCAGGATAAAAATGGAAAAGGAGGCACTCTTGTTGAAGAACAAAATAGCTTAGCGGGGAAAGAATTGAGGACCGCTGATCAATATGTATTAAGTTAGCAAGTGAACATTTGAATCCGAGGATGGATTTAGGGTCGCCCCATCGACGCGAGCTTGGCAGCGTTAAAAAGATTGGTGAGACATTTGTGACATTAGTGGCGTGTCCGTCATAAAACGAGCAAAATAATTTTCAGCGCTCTGGAGCTGCTTTCCCCTCATTTGCATCGACGGCGAGGAAGAGACAACAGCAACTAACGTGATATAACATTAAATATTTGCATTATTTATGTACTGCTATTATTGCTTGCTTCCGCTTAATGATTGCGTGTCTTGAATGTAAACACAGCAATATTGGATGTGTTGAAATGTTCATGGATGTTGACCCCACCCCAAAAAAACAAATCGGATACAGCTACAGAACACGCGTCAAAAAACACTTACGAATTGAAGCAGAGCACAACAATATTCTTCCACAGGTTCCTTGTCCGGGCCATTTTCACGATGCAGGTCTTTTTGGGCTTGCGTTGAAGCGCTCTCTGCAATTCTGGGAACACAAAAGTTCAACTCACAGAGGAGTCCAATGGAAGCGACATACACAAATGAACATTTGAGCTTTCGCTAATACCATAAATTAGCCTATAAGCCGCTACTTTTTTCTCAAATTTTGAACCCTGAATCACGAATTTTAGCTGGTGCGCCTTACAGTCCGGTGCCGCTTATAGTCCAAATATTACGGTATATTAAAAAAATAAACTTGTTCTTAAATGAGTTTCCGCTGACACAATTGACCTGGATTCACAACACAGCCAAAACAATTGGTAAGTTAAAAAATATATATATTAACAAGGTTTCTAAGAGTTGCATTTTTAGCTCCTGCTAAAGAAGTTGCCATCACCGCTCCCACCAACAGTATCTCGCCACCAAACTCAACAAAATGAGCATGAGTGAGAGAGCCAGGTGTGACATTTCACCCGACAATTTCCAAGAAGCTCCTAAACAAACCTCATACTTAGCGCTCGGGTGTTTCCACGTGAAGTCGGTTAGCCATGTGACGGCATTTCGCATTCCGTGCCTGCGAGGTTATCGCTGGCCTGATCAGCTCTTGCATTGATCCGCAAAGTTCCAAGCAATACGCTCAAGGCCTGAGATCAGCACGGCATGGGATTGAGTTCCCTCTTCAATTGATTGTTCCGGATGCATCTGAGCTTTTTTTTTTTTTTTTTTCTTTTTTTTTTAAAAGGCTACAATGAAACGCAGTGTTCAAGGAAGTGAGAAGGAGTCTATAAATCTGTGCCGCCGAGTGACAAAGCATTTTTAAAAAAAATTTTTTTAGGGGGTTTACCTGGGAGGATGTTGTCGGGATCCTGCTGCATATTGACGCAGTTCTTCTTAGCGATATGTCCCATGATCCACTTGGAGCGGCAGTACTGCTGCGTGGCCAGCAGCCAACGCAGTGACTCAGGGAAGATCCTGACAAGTAGATGAGAGGGAAGTTCTCACTTAGCAGTGGCGACAAATGAGGCCGGCTGGAATGAAAGCTTATTTTCGTTTCCAAGCGGGATATGCCGCACTGTTAAACCTCATTTTTCTTATCTGTGCTGCCACGTTGGGCTGAAAATAAAAATGCTGGAGGAAATCGTTGCTAAGATGATCGATTGAACGTTTTGCATCTTCTGTCCCAACCACACCAAGTTTTGTATGGATCTTAATTATTTACTTGTGTCTAGGGAGGAAAGCTTTACTTCTACAAACAATTTATGGTAGAGATGTACAAAAATAGTGTTTATAAATTGAAATAATTACAATTGGTACCTATTTTGTTCCATCTATTTGAGGCAGGCATTTATTTGCATGACGTGGCTGGCGCGCCAATATTTTGTCTGACGCCTGCATTCCATCATCCTTCCACTGAATTGGAAAGGCCCGTCAATCAGCCGAGCCCACTCATGTCTATTATATCTCCATTACTGCTATTTGATCGGGTTAACTCTTTCCAGAGCTGCTGAGCGGAACCATTTTAGCTTGCGCAGGTCGGCCTTGGAGGGACGCCACATTTCGGCATACAGACGGCAATAAAATCTAATTCCCTACGAGTTTGTCGACATCAGCAGTGTACGATCCAAGACGGAGTGCGTTTCTGGATGGTGGTCTCCACTCTCGGGCAAGGTCACTAGAAAAAGCGTGTCGCGTTGAATCACCTGCCGGAAAATGTCTCGTTCTCACTTTTATCATCGATAAAGCACATGGAATATGCTGTACATGGGTCCTGGGCTCACCCGCTTTAGCAAAAAATTGTACCTGGCTCACCAGGACTCACCAGATGTAGGACAGCATAAGCAGCAGGGGGCAGATGATGACGGCCTGGAGTACCTGCCAGTCACGGCACAGGTAGGCCACACCCGGCATCAGCAGCTGGCCGCCCAGCATCACAAAACTGGCCACCATAGTCATGGAGAAGCGCCAACCTGGTAAGCACAGCTCGATCCCTAGTGGGGGAAACAAAACAAGACAGCGTGAATATCATCGCAGACTTGCAGGTTGTGACATGAATTTAAATGGTGATGTCATTCTTAGCAAAACACCTCTAGCACTGAAGTGAGGTGATGATTCATTGATGGGGCGTGCTACGTCTTCTACCGTGTTGTTAGCATGACTCGAAGGAAACGCCTGCATCCCGATACAAAACCGAATCTGCAACTTTGAGGATGACAAATGACGACCGCAGCTTTGAAGTCGACAATAGGGTGTCAACATTCTAAATCGACAGCTGCTGTTATGAGATTGAACAAGAGTGTGCTGTTGTGAGAGGGCGAGAGAAGAAGAAGAAAAAAAAAAAAAGCGTCCTTGTGCTCATTTGTCCGCTATTAGAATGGCAGCGATTCATTCTGGCATTAGCATTCACACCACACGGGCTGAGAGCCATCACAGACAGTGGAGTCCTTTAGCGGGCACCACAGTGGGAAGGCTTCACAACACAGCCCCGGAGGGTGAACAGCACCGCATTGGCGCTATTCTCACATTGTCCATCCATCCATCTTTTTAAATTCTCTGCTCAGCCAGAATGTGAACGCTCGCTCAAATGGAGTTTTCAAGGTGACAGAGGCCATCATAATAGGGTGGGTGTCGGGAGCTAGCCGTCCCGCTCCATTCCAGCAGAAAAAGACTGGAATTTCAATTAGGAAGTGCCCCCCCTCTCTCCCTCCGGTCAGGCCATGAATTACGTTCTCTGTCGGTGGACGGCATCGCGGCTAGCACGACGGGGCCGATGAGTGGAGAGCAGGGCAACGGGTGCACGACCCGCCGAGTCTCACCCGACTCAACTTATTGCGAGACGGTTCACTGCTCGCGGAGTGCAAGGGATTAGAATTCCTCCTTTTGGTGGTGGGCGGCATTGTTGGAGAAACGGGCCAGTCAGTCATTACCGGGCAGTCTGAGAAAGCGCAAGAGTACAGACATGTCACGTCGGCGTACGATGCTGACCAAAGCTTAAAAAGACAAATCAGAGAAAAATGAAAACAAAAGCAACCTTGAGCTCCTTTCCACATCACGTTGACCCTAATCTATTTTCACCCCCCTGACTCATTGGATCAGCATTCGCACAATGCGGATCTTGAGCTAGTGGCCAACTGACATAAATCTCTTGCTGGCCAATTCCACAAAGTCAAAAATGTTGGCACCAAGTTCAAACCAATCAATAATACAACCAGTTACGTTGCATTAAAGTAATTGATGGAAATGTCTCAATCTAATTGCTTCCATCTTGGGCGGAAAGGTTCCATTAAAGAAATTTGTTTTCGAAACTTGTAGTAAAAAAACTGACATCTAAGTCTTCAACTTTCCAGGTTGTGCCTTACTGTACTTTCCCGTCCAATTATGATGTAATCAACACGACCCGGGAGCCAATTAGCAACAGTAATCCCCAAAGAAGCTTTGACTGCTTTGCTGACCGGCCGAAGCAGAAAATGAACCGCATACGAGCCGCGGTAGATGTTTAGCGCGGCTCAGCTTTATTGTTTTACTCAGTTGAGCGCCACAAACGCTCACTTCCTGTAGCTCAACTGGTTGCTCACATGACGTCCTTCTACAGACCGTTCAGTACTTTCTGGTCTAATGTTTGCGCAAACGTGTGCTTATCTTGGGCCACGGGCCTTTTTGTGGGGCCTCAGAGATAAAAAAAAAAAAAAAAAAAAAGAGAGAAAACAGAAAAACAACAGTTGTCCTTCTGTGTCTTGCCTTCACTTGAACTGCAAAAAATAGCATGTGCACACACTCAGCAGGTTTCAAGGGTTGGGCAATATGACGAATAGTAGCTAGCCGCAGCTTGTTGAATCCTTCCTTCCGACTTCTTTTTTTTTTTTATCACAAAAGCAATGTTTGTTCTCTAAAAATTAATCGTTAGGTGGAACGCAACAACACACGCAGATTGTCCTGAAGTGATTGCAACCAAATTGTGGTATTTCACATAAAGAATAATGTGTAGTGACCTCAGTGATATTTGATTCCTTTTCCAAGCCAATAAAACATCGTCAAAATTCAAGACAGACTCGTCTCTGGAAAGCTGAAGTCCTTTACGGAAATGGACCAAAGCGAGCTCAGCCATGTGCAAAGCTGCTGATTAGTTTTGGCTGGCGCTGAGTGACAGGCCAGTGCAGCATTGTCAGCACTGATCTGCAGCCAGCCGGGCTTGCTGCCGGCCGGCCAGACTGGACTGGACGTCCTACAGATGGAGGAGTGAGGAAAAGTGCTTTGTCAGTGCGAGGAGGAGGCCAGCTTTAGCGCAGAAGCCGAAACCACTTTAAGACACAGATCATTTCAATTGCATTAAAGACATTCAGTGCTCCCTAAATCTTAATTCTTCATCTTATCAAGATATTTTGCACCATTCTTTGCTTCCAGCTGTGTGGGTACTTTTACTCATTGAAGTCGAATAGATTGACTCTTGGTAAATTTGGGATTAAAAAAATATAAAAAAATAGGCCTGTGCTTGATAATCTGTCGGAATGGAAAACATGTCCAAAACATCATGTAGCTCCTTTACGATATAATTTATGTATTTTACATTTTAACGACTTGGTTGTATTACTAGGAATGATTTAAAGATGGTGACACTTTAACAGTTTCCCACCTTAGCAAAGCCTGTTAATAGCATCTCATTGACATTCATCATAAATCATCGAAATGTGACGTATTCCTACCACTAAATCTTTGAAGAGCTTTTCCACAAATGTCGCTTATTCAAAAATAGTCTCTCGTTTAGCCTTGGCAAAAAAAACAAAAAACCTCGGGCACCGTCAATACCGAGGAGCAATGAAAGGGAGCTATTGACGATTAATAAGGTCATCGCTATTGATCGTGGACGTGAGCTGTGCTGCCAAAAAGCTGCAGGTCACCACCTTTTTAATTCATCTGCTTAAAAGTGTTAGCCATTAAAAAAAAGTGGAGTAAAACACTAGGCTTGGGTGAGTGTTTCCTTTTGAGTATATTTGTCTGTTCTGACCTTAACCCTTGTACTCCCATACATACACACACACACACACACACACACACATATACACAAACACACACGGTCAGCACAAAAACAAACCATCGGCTCCGTGGGAGGCACCAAAAGATAACAGCAAGCCCAAAAAAAATAAAAAAAAAAAATAAATCTTGGAAAATGTTCACAATATCGACTTGAATTTCTTCGATTTTTATAAAAGCCAAACAATAGCTGCCCACGCTGATTTGGTCAATCACAGGACTTCACTGAGGAATTTGTGGGATAGCTTGAGGTGACGTGACACAAACAGGGAAGTGTTTTTTTGTTTCAAATGACAGACAGACAGACAGACAGACAGACAGACAGACAGACAGACAGACAGACAGACAGACAGACAGACAGACAGACAGACAGACAGAAAGTGAAGTGGAGTCATAGCAGAAGAGGCTTTGCTGAGCATGCACGGAAAGGAACTTTAACCCTCCTTGATAGGGAGAAACATGCACCTTTACCCATTTATCAAGATGACGAATGGGGCCAGATTGTTTAAGGGCGGCGGGGTCAAGAACGTGGCAAATTATCACAGAGAATTGAAAAAAATAAAAGAATACTTCTGAGAGAAAAATACCCCAAGAAGAGTCTAACAATATAACAAAACATTACATTGAGCTAACCAAGCAAAATGCTACATCTAATAAAATATAATGGACAGTAATCTAACGATTAAGTTGGCATCCATTTTTTTACATGATTTTAAACACAGCATAACGTATTCATTTCAATAATAAAAAAAGCACAGCAGCAGTACAGCTGCTCTCGCTTCAACTGAAAATTGAAATCTAAAAACATTTAAAAACATCAAGTAGTGCTGTAAACACACACACGCTCAATGTGAACATGTTTGAACAGGTGTTGCAGCTTAATTCTCCACGCTAATATGAGAACATCTCATGACACCCGTCTGCGCTCATCCAGCAAACAA
Source organism: Syngnathus scovelli (assembly GCF_024217435.2). Classification (NCBI taxonomy): domain Eukaryota; kingdom Metazoa; phylum Chordata; class Actinopteri; order Syngnathiformes; family Syngnathidae; genus Syngnathus; species Syngnathus scovelli. The sequence goes on from NC_090863.1 coordinate 5,431,521, forward strand.
AATGGAAGCTCCTTGTGTGGACAAACAACCACGGAGCCTCGTCGCCGTTTTGCATGAATTTTGTGCGTCAACAGGCGGGAACGGGGATGTCCCCATATTACCTGGCTAACCTGACAGAGTGGAAACAACCAAACAGAACATAGGTAGCTTTTTTTTTTGCCCACTATATAGAATGACTCACAACTTAGCAATCTTATTACTTGAGCAGACGGAACTTGACAGCAGCAGAAATGCTTTTAAAAAAAAAAAAAAAAAAAACATCATGACACATTCACACATTCATTCTGCATTTTCCTCGCTCTTCTTCCTCTCTCATGCACTCACACATGAGTACGCGTGACATGCCCATTCGGACGCGTCAAAAAAGCGAGGAGAAATATCGCTTCTGGCAGCCCAGCGCGTACACAGACTGCTCACAGCGAGTAAACATTATAAACAAGTGTCTTTTGCTTAATTAATGAAGGCTTTATCACGCACAGGCCCATTCTCGTATCTAACCGAATCACTGCTGTAAAATTACGCAATACGACTTTTCATTTGAACGGATGCAAAATCACAGGTGAGGATGCTTGCCAGCTCCGTCAAATATTGAAACAGGCAGCATGTCCGCTTCCCTTCTTTTCCCTTTTCATTCTTTTTCCTTTATTTTTCAGTGTCCCTGCACGGCGCATAGCGTCAGTAGCTGCACAAGTGTCACATCATATCAGCCATGTTTGAACCCGTTCAAAAGCCTCAGCACGCCACGCCAGGCCAGTCTGGCGTGCACATTGTCCAGCAGCTTTTTTTTTTTTTTTAATTTTATTTTAACCAACCGTAATTAACGTGGTATCATCTACTTCACTGCATTATCACAAATGAAATACTGGAAAAAAAGGAGGATTAAAGCTTGACACTCTCAGTTTAGGTTTACTGTCAAATTAAACATATGACAAAGACAAAAAAAATGATATGCGGTTTTAAAAGAACCACACAGCTTATCTTAAGGGTAATGCTAAAACGGGCAATAATTAGAATCTACGCGGCCTTGTTACAATCCTTTCAGCAATCTCACTCGGGTTTTCGGAATGAGATTCATAATAGCAATCTCACTTGAGGGTTACGTCGAGATTCGACCTTGTGGAGTTAAAAGTTTGGTCCTTTTTGGAGATGCAAACTTTGATGTTATGCTAATCTTCACTTGTTCATTTTGTCCTTCTGTGAAGTCGACTGTATGGATTCCAGCCACATACCGATGGGCCCGATTTGTGCGCTCAAACTAAATGGCTCATTTCCTGTTTGATGTCAGGGTTGGCTTCTTTGGACTTTTCCGTGTGTCTTGTTATGACAAACCCATCAGAATTCCCGTCCACCAGACATACTCGTGTCATTTTTTTTTCTTCTCAATCGAGGTGTTACTGAGCATCTTTTTGTTGAAGGTCCTCCAAAAGCACCGAACGCTCAGGTCCTAAATACTCTCCCTGTCTGTTTAGGGGACGCAAAACGATCAAGCGCAGCATTATACATGAAGGAGACTCAACGGCACGTGGATAGATGATCAAGGAAGGAAGGAAAGGGATTAGTGTTACATCCCCACTGTGCACAGACCAATGCTGGGAGAGTGCAAACAAATCCAGCCCAAAAAACCCCTCTGAACTTCAGATGACCGTGACGCTTTTTCCTTTATGGCACGCTGTCCATGTACGTTTTTAAGCGAATGCTTAAAAGAGAACGCCTGGAGGTCAGACAAGATTGATTATTCCTGCTAATGTGTTATTGAATGACCGTCCCTTAGTCTCAGAGCACTGGCAGAGTTTTGTCAATACAGATTGGCTCCAGCGTAAATATCAAGTGTCGCACAAAAACACATCAGAAATACAGGCGGGCCCCCATGGAACAGACAAAAACTCATATTCCAAAAAAAAAAAAAAAAAAAAAAAAAAAAGCTTCAGCAAACGTGCAGGTGTGCTTCACACTCCTGGGCAATAATATTGATTTGCTCTTCGTAAATTACATCATATGGACTTCAAGAAAAAAAATCAAAACATATAAAAACATGTTTATAGCTTTAACAGCTGCCTTTAAAGTTATGGTCAAATTAAGACGTTGCAACGACTAATACCGTATTTTCCGCACTATAAGGCGCACCTAAAAACCTCCAATTTTCTCAAAAGCCAACAGTGCGCCTTATAATCAGGTGCCTTATATATGGACCAATGTTGAGCCACTACAGCAGGCGTGTCCAAAGTCCGGCCCACGGGCCAAATGTATATATCGTATATATGGACACATTTTTAAAATGGGCCATTCATTGAAGGTGCGCCTTATAATCCGGTGCACCTTATAGTACGGAAAATACGGTACTTGAGTAAATGTAAAGCACGGCTGGTGAGAGCATTTCATAAAAGCTCAGAGGAAGTAGCGCCACTGGACTTACTGAGGACGTAGAGTGAGAGTGTGATGCCAGACAAGCAGAAGCCTTCAAAGAATCTCAGCGTGCTGAACATGGGAACGTTGACGGAAAAAGCCACAGTGAGGCCGAACACCAGCATGAAGAGCACAGATATGATCAGCACCGGGTGACGGCCAAACCTGCACAATGAGATAGATACAAAGTCGAAATTTGAACTGTCAACAATTTTCAAACACGGTTGATGTAACAGCAACATTCTTGGGATGCCTTACCAGTCCGCAAGGATTCCAAACACCAGGTATCCAAAGATGGATCCCACCAAGAGTGAGAATTTCGCAATGTGAACTTTCCATGACGAGTTGCACACCAGACTCCACTGTAAAGACAATAAATGGAGGCTCAGTTAAAATAATCAGCACGTGAGTCGGTCTTATTTCATTGTAACATTTAAGCTGGCGTGTTGTATTTTTGACAGACTTGGTTGAAATAGAAACATCCTATACTTTTATTATATATTTTTTTTTATTTTGTTACGTGATGGGGGGGGGGGGGGGGGGGGGGGGGGGCTTGCTTTAACCTGCCATGACCTCTATGCCAGTGACCTGCTTTGAATGGAACGCTCCAGGATTACACAGAACCAGCCAGTCATGATCACATGATCCGGGAATGCCACTCATTCAAGCTTTTGGTATCGATGTTAGCCGTGGAAAAATAAAGCAGGGTCGCAAAACAAGTTCCGGTTGAGCAATCGCTTCGCAGCTGGGAGACGGAATGAAAACAAAAGAAAAACAAGATCACTCCGTAGACTGAAACAAAATTGGTTGCGCCCGTTTGAACCAGCACAAAAGTGTTGCTAAAATGTATAGCAGACAGATTGGGGGGAAGTTCATCTTGTCAACATGTCATTAGTGCAATTTTCTCCTGAAGCATTCGTCAATACACATGTATTATTAACTAGGTCCCGAGCTTGTGAATTCTTTGATGGGACCTACATGCTGCAGATGGTGCTAGCATCTTACGCTAGCAAAAAAACGTCGTACACAGGTTTCTCTTTCTGTAAAGTCAATCAAACACCCAAACAACAGCACTCATGTCATTCTTCGAGGTGCTACTATAAGAATATAAATGAACAATCAGGCTCAGTTTAAGTCCCGTCATGCGCAGCTCTTCTGCTACGTGGCCCATTATCGCCGCGTTCTGTTGCTTTGCTATTGTGTTGCTCATTAGAAGATAATGAATAGAAGTCAGTGTGCACTCAGAGTTGGGAAAGACGCGTGTATAAACCTATTCGCAGGCAGAAATGCCAAGCGTGAAGAGCCCGGCAGAGGGGGGCAGGGGAAAGAGACAATCCGTCAAAATCCTCCAAGCGTCTGCTGACTTCTCCTAAGTGACTGCAGCGGAACAATGCTTATGTCAGACACAGAACGTGCGTTGGTGCTGCTTAATTGCTGCGTGAAGAAATGTAGAAAAGGGATCGGGGCTAGCGAACGCTTATTGTGATGTGCGTGGAATCCCTAAAGTCAAACGCGGACTACAGCAGATTTAAACAAGAGGAGGAATACATGGATGAAAAAGAATGAATCAGATGGAAAGAAGCACACAGAGAAAGATGCAGCGAGCGAGAGAGGCTGCGGCATAGTTACTGCCTAGCAACAGTGATAATCAGACCCTTCCAAGTTTTACCTTACCCATGGGTGGAAAATACTGTGGTGGTGGGCGTAAAGAGCGGGCCTTAAAGACAATATCAAGTCAAAAAAGGAAAAGAATTCATGCTTCACTTGGTCTACGTGTAGTGCTGCACTGAAGAACGTTTTTTCTTCCCCTCAATATTTTTAAATAATTTGGAGTATAATCACTAAACAATATTACATTATTGGTAAATAAACAATAAATGTGGAAATGGTTTTGTTTACACAATTTAATCGAGGGATTCATTTACTATTCGATTTCCAACATTTTGCTTTCCGACATTTAAAATTGGCTCATCAACATGGCTAGCCAACATTAGCATGTACGATACATTTTTTTTTCTGCCCTGAAATGTTGCATGTTGCAATGATTTAACAATGACAAATCCGCAAAGCAATGTTGATTTGGCGTCCCACCCATAGTGCATGATGTAATCCAACGCCACCTCTCCAAATGTTCACTGCATTTATCAGAAACAAAGCTGACACGCAGGGTCTTCATCTTCGTTTTATCTGCAGCTAACACCGGCATCATTTGTCCCCATTGACACCGCCGGGTGACGCTCATGTGCGTGCCCTGAGTGGATGAATGGGCGGGGTCACCTCCTTTTTACAGCTGAGACTCTTTCAAAGTGTCCCACACTGATCAGCAGGGGGGAGCGAAGGATGAGGGGGTGAGCAGCTGTCCAAACAGAAGAAAATGGACACAGTACAGTGAGGGCCTCCTCACGGGTGTTCGGCCGACGGTATCATCTTTCACATCTGAGGCCCGGCCGCTTTTTTTGCGTAACGGTCTCCCTTATCACATACTCCCACACCGTAGTCGGGACCTGCGACGCTCTTGGGTCTCGCTCTAATGTTTCAGACTGCAAGTGTGAACCGAGAAGGGTCAGTTACACACGAGAGTAATGATACATTCTCATTTCCGAGGCTCAGTCCAATTAAGATGGACCCTGAGGACGGCTTTGACTCAATTTAGAGCAGGTCTCCACATGAGCCACTTTGGATCCTTTGCCATATCTTGTAAATGCTACTTGCAGTTCCAGTGAGGTGTGGACGTTTTCAGCCATGTAAACGGTACATGATGCTGTATCAGCCCAAATGGCTGGGCCATTATGGAAAGAATAACGATCAGTTTGAATTTGAATTGAATACTGAAATCATGATTAATGAAATGATTATTGTTAGATTACAAAATTCATGTCACTCCCAGAAGTCAATGCAAATTTCCTGTCAGCATGTCAATGGAATTAGCATTAAAGCTAGCAATGTTTTTAAAACAAAAATAATGAAATTTGGTTCGAATTGTGTCATTTCAGCACGTCACTGTTGGAAGGTTTCAAGGTCCTTTCCTCAAGAACAGGAACTCAGTGAGCGTGGCCTCGAGTTGTTCACACATGATCATAAGGGTCCAGTCACATGGGGCATTGGTGCAGGCGTGTGCGTGTGTTAGTCCAGTGTTGACACTTGCCTTACTTACACAGCGACACGGATAGCTGAACCCAATTGTGACTACGCAGTCCAAACACGGGCACAAATGCAGAGTCATCAGTTCCTGCTGCTGTGCCACATCCTATTTTATCTACTTGGAGACGAGAACATGTGACAATACACATAAAGTGGAGCACAAAAATGGGAGGGGGGGGGTGCATTTTTTGGGGTTGGTGCTACCATCGAGTTAATCTCTGCCCCTGACGACCTTGTTACAAGGTTGACATGCATGGTTGAGGTTCGTACAGACCATTTGAGCATGTGGTGTCATCAAGATGACATTGTCAGTGTTTATGCAAAGACAATACAAATTCAGAATGTGCCCAAATGACACCAGCATGGGAAGATGAGCCCGAGTTTAATACTGCAAGACAAAAACATTGATTGTCTGTAAACATTTGTTATTTGAAGGAATATCATTGCCCACAAGTCAGTGCTAATTTCTCATTAGCATGTCAATAGGATTTTATATTAACTTTAGCATTAGCATTTTTTTTTTAATCGAAGCATGTCTTGCATTGAAATATAACTTTTGTGTAATTCTTTTTTTTTTGCAGTTTGCAGACTTTAAGGGGAATTAAGACCATCGTTTTATGCTTGTCTTTTGGGTTTTAGAAATTGGTTAAGAAGAACAACAAGAATAACAAACTTAGCACGTTGTTTAAGCCAGATAACAATCCCTACATTATGGATAAATCAATGATTCTGACCAAAAGATTAAATCAACTCCTGCTCACTTTGGGCCTGAGTCGCTGTGGTTTACTCGCTTTATTTAAATCAGTCATTATTGAAGATGCAGATGGGCTGTTGGCACCATAGCGGACACAAACCCAGGACTCCCTAACCACCATTAGTGCGGAGACGCTTCAACGCTTGTCTTAACGTCAGACTGCGTGTGTGCTGGTAAGCCCGCAAAACTCAACCGGCATTCATTTGGAGAATCTGGATAAGTTCCTCTTGTCTGCTGGCAGGCGCGAACTAATCAAATTGCACTTTCATCTCCATTGATTATCCTTGTCCGCCGCGTGTTGAAGATATGATTACGTTGTCCAATCATGGTTGTTTTACAGACAAATAAGCCAGGTTTTAAATTGCTGTGCAAATCTGATAAAATTACAGCGATGATGCCACATGGAAAAAAAAAGGCACCCACAATGAGCCGTGCCGTGTATGTTGTTTAGTCATGGGGTAGCCGGTGGGGGGTGGGGTGCCGTTTGGTCAGGAGTTGCATTATTCCAGAGCATGCATACGAAATAAAGACCTTTGCCCTAAATCAAACAGCTTCTGTCTATTATGTCCTTTTGTTGTGCCGCTATCGCCAGCAAATTCCACTAGGATTGTCAGTCAGTAAGGTGACACCAACAAATGAGGACCCTTGTCAAAGAGGGCACCATAGAATAAAGAAAGAAAAAGAGGAGCATGGCAATCATGGTTTAGGGGACTCTCGGGGAGCAAATGGTGGAAATGAAGCAGGTGGTCAAGCAAGGACCCTCCATGGGGTATCCCCCTTCCCTCCTCCCTCCTTCCCGCTTGTGCACAATGAATGAATGAATGAATATGTGGGAGAAAAGACAAAACTACTGACCTTAGTGACAACATTCTGGACAAGTCCGGTGTGCATCTCAAAGGTCCATGCGTTGCACATGCACTGCGTGTCATCGCCCGTGTCATTGTGGACGCCAGCAGCCCGCCCGCTCGCGTTCTGCGGGCCACCCGACGCCCAGGAGCGGGCCCACGTTACGTTGCCACCGGCCGCAGCCGTGCTGACGGTCGTGGTCGCGCTGCTGGTGGTTGTGGTGGAAGGGGTGGCGTTCGTGAAAGGTTGGATGCAGGTGTTGTTGGGCTGGGCGAGTAGGAAATTGTCCGAGTACTGACTGAATCCGATAAAGAGCGCCGGGATCCATGTGAGCAGGATCAGCTGTTTCTGGTACTTCCCGAAACCGCCGAGGAAAGGTAAGACCGCGCCGTCGATGCGCGTCAGCGGACCCGGTGACGACGACGACGTGCTATCGGGGGACACGAAGCCGTTCTCCGGTTGATGGTCGTCGGTGTCGGCCATCGCGCTTCCGCCGGTAGATGCCTCCTCGGTTTGTGTTCGCGAAGGAGGGGTTGCAGTGCGCGCCCCCCCTCCAACACCACCACTACGAACACCACCGCCGCCACCCCCCTCCTCCTCCACCACCCCCTCCTCCTCCTTCTCCCCCCACCCTGTCGACTCCACAATGCGTCAATGCGCTCACCTCCAGCGGGGGAGCCACATCAAGTGGACTGTAAGACGCGCTTCTGTTGACGGGAAACACTTCGTCTGCAGCCAGTGTGTGTCGCCGACGCTGCAGGTCACCAATTATACGGCGACCTTCCCTCCAGCCGTCCGGTCCATTGTGTCGGTGCCAGCAAGTGGTTCGAGGTAGTTGAGCTCCCGGAAGTGAGACGCTAGTAACGCACCTGAGCAAAAGGATGCGTGGAGAGGCTGACTCACCTAACATGGCTCCTACCTAGGGACATCCTCCTCATTCACACTTGGCGCGTATTCTTGGTCACTGCAACGAATCAAAAATAATGGGAATTAAATATTTAAAACCTGACGTCAAATGCACTTATTGCATTTAGTATGAAGTTGGTGTTTTTGGAGGGGGCGGGGTTTATTTTCCTTAGGTTTGTTTTGCCACTGACAGGTGCTGACTCCCATTTAACATGAATTTGAATATGATTCGTTAAGTCCCTCTTCCTGCTGGCAGCTATACAATAAATTCCTATTCAAATTCTGAATTCTAATATTATGCAAGTCTAGCCAAGTAAGTGGCTGGTAAGTGGATTTGTGCAGAAGAAGGAACCTCAAAACATTCATCTTCAGTGGATGACAACAAATCAAACTCGCGCTTGATCATGTCAAGTTTTTTTTTTTTTTTAAATATAGTCCTTGATGAATACATTTCGTGTTTAATGTGCATAATTCATTTGAGGTTTGTCTTCCATATTAGACACTATAAAAAGAAGAGTGCATATGAGGCAAACACCCAAAATGGATCGATGATTTTTTGACTAAGTAATAATTTACTATGACATCATTTTATTTCCTGTTTTATGACATGCAGCTTGTGGCTTTACACAGCGTTGCCAAAACATAATGTTTGAACTCATTAAGCTGGCAATGGTGATATAAAATGTTTTATTACATCTTGGTCTAGCTTAAATGAAAATTGAGTTATTCAATTGTAAATACATCAAGCAAACAAAAATAATAATTAAGAGAGTGACGTAAACACACAGGAGGATATAACTCACGAATGGTGTTTAAAGTATGTAAACAAATGCTCATTTTTAATTAAGGACTTTCATCGAGTGCTTTAATAACTACGACCGAAATTAAAAATATGGGGGTGTAAAAAGGCAGCAAATTACACATACAGTATTGATATTTTACCCACCCCCACATGCTTGATGAAGTATACTGACCATATGGCGTCATATTACTACTACGAGTACTGCAATGCTTCACCCTTGTGGTCATAATGGAGCATTACACGCAAAGATCACCTTGTGGAACCTTTGAAACCTGAGCTCAGCGGAAAAAAATAAACTTGCCGAATGGTTTCTTACACATTAGTGCTCCCTGCAGGAAGTATAGAGTAACCGACCGTTTTCAGAATTAGTACAATTCAGTGTCTTTGAAAACTAAAAAAACATACTGTAAGTACAGTATATGGCCGTTTTAAGCACCTGATATACTGTGCATGGTATTGTGTGCAGTCATTAATTCAGATTTTAACATTTTAAACTGTTTTATATCTTCCTGTGAAGCAGAAAAACAATTAAAAAGACATAACTTTCTGTTTATGCAAACACGCCCTTCAGCCAAGGCCGGTGCAAACACTTAATAGGTAAAACACCTGGCTGCGCTCCAGCAGAAACCAGTCAACCGTCGTGCCTGCATTTACGTCCCATTTTGTGCTGTTTGTTGCCATTTGAACTTGGATTCTTCTCCTCCCTAGCAACTAATGCAGGTGTGTCAGGAGCTGTCCTGGCATGTGCCCATAGAGTGACTCAAGGTGTGTGTGCGTGGGAGAGAGAGAGAACGAGAGAGAGCGAGAGCCAGAGAGACAGAGCGAGTGTCTGGTTGTGACTCTTAAACCGGCTCGACACGTGTAACACACAAAAGATTTGAAAAAAAAAAAAAAAAACCTCTCGGGTGTGTCTGTAGTGAGTTTGGTATTTGAGCACAAAGAGCTGGTACGAGGTTTTTATTCGGACTGATTATTAATAAGAGATGAAGAAAAAAAAACACAGGATCCATATTTTAGTAGACTGACATCTTCATTTTCATGCCCAGGCAAATCTAGTTTGCAATTCACGCTGGGTGTTCTAGCAGACAGACATGTCAATTTAGTGAGTGAAAGTAGATTGGATTTTAGACCAGGTTAAACCAGGTCTAAATTGTGGCGCAAGTCGTGTAACGCTGACTTTAAAAGGAATGAGGGGAGCTGCTTGATTGGCTGAGAATCAAGTCAGGTGTGTTTACTCCCACAATGGCGCAAAGGCCCATTTCTACCTGCACCTGACTCCGAAAATGCCCTCCAAAAAAAAAAAAAACTGCACCCATGCGTAGATTTAGACTGCACTTTGTGCTAGACTTGGGCTAGATACAAAAAATAGGACCATTAGGACTCAAAGTCTGCCTGATAAATGCATCACGGATTTTGCAACTTATTGCTTGACAGTTTCATGACAAACTATTACACATTCTGTGTGCGCCCCCCCCCCGCCTGCGTGTGTTTACGAGCATGCAATTAAATTCACACCATAGCGAACAGTGCCGACTGTTTATCTTAGAGATAAACGCAAAATAAACAGGAATGCGATATTTTGGGGAAGAGTGAGATTCCAACTCTGAACATCTCAAGTGTGAGGCTATCGTGTTACCGCAATGCTAGCGTGCTGCCATAACATCGGTACTAAAACATATTACAAACTAAAGGGTGCCTAGAGCCAAGATTCAAACCCTGAACCATAGTTCTGTAACATGCGTGCTAACCGCTACGTCGCCATGCTGCCGACACACAACAACACATTCATCAGCGCTCCTACAAAGAGGCGATTAGTCATGACCGAGACATTTGGGCTTGTCCAGTCAAATCAGGACATGTTTGCTGGTAACAAATGAGATAACGTCAGATTCTTATATAGAGATTAGGGCGAAAACATCTTTTCATATAGTTTCTGTCTACTCAGCATATGATGTCAGCACGAGTGTCTGAAAATGAATGAGGTCACGCTGTCTCACAAGGTGGTGCGGCAGTCATTGCAAATTGTAGCGTGGAGGAGTCAAGCAGCTAGGTGTTGTCTGTCACAATGCTGGGTTGTCACTCCTCACTGGCTTGCAAAACAGGGGCGAGCCTCCACCCGTTAAAAAACAAACTCTGTTAAACATTTACCCCTCACACAACAACTCAGAGCTTTTAATTTACTAGCTTAATAAAAAAAAAAAATTCTGCTCTCTGAAATAGATTCTTATTTCAGTTAAAAGAATCTTGCTGGGGGAGGTTCAACTTTCACTTGTCAGACTTTACATGGGAATTTTGTGACGGACACGTTAAATCCTGGCAACACAAGCCCTGAAAAATGCTGCAAAGTTCGTAGGCCTCACTTGTTTATTCCACATTTGCCAAAGCTCTCATACGAGTTCAGTCAAGTTGAGCTTAATACATAAAAAAAACCCACAAAAAAAAACCACCTGCGCTAAAAGAAGAAAAATGCTGGGTGTGTCTTGCGTGATGGGTGTGTTCACCGTGAGACTGGCCTTTCCTGAAATGGTGGTTCATAACAGACTGTCATCATATTTTGGAAATGGAGATTACGCTGTAGTTAATACGAAATACACGCACACGCACGCACTCACGCACGCCCCCCACAAGCACGCGTCGGAGGAAGAGGAGGGTAGGTAGAATTCCACCTCCGGGTGTTGGTTTTGCTGAGAACTTCCAGTTCTTATGCACGGCCATACCCGCCCTCCTTTCTTTCCCACACGTTTACTACAAGACGCTGTAGTTTGCAATAGATCAGCGATTGTAAAGCCGCAGGGCGCATTGTCTCTTGCTGTCGCTGCCGACGTTTTATGGGGACACGAGGGGCCCCATTCGCGCTACTGAAATGCAGATTTTCCTAGGCGGCCCCTCATACCATGCATGTCTAAATAAACACACGCATGTGTGCAGCAACTTTCTCGACACTTGAGTTGCGTGCTTCATCCTTGCACTCCTGACACGCCTACCTGCATGTGGCCGCATGCAAACGGCGCAATTAGGCAGCGTGAGCGCGCAGCACAGACGAAAAGGGAAGGGCTGGTCCCGATTGTCACTGACTTTTTCGACAGCCTCTGCTTTCTCAAATGGAACTCCTTCTGACCTCAAGAATGTTGAACCTGGGACGACACATTCTTGATGAAACCACCGCTATCGGTTTAACTATCCCCCCGCCCCCTCCATTGTTGCTGAGGCTTCATTTAATTGACGCCAACGGAAAAGTCGCCACACGGGAAATTTATGTTTGCAGGCAGTCTGAATGACGTAAAACAAATTATTTGGACTTTTTGGATCGCTTCACTCAAATTGAACACAAACATTGATAAAGATTTTAATTGAATAAGTCTGCTTTCTAATTCTTTGAGTATTTTCCAAGTCACAGTCCGAAGTTCGATTCCCAGTTCAATGATTAGCATCATTATTATTCGTTATGCGCGCTTGCAATTCCCTAAGTTTACAAAGTTTTACATGTGCAGTCAGCCCTTCTGTAAAATGTCAGTGAGAGAGTTCAGTCCTCTGCCCGTCAGCTAGAGAGAGGAGTGTTTCGTAAATGCGCGCACACACGCACAGTGAAAGGTGTGGTTTCTTTGCGATCCAAAAGCGCGCAGCTTCCGCCTATTCACAGCAGACCGAACTCAGCGCACCAGGAGACGGCCACGCAGGGCAAAAGGGCGCACGGTCTGTCCCCCCAAAACACGAAAATCTATCTGGCTGATTTTTTTCCCCACATCAAAAAAAAAAAAAAAAAGGTTTCGCAGCCCGTGCCGAGATGAGCATGTTCGGCGGCTCCACGTCCAGACTGGCGTCTATGGGCCAGCGGAGTAATTCCCGGCCGGACTTGTCGTCGTCAAGCTACATGAGAAACGACGTTTTTACATCTGGGAACGGTTTCCAAGGAGGGGAATACCAGATGGGGGAAGGCGGCTACTCTCACAAGACCACCTACTCCAGGTCTTCCATGCACGGCGGAGGTGGCCGCAAAATGCAAGTTAGCATGGGAGCTGGCGGCGGTGGTGGCGGAGGAGGAGTGATAAGGTAAGTTGAGGCTCCTCCATAACTACCTGTTGCTTTGGCTCAAACGTCATCAAACATGTCAATTCCAAAGCACGTAATTTTAAAAAAGAAGCTATAATAATAATAATAATAATAATAAATTAGATAATAATAATAATAAACTATTAGAATGCTGTTTACAATTAGAATCCAGACTAAAGCCAAAGCGGTAGTAGTAGCAGAGGGGAAAAATAAAAAGGGAATAGTCGGAACTGTGCCGAATCAGCATGTTAAACAAACTATTATCGTAATGACTATGGGGTAACTGATACCATGGAATCCTCTTGCTTAAGCAAGGTTGTGACCATAACAGAGGAAATGCTCGGAACGCCCCTCCCTAATTCCCATCTGCCGTGATCTCACTCTGACCTTTGGACGTTTGCAAGCTGTAGCTATTAATGTTTTATTAACGAGGCCTTATGTTGTATGAATGGTTTGACTTGCATTTTATTCTATTTTTACAATGAAAAGGTCAATAATTCAAACTGTGGGATGGTAAACAAAAATAACACCTCAACTGATTTTTATGAAGTTCAGGAAACTTAATTGTATACAGTTGTTAATGGTATATCATGGTTAAAAAAATTAAAATGGCACTTGAAATGTCTCCTATAGAATTGATGATGACACTATTTTCATGTTTATATTATTTGTTTACTTTACACAGTAGAAAGTCCTCAGCTCAGTAAGTGTGATGATAACCATAGAAAAAGATACGGCTGGTTTCACAATACATTAAGTAAAAAAAAAATCAGAAGCATTTATGAATTTCAGCATACTAAAAACTTTAAATCTGAACGAAGGCTATACTGTTATACATAATAACATTGTATAGTTAATAAGACTATTAACTGATACCATCTGCCTGGTAGATGATAAATAATATTATTTTATATTAAAATAATATTAATAAATAATATTATTTTTGTTATGAAGATTTGTTTCAATGTTTGAGCCTTCACACGATTTCCTATGGCAAATACTTCAATGGCATTAAATATTAAATAATCCATCACAACTACTGTACCTTTGTTCCTCTGTCTTTGCCCTTGACTTATACTGACATCGCAGAACAATTAAAAGCTTCCACTAGATGGCGATAAATGAGATTTTCGACTTTTTATGACGTGTCCAGTGGTGAACTGACAGTTTTTTTTCCCTAATATATATATATATATATATATATATATAAAAGGATTTCTGCTCAATAAAGGTTTGGAAAGATTATGTGCTCAAAAACCTCATAACGTGAAAGCCATAGCAATTTGCCTTGGCAGCCGTTTTAATGAAAGTTGCCTTGTCAAGATCCGAATATTTATTGCTTTCTGGTATTGCAGTGTGGAGGACATGCAGGAGAAAGTTATGCAGTTGAAAGCAGTGAGTCATGAGTACCTGCAAAGAGCAAAGATGATCGTGCAGAGCGTAAGTTCTCTTCTCGACATCCATTGCTAGAAATAAGCACAAAGCAGATGGGCGCTTGCTTGTTGACTGATCAACAAAAAGTTGGCATACCAGTCTGATGAGGGTGGTTTATTCATTATTCATTGCCACTGTCGTGCCAGGGAGGACCTCCCGCGGAAGCAGAGAAGATGCTGATGATGGCCGCCGACCATATGGACCTGTTGAAGACGTATGGCATGGAGCTGCAGCAGATGCGCATTCCCAATGACGTCTTTTCCAGGTAAGCTACAAAAACCTACTAAGCGCACCAAAAATAAAAAAAATTGGGTATTGTCAGTCAGGTTGAGCATCATTGCATTTGTTTGCAACTCACAGTTTAAACCAGCTGGAGCACATGTACGGCGGTGTCCAACAGCAATTCATGGGAACCATGACCATCAAACGCAACACGGCCAGCATGGGCGGCGCCGCCGCCGGCAACATGGGCGCCTCCGCCGAAGGGGAGAGGCTCTTTAAAGATGCCATGGCCTGGATTAGCCAGCAGAAGGTAAGACAGCACACCGCATCGATTGGTGAAATGTCGGCAGCGGGAATCCCAGCGTTGTCATTTTTTTATGGGAATGGGCGGGGAAAACTCTTGACCACTGACAGCAAGGGAAAATAAAAGCAAATGTAAATACATAGACAACAAACTGCGCCAGTTTGATATTATTGACATAGTTCATTTTGTGTTCTGATCATATTTGGATGCTTCGACAAAATTGCTTTTTTTTTTTTTTATTTTTTTTTTTACTCTTGCTGTAAAAAACAAGTTGTAACACGCTGGACATAATTGAAGGTGAAGGTGCCGTGTTGAAGTTGCTCAAGCTACGTGGATAAATGCATGCATGACCCAAGGAGGAGGAGAGTGCACACTCTCCCTATCACTCCCTCGGACCTGATGGTAACTGACACCATCTTGACAGAGTGCCAAAACCTGATCCACAGGCCGAGGAGTGAAACAATGACGGGGAATATGGCGGCTCAGTTTTGGAGGGGGCGAAGCTACGTGTGTACGTGAGAGGGAGGCCCAAAAAGAACAGTAAATGAGTGTGACATTTGACACAGATGTTATAAGGAATGGGCCGGTCTAAAATGTTTCTGGGAAAACGCCCTGGTCAAAACCTCCCCCCACCTTCCTGACACGAACAAAACACCTGATGTGATCTGACTGCTTTTTACTACCTGTGTTAGTCCTGCTGGTGAAAGAGGCCGTCCTGTGTGGCTTCGGCCCACTAAGCATGGAAGGAGGGAGTGGCGTGCGAACAAAGAATCAAAAGAGAAGAGAGTGGGGGGAAAAAAGAAAAAAAAACGGGAGTAAAGTGCAGGGACAGGCAGAGGTCGTTCTTATCAAAAGAGCAGGGCCGAACAAAGAGAGGCATAGTTGGAATAGTTTCCTGTTTGGAACTGAGTGTTACATGGGTATAGATTGCCACCTAGTGGAGAAAGAGCAGAATACCACAGTTTGGAGAACTTCACCGGGTACATTTATTTACGATGCAATAAAATTTCTTTTCCCAGATATTTTTAATGTATGTATACATATTAATAGAACGCATTATTGTTAAATTTGCAGCGCATGATTCAGACGGCTCCGTGGGGGGACGACTCTGCCACGATTGAGAAACAAATCATGAGCCACAACAAATTCCACAGCACTATTCAAAGGAGCCAGGAAGTAGACCGGGCCCGTGACGAACTGGTACGCAGTGTTGCTCTATTTAACCCTACTGTGACCTTGCGTGTGTGTGTGTATTTTCAAGCTCCTCTTAACTGAGTTCATGTGTGAAACTAAAAAGGCAATAAAAATGGAATTGTCTTTAGGGCATGAGGGGCGACAAGTCCAACCTTTACATCATGGAACAAGAATGGGACAGTTTGCAGGTTTGGGAAAAAAAAAAAGAAAATAATTTTTAAAGCAAAAGTGCAAGATTTGAACTGACTTGGTGTGCATTCAACCGCAGAAAATGTCACACAACCGAGTGAATCAGCTGCGTGACCTGCAAAGCATCATTGAGGAAATCTTCCGTGCCATCATGTGGGTGAACGAGAAGGAGGAGGAAGAGCTGGTCTTCGACTGGGGGGACAAAAACATCGAGCAGTACATCCCCAAGAAGCAGGAGGGCTACTCGGTAAGCTCGCGCTCTTCCTTTTCCTCCTACTTGGTGCATTCTTTTCCCCTTCTCATCTTCATCCCCTTCTTCACACAGAGGCTGATGAAAGATCTGGAGGAGAAGGAGAAGGAGCTAAACAAGCTCAAAGTGAAAGCTGACGGCCTTTTGAGTAACAACCATCCGGCCTCTGATAAGATTGAAGTGAGTTTTTCATTTCTGTCCACTGATCATTTTGAGCATGTGCGTTCCTGTACTAATGTGGGTGTTGGTCCTCCTCAGGCGTACATGGACACCTTACAGACCCAGTGGAGCTGGCTTCTCCAGATCACCAAGTGTATTCACATTCATTTGAAGGAGAACGCAGCCTACAGCCAAGTAAGCGCTTATCAAAAATAGTCAAGTCAAGTCAAGTTTATTTGTATAGCCCTAAATCACAAACAGTCTCAAAGGGCTTCACATAGCCAAAAATTGACAATTATTCTCAAAGCATCCCCTGGTCTTAAGCTCCCAATAGCACCAGATTTGTCAAATTTGTCAAATATGATCAAAACTGAATAAAATTTCCTGCTTAGTTTTTCAAGGAGGCGAATGAGACCTACGAAAAGCTGAGAAAGGACCGTGAAAACATCCAGACCAAGTTCACATGCAACAGGAACACGCCGCTGGAAAACCTTATGGAGCTTGTGAAACTTCTGGAGGTAGCGATTGCTAATCTGCTTCCTTTTTAAAAATAAATTTATGGGGGGTGCATTGAATATAAGTTCCGCTGTCTACAGAAAGAGAAGGAGCGCATCATGGAGCATAAGAGACAAGTTCAAAGCCTGGTCAACAAGTCCAAGACAATTGTGAGGCTGAAGCCCCGCAACCCGGAGGAACCGACTGCAACCAACACCCCCATCATGGTTCAGGCACTGTGTGACTTCAAGCAGGACCAGGTGAGTAGATTTGGTCCTCACGAGAAGACAGTAGAACCGACATATAGAGTGCTGAAATGGATCTTTTTTTTTTTTTTTTGTAGAAAGGGATTCTCAAAGGGAATGAGGGCATACTGAAAGACAACTCGCAGCGCAGCAAGTGGCTCGTGACCGGACCAGGAGGTCTGGACATGTTGATCCCCTCCGTGTGTCTGCTGATCCCCCCGCCAAACCCCCTCAGCATCGGCCTCGCCGCCAAGTAAGACCACAATTTCGCATCCAGGCATATAATAATACATCACATCACCAAACCTGGAGAACAGGTGCGATGTTAGCAAGCTGGGCTTGTAGGCACAGTAACAATAATGTCAGTCACCAGTAGGTGGCAGCACCCCGAATGGAGATTTTGCTGCAGAATTATTCCAGTGATCGATTAGCGACGGGACAAAGATTTTTGACTTGATTTATCAACTGTGTGTTAACTACGTATCTTGGACTTGTTTCCCAGGAATGAGCAGTATTACGAGGCCATCCTTGCCATCTGGAATCAGCTATACATTAACATCAAGAGTCTCATCGCATGGCAGTACTGCCTGAAAGACATCAACTACATCAACTCTCTCACAGTGTCCATGGTAAGCCATGACAACCTTGACTCCACTCCACTCCACTCCAGATTTTGCTCACCTCACGTGTCGTCCTTTGTACGGTAGATATCGAAAATGCGTCCCGAGGAGTACCGCAGCATCATCAAAAGGCTGGAGACCCATTACCAAGAGTTCCTGCGCACCAGTCAAGGTTGCGACCTTTTCAAGGAAGAGGATAGAATCAACATCCAGAGCCACTTTGATAGAGCCCAGACCCATTATGACACCCTGGTTATCCAGGTGACCGGCCAAAGTGAGTTGGCCATAAATGACCCTCGTGCTGGATTTGTCAAATGGTTTTCCTTAAATGAAAATGCATCTTCTCTTTGTCTTCATTTACAGATGATACCAAGGAGCCAAGCAAACCTGCGCCTCCTAAAATCCAGGCCCTCAGCATCACACTGCTCAGCAGTCTGCAGGAGCTCCGGCGGAGGTTGGAACTGTCCGAGTCCGGACTCACCAGCCATCTGCACATTTGCTCGGGGGAAAACAGCCTGCAAGACTGCTTAGTGCACATCGAACAACTGCAGGTGTGGCACTCACTAATTTGTAGGAAAATGACAAGAGTGAGTTGAGGAGCTTCACTTAGACAAAAGTAGTGCTTTGCCACGAGGATTTTGATTTCGACAAAACGCTTGCTTTGTTGCTCGACTCCACAGTTGTGAATGCGTGTTGACTTATTTGTACGATAAGCACCATCGAAAATGACAATGCTGGATTTAATGGGTCGCGTACAATGTTGATGTCCAGACTGTGCACCAAGATCTGGACTACATTCACGACGAATACCTGCATCTACGAGAGAAGATTCTCAAGCAGCTGGAAGGGATCCCTCCCGATTCGGAGCAAGCAAAGTTCCTCCGTTCAGAGCTGGAAATCATCAGCCAGAAACTGGGAGGGCTTCAGGGTCTCTACTCGGCTTATATCCAAAGGTAATGCCTTCCTTCTGAAAAAGAAATATACAAGAACAGACTCCACATTCATTTCTGTGCTGTTTAATGATTTCCCACAGAGTGTCAGCGCTGAAGTCCTTGCTCGAGACTCTTCTCCAAGTTGAAGACGTTGTCAAAGTCCACGAGGCCCGCCTGACGGAAAAAGAGACCGCCTCGCTGGACCCGCGAGAGCTGGATAACTACCAGAGCACTCTGAAGGTTTTTTTTTCACATTACACATTAAATTTTGTTTCCTTACGATTTCAGATGATGTCAGATGATGATGATGTTTTTTATAATTCTATCAAAGCAAATGAAGATCGAGCTGGACCACAAAAAAGACCTGCTAACTGCGATGGAGTCGGCGCTAGCCAAAGCGGTTCAATGGAACGGTCAAGTCTCAGAGTCCTTCCACAGGTGTGACGTGGACTTGTCCAAATACGCAGAACTGGTGGGTCAACTCTCTGACCGCTGGCGCCGCATCCAAACACAAATCGACAGCCGGTAAGTCCACCTTCACATTCCATTCTTGTTTGGCTTCTTGCAAAATATCCTTCCTCCTGGCTCACTTCCTCTTTCAGTTTGTGGGATCTGGAGAAGCATGAGAAGCAGCTGCAAACTTATCATCAGAGCAGTACTTCCATGGACCAGTGGATAAACAATGCCCGGAAGCGCCAGGATGTCCTTCAGAATGTGAAGCTCACCAACATCCAGATGGCCACGGACTACCTCAACCAGCAGAAGGCATGTTTCCACCCATCACCTGCTTCCTTGTTTGCATATCAAGTAGCTACAATGGAAAAGTTTCATTCAACTCTCAACCCTTCCATAGATACTTTATGGTGAAATTAAAGGCAAGAAGGAGAAGGTGGAGGATGTCCATAAACACGCCGACACCTGCGCTGCCACCATTAAGGTTGGTCGGGCTTCAGGCGTGTGCTCTTAGAAACAAAAATCATCTTGGTTGGCTCAATTTTCATCTCTGTTCGGATGCCTTTTCAGGACTATGAACTGCAGTTGGCTTCCTACAGTTCCGGCTTGGAAACGCTTCTCAACATTCCCATCAAGAGAACCATGCTCAAGTCCCCTGCTACTGTTGTTAGACAGGAGGTAAGCATGTCTTCACTGGTCACTTCATTACGTACACTTGCTTAGAAGCTAATGAGATAGCAACGGATTGTCATCATGAACCAAGGACACCCTGTCATCCTGTTTTCAGTTTATTATTCATGGAAAGTTAATTCTGGAATTCTACTTCTCATCAGGCATCTGACATCCAGTCCAACTACATTGAGCTCCTTACTCGCTCAGGTGACTACTATAAGTTCCTTGGGGAGTTGCTGAAGAACATGGAAGAGCTGAAGGTAAGCTGCAGTGCCAGAACGTTTCACGGCGAGTGAATGATCAAGCCGATCTAAAGTGGTTTTCTGTCTTCAGATTAGGAACACCAAGATTGAGCTGCTAGAGGAGGAGATCAGGCGCCTCAAGGAACAGCTCGGGGATTCTGGCGGGAAAAACAAATCTCTGGAAGATGCCTTAGCCCGCCTCAAGCTGGAGCTTAGCCAGTCCAAAGACCAGCTCATTAATCTGGAGGAAGTCAAGAGAACCACATCCATCCAAGTCTCTGTTGCCAAGGAGAGCCTGGACAGTACCCAAAGCCAGATCCAAGAGCTAACTGACCAGCTCAACCGCCTTAAGTACCAACTGGAAGAAGAAAAGAGGAAAAAAAGGCTGGCCGAAGAGCGCTACACAAGCCAACAGGAAGAGTTTGAGGCGGCTGTTCGCCGCAGACAGAAAGAGTTGGATGAGCTCAACTGGTTCAAGATTGACTTGGAAAAGACGGTCAAGGACAAAGAACGTGAGCTGGAGAGGCTGAAGATACTGCTGGAGGAGGAGGCGGCCCGTCGCCGCACTGCCGAGTCAGAAGTTTCAAAGGTAAGAACACAGTGCACCCAGGAGATCAGTCAACTTAAGCAAACGTACGAGACCCAGATCCACGTCACCAAGACCACCGTCCTGAAAGCCTCGCAGCAGAAGGAAGAGGACTCGGCTGAGCTGAGGCGCCTGTACGAGAAGCTCATCGCCGAGAAGCGAGATCTCGAAGACGAGCTGCGTAGGCTCAAACTCTCCATCGCCCACGCCGAAGAGCAAAAAAACAGAGCGGAGATGGAGACCAACCAGCAGAGGACGTCGTTGACCCAAGAGACGAGGATGCGGAGTGAGCTGGAGGTCCAAATCAGGAAGTTCACACAGCAGAGAGATGAGGACGAGCTCAAACTAAAGGAGGCTAACAAAAACATTCAAGAAAAAGGCCGGCAGATCAGCATGCTCACCCGGGATATCGACGAAGAAGGCAAGAAGAGGAGGGCCTTGGAATTGGAAATCAATCACTTGAGACAATCGGAGGCAGAGCTCAAGGCGCAGAACGAATCCTGCCTGGAGATGATTAACAAGCTGCAATTTTCCGAGAAGGAGGTTCGCATTACTCGTGTTGAGCTGGAGAAGCAGACCAGTGATCGGAACAAGGCCGAGCAGAGCGCCGTCAGGCTCCAGAGCCGTATCCGAGAACTTCAAGGCTCTCTAGATGCCATGGGAGCTGAGATGGAAAAGCAAAAGAAGGCAACCCAGGAGGAGTTCACACACAGAAAGAGGCTGGAGTCAGAGCTGGAGAGGGTGACCAAAACGTGCCGAGAGTACACCACCACCATCACCAGCCTCAAGTCCATCCAGGTTGAGGCTTCAAACACTGAAAAGAAGTTTGGGCAGGACCTCAGAGCTCTTCAGGAGGCTCGGGATAAGAGCCTCAGGGAGCACAAAGTCACCAAAGACCAACTGGCGGCCGTGAGCGCTGAGTTGAAGGCCATGAAACAGAAGCTCCACCAGGATCAACTCCAACTTGTGGAGTTCAACCAGAGAAATGAAAGTCTGTACAAAACCATCGAGGACAAAAGCCGCCACCTCAATGAATGCACCGCTGAAATAGAACGTCTGAAGGCTCTGACTCAGAACATGACAATGGAGAGACAGAGGCAGGAGGAGGAGCTAAGGCTCCTGAGGCAGGAGAGGGATGAGCTGAGAATTAGCAGGGACACCGTTGACGGGGAAAACGCATCTCAGATTTCAGCTTTGCACGTCCAACTTCAGAGTAGCAACAAGAGGACAGCGGAGCTCCAGGCTCTCATCAACGACCTGACCAAGGAGAGAGAAAAGCTTATGGTCGAAATAGACAAATTCCAAAAGCAGTCCTTTGAGGTATTTTTGATTGCACTGAAGGAACGCCTCTGCTTAATCCAAAATTTCCCCCCTAATTTTCTGCTTTTGCATGAACAATTATGGAGTCTTAAATATAAAGCATTTATGTAATATTAGCAAATACGAGAAGTTTTGTAAGAAAACACCACTGCTACTCAGATCTGCTTTTATTTCATTCACTGCCAAAGACGGCGATAGATGTCAAAGATTTGTTTCCACTGAGTTAACAATCACTAACGGCCGAATGCAACTCACATGAGCAGATGTTTGTTTTTGGCAAACTCTATTGGCGTGTTGTAATCTTTTGTTTGCTCCTATCTTCGCAGACATCCATCATGGTGCACGAGTCCCAAAGCAAGTACAGCGCGGTACTGCTGGAGAGGGATGATTTGCTTTCAAAGCTGAAATTGCTGGACCAGGACAAACACCGGCAGAAGCGCCTGGAAGAGGAACTGGCCCGCATCAAACATTCCCTGGAGACGGAGCTTCGGAACAAGCAGCGCTTGATTGATGAGAAAAATAGCGCTCTCAAGGATTTCACCCTTTTGAAGAGCCAGTACGAGTTGAAGGAGACCCAGCTCAGGCAGTGGGATTCGGATAGGTCCAAGACAGATCAAGATAGGTTGAGTCTAAAGAACGAGATCGAGAGGTTGATGAGAGAGCTTCGAAGTGTCGAGGAACGTTACAAGAGCAGGCTGTTGAGCTCAGAGAAGGAGGTGACGGAGCTGAGCCTCAAGAGAGACGCGCTGCAGAGAGAGATCGAGAGGTTGCAGAAAAGGCCGAGTACGTTGAATAGACAGACGCAGACGGATATGAAGGTGGCCACCATCGACCCTTCCAAGCTGGTATTTGATGGGGTGCGTCGCAAAGTCACAGCTCACCAGCTTTGTGACTGCGGCGTGATCAGCAAGGCCACTCTGGAGCTGCTGCTGCAGGGCAAGAAGACCGTGGACGAGGTAGCCGTTGACATCCAAGTGAATCTCAAGGGGACGGGCGTTATCGCCGGCATGATGACCGCTTCTCAAGGGAAAATGCCTTTCACCGAAGCCAAAAACAAAAACCTGCTGAGCCCGGAGAGCGCGCTCATGTTATTGGAGGCTCAAGCGGCTACGGGCTACATAGCAGACCCCGCTTTTAATGACAAGATGCCCGTGGATACCGCTTGTTCCAGGGGCATCGTGGACACAGAAGACAGAGACGCCTTGGTGAAAGCTGAAGCCGCCAGTGTCGGTTTCAAGGATCCCTACTCGGGTAAAGTGTTGTCTGTGGGCCAGGCTTGCAAACAAGGCCGAATCGACAAGGAGACGGCGCTCCGTTTGCTGCAGGCTCAGGAGTCCGTCGGGGGTATCTTGGACCCCGTTCTGAGTGTATTCCTGCCAAAAGATTTGGCCCTGGATCGCAATCTTATCGATGAGGAGCTCTACAGGGCTCTGAACAGAAGACCCGCCTGCTACCTGGATCCAACAACAGGAGAAAAGACCAGCTACGGTGACCTTAGGAGGAAGTGCACAGTGGAACCCGTTCACGGTTTACTCTTGCTTCAGGGCCCAGAAAAACCCATGACGGTCCCGGGGCTCCGTGGAGAAGTCTCTGTGACGGAGCTGATCAATTCTGAATTGCTGGATGAAAACGATTTGAAAAGGCTGAGAGAAGGTCAGCTCACTTGCAAAGATATCGAGGATAAGCTCAAGTCGTACCTCTACGGATCGACCTGCATCGCAGGGATCTATGATGAGGCCAAAGACAGGATATGGCCCTTTTATCAGGCAATGAAGGAAGGTCTGCTCATGAGGGGGACCACCTTGGAGCTCCTTGAAGCCCAGGCTGCGTCCGGCTTCATTGTTGACCCGGTAAACAATATCTTCTTGACCGTAGACGAGGCAACAATGAGAGGCCTGGTTGGAAAAGAATTTAAGAACAAGTTGCTATCTGCGGAAAAGGCCGTTACCGGATATACAGACCCTGCCACAGGAAAGACAATCTCCCTTTTCCAGGCCATCGAGAAAGGTCTGATCGAGAAAGGCCACGGAATCCGTCTGCTCGAGGCTCAGATTGCCAGCGGTGGGATCATTGACCCGAAAGAGAGCCATCGAATTGACATTTCTGTTGCTTATAAACGAGGATACTTTGATCAGGAGATGAATGAGATCCTAACTTATGAAGGGGACGACACAAAAGGGTTCTTTGACCCCAACACAAAGGAGAACCTGACGTATCTGCAGCTAAAGGCGAGATGCATCACTGATCCCAAGACCGGCCTGATACTCCTGCCTCTAACAGACAAAAAGAAAGCCAAGGTGTCACAAGAGAGCCGAAGTAACGTCCTTCGCAAGAGGCGGGTGGTGATCGTCGACCCGGACACTAATCGGGAGATGTCCGTGCGAGAGGCCTATCACCGCGAGTTAATCGACTATGACACCTTTCTGGACTTGTCAGAGCAGGAATGCGAGTGGGAAGAAATCACTATCAAAGGCTCGGATGGATCGACACGCTTGGTGATAGTAGACAGAAAGACGGGGACCCAGTACGACATTCAGGACTGCATGGCGCGTGGAATCATCGACCAGAAATCCCTCGATCAGTATCGCGCTGGAACGTTAACCTTGACCCAGTTTGCTGACGAAATTTCCAGTAGGAGCAGTGGCACCGAGATGACCATCTCAACCAACAGCGCTGACGACGTGATCACTTGCAGCAGTCCCACCCAGGCCGCGCCGTCTTCTCCGACCGTTCGCAAGCGCTTCAATAGTATTTCCATTACCGTCTCTCCCCCGGAGATGTTTGATGACCAGAGCCCAGTGGCGGCCATATTTGACACAGAGACCTTGGAGAAGATCACCATTCCTGAGGCACACAGAAGAGGAATCGTGGATACCATCACGGCGCAGAGACTCCTGGAGGCCCAAGCGTGCACCGGAGGAATTATCAACCCCTCAACGGGAGAGAGACTAACACTGCAGGACGCCGTCCATCAGTGTGTCATCGACGAAGCCATGGCCAGCAAGCTGAAGGCGGCGCAGAAAGCCTATCTTGGCTTTGAGGATGTGAAAACCAAGAGGAGAATGTCGGCAGCGGAGGCAGTGAAGGAGACGTGGCTACCTTACGATGCCGGCCAGAGGTTCCTGGAATTCCAATACATAACCGGAGGCCTGATTGAGCCCAGCACTGGAAAACGCATTAGCATTGAGGAGGCCATTCGCAAAAGCTGGCTGGACGGCATGGGCGCACAGAAACTTCAGGATGTCCGCAGTTATCCGAAAAACCTGACCTGTCCCAAGACCAAACTGAAGATCTCCTATAAGGATGCCATGGATAGCTGCATGGTGGAAGAGAGCAACGGTATGAAGATGTTGCAGGCTTCCTCTGTGTCATCAAAAGGACTCAGCAGTCCTTACAATGTCTCCAACCCAGGATCTCGCTCTGGCTCCAGGTCTGGTTCCAGGAGTGGGTCTCGTAGAGGCAGTGTGGATTATTCGTCTACATACAGCTATAACTTCACGTCCAGCAACACAAGTGCCAACTATTAAGTCAACATTTTAGTCCACAGAACAGACTAAAAGAATAACTTGCCTAATAACTACATTTTTATCAACTATTTTCCTATTAAACATTTTAATGGTTTTTATGGTATATATGAGAATTTGGGATGTTTAAGAATTGAATATGAATTGTGTTTGGATGAGTGTTTGGAGCTGGTGTTTTTTTTTTTTTTTAACTCATTATAATCCACAGCCTTGCGTAAATGATATATAATATACATTTTAACATGGCTTTTTTATTGAAGAGTGCAGTGTTTTATTTGAAAATGCTTGTTCAACTTAGTTTCTGTAATTCTTTCTTTTTTTTAATAACATTTTGTTGTAGCTTGAGTTTTGATGTTCTATCCTTGAATGAAAAAAAGCTCAATGCAAATGCTTTTGTGCATTTAAACACTGACTTAGTAAAGTGCTGATCAGCTGTAAAATACTACTGTCATTAATATTACTTAAAAAAAATAAAGACCTTGTTTCCACTTTTGATTCCGCTCTGTGTTCATGTATTATATAGTATACTGAAATGTATTTCCGCAGTAAAAGCAAAAATTTACAGGCGAGTAGTATCGATTCTTGCCATAAGGCGGCGCTAATTATCTGTTTATAAAATACGGCAAATACGTCTCAACATTTTTTCATGGATTTTGTATTCATCTACAACCACACTTAAATGTGAAATAAATTGCTAATTGAAGACTCCAAATTGTCCCTAGGTGTGAGTGTGAGTGCGATTGGTTGTCTGTCTCTGTGTGCCCTGCGATTGGCTGGCAACCAGTTCAGGGTGTCCCCCGCCGACTGCCCGATGACGGCTGGGATAGGCTCCAGCACGCCCGCGACCCCCGTGGGGACTAAGCGGTTCAGAAAATGGATGGATGGATGGATAAAACCGCTTAAAATTTTGAGAACAAAATAAGACCAGTCCATGAGTCAATGACGTTCAAAGATCAATTGAACAAAAGCGTATTAATTGTATACAGTATATAGTATTTAGCTACACTACGACGGAATATAACGAGCTATTTTTAATCCTGGGATCTAATATTTTTTTTACATTATTTTAAAACAATAAAAAATAAAAACAATCATCTACAGTCAAAGTTAGACGATGAAAAACATCGATCGGCTTATAATAAATCATAGATAACATAAGAAAAGTGTTGTTCTAGAGGGCGCACTATCATTCATTAAGTATGAACCCATTTCCATTCTCTTCTCCACATGGGACGATTTAGGAATGGGGGCAGGAGGGGTCGTCCTGTTAGGGGGTGTCTGGAGGAAATGTGCGTGTGAAAAAACGCGCAAAATGAGGGAGGGAGGGAAGAGGCTGGAGGGGGGCCGGGCTGGAAAGGGGGGCGTGGGCAATCCAAGCGAGACGGCCCAGTGGAGCTGTGGGAGGACCATCCCCATGCCAGGACTTGCGGCAACTGCAGCGCGCAGCAGCTTCGACTGGAGGAAAGCGTGCCAAGGTAACGAAGGAGAAGCGGTTCAGCGCAACTCTGCAAGGGACCCCTCAACGCCCTCCCAGAATAAGACAACTTCAATCCCAAGTGTTTGCGCTCCATCTTGAGTCCCTTCCGATTGTCCAAAAGCTCGGCTGGAATGAGCGCGCTCCGTGGCGGACTGAGGCTTCTGTGACCTCCCTCCGACACTTTCTCAACCCTTTCTGCACCTCTGACTGACAAAAGAGGTCCAAGCGAATCTACTGAAAGTGCCTCCACGCAGCCTGCTAAGGTAAGGCTGAACTTTCCTCTTTTTTTTTTTCCTCCACCTTCACATAGTCAATCATTACCATCTGCAGGGAGGATTTTAACCTCTGCCTGCTCACAAGGTAATAGCGGAGGAGCACAGTGGCGCTTTTTTCCCCTCAGCGAACACCCCCCCCCCCCCCCCCCCCCCCCCTCCAACTCATTTCATTGGGCTTGCAAAAGCAAAACAGAAAGTTTCACACAGTATTTACCTTTGGCCCATTTCCTCATGTCTATGTATGTGCGTGTTTATGTGTGTGTGTGTGTGTGTTTGCGCGTGTGTGTGTATTCGTACACTGCTTTCAACAGGAGTCTGAGGACAGAGAAGGGAGTCATTCAAACTGAGCACACTTTGTGAAAGTCTTTTTTTTTTTAGCCTTGTTATTGGAAAGTATGCCTGTCAGCCTGACCTCTTAAAGTAGTGGTGGGAAACCTAGGGTCCGCGGGCCATGTTCGAGCCCTTGCAAGCATTAAATGAGGCCACCATAACTACACTGTAAAAAAAGTTGTGTGGACTTAAAATTTCACAACGAACTCTAATAAAAAAAAAAAATCAAAAAAATAAGTTTGGCAAGTCAACTAAATATTTTAACTAAAATTGGTTCTATTTTTTGTTATAAAAAAATAAGAGTTGTTGTCCCCAAATAGTTTTGGAGCAAACAAATTGCTTGCTTTGTTGTGCTAACTAATATCCTTGCCATGAATGCTAATAGTTATGTATCTATTACATTAGTTACAAATAAATAGCAAAATACAAGTTGTGTTTGTTTACATTAAAAGTTGCCTCAGTTCCTCTGGTCCATTTCCACTATTCTCAAAAGATTGTCATTTTTTCCCCCCATAAATTTAGCAGACCCTGAATAAAAACTGTAGGAAACGCTACACCATGCCACTCTTAAACATTCACACTCCGTGACTTTTGCTTCCATGCTTCGGTGCAATGTTGGGCGCAGCTCATAATGTGTACCACGTGCAGCCATTATTGTGGATGACTTAACCGGACGTTGCAAATGGGACCGAGTCTCTTCGGTGTTTACTCGGATCTACTGCTAAATCATCTTTGGCGCACACCTCAGCCTCGGGCAAGCCATCATTTTGACGTCACTCGTTCCATGGAAGTTCAATTGAGCCACATGCCTCCATCTTCACCCTCCTCACGCATCATTCCGCTAAAGGCAGCAGGCCTATCTCTTTCAACATTAATTAGAGGCCGAGCAAGACAGGAGAAAAGGAATTTAAGCCGCCAATTATGGCTTTTGTTGGAGAAATACGAATGCCACAAGATGGCTAAAAGAGACAAATGATTTTGTGATAAGGCACCGTAAGTTTGGTAAAAGGACTTGCCACCACTTGGCTGCCATGTGAAAGCCATTAAAGTGAGCGGAAGGACCAAGAAATGCTTGAGATGAACATGGAGGGAGAGTGGGAATGTAAATCCATTTCGGGACACATTCCACCATGACCTTGGGATAGGAACGGATAATGAGGGAGTACTAAGGCAACCACCAGGCTGCCTTTTTTTTTTCTTCTTCCTCCCCCCAGAGTGAGGCCTGTGTTGTTTTTCTTCCCCTCCGTTCATAAAAAAAGTGTGACAAATACATGTTAGCCTTCCAGCTTATAAACTTGCTAAAAATAAAAACTTCTCCCAATATGTGGCTTTTTTTTATGGTTTTGTTTAGTTCCAAATGGGTGCGAGCCTGCCT
This sequence comes from Syngnathus scovelli, assembly GCF_024217435.2. Classification (NCBI taxonomy): domain Eukaryota; kingdom Metazoa; phylum Chordata; class Actinopteri; order Syngnathiformes; family Syngnathidae; genus Syngnathus; species Syngnathus scovelli. The sequence goes on from NC_090863.1 coordinate 5,460,721, forward strand.
GAGGACATGACAGGAAAAGGCAGGACCAAATTCTGGCCTTATAATGATCCCATTATGTCACTTTGAGCATGCTTTCCTGCAGTTTGAGACAAAGACTCCTGCCAAGTATGAAGACATTTGGAAGAATAATGATGCTAATCACAGCCACTTAGGCCATTCTTTGATTTGAACTATCAGGAGTCAAGAAACTCATGTCAGGTTTGATTTTAAGGAATGCTGTGATTATGATGGGATTTTTTTTTCTTCATTTATTTTGGGAGAAAAAAATTAGATTGATAAATCTGTCATTCCTTTTTTTCGGGGTATCACAATCATTTAAGTGGCTATTTGATTTGAACTCCTGTACAACTGGAGAAGGTGCTACACAAAACCAGATTCTAAACATCACTTGGCCTCCGATTTTCTAAGTGTGAGCAAGAAACCTCACACATGACAAGGAAAAATAAACGTCAAGTGTTTTTAGCGAATGGTGCGCTTCATGTGACACATAACCAAAATTACATAGAAGACAACTAATTCAAGTTTTACAGAAGGAGTAGTTGTAAAAGAAGGCGATTCTTCGAAAACATGGCGACAAAAGTCAATCTTTTTTCTTGCTTTAAAATCAATCCCCAGATTCCAACACGGCACGTTACGCAATCATGCAACTAAACAAGCTCCGTGAGATGTGCCCTCTTGTTTGTGTCTGACTGAGCGGTGAAAAATAGCCGTCCCGACCGCTTCCTGCCTCTTCCCGACATACTCCCATGTAAACAAGAGTTTAGAACTACAACACAAAAACATTTATTCTAGTTCCACAATGTTGAGTGATCCACTTTTTTTCCAACCTCCAGAAAAGTTCGATTTAAATGATTTATTGTTTAACCGATGCAAGCCACAAATGGAGCTCACATAAAAGCCTAATGTCGCACGCATGGACGCGAATCACTCCACGCATGCGGGGTTTGTTGTTAAAATAATAAATTTACAGAAACACACACAACAGTGACAGTTACAGTAACGACCCGGCGAAACTCCCGCTCACTGTCAACTACTTCCGGGTACTCAAAATACGTTACAAACATCACACTGTCCACATTATACGCAAAATTATACATTGTACAACCGTAACCGTATGTATCATATTCTCAATCAATAATTAGCTCAGACTACCAGCAGTATTACAAGTTCTGATCGTCAACTTTTCTCCAGATTTACTCACCTGAAACACACACGACAGTGGCAGTGACGGTCACGACCCGGCGAAACTCCCACTCACTATCAACTACTTCCGGGTACTCAAAATACGTTACAAACATCACACTGTCCATGTTATACGCAAAATTATACATTGTACAACCGTAACCGTATGTATCATACTCTCAATCAATAATTAGCTCAGACTACCAGCAGTATTACAGATTCTGATCATCAACTTTTCAACAGATTTACTCACCTGAAACAGCGGCAGTTACAGTCACGACCCGGCGAAACTCCCGCTGTCAACTACTTCCGGTTACTCAGAATACGTTACAAACATCACACTGTCCATGTTATACGCAAAATTATACATTGTACAACCGTAATCGTATGTATCATATTCTCAATCAATAATTAGATCAGACTACTAGCAGTATTACAAGTTCTGATCATCAACTTTTCAACAGATTTACTCACCTGAAACACACGACAGCGGCAGTTACAGTCACGACCCGGCGAAACTCCCGCTCTCTGTCAACTACTTCCGGGTACTGAGGAGCCCCGTAATTGTCCCAGGCGCCTTATTGAAATCCCCAAATATTCGCCACCGATACCATACTATTTGCATATAACGGCATATAAGGTGTTCAGAAACATCACAAAGTAATAAAAAAAAAATAACCATGGCGGGTGAGTATGAATGTCCCAAAATCCACCATGGGCCCCACACTAACAAGTGTATTTGAATCATGTCAGCTTTCTTAGAGTTTGAATGATTGAAGTCGTTGGACCCCTGAGATTGCTTTCATATGTCGGCAGGTTTGCGGTGGAATCGCACTTTTCTTTAATTGGGCTAAAAATGCCGCATGACTCACAAATTGGCAAGATGGAGCCCTTGCTTAGTAAAACTATCTGCGTTTGGGATAATGGAGAGATTTTTTATTTTACCGCCTCTCAGCTCCCAGACCGCTGGTTTAATCGTGACAATAAAAACATTTAGATGGGATTTGAACTCGGTTCACGACTGACACGTTATGTAAAAAGATTCTCAGACATTCAGCTTGCTTCCCCCGAGTATGCAGAAATAATCTGGCACGATGATGACCACATTGCCGTCGGTGATGGAAAACGCAGCCAGCCAGCTTGTCGACGCATGTAGCAACCGGCAAACTCAGACACAAACAAACATCTGTGAGATTCAAGCCAGTCTCATTCAGCAAGACGGCCAAGTATGCAAAGTTCTTGCCAACTTTTGTCATCACGATGAACTTCTAAAAATGAAAACAAACAAAAGGCCGTGATTCAACGAGTTCCCGACGTTTGGGAATGGGAACGGTGGAATATTCCATGGAAAAAAAACAAATGATGGCCAGGTGAAAGGGCGGGGCTCCTGAATAGAGCTTTGTTTACATTGCTTCTCTTTCCTGAAGCTTTTACACTTTTAGATGCATGGATTGAGGACAAGGCTTGAGTCCAAATGTACCTGCAGGGCAAAGAGTGGCGTGAGCCAGACACACCCAAATCCCCCAAACATCCTGCCGCAGCTTGTTGGGAGCAGACCCGATCACTTTTTTTATTAATTTATGTTCTTCGACCTTTGCCTAGGCTGGCTCCCCAGCTATGGGTGGCCTTGGGATTTGAGCTCTTTAGCAAAACATCTTGTGCCCCTTGTGAGCTAATGTTGCGCTTCATAGCAGAACAAAAGCAGTGGGAGCAAATTAAAGAGCAATTATCTGCAGTGCGTGCCGGGGCAAGTCGCTCGTGTCAGCTCGGGCTGATGAATGGGAGACGTCGTGGTCTCGGATAAGGGCTGTGGCAATTTACCATTGATTTCCTTATTGCTTAGTCGGACAATAGTTTGAGACGGCAAACATTTTGTTAACTCGGCCAGGTTAGATTGCGGTCGGTAGCAAATAGATTCTAATGGATTGTCAAGAATTCCGATTGACTGTAGTCATGTCTTGATGGTGCGGAGCTTAAGTCCAATCAGTTCCAGACTTTGAAACATTAGTTTTGTAGGAGTGGCGCAACGGCCATAAAGAGATAACTGACTAGAGGTGTAGAATTAAATCCAACCTTACTCAACCTTTCGTCTCTGCGTATAAACAAGATACTTTCACAACAGTGGGTCGCACAGAGGTTAAGTGTTGCTTAGATTGTAATCTAATCTAATCTTTGACACATCCCAAAAAGTACAACGCTAGGTCGACCCTAACTACTGTTCATTAATTTACCATTAGTTGACATTTTTTTTTCTTTTCAGCCAGGCTTTCATACACACTCACCGAAGTTTCCCCGAGCGATGACCTCTTCAGACACACGGGTTCTTTCATTGGGCCGGGCTGAAACGGTTGGCTCCCTCTCGGGCCCCCCTTCAAAGCGCCGGCCGGGATGTACCCTGCGGTCATTTCACAATTGACTGTCAAGCACATTCTTGACTGTCAATAGTTTCATCATAGTTAACAATCAGAAGGTCACATGAGAAGGATGATGATAGCGTTTCGCTTCATTTGGAAATGTGAAACTGTTTGCGTGCTTGTTGGATCCAGTCTTTGGATCGTCTTTTATCAAGAAATGCCGCCGGTGTGGAGGGATTCATGATTTCATCTTGCTCATAAAATGTGACAAATATGAGAGTACACTTACTTCAATTGGCTGTGTGTGAATGAATTCAGCATCGTCTCAATCCTTGCAACGTTGAAAGGAAACCCCGCCTTTTTAAAAACGACTTTTTAGCAAAAGATAAGGGCTGTTTCTCGGGAAGCTGTAACCCAATAAAACAAAAATGATCTTTCACACTGTAAAGTTGGAAACAATATAAAAAAAAAAAAAGCAGGGTGAACCTTCAAGAAAACAAATTCTTAAATTGTTTTGCAGCACTCACCTTGCTAAGACGAACACAATAAGAATGATAAATTGTGCTTTTGTTGACAACTTTTGAAAGGTATTTTTGGCCTTTGCTTTTTCTTGCCTAGGCCAGGAAGTCTCTTGTCATGAGCTCATCACTAAGACGCCATACACTCTGGCCAACATGTTTCAACTAGAGCTTTTTTTTCCCCCCCCCCTGCCGACTTGTTGCTGTCATCTCAGCGCTATTAAATATCTCGTTGCAGCGTCGCAGATAAGTGCTTTTAATCTTTCCAAATAAACAAGTCGCTCCATTGCTAAGATGACGACGGTTACTGTGCAAACACGCCTACTCGCCACGCAATCTGCTCTTGAGGTCAATCTCCAAGTATAGCGGCGAGAAACTGGGACACAATGACAAGCAGCGAGGACTTTGATCATCAAATATTGACTCGAGCGAAGTTACCTGCGGGGGCGATCAATTCATCGGGTCTCTTGTGACAGGAGAACCTCGCTTTCAACATGGAGGAGGGATACGAGCTGGACCTGACGTACATCACGGAGCGCATCATCGCCGTGTCCTTCCCTCGGGGATGCCTGGAAGAGATCTACGCTCACAACCTCAAAGATGTCACACGAATGCTCAAGTCCAAGCACGCAGACAATTACCTGGTCAGTCGAATGCTGTTGAAAAGTGTTGACCAACTTTTTTTTTGTTTACGCTGAGCTCATCTGTAATTTATATTATCAAAATAACGCAGATTGACTCACTGCCTGTGTTTTCCACAGATTATCAACCTGTCAGAGAAAAGACATGATCTGTCAAGAATGAATCCAAAGGTATGTAAATAAAGTTTGAGGTCACTCATGGCGTACAAAAAAATACATCGTCAGCGCCGTAATTGCTGTTTTTTCTGATTGTCTTCATCAGAACAATAATTGCTGTCTCTGTGAAATTGGACTAGCCCCAATTCAACCTGTTGTGTGTTTTTCAGACCTTGGATACAGGCTGGCCTGACATGCACGCCCCGCCTCTAGATAAGATCTGCACCATCTGTAAAGCCATGGAGAGCTGGCTCAATGCCGACCCGCTGCATGTGGTGGTCATCCACTGCAGGGTGAGTAGTCACAAGGATTTTTTTTTTTTTCCACCTTGTAATCGCCAATGAAAAACAAAATTTGGTCATTTAATTCTACCCTGATAAGGGATGTCAAACTATGGCCTGCGGGCCAAATTTGGCCCGGAGTGTAATTATATTTGGTCTGTTTTATGTCAATACAAAAATTACAAAGTGTCTTCACGTTTAAAATAATTAAAAAAAAGAGACGTTACTAGCTATTTTTTTTACCATTTAACTTTTTACTAGTCTCTGATTTCAAAACTAGTTATTTATCAGTTGTGACAAAATGACACCCCTGGCTCGGATCATGTTAAAATCTCATTTCAAATATTCCCCGTGTGATTCTATTTTGAATGGGCAAAAAAAAGTGTTTTCAATTCCAGACTAAGCCTTCCATTTTGTGTTTTTTGCATTTCAATGACTCGTCTAGGGCGGCAAAGGGCGAATCGGCGTCGTCATTTCATCCTTTGTGCATTTCACAGACGTATCGGCCAGGTAAGCAAGCGCTCATGTGTCTATTTTTGTGTTCTAGACAGCGTTTGTCATAGTTTGCCCACTCCCAGTCGGCAGCGAACAAACCACAACAATGCGTCGTGACTCATTCGGCGGACCGCAAAATAAGTCAAGTCATTTGTTTACCTCTTGTAATTCAAGGTCAATGTGATTCAAAGGCTGACAAAGAAGAAAAAAAAGGGAAAACCACACAATTTAAGCGGTGAATCACCCCATATAGAATTACATGAATCAGCCTGAGAAGAAAAACTTTAATAGCTGCCGGCCACGGTGTCACTTTCATGACATCTATTCATCTTGGACACTCACTGTGACTGTTTTGACTCGGGCTAGCCGGTGAGACTCCACAAATTTACAGTAGCCAGTCTTTAGTCAGAAAAATATTGCTGATCTCACAAGTCAGAGCAAGTCAGAGCAAGAGAGAGGAAAACAATGCGTCCGATTTACAAAAGAATAGGTTTTTTGGGGGGGGGGGGCACGGGTGAGGGTCTGGGTGAAAAGGCCCTCACGCTTGTTAGTTTTAGGGACGCCTGAATGGCCGAGTTGTGCACACACACCCTGGTCTCCGCCTCCCTGTTTACTTAAAGCTGCCATTCTCTTCCTCTCTGCGGGAATCCCTTGTCCCTCGGCTTACTTTCACTCGTCTCCATTATGCATGTGTATGCATGTGTGCCACTTTTGACCTTGTACAAGTCGGGGTTAACGCGCTTTAATGACAGGGGCAGCGCAAGTTGAATCATTGTTGCTGGAAGTGTTTAATAAATTGAAAGCATCCCCCCCCCCCCACACACACACACCCCATTTTCCTTCAAAGTGCTGATCAAGCTTTGGACCGTTTCGCCATGAGGAAATACTACGATGATAAAGTCTCTGCTCTCATGACGCCGTCACAGAAGCGGTAAGAAGAAGGAAGAATTTCAATTTCATGTTGTTAAGAAACACGAAGTCACTCTTCAAGCTTTCCATATGTCGTTTTTAGCTATGTCTGGATCCTCAACAGCCTCCTAAGCGGCTCCATGAAGATCAACGCCTCGCCTTTATTCCTGCATTACATCATCCTCCACGGAATCCCCAACTTTGAATCCTCTGGAGGTTAAAACTTTTTTTTATTTTGATTTAGTGATCTATTTTTATTTATTGTTTTATTTTTTCTGTTTTTAAATTGTGCTTTATTTTTTTTAATTTATATTTATTCATTTTATTTTTATATGGCATGCACAGCTGCAGGGTTTGAGTTCATTCAACCGTGACCACATCACACACACACACATGCGTGCACATGCTCAGACACATGCCCGACGACCTCGGGGACCGCTTCAGCCGAAGCGAGCCCTTGAGCCGAGTCACATTTTAATAAATCACGCAAATGTGTCACAATTCCTACAAATACATGTTTTGTTTTTTTCCCCAGTATGTCGACCGTACGTCAAAGTCTACCAGGGAATGCAAGCGGTGTATTCATCTGGAATCTAGTAAGTTGTGCCGTCACTCACTGTGGAATCCTTATAGCGACTTGAGAATTCATTTTGATTGCAACTTTTTGCATGACAGTCACATCGGTTCAGGCCACAGAGGGCGGATCTGCGTCACCCTGGAGCCTGCCCAGCTTCTCAAAGGGGATATTATGGTAAGGAAAATAAACAGCGCACAATACACCCTCAGATGACATCAGGACTTCACCGTATTTTCATATTCCCCTTTTAGATTAAATGTTACCACAAGAGTGAGGTTTCTTCAGAGCGGGAGGTGATTTTCAGGCTGCAGTTCCACACGGGAGCAGTGCAGGGCTATAAGATGATGTTTGATAAGGAGGACATGGAATCCGCCAACAAAGGTAAAAAAAAAAAAAAGAGAAGGAAAAACAGGTCTTGACTCGTCTGGCCTACAAGGAGCATGCCAGGTTTAATTTACACGTCTTGCATCCCTGTGTTGTTTTAGATTCCAGATTTCCTGAGTACGGCAAAGTTGAGCTGGTTTTCTCGGAGGGACCGGAAAAGATTCCCGGTAAGTTGGAGTTCAAAAAGAAAAGCTCTAGAAGAAAAAAAAAGCGCTCAAGAGCCAACCTCCGTTTGGGTGGGAATTGTGTACAGCGGGTTTATCAGATTTAAAAAAAAATCTTTTTTCAGTTTATCAGAATTTTTTAAGAATATTTTGGAGTTTACAAAAAAATCCATGCCCCCCCATTTTGCTTACTATGTTTATATGAAGAGATTTATGCTATCAGGCATACAAGGGTCGTTGGGTTCCAAGCAAATACGAAACACATATTTCTTAGTAAATGTCAAAGATAGATAAATCCACTGGACATGAGAATCGCACATCCGGATGATAGATGAGAACCCTCTTGAATCTGATGACTTTTGCATTGCTCTCTGGTGTGATATTTTCAAAGTTATTACTCTGCAAAAGTTGTCGTAAAGGGAGCTCATTGCTAGATTTCATGTTTCTTTTGGCCTCAGGTGCCGACAGATGGCACAACGGAACCGACGTTACTGTGGACTACAATACCGCCGACCCCCTGATCCGCTGGGACTCCTACCAGAACATGTGTGACGCAGAAGGTACCGTAGCACGTAAGTACCCCTCAATTGCTTTGTCAAATTCTCAGCTACCGTATTTTCCGCACTATAAGGCGCATCTAAAATCCTCAAATTTTCTCAAAAGCCGACAGTGCGCCTTATAATCAGGTGCGGGCCAAATGTATATATCTTATATATGGACAAAGTTTTAAAATGGGCCATTCATTGAAGGTGCGCCTTATAGTGCGGAAAATACGGTAATTCTCGCCGAACGACCGCGATGCTAACGAGGACGAGTGTGAGCAAAAATGGAGGGAAGGAACTGCCTTCAATGAGATAGAAGGGAGGAGAGTTGATCTGTGTGAACGTCGGCGGCTTCAAAGTCAGCGAGACTTGAGTTCTCAGGGCTTTTCTAGCATCAAATGAGTAGGCGCGCTTGAACCATCGCGCAGCCTCGGCATTCGGAGATTGGCGGCGGGCCGTCCCCTCCGTGGTCGGCGCTCTCCACGCAACGGCGCCATTCACAAGAGCCTCCCAGAATAGATCCCCATCCACCTAATTCCCATCACTCACTTTTATGAAAGTTGCGCTGTGTTATGCTCACATAAACATTTATGTCCCAATTAAAAAAAAATAAAATAAAAAAAGCAGACATGAACAAAGCCGCAACCCCCTCGCTTGATTCCGAAGCATTCATGTGGGATATTTACAGCCCCGCTTTCTCATGTAAACACGACATCCGAGCGAGACTTTGTGGGAATTCTACATTTTCTTCCCAGCACCCCGCATCCCTTTTTTTGACAGCCTACAAAGCGACACAACCCGAGGAAGTCTAAAAACTGTTTGCCACAAGAGTGCTAAGATGGTGGGGGGGGAGAACTCATTTACTTCAATGGCTTTTTTTTTTCTCCTCCAATCAGTACCAATGTGTGTTTTAGTGCTATGTGTGAATTAAGAGAGGGATTCAAAAGCAGCCCAGAGAGGGTGTTTACTGACAAAAAGGGGCGCTAACAGCTGGAAACGTTTGCAAGTTGCTTATTAAAGAAGAAATAGTGAATAGGTGCATTTTGCCCTCTCATCACTTGCTATGTAATCTTGCAGAAAGTCAATATTTAAAGGTAGCCGACCGCCTGTCATGTCACCGTCGGTCGGGGCTACTGTAGTTTGGAGTCATTGTTTGTCGAGTAGGAAGAAAGGAGCATCGGTATTCATTTTTCAAATTATGGCTCTAGGTTTTGACAGTTGGGATGTTGGAATTGGAGGAATTTAAGGAAGGGCATTCTATAATTGCATAGTTGTAGATCCTCCAAAAAGTTTGACACATGACACTTTTGTTGGGACTGACCGCAGACGACAAGGCTACATAAAATTTGGGTGGAATACAGGAATTGAGAACTATTTATAAGTTCAATACTTTGTGACCCACTTTTACAGCAGTTAAACCAAGCATTTAAAGGAAAAAAATCACTTTCAAAAAGTCACAAATCGTGACACTTGCTTCGTCATATTTGACGTCAAGTTTTTATGTAGACTACGTAGCGCCAACAAATATAGTATGCGGTGGGATCTTCTGTCAAAATGATGCAATTTAAAAAATAAAATAAAAAAGGGGGGGGGGGGAAATGGCTGCATGGTCAAAATGGTGGAAAAAATGCAAATAGTTGCTGTGCTATACTTTTCACCATTTGTAAAAAAATTTAAAATAGCGGCAGACTGTCAAAAATGGCAGGAAAATTCTGAAAAGATAAAATGTTTTACACCTATTCAAATAGTCTCATTAAAATTTTTAAACTTTTGAGCACACACTGAGGTGGAATGTTACATAGCCCTTGTCATATTTCCACAACATGCTACTATCAGAAGATTAGTCCAAACTCATAACATATTTTTAACACCAATCATCACAAGAGAATGAGCACTGTAGAATTTCCCATCCACACTGAAGGTAAAGTGTGATTATTGCAGCCCATAATTGAGTGTGGGCCACATCTGTTTCTGGACCATATTGTACGCTAAAGATGTCAGGAATGTGATTTAATGACACGCCAGCGAGAGGAGGACAACTACCGGGCTGCCACTTCTTGCGGAGAGTGCAAGGCAACTGCTTTAATTAAAAAGTATCTTTCTGAAGAGTGAAAAATCAGCAGGAAGGAATGTTGTTTTCATTCTCGGAGCCTATAAAGCACCCCCCCCCCCCCCCCCCCTTCCGATAGGGGTAGTCCCCCTCATGTAGAGCAGGAGGTCTGCCTTTTCCTCCCCCCCTCTTCTCCTAAGCCCCGCCTCACGTGTTTACATTCCTCTGCCCTTATTTGGAGATTCCCCCCCACCCTACCGCAACCTTTTACACTCCTTGTGTGGAGTGCAAACACACTCACCTTCTCAGCGAGGAAAGAACTCACTCCAGCCATTTGACCCTGAACGTTATCCGGCATGGAAAAAGCCGTGTCCGCTGCGGCGGCGGCGCTGCTGCGTCACCTCGGCTCTTCATCAACTTCTTAGGAGATGTGGATTCTCTTGCGTCCCCGCCTGCGAGTTGCGAAAAAGGTAGGAGTATTTGTTAGGCTTAAATGACGGAGGGGTGATGGTCAGCGCATAGGGGGGGAAACATCTGCCTATAAAGCAGCTTGCACCTTGCTCGGAATGTTACGAGAGAGATTTACTGGGAAGCTGCGGGAGGAGGCCCGAGCCGGCCCGGCAAGCCGGATGCGCGTTCCCACTTGTGTGTTTGTGCATGTGGGGGGGTAAGCCAATAGTCTTACATCAGTGGCGGGGGTGAGGAGGGGGAGCATTATCATGCATGTCTGCTCTTTAGATCTGATCATGGTCTTGAACTGAAGACGATAGATCAAGTGAGAAGTCTGTGGGGTTTTTTTGGGTGTCCTCAGCGGATTCATAAAGTTGAACTAGCAGCGAGAGCAAATTCTTCTAGTGTTGATCTTGACGTCTCTCGTGATGGATGATGAGCGGGCCCGGCCACATACCGCTGACCTCCTGTGCTTCTCGAGCATTAAAGAGGTTGTTTGGACATATGCCAAAGGTCAAGGGGCAGAGAAGGGTGGCTCGATCGCAGCAGGGAGAGGAATGCAGGGGTCACAACTGTCAAGATGTGCAGCCGTTGTATTATATAATCCCATCTTGTTTATTTATTACCTTCTATGGATGTCCAACAACAGTGGTGGACCTGTGATTAAAAAAAAAAAAAAAATCTTCTCACCAGCCACCACCTTGAATAATAGAAATACCTCTTTCCTATGTTACAGTGGCACGCTGTCAAAGTTTAAGCCAGGATAAAGCACAGAGCAAGAAGACCCCCAACGGAGGAGAGCCCACCTTGGTCACGAGGACCTGCAGCACCTCGGCCACCTCCAGCCCCGACCACAGCGATCACGCCCTCTCCGTCAGCAGCGACTCAGGCCTGTCCAGCACCTCGCTCTGGGCAGATAGACCCGCAGCTTCGTCGGCGGCCGTGACCTCTACCGCCGTCCGTTCCCACCAGGGTCCCAGCCAACAGGAGAAAGTTCAGCTCAAACAGTTGTTGAGTGGATTCGGAGTGGAGGACCCCTCGCTTGAGGAGATGGATGATCCGGCCCCAAGAGTGGCCATTCATCAGATAGTCCCAGCTCAAGTGCACATTAACGGCGACCCCTCAAGAAGTCCTCAAGAGAGGGAGACGGACATTCTGGACGATGAGGTAATCACGGGGCAGGATCTGCATAGCGTGGACAGCTTTGGGACATTGTCGTCCTCCTGCCATAAAAGCAGCCAGAATTCCTTGCTCTCAGACGGCTTCATGGGTCCGGGAGGAGAGGAAATCCAGCAAAGCCAGAACCAGCTCCATCACCCGCCATCTTGTCCTATGGAGGACTATGAGAGACATTATGGCGAGGCGAGAAGGGGCCACATTGGTCCCAGGAGCAACTCGGTGGTGACTTCCAACCCCAGCATCACTTCCGTGCCAAAGCATGTCTACAGACAGGGAAGCTATTCCACACAGTCGTGGGTCCGCCAGCAACAGATGGTTGCGCAACAGTTCATTTTCATGCCCGAGGATGGAAATGATGCAGAAAGGTACCAAGGGAACAAACAAAGGAGTAGTTCGCCCAAAGAAGGCCCAACCTCGGAGCAGGGGACCTCGGCCACATCTTCTCCGAGAGGAACAGTTCCTCGCAAGGAACAAGCCGCACTGAACAATAACAACAACAACAAACGAGACGAGGAGTTCAAATCTCTTACCGTGGATATTGACAACTCCATCGATCAGCTCAATCAGCTCATCATGGACCTGGACCCCACTTTCACGCCGCCCTCCAGCAAAAGCAGCTCCATCCAGAGGAACGGCAGCGCGCGTGTCAACGGCTCGGCTTCCGAGTGCTCCAACGGCATCCATCTGCGATTGGGCGAGAACGACGCGCAGCAGATGGGTAAGAGAGTTGAGCATGTGAAGGTCCAAAACATTATTTCTTGTCCACTGTGAAGAGCCCCCCTTCCCCCCTCCCAACCCGGCGTGTTTGAGTGGCAGAAATAGCAGGCTTGCTGCCAGCGTTTTTCAGATGTTTTCAGTACGTTTCTCAGGTCGCTGCGTTGTTCAGGCCTGCCCGTTTAGCTATCTGGAGGAGGACCAGCACAGTATACCAGAAGAGAGAGGGGGGGGGGGGCTTTTTGAACATTGTGACTCAACAAATAAAGCACTGGCTTTCCAGTGGAAAGCAACAGGCTACTTCCCGTTCAGTTGTTTAGCAATCAAAATAGCTTTTAGTATGATCTTGACAATGCCCAAAAAAAAAAAAGTCACACATGACCATTTTGAGTGAGTCGAGCTTAGAAAAACCACAAGGTTATTAAGTTTCACTCTCTTAACTCGGAATGGTCAATGACAGCTGCCGTGCACTCAAGTTGCTGTTTTGAGCAGGAAATTAATGAGGCGGAAAGGAGAGGCAGTCATCCATCTGGTCGTGGGTGAATCACAACTCCAGCATGTATTTGTGGCTGGTGGAGGGGAGGGGAGGCTTGGCCTGAGGAATTCCCAAGAACTGTAAGCCTGCAGGCAAATATTTTTCCATTTGATTCAAACAAAGCTAATACCTGTCTGAGCGTATCAGCTGCAAGAAAGGGGGCGGAGTCAAACTCAAAGGGAGGGGAGGGGGGGGTTATGCATTGTTGCTTATCAAATGACCACCAGGACATGACAGCTCTGGTCCACTCGCTAGACAATGTGACTGATGAGCTGCATTTTTAGCACTTGGGCATCATTAGCATTCTTCAGGGTTGACAGTCCTGAGAACATCAAATTAACACCCATGTGCTGAATGGTGATGTTCCTCAGAGTACTCTGAGCAACCCCCCACACACAGTAGCCCACCAGATTGCTCCCTCGCATTCCTCAGCTGTCCTCTCAAAACACGACTTCAGGCGTTAGCCTTTGATCAACCTGCCAGAATGAACTCAGCCCCCGTTTAATGATTCCTCTACGGTTCTGCGTGTCCAGTTGTCCAGTCCAACGACGGGGATGTGGCACGGAGTTTAAGCCGTCAAGGGAGCGACGTCGCAAGGTTCTGCAGCTCGGGTTGGACGCGAACCGAGGAGTACAGAATCCAGAGGACGTACTCGCCGCAATCCCAGCAGGTACGTGAAACGGCGCAGGTTTGCTTCCAGATGTTGGCTTGATGGCAACTTTTCCTGTTTGTCTCCAGCATGCCGTGTTGTGCAGGAACGACAGCGCTGACTACGGGTCGCCAGGTCCAGACGCAGACGGCAGGGTCGAAGCCGGGTGTGATGTGGCTCCGCCCACTCCCGCCTTCCCTATATCTCCACCTACGCCATACGGTGCGTCAAAGTCCTTCTGCTTAAGTTGTGATCCTGTCAAATGTTGAGGCCACCTTATTTTGAGCATACGGAAATAACAAATGTCTCGTTTTGATGGTTTCAGTGAAAAATGTGCCCGAGTTTACTCAGTCATTCCGGCAAACGCCACCACCTGCCATTCATTCCTACGGAGGCTTCCGGACAGACCACGGTAAGACGATTTCTCGCCTGATTTTCAGAGAGAAACCCCAAAACAATTTTCCTGACCGATCTTTGGTTCCTCGGTTAGATTCAATGCTTTTGGTTTTGTGGGCTTTATCTGTAGTGAAGACCGTCTATCTTCTAGATTGCTCCCACAGCTAAGAAGTGGTACCAGCATGGGACAGAGGACTTCAATGAAATGGACTTAATCCTTACATCATGGATTGTAAATCACAAAGAGACAGACGGACGATATCGCCGTCTTGTATTTTATTTTAACTCAACTTTCCCGTATCGACGTTGCGGCCCGCAGTTGTCGGTCTTTTGCTTCGAAAGGCCTGGGAACTAAACGCCGCCCCCGCTGTGCCTCTTAAAAGCAGAGACGCTCGGGCCAGAAACTCAGCTACATTCAGTTCTGTCTCGTTGCCGTGGTTACTGTGGGCCAGGAAGTTTGACACAGAGACAAACTTTTCTTCCCCCCCCCCCCGCTTTTGAAAGTGTACACAGTGGCAAATACAAACAAGGAAACGCCAAGTTGAACAACAGCGAGCTTTCAGCTAACTATGTCAGAGCGCTCAATTAAATCTGATTTGTGGCGGAAATAATTGCTAGGTAGTCTCATAAAGATTGACGACTGCTGTTTTCATTTCCTGTACGCCACAATATTGATTGGACACGATCCACATCTCTTCTCTCGGGGCAGTATTTTCCAATGATGAGGCCATTCCTGTACTTCCTCCCTCTCGCTTCAAATACAAAATGGAAAGAAAAGCCGTCAGTAATTCTCTTCACTCACACAGAATCACGAGGCTATTCAGAAATGGTCAATCACGTTGGAGTCGATATGGCAAATATCAACTGCCACCGGACGACACATTCCGCCTCCAATGTTGGCTCCCATCAGCGGAATGACGGGTAAGTTTTCGTCCATCTGCATCCGAATATAAAATTACGTGCTCTCATCTTTCTCCCTTTTTACAACAAAAGCCCATCAGTGAACCAGTCTTGGCCGGAACACCCCGTCCTGAGCCGTCAAGCCTCTTTGAACAGCTTCCCCTCCAACAGGCAATCCCCCCAGCACTCCCCCTCACTGGACTACGGGCACCGAGGCGTCCACCCGGAACCCAACGGCCACAGCTCACCTCGTAACAGCCAGCGAAGCCGTATGGCTCGCTACGCTCTCGGCCACAGTCCCGCCCAAAGCTTCGACGAACAGGAAGATTCACACTGTCCCCCAAACGGGATTCTCTCCTTGGATGAGAATCAATCTCAGCTGCCGCATCAGCCTGAGAAGAAGAGGGTACCAGATGGGGAACATGGGGGCACAGCATCCCCTGCACCGAGCGGATTCTCAAGTCCGCACAGCACGAGTTCCCTGAGTATCCCCTTCCCCAACGTCTTGCCAGACCTGTCGGCTCAGATCCCGAGAACAGGTTCGCCTCTGCCGGGTGAGCCAGGCGGGAGCTACGAAAACAAGCCGGTGGGCTTGATGAGCACGCAAAGTTCACTCTGCTCTTGTTTGTTTTGCAGATGTGCTAGCCAGCAAGCAGGTTACGGTCAAATTTGTACAAGATACATCCAAATTCTGGTACAAGGCTGACATCTCCAGAGACCAAGGTGAGTTTGTCCCTTCAAATTGTTCTGGCTTTCACATGGTAAAAACAAAATTCATCTTCATCCTGGTAAACCAGACTCATCTTAGTCATCATGAGTAGATGTCTCCAAAACCTTCGCCTGTGAAAAGTCACAGGAAGTGGCCCATTTCGGGTAACTTCAAGGCGGTGTTAAAAATAAACACATCCCATTAAATCTGATGGCGTTCAAATTTGAAGCACACATACTGGACACAGATGGCTCATGGAAAACTGCAAAACATGAGCTTTCAACTTTGCATGTGAGCAAAACACTTGACTTGTCACGGTATACTAACTCATTTCCACAAGGTCAAGCTGGACCAAGGTCTTGCCCTAAAAAGAGGCGGCCACTAGTGGCAGAAATGCGATAACGTTGCTCCTCACATTCCACTTTGCTTCATACTCACAGCAATGTCCAATGCAGGTTTGACTTTTCTTTCATTTTTTGCTGAAAATGTTTTTGTGGCGCAGCCATTTCAGTCTTAAAGGACAAGGAGCCAGGCTGCTTCATTGTGCGGGACAGCCATTCCTTCCGAGGTGCCTACGGGCTGGCCATGAAGGTGGCCACACCCCCGGCCTCTGTTCTCCAGCAGAGCAAAAAAGGTACAAAACACATCAGAGAATCTCAATTGTTCATTTGGTACCTGAACATTTTGGAGTATGTGGCGGTGGCAAACGTTAACTGAATGAATTTTGGGAGGGAAACAAAATGGCCTTACTGCAAAGTGAGTCTCAGGGACATCCTGGGAATCACTTCCAAAGCCATCTCATGTTACTGTCCACTATAGTCGCCTTCATAGTGGAACCCGAGAGTCTTCACTGTACGAGGGGCGTCATCGCCATGAAGCAAAACAGAGTGCCGCTGTCTGATAGCTCTCAGATCAGCCGCTAATCTTTCAGCCTAGAACAAAGGAGGTGCTCTATCCATCCATCCATCCATCCATCCATCCATCCATCCATCCATCCATCCATCCATCCATCCATCCATCCATCCATCCATCCATCCATCCATCCATCCATCCATCCATCCCGCCTCCTGTCCGATGTCAATGGGGGTCACTGAAGTGAGGAGTTATTTCTGAAACCAAACATTCTCTGGACATGTTGCAGCGTGACACAAAGTTGCATCTCACCGTTTTTCTGTGGGACAATAAAAGCGTGCGCATCCTTCTCAAGTTCAGCACAAAGTGTACGGACATACCTTTCTGGCCACTGCTTATGTGAACCCTCTCAACACACACACGCACCTGTCCCTTTTGTTCACCATGGTCCCGACGCGGTCCAAAGGCACCTGTGGTGACATCATGACACGGTCCCCCCTCCGCACTCTCAGCTTAGTCCATTGTGGTTTCTTATTAGTGTGAAACCCAACCCATCTCAAGGAGCGGGTCTTTCTCCGAGCCTTTGTGTCCAGACATTCCTCAGCTCCTCCTGGCCGCCCCCAACACCCTCTGAGGCTCTCCTGTGGAATCATAATCCCATTCATCTCACGAGTGGCAGCAACTTCACGTCTTTGAAGGGAATTACCCGGCAAGCTCGGACGGACCTGCTGCTTTTGCTCTAGAGGAGCCGTTGAATCTCTCGAAAACAGAACAATTGCAATGAAGTCATGATCTTGTTTTGTGTGTTTGGCAGGTGGAGATCTTGCCAATGAATTAGTGCGCCATTTCCTGATTGAGTGCTCACAGAAGGGTGTTCGCTTGAAAGGTTGCCCCAATGAGCCCTATTTTGGTGAGTGACATCATTTGGCAAATCAAAATCATTCCAGTCGCTACAGGCGCTGCGCTCTGCTGCCCTCTGGCGTTCAAGGGTGCATCTTACAATTCAAGATTTCCCAAAAGTTTTTCCAGTTAAACAGTCGTTAACCAGTTTGGTAATAATCTGTCGCTACGGGCGCGGCGCTCTGCTGCCCTCTGGCGTTCAAGGGCGCATTTTACAGTCCAAGATTTCCCAAACCTTTTTCAATTTAGCAACATTCAATAATCTGTTTCGTAATAACACAATCAAAGTCCCTGCATGTATTTTTTGTTTTACAGGAAGTTTAACTGCATTGGTTTGCCAACATTCAATAACTCCCTTGGCCCTGCCCTGTAAACTCATCATACCAGACAGAGGTAAAAAAAAAAAAAATCTGATTTGAGTCTGTTATGTGAATCATATTTTTATCTGAAATTATCGATTTTCCCCTCCAACTTTTTTTTTTTTAGATCCTCTCGAAGATGTGGTGGAGAACACGTCTCAGTCAGTCACAAACTCTGCCGCGGAACTGCTCAAACAAGGAGCAGGTAACTCGCTTCGTTCGGTTTACACTGCTTGGCTGTCGAGTGACACAATTACAAAAATTTGTCAATTCCCATCTCTGTAGCCTGTAACGTTTGGTTCCTGGGCTCGGTGGACATGGAGTCGCTGACGGGGGTGCAGGCGGTGCAGAAAGCCACCGGGATGATTCTGAGCTCCAACCCCCCTCCGACTTCCACAGTGGTCCACTTCAAGGTCTCCTCGCAGGGAATCACCCTCACTGACAACCAGAGGAAGTGAGTCCAACACACAAGATCCATTCATGTCTGTCACAAGTGCTAATTAATATATCTTGTCTGCTTTGTAGGCTTTTCTTTAGGAGGCATTACAACGTCAACACGGTCATATTCTGTGCTTTGGACCCTCAAGATAGAAAGTGAGTGAGATTACTGGAATGACCACTGTTGGGGCTGGCATATTGATGTTGCATCAAGGTGGTCATTTTTTTCCTTTTCTCTCATAACAGATGGAAAAGGGATGGCTGCTCATCAGCAAAGTAAGAACACCATTCCTACACGTTTTTCAAATCAATCAATGTTTTTCTTACCCTTTTCTTGGCTTCTGCGCAGGATCTTTGGCTTTGTGGCGAGAAAAAGTGGCACCTCCATGGACAACGTGTGCCATCTTTTTGCCGAGCACGACCCCGAGCAGCCGGCCAGCGCCATCGTCAACTTTGTTTCCAAGGTGATGATCGGCTCGCTCAAGAGTAAGTAGGTGGATCCGAGGAACTGTAAAGGGAGCACGATTGATTACCAGCAGGATCTTGGTGGACTCTCATGACGTCATTGTCACACCCCGTAGACGTGATTTTTTTTTTCTATCTCGCTATTAACGGTCATTAACATTGTTGATTAGAAGAATGCATCTCACGAGCGGTGTGCGTGTATATAGTAGATTGGTTTCATGGGATACATGTCGTGCATATATAAACTATGCAATATACAAATGTTTTATTTTTTTAAACCATACTACTTAAACATGTTAAGCATTATAAGTCTTCCTCTAAGTTTTATGTGTATGACAGCTGTCAACATTTAACATGAAAAAGAGTGTGTTTGTGTGTGTGAGATGAAAATTATTTGAAGTAAACCTTAATATATATTATGTATTCCTCTACCCAAACGACACAAGCTGGTCCAATTATATCGAAATGTAATTGTGTTTTTATTTTTGTCCCTTTTGCCAAGTCGCATTCCCATTTATGATTTTGCGGGACACTGAGCCAATTGAACATTTAAAAACAATTCAGTGAAATGATCTCATTTTGTCTCTGGTGCCCCCTATAGGCGAGACGTGCCCTCAATAAGAATTAGCAAATGGGCTTTTACTTGTCTAGTGTTTCAAGGGCGATGCAAAGCGCTTTGAGAAAGTCTCATCATTCACCCACTGATGTCGCAACATAAACTTGATTTTCAATCTTTTCTTTAACATATTTGAAGTTTGTTCTTTTCGGTAGAAGCCTTCATTGGACTGAATTTCCCAAGACAAAAAAAAATCCCAATATTTTTACCCCGGTTGATTTGTTTTCCTCATGCTGCTGCGCCTCCCCGCAAGTCTTCTGAAGCCCACTAGGGGGAGGTGTTCCCACACATTTTGAAAACTGCTGTTTGTGTCCGAGAAGAAGAAGCCACCGTTTTCGTATTGTCTCTCCTATGTGGAAAACATAACATGTATTTCTCTTTTATTTACGCCTATCTCACCTCAATGTCTTTACAATGATGTTAAACGTGGCCACATGTATGTGTACCTCATGTATACTGGACCTCTGTGCATAACTTTATTTGTATATGCAAATTGAATTTTGTTTTGATGTGCTCTGTAAATAAACACAAGGAAACACTTGTATCACATAGTGTGCGTTATTTTGAAGTTGTACAAGGCGGACGTGCTAACCACTAGTCAAGTGTTCCGCCCAAATTGTCACTTATTAAGTGTCTAATTAAAAAGAAGTAAACCTGGATTGCTGCAGACAGATAAGTTACAAACATTTACCTGCAACACAAGCCTGGGCACGTTCTCTTGATGGCAGTGGGAGAGAAAATCCTCCTCCTCTTCCTCATACTGTCCATCTGCAGGTGGTGAAAGTGGAAAAATTCCCGGGGTGGGCAGGAAGGAAGCGCAGGTGTGGCGACTGCAGCGGAACCAAAAGCTCATCTTGTGCTCTGTTATTTGAATTACAAGAAGCGGAAGGAAAAGTCCAGACGTGAAAAAAAAAAAGCGTCACCGTTCAACTACACAGAAACAAATATATTTGACATATGTGCGCATGTGCGGCAATTTGCTCTGATGAATGAATTCAGCAGCAGATTAATGAGGCAGGAGAGGTAATTGCAGGAAAAATACACAAGAGAGTCGAGAAGATTTGAGTTACAAAGCATGAAATATGCCCTCCAGGAGGCCTGTGGCAATAAACAGCAGCATGCCAGGTTCAGAAGAGAATATAGGAGAGCCCCATTTTTGCTTGCATACGTCCTTCGTGGGGCAACAATTTCCTCCAAGGGGAACAAAAGGTTGATTTTTTTTTTTCTGGGAGACTGAGAAGTGGAGTCAGCGAACTGAAACTTTGTGACATGAGCAGAGAAAATGTATCTACAAATTGTATCAAATCTATTCCAGTGTAAATCAGTTCCAATTTTGACATATAGGGGGCAGTCTATTGTTACTCAGCCATTTTTTGGATTGACCGGTGCTGGGTCAACTCCCATTTATGTTTTTCATTTAGGGCACATGAAGCTCATTCTGTTTAAAATGTGCTGTTAACCAGTCTTACAAATTTTTACACCTTTTTTTTTTCTAAAATTGCACGGTGTCTATATCAAATGCTCTCAAGGGCCACATATTGGCCCCACAGGCCGCCCATTGCTGCTTTCAAGCTCTTCCACGAAACCAGCTATTGACATTCGACAGTGATAGCTTGCTCTCGACAATATTCTCATCAAACCACGTTATACAACCGCAGACCACCGGCGCTTGCAAAAACAAATTCGGCATTTATAAATAGGCTCTGGAATATCGCCACCCTAATTGAGTCTTTGTTTACAATGACTAATGGCGTGTCTGTAATGATACAGTACAAGGCCCGGGCCGCTCGCTTCGGCTGCTTTTTCACCGAGCGTATACTTAAAGCCCGGCTCGTTGCCGTGAAGTGTGAACAGACTAATATAAATGAAGCGTGAATGAAAAGGCACTTTGTGCGTTTCTCTGTCGTCCGCTCCGGCATGACTGACAGAGCGCTCAGACCTCCTTCACACATGTGAGAAAATGTACGCGCATGTGTGAAAACATGTTAAAAAGTCTGCGCCAGACAGACGAGTGCAGACATAGGAAGCCATATTGTCTGCATGGGAGGCGTGCGAGGGGGACTGTGCACAATTTCAGAGCCGACACTCTGTAAACTGTCACGGCCGACCTTGCTAGCTCGTCTACCGACGTCCTCCGTCTTTCTAATTATAACCTCAGACCGCCCGGAGGGGGGAGGGCAAGGTGTTAGAAATCCCCCAAAATAAGAAGCTGGCCTTTCTCCAATCAGATTTCAGACTGGGCAGATAAAGGCTAAACTTTTACAAGGCTCAAAATGAGCGGTTTCATAACAATCTGTGTGGGCGCACGTTTTTTTTTTTCTTCATTCCAAGCGTGGTACTTAGCAAAAAATTGTCCAAATTTCAGGGTTTTTATTTTGTTCAGTAAAAGCCCTTTAAGATTTTACTGCACAATTACAATATGGTAGATATGCAATTGACAGATTTACCGAGTGAATAACTTTGGAATGTCCCGAAATGTTGGATTTGGAGCAAACCAGAATCATTTGAGAGGCCCTTCACTTTTATTTAGTGGAGTTTGAAAGAAAAAAAAAATCATCATCAGTTGTATCTGTTCTCCATTACTGTCCTAATCCCGATTAAACGGGTATGATGAGCATATCGGATTATATTAATAGTCGTTATATTAGTCGTTAGCATGCGGTCCATCTACGATAAGATCAGCGGGAGAAAAAGCGAAAAAGAAAAACATGAAACTCACCCGACTGGCAATGTGATATGTACGACAGACTCATTCCTCAACAGCTCCACCCGTTCCTGTCTCGCCCAAACACACCTACAGAGTATATACAGTACGTATGTGTTCATAGACATAAACACTGCGTAGGGGAAAGGGGTTCAAATTGAGGTAATTATCCCAAAATAACAATCTGTACAGTTTGGGCTTCGGACTGCTCTCAAGGCGTGAAAAATGGATGATAGGAACCGTTTGGTATTTTCCGGAAAACACAAAAAGTCATAAAAATAGTTCAGGGGGCAGATGGCTTTTGGCTTTCTGTCTTTTTATATGTAATACACAGCAATGGTTTAGTTGTAAATTATAAGAAATAATTCTACCTACCGTGACTACAATAACAGCCAAATCAAATATGAGAGGGAGGGGTGCGCCGTTGTGGGAGGAGTCACAGCCAATTTCAATGATGGCCACTTTCTAATCAAAGCTGCACAAGGCCTCAGTTTTGGATGTCTCTTCAATTTTATCCTGAGTGATTATCTTGCGGAATATTTTTCCGAGCCAATCTGCTCAACAAATAAGTCCTAAAACAGTTTGGCCGTATTTTAACGTGGTCAGACTGCAAGACTCGTGGTTCATCATTAGCATGTAATTGGGGCGAAATAGCACTTTAATGTATAGTGGGGGGAAAAAAAATCCACATAAAGACGTTATTGACTTGAGAGTATTATACCAGCCATGGACATATGTGGCTTATTACGACTGGCGCGCACCCTGCAGCAAGGTTTATTTTTAGCTACACCTGCCCGGCTAGCGCCGCCCAAATGATTCGAAAACACTTTTCAAATTGCACCAGATTAGAATGTGCCAAGTCGGCAGCCCATGTTGAACACATGTAAAGTACAGTAATATCCTGTGTGAGCATGTGTGTGTGTGTGTACTTGCAGCATTCTTCACACTTGGTCTTTATTGAGTGGCTGCTCAGCGGGATGACATTCCTGCAGCGGCCAACATTGGCTGCTGCTATGCGGAAAATGTGCAGGTGGCTCAAAAAAGACCCCCTTCTGAGGAGGAGAGCGAGGAAAATCAGCCCACCCCCCCTCCGCTCTCTTCCTGAATATGAAACAAATGTTTAGCATTCCAGTGAGAAGGACTCTCTGCTGTAGAGCTGCCGAATTAAGAGTTCGAGACGACGGGCAGAGTGCCAAGCCTGGTTGGATATAAGCCTTTAAGGAGACTGGAGACGCTGGATTGATTTTTAACCTAGTCCCGCTATGATCTGTAATCACCACAGACATAATTAAATTGGAATGTCTCACTTTTTTTGACAGAAAGAGGTGGGGAATCTCTTTCCAATTAGGGGCCTTCAAACTAACCACTGGCGCAGCTAGAAGGGGGGGTTGTGGGGGTCAGTGCCCCCACAGCCCACTGCCAGGTTAGATAAATGGACTTTTGGGTAGTTTTTAATTTTTGGAGATTTTTTTGTAATTTTTTTATGACATTTCCAACCGCCTCCTGCAGGAAACACATAATGAATATTGGCATTTTTGGAAAAATTGTTTGGATGAGGTTGAATGGATGGCTGCCATTAAGAATGCAGAAAAATTAAGAAATGTCACTTACAGTTTCTTGCATTCAAATGAAAACATTTTATTTTTGCTGACCATCACCAGCATTTCACCGGTTTGCATTCACACTGAAAGAGAGAGAAAAAAAAAAAACACTGCTTTGTCAATGTAGCGGTTCACAAACAGTTGTCTAGCAACTAAGCAGCTTGCTGGCTATCCTTAGTAGTCATACAATATGTCATGTGTCAGAAAAGTTCTAGGACTACAGTCACACAAAAAAATACATTTCAAATTCAGATCCTTCGACGTGATTCCCCCAAGAGTCTCAGACTTCCCTTTCTTTCAAAATCCTCTGCAGCTTCATGTGCAGGAACTGTCAGATGCTCAGGCTATTACTGCAAGGAAGAGCACTATCCAATTGAAGCGACCAAAAGGTTATATAGGCTGGAATAAAACACAAGGCGGCACTTGATGCGCACAAGCTATCCATGATCTGAACCAAACATTAAAAGGTATTTTATTTTTGAGTGATGTATTTTATTTTCAATGTTAAATCTTCGTTGCAGATGGAGAAGTTAATGGCTTTGGAGGTATAAACTGGATATTTTGTGCGGATATTTATAGTCATTTGCAGTCAAGTACATTGCTGTGATTGGAAATGGCAGAGTGGAGTGGAGGCAATTCATCAGTGGAATTCCACCGGGGGGAGTGACTACACTGGGTCTATATATTGGGATGTTTTGTGCGGTGGATTTACGTGAATGAGAGCGCAGAACGAATCACCGCGGCAAGGACTACTCCCCCTCGGCCACACACTCCATCCAGCATGGATTCGTGCTTGCGCGCACTTTGCGCGACTTTCGTCATGTTGTCTTTTGGCCGCGGGTCAGGTGCGCTGGGCCCGGTGATCAGGTGCGAGCCGTGCGACGACGGCGCGCGCCTCTCCTGCAAGCCCCTACCCAAGGACTGCGCCGAGAGGGTCCGAGAGCCGGGCTGCGGCTGCTGCCTGACGTGTGCGCTCAGCTCCGGCCAGCCGTGCGGTGTGTACACGGGCAGATGCGGCGCCGGGCTCTCCTGTCAGCACCAGCCCGGCGAGACCAGACCTCTGCAAGCGCTTCTGGAGGGACGCGGGCTGTGCGCCAACGCCACCAGCACTCGGCGGCTCGCGGAGAGCCCGACGCCTCCTGTCAATGAACTGCCAGGTATGCGTGCACCTTGATTACTCACTCACGCTGGCTTTCGCGGCGTGCATGCGTGCACACTGGCGTGCATTGAGGATTTTGGAACGGAGCGCAAAATGAGCACAGGCTTGTCTTTATGGCTCATACTGGACCTTTATAGGCTTCTAATTAAGTGTTGGGGGTGAGGAACAAGAGGGTCTTCAATGTGAGCGGCCAAAGTAAGAATGTAGTTTTAACATGGAATATATAAGATTTGCACACCGGCAGATTTTGGGCGGATTATGGTATCTCCTGGTTCTTGCTGAACGTGGTGCCAAGGAAGCGAGTGCTTCATTTAGATAAAAGTAATAGTTTAGCGCTATCCTCGTGGTAAAAGAGCAATGTAAAAGTAAGTTGGGGAGTTTGATTTATATAAAAATCATGTTTTAATGTCATCTCATGGTGTTTTATTGTAAAATTTGTATTTATTTACTTGGGTTGTGGTGTGGCCGGGACTAAGTTGGAAAAGAGATCCTCAGATCTCAATGGGATTTTCCTAAAGGTTAAAAAAAAAATCTATTGGCAAAATATTTTCAGGGGGTGTCAATTACTCAAGTACTTTAGTTACTTTAGTATCAATGTGGATTATTAAGATTATTTTTTACCTTAATGAGGAAGTTTGCCAGTTTGTCTATATGTGCATCGCGACCACTCCAGGGTGTCAAGGCTCCCGCGAGGAAAGAAATGGGTTGTATGATGGACAGCTCATCCACCAAAGCACTACTTTTATATGCCTTGACTTTCACTGTAGTTAACACTTTTGAATGTGTGCGCTTGAGTCTGAAACCAAAACACAGCACAGCCACCAACCACGTGCTCTTTCCAAACGCCGGCAGAGACCATCGAGACTCGAGACGAGGAACACAACTCGACCGGCGGCGTCCTACATAAGACGCAGCAGGGCGCACGCGGCAGAGCCACGGGAGCCGTGAGACCGCCGCTGAACGCCTTTCTGCCCTCTGCCAAGGCTGAAATCTTACGACGGGAGCAGCAGAAGAGAATTAAAAGCTTTAAAATGGAGGAAGTGCCCGGGCCACTCCTGACAGACCAACAGAACTTCTCCCTGGAGATCAAAACAGAGCCCGAGTATGTAAGTACCACAACTGGTAGTTTCCTTCCTCTGGATCACCAAGTTGGAATGTTTTTCTCTCCTCTGCTCTCTTTCTCTCTCTCTGTGTTTTGGTGTTTTTCTCTTCCTGCGGGTGATGAAATGTTTTGGGGGAAGCGTGCTGAAGGTTGGCAGGCGCCGCGACCAACAGAATGGCACGGCAGCGAGCGGCGGGGAACCATGGCCCCGCGGCTGACCCGGGTCAGGCGGTTGTTTGACCACAAGGCGTCCGCGTGCCGGCAGCGCCGGGAGCCAACCGATGATGGATTGGCCGTCTTGAGTGGCTGTTGGGAAGCCCTGCTACTATTTCCATCTCCTCCTTTTGGCCAGAGACGTGAACGCACACGAAAACTGGGCTTTGGCTGCGTGCTCGCTTTAATTAGCCGGCAGCAGAGTACTTGGAGCTTTTTGGCTCTGCCTTCAAGCTTCCTTTCCCCTGCTTCCACCTTCCCACATCCATCCATCAATTTCCCATATGCTGTGTCAGGGGGCCTATCCCAGCGGACTGAGGGCGTACATTACAGGGAGTTGAATTATGCAGTTAGCCGGACCTAAAATGGATTTGGAAGGCTTTGTTCACATCGACTTGAGCAGGTTTGACCCCTATCAGGGGCGCTCAGATCAGAGTACCAGAGTGAAAACATATCAAATCAAATTTCTCATAGTCGAGCTAGCACAGTCGCTGCTACAACTCAAATGATTCGACAGTAAACCCAATCGGAGCCAGGTTTTTTGATGGTTCCTTCCCACTTCTGATTTAGGAAGTCAGCTCCAAGAAGAATTTGGGATGAATAACAGTCACTGCACCCGCAAGGCGTATTTGACCCTGGACTGTCAACAGTTAATCACAAGTGTGAATCAATCTGTCTCCCATGTCAGCCGCTAATGTGAACCACTCACGACTCCAGTCAGGCTCATATCAGTTGCGGAAGAAATTTTGTGATGTGGATCAAAAAATAGCACCACCTTTTGTCCTTTTTAGGGTCGCGGCACACGTAGACAAACAACCATTCACATTTGGATCAATTAATGTTTTCGTGAATGTTTTAGTTGAGCCACAGCTGAACGAGAACAGACAACTGTTGACAATTTTAGGACGAAATTACCATAGTAACTATTTACGTTAAAAAAAAAAAAAAAAAAATACTTACGCTTTTTGTTGTGCGCAGGGTCCCTGCCGGCGAGAGATCGAGAGCATCCTCAGCGGCCTGAAGATTACAGACATCCTCAACCCCCGAGGTTTCCGCATCCCCAACTGCGACAAGAAGGGCTTTTATAAGAAAAAACAGGTAGGAAACAGAAGCACTTTGGGTGCAGCTGTCAGTGGCTACGTTTACATGAAAAAAAATTAGTCGGATTAAAGAGATGAATAAAAATTGAATAAAAATGCGTCATGCGCACACCCCCTTGGGAACATTCTCCCACCAAAATGGTCTGGTTACATCAGGAAAAGCACCCGACGTTGCCAAACCAATCAGTGGCTCTCTGCGGCAAGCGCTAAGGCCAAAGTTGCAACAACAACATGCTTTCGGGGCTCCGAAATAGTTCCGTTCCAAAACATAAACAGCCCTTGAGAGCTTTATTATGTTCAAAGCGCAAGCCCAAACGTCTTCTTTTTTTCGCAGGCTGCATTAATAGAGATTCAAAGGCTGAGCGTAGTGACTCAAACTGCGGGCCGCCTGCAGTCCAATTATAGACGTGAATCTGTCCTCCTGTGTTCATCGGTAGTTATTAGAGCCTCATCATTGCACCGCCACACCAGTGAGGTAGACCCCGAGCCACTGGCACTGGAGACTGCGACCGCAGGCCCCAAGCCCCAGCGGCGTTGCCTGGCCGGGACGACGCTCGGGAACCTTCCCAGCGAGACAGACGTCAAGGTGGCCGCCGGCGTCCTCGCCCCATAATTGCTGGACTTTTGAGAAGCGGTCCCAGAAATAGAGTGGCGGCCATGCCCTCGCCCCCGCCCCCTCCCCTCCCCTTTCGTGCATCCTGCGCACAGCAGCTCAGCCCACAACGGGGTTGTAATAAATGAGCGGTTCTGACGTGTTCATATGGAGGCACTTAGGGCGCCACTGCGTCGCTTTTCTTATTACACAGGGCGGCCCGGGCGGCCTCCTGCTTAATGGACATGCTCTCCTTTGACCTGCAATCATCTCATAAGCAGCCAGGCTCATTGTTTTTGTTTATGTGGAGTGGATGCAGAGCAGTATGCAACACCAGCCACGGGTGCGGTCGGCTCTAATGTGGACGTGCGTGTAACGTGGAGCCAAAGCAATCGATGTTGCTCCTTAACTCATTTACTGCAAACCCAGTTAATAATGGCACTGAATGAGTTAATAGCAAACGTGCTGTGACGCTTCGCCATTCTTAGCTCAACTAGTACCCCGATCGCTAACGAAGGTCTGCGTGTTTTACTCAAGGGGGGGAAGGGGTTGACCTTTAGTAAAATTGGCAATAAAATAACAGCCCTCGGGTAGCTCCACGCAGACTCTGTAAGTCATTTGTAGTACCCATAATTTGGAGCTGTGGGGTATAATCAGCAACAGATGATTCGTGCTGCCACCGGCTCCTGAAAATAGATCTGGGTTCTCAGTTGTTCACGAAGGTCCCTAAGCAAATATTTGAGCAGGTTTCTGTTTACCTTTAAGGCCTCTATATGTGTGTGTAACAGGAGGTGGACCATAAAAGTTGCTGAAAATACCACAGCCTTGGCCGCGCGCACGGCCAAGGCTGCGTCCACTCAAGCACAATCTGCCCATTAATGCCTCTTAACTATTGCCGTTCTCCTCCATTGACTAAAGTGGCCCGTTAGCCATAATGCTGCACATTCAACTCGTTTTTTTGTTGTTGTTTTTTTTTTTACATTTAGCTTCACCTTGTCCCTCCTCTTCACTCGCAGTGCCGTCCGTCCAAGGGCAGAAAGCGAGGCTTCTGTTGGTGTGTGGACAAATACGGGCAACCCTTGCCAGGTTTGGATGGGAAGGTGAGAGGAGTCGCCCGGCACTTGAGCTCGCAGAGCCAGTAGGAGCCCAAAAGGGACTCTGCGGGGAGGGGGGGGGCGGGGAGCGCTAAAGATCTGTAAACAAGCACAGACGCTGAGGATATCGGGAGAGAGCTGATAGGTGGATGTTTGCTCTCTCTATCTGCGGGACCTTTCTGTACAAGGAACAAGATGGATTCTTCATGAACATTTGTGACAAAGAAGATGATGGAAGGCACAGTTGAGAGAAATGCTACACAGCAATGACTTTTCAAGGGGCGAATGGGTGAGTGAGTTTTCCAAGCCACGTAAAATAAGTCAATGTGGTAAAAATAAACATCACCTCCGCTTGGCATGGTCCGGTGCTTGGGCCTGAATAATAATCACAAAAGTGCATTTGCATTCATTCTCCAAAAGGAAGCTTGCGTTAGTTACTCAGGGAGTCAGCCAGTCCACCCACATTGATTGGTGAGCACAGCAATCTGCACAATTAACCGCCAATATCCAATCAACATAAGGTAAGAACTGCAAGGAGCCATCGTTTTGGTCTGGCGCCTGAAATGGGATCCGGGTACATTTCTATTGGATCGCCATTAGGGACTGGTGAATACTGATACCGGGTATCAAAATCGGGCTGATATCAGCCCTATAACTCATTCACTGCAAACCCAGTTAATATCTTTGATAACATTGGCATTGAATGAGTTCATGCAAAAATGACAGTACATTATATTACAGTACGTCCTCCTCAGCAGTAGTTGGCGCAGTACTGTGGCAGTTTGACACATTGCTGAATCATCAGAAGGAAGTCTGTGCTGAATAATTTTTTTATGTCAAAAGGACAAGCACAGATGTAAAATTTTGGTCCGCGAGGGCCGCGATTCCGCATGTTCTAAATGTCTCCCTCCGCCAGCACACCGAATTCAGATGATCAGGATCGTTATCAGGTGTGTTGGAGGAAGGAAACATCTAAAACGAGCGGCAGTGGCCGTCGAGGACCGGAGGTGGACACTTGTGTACTAGAGGTACCGGTCCTCGATCGGTGAGTACTCAAAGAGTAAATACTCGCACTGGTATCGGTCTGGAAAAAAGTGGTATCGAACATCCTTAATTGCTATTTTAATAATCAAACAAGCGCACAATTTCTTCCAAAATAGTGTTTGACTCATGTTTGTATTAAGTTAATTCATCCCGATTGGTTTCTGTACAGTTTCTGTTAATCTTTTGGCAAGACAGGACATATTTTTTTGTAAATGTGCTGAAAACATTTGGCAAAGCTTGCTCGAGATGAATAAATAATAATAAAGACACGGTGTGTATTTTCATGCCTTTTGTGGCTTTTGTTTCTTTGCGCCGTACTCCCAGCACCCCTTCCGATCAAAGTCCGCCAAGGCCTGATTATCGGATGTCGTTAAAAGATTATCCTTATTGATCGTATTGTGGCGTGAGGTGTGTGAAGAGTGATTTTTCCTCATGATTGTCGGTGACGATATGATTCTTGTGTACGCCGCACACATTGGAAGAGCAGAACACAACAGCCATTTTTTTTCTTGTCTCATATTTTTTAGAAGCTAAAAATTCGCACGGGATCTCGGGATTTTTTTTTTTCACTCCAGTATGTGACACAAATGTGTTGTGTAAATGGAGGTCACACTAAATACTTTCTACTTTTTAATCATGTATTTTCTGATTCTATAATACATACTATGTTGTTTTGACAATACGGCAAAAACAATTTTTGCGCAGAACTGGATATTTGACATATATACATAAATAACAGAATATACAGTAACTGCTGGACACGAGTCCTCGATTACAAAAGAATAAACATTGCAATATTATATAATAAATATTTGAATAAATGATAGAATGACAAAAAAAAGCAGTGACGCTGTGGATAAAAAAAAAAGGAGGGTAACTGTAGAGGTAGACAAATGTAGAAGCTTGGATGAGCTCTGATATGTTTGTGCTTGACCAGCATACACATACTTGCGGCACTTTAAGTATCCCCTATTGAGGAAATGAAGATGCGTGTAGACAATGTCAACATGTTGCATGAATGAGCCGCTGTGTCGATGTGAATGAATTGTAAAAAAATAAAAAAATAAAAAAAAAAAGGCCCTGAAATGGGGCTTGGCAGTGGTTGCAGGGTTGTGGTTTTGGAGGAATGGAGTTATTTAGTCAGAAATACAAATGTATACAGTGTTGCCCTATTTACAATTGAAGACAGCAAAATAAAGATGTGAAAACAGTTTAAAAAAAAAAAAAATAGAGACTTGCCGTGAATAAATAAAATAAATTACAACTCTTCATGAACGGACCAAGGTGTCCTCCCGGGCGAGCGAGTGTTTGCGGCTCATTTCCTACTTCAGTGAGTGACTTCCTGGTGGCACTCGGAGTCGCCGGTGATGTCGCCGGTCCCGAGGAGGATCTTGCCGTTCCAAGCCGACACGCACCAGCAGCGAGCGGGTGGTCCGGCCAGAGATGACTCACACTTGCAGAAAGACAAAGAGCAAAGCGGTGAAGGGAGGTGACGAGTGACTGTGACGAGGGCTTGATCGTGTGCAGCTTACCTGCTTGGCTTTGTAGAAGCCGTGCTTGTCGCAGTTGGGGAGGTAGAAGGTGGTGAACTTCTCACCAAGGCTCTGCTGCGAGCTGGCGATGGCGTCCAAGGCGGCGCCCAGCTCAATGTGACAAGGCCCCTGAGCGGGAAATCAAGTCCGTGTCAATGCTCGTTCTCTTTCCTCTAGGAAGAATATGAACTGTACCTGCTGAAGCAGTTTGTTCCTGATGGCGTTCACTTTGGCCTTGATGCTCTCCTGGGTGTCGGTGGCCTCTTGGTTGGGCAAGCCCAGCATGTCCTGCAGTGAGCTGCGGTCTGCTTCCTCGTCAGCTTCCTCTGAACACACACATCAAGACTTCAATTAGCGTTAAGTCTTTTGCGAGGGAAACGCCGCGCCGACGCTACCTTGGTCTTCGGTGCAGAGCCCCTGGCCCCGGGTGAGGGCGTGGAGAGGTCGGGCCTCGCCGGGCCTGGGCATGCAGCGCAGTCCGCTGGCGCAGTGGGCCGTGTGGACCCCGCAGGCGTTCCCCCTTTCTAGGGCGCAGGCCATGCAGCAGCCACAGCCCGGCTCCCTGAGCACCTGCCTGCAGCCGCTTGGCACGGCGGGACACTCGCTCAGCTTCTCCTCCGTGCAGGGGGCGCAGCGAATTGGCTCGGGGCCCACCACGGGGGATGACCCGACCGCCGCCACCACCGCTGCCAAAACCACGGCCGTCACCAGCATCTTCTTGCCGTGTAATCCACACATGTCAACGCTTTGCACTTTTCCTGTCCCCGTCTCCCCGGGCGCTGGTATTTAAGCATCCGTCTGGCCTCCGACTAGTGTTAATAATTGACCAACCGCCTACAGATATAAAATATTTGTGACATAGCAGCGGTGACCTCGCTTGACGTGCGTGGTTGAAGGCTCACGGGGTCTGCGGTCAATATTGACTTTGGGACGCGGTGATTGGACATCATAACAAGCTAGGCCGGCGTGGCGGGGAGGAGGCGTTTTACTCATCGCTGACTGAAGAGGTTAGCAAAACATGTGCCTTGAAGATGTTTCAATGAAGGAGGGAATAACATGTTTGGCTGCGAGTGCGCTGTTTTGACACCGCAAGCCGCTTTGTTCCAGCACCCTCTTTGGTGAAGGTTCATCTTATCAGGAAGGTGAGATAAACAAGGACATGAGGCACCCACACACACACACAAACACACGCACCCCGTTTATTGCATAACGTCACCAGAGTCATAACATGTTTGTGTGAAGACAACGGACGGTAATTGGTCGTTTCCTTCCGTGTAGTATTGGTAGGCGTCAGCTTCACTTTAAACATTTTTTTTTTTATCCAAAAGGCAAAATCTTATTAGAGCATTTACTTTGACCTGCCCCATGATGAGCTCCCTCTCAATTGGGTGCGCCAGGTTTTGGGCACTGAATGTCGGGACCCACTGACCCAATGAATCATGGCTGACCCAGATTTGCAAAACGCATGAAGATAACCTCTTCCCAATTGCTTTGTCTAAAGCCCACTTGACACATTTAACACAAACACGCCACATATTGGGGGGGGGGGAAAAGCAAATAATTTATTTGCAATACTGTGCAGTAATACTGAAATGATTTTCTCATCTCAACTGATTCGTTCATTTACGCCGTGCGTAATCTGAATTTAGCAATTAATTCATACAGAAAAATGCGATGCTGTTTAAAGTAGTGAGCATTCATTTGTTTTTTTAATGAAGAGGGGGGTGAAAAAAAAAATCAACACTTGCACGTGGTTGGCGTTCACTCAATCACCAGCTGATGCGTTCTCGCTTCCTCTATGTTCCTCATCACGTTCACCAGCCACTGGGGATACGGCTCGTCCTGCAAAAGGTATATTGAGATAATTGTTAGAACACAAAAAACAAATAAATTCTAGCTAGAAAATTGATTAAATTCTTCCTATTCTTACAAATATATTAAGACTTGAACCATTGCTAGCTGTGCAGTCTACTTAAAAAAATATTCAGAGCAACCACTTGACAAGTGATTAATTCTACTTTCTTTAATTCCAGTGGGGGGGACGGTCATTGCACTTTCGTCAAACAATATATTTCATGTTTTTACCGTGAATGATATCCTTTTGCGACTCTTCTTCGTCCTCATTTGACGCTGCTCTTTCTCTACCGACCAAAAGGATGGTTCCCATGAGTAAAGATCATCTGATATGTTTCCGCTTGCGCTCCCCTTGTCCACTTGTCTCTTTTTTGAGGGTAATTCCGGCTGATCGAGTTGCCGTGTAAGCAGCGCGCTGCAGGATCTTCCAGGCCTGCGAACGTTCAGCGGAACATCACGAGAAAGGCGCTCATATTTCTCACCCGCTTGATGTTCTGCTGCTGGAGACTCTTCAAGTGTCGTCTCAGATTCCTCCAAGATGTCAGAGAGATTTTCATCCTGTGTTGATTGTAAATTTGGGGGAAAATTAATGCTACAATTGAGGATAACTGGCCGTTTTTGTTTTTGCTCCAAAACGACGAGCGAATATATACATCCACTATAATCAACCAATCAATTTTTTGTGTGATTATTTGCAATTATTTAAAATGCTCAACAAACGTACGTTGACAAAGAAGTTGTAAAAACTCACACGTCTCTGTTGAAAGTCCATTGTAGGCGTTTGGTGCTTCACACAAGAGCAGCAACGGACAAATTAACGGATTACCGAATTCATGTTACGTGCGAAATTCCGGCAAGTGGGTGGGGTCTAAATTAAAAGGCCAATCTTTTTATTCATCTGTGAGGTAGCCTAATAAAAGGTATAGTAAATTATTTTATATTTAAATATTTAAAAATAGGTCATTATATACTGATCATCTAAATTTGCACCCAATGTTGTGTTAGCACAAGAAGATATTTTTGACATTGCATTTAAACGTAGTTAGGACTACTATTCCCAGCATGCTTAGGGATTTCTATAAAGCAGGGGTCGGGAAACTATGGCTCGCGAGTCAGATATGGCTCTTTTGGTGACGGCGTCCGGCTTGCGGACAAATCTGACATTTGTTTACACAATTGAAGTCATAAATAATTTTGTTATACCATCAAAGTAAAAAATAGACCTACTAAAATCAAAATGTTAAATTAGCTTTCAAAATATAAAATATGATCACGTTTGCAATCCATCTCATCTGTTTTCTACCGCTGAAATCCACAGTTGCGTCATATCAGCCAATCCCAGCTGCCCTTCGGTGTACAGAAGGGTGACACCAGGTCGGACAAAAAAAGCGCAATTTTAATTGGACAATACGGGGTCGTGAGAGGTCAAATTCCATCTGCTTTAGTTAAAATTTCAGCTAGCTTTATAGTATAAAGCATTGTATGTAATGTGCTCATGAGGTTCAGAAGTAAAGAGAGCTTGTAGCAACATGTCAGTGTGATCATTATACAGTAACGTGATTAATTTTAATGTTCTACTGAAGACCAGGACAAACAGACTCAAAAACAGTTTCTTTCCCAAAGCCATAGCCGCCCTCAACTCCAGCCGACACTGATGACACTTTCCTCCTGCACTACTACTGCACTTTGTCCGCACTACAGTTTCCGATTATTCATCTACTTTTCTATTATTCGTTTACTTGACTATGTTACTTGTATCTACCTCGTGCACTGGATGGAGTTCTCCAATTTCATTGTACTATGTAGAAAGGTTTTCTGATTCTGATGAAAAAAAAGTGTTGAAATGTTGCGTACATGCCAGCAAGCATTTACATTGGCTAATGGAAAGAGGAGGGGTGGCTTGTTTGTGAACTGTCATTTACCTCAAATTCCCCCTCTTTGCTTCACATGGTGCGTGCGTGTACTTGAACACCACGTTAAAACAACAAACTTTTTTTCCCCCTGTAAGTTCATAGTTTACTTCTGATGAGTCACTATGACTATGACATTTCCTCATTTTTTTACACCAATATTATCTTTATTACAAAATATTCAATAAACCATCTTTACACTGTACAAGTTGTAATGTCGCTTACAGGCGTTTGGATATTTACAAAGAAAAACATAAAAGAGTATAACCTGCATATCAAAGTGAATTTGTGTAAAAAGGCAGGTTGCAAAGACGATTAAGCTTGACATGGAATAAGGCAGAAACATGACATATTGTATGTACACAGGTGCAGTTAAATGCTAAAGATACAACCGTACGGCCTACAGCGGACCACCACACACCTCAAATAACAATTTTCCGCCAATAATTGACCCTCGCCGCAAAACGGAATCCCATAACACAAATTGCATTTTAAACATCGTCAAACATCACATGACTTGTGAGTTAAGTTTTCTTTCTTTTGGTATTTTTGCAGACAAACAAATAGAAATAAGCTGTAGCGCCGTTGTGGGAGTGAACACGGCCAACCTGTTTCCCAGCCAATGGAAGCGGCTTCTCTCATTCCCTTTAAATTTAGCGCACCAAAATTGCATTACAGCATTCGCGCCACAACTTAGACCTGCGTTAAGAAAAACTTTGATGGATTCTAAAGAAATACTGAGGGGGGGGGGGGGGTCCACTGTATGGCTATAAGAGGAATGTGGACTAAACGCAACAGTGGTTGATCGACTGCTTGTGCTGTGCTTTAATACCGTCTTATGTAATACCACAAGTCAGGTTTAGGGAACTCCTTTTTTTCTTTTAGAACGACCTACAACTCTTATTATTCGCGGGCTGAATGTCTTTTTTAGAATTGCACACATCTAGCCACAATGGCCCGCTGGCTTTGCATTCCCAAGCCGTGTTGTTTGTGTTTGCACCAATTATGCAAGTTTTGTTGCTCACAATGTCTTTACTGCATCAAAAGATACCCATAGACTGACAGGGTTTGGAAAAAAAAAAAAAAGACACATTTTAGCTTATCGGATGGTGTTGAAAAGTGTGCCAACGGAGTGGGTGCCATCTTGAAAATCTCATGACTTTGGTTTACTTTAAGGGGGCAATCATATTCATGGCTATGGCTGTCAACTTGTCAAAGGTCATGCAGCGGTCATAGCCAAAAATGTCATTGTGCTGTGTCATACCACCACACACCACCCTACACACTCACGCATGCTTAGAAACACTGAGTGACTGCTGTAAATAATACAATGCATCCTTGGCATCATTAGAAGGACAGTGCAAAAGCAATAAGAAAATCATTTATAAATAAATAAATGCACATACTGTAGAATATCCCCTCAGCAGAGATTTTACCTGCAAAGAATGGATGGTTTGTCTGAGTGTGTCCAAAGAGTGGCAAGCAGCTGAAATCCCCTAAAAAAAAGGAAAAAGAAAAAAAATCCAGCGAGTATGATTGTCTGGACTCATTTCCTAAATGAGCGTCGCACCTGCAGGAAACATGCAGGCCGGTCTCCTCAAGGCCTCCATCTCTCGTTTCTTCTTACCTTCACTGAGGTCACACACTTGTGTTTGTGTCTACACCGCAGCATCGGCCACGGTGGCCACGGTGGCCACGGTGGCCACTGCTTCAATTTCAATCTGTGTCACATCTATTTCCTCGCCCTCCTCTTCCTCCACTTCACCCACCGCAGGCACGCAGGAGGAGGGCAGGCACGCGGACCGGTTGTTGGGGGAGGCGGCGACCGAGGAGACGCTGCCCAGGGTGGCGGGCACGCTGGTCTTGCCGCAGGAGTGGATGCGGCGCGCCAGGCTGGCCGAGCGTACCACCGACGAGATGGTGGCCGTGCCCACGCCCTGCACCTTGCCCTCCAGGAAGTACGTCAGCATCTCGCCTTTGCCCTTCACGCTCACTTTGCCGCGGCACACCAAGTCGTAGTCCGAGTTCAGCAGGCGGTAGACCTCCTCCGTCACCTGGGGTCAAAGTGATTCTCGTCAATGGGAGGTATGAAACCAAATTAAGAAAACCTAAATCAAATAAAAGTATCTAAAAATACATCTTGGCTTAAAAAAAAAAATAGCTAGCTAGCTAAAAATGTCGGATTTGTCAATAAAAAATATACATTAGCTTTTGGCGTTGGTTTTAAATGCATTCTTTAAATATATTCTGAATTTGTCACCTGAATCTTCCCTGGTACTCCCGTGCTGTCCATGCGACTGGCCACGTTGACCGTATTCCCCCAAATGTCATACTGGGGTCGCCGTGCCCCGATGACACCTGCCACCACTGGACCAACATTGATCCCTGCAACCAGCACGGCGCATTGAGCAAACCAGATAAGTCACAAACAACATTTTATTTTTTGATTGGTGGTTGTTGTTGGGGGGGGGGGGGGGGGGGGCAGACGTACCCACTCTCAAGACAAACTCATTGTAAGACTGATAGTTGATTTCATCCAACACATCAAACATCTCAATGGCGTAGTCCGCTATTGTGCTCAGGTGGTCGTAAATGGACTTCTTAGCCTATAGAAGCAAATAACGATGCCATTTGTGCGACTGTTTGGCGAGCGCAGTCGTATGAAATCATTCTTCGCAGAGGATCAAGAATGCAAATTTATCGTTCCATCGTTTTTTAAGTACAACCATCCCGCAGTGTCTCACCTTGGTTCCAACGGTGGGAACGAGGCCCACGGCTGCCATGTACGTGCTGCCTATGGTCTTGATCTTCTCAATATCTCTGTAGCACTCTTTGTCCATGAGCTGGATTAAGGCGCATTCACGTTTAAGATCCACATCAAGCATCAGTTGATCATAAAACAGCCGAACCTCATCAAAGTCAGCAATGATCTCGTTGAGCAGTCTCAAGCACTCCACTCCCATGTTGTTGCCGTCCAACTCGATGTAGAAGTCGTTGAAGTTTGGGATGGAGGCAAACAGGACGCCGACTTGTGCGTAGGACTGGTAGTAAAGATCCTAGAAGAAGAAGAAAACAAAAATGCAATTGTGACGCCACTAGTCTACCCGTTTGTGTTTCTGAGCTGTGCTCACCATGTTCCTGGGGTTGGACAGTAGGAAATGTTGCGCAACGTGTGCCGGCAACAGATTGAACAGGATCCGCCTGTTGTCCAGTTTGACTTTTTCCATGCCGTCCCTTTCCTCCTCTGCCTGTCAACCAGACATGCAAACAATGTTAGCGTCTGCTAAGTGAGTAATGCTTGGTTGAAAATGTGATATTTGTGAAAATGGATGCAGATCCTTCAGACTAACTGCCAAAAAGTATAAAGACGTGACATGATGTCTGAAGCCAACTAAAATTATTCCTTCACATTTTCACCAGCAGGGGTCGGTAAAACCCCTCACATGTATGGCTTCCCATTTCAACTGGCTGGTCACATTGCCAAGCCTCTTACTATGCAAAATAGTCTTTTTCGTCATGAAATAGAGCCAAAACAAACGGAACAGAAACCCGGCCGCTTCTAACTACATCAATATTATAAATGTACAATACATTATTTTAGTGTAGCACATGATTGTGTTGTGATGAAGACATGCTGGCTGACCTGCACTGCCCAAAGGAAGTCCAAGCGCAGTTTGAGGTCAAGCTGCCTGGAGTGGAGGGCCAGGGCACTGACGAAGAGCAACAGAGACAGGATGGGCTCGTAGCCCCGCATGTGGAAGGACCCCCCACTGTGGAAGAGACCAAGACACAAAGTCAGCGCCGGGGCCGGACCACCCAGGAAAAACTACACGGGAGGCTTGAGGCGATCCCCCACGCAGTCGACAGCAAACACGTGCTAAGTTATACAACAATGTGGATTCGGTTGCAGTGTTTACTTGTCTAATTGCCTGAATGTAGGACTAGCGTGACATACGCACACGCGTGTTGCACATCAGTGCGTATGTAGGCTCCCCTAACTCCTGTTTCCCCTCACTGGATCAGAGAAACGTTCCAAATCAAACATGCGTAGCCTCCTTTCGAGGCAATGGCGGAAAATCAAAAGAAGCAAACGAGCATCTCATTCGCGCGATTGCCCTGCTGAGCCCGGCCGGGGGCCTCACCCACCCGGCGGTCTTGCGAAAACCGCTGAGCTCCAGCACGGTGACGTAGAGCACCCCCAGCAGGAGCATCAGCGCCATCTTAGGCAGCCAGGAGACACGCAGGAAGAGCGCCAGCGTGAGCGTGCCCAACGCGCACGACAGGAAGGCGTAGCGGGCGCCCTCGCACGGCAGCTCGGCCATGGTACGGTTGGCGCCGCCGTCCTCGTCGATGATGACGATGGAGCTGTTGGTGTTGGCGGGACCCCACAGCCGGGGCATGCAGCCCACCTGTACCAAAGGCAAACAAAAGCACGTGTGTGCACTTCAGAACGCGGTAAACAAGATCTAAACGAAACTTACTTACCACGCAGGCCTGGGCCACAGCATAGATTAAGAGCACTATGAGAATGCAGAGAGCAGTGCGGATCTGAATGGTCAGGCACCCTGGAAAACACTGATTCAGCAAATAATGTACGTCAGGTTAAAAAAAAAAAAAAAAAAAAATCTGTGCTAATCCACAAATATCCGTATGTATCAGAAAGGCCCGGCGGCACACACCTGTATGCTGGTAATATGAAGATACATGATACATGCTACCAGGAAACAGATGCAGAGGACAAGCAGCACCAGAACTACTATGCCACTGGAAAGAAAGAAAGAAAGAAAGAAAGAAAGAAAGAAAGAAAGAAAGAAAGAAAGAAAGAAAGAAAGAAAGAAAGAAAGAAAGAAAGAAAGATTATAAACAAGTCAACAAATAATGCTGAGTCGTGATTTGACGTACTGCGGTATGATGAGAAGATAGACAAGGCCACACAAGGCAGTGAGGATCAGCGACAGAACCACGGCGCTGGTGAAGTACTCATCCGGAACCTGGTGGTACTTTTCAAAAAAGGAGCAGAGTGGTCAGTATTGATCGTTACAACTGACCCAAAGGAGTCAATTAGCGTAGCTCACCCTCTGCTCACGTTGCGAGCACTTGTACATGAGCGTGAGGAAGTTGAGGTCGGCCGTGTCCGACTCGGTCTGCCGGGCCTCGATCAGCCGCCCGATGTAACGGTTGACCCGGGTTCTGGGGCTGCTCTGGACCACGTTGGCCTGGTTGGCATTGGGCCGGTTTCGCAGTTTCTGCGGCGCCGTCCTCATGGCTCTCCGCTGTGTGTGTGTGTGTGTGTGGGGGGGGGGGCAGCAAGAGGTCAGAGCGAGCGTTATCATGTTGGAATGGAAACACCGCTGAAGGAGCATCAACAATACGAGCGAGCGGGCCGCCGATTATACTTTCAAATGGAGCTGCTGCAGTCACATTTAACTTCATTAGTGGATGCACCCTGCTGAGACTAAGTGTCTTTGGCAGCCACACTGAGGGGAGGTGCAAAATTGCTAGCACTGGAGCAGAACCACATGGCCTCCGTTTTTTGCTTTTTTCTTGTCGCTACTCACAGAAAGTAGTTCACGCAAATCTCAGCGCGTTGGTATATATTTTTTCATTCGTTCATCTACAACGGATGGGTTGACCTTTATGCTCAAGGGCAAAGTTTGAGTCAAGAAAATGTTACATTTTGGGAATATTCGGAATGAGAAAAAGACTCACCGAGCGGGAGTGCTTACCTTATCGCCGTCCTCGCAGTTCATGACATTGGAGAAGGGGATCTCGGCCTTGAACATCTTTCTGCAGTGCATGAGCTGCACCAGCAAGTAGCACACGGTCTTGAACTTCATCTTTTTGGCCGGCTTGATATCCGACAGAATCAATCCTGGGAATATCTGCGTGAGACGGTGAGGCGAGGAGGATTTGCAAAAGTCAGCGTATTGGAATAGATGTATAATGGAAGGTGCACGTGTGTGTGTCATGTAGTCATTATTAGCAGCATTAGGACCTTAACCACAGATACAATGTGGGTCAATCCCTCAAGGTCATATTATTAGTTTGAACAGATCTGAGCTCCGTTATTGAGCTCCGTGCAAGGTTCCAATGTAATATGGTGCGATCAAAGGCAGATTGTGTAGTTGTCGGAAAATACCATAGAGCAGAAAAGTAATTTAGCAAACAAAAGAAACCAGAAGATTGCAATTTTTGTTAAAATGAAGTTCCTCAACTTACTTGGACATTGTTAGATGCCGGAAAATGGCAACAAAGCACTTCAGCATAGTTCTTTGGAAGTAAAATGGTAAAAGATGGCAGCAAAGCACTCATTTTGTCGAAATGCAACTCCTCAACCTCCAAATATTTTTTTGTACCGAGATGCCACAAGATGGCAGCAAAGCACTACTTTTGTCCAATGAAGTTTTTAACTCACTTTCATATTAGTCCGACGTGGCTCTTTGGAAGTAATATCGTAAAACGTGGCAGCAAAGCACTCATTTTGTCGAAATTCAACTCCTTAACGTCCAAATATTTTTTTTGTACCGAGATGCCACAAGATGGCAGCAAAGCACTACTTTTGTCCAATGAAGTTTTTAACACACTTTCATATAGTCCAACATGCCACATGATATCATCTTGAACATATTTCACACGAGACTTGCAGCGATAGCACAATTTGGGAAGCGCAACATGTGAGAAGAGCGCTGCTTGCTGACGTGTTTTCCGCACGCGTGCATCTGTATGCATGCGCAAAGCTCAACTCTGCAAATCTGTGATAAAAGACGCCACAGGCGTTTTTTTTCCCCCCCCCTGCTAGTTGAATCCATTACAGGCTGGAAGTGACCATCATCTGCACATCAAATGTGTGAGAGCTCCATTAGATCACGCTTGATGCTTTATACTACACTCAGGGTGCGCCCCCCCCCCCCCCCCCCCCCCCCCATTCACCTCCTGCGAGATTTGAGAGCAAGAGAAGCAACCAGGAGATAAGCCTCCTCCTTCAATCGAGCCTCGTCTGACTTTCCATGTGGATAATCTCTGCACAGTACACCCTTGAAGGTATTAAGGGTTCACTCGGGGCCACGGCCTCATAAAGAAGAGAACCCAAAGTGCCGCAGTACGTCGTCATCAACAGCAGCCGCCGTTACCTTGCGTCGGTGAGATGGCACGATAAAGAAAGTTTCAATCTGGTGTTTTTGGAGGAAGGCGTTGCGCTCGTGACCGTTTCCCGGCTCCACCTCGTAGTCTCCGTTCAGGCACTCTAGTGTGGATCTGGTGATGTGGACCTTCCTGTGGAACCCAGCAAAATACCAAATACAATCATGCACATGAATATATTTTTTCAGGCACTGGGCAAGTACTGACCCGGGCAGTCCCCCGGCCTCCATCACGTTGGCGAGAGTGACGTCGTTGGACCACACGTCGTACTGCCACTTCCTGAGGCCCAGCACTCCGCACAGCACCCTGCCCGTGTGCAGGCCCACACGCATGTTCAGGTTGACTTCCGTGGCCTCTGCCACTGACCTGAGAGTGCAGGCGGAAACACCGTTAACATATACTGAAATGGACACACTACTCTAGTGGACGACAGTGGAATTACACCCAGAATAAACGCAGGTAAATTGAGTTATGGATTAGGTATCACGAAAAAAGGTGAGTCCGATATTTGTAGGACTCCTCAATGTGATGAGGGTTTATTGAAGACTTGAAAATTGTCCTTTCTATAGGTGTAGCAAGTGGGGCACTCCAGGGGTTACCTTGCTTCCCCTGCCCAAAGTCACCTGGGATCGGCGCCAGCTAATCCGCGACGCTAATGAATATAAGCACTATAGAAAATGAATGGATGGATGGAAAGTAAAGCACACCTGCAGCATATACTCAATGCTCAAACTTGGCAAATAAAAAAGATTGAGATTGAGATTTAACATCA
Source organism: Syngnathus scovelli (assembly GCF_024217435.2). Classification (NCBI taxonomy): domain Eukaryota; kingdom Metazoa; phylum Chordata; class Actinopteri; order Syngnathiformes; family Syngnathidae; genus Syngnathus; species Syngnathus scovelli. The sequence continues at coordinate 5,503,953 of NC_090863.1, forward strand.
ACAATGCACTTTTTTCCCCTTTTCCAATTAAGACTATCAAAGAACTTTTCCAGACCTGGACAAGGATGATTTTTCTTCAAATGTGCTATAATTTGCTCTCCAATTCCAAAATAGATGAGACCAAAGAAGAAGACAGCAACTCTAATCCATGTCACAATCTTCACAGCCAGACTGAAATCAAGCCATGAACGTATCAAATTAGAAATGATCTTTTTCTCTCCTTCAATATGGAGCGTATCGAATGAGAAAGTACATACACTTGGGAGGTGAACGGATTATCTTGACAAAGAAAAAAGTAAGAAACCGGACTTTGAAAAGTGTCCTTAGGTGGGAAATCGAAGTGTGGATTCAGTTTGTCTATAAGCGCTTGTTGTGATTGGCTGGCAGCTTCTCGCCTGAAATCAGCTGGGCTATCCTCCAGCAAAACGAAGATAAAGAATAAATAAAATCATCAGCTCACTCACGTTATGGTGTCAATCATGTCCAGTCCCATCTCCACGCAGCAGTGGGCGTGGTCTGTCTTGGGCTGCGTCAGGCCAGACACACAATAGTAGCAATCCCCCAGGATCTTGATCCGACGACAGTGGTTCTCCTAGCAACACACACATGACAAATACACACTGTCAACGGGATGATGGTAGCATAGATATAGTGTACAATCATGCATGATGAATGCCAGTGAGGTCAAATAAGCTCGGGGAACATTTGGGCATACATCACAGCAATGCAGCAAGGCAGCGGGGTGGAATTATGCAAATGAGCAGTGCATCTTTGGTCCCGACGTATAAATGTATTTTACTCAAAGCGAGGACTCCGTCCCTTTACGGCTAAGCAAGAAAACAGAAGGCGGGTGAATACAAAGCGCCATTATGATGGAAGCGTGCGATGGAGGCAGGGGAAGCGGGTTACTGTTGACGCCGTCCGTCGCTCGCTCGCAACCCCTTCATTGTCTCCATGGAGCTAATGGGATCACCGGCCGTGCATGCGGACAGCAACAAAGACTCGTAATTATGCACGTTGGCGGCTGGCCGGCCGGGCCCCAAGCGCGGCCAGGCGGACGGACGTGCTATTTTTAACGCGACACTCGTGTCCCATGTTTGCAAGTTTGGCTGATTTCAGGGATGCTCACAAAGACTAAACACACAAAAGTTAGGAAAGAAGAAATATCACTTCCGGTCAAGCACTAGTTGTAACTTATAGTTTTTACGTTTCAATAAAAAAAAAAAAAAAACACTTGTTGATGAAACTGATCCTTAATTCATAAATATCACAAATATTATTACATAAATGATGATTATTATTACTACTACTAAGGAAACCTGATATGCTATATAAAAAAACAAAGACAGATTATTACAAAAAATCTTGAAAAATTTACAAGCATCTTTTGATTTGAAAAAAATAACCAGTGTTGTTTTAGTAATCCATTAATCTGTCAAAATACTTTTACAATTAATCGATGAATAGGACAAAACCAAAACATTTATTCAAATCAAATATGTTGCTCATTGTTTACCAAAATAAAAGTAGTGTTGTTTTTCCAAATCAGAGATTAAATTTTTCGAAACAATTCTGAATCAACCCTATTTTTTTCTCACTAGCATAACATGATATGATTGGCGTTGAGGACAGTGGAGTCATTTGAAAGTGGTGCTGACTCTCTGCCCAGCCTTGCTAGAAGCTCAGTGCAGTGGCAGTTATTATGTAAATTAAAATCACTATCACATAATTCCTAGGCCAAAGGATTTTTGAATCATTTATTGTTGCAAATTAACATCTCAGGATGTTCTTCATCATTAGCTCGTACACGGTCCATCAACGTTAAAGCAACTGAAGCTACACTTCAGCATCTTTCAAATAGGCTCTCTTGTGTTGTCACTGAGCCAGCCGGGTCCATTTAGACTGTCTCGGGTCAGGTGATCAGTAACAGATGGCGCGATGGCAACGAGGCTAGGCTTCGGTGAGCGGGGGGAAAGCCCCGGTGCTTAAAGTCTGCCACTCTGTACTTTTCCTTTGCTAATCTGCACTGTGGCTTTAGGAGCTGATTGAGAACCCGAGCGAGATTACCGCACAGCACGTGACGCAAGGACAGCCGCTTTAAATCGAGAGAAGAAAGACGTCAAGACGACACACCAATCGATAGAAATAATGGCCAGATCCATAATAGAGCATTTCCACAGGTGTGTCGCTTCGCACACATGCAACCTGATATTATGCATATTGTTGCAAATGAGCACACGCACTTCATTGCGCCCCAACAAAGAGAATGACACAAAAGCAAGAGGGAAACAAGCTGTAAAATAAAGCGGACACACACAAACGAGCAGATGACAGCAGCAGCGCTATGAGTCACCGAGGATATGTTGTTATTTGTTAGAAATCCTCACATCCTCCAAGTTTAGGCCCCAAAGCGCCAGAGGGCGAAACTGTGCCTTTAACCGTCGCTATCGTTTGACTTCCATGTCAATTTTCTGAATGTGATTAAAGCCAGTATGGCCTTCAGCCGGATAAATTTGTTCGCTATGCATTAACACAACTGGAAATTCCATTTGCGAAGCAACAGTGACTCTCGTGCAATCATTTCTATGAGATTGCACGTACATTTAAATTGCTATGGATGAACAATTTATAGAGGATACAAAAAGGAATAGAATGCCTTTAAAATGAAATGATATTTGGAAATGCACACAAAAATGGTATAGCTATAACAACAATTGTATCTCTTCATGACCCGGAAGCAAGGCTGACATAATATCAGACATTTCCAATAAATAGCCAAAAAAGCAGAATCATGTTGAAACCAAAAGGTAAGCAGAGCTGCAGAGCTTGCGCAGAACAGCATTAGCAAACGGCATTAGCATCTGATAACCGGTTTCCTAAGGTTGGCGTGATGGATATTGACGGCAAAGTCTCAGCTTCATGCGCCACATGCACCGATCAGCATCTTAGTGAGGAAGTGCTGCCTCCACAAGTGAAAATGCAATCTAAAAAAGCTTTTAATGTGTCGCAAGCACTTGATAGTTCACACGCTTTATCACCCCCCCCCCTTGTGCCATCTCTAGTCGCCATGGCAACCAAAGCCCATGAAACTGAGGGGAACGGTGGGACTTAACGGTGATCCTCACATCTGCTCGGGAGGCAAAGCCATCAGGGCAGTTGGCTTGTGTTTACTCGTCAGATTTAAGGTGTTGACAGAAAAGCGGCGCCGCCACGCCGGTGACGGTCTCAATTGCAGGGGCACAAATGTTTACACCTGCTTGATATCATTTTTTTGCTGCTATTTTAGTTTGTCTCGTTGTGAAACTGCACGCACTGTAGAAAAAGACCAACAACCGTGGGAAATTCCGAAGGTGAAGAGCAAAAAGGCAGTCGATGGCTACATCTAAAAATGGAAGCGTGAGACGGAGCGCCGAGAGAACCACGGGGCATAATAGACGCGCCGTTGAGGGAACTAGGCTGCTGCGTGTCAATCAAGAAGCTGCGAAACAAGAAGCGGAGGAGTCTGGAAGCTGTGATGCACGGAGGTGTTGTGACAGGAGAGAAAAAGACACACCGGAATGACGAGGCCTGAGACCAAAATGGCCATATGCAAAAAAAGTTAATTTGCAGGGAACAATCTGGATATCCCAAATAAAAATGCTAACCATTAGCAAAAATAATGTCTGTCGAAATAAATGGAAGGTTTCAATAAGATTGCCTTTTTTTTTTTTTCTGTCCGTCATGATTTGACAGCATTTGATTTTTAAATTTCCCAGCCATTTTTGCCAGTGGCGCTCTCAGCTGTTATTTTGTGTACTGGACAGCCTGCCGAAGACTCAGCCAAGGAGAGGAAGTGTTTATCGAGTGAGGCAAGCAGTTGGCGTGTCAGTTTGCACGCTTGGAAATCAACCACCATCTCTGAACACGTCATCCATCCGATGCACCGTGGCACTACTTGAGATTTATTGTCTTGGCTGAATTTTGTTAACAACCATGAGTGTTTTTTTTTTGGGAGTGCTAAGGTCCCAAAGCTTCCTAGAGGTGTTAACGTCACTAATCTTCCGTCTCAGCGGTAGTCAGCGGATTCTGGCGACGACGCTGAAGAGTTATAATTATTCTCAGCTTCCGTTCCAGTGGGCGGTGGCAATCAAACTGCCGACACTTGTCAGTGTGAGCGGGATTCCTGGAAACCCAATTTTTATGGATGAAGACCTCGTCGGAGGCTTCAACTGAAACATGTTTCACAACATGCGAGCGTAATCAGACAAGTAATTGAAATTGGGGAAGAAAGCTGTAATATTGCCAATGTTAGCAGTTTGTTTTTTAGTATTTTTTTTTATATATAAATATATTTATATAATTTAAATTTTATATGTTTTATTAATTTATATATATTATAATATTTAACATATATTTAGTATATATGTTATACATAAATAAAAAAATAAATGTATTCATTAAAAAAATGAAATAAAATGTTTTTATTTAAAGTGTGATGTCGTACAAGTAACCGGAAACTCTATCGCAAAAGTCCAGAGCGAAGATTCAAACCTGGAATCTTAGAAGAGTGAGGCCCACTTGCTAAATACTTGTGCCCGCAATTTTTCTCTTCATCCCAAAGCGATATTGTCGCTCGAAATTAGAGACGATGAACATCCGAGAGACTGGTGTGCATTGTGAAGTGCTCCTTAGGAGAACTCTATGTTCGTGGCGTGGAGCCCAAGCAGCTTGACTGGTCCAGAGAGTGGACAGGTGGTGTGGGGATGGTGCTGGAATGTTATTACGAGATGACGCCCAGTGGCCATGTACTATCACCCGCTCGTTGCAAGAAGAAAAAAAAAAAAATTCAATGAGAGGAGAAGAGCGCCCGCTGACTACCACCATGATGAGTCACCGCTACTCGCCACTTCCTGTCCGAGTGGATCAGCATGAGGGAAGGCTTCGGGTCGAGGTCTGGCTCTGACATCGGATGACAAGCTCCAACCCGTCTATTCAACTGACTTTAAATGTAAACAAGTCTAGAAACATGAACCCGGATAAAGCTGGCTGACCCAAAATTGAAATCAAATGTGTAAACCACTTTTGTTTGCCTTGGGCTGTTTCTTACGAATAGAACGAAAGTTTTTTAGCTCTTTTGCGTACCACTAGAGGGAGCTCTCTGAGAATCATTGATTTAGGAAAGTGGTAGTGGTTAACACATGTGCCTCACAGTTGTGAGTCCTGTGATTAGAATCAGGGCTCCGGATTTCCTGCGGGGTGTTGGCAAGTGGCGTAAATGTAAATTTCCAGTGAACTATTTACAAAGGGGCGGAGCTGCGATTGCAACTTCCTCCTCCGGTCGTTTTGCACAGCCATGCAGTGTAGAGGAAAAATTCAGCCCAGGGCGAGTCTGGACTAGATTAGAGTCTTCCTCAAATGAAGCACTCGGTAATCACATTACACATCATAAGGTCTTCCAGTATGCACTGTGACACTGCGTTGAGTTGACAGCCAAGACCATTCAAGTCATGCTACACACACACACACACACACACACACACACACACACACACACACACACACACACACACACACACACACACACACACACACACACACACACACACACACACACACACACACACACACACACACACACACACACACACACACACACACGCACACAAGGGAAGCCTTTTCCTATCAGGGGTCACAACAGATGCATAGAGGAAAAGTGATGATAACCATAGAACAGTAACTGAATTTAGAGCAAAGCAATTGCTCAAATATGCAAAATGCACAATTTTAGCAATAGCGGCGAAGCAAAACAGACTCACCGTAGCGAGCTCGTCAAACTTTCCAAAAAGCTCGTTCAGGAGTTTAACCAGTTCCTGAGCGGTGCACTGGGAGGCCAAGCTGGTGAAGCCGACGATGTCTGCAAACAGGATGCTGAGGTGGGCAAAAAAAAAAAAAAAGAAAAGAGAAATGGCTTGTTATTGTCATGATAATGGAGCTGGATCAGATTAGCAGCGAGGGAGCTCTTTAAATGACATTTAGGAGGTCAGTTTGAACAGCAACGTTGGATTTTTCGACAGCGGACCAATCAAAGATAGCAATTAGTGGCCAGCAGCAGGCAAAGAAAGATTAAAAAGGGAGGGAGCGAGCGAGAGAGAGAGAGAGAGAGAGTCTGCCCCATTTTGACTGGCGGCGGAGTCAAAGCACAGCGACTGAAAATAGAAGGCAGAGCATTCTCACGGGGATCAAGGTGAAGACGTTTTGGAGGAGTCATTCAGGGATATTATGCCGTCGGGACCTTGTTGGCGCCGTTTCCACAACACAGGCCGCTTTTACGCAGCTATGGAATTTTGTAGTCATTCTGATTTTGCACTTCAACTCGGTTCGCCGATCAGCAGTTTTGCGGCGTCCTTGAATCAGAAAATGTCATGAAAAATGTCACAGGATATATTTTTTGTTATCTGTTATTATATTATAATTTATTTATTATTTTTTCTTTTATTTTCTATCCCTATCCTAACTTGACTTCAACCCTTCAGAGACGAGGCGACGTCTTTGCGACGCCGAGCCGCCGGATTCATTTGTGCCAACACTTGAATTGGTCGCCATCTGTGACGGCCAAATATTTAGAACGCTGAATGTTGCATTAGTGCAAATCTGCAAACAGTGGGCCTAATGCGACACTCAACTTGCATTGTGGGCACATACAGCGGCCAATAATAGAGCAAAGAACTGGAGAAAGCCCAAATTGATTTTGAATAGGCAGCCTACACAACACATGTCCCGTTATCTAATTCCACAAGATAACACAATAGATCCTGTTGCGGGGCCCACTTAACGCTCCCAGCCAATTCTCTCTTTTTTTTTTCCCCTTCTCATTTAGTTCTTTCTGAAGTGAATATTTCCTTCGAGTTCTTTCCAGCAGCGAGAAACCATTTAATCAGTACTTAGACAGACAAATGTGAGCATTTTCCCTCCCTTGCAATCCAAGTCAACAAAGGCCCAATCATCAGATGTCAAAGATTATCCCGAGCAATTATCTTGGGGTGTGTTTTTTTTTTTTTTTTTTTTGGGTGTGATTTTTCTGCCAATCTGCTTGGGAAACACTTGGGCCGACTGTCTTACATCAAGTTAAGGGAAATAATTTTAGCATACTGTACTGATAATCAAGGGCCCGATTATCAGGTGTCTCGAAAAGATTATCCTGAGCGATTACTGGGTAAGAAAGTTTGTCGAAGACACTCTGATGAAACTTTCCTAGTTTATTGTTGTTAGTTTTTTTTTTATATTCTCGCACATTTCGCCCCTGCATAATTTTAAAGATATTTAAAACCCGTGTGGAGCACGGAGGTGTAAAAACTGCATTTAGCACTCGTGTGAACTTGTGATCTGCCAGGCTGGTTGTGGGAACCAACATTTGGGTGAAGAAATCATTTGCTTTGAGCCATTTTTTAGGCTACAACTGAAATGATTTAAGAGACATATCATGGAAAATACATCGCTTTAAAAAAAACATTGAGTTATTTTCATAAGTAGGAACCAGAATTTTATGCTCTCTATTTTTTATATTATGTTGACAATCTACTGTATGTATGGGAGTGGATTGAATAGCTGAGAAAATTAATTTATATGAAATAAATAGTCGGTCTTGAAAGGTGAACACTTCTAAAGGGATAAAAATAAGATTTCATTTAGACTTTTAATTGCTTAATTTATTCAAATGAGGTACATGCTAGCAAAGATGACAAAAACTGTTTTATATGGCCTGTATTTTATTTTTTTAGAATAATATGAAAGGACTATTAAACCACTGACCCCAATAATGCTCATACTATAAAATAGAGTCATAAATGTTTGTTCAGCATTCTACTCTACTGAAAAATATTCCCAAGTGACATTTTGTATTTGCATATTTGATGATCTCACTCTGTGGTGCTGGGAATGACTTCAAAATAGTAATTTTACATATTTAGAAAACAGCCATGATTTGTTTTCTTAAATCTTCTGTTAGTGTTTAGCTTCAAAATGGACATGGTTTGGAAAAGCAATGCAAATGGGAGGTTCCTCAAATAGCGAAATAAATAAATAAATAAATAAATAAATAAATAAATAAATAAATAAATAAATAAATAAATAAATAAATAAATAAATAAACAAACAAACAAACAAACATAATGGTCTTTATATTCCAAATCTTGTTGGAAGGCAGCCGTTTTCTTTGCGGGCGTTTAATCACATTTTTCTTTTTCTTTTTTTTTTAGCAGCTGATCACAACAATATCCGCCTGCTCGGACTCTAATCAGATCCAAACAGTGTCCACCTCCACCTTGGCCGAGCATAATAAAGAAACGCTCAGAGAAAAACTGAGCTGGTAATTAAAGTCCACCTGAATGACATAAATCCTGTCCTGCGTCCAATGGCTGTGTGTGCGCGCGTGTGTGTGTGTGTTTCGAGGCACAATAACAAAAACAATCAGAGGGAAGGCTTTTGAAATGGGATCCATATTTAGACAGTCACACACGGCGTTACGCAACGAGAACCTCGTCGTCTCCATTGAAATGCTTCCCTTGTCGTGTCGCAATACCGAGGCGAGGCAAACTTTCTCGCCGCTCTGACAGCAGCGAGAGCACTCAAGAAAGGAACTCAGATTGCTCTACCCTCATGAAAAAATGATCTGGGGGCAAAAGTTAAAGGTACTCGACACGCCATGAGGTACATGCCTGCATTACAGTTTAATGGAGCGAGCTTGAATTGGATTTATATTTTTGTCTCCTTTTTATGTTTCATTTATTTGGTTAGTTTTTTCATTGCCGTGCAAAGTGGGTCATCTACAGTAAGAGGTTTCTCACTTCCTAAGACAATAATCATTAGGAGCCTCCCTTCCAATGAAACATCATTTGCTCAATTGACTACCGCAGAAATGGGCGCAAGCGTCATTTCGGTTTCTCTTTTCGCAAAATCTCACAAGCCCTTTTTTTTCCCTCCGGGGTGCTGCCGAGCCTCCATGACCCTGAAGTTGCTCACTGGTGGCCTATTATCCGATTCCTAGCAAGTCCCTAATTGGATCTTTTATGTCAGCGGACGTGGGTTGGCTTGTGTTTAATGATCCAAAACGACAAATCTTTAAATGCACTGAGACACTTTTAATGCTGCCAGGCAGAAATGTCCCATGGCGAGTGTTCAACGCGTCTACTGCAGTGGATTTCCTCGGAGGACCTAGACAGGTCTGATGAGCCGAGCGGGTTCTTTACCTGACGTTGTCGTGGCGCTGAATGTAGATCTTGTGAAAGATCCTTTCTGGCGGCTTCAGGAAGTCCTCCTTCATCTCCATGGCGACGTTCCTGGGCAACAAACTCATGAGGAGGCGCTCCTGGATGCAAGACAAACAAAAAAAAAGTCAGGATTACAGTATGAGAGTTAATAGAAATGCAAACTGTTATTTATATATTTCAGTGTATTTATTTTTAAGCACACGCTGGTTTCAAAACAAAAATGGTAAGTATACAACTTGGAACGGATTAATTGCATTTTTATTCATTTCAATGGGAAACATTGCTTTGACTGAGCAACATTGCAAGTTACAAAAGGGCTCAGGAAACCAATTAAGTTCCGCTGCATCCATTTCTTCATATACTGTTTATTGCAGTTGTGTATTTTCTTTTCTATTACGCTCGACTGTATTGCTTTTTTTTTGTGGCCCGTACCTGTTTTTCGTTTTCGTCCTCCATGCGAAGTCGCTCTTCGATGCAGTTGCGCGCCTGCAGGAAGGCCTTCCTCTGCGCTCGCTCCGTCAAGATGCGAACAAACAGGCCCGACAGGTTGACGCTGGTGAACAGCACCGTGTTGGCCACCAACTAACAAAACAAAACCAAATAAATTCAATTTTACTTTGTTTGCTCAGAAGCTGACGGGATGCGACGAGAGTTCGGAAATGACAGCAAATTGATTTTTTTTTTTTTGCTTTGTCTTTGAAATGTGACTACCATCAATTTGACGTATGGAAAAGGAGCATGCGTGATGAATGTGTGAAGTCTATTTTTATAGAAACGCATGAACTGCTTCAACCATCATCGCTGATACCCGAGTTTTCATGAAGTAAAAGGAATTTATCCCAAAGCATATTTCCAGGTCATTTGACAATAATCTTCCCTATAACGAGAAATTTATTCACAACGCAGTGATTTGTCTCATAATAAATACGGACGTATTTCTCCACAAAGTATGCGGACTCGCTTTTGCGGCAAGCCCTGAAAGTTCAACAACTGAAGCTGGTGCATCTACATCACAGCCGTCCACAAGGACGAAATCTGTGACATTTTTATGAGCACATTCTGCGGAGGAATTATGAGCGAGGGAAAAAAAATAAATCGGTGGTGTTTTATTCGTAAAGCGCATCGGTTTTAATAGGTGCCATTACAAAGCAACCACAATTGAAGGTTGATTTTTCATGTGCAATGGAGGTGAAACATGTTGCACTTCTTGCATGTTGCCAGCAGGGGTGCTGTTGATTCACTCCTTGAGTCATTTACAGTCTAAAGAAAGACAACATGAACAAATGACTAAATCCATCCGCCTATACCGACATATGAGCTGATGAAAATCTTGTTTTGTTTGTTTTTTTTACCGTGTGGTAGTAGTGAGAAGAAGAAGCTGTTTTATTTTGATTGCGTGAATGAGTTTAAGACAATCCAACATTAATAGAGATCATGCATTTTGAGGAACACCCACTGTAACCATTTTTCTGACAGCGAAGGACACCGAGCAGAGGACTTGCATGCAACTTCAGTACTAAGGACAGCTCCCTGCAGCTCATTTAGCAGAGAGCACAAAATACACTTTGGGTGCAGTCTCTTCCTTTCTGCAAAAATACAGCTAAACGACAAGCCAAGGGGGAGGAAGGGCTTTGACATAAAGAGTGAACTTCAGCAGACCCTCGCTGCTGGTGAGGAATACAAATAAGCGTGATGGGGCGGGAGAAACTGTGTGACTGTTACCCCAGGGGATCTGAATCGCCCTCGGAGGAGGCTGGAAATGGGGGAGTGGGGCGACATCCTGCAAGGCAGCAGCAACAGAAGTAGGGCAAGTCTAAACACCACACGGCATTTTGTTTTCTACAAAACAAAAATGTCTTGGCTTTTTGGTGGCTTAGCCTTTTGACTCAAATTTGGAGTGAGCAAAGCAGTCACATCAGATAAAGCTGCCTGGGCCAACCGGATGCTATGCGCATTTCACTTCAAATTGAGATTTGATCAGTTCATCACGCGCCCAGCCGATGACAGCGTATTTGCTGAGAAGATTGTTTCTCCACCTCTGCGTCGGTACGACTGACGAGACGCCTCGGCTGCCGTGTGAAGGACAGTGTTGGCTGCAGATAGATAGCGAGGGGAAGCTAATCCATTAAGCTTGGAGATGAGCCCCGTGGCATGACCCCCGAATACACGGATCACACCTGCACCAACCCCACTCGCTCGGAAATTGCAATTGCCACTTTATGAGTATTTTGTAATAACAAGGAGAGGGGGTTGCCTACAGTGGCCGTGATCCACAAGGGGATAAACCCTCCATGTCACAAACGCCTGACGGGGCTTTCGCCTCCAGTCAGCCCGAGCTGTGGCACGCACCTCATTCCCTTGCCACTTGCAAGTGATGATTAATATAAAAAGCCCTCAACTCACATCAAATATGTGCACGTGTATATACAAACACACGTGTACGTGAATGCATCTGCGTGAGATTACAGGCGGATGTGAGATTCACACTGTGATCACATGCGCGTGAGTGTTCATGTTTGCGGGTGCGCATGTTTTGAGAGTACATGCGTGTTTGTGCGAACATTCATGGATGGATACACGTGTACGTGTGTTTGTGCGCGTGCGTGTCGCTACTCACCGTCCTCCAGAGTTTCTGCGTCCTGACGGAGGTTGCGGTCACAATGAGGTGCGACACGGACACCATGAGCCCGAAGAGCACGGCCAGCAGGGTCCGGACGGGAAGCAGCGCGTAGGCGACGAAAGTGACCAGGACAAGCTGCCACACGCCCTGGTCGGGCGACGTGTGTGTCTCGGAGCCCGCGGCGCCCAGCGAGAAGGGACAGCAGAGGAAGGCGAAGGTGAAGCCGAAGAGCAGGCTGAGGTTGACGATCTGCTGCAACTGGGTCACCTGCAGGTACTTGACGTTGGTGACGATGAAGAGCGACGTGAAGACGACGCAGTGCACCGGGTGCGAGCCCTTGGTGATGGTGAGGTGGCCGGGGCCGCCCAGGAGCTCCCCGCCGGCCAGCGCCGACGACATGACGATGAGCACAGCGAGCGCCTTGAGCGTGGACGTCTGCTCCAGCTTCAGGTTGTAGTTTTGGAACAGAGACTCCAGCTCCTTGCAGTCGAACTCGTCCTCGCAGGCGATGCTGCTCACCGGGAAGCCCGGCGGACACGGACTCCTCTTCCGCCGGCTTCGGACTTTCTCAAACGGCGCTTCCTCCATGTCGGGGCCATTCATAAACTGAAGATGTAGTCAGCTTGATTTTTTTTGGGGGGAGGGGGGGGTGGCAGAGCGCACTTTACCCACAACAAGGCACTAGGAGCAGCGTCATCTCTTTACACCGAGACAAATGTACAAACCACAGAAAAAAAGAAGACGGAGCGACGTCCCCTCGCAACTTAGCGGCTCTTGGCGGAGCTCAGGCTCAGCTGGGATCACGCGTGCGCAGTGCGAGGCCGACGATAAGTCTCAAGATGATAATAATGGGACTGTCCACGCAGCGTCCCTAGCTTTCTCTCACTCCCTTGTCTGCCACCTACACGCCTTTTTCCACGATTAGAACGGTCGCATCTGCTCAACATGATCGTTTCCTGCTCACATCCATCATGCATGAACATAAGTGGGTAAAGAAAAGTCGTGGGACCAAAGAGTCACCAAGCAAACATAATCCGGGGACCTTTAGTTTGGCTCGTAATACTGATTCTTGATCAATTAAGATTGAATTTATTATTAATCAATTTTTTTTTAATTCGACTGTCAATTTACATCACATTCGAAGGGATCAAGCTTTATACTGAACATCACGGGCTGAGTATATTTACTGTAAAAGTGTCATCTGTAGTAAATGACTTTTGGCTCAAAGGCTAAAAAAAATCACAACAAATAAAAATCAATGAAACCCATGAGTGATTATAATGGGAATAATAGGCAAAAACTACTCTGGAACAAATCCCCCATGATAAACTGGCATTTGCGAACCTTAGAGGAGTTGGAATAAAAAGTCCCAAACATGAACAAAGTGGTGATATATATAAAAAGTATAAATATGTTCTCAAGTGTCAGGTTAAGAGCAGCACGTTTGAGGGCTACATGCATCCGTGTACGGAACGAGATCATTTCTGGCTTGGCAGCACCAGAATCATGGGCTCTTGTTTCATTCATTACCACAAGATTAGTCACCAGGCAGGCACAGACTGAGGGAGCAACAAAGTTGACAGATGGATGCTCCGTGCACAAGTCCAGCCCGGTTCCAAGGACACTTGTGCCTTCTGTTGCCCCCCCACCCCTCTATTTCGTTCTCCTCCACTCACACGGGTCCAACTCTGCAGTACCGATGGGAACACAGAAAAGAGAAACAGACAGGAGTGAAAAAGCAGTTCCAGAAAAAAAAAAAAAACATCTAAAAATAGTCTGCAATGTCAAAGTGAAAATTAGTCACACCTTACAGATGGTTTTCTCCAAGCAGAACCTTTAGTTGGAATAAAAACATTTTGGTCAGCCATAATATGTCTGTTTAAAGTGAGGCTCAAATGAACTCAACTGTAAACACTTTTTTTTAAATTCAAATGAACAAACAATTTGTTTTGCTAATGTGTGCCTTAAAAAATTCTGTTATATACTCCACTTTAAAGAAGGACATTATGAATGTGACCCTTGAGTGCTTTTTAGTCACTTGGACATGGGCAGCTTGACCAAATAAATCGGGAATAGTAGCTGGAAAAACATCAAGTGGCAGAGCACTACTTTTGTATAAAAAGACAGATCTATTTTGCTTCAGGGCCAACATGGTGAGCACACACTTGACGCTAGCATTTGACAAGGCTTTTAGCGCTATGCTAATGGTGCGGTTTTGACAGGGACACTGTTGTCAGCCGCCACCAAGGTGATATGGAAATGCAACAAAAACGCTTTGTTATTTTTAGCCGCTTGACCGCTGCGTGATTAATCTTGCATTGATTTTTATGTCATCATCACCTCATTGGCTTTTCAATATTCCCACTGTGCGGGAGGAGTGCCACCCCCCCATTCAGAACAAATCTCACTAATGACCTTTTTTTTTTCCGTTTCATAAGACATCCCACGTTGTCTTTAATGCAAACGCCACAGTGCGTTGGACAGATGACATTCACGTTTGTGCATGTGTGTGCTTGATTTACAGGTGGATCCCGATGTGCCAATATGAAGATGAGCAAGTTTGGGGGGGTGGAGCCCGTGAATGACATCAAAATGTGTTATTCGGTGCACTTTGACTGGCTTCGGATTTAAGGGCACGTTCACACACTTCCTCACCCCCCCCTCCCTGAGTGCAAAAGACGAGAGGGGGATGCCGTGGGAGTTTGAAGCCTCCAAGGGCCAAACCAAGGGCAAGAAGGAGACACTAGCCTTCTCTCGCATCTCCTCCTGCCGGTCTCCCATTTCGAAAGCATTGCCTTGTTATTTTCCTCAGTCACGAAATGTGTGTGTAGGCCTTAATTCAAACAGACATGATTGGACTCTGGAAGCAGCTGATCCTAATCAATACGGTCCAGGAGAGACCAGTATGGGTGTGCGAGCGTGTGTGTGTGTGTGTGTCAACGCCCAAGCGTCCCATGCCCTGAAAATTGCAGACACTTTGACTCGACACCAGCAAATGAAACAGCCGCCAGAAAAAGACCCCTGAGAGGAAACGTCGGCACACTGCGAATGAGCTGGAGTCATTCTTAATTAAAATGTGCTAGGAAGGAAGTCGCCACTTAACTCGCCGCTACTTCTTGAGAAGGTGCAGTGAGCCCGTGCGGGTTTACACACATGTACCTGCTCGTAATATGCTGACAAAAGTACAGTAGGGGGGGGGACGGCTACATTTAAATGCAACCACATGAAATGCACAAATGAATGAATGAAATCCTTGCTCACCATTGGTCAAGCAGCATGGAGCCCAACGTCCATCTTCACCCTTTTCAACAGACTCATTTCAGCAAGTCAGGAACTCGAGGGTATAAAGTGTGCTTGATCCTTGGAGGAATATTGTCACAAACATGGATGGGTATTATTTAAATTGTGAAAATAAGCATAGGTCACCTTTAAGCATGAAACCGAACGACTCCATTTGTCATATCTGTAAACAAAAATACAATTACAGAAGAAGAGAAAAAGTCAGGGAAGGAAAAAGATCCACATCTTACCCTTCTGCTCCCGGCCGGCATGGTTCTGTGCGACCTCAACCTGCATTACCTGCCAAAGCTGCGATTCAGACGTAATTCATCTTTTGATAGACTACTTGACAGCTCACGGGCGGCAAGGCAAGGTCACGCCGGCCGATTGTACGGCGCTGGCCAAACAAGATGGAATGCCGTCCCACGCTCGCATATAAGTCCTGTAGGAAATATGCTTGCACGTGGATGACATCATCATTCAGGTAGAAAATACGGAATTCCAACCAACATAAACAAGCTCCGATAAACAGGCCGCTGAAGGGCTTGTGATTGTGTTCCATACGGGAGACAAATACTTCTCTGGCCAGTGATCGATAATGGAAGAAAGTGGCCGCTAGCCTGGATCCTAATTAGTGGCGAGCGAGAACAGATTAGCCTGCACCTGGGCCCCCCTCCCCCCCCCATCTTAGCCACGCTCAAACAACAACTCCCTCCCTATCAGCATGGCGTGGGAGGCGATGGGGCGGGCCACGGATACACACCACTGTTTGGACATGAAAAACATCAAACACAACCTCACAGAATAACACAGCTAATCGTTTGTGTCACAAAACAAAGATTTCAATTGCAAAGGTCTTAAAATAATAAGAGAATGGATGGGGTGGATTAACTATTAAGGATTTGTCATGGCAGCTGAGTTGTGTAAGCACACTTGCACTAACACACACATGCACAGTTCAGGGAAAGGTTAGCAAGATGACACTGCGAGTAGATTGCACTTTGTGGGAGTGTGCGTAGGATTCCACACCCGTCTCCCTTTCAGTGTTGTTGTTATGATGTGCTATAAATAGAAAAATACCTGCAATGGGTTTACAGCTTGCACATGGTGTGGTGTTTTTTTTTTTTTTTTTTTTTTAATGGCCTTCATTAAGAAGCACCACACGTTACTGAACTCTACAATTTGGGGGAGGGGTTGTGTTATATTGTCGTTTGGAAAGGTGCTAAAAAGCTCATTGGGGACCAAAAATATCCCATCGGTTGAGTTGTAATTCACAAAGTTGCCCGCTAAGTGGTGCAACTATCACTTTAAATGGGGCTTCATTTCATTTAATGGAAAACATAAAAAGTGGGATTTATTGCAGTAATCTCATTAAAACGCTTATCGTTATTTTTAATACTATATTTATTCTATTAATTTTTTTGTGCATCTCAAATTTTAGTAGTACACTGGCACATATTTTTTTACAAGGCCCAAATTTTTAAAAATATTTTAACAAATATAACTTAAAAAAAAAAAAAAAAAAAAAAAAAATATATATATATATATATATATATATATATATATATATATATATATATATATATATATATATATATATATAAAATATTTAGAAAATAAAAATATTTTTAAATATTCAATCGTCTCTTGCCGTTTATAAAAAAGTACATAATAAACAGAAAGTTGGAGCCCTGCAACATTTGAAGTAGAAACGACAAATCCTGATCATGTGTGCAGCACTGTACAAAACAGTTGCCAGTAGCATGAAAATCAGTCACACGCAGAAAAAACAGATCAATAGTCATCTACGCACACGCTCACACTATGTTGCGCCGCATGCGTGCAGCCATCCATCCGTGCAGTTTACAGCCAGACACTTCTCGTTAGTGGCCTAATGCCAAGTCATGCCAAACAGCAGTGGCGCTGCCACGGGGCATTTTCGGGACTGGCCGAGGCGTCATAATAGTCACGATCGGATCTGAATTAAATAAATGTGCACTGAATGTGGAATTAAATGACGAGTAAATCGGTCACCATGCATAATGTCTCTATCAGTAACTCGAGATAGATGTTAAAAATGGTTATGCACCTTAGTTTGGGGAGATTCATAAATAGAATAAACAATGCAAGACCAGCAAATGCATATGAAATCTTTTAATAAGAATTGCACCGGCTGCCTACGCATGAACAGACTTTCAGTACTATACATGTTTAGAAAGTGTGCATTGTAATTTTAGTGAAACATAAACTGACAATTTGGATATTGTCTACCCTGTTAGTACGAATAAAGCACGGAAAATAATTGATGAGAATAAACGTGTGTAACGTGAGCTGATATTGCTCTGTAAAGTTTAAAGCAAACATTTGGTCAAGGCAAGAAATGTCCTCTTGTTGCATTCTACCCAGCACCTCATATGGGATGACAATTTATCTACAATGGAAGCGGCAAAGATCAGTAACCCCAAAAGTAAAGCAGCAGAAGGTACGTAAATAACACCACGGTGTGATAACAATTCTCGGCCAACACCTTCTTGATCCCTCGACATTTTGTGTCTGTGATTTTAATTCATGAATGTTAAATAATTTAGGAAGGTTACATAAAATATCACCTCAACAGAAAGCTTGATGAAAGTGAAACATTATTTCCAGTAGGGTCAAATTAGCAGTTCCACCATACAGGATAATGTAGACAAAGCGTGAATGACTGCATGTGTAACAACTCCTTCTCCCCAATCATCAATCAATCTGCATATAGTTGGGCTATATCTCATTTCCCCATATTGAGCGATATATTCAAGTATTGACAGATGTGCAGCGCTCGCTACGTCGTATGCATCCAAGTGCTTCGAAGGCAAACACTTGGAATAGAACAAGAGTAAAAAATAAGCCTCTTTTGCCCCAGCGCCTCTTTAGACCCCCTCGGACTCGTGTGGCGCCAAAGCTGCTGGCAGTGTCGTTCCACACGGACCCTGGAAGTGGTACCTGCGCCAAACCAAAACAATCTGAGCTATGATACAAGCGCCAATGGTGGCGAGGATGTTGTCACACCAACATCTCCCGCATCATTTGATCCTCTTGTACGATCCACTTACGTGAAGTACTCGGACTTTGGTGTTGCTCGTAGGTTAAATTCCGCCACGGGGACGCCCCTGGACGCCACCTGGGGGCCGAACATGGCC
Source organism: Syngnathus scovelli (assembly GCF_024217435.2). Classification (NCBI taxonomy): domain Eukaryota; kingdom Metazoa; phylum Chordata; class Actinopteri; order Syngnathiformes; family Syngnathidae; genus Syngnathus; species Syngnathus scovelli. The sequence continues at coordinate 5,522,276 of NC_090863.1, forward strand.
GCCGGGTAAACGATTGACGATGTACCCACCTAGCGGGGGGAATGACAGCCCCACATTAGAATATGTGAAATCTACCACAAAAGTGTTTCACATGCACACTACTTACCACCAGACAAAGATCACAGATTTCCAGTTCTTTTTCCACCTTGGTCAGGAGGTGAGAGTCCAACGTCTCTCCGAAAAACACGACGTTGGGCCTCAGCAGACCGTTGCAATCGCTTTCGGAACACCTTGTTAAAAGCACAGTCAAGCTTTTAGGTGATTCAATTCAAAGTCGTTGGAGCCATCAGTCGGTTTCTTCTGTGCTGGCCTACGTGGAATAACTGTGGGTTTTCTTTTTTGGGGCTTTTTAAATAGTCACCAAAATGACTTCAACTTATGTTTTGGGGTGTTTTTTGTGTTCTGTCAATGTGAACGTGAAGCCATATGTATCACTTGACATAGAGCATGAAAACAGGCATTTGGACCTGCAGGGCAAATCCAGCCTTAGAACATCACTGCCCTCTAGTGGTTACCTTGCTAAGTAGGAAGTTGAGAGCCCACTACACTTCATGAAATGGGAGGCTAAAGTTGAAAATGGGGAAAAAATTATATTGTGCCATTGGGACAAACCTAAAAAATTCTGATAATCCAGTAAAACGTCCTTATTTCTCAATGTTGAAAAATTCCACAGTGATGGCAGCCACTTGTCACACTCCATTTGACTTACCTTGGCAGTTTATCCACTGGAATGTTAGCATCAGGCACATTTGGGTCAGGTGAACTGCATGAGAAGAAAAATGGTGAAGATGGAAGAGCAAAGTGTGCGTTGTGCTTTTAGAATTAAAAACATATTTGTGTGTACCCCTTGTTCTTGAGGGCCGCACATATCGGGCTGCGCTTGTTGACGTCCACATCGCCGCAACTCACGCAGCGCGTCTCTGTCAGGCTGCCTGCACTTAGACACGACGGGTTCATCACACACAATTTATCAACTAATAGTTACTGATAGCAATGACTCAAATTCATTTTTTCAGTCCACCCACCGTGAATCCTAAGCACGTGTTTGGAGCCTGCCTGCTGGTGCAGGTCGTCGATGCACTGCGTGATGACCACCACTTGACGGCCCTCCTTTTTCAGCCGGGCCTCGCACTCCGCTATGGCCAGGTGCGCAGCGTTGGGCTTCTTGCTCAACGCCACCTCTCGCCTGTGATGGTAGAACTCCCAGACACGTGATGGGTAGCGAGAGAAGGCCTCCGGTGAAGCCAGGTCCTGTCAAATCCAACAGATAGATTGGCAGTGGTTTCAATTGACTTCAATGGAAATGAAAGGGAAGCGTAACATCAATCACGTGAAATATGCGACAAATAACCTAACTTTACTGGCTGTGCTGAAAAAAATTTGATGAAAAATTGCTGAGATATATCTGTCTTAAATAAATAAAAGCACACAACACACTTGGGACTGCCATTTCCTCCATTTCTCATGTTCACCCCGGAATGTTGGGACCCCGCTCTCAGCGCTTACACCGGCCCCGGTGATGATGGCTATGTGCTGGGCTTTAGAAAAGACCTTTCGGAATTCAGACATGTCTGGAAAACAAGCAAAGAATTCCAAAATTGAATATTGGATGCATAAGAAAAATGACAGCTGTAGGACGGAATTTTACTACTACTCTTAACCAGTCACTGGAACGACACTATGCTAAAATGAACTGAATCAGACATGCACACATAAATAAATAAACTTCACAACATTCTATGACTTTTATAGTGTGTTGCTTTTATGAATAATGAAATATCACAACAAAAACTCTCTCTCCCACTGTACTATATCAAAGTGGCTTCCTGCTACCTGAGCTGGAGCTCGTCTTTTCCGCCAAAGGTCCGCTGGTCGCATGACTGCAATACAAGCGGAGGCCGAGTGACACAATAGCTCGACGCGGAAGCAGCATTGTCACTGAAATAGAGGTCAGAAAGAAAATAGTACATTATACTTTATACAGATTCAAGAGTCAAATAAGGGCAAAGGACAATAATAATAATGTCCTTAGCATTCACCCAAAAAGTATAGTTGTTGCAGGAAAAGTATAGTTGTTGCAGGTTTGCATGAATATGAACTGTGGCAAGTAAGTAAGTAAGTAAGTAAGTAAGTAAGTAAGTAAGTAAGTAAGTAAGTAAGTAAGTAAGTAAGTAAGTAAGTAAGTAAATAGCATATGAATAGGACCATTAACTCAATCTGATGGGTTAATATTTTGGACTGCAATGTGATTTACTCAAACAAATCGCATCTGTTCAGTTTTCACGATAACTGCCGTTTTGCTTTATGGGTGCAGAAAAGCAAACACTCCCTAAATTGTGTCCGAACAGGTTTTACAAGATAAACAACTTGGCTTGTTATATCAACTCTGAAATCTAAAATTCGGCAAATGCAAGAATGGCTTCCAGATACACGTACTGTAGTTTTTACTCGTATTAATGTTGGCGTTGCAATGACTTTCAAAGGAAAAACAAACATCGAGTGAGAATAAATGAGATTATTGTACCGTAGTTTGTTTACCTGCCGTTGAAATCTCGCGATGTGTTGATGTACGACGGTCATGCAAATCCTCGCTGTATAAAAAGGAACTGATAAAAACGAGTTCCTTGGAGAAAATGTTGATCGCCTATCGATACAATTAGAGCTTCCGATTATGTTAAAGACGATCCCTCCTGTATTTCAAGAATGTAGTTTAGAATTTAGAAACTTCCCGAGAAGTTACCTTACTTACTACTTTTGTGTCCGTGCAAACAGGAACTTTTTAAAACGTGTTGTTTAAAGGAACTGTTTAACCATAATGGAAAGTTAAAAGATTCTTCGTTGGTTATATGTTCACTTACTTCTATTTTGTAGCTCTTTGGTGTCAACAAACTCGAAAAGCGACCTAAAGGGGTGGCTTGTTTACTTTTCTTGCCTGCCACAAATAACTAACGTAAATCTTAACCTGAGTGTCGTAAAACCCACTTTAGAAACGAGTGGTGGTCGTGGACACGATTTAGACTTTTCATTGCTCATAAGTTCGCGACGCAGTTACCTTGATTTTGTAGTTCTTTGGCAAACGACCGTGCTTGATCGAGTTCAACTCTGCTGGCCACAATTAATAGTCGTAAATCTCATCCAAGTGTCGTGCCGCTTTTAAAAGTCGTAAGGGAGGAGCGAGTGACCTCTGCTGGGATTTTTGTTTTGTTTTTCAAATAAAAAAACACTGTATTCAAGTTTCCCAATGAACAACAAAAAAAAAAAATTGTAAATTTTTGTACAGCTTTTCTGTTGCTTTTTTCATTCCACAGATTTTATATGTTTCAGATGTTTGCATATGTTTCATCATATGTGTTCTTATTATAACTAAACAGTGATGGTGCTGCTTCTTGATGGAAGATTATATAAATATAGTGGATTATTCTATCTATCTATCTATCTATCTATCTATCTATCTATCTATCTATCTATCTATCTATCTATCTATCTATCTATCTATCTATCTATCTATCTATCTATCTATCTATCTATCTATCTATCTATCTATCTATCTATCTATCTATCTATCTATCTATCTATCTATCCATCCATCCATCCATCCATCCATCCATCCATCCATCCACCCATCCATCTCTCTCTCTCTCTCTCTCTCTCTCTCTCTCTCTCTCTCTCTCTCTCTCTCTCTCTCTCTCTCTCTCTCTCTCTCTCTCTCTCTCTCTCTCTCCAGCTCGCTCTCCTCCAACTCTCTCCTCCTCCTCCTCCTCTTCATCATCGACATCTTCATCCCAGCGTGGCCGCCACTGTGTTGAAGCTGTGAAGCTCGCCCCAGTCGGCGAGCAATTATCGGCGGGCCCTGGCTCGGGTTGATGGCGACCACACCGGACAGCACTGACCGCCGACTGATCCGCAGATTGCGCTCCAGGAGAGACACCCCCTATTTGGTCGAAGCCCGCTTCTCCTTCAACCTGCGGACAGGTAGGACCATCCTTTTTTACGTTATGTCGTCATGCTGACGATCAAACCCAAACCACATACGCTGATGTATTACTGCTACATTTGGGCTGCGTCCATTCCCCGCGGCGGATGCGACTGAGATGTTACGCAACTTTGTGGACTCATACAGCAAAATGCTGAAGTGAATAGCAGCTTTTTTAATGCTTGGTAATTACTACCAGCGCGATTACGTAAGGAGAAGAGGCGTCAACGTGTCCTGGACTAGCCCCCATGTTGTGCTGTTGGTGGTCAAACACACGCACACACACAAATGCATTGCTTTTTGATTTTGACCAGCACCCTGCAATGCACTCTTATTATTTATACGTTATGTTTTACAAGGCAGGTCGCATCCCGTTGCTATGGTGACATTTTGGGTGGTGTGTGTGTGTGTGTGGCAGTCACTAAGCTGTGTTGTTGTACATGCCACATCCATATTGTGCTGTCATGTGTCGTTAAGACCAAGATAGATAGATAGATAGATAGATAGATAGATAGATAGATAGATAGATAGATAGATAGATAGATAGATAGATAGATAGATAGAATGTGCTTATCGCCGCCTCATCTGCAGTTGAGTAAATAAACCTTTTTTCGGGTGAATCAGATGAATGAATCCTTTTTATTTAGAAAGAAAAGGCCTGCACAAACAGACACTTGAGGTCCAAAACACAGCAACCATCGTTGTGCGTGTGAGTTCTATTGAGAGCAGCTTGTTGTGGTTAACATTGTACATTTGTTATCTCTCTCGACTCTACAACAAACCCGTGGAGCATGCGGACGCTACGGGGGCGACGTGTACAACAGCACTGTTGACTCACTTCCACCTGAAGAAGTAGAGCAGAATTTAGCTTGCTTATCGCCAAGGAAACTGAAAGGCTGGTGGGCAAGGTTGTGGCTTTTGGATGAGCTTTGTGTGAGGATTTGTTAGATGGAAGAATAACACTTTCATTTTTACCTAAAAAGAGCTTGGCAAAATAAATACAAGATTCAGACATATGTGGATAACAATTTAGAATGGAAATAGAAGAGGAGGCTTTCATTAGTAGTGTCAAAACTAATATTGTATAACTACGTATATTATAAATCAAACCACAAGGTAAGCAAAGCTGCATTGAGTTTTGTTGGAAGCCCAGATTAGCATTAGCTTCGCTAACAACATTGAGCAAAACTTTCAGTGTATATTACAGATACAGTATGTCAAGAACAGTTTTGAGTTATGGAAAAAAATAGATTACCTAAAAAATATTGGGGTAGAGAGGAAAGCTAAATTCAGTTAGCCAAGCATTGTGCCGTGTTCATCACAACAGGATTGCTGGTAGGAGGCGGCAAGACCAGTTAAGCCTCAAACACGCACATAAACTGACAGTCCAGACTGTTTTAAGTCTTGCATCTTAAAAAATACACATCCATCTTCCCCGCTCGGCTGCGTGCGGGCCTTCTTGTGCTGAATAAAACATAAATCTGGGGAAAATACGAGTAAAAATAGTAATGCAATATCCGAGACTATGGAGAGAAAAAGAAATACGATTTCAATAAGAATGGAACTGTGTGCTCCTTTCAGTCTCATTTAACGGCTCTTCTGTGGCACACTTGATGGAAATGGGAACGGCTCCTGACTGTGATGTGCTTCCCACAAGCCAGCCGAGAAATAATAATCCTTTGTGTGTGTGTGTGTGTGTGTTTTACCAGCAAGCAAGCAGAAAGGAAGCTGCATGACAATATGCTTATGGCTGATATTTATAGTAAGTGTGTGTCAGCTCATTGGGCACAGAGAGGCAAGAAAGCCAATGCAATATTTAAGCAAGTGAGGACAGAGAGAATACTGTAGTGGTGGGCGCCATTGATCCACGGGTCATTATAATTCACCGTTCGTCCTTGTGTGAACAAAAATGAAGTGTGTGAATCTGAGTTTGCTGAGGCGGGAACTTGTTTACGAGTAATAAGACTCTACACTTGTTCCAACTTGTTTTAGTTGTATTTTTAACAGTCTACTGTGATATTATTAATTTGTCCAGATGGGGAAAAAAAGGAAGACATTTATTTGAGGGTGGCATCTATTTGTCAAAGTCTGAATTGGACATCACACATCTTGATTATAATCAAGTTATGCAAGTTCACACATCCACGCAATTATTTGCACATAAAACAAATGAAGCAGTGTTATTGTAATCAGTCACGCGGTCTTGAACAGAAAGAGAGGCATCCATTAAATGAGTGTGATAAATGTTGAGTGGCATTTATTTATTGTTGCTGTCCCCAGTGCTGCTCTCACTGTTGCTGCATTTCTGCTGAGTAAGTGTCCCTTCAACAAAATACTCCCAAGTCAGTTCAGTCCAAGCTGCAATGCAGCACTCAGCAGTGACTCAGTGTTATCTCTGCAGTAAAACACACACACAAAAGTAATCATTCCCCAAATAATCATTTTGTTTTGCACAAAAACCTCACAAATGCCAGATGTGAATGTATATCAATGAATGTGTATGATTGTGGTTGTTGTGGGGGGAAAAAAAAGTGAGGCAACGACAGTGGGGACCGGTCTGTGCATAAAATGGAAGGAGTACTACTGCCCTCTAGTGGAGTGGAGACAGCAGCAGGGAAGTGAACGTTGAAGTTGAATGTGTGGTTGCTGCCGTCAAACGACTTTGCAATATATGTTTAAATCGGCAGACACGCTGCCAAATATTAAATACGACGGTTTTTTTTTATTTGGCGCAGTAAAAATCAGATATTATTGCAGCTGTGATCCAAAATGTTTGGACATTGGCTGGCTGCAAAGATCTCAACCATGGGAAAACGTCTGACGTAACTTGTGTGATCATCACGCACGCACGGAGCCGTTTACATTCGGTTACCGTCTTCTAATTTTTTTATTTTTTTTAATGCACCGGCAGTGGAGTGGAAACATTCACACAATGGATGTTGCAAATCTGCTTGGACGTGGATGCGGTAAGCGGATTCAACATTTAACAGGTAAATTAGAATTTTTTCAGTATTCAAAGGCTATACGGAATTCAAGTTTTCTGTAACGTAATTGGGTCTAATTGACCCCCCTAGATCATTATTGAACAAAAATATACACTTGACCGGAAACCTGTAGTATGTAAAGGACATAAAGGACAGAAATAGCTAAGATGTCTTTGAATTATGTGACTTAATGACGTTTGAAAGCTTCAGAGACCCTTTTTTTTTTTTTACATTTTTTCCCCTACAATGGCCCTTTTTTTGTAACCTTACCAAAAATTACTTAAAAGAAATAGAAACTCTATTAAAATATCAGTGGGATGGGAATATTCACGGAATGGATGTAAAGAATGTACACAGTTCAAGGAAAGTATTTAAGTGTTTGTTGAAGTTACTAATATGGCCGCTAGGTGGCAGCATTGTAAAGGCTACTGTATAGAATGAACGGAAACTGATGAACGTGCCACTGCATTAGTTTTGCCCTTATCTTGAAGCAACTCAATGATATTCACAACCACAGGCACTTTTAAACTGCATAAAAACAACAACAAAAATGACCACATCATATAAAAGTAGCTTCCCAGTGATGTGTTGTTTTTAAATTGAAGTACTGAACTACTTTTTTTTTCTCCAAATTTGATTTTATTCAGCAAAGCAGCACATTGTGTGGATGAATGCAGGGTGAGAATGACAGATGGGTAGGGAGGGACACAGCGATATGGACAGAAGGAACAGCAGATTTGTGCTAACAGGCTGTCCACTCACAACTTTTTTTTTTCTTTTCAAATAAAACCTGCATCACAACATTGGAAGCCAGTTCAAACCAATTTGGGAGTCTGATCCCTCCCAATGTTTGACACCGATTACACAATTACCCGCAACTGCTGATAAAGTAACACCAAGGCCTATCAGGAATCTTTAATGGGCCTTTCATTTGATCTTAAGCCATTTGAAGTGCTGACCAAGCTCCCAGTGCTGCTTCTCTGGACTTTGATTTGGATGAATCTACTCCCCGGATGCTTGTCTGTTACTCTGCCTGCATTACATTCATGTCGTTTGTCTTTTTTGCAACTCATGAATAAGTCAGGCATTGCAGTGTCCATGGCCTCCGTGGTCAATTGTGGATAATCCCTATTGCTTGCACTCTGATCGTCAAACCATCCCCCTGTCCAATAATTTGGAGATCAACTAGAGTGGCATGGAAACGTGGCATACACAAGTACGATGAAGACCAGAGAACTTTGCATGGACACATCACCAGAGATAGATGTATTGGTTGTTGGAACATAAAAGTAATATTAATACCATTATTGGTAATATGAATGTCAAATCTATTAGTAGCCATGTGGGTCAGGTGTGTGTTGTGATGATGGAACTGGGTCAGTAGCTCACATGAGGACCTTGTAGAATACTGATTGAAAATTGATGTCAATAATTTTCGGATTTCCATTTTGATGGGGCTTGGTCCCTATCATTTGTGAACAGCAACAATTCAGTGTTCCGCTCACGTTATAAAATGATGACAGTATTTTGAATAATTAACAAAGTGAGATAACGAGGAACTGTTTTTGATTGGCCTAATTATCGTCTCTGCAAGCTTGGACGTCTGTATGCGCATGCGCGCGCGCGTCGTTCACGTGACCGGGCATAAAAAGCTTGCACTTGCCTATTAGAGGGCCCGCACGGCTCAGCCAATCAGAGCGACGCGCTGCTTCTCTCCCCGATGGTGGATTAGCCACAATAGGCTCCACCGCAGACTGCAGCGCTGCAACGCCGTCCGTCAAGTCGCACTTGCGCTCCACGTTGCTTCAAGCAGGGCCGGAGCTAGGATGTTCAAGACGGCGCACTACCCGAGCGCGGACCCAGCGCCCACCGCCATGCACGGCGCCTGGTGGCTCGCCGGGCACAACGCGGTGCCCGCCCCCTCAGCGGTGGCCCTGGCCGCGGAGAAGCCCAAGAAAAACGCCTTCAGCCTGGCTAAAATCATGTCCCTGGGCGGAAAGAAAGGCCAGCACGGCGTCGATGCGCACAACAACAACAACAATAACACGCCCTTCGCCATCCACTGTCATATCGGCAAGGAAATCAAGCACATTTGCAGCAACTGCAGCCGCGGGAACAACACGCAGGACGGTGAGTGGGCCGGCGGCGGCGTGTGCGTGCACCCCGGGGGGGCCCTGCGGCGCCTACAGACAGGAGGATTCACAGTACACACACACTTTCCCCCATCTTCATCATCATCGTCGTCTTAATCGCTCCATGCGTCCACTCGATGTATGCGTGCGCTTTATAACTTCATACTGCATGTTTCCTGTTACTAAACAGTAAAAAAATAAAATTAAAATATATACATAGAGATGGCTCCTATGAGCTATTTCCAGTTGAGTCTCATGACATCATCTATCAGGCCTCTTGGGATGCAAACAAATGTTTACGTTCATGTCATTTATTATTCATTGTTGGGTGTTGCGGACATACCGAGGCAGCCACAAAAGCATCACCTGCCTTCAAAAACGTGCCATTTATTTTTAGCTCTTTATGGATGAGTAAAAGCACTTTTTCATGCATTTCTGTGTTTAATTTTGCATATACTTTTATGTTTATCCACCATAATTTTTTTTCAGGGAATTTATTTAATCTCTTATATTTTTTAAATTGAATTGCATATTTTGTACATATTTAAGCTATTTTACACCTTTTTTTTCTGTAGCAAAATTTCTCAGCGTTTGAGGAGAACTCAACCTGGGAACAAGTGTTCTCATTTAAAAAAAAAAAAAACAACAACATTCTGAATCATAAGTTCTTGAATATTGGACTTTTGACAAAAATACTTTGACACCCCAAAATCTTTTTGTCAAAAGATCATACAGAAAAGCTGCAATGATGTCATGACATTACCAAAATGATCATCAGCACTCATTCTGAGATTATCTTCAGAACTGCAACGTAAGGATCACCACGATGTATCAAACATCGGCATAGTGTCTTTATAGCGCTATTTTTGTCATTTTGCCCCAGCAACAGCTTCTTTTGACAGTTTGTTGTCACACAATGAACTCACTGCCGATGATGTTGTTTTTTTAAAACCCAGTGTTTATTTGAAACTGGATGGATGATGGATGCTCCTCAGTGTAAATTCCATCCTATCTCACTCCTAGCTTTTTAATGAAGTTGTTTGAAATCCGCCTGGATTCAATCTGCATTGTTATTTATCAGCCGACGAGGCGTCGGTGTTTGGTCTCCCGACGTCGGTCGTGAAGGAGCAGAGCAGTCAAGTAATGGGCTGTGAGCCGCTGTTGCATGCTCTGTTGTCTTGTCCTACAACACCTCGGGGTGGTGGCGGTGGCGGCTGACTAGCTTCTCAAGTGATACGTTTGTTTGTGTTGGATTGGCAAACGGCGGTGTTCATGCCGAGCCATGTGCTGACCTTGACGCGCATTTCACACTTGGTTAGAGGTCGCTGTGCATGTCCACACATGATGCAGCCAGGTCATGTCAGCGTTTTCCGTTTTGCTTGATAGAGCATTTTATATTTTATGGAAACACCACAGAAAGGGAAATGTACCGTATTTTCCGCACTATAAGGCGCACCGGATTATAAGGCGCACCTTCAATGAATGGCCCATTTTAAAACGGGCCATATATAAGTCGCACCGGATTATAAGGCGCTCCTACAATGAATGGCCCATATCAAAACTTTGTCCATACATAAGATGTATATATATATTTGGCCCGCAGGCCGGACTTTGGACACACCTGCTGTAGTGGCTCAATATTGGTCCATATATAAGGCGCACCTGATTATAAGGCGCACTGTCGGCTTTTGAGAAAATTGGAGGTTTTTAGGTGTGTCTTATAGTGCGGAAAATACGGTACTTTCTCGTGACAACTGTGTCATTCCATTTGATTGAGCAAAAAAGTAGAAAACAAAGCATGTTGGTTACTAATGCTTCGCTGACCGACCAATGTAATCAATCCAGTGTTGAGTGAGACGGCAATATGATCGCTGTTTACTTTAGGGAGCTGTTTCAAACGTTCAGATTCTACAACTTTGCAATAGCTTGCAACTAAACCATTTTTGATGCAGCGTAATCAAACACGGCACTCCAAAGGGTGTCGTCGTGTAAATATTGAATGAAGCTCAGCAAGAGTTCTTCTTGATGCGCTGTTTAGCTTGCAAAGTGTTTATTGGCCTATTTATGTAAAACACTTGAAGCGTATAATGTTTGGCATTTTGGAGTATGGCTGACGTACTGATGAGTCCAAAAATTAGCAGCAATATTACATTCTTTTAGGATGTTAGGATATTCTTTATTTCTATTTTATGGTTGTGTTCTATTAGAATAAATATTTGAGGGGTAACTGCATTTTTCTTTTTTAAATGCAGTCTGTTATGCAGGATTTATTTCTTTTTTTGATGCTCATCCAGTTACTTGAGAATTCTGGAGGCGACTTGGCCCAGATGCATCCCGCTCGGACTTAAGTGCTGCATCTTTTGGCACCGACATCGCACTATCCTCACCTTTCTGTCTATTGTTTGCTCCCTCGCAGCCGAGGAGGTCGAGAGGCTGGCCGTGATGCGATCCGAGTCGTTGGTTTCCGCCGCCCACACGCCGCCCATCCGATGTCGGAGCAGGCTGGCCACGCTGGGACGCCTCCTCAAACCCTGGAAATGGAGGAAGAAGAAGAGCGACAAGTTCAAGCAGACTTCGGCCGGTATGTTTCATCAAAATAAGCCATTTTTGACAACGCTAGTATGCAAGCTGGATGTGGATATTTCAATTCTGGGTCACGGGAATTGTTCCTCCCTTGTCTCTCTACGTCTTTTGACCTTTTGAGTGAAACGTTTTATTTTTCTAGAGAATTTAGTTCACATGCAGCTCGAAGGCTCAGCTCAGCACCGTTGCTGCAAATTGAGGGAGGTGCGGAAAATTGTGTTGAAAAGTAAAAAAAACAAAACAACAAATTGCCGTTTCCTCAGAAATGGTGTGTGAATGCTCGATAAGTGCCTTCCCGAAGCTCATTGAAGGAGCGCATTCATCATCAGGGAAACTGATGGCTTCATCAAAGCAAATTGTGGCAATCCATTAAAAGTCAGCACATTTCCTCGGGGATGAATCAAGTATCTGCATCAGCTCACCTCGCTGTCCTCTGGCTGGCTAGCTAGCAAATCTAGCCCCGCAGGAGTCGGATGGCGTCACATCGAGTGGGTGCCGGCCAGCCGTTAAGTGCTCCGAGCATTTTATGACGCCGTGACTTCATTGCTTTTTCTGTCGGCGAACTCACCATTTGTTCATTTCAAAAGTTTTATAATGGAACAATCATTAGCCTTAATTGTACTTTTACATTTTCTTAGCTGCATTTTGATTTGAAGCCAAAATGAGATTTCAAAACAGGGCAGAAAGCGGCGCTATTAAGAGGAGGAGGTCATCGCCGCTCATCTCATTCAGCAAGCCGTATGGACTCGGATGGACCTTTTGAACCCTGTTCCGAATTGATCGCCGTTAATATGGAAAATGGCACATTTGCCGCATGTAATCAGTCAACGCGGAGACGCTCGGCAAGTTCGCCATATTGACCTTCGTTAAAGGAAAACGGATACACAATCGCTTCAATACTTTTTTTTTCTTGGTTCTGTCATCGGGTACTAGAGCAAACAACAAATAAATGGGTCATTAGGAATTCAGCAACGGTGGAGAATTGATCAGCAGTCTTGATGCAATTGAGGCAAAATGGAGTTGCTTAGTTTTATTTTGTCTGTCTCTGTGTGTGTTTGTGCGTATGTGTGAGAGGCCCAAATCCAGATTGAAAGACCAACCGTCCGCATCTCAATGAGTTTTAGCCAAGCCTCTGATGTTTTTTCCGTTAATGCCCGAGCTTCTCATTGATAAATCCCCATGAAAGTTTTAATACCCTCTTTTTCGATCTTTGAGGATTGTCTCAGGAACAACAACAAAATTGAAAAAAATAAATAGTCACGGTTGAGCCTCTGGGCTTTGGTAGAACGTGTTCCGACTATCTGGGTCACTTTGCAGTGGAAGTGAAGCATTCGCAGATCAATACGGGCAGCGCTCAGATATGCCAGTCTGATTTAATATGCCCTGAGCCGAGTCTCTGATGAGCGCCTAATCCTCTCATCTCGCGCCGCAGATTGAGTGGCTACTCGGGGCCCCTTCCAACTCCACACAGGGGCGTCCTAAAATAGAATTTTATTTTAAGGCTTTTTCTTGATTAGCACCATTCTACTTTAGCGCTGACGGCTGTTCAGCACATCAGTCGGCTTTAGCTTTACAATTGTAATTTGTAAAATAAATTTTCCCCCCCAAATATGATTTATACTCCAGAGTGACTTGTTTATTTCTTCTTTATGATGCATTTTTTTTTAATATAATATATCATTTTTATATTTTAATATACGGTGATCAAAAGTCCATGGAAGGCTCAATGATGCCTGAATGCATTTTGTTGTATAATTAGTCTTTTATAACCATTCATTGCCAATTATTGATAATAATCGAAATAATAATTATGCAAAAAATTATTGCATAATCGAAATAATCTACATGGTAACAAGAAAAAAAGCAGGGATGCATTTACGGTAAACCTGTCATAATACAATTACCGTAAAGCGATCGTTCCATGCCAGTTATTGATGATAAAAGGCTTCTTGCATAATCAACAAACAAAAGGATGCGGCATAATCCACAGGGTCAAACAAAGGCCACCGCAGGCTGCGGGACTGTCACAAAATGCCAGCGTGTAGGCGTCATCGCTATTCATTCAATCAATTTGCGCAGTGGAAATAAAACGAGTCAAAGTAATCCGCAGCGGGGGGGTTACAAAAAAAGGGGGGGTGATCGCGCATAGTTCAGATGGGCCAATATGAGTAATTTTGTAATAACGTGCGACTCCAGGCAATTTATTGCGATGTTTTCACAATATGTCATTATTTGCAGAGAATGTCTTTTCGCGCTCCTTAGGCTCTTTCTGATGAAATCTCCCGCAATTGCGAGCTTAAGCTTTCTACCCATGAATCTATTTTTGGGCAGAGTAGCTCCAGTGTGCAGGTTGGATATATATCTGGCAAAAAAAACCAAAAACACAATGGCTGTCAAAGATGCGTCCTCATTAAGCGTTTGACTTAATGGTGTTGCGTAACAGCGTCCATCCCTGCCGGTCGCCTCGCCGTTATGTCACGTCAAGCTTTGCGTCATTACTTTTCATATTGGATGAAACTGAAGTATAATCCCGTCCTTTTCTGACAGGTTTTGACCTCGCTCCACCCTTGCTGGTTTATACTTTGCATGGCCGTGTCCAACAGGTGCTTTAAAAAATAAAAATACCTGTCCATTTGATTGTTAGCATATTTAAACATTCGGCCAAATAATGAATTACCCGCTTATTGATGTGAAAGAATCGTTTTACCGGATAAAAATCAAGTCTGGAGCGTTTTTGCAGTTGTCTTAATCGCCACGCATCGTATGCTATTTTAATCCACGCTGACTCCGACTGAGTTAATTAGAGGCCACAAATGCTGTAAATGGACAGTGAGGATTCGTTTGAGTGTTGCAGATCATCCTCATTCCACTTTCTTAATTGGTTTTCATGCCGGGCGTAGATTTTTCAAACAAGGAATGTGATTCTTTGCCTTCCCGACAGACGATGTTAGGCCCTTCCATGCTCGGAAGCCTAAAAATAGATCATTTTATGCATTATGCAGCAAGACTAAAAATGTTGTTCTTTAGGTTTTGTGCTTTTATCGCCTCTCTTAATCAAGCGTTCACAATTCAGCGTTGTTCAACTCAATTTCCTCCTCTTGTGCGTTAATCAAGCCGGACTAGATAGCGATGATAGAGCGGGAGATGTTCTGCTCGACCGTGTGCAGACTGTAAATGAATGCAATTTTTCTTTTTTTTTTTTTCTTTTTTTTGGGGGGGGAACAGCTAGTAGTATTGAAACATTGGAAAGTTGGACATTCAAGTTTGTAGAAGATCAGATTATCAAATTTAGGTGCTGTGAGGTTACAGCAAATGAATAAATCTCCTCCCCTTTCCTGCTCACCCAGCACTGGAGAGGAAGATGTCCATGCGCCAGACTCGAGATGAGCTGATCAAGAGGGGAGTGCTGAAGGAGATCTTTGAAAAAGGTGAGCCGCTTCATACCACATCATCATCATCATAATGGCACGGATTTTTTTTCCTTTCAAATTATGCCTGTCAGATAAAAACTCGCCAGCTACTGGCTGTTCTTTGAATTCTTCATTAATCAGCAATCTGAAGTGCACTCTTCAAAACTCACGCAGGCTATCTGCTGATAGAATCTTTCATTATACATTTTGGGGGGGGGGGCGGGGCTTATATGCTTATTTAAAAGCACTCGAGGGCAGGCAGGGAGCTTCATGCAGATTGTTGCTTCTTTGTAATTTTTTTACTTCATTCGTTTATTTTTTTACTGATTGCCCCTCCCTCCATCCGCTCAGCAACAGGTGAATTTCGCTCCTCCATGGACGGTGGAGTCTGCGCTCAGGAGCCCCCCATCAAGTCGTCCATGCTCCTAGCCCCCAAGAAGTCTGTCAGCTACGCAGGCGACCTTCAGGACAACCCCGCCAAGCCGCCGCTGTACCACAAACAGCCGCCGGCTCTCCCTCCCAAGCCTTTTGCTCGCATCCCAAACCATTGCACAGGTCAGCCAATGTTCTGAATATTGCCGTACTTTTATTCAATCCTCCCGTCGTCAATCTGTCAGTCAGCGCAAAGTGGTATTAGGCTGACCTAATTCCATCAGGGCGCGTCTGAGCTCCATGAGCTTTGTTTGTTTGTCTGAATAACGTCGCGTTATGATTCCTCTCCAGATTCTTGCCAGCCAATGAAGTTACCCTGCATGCCCGGGGCAAAGCACTCGCCGCCCCTCCCACCCAAGAAAGTCATGATTTGCGTGCCTCCGGGGGGACTGGACTGCGCCACTTCCCCGTCTCCCTCCCCCAACCCCCTTGGCGGTGTGTCCCAAAAATGCGGGCCTGCCCAGGTGATGCCGGGCCATCACGGCAGCCTGCTGCCCTCGCAGTTGGCCGCGCTGTCGGCTCTCCACCAGAACCACGGTCACCCTCTGCAGCTGCAGTACGGCAGCTTGCACGGGCCGAGCCGCATCATCGAGGAGCTCAACAAAACGCTGGCGCTGTCCATGCAGAGGTTTGAGAGGTAAGTCGCCCCCGACGTCGGGGTCAGTAAAGCCGATAGTGAAGCAGAAGCAGGGCGGGATTATGGATCAGCGTTTGGCATTTATTCCCATGCGTCTTGTGCTGGTTAGCTTGGCTGGATTTACACCGCAAGTCCAAGGGCCCACTTCCCATTTAGATTTGGGATACCCGGACCGAAATGTTGCGCCTTAAGTGCATATAAATGACTCAAGTCTCAGGACAGCAAAGACAACAAGGGAGTAATCATTGATTATCCAAATATTTCCAAGCATTTAGTTGACCTGGCTTGATTCCAATCTGAGGATATTCAATTTTGTACATCCCCATACAGTGTAAATCAAGATTTACCGTATTTTCAGGACTATAAGGCGCACCGGACTATAAGGCGCACCTTCAATGAATGGCCCATTTTAAAACTTTGTCCTTATATAAGGCGCACCATTAATGCATCATGTCAGATTTTTAATCTATATCAAATCATTCTCCATTTTATCTTTTTTATTTCAACTTCAGACGCAACAAATTACTTTATAATCACAAATTAATGATCCATAGTCTTTTTGATTTATGATTCATAGTCTTTAGCGGGTCACTTATGATTGATTTCATGACACCATGCCTTCGGGCCACTTTAAATTTAGGAATTTGGTCCATATATAAGGCGCACCGGACTATAAGGTGCGCTGTCGGCTTTTGAGAAAATTTTAGGTTTTAGGTGCGCCTTCTAGTCCGGAAAATACGGTAATAATATTCCTTTACTACTTGAAATGCTTCTAATTTGAGCATAAATACAATTTTAGTCATAACATGCATGTAGTTTATCAGATGTGTGTGTACGTCAGGTTGCCCGTCAATATCAAATACGCCGCGACGAGGCCGCTCCAAAATTCGACTGAACACAGCACAGCATGGTTAGATTGATTTGAACTCGGTGTGTGTGTGTGTGTTTGCGGTTGTGTGGGCACAAGCTCGCGCGCAGCGTAGGCGTCCCCGGCATCAAGTCGGCCTGACATAACGCGATCAGCTGCTCCTTTGCAAGAGCTCCTTACTACCTTCCTGTTTGCAGAAAGCCACATGAAATCTGATTGGATCTTACGTAAGCTCCACGGCTGCCGTCTTGTTGTCGCCAAAAGCCATTTGAGAGGGCTTGTAAGGATGGAAAATGCTCATGGCACTGCGTACAATTAGTCTGAAAGAGGGGAAACGGTTATGTAACGGCGTCGGGTCACCGGATGAAACCGATGGGAAGGAACGAGAACGTATCAGAAATGCATGGAACTCAAGGGAGAGGAAACATGCGGCCCGTGGGCTATATGTGGCCCCTTTTTTCATTTGATATAGGCCAGAACAAAGTGAGCCGTAATTTCTTAAAAAAAATATATCATTTTGCTTTCTGTCCTAGCTCTTTGCTACAGTGCGCTCCTCAGGACAGACGGGATGTGCCGTCGGTGATCGTTGACTACGAAGACGACAAGGAAAACATGCCCAGCGAGTCCGACTACGAAGATCTGCCTAGCATGTACAAGGATGAGGATGACGTGGACGACGATGACTACGATGAGGACGACGACTCCATATTTACAAGTGAGTTGAGATTGTGCATTGAAAGCAGGAGTGGTTTAATATGCTAATGAAGCGGAAGACAGTTTTACAAGACCTCATGTGTTCTGGAGTTTCACTTAAGCACTTTTGGGACTTTGGTAAAATATTAAAAACATTCTTGTGCCCCTTCTGTTATTTACCCATCCATTATTTAGTGCTGTAGTGGTAAGCTTTTTTTTTTTTTTTTTTTTTTTTATTTTATACCTCCAGCGCTTCCTCAATTTCTATTCACACCTGCCGTTGAATTTCAGGCACGCTGGCTCAGAAAGTACTCCGCAAAGACTCGCTGGCTATCAAGCTGAGCAACCGTCCGTCCAAGAGGGAGCTGGAGGAGAAGAACATTCTGCCAGTGCAGACGGATGAGGAGCGGCTGGAGTCCAGGCAGCAGATTGGCACCAAACTCACGAGGTAAGCTAGCTATCTTAGCGGCTGCTTGCGTTGGCCAAGTATTGTAATTCAGGACCATGTCCCTAATTAAAAGTAAAAATCGATTATTTCTCTCCGAATTGTGAGAAGTGCAAGACTTCTGAGTTACTGCGGGATTGTAAAGAATGAAATAAAACAGAGAAGCTCTTGAGAACCAGCCAACTTCAGACTGAAGGGCTAACAGAATATTTTATTTATGGCGGCGCAAACAGAATTTTTGTTTTATCCCCTAACTTGTTCCCATTTTTTTTACTAGAATGGGCTGGGGGCACATCACAGGGTCGTGATGGTTCGATTGTTGCTTAAGTACACATAGTGTCACCAAATCAGGACAAATGACAAATTATAATAATCATAATTCATATTGTATGGCATCAAGCTTTTTATTTCAAGCGTGACTGCACATCCCAATACTGCTCATAAGTCAACAAGGGCAAGATTTTGGAAACGGCACTCACTCTTCCCATCTGCCAAAATGAGCATTCTGTCTTAATTTGAGCTGACAAGACTTCCAATTCCGAGCTGAAGGAAATATGAGCACCGCGCTTTCTTATTCAAACGCTTCTTTCATGTTTCCATTTTAAAATCCACCAAGGATAAATTCTTTATCTCACTGAAATGAGGCTCTTAAAATGGTGCTGACCTAATTTTGGCGGCACGCCCCCCCCCCTCAGGCTCGTCTTCTCGCCGTAGCTCGCGCATCACCACGAATCACCGCAAAGCATCTCTACCCGATTGCTCCACGTCGCAGCGCCACCTCGAATGCAGCAATTTACGAACGATAGGAGAAGTCGGCAATATGGTTGCGAGCGAGGAAGGGAATATTATCATCCGCACGAATCAGCCGTTCCTTCTGTGATTGGAACACGGTGCATGTTCCCAGAAGGCCTGCCCGCTTTCTTGTCATGCTTCCAAAAAAAAAATATATATATCATCCTCTCGCTTTCCGTTTCTTTGGCAGCGTTGTGCCCTGTAAGGTCGTCTTTTCATTGCCAGGTTGAGCAGACTTGATCATCATTAGAGCACATCGTTTTTTATTTTTAGAGACCTGTTTCAAGGCAGCTTGTAAAAGTGCCGTCCATTGCCGTCAACTAGATTTTTTTATTTTAATCCTCTTCAGAAATTCTGTATTGTGTTTCTTAGAGCATTTACATGTCAATTACTCTGCTAACCATGGATGATTTGTGTATTTAATTTTTTTTTTTTTTTTTTTTTTACCAGGCGCTTGAGTCAGAGACCGACGGCAGAAGAGCTGGAGCAGAGGAATATCCTCAAACGTGAGTATTTTGACTTTTTGCACGTCAACACACACCGACAGTTTTGTGGAATGTTTACATAGATGGAAACATTTGGAACGCTAACCGTTAATTTGGTTGCGGCAGTGGAGCGGGCTTCCCCGAGGAAGTCGAGCTGGGCAGACTCTTACTTAGCTCGGCTGTATCAGAGATTCGCAGCCATGTTGCCGGGGTACTCTGTGACTTTCACATCAAAGTGTGATTTACCAACACTTCCCGCTCCACCCGGAGGCTCCGCAGACGAGACGACATCGGGGGGGAAAAAAAGTCAAAGAATTTATGAGCACGGCCTCCTCCATTGCTCGCAAGCGTGCAAGGTTAAATCAAAAACGGAGGAGCGCTTTGTTTACATGCTAGTGAGGATTTCACGTCATGGCCTGTAGGAGTACGATGGAAAGCAAGGGAGCAACTTGAGTACCAAAAAGTACATTACATGATGTTAAAAAGAATGGATAAGATTTATCCAGAGAGCATATGTTAATATCAGACATGCTAAGGCGGAGTCTTTGCATGTAGTTAGTACTCAGAAGACTTGGGGGGGAAAATGCTAACACGCTAACATCACAAGATGACAATCTTGGCCACTTTATAACACATGCATCCATATTAATAAGGAGGGATTTCTATTTTGATCCAATTGGCTAATCATGCAATCATGAGCGCGCACCAAAGGGAAAACTTGGGAGAACAAAGCAATCACGCTCCCCCGACGCGCATCGCTAATGCTATTAAAGAGCTAATGATGAAAGCTATTTGAGGTTACACAAGCATATTGGATTTCGTATCGGGTTGCTCTCTAATTGGCCACATTAGGCGGAATGCCTGTTTGCACCCCTCGTTAGTAATTGCACAACTGCAGTAACGCTCCTCCTTCTCCGCAGCACGCAACGAGCAGGAGGAAATCGAGGAGAAGCGGGAGATCAAGCGACGGCTGACTCGAAAGGTGAGCGAACTCAGCAGAACAAGAAATCGCATTGTTTTGTGTTCCCGGGGAGATCCGCGTCCTTGTTGCCCTTGGCCCCGGCAGCATGTCGGCCGCCAAACCTTTGAACCCCGTTGAGCGTGTTCCTGTCACTTTCAATTAAGCAACACTTCCTGCACCCCTACAGGCGTTCCCCTCTTGACAAATAAAAAAAATCCTACATCTGCTGTATATCTTGTTAATACTGCGGCAATTTCAATATCAAGCTCCTCCAATTTGGTTTTCAATTCAGATTATTCTGGGCAAATTTCCCTCAAAAGACTTCAGCAAAGTTTAATTTCACATTACTATCAACAGAGCAGTTTTATTTAATTGATTGTAATGACATAAAAATAAGAATGAAATAGTTTTTAATTACCTATGGATTCAGCAAGCGGGCACCAAATGACTACTTTTCTATTAGACTGGATTTTGGTGCCATCTAGTGGTGGTTCAGAAAAGGCCAAATCGTTTTTTGCAGCAAACAGAAAGACGTTTAGTTTCTCAAACACTTCAAATAGTCACTTAACTTAAAAAAAGAAAAAAATGCCCACCTTCAAATGGATTCTCGGTACTCTGTGCAGGTAAGTAATTTCATGCCTGATGGAGCAAATGTCTCAACATCTGGTGAAGGCGGCACATTTTTCAACACTGCTGTTTTTGTTGTTGTAGCTGAGCCAGAGGCCCACCGTGGAGGAGCTCAGACAGGCCAAAATCCTCATCCGATTCAGCGACTACGTGGAGGTCTCAGACGCCCAGGACTACGACCGGCGGGCGGATAAACCCTGGTCCCGACTCACCGCGGCTGACAAGGCCAGTCCTCCTATTATGCATTTTATTGCTATTATAAATATTTCATAGAAAATGAATAGACTTTTAGGCCACTCCTCGCTGACGTCGTGGCGGAATTTGACAGTGTTATTTCAAACTTAACACTCCTGGGAGTCAAAGGCCCCCGAAGCCCTTTTTGCTTGGCTCGTGAGCCTTTTGAGCACGCAAGATCACACCTGAGGACCACTCGTAGAACTCACTGACTGTTTTGATTACGCAATAGCTCGGCTTACGTAAAGGAGGAATTGGACAAGGGGCGCCTGGGGACGGCGAGCTGTAGACATGTCTGTCTTCCTTCCCGCTCCCAACATCAAAGGCGCATTTTTAATATTTTCCCCTTCCTCTTTCAGGAACTTGGCTGTTAGTAAGAGATAATAATGTTATTCTTTTGCTTTGAAATGTGATGATTTTTTTCTTGATGTGACCCAAAATAGACACGCATTTAAAATATTTAATGTATATTAAAACTGCATCATATCAGTCACATTTTTAGGAGATGTTGAAGTAATCAGATAATAGTATCGTTGCATCACAGTGCCCCCTGCTGAAAGATTTCTTGCAGTGCATCTATTTTTCAGATATTTTTTCACGCTTGGATGTTATTTCGTATTTTCAGGGGGTTTGCCACAAAATCAGGAAAAAAAAGTTGGCATTTCACTTTGTTGTGTGTTTTAACGCTCAGTTGTGTTTTTAAATGTGCAGGCAGCTATACGAAAAGAGCTCAACGACTTCAAGAGCAACGAGATGGAAGTCCACGAGTCGAGTCGTCATTTAACCAGGTAAGTTGCCGCTTAACTAAATGCGTCCAAGTCTCTATCTGCATGCACTGCTTGGAGATACACTTGCTTAGCGTCAAAATATTCTGAAATGTTTCCCTTTTTTTCCCTTACAGGTTTCACCGACCATAGTTGACCATCGCTGCGTCAAGCAGTGCTGCAGGGGTAGAACCTTAAGTGCTGGACAGTCAAACGGTGCCCGTTTTCTTTGATAAGGTCTTCTCAATGCCTTTTTGCCCCCCCCCCCTCCCCTTCTAGACAACCCCGTCGGTACGACACCAACCAGTTAGGCCACCACCCGCTGTAGTAGCACGTCCGTCACTTCAGCCAACCCGTTTTGTGGAATTAGCTCACTGAAACCTCGCCACGCTGAGCTCTCAGGTAGGCGCTCAGCTGTCCGTTTACTGGCTTCAGGCGGAGATAGAACATTAGTCACCGGCAGACTTGTCACAATGCTTCATCTTGATGATGATGCCCCCCCCACCCCCCCCACCATGCTCCTGAACTGTGCAGGAGGATGCAGCGTTGCCACAAGGGGGAGTCATCCATCTTCCACCGCATTGGCGGGGAGAAAGTCATGTCACTATGTGCAATACAGTATTTGATTTGGTTGCAACGCTATAGCGTCCTCTACAGTTCTGTTCTTCCCATGTCCTGTACTGTACCGACAATGTTGTCATCCAAGTCGCTAACTGTGAATCCGGGGGGGGGTTGCTCTCTCCAAATGTACATTTTGTTTATATTGATCAAGTCACAAATTATATTTCATTCACTCGTGTCAGAATTGTGTACATTTTATGTAAGAGAGAAAAAAATAATGCATCTGACCGATGTGCATATGTTTTATATTTCATTTTTTAAAAATATTTTTGGGGGGAGACCGAGGCTTAAATGTAGATGTTGCTGGTCTTTGGGTGGAAGTATTTTGAAATAATACCAAGAGCAAGACTAAATGCAGTGTTTTTTTGTCTTGTTTTTTTTTTTTTAATATTAGTATTTATCCCTCATAACCTGCATTTTATTGTATGCTTTCTTTTTACAAGCAATAGCCTTTGCTCACAAAGGGTTGAACAATATGCCACTGTCTTTTATTTTTTATTTTTAAAACAGTGCTTATGCAGTTTATGCATTATTATTTTCTACAGCGTAGTGTGCCAGGATGAAGTTTCCTGCTGTCATCTCCACTGAGCCAATTCGATATCTGCCTCAGTACAAATTGAACATAGCCACAATTCTGGACAATAAGTGCATTTTAATGGACTGATTTTTAAACTTCCTCATTCAAGTCATTTGCACTGCCACTAAAGCTTTGTGGGCACTTCATGTTTTTTTTTTCTGTAATACATTGAATTAAGATGTGAATTGTATGTCAGGTGTGGGAAATATAGTATGTCTTCTCCCTTGGAGATTAATTTCAAGCTGTGTGGTTTGCATGGGTGTTGTATTCATTTGGAGCACAGGTCAGTTCACTTTGTAAAAGAGTTTCGCCGGTCTACTAGCCTCACTGATATTAAAAATGAAAAAAGGAAGGAAAATGAACTCCGCAATAACTTTTTCCTTCTCATATGGAAATTGAAGACGCTCAGTAAATTTCAAAGTGTTATTCCACCCCCTCACCCTCGGCCAACCCTTTTGGAATACAGAATGCCATGTAAAAGATACATACTGCAAATTAAAATCCCATTTCTGAATGCATTTCTACTGTATGTTTTTTATTGTGGCGATAACCAATTCCGCCATAGCTTCCGTTTTTTAGCAGGTATGACAACGGGGCCGTTTTTCATCCCTTGCAATCAAAGTGAGCAATCCCCCAATTATTAAAGATTATCGGGAGCGATTATCCACTAGAGTCTACACCACTGTAGACAAACTCACAAATATGAAGTCACATCTTGGGGGCCTGCCAAAGCCTGCCACGTCATTTTACATCTTCATATTGCTTGCTAAATGGAAATGTTCGATTTTTGCAAATCATACACTATTTTTGTGTTATTCCAAGCATTCTTCTTTTCCTCAAACATTGGTTGAACAGTAGCCGTATCTCATTATTGTTTGCCACAACTTTCCATGACCTCTAATTTCAAATTAGTTTTTTTTAAAAATGCTGTTTTCAGTAGGCCCTCCTCACCTGTGGGGTCGCTGTGGCCCGCGAATACCAATATAAATTCGCGTTTAGTCCTCCAGAGGGCGGGAAACGCCTTTATATCGACAGAAGCCGCTCACGTGAAATGGCGTCCCGGTGGCAACTTTATCCGCTTGGACACTTGGCAGAAACGCCACTAAGCTTTTTTTTCGCTGCGGATTTGACAACTTTATCAGCGGGTACCACAGTAGGACCGTCGTTTGTTTAACGTCACTTAAGTCGTTGAGAAAATACGTCGCTCCACGGAACTAAGCTAAACCAACGGTTAACATCCAGGGAAGCTTTGCCTTCCTTAGCCGCCTGACATGACCCAGAGCTGAGAAAATGGGAGATGTAGTTCTCAAGCTTTTCCTCCCAGCCCTGTTCAATGAGGGGCGCGAGCCGGTACAACACACATCCCAGGATGCACCGCCTTGTTGTTGTGTGGCAACGCCATCTTGACTCCTCCTCATGAATATACATCAGGCGGTATTTGCGTAGGAGGTCGGCCGACGTTCATTGCATATTCGAGCAGAGTATTTTGGTCCAAGCGGGACGCGCAGTCACGTCTCCGCCCTGAAATGTCCCTGCGCGCCCTGCCTCCTCTTTTCCATCGACTTGAATCGGTAAAATGTTCCCTCGGAGCGACGGAGGAGACGGCGACAGGGGAAAGAAAAGGCGAGGAGTGAATGACTACTAGTGGAACAAGTGACCGACGCCGCCGCCCGTTTGGCGGGTATTCACCACGGTGGGAACGTACTCGGGCTTTCAAATGTAGACGCGCTCGGCCGAACCAAGTGCGCACCTTTATTTATTCCGAGCGGGGGACTTCTCACTGGCAACGATGGAGAGTGTGCAGGCTGCAGCTGACGATGGATGCAAGTTAACGAAGAAGCCCAGCGGAGTGTCCAGCAGCCGGCGGACTCCAACGGACGGCGGCGGACATCTAGCTCCCTCCCCCATAGACGCAAAGAACGGCAACGGTGTTCCCCATGCGAGCCGAATTGCGGCGTTGAACGGTCGAGGCTTATCCGGTAACACCGGCTCCCTGCTGCTAAAACGCAGGCGCTTAAAGCGGAACCTCAGCGCTGCCACAGCCGCGTCCTGCAACTCCGCCGCCGCCTCCTCCTCCTCGGCTGTCACGGCCGGCTGCGGTGGTTCCAAAATGAGCTCGGCCCTGTCGTCTGCTTCTCTGCACACCCGGAGTCTGGACCGCAAGACGCTGCTCAGGCACCGGCAAAACATGCAGCTGCAGCCCGCTGACCGCGAGTGGGTGAGAGCGGACCTCCACCGAGGCGCCATCCACGTCTACGACAGATTGACGTCCGCGTCTCCCAGGCCGGTCCTCTGCACCGCGGACACCACTGCCGGCGAGGTTGCGAGCCGCCTCAGCAAACTCTGCGGCAAGTCCACCTCTGTCATGCGCATTTTAAGCAAAGACAACCCCAAGATGGACCAAAACGGCAATTGCAGCGTCGAGTACGAGTATAACTACAATCTGTGCAAGGTCAACGAAGACCCCGGTATCGAATATGACCACTTGCCTGGCCTGCAAGCGTCCGATTTAGGGGGGCGCCCTGGTGACAAGATGAGACTGCTGCTTATGACCAATGCAGATGAGAGGCAACAGGATGGAAAACTTTTCAGCCCTGAGTCAGAGTCCCAAGACAACATTACAGGGTCCCTGTCAGACTTGAACTTGAACTCCAATATGGATACCCCTAACGACGACGACTCAGAGCACAGGAATGGGACCGACAGCTACGGCCTCAATTCTGGCTCCGATGTGGAAAGCAGCGCTTTCGACGACCTGAGCTCCGGGGCCCGGCTCAGCGAGCACAGGGACTCCCTGAGCGACGACATGATCCTCGGCACGGACGCGTCCATCCTCAGCCCGTCGTTCGACAGCGCCACGGAGGGCCTTGACATGTACGGCAGCTCTTCGGATGAGTTGGAGCTGGATTGCCCCACATCCGGCGCCGGCCTGGATCCCATCTCCAACGGTGTCGGCTACAAGCAGCGCAGCAACGTCTGCCTTAGTGACATGGCCGACGGCCTGCCCACGAGCAGCAGTGCAGGCTCCTTTTCCAGAGACAGCTCAGCGGGTAACACGCCTGACATCCAGGACCCGGGCCGCAACGCCGGCAAATCGGCCCTGACCCCTGGCCACGGAGGAGGCTCCTCAGAGGAGTCCAGCCCCACGCTGTATGTTCAGCTGCACGGCGAAGCAGTCAGGAGGCTTAGCCCAGATGAGAGGCCCCTGCAGATCCAGACTGACTTTCTCTTTAAGCTTGGATTTAAGGACCCTTGGAGAGTTCAAGAGGAAGGCCTTAACACAGAAATGGGCTCCCTGCTGCGCTTCTACGCAGGTATGTTAATTTTCATTTGTTGAATGTTGTTGCGAGCCTTGACGATGCTACCATCTTTCCCATGTTGACAGATGAAAGGTAAAGGTGAAAGGCCAACTGTAAATATGTATAGTGTATGGTAAAAAAAAAAAAAGTTCCTTTTTAGGTTGCCAGAATACATTGGCGCAATACACCTAATTACTAAAGTTACAAGCACTCAATCTGTTCGTTGAATGTCTGTCCTATTTAACATATCAATGTTTGATTTATAGGTTTATGTTTCATAATTATTCAAACCAGTGTTAAATGTGTGCAACTGCTGTCAACGGTAAGTCTACAAAACCGTTATTTTTGGCTGTTGTTTGACGCTCCTTGGTGGTTCCCAAGCCCGTGAACTGGACTGTTGCATCCTTGTGCTGTCCGGTCCTCGTGCTAGGCTGGCTTGTTGCGAGCGTCCCTTCAAATCCAAGCAGAATAGCTGGGCAAAGTTTTGCAGTTGAACTCGCAGCAAATCGGGCCTCTTTGAAATATCTCTTGTCGTTATTGTTGTTTGTGTTGCTTCTTCCGGGCCTCGGGCGCCTTTTGTCAGACCGCAGCCGCACACTGCGCTCCCATGGCCACGCATGACATCACCACAAAGCCGCCGCCACAACTTATGGCGCTCCGACACGGGGGCCCTGTTCCAGCTTTTCGCCCCATTATGGTCCCCCCCCCGTGAAAAGGCTGAATGCCTTTGTGGTCGGATGGAGAGCAGAGCCGGGGAGCAGCGTGGCCGGGACACTCTAAAACTCCTTCTGTGGACTGTGTGGTCATTGAGATGCTACGCCGGGCCTGCCTGTACCCCCGGCCTGCAGCGGCGCAACTGTCACAACTTCCTGCCAAGCCGGGTTAACGTGCTGTGGCGCGGCTCGGAAAGCCTTTCCAATGCAACGCTGTTGCTTTGGGATGTGAAAAGGGGAACGCTGAGACATGATGGGGAGGGTCTACTCGTGTAACGATGCAAAGCTCTCGAGGTCCCTTTTCTGAACCGGCGGTCCTCAAACGTGACATTGTCAATGGCCACATGCGCTCCTGTTCTCGCTCTGCTGGGGAAAAAAAAAAACAAGTTCTGAGGGCGACGCCGCCACGTCCCATGTGAGATGGCTTAACCTCGGTCACCTGAGTAACTCACTTAAGCAACCCCTCCCCTTCCCTTTCCCTCAGCTCCAACCAAGGCGACGGTGCCGTGCGCACAAGGCCTTAATGCTCATTCAGCCTAGCACAGAGGGACACCGAATAGCACTTGGATAGGTGCCTCAGACGGGGCGTCTCGTCTGAACCGGGACCGTCGCTCGATGCCCGCCACCACCCCCACCGTGACATCTGCCGCGCTCTTTCACATGTTGCGCCGTCAAAAGCACGTGCGGAATGTACGCCGGCTTCTTGAGAATGTCAAGCACGTTTACTGCGTAGGAAGTGCAGAGAGGGGGCGTGTGTGTGTGTGTGGGGGGGGGGGGGGGGCGTCGGCAGTCATGCCATTCTTCCACATGTTGAGCTGGCTTGGTTCAGGCCCGATTGTGGAGACAGACAGCCTCATCTGACTTTCTGGCCGACTCTCTGGCGCAGCTGCCGCCACTGTAGTCCTCGGCCTCACTGAAGGCTTCCTTGTCTGCGCAGACCTTTTGATACAGGAAGTGTAGTATCTATTGTGTGATAGCTATGTGGTTCAATAAAAGCATTGTGCCCACCCCAACTTTGCTTGATGCATAAAATTGGACACATCAGGCCTCGCCAAAGGACAGGTTGACCTTCAACGCGGAAGGGTCAGGTCAAGCTTTTGCCGTGCGACCAGAGGAGGGAGCTCATTTTTGCTCTGTCCAAACACCCAAACATGTGCATGTACAGCGGGGCCGCCTCGGATCAAAGAGCCGCTGTCCTCTTTGGCAGGATGACGAGTGATCCGCTCAGAGCGGGCCCGCACAGGGAGCCTCTTGTAGTGCCTCGCACCCCGACTGCATTATTAGAACTCAGGTGTAAAGACAGAACTCAAATTCAGGTCACGCGAAGACCCATTCAACTGGCGCATGCTTTCGGTACTGTTCCAACTTCGCATACTTGACGCCAATTATGGTGAGAAAGGCATCCAACCTCAGTCGACTCAAAAGTTCTGCCACGAAATCCAAGTCTGAGGAATTTGGGCCCCCTCAATCCAGCATCATTTCGTCAACTGCTTTGTGGTCCTGGTACAGACCCAGACAGAATCGGCTCGTTATTGGAGCAAAGCAATCCGAGGCTAGGCGTCTCTCGCAATAGCACTCTTTAAGTAAGCGATTACTGTACATAGGTTTGACTCGAAACAGCCTAATGTTCGTAAACGGTCGAAGCCGGTAAATGACCAAAACAGTCATCGGTTTAGCACGTATGAGCTTAACCTGTCATCGTGCACGTGTTTTCAAACACCACGTGTTTTCGCTGCGCCGCGGAGGATAATTGGCTTGCGGCTCGGCTATTTATGTGCCTGCCGGAGCGACGCAAGATCATTTGCGCACACTCGTACTACTCACTTGTGCACTTCCTGTTTACATTCCTGCGATCCGGAAGAGAAAATGGGCGCTATCTGGTGCTTTGTTGAGATACAGTTTTGGAAGCATTTCACATCAGAAAAATGTTAACGCACACCAAATAAATCACAAAAGTATAAAGGCTAAAATCTCAATTTCTGGTGGATTTCGTTTGAATAGTGTCCAGGTCACTCTTTTACTCAGCAAGTAATGAAGCTGTCCGCTGCCTGGATGGCTCTCTTCCAAAACACAATGTGTGTGTGTGTTTGAAAAGGAAATGGCATAGTGAGCCCTAGCGCACATTGGCATCAAGTTTCCCAAGAGGCCCGGGACCTCGAGTTCTTTACCAAGCCAAGGCGGCGCGCTGAATTATTTAGGTTCATTAGTCAACTCGGATTTGCAAACAATCTCGTCTGGGGCACTTTGTTGCCGTTTGCATCCTGCTCACCCTATCAAACTGGAATCGTTAGCTTGTAAATTGCACTTTTTTTGGTCTTTTGTTTACACAAACATAACGAATGATCAATGGTGAACAAGTAGAAATTATCCAGTTGCAATTCATTGTGTCAAAGCATGCCACGTTTGTTTATAGCTGCTTGACGGACGAGTGTTCCGATGTACTTTACACTACTTGGTAAGAGGAAATAGTTTGTGACAGGACGCTCATAAAATGCTATCTGATCAGACCTCGATGATAACGGCTACATTGCTTTTACCTGAATGTTCCATCCATTTGAATAGATATCTTTTTTTTTTTTATTGCACCGCGATTTGGTATCCTCCAAACCTATTTCCGCGGCAGCCATATTGCAGTGTTGCTGTGATGCGCGTTTGCAAATATTAAGCCTCTGCTTTATTGCCTCGAGCAGCCCGCACTCGCATTTGGCCGCGTGTGATGAATGCGCCTAATAGGTCTCCTTAAGACGTTCGACGTAATTAAAATTCAAATGAACACAATATCAATATGGGCAAATGGCAACATGGAAATATAATAGCGCGGCGTGGTAATTGGATAGCTCGCAACGCTTTGCCGTCTTGCTCGTATTAATTAAGTTGCGAGTCGGCTAATAATGTCTCTATTCCTCGTAGACGTGTTCAGAAAAGACAACGGCGCTTCGATGACTCTAAAAGCGTCCTTCCGTTTTTTACCTCGGGCTTTCTCCGAGGAGGCGGACCGCTGACGTGATGACTTCAAGGACTCTGCAGGGTTTAAAGGCTTAATGAAGATCCCGCCTCGTTGGTCGCTGCTAAAACGGAGAGAATCACTCAGTCTGTCATCCCTTGTGTCTCTCTGACTTGCACAAGCCCGTAGGAACAGATTTGGCTCATGATTACGTACGTCTCCGTTACCAGGCTGAAGGAGAAGAAGCCTTTTTATGAATGGTCACTCTGAAGCACGCTTCAAAACTAATTTGTGTAACAGAATATAGATTTTACTGAACCGGACTGGACGGCCGTTCTTCGGTTTGCGATGTACATTTCGAAACCCGGAGGAAAAAAAAGGCAACATTATGTCAGGCTGACCTCCATGTCCTCACCTGACATCCAATGGGCGTTCTATTGCTGAGTCATTATGTAATTATGTAATCAGATTTGACACGTTCCCGAGCTTAAACTCAATACGCTGGTGTCTCTCTGCACTTGTTTTTTGTTTTCCAAATTAAAGCGTGTGTAGGCGGCAGCATGGTGCAGTAGTGGTTAGCACCTCTGCCTCATAGTTTGGAGCCGCGGGGTTCAGATCTCGGCTCTGGACTTCCTATGTGGATTTGTGTGTTCTGACCGTGCTGGTGTGGGTTTTATTGACATCTGAGTCTTTATCCATTTTCTCATCCTTTAACACGTCAGCCACGGGCGGTAAAATGGGCGGGACACGCGTCACCGTCTACCCAGAGGACGGCGGTGGCGGCGGTGTCCGCTCGTAGCAGCGAGAGCCAGGAGCGGAACACTCTTCTGTTTAACGGAGATTGTCTTCTTGGCTGAAATCCTCCCACCCGCCATGCTCTACTCCCCTCACGCTCCCTCGATCGATGGATCCCCCTCCCTCAATCTCGCTTTCGCCCCTTAGATCTCCTCCTCCTGCACACCAGCTGACACTTTTCATTTATCTCGCCCTATCTCTCTATTGCAACTTGCTCTTCATCCCTAACAATCAGCGGTCACCTAAAAAAAAAAATATTGATCAAAGATATGAACTGATGGTGCCTTCCCCCCACCCGCCGGCCATTCTCAGTTTGTGGGAGTTGCAAAGTGAGGTGTGTGTCTAAACACGATTATTAAAATACGAGACGATTCGTTTGATAATCGGTTCATCCACCTTTAGAGGCAAAGCAGCTTTTTGAAACACACTTTTCATGCGCCAGGTAATTCAGTGCTTCAGGCATTTAAAGGCCCATTGTCCCTGAGCTAAGCACCGGCCCCCCACCTCGGCTGCACGCAAGAAGGGGGGGGGATTAGGGACAGGTCAGCAGGGGGGCTCGCTCGCCGCCGCTTTGATCAGCCGCAGTACAGCCTAATACCACGCAACATCTGCAGCGCTCGCCGTGAAAGGGGGGGGGCGACCAAAAATTCCGAGGCAAGACAAGTGCGTCAATGCGCCATTCCAATTTTCACCCACAGGATAAATATCCAATAATAGGCCGATTCTTTCAACCCAAGCCCAAATCGATGCTTAACAACTTGGATTGTTCAGCAAATTCTCACAGAATCTTTTTTTTTTTGTGTGTTGTCTGCACACAGCGAGATAAGCTTTTTAAACCTCGTGTTCGGACACAAGTTGGGAGGGGTTTGGAGCTCTCAAATCACCTGGTTCAAAGGTCGTCTCTTTCAAAGAATGCTGAAATACAGGAATGACACTTCCTCATTGGCCGGCGTGTGAACGGAAACATGACAGGATAAAGAACCCAAGGAAGGAGCAAAGTACAACCCGCGTGTCGTATAACTTGTCCTACTTTTGTGTTGACTCCATTCGGGAAGTTATCTAGCATTGATTAAAAAAATGATGAGAAGGCATTTAATCTGACATTTAGGGAATGTATTTGCATGCAAATCAGACAACTGTAGCGTCAGGCTTGCCTGTCCGCTCCATTACATTTGGACGGACGGACGCTTGTAAAATGCAGAAAGAGCTGCACTTGCTTGCCATTAACTTTAGCATCACCCAGATCTGGATCACTTCGCTCTCAAGTGTCCCTCATTAAAGAAAGGAAGTCCTTTCTTTCCCCCCCCCCCCCCCGCTTGTCCGTCCGTGTGGCACGGCGTTCACATGGCCCCTGCATGTGACACAACGGCGAGCCAAAACACCCCGGATGCCCGCCTCAGCTCTCCACTGTTCCAGGCCTTGTTACATTTGAAACAAAACAAAGAGAAAGGAGGAGGGAGGGCCGACCGGCAGGGCCGCGGGAATGTGCCACAACATGGCAGTCCCCCGTTTCGTTCACTAGTCGTTTGGGGGGGGGGGAGTAGCTCTTTAAATCTCTCTCTTCCTCTCATTCGCTCGCTCCCCTCCTTCGCCCTCCTTGTGTGAAAGGCCTTTCTGTCGGCTCTTAGTCGGGACTGATTGTAGCTTTAAGCACAGATGCGGGGTCTGATTACTCAGCACCGTGCCCTTCTGCCGGGATTAGAGAAGAACCCAATTGGTAGCAGCAGTTACCGGATTGCAGATGCGCGCCGATGCGTGACAACGACGGAGTGGATCGTAGCTCTTGCGGAAACCCCCCCCCCAAAAAAAAATTGTGTTTAACTTTGTTATGGAGCATTCGATGCAGTTTGCCAGTCACAGCGTCTGATATCGAGCGTCGTCAGAGGTTAAGTACAAGTGATAACCAAGGATGCGCTTCTCGCCGGATCTCTCGGGAGAATTTGAAGTCGGGCCTCTCGCTCGCTTTATTAACAACAAGGCATCACAAATCAGCGGGGCGTCCGTGAGTTGATCAGAGAAAAGATTGCCTTGAACAAATGCTTTTGGAAGGAAATGCTGCCAGGGCTGGCCAGGTTACAGACAACAAATTGCACACACTTTTGTCCAATTTCTGGACAGGCAGATCAATAGAGTTTATTTTTGTTACCTCACATACAGATCAGAGTACAGGAATGCATTTTTTTTTTTAGAGTAGAAGAAGAGTAGATTCCTTTCAATTTTGACCGGTGCCCATCCACCTTTGTAGGTAGTTGCTTTTGGCAACAGCTCCATAATTTGCCTTCTTTTTATGCACATCCCCTGATGCGTCTATAATTAGAACATCTCACTATTTTCTGCTGTCTCACTATTATAAGTAATGAAATTATGGGCGGGACTTGGTGCCTAACCTCTGTAGATATATCAACAAAATCCCCCCCGAGAGAGCAGGCACAGTAATGACTGAATGTAAAACCTCCTCCACCATTTCCAGCTGTCTCGGTACAAAGGAACAGGGAAACCCGGGGCCACAAAACAGTCGGGAGTGTCTGCTCGGTCGCAAGTGTGTATGCCCGCCACATCAAACGCTCACCAGCCTCCCAATTAACGTTCTCATCTCGCCTCTTTAGTCGGCGTATCAGAGGCTGCCGTTGTCAGCCCCGCTCTGATGCCGCTATGCTTTCCTTTTATCCCCTGCTGCATTTCCTGAGGGGGGGGGGTCTCTGTCAGGGGTGTTTGGTTGCAGCATCACTAAGCCCCAACCGCAGGATCTAGAGGGGGTACGCCGCACTCTATCTTAAGATGACGCTACCGTTTCTTTGCCGTGCCATCGCACACTCTCCAAAAGCTTTAAACAATACGTAGCATGCTAATATGTCATCAGGTCAGGTTGTAATTAGTTGTATGGAAAGCTCCAGAAGTGTTTGCTCATTGATTTTGCAATGAAACCATTAGTGCCTTGGCCGAGGTCCGCCCGCCCGCGCTCTGTCGTGCAGGCTTTTGCCCATCGAGATTAAGACACCAAATTGCCAGGTTTTTTTTTTTCTTCCACGCAGTGAATGTCATTTAATCAAGCACAAATTTGTTATTAATTACATTTCTCGGCCTAATTTGCTCACCTGTTGCGCCGTTTAATTTGGGCCCGCTTCGACAGCAGCCGAGGTCACAGAAGCCCTCGCAGCGTGCGCTTCTCTCCGCGCCGCCGGCTGATTATGTGTCCTCACGTGTCAGCGAGAAAGCGGGAAGCCCGAGGGCAGGCGCTGCATCATTCATGAGTCTAAGCGAGTGTGTGTGCCACCCTGTGCCCGGATGGCGCTGACCTGTAGCTGTCGACCGTGCACCCGTTGAGCCGCTCGGTGATAAGCGAGACCGAGGGCGCGCCGATAACGGTGTCATGCATCACCTGTCCACTTCTTGCAGGTCAAGATTAGGGTTAGGGTCGCGAAGGACACATTGTGACATGTTCCCAAACGGGGCTTCTTAGCCTTTGTACAAAGAATGAGGTCACGCCGTGTGTATCTTGCCTTAGAAATAGCGGCTGACACGTGAAACCTTTAAATATGAACGTGAGGAGGAAGAGCGGAAAGAGGAAAATGGATAGCAGCATCACTGCATGCTCATATTTTCAATTTGACGGCAGAAGCAGCGAGTCTTGTTCCGTGTGTGTGTGTGAGGGGGAAAAAGAGAGGCGCACGTTATGTAACAGGCCACCCTGGATCTTCGGCCTGCTTTGCAATCACACAACAGTAAGTCACTTCTTGTGTGTGCGTGAGTGCGGCTAATTCATCTTTCACAAGGAGTGAAATGCGCACGCTGACAACTTTGAACGTTTGAGCTGTATTTTACACTACACTGTATTACGTAAACGCTGGTGGGCTTTGTCGGTGAGTACACAAGATATTCTATGGGTGGATTCACACTGCATGTCCCAATATATTAATAGTACATATTGACATAATTACATGACAACTGGACTGTAAGCCTAAAAATGGACAAATCTATTCCCCAAAAAATAAATCTATTTCTTCTTTTGTAATTTCTGTCCCAGGTAAACTGGAGCCCAACTCGTCAAAAAAATGTCCAAACATTTTAAGGAGGGGGAAAAAAAAAATCTAAATTTGAAGCGTCGTGCTTTTTCCTCTAGCAGGGCAAAATTGAAGCAATATTACAATTACGTGCGTGCAAGTCAGTTAATGCGATTAAAGTGTTTACTGCGCTGCACTTTCTGAGAACTGACCACCTCTGCTTGACTTCACCTTGTTTACGTGCCTCCCCATTCATTATTCCAATCAATCGCTTTTGCCACAAAAAGCAGTAGGCGCTCTGAACGCCCCACCACCCCACCGCATTATATCCGCATACTTTTCTACAAACACACTTCATTTTTCATTGATGAGCTTTGCACGCTTTCACAGCCATACATCAGACACATGCATCTCGTGGGTGTGCGTGTGAGGCAACGCACACATTGTTCACCAGGGTGACATCAGCATGTCTTGAACAAAAGGAGGTGGGGAGGGGTCGAAAAATCCCCCGCAGCTCTTCTATTACTGCGAGTCTTTCTCTCCGAGTGGCTGGCTGATCAGCAGGCTCGTGTTTTCCAGTGTAAGGTTTCGTAACACGCACGCACGTTACATAACAGCAGCAGGAGTGGAGTTTAGGGGGAAGGGGGACGGCTCTGTGTAAGGAGGGGGCAGGGGCGGGGGGCGTGCACACATTCATGTACGTCAGCATCCGCCCCCCACTGTGGGAATCACTGAAGAGGAACCGGGAAAAATTTTTATGCCAACACCTGAAATTCGGAACGTCTGTTAAGCACGGAGGTTGGGGCTATTTTTAGCAAATATTGATCGAATTACTTGATAAAGCATGTTCATGGAGCACAGAAGAGGTGTGAAGGACGGGGCCGCAGACTTAAATGGCGTTGCGGCTTTCACCGTATAGCGCCAAAAGTCATTTCTGTCAAGATTTATAGCTGCGGAATATTGATTGATAAACCTCGTGGCGAGGCCTTTTTTCACTAGCATTCCCGCTTCTGCTTTGGAACACCAATTGGCCACAGGTTATCTTGATTTGTGGGCGATTTAGAGATCGTGCAAAAATAAGATAGAACAGCTGCTATAGCGCTAAATAGCTAAATGTCAAACCGTACTGGATTCATCATGACGCTTTGTGGCGATGTAACTTGAATTTGTACATGTAGGAACACGCCCGAGTCTAGTACCAAAATAGTGATGTCATAATTACAGTCAATAAACATTTGAGTGTGCTGTGTCAACACAAATTAGCATAATGCCGGTACAGGATTTGTTTCACTTGACCGACAGTGGTTTTGTTAGCGTCCACGTCGGTTCAGTTAACACGAACGACAAAAAGCTCATCAGCAGCTCCTTTTAGACTAACAAAATAAAGATTTTCAACAACTCATTAATTGATTGCAAGTGGTTAAAAAAAAAAAAAGAAAATCAATCAATATGGCCGTTGAGAACCGAATAGCCAAGCGATGACACAACTCAACGGTCGAGGCGCTCAAGCTGAAAGATCCTCCGTGACAGTAAACAGCAGCGCCAACGCTCATGTCACAAAGCTTTTTCCACTCGCGTACACTTCCCGTCATCTTATCGCAAATCATCTCATTGTCGAGAGCGTTTGAATTTGCCAACCGAGTCGTCTCCTCGCACCCTAACACGCATCCGCCGATGTGGATTAACCACGAAACTGCGGCGCAATTTAATCCTGTTTGCTCGATTAATGGCGTACGCAATGAACGCCGGCCGTAACGAGGAGCTCAGCGAGCTAATCAACTGCTCGTGTTGCCATTTAAACAAAGCGAGATTTACATTTGATTATAATTTGGTGTGCGTGATCCATTTTGGAATTTCAACTCACTGCAGTCGAGTTAACCTTGACCTGAATCTGCTGTCATGAGTTTGGAAGCTGTCACTTCAACAATACTTTTACTATTACTGAATTTAATTGTACGGAGGCGATCACTCCAGACAGCATTGGTGATTCCACGAGACAGGTCGCCAAACGTTTCACAGGCGCGCTCTCGGCCGGCTAAAAATATGCACGTAAGCTATTTTTGATGCAAGTCGCGTGAAGCTGCACAAAACAGATGGAGTCAGGCAGATGCATATGGCATCCAGTCAGTGACCTCGTGCTCATCACGAGACGTAGCACAAATTCTTGCTACTTAATGCTAATGCTACTTTTTAGCATTTACACCCTGAGAGATTTATTAGCCAATATTTTGCACTCTTAATTTTTGCCGCCGTCTTAGTGTGAGGTCGTCTGGCGCTTTTACTTTTCAAGATCATCTGTCGCGAAGCCGTGGCATTTAAGCGCCTCGGGATCGATTGTCACATTTTGAAAGCGTGTCTCTGCTGAAGGGTAAAAGGCGACGTGAGGCTAGAAGGAGGTGCCACGGTAACAATGGCCGCTCACTTCACCTGTGATGGTGGCAAACGGTCCTTTTCTCCGCCAACGTGCTCGGCGGTCCTGTAGAGCAATTCGGACATTATGTGCGTGTCTGTGTGTGTGTTTTCGCCAAAGTGCAGGGCAAGCTATTTGTGTCACAGGAACTGCTCTCACTCTGTCTTATCTGTGCCTGTTTTTTCCCACATTGTTGTCACCTTTAGTCAAATATATTGTGTCCACTGAAAATCCAGTTGCATGCTTTTCATCAGGTACCGGCATTTTTTGCAGATACTGAGCAGCCGTTCTGTCCTAGTGTCCAGTTTTGCACTGATCCCTCATTTGAACAGTTCAGCGTTAGCAGGGGTTGAGCTCTTGATTAGCATAAGCTCCTGTTGATGGCTCCTGAACCAAGCCATATCCACTAGCTATGGATATAATAGATTGATTAAGTTGCTAATACTAGGAAGAGTGGAACAGAGGCTGAGGGATTATTGGGATTCCTCACATCTGTCTGCCGCTATAGATGCTGCAAATGTGTTTCCGTGACTTATGTGGGTCACGGCTGGCCCACAGTACCGCGTGCCCCGTCGTATAGCCGAGGTGCGCCGATGTCAGCTTGCATTTAGCGAGGCCCGGGATGATTGAATCGAGGATGTGTCCTTTTTATCGCCGGGAAACTTCAAGAGTGTGGGGAAAAAAAAAAACAGAATCTGGTAAATGAAGGGATGGATGGCGGGAGGGAGGTCAGCCTTGGGTACCGATTGCTAACAATGACAGATATCGAGGCCAGTGGGGCAACGTGTTGAAGACATCGTGCTCATCTGTGTTTCTAGTCCAGCAATCTAACGCTAATTAATTTATCCTTAACTGTCATTCAAGTCGAGCTCACGCGCCATTGCCATTTTAAACCAAACTCCACAGTCAGCCGGAATTCGGCCTCAGAACTGTGAGGCAGCTGTGTCAAGCGCCTCCTCAAGTTCCACCGCATCTCTCGCCTTTGGCCAGTAGTTGGTGATGTCGTCTTTAGTGAGCGTGTATAGATTCCCACATCCTGAACTTGTGGAAAAGGAAGGAAGCATCCCCAGGAACACACACACACACACACATGCACACCTACACACATACACACTCCTGTCATAGTCTGTCTAGGAATAGATTTGTCCAGTACACACACACACACACACACACACACACACCCAGCTCTGCGTCTTACCGCTGCATCCTTCCAAGACAATGGGATGCCCAGCATGAGTAACATGATGTCGTCTTAAAATACTCTCAGCGTAGGTGTCGCACGTGGACTACAGAAATTCTTTTTGACGTCTGAGCTAAGACAAGAGCCTCCATTGGCTTCCTCCAGCAGTGTAAACAGGATGCTCACGTGGGCGTCCCTCCCATCTCCCCACACAACTGGAAAGTTTGTCCTTCCGCAGGCAGCAGGCAGGCTTTGACTTTCACGCTCCAGCAACATTTAGGAGGGCCGATTGAGACGGACACAACGATTATTGTTAGTGCGTGTTTGCGCATATTAGCGACGATTAAGAAGAAATCGAGGAGCATATTTTCGCTGGCATCGCTGGCGGATGGCACGTTTCAACAAAAGGGCCTAAAAATAGCACAAAATGTGCCCATGTGACATATTGAGGCTAAAAGCTTTTAAATAATTTGTCTAATGCCTCACATGCAGTTCTCACGCTGGTTACTTCTGCCTTATGGCAAAGTTAGAAGGCGCTAGGCAGGCTGCTTACTCACTGACTAAGAATCGGCATAGCTAAGATATCGACAGATTGGCAAATAAGTGCCGTACTGACAGCCAGCCCACAAAATTACGTATACCTGTACCAGGGCTGTAACTACTTTATAAAAAGGCGCCTGGTTGTTTCTTAGCAACCAGAACCAAATATGCACATGGCCCAGTGGTCAACTACTTGCAGCATCCTGCCCTGTGGTAAACACCACAAACCCCAAGTTCAAATGTGAGAAGGGTTCGGACCACCTGCCGTCGACTGTATTTAGAATCAAATCCAAGGGAGCCGCCGCTTCTGTTTATCGCATCAAAAATGTAAACATGCTTAGCTAGTTGCTAAAAGCAGTGTTTCGTAGGGCATGCTGGCAAATGGGCACTTGCGATGGCCCTTAAAAGCAGATAGAAAAGCTGAAGATCATTTGCTTCCTGCACACTCCACTTGTTTCAGAAAGGCAACTAAATAACGGCGCAGCAGCAATCACGAACCGCTTTTAGCGAGACAAGAGTTGACAATTGACAGTGCGGCGTTACTTGGAGAGATACAAGACTAGGGACAACGTCTCCACCTTTGCCGTGGAAGCACCAAAACGTCCAACGTGTACAATCGACATGTCACGTTATCCACTGGACAAGCCAAAGCAAACGCTTCCTGCAAACTAAGCAATTGATTTTGCTGCAAACACAAGATTGGCGGACAAAAGGTCAGTGATCACAAATAACACTTTAACAAAATCAGCGATCGATTTCATTCAATAATTGTAACCACAATTAAAGCTACAAGCGGCGATGAACGTGGCCCAGCTCTCAAACTTTTCCCATAATTTAGCCTCACCCATTTTTGTGCCACCCCCACACACACAGATTTGTGTTCACACTGAGGTGAAATATATGAGAATAAGAGGTCAGGGGGATTGCGCAACATTTTTGTACATAAACTGTTGCTCCGAATGATTTTTAAACATTGCTGAGTACGACACCACTCGTGAAAATAGACACCAAACAGAGAGACTGGACATGGTGGAGGCACCCCAAGAAAGTTTTTTTGAGGAGGTGGAGCTTGAGTGAATGCAGGTGGATGTTTCCACACGGCGATAAGGCGCCGCGAGTCTGACAAGGATGTCCGATAAGCAAACCTGATTGTCGGGTTTGGCGGGCTGCTCGGCGAGGTGACTGACACCAGATCACAGCACAAGTGTACCTGGCACTGGATGGGAGATTATACTCGTCAAATCCAGACTATTCAATTGCAATATTCAAAGTAGGACATGCGAGGCTTACGGTTGCGCTGAATGAATGTAGCTCGGATGCTAACCTGGAATGCTAACCCTGCTGCGGTTAGAGCTCCACCTTAAAAGTTGACCACCGTCGTCAACATCTAATTGGGGTGTCGTTTGGGATTGGCTGCAGCCCGCATAAAACAAAATGGATGGATGGAAAGTTGCTTGAGTTCCAAATGATCTGACCCCCCAAGGAGTTGCGTTTTTTGATGTACTGTTTGACTAAGTCAGGGGATTGTTCTGATATGCCGCGAGTGGTTAACCTTTAGTGCACTCATTTCAATACTCCTACAATCACCATTTCAAGACCTTTATCATTTTCGTGACCTTTTTTTATTGCTAAATTTTTTATGGTGGCCTTCCCGTGTAGTTTGTATGGTCTTCTGGTTTTGTGGCTAATGCAGCCTCCTCCCGCATTCCCGGAAGATCCTTAATTGCCACGCAGGTGCAAACGTGATGTGTTTTTATGCGCCTATATTTCATTTTTTATTTTCTGATTTACTGTGGCACTCAAATTGCATTCGTCTACGAAATCAACAAATGTCTTGCCAAGTTTAATCTCGTACAGTGTTCTCGGCCAGAGAATGGACATTTACTCAACCCCTCCCTCCTCCCTCTCGTGCTCCAGGGAAGCCCCAAAACATCGAGAGCTCCGAGCGGGTGCAGCTGTCGGGGATGTACAACGTGCGCAAGGGGAAACTGCAGCTGCCCGTCAACCGCTGGACCAGGCGGCAGGTCATCCTCTGCGGCACTTGCCTCATCGTCTCCTCCGTCAAGGAGAGCCAGACGGGGAAGATGCACATCCTGCCGCTCATCGGAGGGAAAGTACGTTCTCCCTAACAGATACGCTCAACGCTCGTCCTTGATGAATTTACCAAAACTCTTGTCACATCTCGACACACGCAGTAATTGTTTCTGTCAACAACGGCTCGCCTCCTACCAGACTGTCGTCGCGCTTGGCACCACATTCACGGACCGAGTCGGTGGCACGGTTACACTCCGTTGAACTGTACACATACAGAAGGATTTTCCGTTGGAAATGTTTAACACGTTTAACCTTTATGGACGTCATTCGCCACGATAATCAATTCAAACTGAATACAAATAACAAAAATAAATGACAAAGCCTTATGGTAACATAACTTCGTCTTGAGCACGTTAACCGGCCATTTGAGTAGCTCATACCTCTCATTGTTTGTTTTTGTGCGTGTGCGTGTTTTGTCTGCAGGTCGAGGAAGTAAAGAAGCACAATCACTGTTTGGCCTTTAGCTCGGCCGGGCCTCAGAGTCAGACGTACTATGTCAGCTTCGACAGCTTCACGGAACACCTCCGCTGGCACAGACATGCCGCCAAGGTAAAAGCGTGAGATAATGTGTGCTTATTATGCGTGTGCTTCACGTACGGGTCAACCAACCGCATTACTAAACACACGCACACCAAAAAAGCTAACAGGAACGATTACACGGCATGTGCAAGCGCAGCAAAGTGAGCGTACCTCATCGCGGTCCACACTTAAGTGTGAAACTCGCGGTTGGCATCACCCTCCCTCCCTCGCTCGCTCCCTCTCCTTTCTCTCATTTGAACTCAAGTAGGTCATAGCCAGAAAACCTCTTTTCTAAATATGAATCGGGCCGTGCATGTCAGCAGCACCCAGAGGGACACTCATAATAGAAGCCTGCATAGAGGCGCCGCCTGCCAAGCCGCGACCACATACACTTTGCCCCCCCGTCACGTCGGACGTCCAAGTAGGTGTCAGTAGCACATTCTTTCAGACTAGAAGGTTTGTGAAATTGGCTTCGCTGGAGAGCGGCCGGTTTGCATTCGAGCACTGCCTCGAGCGAGACTCAAAGATGCCAACTGATGAAGGTCGCCGCCTCCTCACTCTGACGTCCGCCCTGAGGGAGAACTTCCCCTTAGAGATTTATGAGCTTTGAAGATAGATATATTTTTTATTTATCTGCCATCTCCCCTTGGCGCTCAGTACAATATGATAAGAAAAACTTCACCTCATACCTTTCAGTTTCACAACAACTAAAATAGAATTTGTCCATTTCTTCTGGGTCCAATTCTTGCTATCGAACAAGCAAGTGTCCGGTGCTGTCTGTATTTGATGTGCTAGCCAAGAAGCAAGCCATGCGCACGCATTCAGTTGGCCAGCTAACACGATGATGCGTTAGGTCACTGAACTAACCCGCTGCGCTTTTCCTTTCTTCTCGGCGAGTTGGAAAGCGATTGGTGCCGCTTGCCCCTTCAGCTCTAATCCGCATGCGCGCAGCGTTGTCCAGATTATAATCTCCCTTAACCGCTCGCGTCTCTGTTCCCACGCGCCGGCCTCTTTCTAGATGGTGTCGCAGAGGATCAACTCTGTGGATCTGTCCTGCTGCAGCTTGGAACAGCTTCCCCCCAACCTCTTCTACAGTCACGACCTCACCCATCTCAACCTTAAACACAACTTCCTGCCCGCTGACCAATGGCTGCAGCAGCTGCAGAGGTATACCGCATTCGTACGACTTAGCATTCATCAGCTTGCTCAAAACTAAGACAAATATTTGTCTGATGGGGGAAAAAAAAGTCACTCACAGCACAGCATAATAGCATTCCGTTTAGCAGACCGTGACTGACCCGTTTGGACCACTAAGGTGTCCCACCTGCAGTCTGAACAACAGGAATGAGGGGCCAAAGAGGCTAGCAATGTAGCAGGCAGAGCCAAAGAATCCCAGAAGGCCATATTCATCAGCGGGGGCGCTTTTAATGTGACTCCCTCTCGCCACAGCCACCATCTGCTGCACGCGTACTGCGGCGCTCCGAGAAAGTACAGTATAGCTCACGTGATTGTGCGGTCGGTCACGTGGATGCTCAAGATTGCCGGCGGCTTCTGTTGATTCGAATCGCTTGCAGAAAGAGAACACTCGTAATTCTCAGAGGAAAAGTACGTGTCCGTGGGCTACACTTGTCTTCTTGTTCAAATGCAATGACAGAAATGCCCGAGCGCCGTTGTGCTTGTGGAAACGGACGATCCCGTGCTGCTTTTTTCGGATCAAATTGCGAAAACGAGTCGGGCTTCTGTGATCCGAAGTCAGAAGCGGAACATTTCCAATCGGACCGT
Organism: Syngnathus scovelli; assembly: GCF_024217435.2. NCBI lineage: Eukaryota > Metazoa > Chordata > Actinopteri > Syngnathiformes > Syngnathidae > Syngnathus > Syngnathus scovelli. The sequence continues at coordinate 5,565,771 of NC_090863.1, forward strand.
AGCCCTGTGCGAGAAATTACAGTCAGTTTTTCATTTTTTTTTATTGTGGGCGAGGCGCAGCTTCCGCGCTCGCCAAATGCGGAAACATCCCCTTAGCGCTGCCAAACGTGAGTGGACTCGTCCTCGTTTGACTCAGCGCGATGACACAAAATGAGGTCAGTCAAGAGAAAGACGTGTTTAGCTGAGAGTAGAATTATTTTTGCAGAGCATGTGCATGAGTGCTTTTTTGGGTCTGTTTTGTGAAAGGCTGTCTTTGGGGTTGTGGAAAAAAAAAAGAAATCACAAGCACTGCACGTGTGTGCGTGTGTGTGTGTGTGTGTGTGTGTGTGTGTGTGTGTGTGTGTGTAACATCACACTTTTGGGAGAGCCATGCACGGACCCGCCGCCTGTCTCCTCTCTCTGCCGCCGTCTTTGCTCTGCTGGCCAAATACTTAGCGGCAGATCAGATAGGCAATAATCGGACTGGCCGTTTCCTTTGGCACCAAACGTTCCCAGCATGCATCTGTGAGCCTGTCTGAGCCGGAGGTCATTCCTCACCGGCCATGCAAATTCACTTTTAGTGCAGTACAAATATTGATGATCGTCTGTTTTGTTTGCTTACCAACGCAAATTCCACTTTGTTTGGTTAAGTTGTTAACGTGCTGGTTAAAAATTGTGATGAATGCCAAGTTGTGTATTTTGATTATCACCCATCCAATGCGTATATTTTATTTTATTAATCCAAGTGAAATACGCCCTGTCTCTCCCCTTCTTGCATTTGAATGGTTTCTTCCACCACAGGACATGCCACCCCCCCATTGAGTTTTGTCAAACTGTCCTTTAATCCTGCTCAGAGACAAACAGATTTGTTAGATCATAAACTCGTTGCTGGAGATAAAATCGCTCGAGCGGCTTCAGACGGATACGCAGAGGACGCTGGCGCATGTTCGAAGATGATGGCATGATAGGACAGACGAGCAGAGGAGTAGGAAAGTGATACGGGTATTACTCAGCAGATTGCAGAGGTTGATGGAATGGCTGAATGACACGCACACACACGCACAATGCCTGCAGGAGTCACCCTCAGCAGGAATGACTTGCCAGCCCTGATCAATCTTGCAGACCTTTTTTTTTGTTGTTTTTTTTGTCACCTTCGTGTGTGTGTATGTAAATAGTGGGATGAAAAAAATCCATTGTGGGCAGTTTAAACAACTTGCCTCTTTTCAGGTATGTGAGTTAAAACAGTGTCACCCCACGTGAAGGTCACCCTTCTGCTTTGGGACGCCTCTCCAAATGTCAGCGCTCTCGGTTTGAATAGACAACACAGACGTCAGGGTTGTGTTTGCTAAACTGCAAGTCTCCATTAAGAGGCTCTTAATGCCGTGTGGTGTCTCTCAGGTTCTCTCGTCTGCGGAGCCTCAACCTGTCCAACAACCACCTCAGCCAGTTCCCGCTGGCCATCTGCGACATCCCTACGCTGACCGAGGTCAACCTCAGCTGCAATTACCTGCCCTCTGTGCCCGGCTCCGTGGGGGCCATGACCAAGTAGGTAACACTAAGGTGCAAGTCACCTTGGTCTTTAGGGCGAAAAGTCAAACATAACAGTGTGGCGCACACAAACAGAAAAAATGACAATTTATTGAAGTACCCTTTTTTTTTGTTATTGACAGAACTTAGGCGAGGTCGTCGCGAGCTTCAAAGTGGCTGAACTTTTCACCTGACCCCCGGGCGTCCAAAGTTTACATAGTCAAATGTAGCTGTTACCTAGTAACAAGCACCTGGCAGTGCAAACGCCGTGCGGCGCTTCGCTAGTTCCAACACGCTCGGCCCCTTTTGTGGCAATCAGACGTCGTCTTCCCCGCCCCCTCGGACGTCCGTTTCTGCTGTTTGTTTTTTTTTTTTTTAAAGTATTAATTCTCGGCCTGTTTGATGCGTTTACTCACTGCCTGCTTGTAGCACTCCGCTTTGCTTTGCTTTACAGGCCTCTTAAATCAAATTGTTGTTTTATGTCAGATGGGATTAGTTGAGGTTTTGTCTGGCGTGACCATGTGACCTAACACTGACTGATAACCGGATTGCGTGTCAACGTGTTTTGTGAAATATTTCATTTTGTTAAGGAAGAAGTGTCTTCTTGAGTCACGCAAGGATTGTTGAAATTCTGCATATGCACTTAGGGTGACAGACAAAAATTTAAAGCAAATCTGTTCATCCAATCAAAGCCGTTGCAGCTCTGCTTACCTTTTGGCTTGGAAGTGAGAGCAGCTGCGCCCATGTTTTCCTTTTTCACTTTATAATATTTGTCTGGAAAGTTTTCAGCCTTGCTTTTATCATGGCAAAATGTAAAAGTCATCGCACGTAGCCCCGAATCACAGAGTCATTCACAGACAGGTGAGATTTGAGAAGCACTGCCATTAGCGAGGCGTGATTCAGCAGCTGCACTCGGACGGCTTTGATTTAACCCGAACATAAAGGCACGCACAGGCCGCATGAGTGAGTGCGATGAGAAGTTAATCTGTCGGAATGATCCTGTATGCTGCACATACCAGAAGTGGCCGCTTGGATGCTTGACGCCACCTGCTGGTCGTTTCATGCAATTTCATTGCTTAATGGGCACTAATCATTGGTTTCTTTTCATTAATCCCCCCACCCCCACCCACACAGTTTACAAACGTTTCTGCTCGACGGCAACAGCCTGACGGAACTCCCCGAGGAGCTGGGCACCCTCCAGAGGCTTTCGTACTTGGGCCTCTCCTTCAACCAGTTTGGCCACGTGCCGCAGGTGCTGGAGCGGCTGGCCTGCATGGAGAAGCTGTGCATGGCCGGCAACAACCTGGAGACGCTCACCCTGCAGAACTTCCGGCTGCTCCGCGTCAAACACGTCGATCTCAGGTAGAGGTTGAACTTTGATTGTGCCTCTCGTGATGGTAAGAAATAGAAGCCAGACCGCCGAGAATCAGGAAATGATTTGCTCGTCGTGTCTCCGACGGCTGTCTGGCCGCCATAGGTTAAGTTGCAATGACTTGCACTCTTTGCAAGTTAATGCCTCACTCCTTGTAACTTTGCTCAATCAGTAAAAAGAATCGGTAAAACAAACGTGCTTGCGACATGCTCACGTGGAAGTGTTTATAGGGCAGTTGCTTTTGTGCACGTCAGCATCGGAGTACTTTTTGAATCACGGGTTTTTAAACAGGGCGGGGCGGCCTAGTGGGTCGCGTGTTCGGCTCGCCGTCGGGAGCTTTTAGGTTCAAATTTTCATTCTAGTTGCATTTAATAAAAGTCAGGTGGCTTCCTGTTTAGGGTGTGGAGTATGAACGATGTGTTTGGCAGCCACTCGACGATTTGTATTTGTATACAAGCAATTAAAAAATGTTTATACACCTAATATGCCCGCTTTTGAACACGCGTTCTGTGTTCCACCAGGCTGAATAAGATCTCCAACATGGTGCCGGATGAGCCTGACCTGCTACGGCACGTCACCCAGCTGGACGTGAGGGACAACCGGCTGACGCAGCTGGATGCCTCCGTGTTTCCCCGCCTGGAGGTGCTTCACTGCGAGAGAAACCGAATCGCCGTCCTCAAGGTGAAGGGCTGCCTGCTCAAGGGCATCTACGCCTCCAACAACGGTGGGTCCCAAGCTCCTCCTTCCTTTCAGACCCAGCCGAGCAGTTTGAATATGTAACGTGGCGCGTCTCCCGTCCGTTTTCCCGGCTACCTGTTTTTGTAGACGTCCTTGCTGTAGGTTAATGGGTCTGCGTTTCTCCCCGCAGAGCTGCAGAGCCTGGATGTCAGTCCCGTGCCCTCCAATCTTAGTTACATGGACATCTCACGGTGAGAAAAATGCCAAGAAGATAAAATGACCTTTAATGTGAAATGTGGAAAGTGAGGTCAGTGGGAAAGACAGTAATCTTCGAGTTGGATTTATGTTTCAAAGCACTTAATCAGAATCTCGGCCTTGAAAACGCTTCCTCTTGGCACCGTGGTGAATTAAGCACACACGGAAGAAATATTAGCTGCCGCACTTTAACAAACTGCACACCATTTGTCATCATCATCGCCCCGTTTTTTTTTTTCCTCTGCCCCCCTCGCTCCTTCCGAAGGAACCTTATGGAGTCTTTGCCAGACTGGCTGTGCGAAGCGAAGAAACTGGAAGTGCTGGACGCCAGCCACAACCTGGTCGGCGAGCTCCCAGCGCGGTGAGTGTCTCTAAATGGAATGCGGCACCGAGGGTCATAAATCACATCAGACACTCGCTTCCCCCAAATAGTAGAAGTCCCTTTGTATGCAGCATACCTCCCATATATGCGTATGCTGGAGGTTCTCTGACAAAGCCATCTGGGTCCGGCTGCTTGATGCCGCAGGTTGTTATGCAGCTGCAGCCTGAGGAAGCTGAGCGTTGGACACAACCAGTTGCAGAAGCTGCCTGAAAGGGTGGAGCGCCCCCTGCTGGAAGTTTTGGATGTGCACCACAATCAACTGGTGGAGCTGCCTTGCAACCTGTTCCTCAAATGTGTCAGGTAGCTGCAAGAATGAGAAGAATTTTCAGTGTGACTTCCTTTGTCATAATCTTGTCATTGCGTTTTCCAGTTTACGATGCGTGAATGCTTCAGCCAATAAACTGGAGCACCTGCCTCCCTCCACGCTGTCCGAAGAGAGCCACAGCATCCTGCAAGAGCTCTATCTGACAAACAACCGCCTGACGGACAAGTGCGTTCCCATGCTCACAGGCCACTCGCACCTTCGGGTCCTTCACATGGCCTACAACCACCTCCAGACCTTCCCGGCAAGGTAAACGCTCACTGATACCAAAGTTGGATCAATGATATAAATACTTTGTCCTCACTCTACCAGCAAAATGGCCAAGCTGGAAGAGCTGGAGGAGGTGGACCTAAGCGGCAACACGCTGAAAACTGTGCCCACCACCATCATGAACTGCCGGCGTATGCACACGCTCATCGCCCACTCCAATTCCATCGAGGTCTTCCCTGAGGTCATGCAGCTGATGGAAATGAAAGTAAGGCCACATAAGATACACGGCAACGAAATTGTACCGAAAGATTAGCTTGCCAATCGTTTTGCGTGAGCGTTTGCGTGTCTTCCTCTGACGTCAGTGCGTGGATCTGAGCTGCAACGAGCTGAATGAGATCACCCTGCCGGAGAATTTGCCTCCAAAGCTTCAAGAACTGGACCTGACTGGAAATCCTCGTCTCAACCTGGACCACAAAACCCTTGAGCAGCTCAAGTGAGTTTTTTTTTTTTTTTGGTGCCCAGGGCCACACTAGATTTTTAAAAGCAACAAACAAGTTCGAGGAGATTTAAACAAATGTAAAATGTATGCGGAAAATGTTTGAAATTGTTTTATTATTAAGATTATTCATTTTCATTCAGTTAAATCGGTGTATATGTACGTCTTGTTTATATTGTTTATTGTAATGAAGTAAATTAATATGAAATGAAAATATACATTTGAATTAATTTAAGGGGAAAAAAGACGGCTTGGACTCTTAGCGTGTGCTTGTTTTTAGTCCTACCTTTGTTTTTGTTTTCTTTCTCGCTTCTATGCAAGACTGCTGAATTTGCTCCACTTCTTGTTGCTCTTTCAGTAATATTCGCTGCTTTCGTATTGATCCGCCGCCGACCTTCTCATCGAACGAGGCACCTGGCGGGCCCGCTGTGTGGAGTCACGGTTACACGGAAGCCTCGGGTGTCAAAAACAAGTGAGTTTAATCAGTCAATAATAGAGGGGGGAAAAGAATCAGTGGAGGCTCTCGACTTTATTAAGGGTGCTGATAGAAAACATCTCCGCCCGGACAAAGGGAAAAAAGAAGCAAGCCGTGCGTGCGCCTCTCGCTCAATATACGGGTTGGAGTAGCCTCGTTACCATGGTTATCAGCCTGCCGCGTAATCGATAGCGAGCAGAAGACATATGTCGACCCTTCACGGCCATTTTTCTTTCCTTTTTCAGATTGTGTGTGGCAGCGCTGTCGGTAAACAGGTTCTGCGGGAGTCGCGAGGCTCTTTACGGCGTGTTTGACGGTGACAGGAACGTGGAGGTGCCTTACCTGTTGCAGTGCACCATGAACGATGTGCTGGCGGAGGAGCTGCACAAGACCAAGAGCGAAGAGGACTACATGACCAACACGTTCCTTGTTATGCAAAGGTCCATCTCGTCTTCAAAAACAGCTACTGATGTGTTGTGTTGGATTTTATGACTTATTATTATTACTTGTAACCTTAGTGAGACTAAGCACTGTAGAAAATGGTTAAATGTAATGATGGGAAAATTACGCTTCAAGATTCATGAACCAGTTGTGTTTATTGGGCTCTCAAGATGGCGCTCTTTGTTCACGCACACGGATTTGCCATTTCTTAAACCAACAGTGCTGTCTAGAGGAGTCAAAGAATACAACAACTGGTCCATGAAGCAAATTTAAAGATTCATTTTATCAACCACTTGTTGTAATTCACATTACTTCAAGATAAAGCTTAGCTCCCCAACTTTACTGGATCCGTAATTGTGGCTGCTCCCTTGTTACCATCGCAGGAAGCTGGGAACGGCCGGGCAGAAGCTGGGCGGCTCGGCAGCTCTGTGTCACATCCGCCACGATCCCACCGACCCCAGCGGCTGCTTCGTTCTTACGGCTGCCAATGTGGGCAAGTGTCAGGCCATCCTGTGCCGCAACGGAAAGCCCCTGTCCCTGTCCCTGCTCCACAATGTCGGCCTGGAGGAGGAATATCGCCGGATCAGGCAGCACCGTGCCATTGTCACAGAGGTAAGGAGAATGTGTGACTGTCACACTTTGCAGCACCTTTGGATGCCAGAAGATGGTGCCAAAAGCCTTGCGATGGCGGCTGAAGTCTAATTGGAACAACAACAAAAATCTAATATCCACACGTCCTGAAAGCTGCAGCTATGAAATGACCACATTCTAAATGTATTTTGTAATTTCCCCCGCAGGACAACAAGGTCAACGGCGTGACAGACTCCACGCGCATCATGGGCTACTCCTTCCTCTATCCGTCTGTCATCCCGTCACCCTACGTGCAGACAGTCACACTCACCCCGCAGGACGAATTCTTCATCCTGGGCAGCCGAGGCTTGTGGGACGCCGTGTCCCCCGGCGAGGCGGTGGAGGCGGTGCGGAATGTGCCGGACGGCTTGGCCGCCGCCAAGAAGCTGTGCACGCTGGCGCAGGGCTACGGCTGCACGGACAGCCTCAGCGCCGTGGTGGTCCAGCTCAGCGTCAGCGAAGACTGCTGCTCCTGCTGCTGCTCGGACCCTCCCCGGCCACCTCCTAGTCCCGGTCTGGGCCCTTACCCGGCGTCGGCGTCCTCCGCGGGCATCAAGGAGCGCCCCTCGGACAGCTCCCTGCCCGTGCCGCCGTCATCCTGCAGCGAGATGAGCAGTGAGATCAGCACCAGCGAGATGAGCAGCGAGGTGGGCTCCACCGCCTCGTCCGACGAACCCCCGCAGAGTTCCCTGGTGCTGCTGCACGAGCCGGGCCACCACCCTCCCCTGCATCTGCACCACCAGGCCCAGCCCATGACGCCGCCGCAGCAGCAGCAACAACAGCTGCAGCAGCAGGCCCACGCCGCCATCCAGCCCTGCCAGTATCTGTTTAGCGGCCCCGAGCTACCCTTATCCCGCGGCTGCTGCGCACTTCACCCGGCCTGTTTGGCCAGCTCCTTCCAGCGCCAGCTGTCCAGCGCCACCTTCTCCAGCGCTCTCTCCGACAACGGGCTGGACAGCGAGGACGAGGAGCCCATCGCCGGCGTTTTCTCCAACGGAAGCCGGGTGGAAGTCGAAGCGGATGTTCACTGCCTCAAATCCGAGTCGTCCTCCTCGCCGCAAGCGTCTTCCTTTGGCCGCGAGCGCGGCCTGCTGTCTCTTCCGCCGCCGCCTCCTCCGCCGCCGTGCACCCCCGAGCCCCCTGATGAAGGGGCGGACATGAGCATAGCGGGCAATGAGAATGGGCCGGAGAAGGACGAGGCGTGGCAAAGTGGCGGCGACGGCGCCAAAACGACATCCGGAAAGTGGCGGGCCAACGGCTCTGTGGCTCGCCAGGAGAAGAGTCACAACCTCATCGAAGTGGCCGCCGACGCCCCTTCCAAGAAATCCGGCGGGTATTTCACCGCCCCGGCGCAACCCGACCCGGACGACCAGTTCATCATCCCCCCTGAGCTGGAGGAGGAGGTTAAAGAGATCATGAAACAACATCAGCAGAAGCAGCAGAAGCCGCCCGGGGCGGACCAGCCGGCGGACTACTTTGATACCCCGCTCTAGAACGCCAGCCTCATCTCAGCATGCACACCATTGACATCATCACCATGACGACACGCACCCCTGAGTACTCCAGACTCATTTTCCAAACTGCCTTTCTGTTCCTTTGCATTTTGTTTCCCAGCAGCTTCCTGATTGGAAACACACCCAGATGAGCCCTTTAATGAAACCGGCCCCTTTTGAACATCCTCTTTTGTTCATTCAAGCAATGGAACTTTTTTTTCCTCTCCCCTTTCCTTCCATAGCCCAGTAACCAATACTAGTCTCGTTTTAGACATGCTTTCGTGTTAATATGCATCCCACGCTTCAGTCGAAGTTGTTTGAACTCACCATATCGTTTGACTCGAAAGCAGCAGAAAACCTTTGTTAGAGCAACACACACATCATTTTTTTACTCTCAACTTTGTGGAATGGTACACCGGTAACACCACACGTTGTAGATAAGGGCACTTACGATACTGTATTTCTTCAGTAATTCCTGGCTCTCGCTCGGCCTATAAAGTTGCATAGACCTTTTCTTTGTATTTTTTTGGGTAGAAACTATGAATACTAACTCCTAGGAGTTGCATACTCTATATGGTGACTCAGTCACTTTTACTAATCTTCTCTGAGAGAAATGGTGATTTGTGGTTTTTTTCCAATGATTGTAAATAAGAGAAATGTTGTATACAGACGCTTCTAAAGGTTCAATGTCGGTGAAGGCCAGCAAATGCCCTCAATTCGTGTCGGAATTGAAGGCATTTGCTCGTCTGGAGGTTGACCATGGCTCCTTCCCCTCTTTTATAGAACGTTTCGACTTACTAAAACAGTTCAAGTTTGCAGTTCAAAATATGTCAAGCAACAACAGTACAACTCTTCTCCCCTCTTTGTTTGATTTTTAATGCTCTGTAGTCGACACTGTATCTAATGAACATTAATAGACTGATTTTTTTTTTTTTTTTTGTACACATACATGAAGATTGACATTCTATTTTCATAACACAATCCCCTTCCAGCAGTAATTGTTACCACCGGCATGTTCGTGTCGAGTTCAGTAATACAAACAAATATATATTCACGTGGAAAAGAGACAACGCAGATGTTCCCGTCTTTGTTATAATAAATTTTAAAATTTGTGAATATAAAAATCAAACGTCTGGGTGTTTTGTGTTTGGAATGCATTGTACATAACTGAAGTAAGTCGGTGTATTGACATGGAATGGCCAACGAGGGGCAATCTGATAAAACAGTTCATGCTATTATGCCCCTGTTCCCCATAACGAGGTTGTTTTCATAACGCTGCTTTTTGTACTTCTTCTTCAGGCAAACGGCGGTGGTCACGGTCACCACCAGCATGACGCCCAGCACGGACAGCGAGGAGGCCAATGCGAGGATGCTGTTGTCCGCCGTCGATCCTTTATGCTGGCAGCTGTCGCCGTAGAACCACCAGTCGGGCCCCACGGCACACCTGAGACCAGTGGAAAAGTGAGTGATCCAATCACATCGCAGCATGATAACGGTTCACCACCATTACTTCTTATCTCCTGTCGTTAAGATAGCATTTCCTGATTCCGAATTTATGGGCGTTTTTTTTCATTTAAACCTGCAGCTAAATGATGTCCTGTTGACGTTTATATGTCCGTATAGCAGCTAACGTAGTGTGTCGTGTGCCCTCACTTGCAAACAGGCTTTCCGTTTTCCTGCACGCACACGCCGCCATTCTGGCACTGTACGCAGACTCCCGGTGGGGATGGAGTGCTGGTGGCTTGTGGCTCGTTCGTGGTGCTGGGCAACGGTTGGCTTGTCGTCAGATGAGACACGTCTGAAGAGGTACGGCAAACCACAGCAATGTTCCATTTAATTCAAGTGAATTGAAAGACAATTGCGATAAGAAGGATTTGCAAACAATTTACAAAGTTACCCTCCATGCTGAGGAGAAAGATGGCGTCCCCTCCCTTGATGAAATCCCTGCTCTTGGCTCTCAGGTGGGTCAGGTACGCCGAGGTACCGCTGCCGGGCCCTCTGAAGTACTTAGAGCCGTCCGCGTCGGTCACCGCCACGCCCACCTTTCGAGGGTCGTCCCAGAAGAACTTGTTTGAGCCTGATGGCCGGGGTAGACGTTAAACACGAGTCAATCACGGGAAGCGCCGCTTTCACACGCCAACCTGAAGACATCTTGCTGGGATCGGTGGTGACACTGCGCTGGTTGGACATGCGCTTCTGGATGTGAGGGTGCTGGTCCATGAGCGTCATGGTCATTTGCTTCCACGGGCAAGGCCACGTTTGCCCTTTGTCCCCCTCGCGGGCGACCAGGTTCACGTAGGCCGCCATTTGCGCCGAGGAGGTGCTCTTCCCGCTGGGGTAAAGCTTCATTTGGAACCTGTAGCCCTCCTTGGAGGTGAAGGGTGGGCTATAGATGGCCTCGCCCGTCGGGGTGTTCTCCAACACGTGCCTGAAGTTCTTCACACGCCACGCAAACTCGGGACACACGGTCTCCGAAATGTTGATGTCGTCCAGAGACAATCCGCCTGAAGATGGTCCCCCACCTTCTTTGGTTCCCTGGAAGACCACGCGGAACTTCTTTGTGACTTTCAGGCTGACGTGGTGAAGCTGCCACAGGTCCTGAGGGGGTCCTGTTATGTCGCATGAGTTTGGTTATTGGTCAACCACCCAAGGGTAGAGAACCTTTTTCCGATTGGTGGCCATTACGGTAACATTGGTGGTTTCAAGGTTTTTGTCTCTTTGTGGCTTTGGCTAAATAAATGTGCTGATTTTTTTTTCTGGCTGATGAAATGATTTTCTACACTTGGCTGACAGGTCAGATTTGGGGCCCACCAACCACAGGTTAGGCACCCTTGACCCAGTTTGCACCAAAGCTAAAGAGTGACATTTACCATCAATAGTGGTGATCAAACGCAGTTTCCCAGCAGGGTTAGCTGTGTCGTACTCCCGCGCCAAGATCTTGAGCGAATCACTGGGGCTGCCGCTGTTATAGAAGAAGAACTGCAGACATTGAAAACCTCGCTTGGGGTACAGGATTCGGCTCTCGAGAAGGGCCGTGTCGCCGGTGTTGGCCTCGCTCGTGTTGAAGTGCATGAAATAGCCAGAACCTAAAGATTCGTCCATTGAAATCAAATTCTGGCCTGGGGTCACTTTTCAGGAGAAGAAAAATAGATTTTTCGACACGGCTCCTCTCACCGCTGCATTTGCCCATGTTGGAGTAATCCGTGTCAGGGCCTCCTGCCGCCTTGGATAACCTGTGCCAGTCCTGCTGGTCGCCGGCTCCCTGAATCATCCCGCAGATGTTTTCCCGTTCAAAGTCGCACGAATCCAGAAAGGTGGAGCCCCGAGCTGAAAGACAAAGTCACCTTTGAACGGCTGTAAAGTCATCTTCTGCTCTGGCCAGCGTCAACCGGCAGATTAACATCAAGCGTGACAATAAAAGCCATCGTCCTCACTGCAGTTGTAGAGGCGGGAGAGCTTGAGCAGGTCGTTGTCGCTGAACTCCATCCTCTGGCCGATGACGTCGGCGAAGGCGGGGATTTTGGTGACGATGGTGGGCTCCGAGCCGTTTCGAAAGGCCGTCTTGCTGTAGTGCATCATGGAACCGTAGTCGTAGGGGATGCCCAGTGAGCTGGAGGTGGTGTCGTTGTGAATCTTGAAGTTGTTCTCTCGACCTGGATGCCGCACAAAACAAGGCTGTGGATAGAAAAAGTCTACACACCCCTGTTCGAATGCCCTCTTTTGGGTGTGTCGACATATTTATACTCGTCATATTTATTGCTCGATAGGGCAATTAATCAAAGTTCTCTGCACTTTATTGGCTTTATTATTGACTTTATGGACAAACGGCAGTGCAGTTTTGCCATGCCGGGCGTTTCTTATCGCATATCAACAACAAGCACGCAAAGTAATTTATGACACCCCACAACCCAACAGGTCGTATAATTTGATGATGTCCGATATAAAACTCACCATTGTGTTTGTTTGCACTGCTGTTGTGAGAGCTGGTCCTAAAGTCTCGTGCTTACCCTCTGAGATGCGGTCCCACATGATTTCCACGTAGTCGTCCCGGTCCGCTCTGGACTGCTCGTGCCAGAAGCCCAACGCGTGCAAGAACTCATGTTCGATGGTGGCGATGCGGTCGCAGTTGTTCCCGATGGACAGCCGCTGCTTCCCGACGCGCTGGTTGCCCACCGAGGAGAAGCACCTCGAAGAAGGAAGGGGGGGAATCCATTCGTTATTTGAATCGCCATCTTCAAATGCGGCTCAAGCAACTTACCCGCTTCCTTTGAAGATGCCGATGTAGTTTGGTTCTCCGCTCCACGGTTTGAAGTCGATGCAGGTCTTCAGGCGGTATTGCTCAAAAGCCTTCAGGATCACACCTTTTGCATTGATTTCTGCACGGCAAAATCATCTCTATTGTTTCCACCACCTCATATCGGGCCATGAAATGATGTCACTTAATCATGTCATACTGAGAAGATGTGTTGGACGGGGTGCTTTCAAAAACATTTGATAGGATCCCAGTACAGTGTTAGCAACAGCTCACAGTATATTACAATGCACAATAATAATAATAATGATGATAATGATAATGATAATAAAGATGATGATAATAAGAATTGTACTCACCAAGGTCATCCCCCATGTGGTACGGGATAGTCGTGGGCCACCTGTACTGTTCACCTATTATGGAGTTCCGACTTTGTTTCTGTTGATTAAAAATGAGAAGCGTGCAAAAGCAAAATAAAATAGTCTTCCCCAAAATTAATACGAATAATAATATTCAATGAGGAACACACAAACCTCGCCAAGCACAATGTCGCCTTCTACCAGATTTAATCCTGCTTCTGTGAAGCCAAAGCACAATAATGAAATGCTTGAAATGTTTGAGGATTATTTTTCAAGCACACGTACCTTCATTGATGTCAAAAATGTCGAGATCTCGTCCACCATCGACATCAAAGTCTGCGATCAAATTCATCGTTAGTCTCGTGAGTAGAAAACTCACCGTGCCAACTGTCACTTACTTACCCGGTAATATTTCTGTGGGCTAAAGAAATAAAAAAAAATGTAATGACAAAATAATAAATACAGATCTTTTTTTTTCTGTTTTCTCACCATGCACAGTGCGGCGCCACGCAACAAAAGCGCGATGTGAAGCACCCATGATACGACAACACATGTTCCTCCCGCCATGTCCAGCAATAAATAATGATGCCGTGGTAAGTGAGAGCTCATTTCATGTGCAAAAGGTGCTTGCATGATGGCAGTTTCATAGCATGCACGTGATGCACAGGTGAATGATTGACAGCTTACCAAAAGGTCAAAATGATACAATCACTTTAAATGGCTTCCCGGGCTCTGCTATCTGCTTAAAAATTTGAACGTGTCCTGTTGAAGAGGTTTTTTTTTTTTTTTTAATCTTCAATTTTGTTGTGAATAATGGCAGCCTAGTTTGGCAGCCTAGAAAATATGTGCTGTAAATGGGGGCCAAAGCAGACGCCAACAAAGTCGGTCGTCAAAATCATACAAACCGAATGGTTATTTTAGATGTCGCTGATTACTTATTGATATTTTGGGGCACTATGCTTTATATCACTTAAAGGCAGAGATGTAGCTAATGGAGTGGGACTGATGAGGTTCCTTTACTTTTTGCAAAATGAGCAGCTGAATGAGACCTAAGAATAATATTTTTTTTTAAAAACTATAGATGTGACCTAAAATAAAATAATTGAAAATGTGAGGTAAAAAAAGCAAACGTCTAAAACTGAAAATGAATAAAAACACAGCTGGGAAATAATTTGTTTTATAATCACAGATACAACCCCAAAACATATCTCACCTAAAAAAAATCATAATTAAAAAGACTTATTTGAAAAAGAAAAAATAAATAAATAAAATTAGTGATGTGACCTAAAATGCTTCGTTCACGTCCTTTCACTGTGAGAGCAGTGAATCGATTCAAACTGGCTTGTTGTGGTCGTCTTTAGGCTTCTAAGAATCGATTGCCTTCTAAGACCTAAGACGGCTACATCAGTCGATTCGGTGTCCTGAGAGTGACCTAAAAAATCAGGAATTCGTGTCCAATACCTCTTCTATTTCTTTCTCCCCGATGTTCTTTATGTACTTAACTACAAATGCTATCTACAGAAGTGGCCTACTTTTTTTAATCGGCAATTGAGACGAAAAAAAAAGACATCTGATTTTCAAATGATTTTTTTACTTTTTAAAAATTCACAACTTAGACAAGATTGAATATAAAAAAATATACCATATATATATATATGTATTTGTTGATATTAAAAAACAAGGCTTAGATGCAACCTAATACATTTTAACAATAAGTTTGAAAAATCGTGTTCAAAAAGAAAAACGGACTAATATAGAATAGAACTAAGATCCAGCTGTGCCAAACAACTTCCCTGAATTTCATGACCCTTTACTAACAATGCCATGCACATCTTTGCAGCCTGCTTGACTCCTTGTCACGGGCAAATCAATGACGTCGTGCTGTCATTGTTCCCTCCATGCTGTGTTCCGATTTGCAAGGTTAGGGGCAAACATGGCAAAATGTTTGGCAAGGTTGCTCCCACTCAACAACAAAACACCCAGTTCTTATTGTGCTTGAGGCCATTTCATTGAGCATCTTCTGACATGTGGGGCAAAATGCCACATTGTAAATTAGCACCATCTTTCAAAGAGCCCTGGTTACTTCATCCGCATCTGCCTGTGGCGCTTTTTTGTCCTGCACGAGGCAAAGTGAGGCAGCGCGTTACTCACTAAATGGATAGCCCTGGCGGGAAAATCACTCAGGGCCACAGAAATAAAAAAGATGAGCCGTGGAAATCAACCAGCAGCCTGAAGTAATTGTGTTGCAACATTGTTGGAAAACAATCGACAAAATTAATTAAGGAGAAAATGGACTAACAAAAGCCTAGGCTAGGTGTCAGTGTTAGACTCACTGATTCTTAATGCAACATTTGTTATAGTTGATGGAAACTCAGTGGAAAAAGCAAATGGCCATAACATGTGGGGTCCCTCAAGGGTCATTCCTTGGACTCCTTTCGTTCAGTCTGTATTTTACCCTCAGGTCCAAATCTTCGAAATGCCGATATCGATGACAGATGACACGCATCAACATGTATCCCCAAATGTTCAATTCAGTTCAGTTAACGTGTTGTGTTATTGTCTAAAGCGAAACTGACTATAAAAAAAAAAAGAGGTTTGCTGTTAGCAAACTGTTGGAGTCAATGTCTCTATAATAATAATAATAATAATAACAATAAAAGCAAGACCAAATCCCACCAGAGTTGGGATTCACGTCTGGACAGTAGAATGGATGTTGCGGCTACTGGCGTCATCACGCTGGAGTCTGTGGGCGTCACACGGAGGGGGGGCTTCGTGGAGGGGTGCTGAGAAGCTCACCGGAGAGCAGAGCAGTCTCCATCACATTCTCTCTCTCTCTCTCTCTCTCAAGTGTGTGTCAGTAGGATCCGACGTTCAAATGCTGTCCTCTTTGCTTCTCAGTGCATCCGGGACACTCTTTTTTTGGAGCCGACACGTCACCCGCCCCTCCAGTGGCATTTTGTTTTCCCCCCGAATTGATTCAGGAACTTATCTGGGGCCAATTGAAGACGCAAGGTAAGAACGACTGCAGCGTTTTAATGTTGTTCCTAATCTTATCATTTGTCTTCATAGTGACATTATGACCTCCATGATATTTTGTTTTTGAATCTGTCAAATTATTGGACGGGTAGTTGAACTGTGTGGCACACTTTGGTAATGTAATTTAAGATATTTTGAGATTTTTTTTTCCAATGAAAGAAAGAAAAACAAATCTTATGTATTTTTATTAATTCATTATATACATTTAAATTTTCTAATAAACCTACAAATTGTCAAACCCTTATCTCCTCTTCTATAACGTCACCTTGGCGACCACGACAGTCCATTTTAAGCTCATCTTTCATTGAATTTGATATTGGTGAGTTTCAAAATTGAGGTTGTCTTAAATCTAAACTCCACAGTATAATTACAGAATTAAAAAACATTATTAATGGTTAAAGGCCCGGCACATCATTTTTTATGCAGCCTCATGAAGAGTAGCGCCTTCATTCTGTATTTCTCAGTTTCTGAGTATCTGAGAAAATCCAACACTTAATTGACCGTTTACACTTGACTTCACCGAAGCGCAATTTTAAAAAGGGCGACAAAAAAATATCAGCCAGTGATGCACTTGTGTTCAGATGGGATGGCTGAATGACGACACCGCCTTCCAGTCCAACATTCCCGTGCCTCTGGACATCACTGTGGCTGTGGTGTATTCTCTCTTTGGTGAGTAAAACAAAAAATAATTTTCAGCCTGATACCTCTGTAAATTGCTCAGCTACTTAGTAGTGTGGATCGTGGCGCCGCTTGCGTTTCATTTTCTGTATACGCATGTTTAGTATGTATGAGGTACACGCAAATAGTCGTTTTTCCCCCAAGCAAGGATAAATATGCAATTTGTGTGTTGCACAGAATAATCCAAAGCATGCAAAGGGAAAAACACACACACACATTCATGTTTACATGTTTGATGGGGACATGATTGTCCAATATTTACTTTCAGCGAACCTCCCTTTGGGATCCACAATATGGAAGATTTAATCCTCATTAATTTTATTTGTTTATGCACAATATAGCGGGGTTCACGTATAAACAAGTCTTCTTAATTATTACAATCTTTAATGAGAAACTATGAGAGTGCTTTGGTTTTGATTAGCAACAGCGTTCAAATGAGCTCAAAATTGAAACGTGTCTGACTTTTAATCTTTGGCAATAAAAAGTCTACTTTTATTGCTAAAGATTAAAAGTCAGTCTAGTCTTTCTGCTGTGGTTGACACACTTTTTTGGCGCAGGAATATGCTCGGTGTTTGGCAACAGCACTCTGCTGTATGTGTCCTACAAGAAAAAACACGTCCTGAAGCCGGCCGAGTTCTTCATCATCAACTTAGCTGTCAGCGACCTGGGCCTGACTCTCTCTCTCTACCCGATGGCCGTAACATCCAGTTTCTACCACAGGTAACACGGCCAATCGTGTTCATTTTTATTTATATATATATTTATTTTATATTTTATATTATTTTATATTTATATATATTTATTTATTATTTATATTATATATATATATATATTATATATTATATATCTCCTCTTATTTATTTATTTATTGTTGTGTTATTTATTCATTATTTATTCAGCACGCTTTTGTTATACTTGTTGCTTGTTTGTCTGTTGTGAGCCATGTCTTGTCACCGTGGGATAGGGGGGAACGAAATTTCGGTTTCTTTGTGTGTCTTTGGCATGTGGAGAAATTGACAATAAAGCTGACTTTGACTTTGAAAAAAAAAAAAAAATATATATATATATATATATATATATATATATATATATATATATATATATATATATATATATATATATAGATATCTTTATATATAATATATATATATATATATATATATAATTTTTTTTTCAAGGTGCTCTTCCCATGTATATTTTCATAAAGACGAGCAATAAATGAATCAGTATTTCAAATTGATTATACATCAATGTTTTGGACTAATAGTAATTCTTGGACTTATACTGTAAATAAGATCTTTCACTTTTATTCTCAGACTTCCTTTTATACTTTTTTTAAAAAATGTTGTATGTTTGCACTAGGAAGGGAGCAGCTCTCCAAATTCCGTTGTACAACTAAGTTGTAAAATGACAATAAAGGGCATTCTATTCTTCTTCTATTCTTCTATTCTAACCGTGTACTGTGAATTTGAGTTGTTCAGCACTATTTTTTATCCAATGACATCAATTGTTGGGCACCTTTGATTTGTTTCCACCGTAACAGTAGTGCGTGGCGTGCCAATGCACGTTTCCTTTTTACATTCAGCCACATCCTACGTCATTGATCCTTGTGCTTTTCTCCCTGCCTTCCTTTTGCCCTCCCACACAGGTGGCTGTACGGGAATACGGCGTGCTCCATCTACGCCTTCTGCGGCATGCTGTTTGGCATCTGCAGTCTGAGCACTCTCACCCTGCTCAGCGTAGTGTGCTTTATCAAAGTGTGCTTTCCACTGTACGGTAAGTCTTCCACCAAAAGATGCACGGCGGCATCCCTAAATGGCCCATTGTTGATTTTCCCGCTAATCCCTCCACCGAGAGCCGCGCGCTAAAACCTTCTTTGATGACCTGTCCGTGAATATCGCTTGTGATGTTGCTTAATGCGCTGCAATGGAGTCCCCTGCTTGACCTCCACAATGTTTTACTCCCGACTGGCGGCACAGAAGGCTTTGATCAAGCCAACTGTTCAACTGTGCTTGCTTTCCATTGTGTGATTTAATGACTTTCATTAAAACAGCACCACCAAGTGGATGGTGGTGCAATTAAGAATGTATAGAAACACCCGGAGCAATTTTCTACATCACTTAACCTCTTCAGGGTTTTAGGGAGCTGTCGCTTGCTCGACAGACAACACGGATGCTACTCAACCTGCTCGCAAAGTTTACCAGATGTCAAGCTGGTCAAGTGGTATCGGTGTTGCGGTATTGTGGCATTTGTATGAGTATGGCAATAGAGCCACAATGTCGCCACTGCATCCGCTGTATTTTAATGAAGTAAAAAGGCTCCAGTAATTAATTGAATTGTCTCATTAGATCCTGAAATAATTGAATCACTTTTTCAATTATTCCCTATAAAAGGTCAAAGCGCCTTCTTTCTTTGAAACGAGCACATTGCTGGAATCTAAAAGAATGTTATGTCCACAGGAAACCGATTCAATTGCCTTCACGGCCGTCTCCTCGTCACCTGCGCTTGGCTCTACGCGTTGTTGTTCGCTTGCTGCCCACTGGGCCACTGGGGCGAGTACGGGCCGGAGCCCTACGGCACCGCCTGTTGCATCGACTGGCGTCTGTCCAATCAGCTGCCGACGGCGCGCTCCTACACCGTGGTGCTCTTCTTCTTCTGCTACATCCTTCCGTGCGTTGTCATGCTGGCGTCCTACGCGGGCATCCTCGCCACCGTGCATGCGTCGCACAAGACCATGAAGCAGCACGCCTCCAGACACATGCACATGAGTAGCATCCAGATTATTATTATCAAGGTAAACAAAAAGTGTTTTAGTAGAATTGAATGAAAGAACATATATGATATGAAACTTCAAGGCAGGAATCATCTGTGGAAGAAAACTGTCACGTCATTTCAATAGTGTAGCTATTCAACTCCTGACCAGGAGGACTTGTCCCCCCTTAAGTATCGGTGACTGGTATCGGCAGAATTAAAATTAGATTGAACATTTTAGGAAATGTGAAGTGTGCAAGTTGCAGCTCCAAAATCTTAAATTAGTGGCAAGTGTGCTCCTTCTACTAATTTAAAAAAAAAATTAGTCTGGTATTTTATTTTTCAAGTTGATTGACATTACCATAGAAATTTAAGACAATTGTATAAACAATGGATTTCTTTTGCAGGAATATGTAAATCGCAAATGTAAATGTGTGTGTGGGAGGGGGCGCAGTAAAATCTCACCCAAGGCGCCACATTGGAGAGTGCTTTCATAAGAAAGAATTGACTCCGGATGCGCTTTAATGGATGAGAAGCCAGTGCCACCTCCACCGATAAACTCATCAGCAGACATCCACAATGATTAAGTAACCAATAACGTATCCTGAAATTTCCCCAAATTGAATCCATAGATCATCAAAGATACCCAACGTGTCATATTTGTGTGTCCCTCACAGCACTTCTTAAAATGCTATTCACATATGTGTTGTGTGCTCTTTGCCCTCAGTTAAGCGTGGCGGTCTGCGTTGGGTTCTTTGTGGCGTGGAGCCCGTACGCTCTGGTGTCCATGTGGGCTTCCTTCGGTGACATCGACGACATCCCGCCTCTGGCCTTCGCCATGCCGGCTATGTTCGCCAAGTCCTCCACCATCTACAACCCCATCATCTACCTCACACTCAGGCCTAACTTTCGTAAGGTATTCTTCAGGAACCTCGGTGTTCTCAAGAGCTCCACGGGAAAATGCTGCTGCCAGCCAAGAGTCAAGGTGAGACTTCAGTTAGTCCAAAGAAGGACTGAGCAGTTCCCGTTACCCAACTCGCCTGTGGTCGTGCTGAAATGTCACAAGGATAATGTTGAACGCTGCTCCGGGCGATGTCCTCCAATGGACTCTGGCGCTAATCCCGCTCCCTATGCAAAATTATTCAAGGAGCGAGTCGGTCCAAGCGTGAGCCGCACCAGATCCCTGCTGTGCCCGACGTGCTCAAAACGAACTCCAGACAGTCTTAACATTAACTTGGAGATGGTTCCAGGCCAAGCAAAAGTGGCTTGGCCTTCATTTACCCAATAATTTAATACGCAATACACAAAATATTGTTCAGGAATGTTAAATTAAGAGCCACAGCATATTAACCTTGGTGTCATTACATATTAATGAGTACAGGGTGTCCCCAGATCCAAAGTGGCACTAAAAAGAAAAAATAGCACTTCTATTTGTGTCCCCCCCCCAACAATATTGAGATGTTTTTACTGCATGTGCCCACTTTGCCCTTTTTATGCAAACAGTCGAGCAGTCATATTAAACCATTCACAGCAGATACAAAGTATTCCACTCAAATGCTGATAAATATTATCTATAGTTTGCTGCTGTGGGTTAATTAACACAATAAACAGCATTGCCAAGAATGGGATTGTTCTTGAAACTCACGCAGGGCTTCTTTTTAACAATGCTTATTCACAATAATGTTTGTTTTGCAGATTGATTGGGTCATTAATCACTGATTAGCAAAATTCACTTTGAAAGAGGGCAGGTGCCCATTTTATTGATTTAATTGAGAAACTGGGAAAAACAGCATAGAAATTCATTGTGGAATTACAGCGTGAAAAGAAATCTCTAAAATATTTAAAACAGTAAATACAGAGCAGTAAAATGTTGTGAGATGAATTTAAACCTTTATGATTTAATGTAAAAAGTTTACATATACAGTACCTGCTTCAATGCATGTTTTTGTGATTAAAAAAAACAAAAATACATTCATCAACTCTTTTCCCAGCTCCTTCAATGTTCTAGATAAAATGTCTTCTCGAGCCTCCAATCAAATCAGCCACGCTGGGTAAAGTTTTAAAAAGATTTATCTTGGTCTGATTTATTATTATTACAAGAGAATATTTAATTTTGACTTCCTACAAGAGACTTTGGCAAATTTGAGGAGAACTACAAAAGAAAGAAGTTCATTAGATATCGGGAGTAGAAGCGCAAATGTGCAATATTTTCTGAATCACGCTAGCCTCTACGGTGCCTTCGAGAGCGCGGCAAAGTTTCCCAATTTTACAGCCGAGACTCCCTCCAGTCCGTTTCCAGTGTTGCAGTGTCTGGTGCACCATCTCTGACAGGCCGTCCGAGTAGAAGTCGTGCTCGATGGTCTCTATATCCACCTCGGTCAAACCCAGAACCCGTGCGCAAGCCTTCCATTTGGCGCCGATGTTTTTCCTCAGTACATCAAGGTGCTCTTCGGTCACAGCACGGTCCTCTACGCGTGAAAAGTGAAAGTAAGTCAAATGCGGTGTTCCACAAGGATCCGTCATTGATCCCATTCGATTGACTATTTTGGGTTAACCTCAATAAGTTCAACCTCTACATCTGACTTACCATATTTCTGAATTCCTTCTTTGAGCTGAGAACTGGTCCAGATATGACCAGGATGAAATGAAGAAACGTTCGAGTTGCCGTAGTGAATATTGAGGCTGTTGTTGTTACCGATCTGGATCCCCCTTGCATTAGTGATGTAAAACGAACCTTCAAGATCAAGACAATTAACGTTAGTGTCATCAGAAATTCTCCTATACTGAACGTGGTCGTCTACGTACCGGACTCTTGGGCTCCACCGTAGCTGCTAGCACCCCATGACGTTTCAGGCACTGAGGACGTAGGGCAGGACAGCAGGCGGCGATAGTGGGAATCCGGATGTTGCTGATTGAAAGGTGGCAAGGAATTGTAGCTGGAAGATGTATAGATGAGAGATGACTTTGGTGTAGAAGCGGTCATCGACTCTTTGAGGCAGGAATACCCAGTGCGGTCTTGGCTACTGGGCTGCACAGGTTCCGCTTTTGTCCAGGAGTGGACGGAGGACGGTGTGTAGCACTCTGGTGGTAGAGTGTTATTTGTAAAACTAGGCAGACGATCCGGGAAGCTTCTCGGATGCTGTTCGGTGACAAAGTCAGACGGGTTGTCTCGGTTGTAGCTGCCGTGTATGTGGTAGTTTAACTCCTGTTGCAGTTTTTCCTCTAAAGAAGCTTCTGGGTCTGGTTCACTGGTGGTGGCTGCCAGAGACGCTACATTGGTCTCACATCCAAGGGCATCACTGTCCTCAATACTGTCTTCGACCGGCCCATTGACGCTTTTGTCTGTGCTCTCCAGAAAAGCTGGACCATCTATAAGATAAGAGGAAACACATCAGCTTTGATTTCTTAGCATGAGAAGCATTTGACAACAAAATTTGGACAAATACAATCATGAAATAGTTCACTTTATGAATTGAACTTCTGACAGATTACTTGCAAAGGTTTATCAAGCCAACATTGACGGAATAACTAAAATGGCAGATAAACATCGAGGCTTACCCGTGGAAATACATTCATCGGTTATCGATAAAGACTTCATCTTTTCCACAAGCTGATCCGGGCCTTCGTACAGAGCCTGCGTTGAAATATTGAGATTAGACATTCGAAATATTGTCCTGGGCATAACACAAGTATGCCAAATATTCATTCACCTGTAGATGAACTAAATCTTTGTCCACATGTGGTGCGAGATTGGTCTCGTAGAAGGGATGAAAGCGATGGTAGGCCTCTGTTGGGAAAGGAGTCGAGTGAGGAAGTCACCTCTGTACCGAGCTACATTTGAAATCAAGCCTACCGAGAAATGTCGGTCTTTGCAGCGGATTGTGTGCCCAACACCTCACCATGAGGTTTGAGATCTCTTCCGGCGTTTGGTCGGGGATGAGGTCCATCGCTGGGCGGTTGCCATTTCGGACGCACTGACT
The DNA here is from genome assembly GCF_024217435.2 of Syngnathus scovelli. Classification (NCBI taxonomy): domain Eukaryota; kingdom Metazoa; phylum Chordata; class Actinopteri; order Syngnathiformes; family Syngnathidae; genus Syngnathus; species Syngnathus scovelli. The sequence goes on from NC_090863.1 coordinate 5,589,087, forward strand.
GATTTGATCTTCATTCCTGGCATCTGGAACACAAATGCAAACCGGTTTGATCTAACTAGTTCCTGGTTATCAGTTTGCTGCTGATTGCGAAATAAATTTTCTCCTGGGAAATAAAACTCAGATGACAATGTAGGTTTTTAGGGGAGCAGATGAAAGCAAGACAACAGAAATCAATATTTGATGTCAACTTACTTGCATACGGCTCTTTGCCTGTGACGATGACCCAGACTACAATAGCAAAGCTATAGACGTCGGACTTCTCGGTGGAGACGGTGTGGACGCTCTCCAAGTGCTCGGGCGCCATGTAGCTTAGCGTGCCGGCAGCCCTCGTCCTGTCTGACAGGCCCAGTTGACTCCTCTTGTAGGATTCCTCCTTGGTGAGTTTTTTCCACGTCTTGCAGGCGGCAAGGCCAAGGTCGGCGATCTGGACAATGCGGGACAACGGTTATTGCGGGGTAAAGCACGCAATAGCGGGGAGAACATTTTGACCTTGATGTGAAAATCTTTGTCAATTAAAATGTTGTCCGGTTTGATGTCCTTATGTATGACTTTCTTCTCGGTGAGGTAAACCATCCCTTCCAAGATTTCTAAAATAATTCTCCCCTTGATGGATACTGGCACAGTCACCTACATAGCAGAAAAGTTATGTATTAGAATTCATCATACGTAAACTGTAAATTGGCATGGCACTAACCGTCTCCAGCATGGCCAGAAGGTTGCCCCTAGGCATCAACTCCATGACCAAAGAGCAGCCTCGGTCCTCCATGATGACGCCCAGCAATTTGACCACCCGTTGGTGGTTCAGGCTCGCCATGATATTACCTTCCTCCAGCAGAGAGCGCTTACTATCCCTGGTTATATTTGGAGAGAATGGAGAAGAGATTCCTGATATGCAGACGTTCTCAGCGACAAGTCAGTTTTGAATATGCTTTCTCAGTAATGTCGGGTATGGCCAAATTAAAGCCGTATTTGTATTTCGCAATGGTACCACACCCACAGGTAATTAAATTGTAGTTTAGGTTGTATGTTAATGCAAACTATCAGTCATTTGGTTCATTTTAGAACACACAAAAATGCTACTTTTGGGGCATTTTGTCCTATTCTTATCCTACTAGGCAGTTCCATGTTAAATATGAGGTCAAAGGTACAAAGTTGTGTTGCAGATTCAAGATTCAAGAGTTTTTATTCGCCATGTTGGAGCGTGCCAAACAAGGAATTTACATCACAGCCTCTGTTCAACATTTAGTTTTAGTTTCGTTGTGCAATAGCAATAAGGAACTTGAGACAACGGCGGAAGCCAGATCACATACTTCCCTGGACGACTGTCAAAATCATAAACAAGTTCGCCCCTCACCCTCCTTAATTAATAAAAGCATTTGGATTCAAATAATCTAGGGTTTCCTTGCGGCACGTGATCCAAAATGTGCAATATTGCATATCGAAAACGGGGAATCCCCACAGAAAATATATGCAAAAATACATACTCATTTCGAAGTTTGCCCGTATACATGGTCTTCATCACCACAGGACCGAGGTGGACGTGATAACACAGGTACACCTCTCCAAAACCTCCTTCGTCCAGGTGTTCTTTTCGAATCACATCTGTCGCTTGCAGTTGGAGCGAAGATGGCGTGGCGGTGGCCATAATTCCACCTTAAGACAACCCGAACGGTGTAATAATATAGTAACAAAAACCAACGTACCCCGGAAGGGAGGTCGTCACATGAGAGCGAGGCAGAAATGCGACTAAAAGTTCCGACGCTAACACAACTAGCTTCCCGTAACTTTAGCAACAGTCCTAAAAGCAACGGACGAGCAAAAGTGGGGCAGGGAAAGGGGAGCGATCGCCATAAAAATCTGTTATTTCAACTCTCCTTTACCGGAATTGCGTAAGTGACGTAGAAGTAAAGTTAAAAATGAAAAAAAAAAAAAAAAAAAAAAAAAAAAGAAGAACTGCAACCAGTCATTCAAGTCGATTCCAGATCAGGGCAGATAGTTGCACCTCGATCGTGATGCATATAATAAATTAAAGCATTGTCCAACTAAAAATGGGCTATCGCTAAAATAAAGTACTCACACACTGTTCATAGGAAGAAGTACAGATGCTAGCAATAAAATAGACTTGATTAAATCATTGTGTTTGCCTTTTATATTTGACATTTGAAGTTTTAGGAAAAAAAAGACAAGAAAACAACGTGGGGGAGAGGTAGGCAATCAATTTGTTCCATAAAGTCGAAATTTTTTAAGCGGGTGTTTGAGAATGCAATCATTGATGACATATTAAGTGGTTGGGAAAATGGCAAATTTAAAAAATACTTGATTTTTATTTTATAGCGGGCAATCACACAGCAGAGTGGGATCAACAGAAAAAAATGAAATGAAAAAATGATCTGGATTTGCAACAATTATGCAAAAATAATTAGATGCAATATACATATGCATGAATTTAGCAAGCGCTGATCAGCAAGCTGAGAAGTCCAATTTGGAATAGGTGTGTCGGGGCAACACCTGTTGTGGTGCGCAGGTAAGAGGTAATGCTAACTTACTTAGCAACCAGTTTAACGGCGGCCGCGTGCTATGGAGTTAACGCATTTTGATTTGTTTGGCAAGTTTATTGCGCACAATGAGAAAAGCAAAACGAGAGCTTCGTGGGATTTTTCTTCTCTGGACTAGATGGTGGAGCAATGACGTCTCTCCAAAAAATATCCAGGTAAGGTTGCATTCTTTTTTTTTCTTTTTTTTAACATGCTCAACTGTATTTGACATTCAAGGTTTATTTTTGCGTGTGGCCAAATTTCATCCCAACTGCGTGTGTAATTTGCTGGAAGTGCATATACTGTGTAATTTCTGTTGATGAAGGTGCAGCAAGCTTACTTGAGATGCTCTCTACCAGAATAAGGGTCTATGTTTCTTTAGGAATTTATGTTTAGAAGCGGTTATGAAAAATTGAAGACAGAAAAACGACTCGTTATTTGATTTCAGCTTTACTCGTGTCGTTTTTAGTGCAGTTTAAAATGTCTAAAATGGACGAGGAACTTGTCAAACGTACCTCCAAAATGTATTACTTGAAGTGATGACTGTACAACAGCGCTCTCTACTGGGGAGAAATGACAATTGCAGTATTTTATCGCCTCATGTATTGAAAACTGCTGCTATACAAATGTGTGTACAACAAGAACGTGTTATAAATGAGTTTATGTAAATTTGGTCGATTTAATTTGGGGTTTTTTAAGCTTGCTCTTTCCTAACTTGTGTCTACAGCCCTTCTCATTTTTATGATATTGTTTTAAAGTGAGTTGTGCTAACCTTGTACATGTATTTTACTCAAACTGCTTGTGCTTACTTTAACATACCTGTGGTAACCTTACACCAGACTCAAGGCCTAAGCATGTTTTTCAAGTGGGGTATTAGCGAGCCCCCCGCCCGTAATTTGATGACAGTTTTACTTAACCTTCGCCGACTCTGATCCTGCTTGTTGACCCCGCGGTTAGGGGGCCGTTGACCTCATTTGCCGCTTTATGTACTTTCTGGCACTCGCCGACACCGCTCGTCATTCAGGTGTCTTTTGCTGAGTCGGCGTGCTCAAATAAATAGTGGAAAGCTGCTTGATAAGGAAAAAATTGTATCGTGCAGAATTGAGTCTAAGTTTTTGAATCAAAATGAGACCGGACGATTTTAAAATTCATAAACTAAATGCCGAGGTCGCACTCGAGAGTTAAATATATCTGGAGAAGTGGGATTCTTTTTTTTATTTTTAATTTTTTTTTTAAATTCATGACCTGCTTAGGTTACTGCAGTAAAATATATGACCAGCAGGGACCGCTATGCTTCATTTGGGTTTTGAGCTTAGAGATAAAAAGATCCCTTGGGGAACTCTTGACTTCAATTATGAGACTACTTTTAATAGCCTGCATACAATCAGCAATATAAATTATACGTGACGTTTATAGCATCAAATTCCCTCAATCAATTAAGATCAGTGGAGTTAATTTATTAACCCCCCCCCCCACACACACACACACAATTCCAGACACAGCCATACTTTTGTTTGGCGTGTCACGTGATCAGTGCGGGCGGTGACGAAAGAGACGGCGAGTGACGGTTCCGCCGCCAGGTTGCGTGAGACTGACTGGGCCTGTTCTCAGACGCTGTGTGGTCTGAGTGTGTGGTCTCCAGCTGACGGGCAGAGGGGAGTACGGGGAGAGCCCTTGCAGGAGCGCATTCGTGTGTGTATATGTGTGTGTGTTTACTTTATCCCGAGTCGGGCCCGGGATCTCTGTGGCCACAGCTTGAGTAGAAAGCCCGGCCTTCCGGCACTCAAGGGGTTTCAGTGGAAATGGATAAACACTCCCTGCCACCGCTCTGACACGGCTCATCTTAAGATCAGTTTTATCTGCGCTTACTTATGGGACCTTCATGCGAGAGGGTCTTGCTAGCTCGCTTTGTAAAAGTCAAGCAATAGTTGGATTGATCTTACTTAAGCGGGACCGTCATGGAAAGCATATTTGAGTAGCTTAAAATGTGTCTCATTACGCTGTTTATTGTTTTTCAAGACACAAGTTGAATGTTAAGACCAAGCAAAGGAAATAAGACCTCATGCAACCCCTTCCCTCGTGCAATCCCTCGCCCAACGGGCTCCTCTCCCACAGTCCTCTCAAGGGAAGGCTATGTAATGCGGCACTGCTGAGAACGCGCCATGAAAATATAAATACAACCTCGCCGCATTTCAACCATGCAAATAAACAAGGCCACCCGTATTTCCAATTAGAGCTGGTGTGGAAGGCAGGAAACGTGCTAGACGCGGACAGGCCACACCCCCGCGCCCATTTCTAGCCATTTTCTCTAAAAGGCTCCGGGGGTCAGGGACACTTGCAAATACCTCAAAACATATCGAAAATGTCATCAGAGACACACGTGCTAACGGCTAATTAGCCAAGCTGCTCTTTGAACCCATTACTTTAATCTCACTTTTTTTGCAAAAGCCAATCTTTATCGACCCAATCTGTCCGCCTTTGCGCTGTCTTCGCCTGTTTTTCTCAGTCGAGCCAGGCAGCGTTCTTGCATGGCTTTGCCTCCAGACCACCCAGGCAGGGTCAGCGTCCTTGTTGTGATAAGAGGTCGTCTCCAAGGAGATTGCGCTTTGATAGTACAGCGAGGTCCACCTGATACGGTACTACTGGATCTGCGCTCGACGGGAAGCCGCGGCGGCCGTCGCTCACCGCTCGGGCCCATCGAGGGGCCTATTAGCGAGCATAAACACACAACTTAGAGTAATTGCTCTGGAGAGACGGCGAGTTAAGAGTCACTTTTACTCCAAATGTGGCTCCAAGGACATTGGCTGCAATTCGAATGGTTTCACCGAGTGCAGAGGTTGTGGCGGACATGTGCCGCCGAGTCATCCCGAATAGAAGCAGTACCGATATTCCTTTGGTTCAACTCCCCCCGCCTTTTGCCGTTGTTTACGTTGAATTGACTCGCTGTGTCCCGCACAGCCGTGCAGGAACCGAGCAGAGATAAACATAAGGACTCGGGAGATTCCTCCGCTCTGAGCTGTAAACACAAACACGCACGCTAACTACACATTTTGACAGACTTGGTTGAATTGTGTGGACTGTCTCTTAAGTAGAATTTATTTCATGGTCCTACTTAAGATGCGTGGCATTGCTCGCAGTTTTTGTGTAATCATGGCGGCGCCCCGGGATGAGTTGACGATGTCTTGTGTTCTCGTTAGCTCAGAAGTGGCGCCAGTAAGAAGGCAAAAGGATTACAGCATCTGATTCTACCGTTTTTAACTGAAAAAAATAGGAAGGCTATTAAAAAATTCTCACTTCATCTTGTAAGGATGTAATTTTTCTCATTAGAAATAAATCAGCTTGTCAAGGTTTAGTTTTTCCCCCTCAAAAATTCTGAAAAAAAATTAAATTATGTTATATTCTCTGTAGTACTTTTTTGTTAATAAATTTGGACTTGGGTAGATTTAAAAATGTAGCATTAAATTTGTGTTTGGAAAAATTAGGTTGATTATTGGAAGGTTTTGTTTTTCTAAAAAAAAAACCCAAAAAAACAGCATAACTCAAGTTCATTTATTTCAAAAATACATAAATATATAATATACTATGTTATCCTGAAAAAATGACTATTTTCATAGGATTACTTCATTTGTCTTTTCACTGTGTACATTTAGTTGCATCTCTGTGTACCAAATACCTCAAATTTGTAGACTCTTGTGATTATCCAGAGTTGTTGGTATAAATACAAAAACTAAAACAATGATTTTAATCCAAAATTGAGATGTGCGAACCATGCACTCAAGCAATAGCTTGTATCTGAAATAAGTGGAGGCCTCACCTAGCTTGTGTTCACAATTCAAACCAAATTCAAGAACACCCGGGTGTTAGCGACCACAGGCCGTCTTAAGTGCACCACGTGAAGTGTGAAAATGAAAACTGCAAAGCAATATTGACCTTCCATTAAAGGAGCTTTAGAGTGTTCTGTCCTGCTTTTATGCGAGGGAATGCATTTCAACTGCGGCGTACACGTTTGAACAACCCCGGTTAGAACAACACACCAGCGACTAGTACGACAGGGAAACACCCCGCCGCCGGATTAAACGATTTGCGGAACATCAGCACCGTCACCATCTTGGTGTAGCTGGCTAGTGGGTGTTCTTGTGCCGTGTGATCATAAAGATTAGTCATGAGCTGACATGTTCTTACCGTATGGATTACACACACACATACACAAACAGTCTTTAGTTTTACGAGTGTTTTGGTTCATACAATGAATCGTCTAGACCGTAATAGTCTAAATTTGAAATGGCATTTCTAAGATGTTTTACAAAATGCATTCCTCAAGACCACACTGTAAAAAACACACAACTTGTATTATTTCAGTCATTTAAATTGGAACAACTTAAAAAGTATTTAAATTAAGGATGGTTATGGAACAATTGTTAACTAGCCCAAAAAAGCAAGCAACATTTTTTACAGTGTGGAGATGTAGTTTTTATATTGACACCAAATATGTTGTATGAAACTGAATTTTTTTTTTTTTTTTTTTTTTTTTTTTTTTTTTTTAATTACTACATGCATTTCACTTAGCAGACCTCAGGACATGTTTGTCCAGTAGGGGGCGTCGTGCAGTTAGCTGTTATGCAGGCATTCGGGGTGAAGTTTAGATAAGCACTTTTAGAAGTCATTGAGTGAAATTTAAATCAATTATTCATTTATACAAAGATACAAAAACAAATAAAATGCTGGTAGGTGCAGTGTATGGCTGCGTGTTTACCTTCAACATTCAAGTAAATGTAAATGTCTGCTTAAAAATTGGTGTTATTTGGAGTACCTTTATGATTTTTTTTCTCTGTGCGATCACGTTGACTTCCAGCTTTCGCCCCCTTATTGCTTCCATATTTTCCTCTTTCATAATAGTGCCCACTTTGATTAAAGCTACTGGGGAGCGGTTGTCATAGTAACGGCCAAGTCCTGCCTTTAACTGGAGAGGGCCCTGTAGGTGAGGACGAGCGTAGCGTGACTTGTTCCAAAGCATCTGTCAAGAGGTGTAGAAAGGCCTCTCCGCCGTGCTCAGCTGTGAAAACAGCTGACGAGACGCACACATTTTGCACACCAAGTGCAAAGAAAGACCCATTCAACTTTCTAATACAAGACTGTGCGACTAGTAAAAATAAAGTGGGAAGGAATGATGGCTCATTAGCTAATGATCCGCTTTATCAGCGGTTATTGCGGCTTGCTGAGACGATGAAATGCTCAATAAAGATTTGAGCATTTGTAAATAGTTTATCAGAAGTGGCTTTGAATTCCCAGCAAGCTAGTTGCTTGAGTTAAAGTAGTGATACTGGTGATACTGGTAATCACGGGGACTTCCGAGTAATTAGTCAGCAAGTCTGTTGATTGGGAGATGACTCACTTTCTCATTTGTCCCTAAAGGTGTTTTTCATACATTGACTTCTGGCAAAAAGCAGTATTCGGTGTAATGTTTGACATTTTTGTGGAAAAGTGATACTAATTGCTTTCAATGCAGTAGGAAGTATGACACGAGTATCAGGTGTCATTTTTGCACACAGATTTTTTTTAGCAGCCCCAAAATATTAAACACACAAAATACTCTGATCTAAGCCTCTTTTCATTTAAATGTGAAACTAGTTGTGAACACCCCTTCCGAAAGTACAAGGCCAGATTTTTGCTTGAATGCCTTTTTTTTTTTCGTCTACGATCTTGCGATATAAAATCAACCTTGCGGTGAATCATCTTAATTTCCAAGTTGCATCAGAAAGGTTTGCATGTTGGCCTCGGGTGGAGCCAGACACATGCCTGTTTATGTTCCTTAGCCCACATTGCGTGCCAGATGGGACTCAGCCGTGTCAACACCAATGCCGAGGTGGAGAATTGTGCTACCTTGAGACATTCGTCATTACTGTTTACTGCTCCAACCTATTTGCGTCTCTGTTTTGCATCTTGTCACTTGGCTTATTAGGTAAGCATTCAAACATTGTGGCATCCCGTCTTGTTTGGATTGTTGCCTCTCCTCTGATGTTTGCCGTGCAGGGCCTCAACCTTAGCTCTCATTCACTTAACAGCCCGCAAGCACACTTTGTCCAAAATATTTCACATTTTTTTTTAACCAGATAAGATCTTCACCTCATACAACTTGTAAAACAAAATTTAGCATTGCATGCTATGGTTGCTAAGATGCATGTGTTTGGTTGCGGAGCCATTGGGGGGGAAAAAAAAACAGTAATAAAACATAATTTGCAGCTCAGGTATAGTAGTCATTAGTTTCCACAGAAGGAAAGATAATATACAATTACAACTTCATGTTGCTAAAAATAAAAAACATAAGAGTGTGGCGGTCTTCTGTTTGCCACAAAGATCCGTTCCTATGACGGTGACGTAACCCAAATTGGAATGTATCGTAGTCGATCCCAAAACAGTAACAAAATCATTATTAGACTGAAAATTATTTCAGGCAATAAATACTTTTTGAGTGATATTGAAAAGAAAGGTGCTGTAGCAGTAGCATACAACTTTCCCAAGTTAAAATAAAAAATAGTTATGACAACGTTCACAAAGATGTTTTCCAGCAAGATAATAGTGGGAAAAAAAAATGGCCCCCGCCCTCCGAGTAGAAGATGCACATTTCTTTTGCCTTTGTTTGTTTAGTCACATCGCGTGCGATAAAGATGTCACGCCAAGTGTACGATGTCACATGTGAGAGCTTCCAAAGCGCCATTCTTCATGCCTGTAAGGCACACTTAATGAACTGCTAGTCTTGTTTTATTTTTTTGTTCACCCAATGCACCTCCCTTCCATTATGTTTACAAGGGCTTAAATATTTTGGTTATTCTTTTTTTTGTTAGTCATCTGGTCCCATTTGTTCTGAATGCTTCAGTTTAAATGACGCTTTAAATAATGACATCACACCTCCAAAGTGTGCAAAATGGCTCTTGTGAAGCAGTCTGCACCTGTCCTACGAGGAATCAGATTTACTCCAAACGTCATTCCCACACACTGCCTTGTAACTTGAGAGACTGTGTTAATTCTCCTTTCTTTCATGTACTGTTTAAGCCATCCAAATTTCTGTACAGTGGAAGATATTTGATCATTTTTTTTTAAAACCACCGACCTTTGGTTTTCGCCGGCAGATAATTGTAACATTAATTGCAAAGTTAGAGGTGTGGCAAAATTCAATAGCGGACATGTATCAGAGTTGTGTTTCCCTGCGGTTACGAGGGCATTGTGTTTGACTATTTTTGTGCCCTTTTACCTTGTGTGTATTTTTTTTTTTTTCTTGGTCGAGATTGTTTGATGCTGGACGAGGATCCGATTACAAAGGGCTTGTTTTCATCCCATTCCACACCATGGCAAGCTCGGACTGACAATAGGTCAATGGACGGGAAATGCTTTCATGCTTTCAGACTCTTTGACTTTGGTCGTCTATTGTGTTTTTTTGTTTTGTTTTGTTTTTTACTAAGTTCTTCAAGTTCCCACATCTCACTTTGGTGCCAGCATTTACATAAACGTTGCTAAAGCACAATTTCATTGATTACATTGGAAGTTTCAAAGTCGAATAATAACAAAAGGAAATCCAAACTAAAATCTCTAGACAGTTGGGGGAAAAAAAAAACTAATACATCAGAACGTGTGATTTTCTCACTCCACATTTACTCTCTACCCGGAATAAAAGAAACGCGTATTCTGTCGTCATACGCGCGGTAAAAACGGTTTATTCTGACATTCTGAGTGTTCTCATACGCGCTGATCGGATTTCCAAACTCATTCAAAATAAAATTTTGAAGGTATCGGGTCAGAATATTCCAAATGAGGTGTGCGCATAAAGTTTTATTGTGATCAGGCTTTTAATCGAAATAAACGTGTCCCTATGAATAGAAGAGCCATTCATCCATCCACACGGTTGATTCCAAATTGCCGTGAGCTGTCTTTGCTAAGCTAATACCCACCCTCCTCACAAGTCGCCAAACATTAGGTGTCGGAACGAAAACATCCTTTCACATGTAGTCCCGCGCCCAATTTTCTGAGAAAAGTATTTGCCGCATGCAAAGTGTCTAACCTGAACTTCCCTGTTCAACAACAACAGGCCGCCAGTGAGTCACCGCGTGCGCGCTGACCTTACATTCTCACAGATTAGTATTTACTCGGGACCAGTTTAGTGTTTATTTTGCCTTGACTGGCCCAAAAGAATTTGATTATAGCATTCATTGTCAACCCGTCGAAGCAAAATGAAGCTTAGAGAAACTAAACATCATTAAAAAATAAAAATAAATAAAAATACTAATGAAAATGAAAACATTTTCATGTTTTGATTTTAATGCAAAATAAAAATTTATTTTATTTAAAAGAAAGACAAATAAAAAGACCAATTGGTCAGTCAATACAGTAATTGTGTGAAAAAAAATTGCAATACATTTTAGTGCAAAATCAAATTTTATGCAATTCTATTAATTAATCGACAATTCTGAAAATATTCACCCTACTTGCAACAATAATGAATCATATTTATTTGAAGTTGCCATTAGGTACCGTAATTTCCGGACTATAAGTCGCGTTTTTTTTCATAATTTGGGTGGGGGGGGCGACTTATACTCAGGAGCGACTTATATATGTTTTTTTCCACAAATTTTTACTTGATCATTAAGACATCACTTACAAGTATAGTTGACCACTTCCCATGTTATTTTTAGTATAGTTGATCACTTCACATGCTTTTATTTCTTTATCTTGAACATATTCAAAACATAAAAAATAGAGAAAACATCAAATAAAGCAATTAACACTTTAAAGCACCATATCCAAGTCCACTGTCTGCTGTATGTACACTTGCTCCATTTTTGCTCTTCTTATATTTATTATTATTATTTATTATTATTTGTTTATTTATCATTTATTCAATACTCTTATTTATTCATTGTTAGTGCCTTCTTGGGTTTTTTTGTGTTGCTTGTATGCATATGTGTACTATCTCACCGATGGATAGTGGAAATGTAATTTCAATCTCTTTGTGTGTCTTAGTATATAAAAAAATATATCGACGATAAAGCAGACTTTGACTTTGATAAAACAACCAAAAAAAATTATATTTTCAGACGAAACTGGATGAGGGCGCTCTAAATTTTACCGTTGGCCGTGACTCATCAACTGGGTGGGCTTAAGAAAAATGGCACCAAAAAGAAACTCATATTTTGCAGGTTACAAACTTCAAGTTGTAAAATATGCAGCTGAAAACAGTAATCGAGCAGCAGAAAGAAAGTTTAGAGAACCGTGATGTACCAATGGATTACTATTTCAAGTGACGTCAGTAGCGCGGCGCCCCGGTTGTTTACATACAAACGTGCCCACACAAGGACTACCATCATTAGCGGTGATCATTTCTAAGTGACACGGAGGACAAAGAGTTTGAAGGAATTAAGGATTTGGAGTGACATAGAAGGTTTGAAAAACTATTATGGCTTTTACGCACGCCCGGTCTCTACTGAGTCGGGGGCCGACGCTCGGCCGAGTGGCTGTCCGCGAACGGTGCGCGGGGCTCGGACATGGCCATTACGCACGCCCGGTCTGTCTGGAAGTCCACGCCGCCACACGCTTGGAAGTTTGTTTTGTTTAATAAAGAGCCGTTTACCAAACCTACGTCTATCCTTGTACTTTGTTAACGCTACAATATAGTTATATAGTAGATCTGTGGAATAAAGACGAGGCTGACGTCAGGGCGCACGCGCGGCGATGTTGACAAAGGACGAGGAATTTGATCGATGGATTTAATGGAATTAAAGTGCACGGATGGTTTGATAATATTATTGGCTTGTATTATAGTTATTTAAAATATAGTTTATCTATCGTTATATGAGCCTGTGGAATATTTTGAAGCGCAAGCGCCCTCAGCCGTGCGCACCCATTGTTGACAAAGAACGATCGATGGATTTAATGAATTGGAGTGACACCGATGGTTTTATAAACATGTTATTCATGTAATAGTTGTCCTTAATCACTCTATATGTTACGTCAGGCCCGTTCTCAGCTCTTTGTTTGTGTTTGTCACGTTAGCATACCTATCGTTTAGCCTGTTGTTGCTATTTAATGAATTGGCGTGACACCGATGGTTTTATAAACATGTTATTCATGTAATAGTTGTCCTTAATCAGTCTATATGTTACGTCAGGCCCGTTCTCAGCTCTTTGTTTGAGTTTGTCACGTTAGCATACCTATCGTTTAGCCTGTTGTTGCTATTTAATGAATTGGAGTGACACTGATGGTTTTATAAACATGTTATTCATGTAATAGTTGTCCTTAATCACTCTATATGTTACGTCAGGCCCGTTCTCAGCTCTTTGTTTGTGTTTGTCACGTTAGCATACCTATCGTTTAGCCTGTTGTTGCTATCGTTTAGCCTGTTGTTGCTCGTTCATGACTGTTTTTGGTGTGGGATTTTGTCGAATAAATTGCCCCCAAAATGCGACTTATACTCCGGAGCGACTTATATATGTTTTTTTTCACTTTTTGGGGCATTTTATGGCTGGTGCGACTTATACTCCGGAGCGACTTATAGTATAGTCATCCGACATGGCAATATTTCTTCCATTTCTGGCTTTAAGATTATATGTTTCCTAATCTAAACAAATCTAGGATTGCCCAGCACTGTCCCCTAACAAATTCTTTCGGACCTGTCTGGAGACCGGTTGTGTATCAGTTTATGAAATTCTGTCATGGCGTCGCAGCCATGACTTGGCTCGTACACAACTTCTCGTGTTCACCTCTAATAATCAGGAATGTTTATATAGACAACTGTTTAATGCGCCTTTATCAGATGTCACTGGTTAGATGAGGAATGAGTCATGAAACGGGGTGGGGCCCAGTCTCTCACGCACCTTAACTGGCACAGAACGGCTGCTGGCTGTTTGTGTGAATGTGTTCTCGCAAGCCTCTGAACTCTTTAACATCGCACGGCCCAGGTTAGCCCTCGATTATGCAAACACTCGACGCCAACCCGGCGCAAAAACAACTCGCGGTTGCTATGCCCCTAAGGCATCGACGCCTGCGAAGAAATACCATTACGAGAATGAGTTTTACAACTTGACGCAAGGCGGGCTGCGAGCGAGTAAATCTCCCTCAGATCTCCAAAAGCGACGACTTCCGAGAGATGAGGATCACATTTCAAGTGCAGTTGACATTCCGCTTGTTGTAGATGTGCCACACACGGCGATATGCCACCCCCCCCTGTATTTCTTGAGTGCATAGCTTTTTATGAGTCTTTCTTTTCAGGATATTTTGATGTCTAAACATGTAGTGCGTCCTTCACCTTAGCGTCGAGAGCAGTTATCACGAGGCCTATTAACATTCTGTGTGACATGTAGACTTTGTTGATAGTTTAAGATGGGGTGGGAAAGCCCTGTGGGTGATTCTGACACATGCAACAAAGATGAACTATGACACTTGTCTGTCTCTGTCGGGGCCTATTACACAAATGAATGAGTGACATCTGGACGAGCGGCATTCCATTAAATGGCGCCAGCGTGTACGTGTCGTCTGCGCGACGTGACCGAAAATGCATTTTCCGCTATTATGAACGAGACAAGGGCAATTTTGGTCACTAGTATTAATTGGGAGTTATTATAAAATGATTAAGTTCTTGGTTTCTTCCGACTTTCTACTTTTTCTATTTGAGTTATTCATTCTGTTAGAAGGCCTGGTCTGTTCAATTGGTAATATTAAGTTTGTAAATGAAGTTAAGATATTAAGTTTATGGAGCGCTTGTGCCTTTTATTGAACACCAACCTAATGAAGTGAATCAAAACAAATAGCTAGTTTTTTTTTGCGCTAAGATTGTTGCCATAAATGTCGGGAATTCAGCTTTTGAAGTTTTTCCAAGTTAGACTGTTTTAGGCCCCCCAAAACATGCAAGTTGTTTTTTTTTTATAACAGCGTAGCCCTGGCAGTGTTCCTAATTTCACAGAGGTATGCAGACAGTAATGTCAATCGTTTCTGAACGTCAGTCTGATTACCTAAAAATCTCTTATGATGTGCTTTGAGTACAAGGAAGTAGCATTGTCCTACTTTAAATGTGTACACATTGATTGAGCATTATATAAGCGCACCCGCCAGAGCTATACTGCTGCTTCTCGGCATCGTGGGCCACCTGCAAGAAGGGATCAGGATTGGAAGCACGTGGCTTGGAAATAAATATCATTGAGCTGAGCTGTCAGATTGAGTTGGGCCGCAGCCAGAGTTTTTGCCATCAATAGCTTGGCTTTCTCCTTTCCCCCCCTCCCCTTCTTCAAACGCACCCCCATGCACACACTCACTCACTCGCAGACCACCAGCGAGATGTTTATGGAATGTGCCAGAGAGCAAGAAATAAGAAACAGACATTGCATTGATTTAAGCACAAAGGATTTTAGTGGAGATGTACTGTAGGTTGGAATCCCAAATTAATTTAGACTCAAGTCTCCCATGTTACGCTACGATTCCCAGCAAAGACTTTTTTAATCAAGGACCAAAGCACACCGAAATAGTTGCCGCTGAGTTCTTTAACACATTTGATTTGGCCCTGGAGTGTTTACACGACGATTCAATCATGAAAGAAAGCTCCGGTAACTACGGTAACAAATAACGACAAGCAAACACACACTTTTGAATCCAGAGGGACGTGCTACATGAAATCTTTATGACAAGACTGTTTGCCCTGTGATTATCATCCGACACGTTGGAGATGTGCGCGCTGTTAAACCTGTGCGGGCGCTGAGAGCTAAGCAAACATTTCATAAATAACTTCCTCCCCTAAGGGTATTCCTCTTTTGTCATCAGTTCTACAATAGTCTTTTTTTCCACCCCTTGCATCATAATTAGTTGAGAAAAAGCTTTCCAAACCCTGGAGACGGAGTATCATAACATTAGCTCAGCACGATCACAACTAAAGGTGTGTGTGTGGGTGGAGGTGGGGGGGAGACACCATGAATAAAACTTGTAATATTTTCCATTAGTTCTCATAAGATGCCCAAAGGCGTGTAAAACAAGTCGAGCATGATTTTTGGAGAAAGGTTAAGCGCCGCTGCTGACAGCTTTGACGTTAGTTTCTTTTTTTAAGCTAAACTCATTATTGCTGCTTGACTTTGTAAATAAAAAGGTGATTAGAAACTTAAAAAAAAAACAAATTGACCTGACTAGAAATCATACAGCGGACATTCAGGTGTGTAGGATCAGAAAAATGTCAGTAATTATTATTATTTTTTTAAATGTTCACCGCTTCCCCCCCAAGTTACTTTTTAATCATTTTCATAATCTTCCTCTTTTGAGCTCCCCAAGTTTCATTCTCATGTCTATGAATGACTTTGTCCAATCAAAATACAAGGAGATCAAATAAAACTGTCATGCAGCATCTGTTCTTGAACAACTGCTATGATTGGAAATGATGGTAGTTGTTCAGCGCCGGTGCCCTCGAGCAACGTCGTCGAGCACCCTTATGTCGCCTTTGGAGCGACGCACGCCTTGGGTAAGCATGCGAGGGGCAGCCAAGCATGGCCTCACGCAACCATTGTCCTTGCAGATATGGCTGGCAGATTATTTTGTATACACAACTGCCGCGTTGACTCATCTGGAACAAAACATTCATTTGCGGGATTGTCAAAATCCAAATTCCATACAAACCTTACAAATCAACCATTGTGACAATATAGGAAAGCTGTTTGAAAAAAAAAGTCGCAGCTTAAATGCAAAAGTTGCCGAGAAGTATTTAAAATTTGACACATTCGGAAGCTTTGAGTGAAATAGTTGTGAATCCTCATTTGGGTGGGTCGCCATTTTGTTATTTGTAGTGCCTTAGATTGTCTGATTAAGATGTTAATCTCTTTTCTCTTTGTTAAGATGTTAAACGTTTTGTGGCTCCGCAGTTTGTCCCTGACACGGCTACAGTGCAGATGATTTTTTTTTTTTTTAACAGATTCCAAACCCTCCCTCGTTTTATTTTATCTCTAGCACATAGTTTTAAGAACCCTTTATTTAATTTTTGTCTTATGTGTTGGTCAGTACAAGTACGTCAAAGACAGAAATAAAAAAGTCCCCAATCCCGAAGCCAGTTTCTTAACTCGTAAGTCTCGGAATAGATGGCAGAATATTACAGGGATGGTGCGACCGCTGAGCTTGCAAAATTTGTTCGAACTGAATCCAGAGCATTTAATGTAATGCGTTTGTGTACAATATGTGCGAGTGCACGTTTGGAGACAGCAACTGGAAAAAGTTGAGCCCAACTACATTTCAAGCTGTCTCATGATGACACGTTTGTGCAAAGTCGGCATTAAAGGCCGATGAAAAATAGTAACATGGAGCTTTTCAAATTACCATCAAATTGTGTTTTGAATTTGATCCCGAGAAGGCATTGTGGATGCCGAGGCTACTGTTTATGCTTTGAGAGGCCTAATCATCTGGAAATCATCCTGACCCCCGCCGACTAACGGCCGCCTCACACGCACTGAGCTTTTTGTTTGTGTACACAGGCAGAACCCTCGAGCGGGACTTATGCTAACTGCGCCGCACACGTACGTAGGCGGACATCTTTACGGCGTTATTTTTAGACGCCGTGTGGAATCTGCTGCAACGGTTTACATGACTCAAATGCTTGGTGACATTCAAATGCTTTTCTGTATAATTACAAAGACCCTGGCTTCATCTATCGTGCAAAGTATATTTCAATGTTTATGTGGGGGCTTTGGCACTTTTGCCAAGCTAGTATTGTGTTATATATTGCTTTTGAGCGAAATAAGATCAACTTTAAAGCTTTCCCTAAATTGCGATGCGTCACAACTATAGAAATAAATTAAAAAAAGTAAAAATAAACAATTACTTATGGGTGCAATCTGAAGGTTTCCCATTCTTTCGATTAGCTGTCAAATAGTACTTTTAAATGTGATTTTTTTTTTGGGCTGAACTCAAGTAAACTGTAATTGCACATCCATTACAGTAGATGGCAGTATCAATCTCGTTTTTTTTTTTTTCTTTTTTTCAAACCACGACAAGCAAACTAATGCATTTTTGTTGTTGTTGTTGCTGTGGTAGCCTAAAAAAAACAATAATAATTGCTATTTTTTTGTTGGAAGTTGCATCCTTAAGCAGCCAGAGTACATCCGGGGACAGTTTGTTTGTGAGGCTTCTTGTGAGCCAGTGCTGACATCGGTCGTCTTGCCGGCCGGATATCTAGTGTTTAAAATTTGGAGTGTTGAGCAGAAGCGCTGGCTTCACTGTTAATGCTGCTCCAACTTGCCTAACTCCAAGTTGTGCTTCACTCAACATAGACCTGACTGCACATTGATAATTGTCTAAAAGTATTTTTGCATTTGTGAATGATGTGCTTACTCAAAACAGCCACTTACTTTGTGGCTTTACCTATTAAAGTGTTTGTAGAGTCAAGGTACAGGCGTTTTCATAATTCAAGTACTTCCAAGTTTCAAAGCTTCAATAGCTTTTTCAAAAATGCTGACATCACAGTGAGTGATTTAGTTTAATGGCTGGTCATCAAGTCATAAGGGACGCATTTTTATGACTTTGCATAACACCTGTCGACAGGACCTGGCGCTAAAGACGGACGAAAAAAATGCATTCGCAATAAGTGAAACTATACTGTTAAAAAAAGGAGTGGCAAGTGTGCAGAAGTTTTTGGAGAGTGTTGTAATGTGTTTATTTTCTATTAAAAGACTATACAGCCTTGAAGAGATCAAAACTGAGATTGAATGGCTGATCAAATGAACACTACTGGAGAGTAAAAATATATTTACTGTACAGAATAAAGCTGTGACGCGCACACGTAAGAGATCAGGAGTGCCGTGGGAAATTGTGCAATTTTGCTTATTTGGTCTGAAGATTTATTGCCTACAAGTCATGTTCATCTACTTCAGTGACTTATTGTGACAGGTAAATGTAATGTTCTTACACTTGATGCTAGACGGGACATAGTAATTAACCTGTGCATTTGTGACATTTTGTTTTGCTCTTCTTCCGTGAGATTTTTTTCCTATGTGCCTTGAGTCAAAGGATGGGAAACGCCGCTTGAAGGAATCACAAGCCCTGCCCCTTTGGGGTTGTCGCGGAGGTAAACTATAAAGTGTTGCTCAAACAGGTTGTAGGTGAGCACAGGCGTCGCATAGGTACAACCATTGGAAGCAATTTGCGCACTTTTACGCGCGGGGATTTCACTTAAGTACAGAGAGCCGAGTAGCTCAAGAATTAAAAGAACATGAAGCTTGGGGTTTTGTACGGGAACCACCACAACATGAACCTCGATGGCACCCCCACCAGGCTGGCAGAACCGAGGGAGTGTGAAGAGTTATGCTCGGATGGAGACTGCGTGGCGCACAGCCCTCACGCCGGCAAATCCAAGCCGTACACACGCAGACCCAAACCACCGTTCTCCTACATCGCCCTCATCGCCATGGCCATCCGGGATTCGCCACGCGGACGCCTCACCTTGGCCGAAATCAACGAGTACCTCATGAACAAGTTCCCCTTCTTCCGCGGGAGCTACACGGGCTGGAGGAACTCTGTGCGCCACAACCTGTCGCTCAACGACTGCTTCCACAAGGTGCTCCGGGACCCGTCTAGACCGTGGGGGAAGGACAACTTCTGGATGCTCAACCCGCACAGCGAGTACACGTTCGCCGACGGCGTGTTCAGGCGGAGGCGAAAGCGCATCAACATCCATCTCAGCAAACACAAGGCGGTGGAGGACCAGAGGAGCTCCGAGGACGCGTCGCCGAGCACCACCGAAAAGTTCACAAGTTCCTTCACGATAGACAGCATCCTCAGCACCCCGTTCAGACGAGTCTCGAACCACGTCGAAGGCTACGCCGTCGTCATGACGCCGCCTTTCAATCCACCTGTATCGCCGCTTTACCTTCACCCGAGTGGCCATATGGACCTTAGATTTGCGCATGCGCCAAGCTGCGGGCATCTCTTTCAGACTTTGTGACCTTGCAGTGTTTCCCAAAGTTTACTAAGCACAGGAAAAAAAATCAACTTAAGGAAGATGTCTAATGAACTCGCGTATTTATTTATTTTAGTTTGTATAGCAGAGCTCAAATTATGTTGTATGGCTGGCAACAGGTGAATGCACAGGTTAACGGTTAACCTGTGTTCTCTGCCATCTAGTGGAAAAGCACTAAATTTGTTTTGCCTATCATTACGACGCTGGCATCGAGAGAAAGACATTTGTTGTAATTGTTGTGAAAATGCAATTTGACCAAACATTAGTTGAATATCTGACAGATTTTATTTAATTTTTGGGGGGTTTATGTCCTAACCTGTTTATTTTCTTGCCTGTTTAATATTTGGTCATAGTTGAGCATTTTTGTTACAATTTATATCTTCTTTTAAATTAAAAAAAAATCTGTGTGGGCTATTGGTGATTTATTGATAAATTCTTTATTCGGGGGTACGTATATGAACTATCAGTGGTTGTTGCACTACTAGGTTATAGGGGCCTAAAGCTGTTTTAAAATAAACCAATAAAAATGTCGAATGTGACCTCAATATCTCCCAAAACGAAATATCAGTATTTTATACAGCTAAAAAAGCCCTCGGGATGAGATTAATTGGAAAAGTGCACAGGATTGTAAACATATGTACGTTTTATGAATGAGTAAATCCCGAGTGGCCCCACTCATTAAGAAAGTCATGAAATAGAGCAAGAAAATATTTATGCCGACATTAACAGCGAACAGGGTCAAACCGATCCCAAAGATAATGTCTGTGTGTGGGCTGTAAATGATATATTATAAACCAATATAATAGCATGTAATAACTCTTTCTTCATTGCAATCTTTTTGACATAATGACAAGTTTGTTTTGTTTCCATGATAACATTGCGCAACACTTAATTGCACTCGACGGCCCTTGTAACAACTTGTAAGTCCCGTCCACTGCAGCAATAGTGCATATAGCAATAAGATTTCATCTGATTCATGTTGGATCAGATGAATTTTTTTTTCTGTGAGATGTGCGTCCACACATTGCATTTCGACGCATGCGCAGGAAGTGGTCACGTGGTGTACCCTGAGAAAGCTTCCTCCTATATACCTAGGTATATGTTCTACGGTGTGCTGTGACGTCACAGCCGTACGGTATAGGCTTGGTTTGAAGTGCCCCATTGATCAGTCAAAAAAAAAAAAAAAAAAAAAAAAATACAAACCCAAGCCATTGGAATATTACTATTCACAACTAGATGGCAGATGGGGCTGAGTTGCACTTAGACTTGTCCTTACCTGGTCTGCCCTCTATCGTGAATAGGCTGATTGTTTCTTTTTTTTTTTTCTTTCTTCCAGATTTGGGGTGATATGTAGGAATGTGGATGACTTGCTTCAATTGTTATAATTATGAATGAGTTCGTGGGGGGGAATGTAGTAAATGAGTTCTTGCACTTTAGTTGGTTTACTGCCGTCTTTGAATTGTCTTTTTTGAAGGTGAGCCTTTTGTGCTGATAATTACAAATATATATACTTTATTGTCTGCTTCAAACTTGGTTTAGCCCATATCCCATTTAGTGGTGACGTGTTGAGAGAGTTTGTGAAAGTAGTTCATGTTAAATTAATTAAACAGAAATGATCTTGCTAACTGACAAATTGACCAAAATACAGAGTTTTAGCTCATTTCTGCTATAGGGGTTAATAAATCACAATTGCAGTACACGTGAATGCATATCTCAAGGGTGGGCAAACTATGTGATGGGAAACGCTTTCTAATTAGTCCAAAACTGAGTAGAAGAGCAGCACTACTGGGGGCTGCACGTCTCATTGCATGACAAAGTTCAAATGCGAGGTCAGAGAATCTTGTTTAAAATTGTTTGTCATCATTTAGCGTGCACTTAAAAATGAAGGGGCTTCATAGAGGGGAGTGTTTGTGTTGGGGCAGGGAGGGAGGGTTCGTGGGGTTGTCTTCCACTCCACAGTGTCCGGCTTCTAGTCTGGATTTTGTCCAGATGGGAGGGAGCTGAGTTCCAGAGGATTTCTTGGAGGGCTTACGAAGGGTTAGAGGGGCAGAGGCAGATTTGGAGAAGTGATAGCTAGGTGGTCGCCTGGGTGTTGGAGCAAAGTCCAGGGGCTTTGCTGGTCTTTGCAATGGACCGAGGTGAGGAAGAGGAGGCGAGGCTGACGGCGTTTTTCAATGCTTTTAACTAACGGTCGGTGATTAGGAAAAAAAAATTACGATGACGACCAAGAGTCCCCTGCACGGCCATTTGGACTCAAGCGTGGTGCGCTCCATCCCCGCGTCGAGCACGCACGACGCATCGGCCAAAGTCAAGCGCGGCAACTCGGGTTTGAGGCGCCCGGAGAAGCCCCCCTACTCGTACATCGCCCTCATCGTCATGGCCATCCAGAGCTCGCCCAGCAAGCGGCTCACCCTGAGCGAGATCTACCAGTTCCTGCAGGCGCGCTTCACTTTTTTCCGAGGCTCCTACCAGGGATGGAAGAACTCTGTCCGACACAACCTGTCGCTCAACGAATGCTTCATCAAGCTGCCCAAAGGCCTTGGCAGGCCCGGTAAGGGCCACTACTGGACCATCGACCCGGGCAGTGAGTTCATGTTCGAGGAAGGCTCCTTCCGACGCAGACCTCGCGGCTTCCGTAGGAAATGCCAAACGTTAAAGCCCACGTACAGGATGATGAATGGCATCGGGTTCGATTTCCAGGCCGCGTCGGGGCCCTTAATGTGCCACAACGGCTGCAATTTAGACTTCAACTCCATGCCTCATGGGGGCTTTGATGGGGTGCCAGGGGGGCATCATGTGTCCGCCGGCTCTGGCTCGTCATACATGTCCGCGACCCCAAGCGCGGACTACTCCATCTGCCCGGACAGCGGCGGCAGCTCGCTGCAGTCCTCTCCAGCCGTGGTGGCTTCCCTGGACTGTCAGAGCCCTTACGGCAACGCGCTCCCCCACTGGAGCTCATCTGCGGTACCGTATCTTAAACAGCAGGCTTCCGGTAACGGCACCGGTGCGCACGGTGCTTTGCACGCGCACGGGATGGGGTCTTACTCTCTGGATCAAAGTTATCTGCATCATAACGGACGAGATTCTGCCGACATTCCAGGTAACTCTTGTTTTATGCGTCATTGTATTATTACATACCGCACTAAAATGTTAATAAAATAAAAAAAGAACTGACCCGCTACATGGATAAATTTAACCCATTATTAGTTATGTACTCAAACAACCCAAGTTGGGTCAAATGGACCCAATAAGTAGCGTGTAGCTCCAATTTCTGACCGAACTTGGGTTATTTTTGCACGAAGCAATTCGAGAGATATTTTGGATAAAATAGTTGGGAAATTATTTGTAGGTTATTGTAAAGCTTTCTTTGCGCTTTGAAGATAATTAGGCCTAATGTAAATCAATTCAGCATGAGTTGTTTTTACCTTCGTCTTGAAGAACTAAAATTGTTTGCAGGCGTTCGCAATTTTAGAAATCAAATAGAAATATATTTGACCTTCAGTCATTTTTTTCCATCTAATTTAATTCTTTTAACCGTTTGCATTTAATAAATAAATGTAAAGCACATTTAAATTTACACCAGGCATAAATAAGTGACGTATACATTAACATAATTCACAGTTATATGTATGTTAAACAGCAGGATATAAATGTCCGTAACAAAATCCCAACAACATTCTCAAAACGGAGATCGAACATGACGCAATTTCTATATGCAGTGTCGCATATAAATGATCTGTTAATTTTCTAATAATATAATTTTATTTATAAGTTTAATTTATAAATGTATAAGAAATAAATTGACACCACGTTCATATCCAACAAAATATAATCTTAAAAAGATTACATTCAAATCCTATACCGCGACAGTACAGAGCACTAAATGTACATTTTATATACCTAAAACATCACGGTTTATGTGATCCCAATAATGAACATGTATTTCTTGCGATTAATTTTGCTTTGTGGTGTTTGCAGCTGGACTCTCTCGGTACTCCAGCCACTCTAGTGCAATGTGCGAGAGGAAGGATTTGGTTTTAAGCCTCAACGGGATGTCCCCTCTGCATCCGGGCACTGGAGCGTCTTATTATCATCATCATCATCATCACCATTCTCATCCTCATCAGCTGCACCATCATCAGAGCGCCTATCAGGACGTCAAGCCTTGTGTCATGTGAAATCAAATACTGGACATAAAAAAATAAAAAGAGGAGCAGCATTGTCAATATCGTGGGGAATGTCATTTATTTCAGTCGCTCGATTCCAAACGTGAAAACTTGTTCATGATTTTGCTTTGTATAATTTGAACTAAAACGGCAAATCCATCATCTCAGGAAATTGAAAATGATTTTTGATATGGATATTAGGTAGTAAATTATGAAAAGTTGCTATTTGAGGGATGAATCTGTATCATAAATTACGTTTACTTTGTATTGAACTCGTGAAAGTATAATAATAGTTCATCATTTATTCAGATGCACTTGTATATTCGTTGCACTTCATAATGCCAGAAATGACCAATAAAGGAATGTATTATCTAAACTGTTTGTTGTTGTTTCCATTATTAGTAGTCAAACTCTAAAAATGTCTCGGGTTGGAATTTATTTTCACATAACTGCAGCTTGCTTGTGTGATTGGTTGTGGTCTGATTATTTTCACTTGTTAAACGTGCACAAAATGATATTCAACAATCTACGGCACATGATGTATTTTTAAAATATCTTTATTTTCTTATTTCTTATGGGTAGGTTACCCTTTTAGAGTTATAAGCAGAATATAAATGATTTTGAAGTCCAAGTTTCGAATCAAAATACTCAAGTCACCGTCCTTGAGTTTGCTGCACCTCTGAGTTTTGTGACTCTGCTACCCTCTAGTGCTTCTCTTGTGTAAGCAATCACAAAACACTGGCCCTTTTCATGAGATTCAATCTGATTCGTTATTTCTGAACAGAGTACAGTATTATCAGGGTGTGCACACTTGTGCAACACCATCTCAGTTTATTTTCACTTGTCCTCTCGTGAAGATTTTTTCTCAATAGAGTTGTACGGGTCACAATGGTGGTAACTTCTTTCGAAATGATTTGTGTTGTCTTTAAGACTTGTTTTTATAAACGCCAGCATCATTTTTGTTCATACCTTTTTGGGCCACAAAAAAATCAATTAACTTACAGACTTACCTTTTTTTTTTTCAGTATTTTTAAATTTGAACTGCTCTTTTCTTTTGTTTTTAAATATAAAAGGCACATATTGTCTACATAATTGTCTCCATGTTTTTTAACGACAGATATACTTTCCATCCAGGAGCCTTTCAAGGACTGACTGACATTGGAGCTTTTTCAAACTTCCTTCGTGAGCTCAATGTGTCACATTCTGGATGGATGAGACATCAATCAAAAGGTAAGACCATGCCAGAACTTTCCATTTGTTCATCTGCTGCCGGGTCACTTATTGGAGAAAGGCTTCCTCCCTTGACGTTTAACACACTGTAGTAATAGTCTAGCTTCCCACTAGGTGGCAGCAGCGTCTCATAAGTGCGTAAAGGTCTAGTTGATGATTTAGTTAAGATAGGACGCATTGTTCACGTGATATTAGCACATTTACATGTCATTTTTAAAATATCTTTAATCCCTATCAAGCTTCAATCTGCAATGATGGAAATGATTCATGGGTGTTTTGTGAAAAAAAAAATACAATAGTGGTTCTCATTTTTGAAATATTACACCACCACCTAAAAACAACTCCAAGTACCACTTCAATGACCAACATTAAAATACAGTTTACAAATAAACATTCTTATGTGTCATCTACCACAACCCGACAAGTCACACCCAATCCACCCCCCAAATACCGCCGAATTCCTGGCCCGTGTAGATTTTACCCTTGCTGTCCGCTAGAGAGAGCCACAATCAAATCCATGACTTAACCTCCACTTGCCTTTTCTTTTTCAATTTAATACACTGAATTTAAGATTGTACTCCTCACACCCTGAGTATACCAACCAAAGGTATTGCCAAATTCAATTCCTGTTTTTAAAAAATCCAGTGTGCGTGTGAGTGTGTACATTTATTTATTAAATAAATATTTATTAAATAAATAAATGTGAATAATGAATTGTCCTCACTTGAATTGTAACGGAATATGTAACCATTTACGCACAGCCTGCGCATGTTCTATTTAAAATCATTCATATTTATATATCCGTTACAAACAACAAAAAAAGGTTAACTCCGCTGAATAGCCGCAATTGCGTGGGATTTAAGAGGGCCTGGGTGGGCAGGCGCTGGTATTAAGGAGAAGGCCCATCGTGGGCTGCGCGTGCAAACAGCCCCGAGGCGGTGGAAAAAGTTCATGCCCGGGTCCATGTAAGGAGAAACCGCCCGAGCACTGCACGGACATTTTAATTAAGACGACGTGCGAAGACTTACACACTCATATCACGAGTGTAACTTTGCCTCGCCGGTCACCATGAATAATTTCACGCTGTGCATTGGAGGCTTGTTTGATGGGCTCACTCTTGTCGTTTTTATTTATTTCTATTATTTTACTCTCACACATTGCAAACCTTGAGGATTCTCTCCCAACAGTCTCAAAAGCATCAAATTGTGTGTGCTGAATAAGAGAAGCCCCCCCAATTGATCATTGGACTCAAATTGTGCTGACCAAACGCCATTTGGCTCTGGGCCTGCACCCCTGAAGAAATCTTCACATCTGAATTCCCAAATTAGCTTTTTCATTTTGTCCCTTAATGAACCCAATTCGGATTTTGATGTTTCCTTTCCAAAGGCAGCCGTCTGCTTTTGTAAAAAACGAAAATGAAAGTAGAGCGACAATTGAATGAAATCTGTTGACAATATGACATATTTGGGTGATATTTACGCATTTGGAGGATAACTCACTCTTCCCTCATCGGGTTGTTGTGACTCGACGTGGGCCTGATGTGCCCCCCCTCTCCCCCCGGTGCGCCCCTACAACACTTCCTATTGGATGCCGGTGGCCCTGAGCAAGGAGGAGCTTCACTGGCAGCAAAAAGGAGGAAAGAATTTAACTGCGCAAAAGTTCTGCGTGGTGACAGATGTCCAAAGTCCAGAACTTTTCCAAACGCTCTGCGATGGGGACGGCTTAAAAAATACCCAAACGTTTCTTTTTTCCCCCTTTACATTTTGTTTTATTGTTAAAAAGGGAGCCGTGATCAGTTTTTTGGCGCACAGGAATCCAACTTTTTTCTGGAGGAGCCGAAGCCATGCAGGCGCGCTACTCCGTCTCAAGCCCGAACTCGCTGGGCGTCGTGCCGTACATCAGCGGCGACCCGGGCTACTACCGAGCCGCGGCCGGTGGGGGATACACGGGCATGCCTGCGCCCATGAACATGTACACCCACGCCGCGCACGATCAGTACCCGGCCGGCATGGCGCGCGCGTACGGACCGTACACTCCTCAGCCTCAGCCCAAGGATATGGTGAAACCGCCGTACAGCTACATCGCGCTCATCACCATGGCCATCCAGAACTCACCCGACAAGAAGGTGACCCTGAACGGGATTTACCAGTTCATAATGGAGCGGTTCCCTTTCTACCGAGACAACAAGCAAGGCTGGCAGAACAGCATCCGCCACAATTTGTCTCTCAACGAGTGTTTCGTCAAAGTGCCACGCGACGACAAGAAACCCGGCAAGGGCAGTTACTGGACCCTGGATCCGGACTCGTACAACATGTTCGAGAACGGCAGCTTCTTGCGCAGGCGACGGCGCTTCAAGAAGAAGGACGTGCTCAAGGAGAAGGAGGACCGGCTACAGAAGGACGCGCCGCCTCGACAGCAGCAACAGCAGCAGCAGCAACCGCAATCCCGGGACCAGGAGCAGGCCGGCACGCAACCAGTCCGAATCCAGGATATTAAAACGGAGAACGGCACCGTGACGCCCCCACAGGCCAACTCGCCGTCTTTGAGCGCCGTGCCCAAAATCGAGAGCCCGGACAGCAGCAGCATGTCCAGCGGGAGCCCGCACAGCAGCATCCCATCCAACCGCTCCATGGTGGGCATGGAGACCGCGGAGCAGCAACACCACCACCATCAACACCAACACCACGGCCAGGCTTCGGCGCAGGGCTTCAGCGTGGACAATATCATGACCTCCCTCCGGGGGTCCCCGCAAGGGGGAACAGAGCTGCCCCCCTCAAGGACAGGTATCGCCCCGTCGTTGTCGCTCAGCTACTCC
This sequence comes from Syngnathus scovelli, assembly GCF_024217435.2. NCBI lineage: Eukaryota > Metazoa > Chordata > Actinopteri > Syngnathiformes > Syngnathidae > Syngnathus > Syngnathus scovelli. The sequence continues at coordinate 5,616,795 of NC_090863.1, forward strand.
CCGAGTCAGACCTCGGCGTACAGCTCCCCGTGCAACCAGAACTCCATCTCCACTACCTCCAACGCCACCTACCATTGCAACATGCAGGCAATGAGCTTGTACGCCGGGGAGCGGGCGAGCCACCTGGCCGCCCCCAGCACCACCGTGCAGGACGAGACGCTCCCAGACTACTCGGTCACCACCACCTCGTCCTCCCTGGGCCACGGCGGCCTCAACTCGGGCCAGGAGGGCCACCCGCACGCCCACCAGGGCAGGCTGACCTCATGGTACCTCAACCAGGCTGGGGACCTGGGCCACTTGGGCGCCGCCTACCCGGCGGCGGCCGCCGCTGCGGCGCAGCAGCAGAATTTTCACTCGGTGCGCGAAATGTTCGAATCGCAGCGAATCGGCTTGAATAACTCGCCGGTGAACGGGAATAACAGCTGCCAGATGTCCTTCCCGCCCAGCCAGTCCATCTATCGCACTTCGGGAGCTTTTGTATATGACTGCAGCAAGTTCTGATACTGTAGGTATAAAAACAACCTCCGCGGTCCAGTCCCCTAAATCCCCTTCCCGATTCATCCTCATAAAAAAATGGACTAATATGAGAAAGAACACAAACAAAAAGACTTGATGTTTCTAAACAGTGTTACCACAAATAACACGTAAGTCTCTATTTTTTTGTGCTTTTTACGGTAAAAATGTCTTCTTTTTCAATGAACGTGTAACTTGCATATAGTAATTTATTTCCAAACTGTAGCCAGGATATTATGGACCAAACACACACATGCGCGCACACATGCACACACACGCACACACTAACATCCCCCTCACACTCGCACACACACACGAAAGTGTTTCCTAAACTGACTTAAGCGAAAAAGAAAAAAAAAAAGTGTTCCATTATAAAAGTGACTGAAGGAACGTGTATATTGCCGTATACTATTTGAAAGATTCTTCACATGTTGATAAGTATTTTTATTTTATTTTTTGGGAAGGATTTTGCTTGTTTGTTTAATAAACGGTCATTTTATGTGAATTTAAGACGTTTTTAAAAGACTGTTTTCTTACACGCTTTCAATACAAGACTGGTGATATTTTACCGATAGCGGCAGAGATTTATGACCTCAACCCCCTCCCCCCCTCCCCAATATTCTATTAAGTAGAGATCAAAATAGAAATGAAAATTATAATGCATTAATATTTAATCGTGCAAAAAATTAATTAACGTCATGTGAAAAAAATAACGGTACAATTCGTATAATGAATAAAAGACGTTTTGTATGACAACTAATGCCGGCTGGCACCATGTGCAAAATGTCACATTTGATACACAATCGCTTAAGAAGAGCAGTAAAAGGCTGCTTTAAAAAAACAAGAAGGATTTATTAGTTGCTTTCTAATATGGGACAGCTTGATCACAAAAAGCTCAAAACAGTTGTAAAAAGAAGCTTTTCTTTATTCTTTTTTTAAACAGTATAATGATCTAACAACAGTTTCACAAATGTGGTAACAGTGACAAATAAAATATCAATCAAATTGGATATAAGATGCAGTTTTTTTAAGAAGCGTTTAATAGATGCTTGCCAGTGCGGCAAAATGCGCGTTGACATCATTTTGACCAATGTACTAATACTAATAATGCGAACAGGCTCAATATTAATAATAAGCGCGTTCTCGCGGGAAAATCCCCCCCCCCCCCATTTCATTTTCATTTGATTTTTGTGGCGACGGTGATAATTCCAATTTTTTTCTAAAGATGTAACTACAATTGAAATATTTCGTTTTGTCCTTTTAGGCAAACTTCACATGACCCAAACGCTTAATCGCGGCATTGTTTAGTTATCACAACAACCATCCATGCGCACTTGAATCCTTAATGACAGGAAAGGATCAATCAAAGCAACACATTAAAAAAAAAAAAGGTGCCAAATGAACAATTGTAATCAAGACAACATCGCACGTTTGCCCCCCCAAAACTACCAAACAACAAGCGTCGTGTTCGTCCAAAGATTGATGGCACGCGCTCACGGAACACTTCCAGGTCAGGAAGGAATCAAAATCCAATCAGCGTGCTGGAATCGTTTTTCATGCACGAGACTGTGTGGGGCTCAAAGATGAGCGTGACGGCAGGACCCCGAAAAAGAAAAGACTTTGACAATGCTTGCTTGCGTGCAGACCTCGTCTCAAACACATTTTGGGGTTTCGCTGACGGTATCCATTTAAATGGAGGTCCCCAGTTTGTCCATCTTAGGGGGGTCCGAGGCATCTGTGGACCCCTTTTTTTCCCCCGACCCCCCCTCCCCTAATGTTCCGCCACATTCCGGAAAAGGCACCGATTTCTCACACTGCAACGAGAAGACAAAAGCCTTTTTTTAAAAAAATAAACTTATAAGAAATGCGTGTGGGAATTAGAATTAGAAAATAAAATACAGGTAAGGCGTTTAAAAAGATTTCTTTTGTTTTGAAATATATCACGTGGTACAGTAAAGAAAAAAAAGAAATGTGTTGTGGAATTTCTGGTATTAGAAATGACTAAATAATTCATTGAGATAGGTAAAAATTTGACATAATACAATTATATTATTTGCAATAAGAAACAAAATACATCTAATTCGAATGTTATTTGGTATCTGGAACTAAAAAAATGTTAGTGGTCTAACGAATAAGGAATTATTGCATAAAAAAATAATATGTGATGAATGCCGTATGTTATGTTCACGTTGGCACGTATATTCAATAGTATATTCAAATTTAAGTTTAATAAACGTTAATTACAAATATAAATAGAATTTTCATGACTTCAATGTGCAGAATTGAAGAATTCGGTATTTTTTTTTCTTTCAAAGACAAGAACTGTAATTGCGCCTGCCAGAAATATGGTTGACTACAGATGAGCCCCCTGCCGTCTATTATGACTTATTGTCAGCTGATGCACGACCACAAGTGAGGAGGTAAAACTTTACACACGTCATTAGCACTACAGCCACTTTGAAAGATGACGGATGAAGCAATTGGAGAGCCGGCGCTGCAACTGCACGTGCTGTCTGTCGTACACTTGCAGTCCGGTTGGAGGACTCACCGTCTTCGCTATGCGTCAATTTTGCAATCTCGTCGGGGGGTTTGCAGTGCGTGCGTGCTTGCGTTGCACCTGCATGACCCGCCCGGCCCTGTGGAAAATGTTTTAGCTGCGGGTCAACGTGTGCAGCGCGGGAGCCGAGCTCTCCGCATCTGCTTCCAATCCGAAAGAGGCCGTAGATGCCAATTGTGAGCGCGCCGCGGCTCAAAGCAGGGGAAGGTTACGAGCTGCAGCACACACTTGTCCCTGAAACACAAGACGTTACACATAATTCTACTCCGGTCTTGTAATCGGCGATGAGCGGAAACAATGTTAAAAAGTGGAGTTTATGAGTATAATGAAATGAGACGTGGACGTGCATCAACCTTGTTATCGGTTGCTAATTTTTTTTGCGCCATTGTTCACGCTGTGATACAGGTGCAGCTCAATACATTAGAAATCATGGAAAACCTCCTAATGTCATATTTAGATTCACTATCACTGTAATTTATGTATGTATATGGCAATAATAATTTTAGTTGGCACAAACAAGTGTTTTTAGTTTTGTTGTAATTTTTTTCCCCTGCATTTCGCAAGAATTAAGCATTGATAAAATTGTTGTCCCTCGTATTGAAGCCCATCTTGCTCTATTGAGCAATATAAATGTCAGTAATTTAAGATGTGTTCCAACATAAAATTACTGTTTTGGGGCAAAAAATACAAATTATTATTGTGAGAATTTTAATGCATGCACACATCGACAAAGAATCCCCAAAACAGAAATCAACAATGAATAATAAAAAATATAAAACAAGAAAATACCAGGCGATGAAATCAAATACAATTTTGTGTTTTCTTTTGTTTTCTCAAAAGTGAAAAACGACTTGGGACTCAATCAATTTGTATACGTCAATAACGCAGCTGAGATGCAGTGGCCATGCACGTTCTGATTTGTTGGGAGCAAACTTAAAGTGCATGCGTGACATGCATGAGAGGGCCACTTTAAAAACCCGACGGCCATTTGAGCCCCAGCTGCAGTTGTCTGTGTCTTTTGAGGAGGGCAGGTCCGGACCGGGTGGGGGGAGGAGGAGGAAGGGGAATCTCCTCTTGTTTGAAGGCTGGGAAAACATTGACAAAAATATTTGAAAACATTCAGATAAAATAAAAAGAAGAGGCACACACACAGTCATAAATAAATATATACACATGTAAATAAATTTCACTGAACTAAAAATTTCAAGGCAACACACTTTGACATTTTAAGTTGGGCAATTCAATAAAATGTTTTAAATTTTGCTACTGTGAAATTTGGCTGTTTTTTTCCTCACAACTAGCCTATAATAAAAGCCAGAGGATGATTTCTTTGCATTTTCAGCAATGCAGTGAGACATATACACAGGTGCAGCCCTATAAATTAGTTTTATTCAAAAAGTGAAAATATATTCTCTGGATTCATTTTGTTTATTTAGAAAAAGGTCTAAGCTCATGAAAATGCCACAATTTTAAGCAATTTGACTATTACATTAAAATAATAATCACAATATAAAAAATCAAGTAAAACATATTTATAAAACTATAACTTTGCTCATGTAAATTCATTGCACTGTATGAGGAACTAAAAGACAATATCATCGACTTTTATTACTGGAAAAAGAAGCTCATACATGACGGAATTTTAGTCGCTGAAACTCTTTGGGGCCTGGGGAGGCGTTGGCAGTGAGTGAAGCAAGAGGTGGCGAAGGTGTGTGGAAGTGACCCGAGTCACCTCTGCAGTCCGCTTGTCCCTTCAGGGAGGAGACCGGAGTGTCACATCCAGCTGACGAGTCAGACAGTGATGGATTGGACGACACACAGCAGAATGTTGCTTTTGCTCCAAATAGAAACAAGACAATGCAGGGATAAAAATCTGTGTGTGTGTGTGTCTGTGTGTGTGTGTGTGGACACAGGAAAAATCATCTAAATGCCTTGACAAATGTCAGTGCCAATAAGTTACTGGCAGTAGCAGCCTCTTGCACCACTACGCCAATTACAAAATCTCCCCCCCTCCCCTCCCCTTCTTGAAGTGTGTGATGTCTACAACAGACGAACTCTTCAATTATTTCCCACTCCAGCGGCTCTTCGCTTGAATTCGGAAAGTCACATGACAGTTTGTGGTTGTTGAATGAGAAAGAATGAGGCAGACGCTGACGACACCCACTGAATTTATTATTCGCTGGTGTATTGACAGCAGATAATTTGTCGATATCGTTGCGTGTTATCCTAGCTTGTGCGGTTGTATCGTATCTTCAACATCTAGCTATGTTGTTTCCTATTGGTATCGTATTTATTTGGATTCTAGCTATTCGGCCAGATAGCCTCTCCGGTCACATGGCATCACATCCTCTAGTATTTATTTATATTATATGTATTTGCTCATCTAGTATTGCATCCTTTCCGATAATATTGAATAACATGTAGGAGTGTGACGATTCGATGGAACGATTCAATGCGGTTCCAGTTGGAACGATTCTGATTCCATTTAATATGGTAGGGCTCAGTTTGACAGGGTATGATGCAATTTTTTTTATTATCATTTTCCGTACATTTGAATTGATCTGGTCGATATTATAAATGTGCAATTTCCCTCTCGGATATATTTCTCCATTAAAAGACGATTCAATAGGTTATCTGGATATTTTTCAAACGATTGCATCTTTTCAATCAAATTGTTTTTTTCTTTTGCAGCCCGATTCGCACCGCGTTTAGCGAGATGTTGACATGGGTTGGAATTTCTTTACCAATATTGCTACAAAATATCATGTCATGTAAAAAAAGTATTTTCAGTTTCACATGATTACATGTGGCTTACAGATGAAAAGAAAAACTGCATTCAAGGTGCCTGATGGGGAAAACCCACTCGGGTTGTTTCCCTTGTGAAAGTGAAGCAGTACCACTGAATAAAAATGTTTTCACAATATTAGAATTTCTATCCCCGTATTCCCATCTGATAACCGACGGTGTGTGTATTGACCTGATATCGTTTGAATCGGGAAACTTGAGCAGGCATCATAGCGTGTTGTGATCTTACTCAGCTGTTCTTCATCTATCTGATAGCAGATCGATAGTGACGCTTAGCATTTTAATCGTAACAACATGCTTCTGAACTATGTGCACTCCTGACAATAGTGTGTGTGTGTGTGTGTGTGTTTTCAAGCAAACGTGTGCGATATAGCTCTGGCTCGGACTACATCCTGCAAAGCTTTTGTTATTCCCTGATAAAAACTTTGTTTTATGCAGCAGTGGTTTTTGAGTCACTCTCAAATATCACTTGTCATCTTGGGTCAATGGGCGATGTGACCTTTGACACCCCCCCCCCACACACACACACACAGATGAAAATCTTTCCTTCCGACGGCCAGTTAACATATTTAGTTTTATATATATTTTTGCTTGATTGCATTGTAACGAGCATTTGTACGATAACAAACATTAAAAAGGGGAACACAAAAGACGCCAAATTGTCCAAAAATAAGACTAAATTTGAAAATGTTCCTTCTCATTATCAAAATCATCAAAGGTCTGCCTACAGAACACAAAATCACTTAATGTTACAAATGTGCATGTGAGTATCTTGCTTTCAAAGAGCATAACATGAACTTCACTTCTCATGAGGCGTGCAGGTGTGAGGTGGCCAGATGGTGTTTTCAGAGCCCCCCCCCGACCCTCCGCAGATCGCCACTGGTATCTCTGTTCCATCTCCAGGCTCTCAGCTCATGTAAACATCCCCGGTGCACAGGCCCTCTGATGTTTCTTTGCCATTGTGTTTACAGAGACCGGTCGGGCAAATACGTGAACTGTGAGACAAAAGGAGTCTCGATGAACAGTGCGTGGTTGAGCTGAGCGCTAACGTTCGTCAAAGAGAAAAATCCCACATTGAAAGAGGATTTTTTTTTTATGAGATTGACCTCTCGAAAAAAAAAGCTGCACTCTCATGTAAGCATGTTGCTGTGCTGCCAAACTGTCATGTCCTGCTATTCCCCCCCCCCCCCCCCCCCTCCATTTCTTTAATAAAATTCAGTCAGGTGTTCCCAAACCATTTAGTCTGAAATTATAAACAAAAATTCACCATCTCTGAAACACAACACCAAGTCTGTTTAACAAAAAAAAAAAAAAGTCACACATTGGCAACAATATGTTGAATCTAACCGGTGAGTGAAGCATTAAGAGAGTAGGCCGAAATTTACCATGATCCTTAAGCAGGAAGTAGAATACATAGAATAGATATTTGAATTTAAGACGATGTTAAACTGGTTATCCAATCCAAATTCATAGGAAAAGGCCTTCAGGTGGATAAAAAAAAAAAAAATCCCAACGGGTGTTGTGCCGCTTGCCATACACGGTAGGAAACAGATCCAGTTCCACTGATTGGACGTGGAAACGCGATGCACAAGACGAAGACAAAAAAAAAAAACAATATTTCAGCATTCAGGGCCCAGATGAGTTCACCAAGAGTGCAAACGCAGCACGCACAACCTCGACTCGTTCAGCCAAAAGTTCACGTCGTCTGCATGGTGCAGCAAATGAGATGTAGCGTTCACTTTTGGAAATGAGGCTTTGTCGAAAATGAATCTCACAGAAGCAATCAGGCACGTTTCCAATCAAATGTACACGCAACGCTCCCGACATCAAAGCTCTGAGCTCAGGGCAATTGTCTTCCTGCCCGGCCTCCCTCGCTCCTTTCAAGCCGCCGCTCCCTCCACTGGAGAGTGCAGAAAAATCCCCCTCGCACATCAAAGTGGGAGACGGGGAAAGTCATTTAGCATTATCTTAATTGGGCTGCAATTTGAATAATCATCTTACACATTGGGACCGAAGGAGGAGCGGAGGAGCTGCTTGAGCTGCCATCTCCGCCGCCCTCGTCCATTGGGCCGTGATTTACGATGACTTAATGCTTTGTTTACGCTCTGCTCATAACAGAGAAGGCCCAACTGCATCGGGCAGGCCGCATGGTCGCACATGAAAGCGCTAGGGAACCATTCGCGGGCTCGCTTCCCCCGACGGCTGAATCAAAATAAACAGGGTTGTCGTGGAGCCACCAGCATCCCCCACCAAAATGACGTTTCCACCGAGCAGTACAGTTTTGTCGTGATGTAACCAAATTTGTACAGAAGGTGGAATCACTATAGCAAAACTATTACAATGGTTGGGGGGCAATATTTAAATATTTTTAAGATATAATGCGGTCAGAATCTGTTCATCTGCATCTCGATCAAATCTACCCAAATTGTTAGAACACCTGCGCCACAACTTAGACCTACTTTTAGGTGCTCTAAAATCTAGTCTACATTTGTACGTTTCAAGCCAAGACGGAGCACTTTTCTGCTCATGTAATTTGGTTTTGTTGGACTATTTCATTCCAAATGAATCCAAATCTTTAAACAAATAATCTGCTCTTGACCTTGCTGGCCGGTTTTTCGCTGCCGACCACAGACGGCTGACTTCATGGCATGAGGTAAACTTGCTCACGACAAGCAGGCTTTTTAATGCGGACAAAAAAAAAAAAAAAAATCCCACAAGGGTCACATTTAATTTAGTCTTGGGCTGTTGGAAATGTTTCCAAACATGACTTTTCTGGCAAAAAAGACACCTCGGGTGTATAGTTTTATTTTGACTGAATGACTTATTTAGTGCAGAGCAATTAGATGATTAATCTGGAGATGCGATCACTCAGCCCTTAAGTATGTGATACCAGCTTAACACGAAGTTGCTCAATAACACTGGTCAACAGCAAAAATTTAATCAGTGCCCAGAAACCTGACTTTTTTTCCAGCACATTAGTATTTAGAGATTTATTATCTTTTTTTCCCCCAGTTTGACCCTATAGAACATTACGCAATACAAATTTTACTATGCATTTTTCTAGCTATTTCAGAAAAAATACTCCTGAACATAACCCTTAATTTCCATAAATATTACTAAATATGAAATACGTAGGATATTACATACTATTATTATTATTGTAAAAATCTGATGTGCTAGAAAAAGATCAAGGGTAAATTTGAGATCAGTGCAAAATAAAAATAACAAAAAAACCTGAAATTGATGACCAGTGTAATATATTCCATTATTCCAAATATGACCACAAGAGTTGTCCTACACTAAAAAAGACCTTGAAAAAAAGAAAACAAAAACCTAGCTGAACTCACGTCAAACATTAAACTGACAACATTTGAGCTCAATTAATCGACAATTGGCTTTTACTCCACAATGAAATGATGTGATTTTTTTGGAATGCTATATTATCAACGCATTCCCTGTAGTCTTTTTAAAGTTGACATCATCTGCTAAAAGCTCGATCATCATTTGTTGTTTATAACACAATCAGGCCATTAAAGGCAACCCAACTCCCACGATAGGAGATGTCGAACGTGTCGCTGGTTTTCTCCTTCCCCCGTCTGAGCATTCAAAATCCAATTTGAAAATGCCATCAGATAGGCATTTCCTCCTCCTGCTCCTGCACCAGCAACCAGAGTAGACTGCTGCTACATTCTTATCTTATCAGCAACAACAATCTCTCCTGTCGTGCCCTAACAGGGAGAAAGAACGTCCTAAGTAATATATATTAAAAAAAAAAGTTTTATCTTCCACCTCCGTTGCAAATAATGCACATACTTAAAGTAACGTGCAGCTTCTTCACTCATCAGCTCCAACTGAATGTTGGCCCCGTGTCAAGGCAAAGAGCATGAAGGAAAACCCCTCTTCTTGCTCTTAATACTCCCCCGACTTCCCCTTCTTCCCCCCCCCCTGGCTCAGTGACGCGCATGATAAGAGCGGAGAAGCGGGCTGTCTGGGTCTCGACAGGAAGTGCAAGCCAATCGGCGGCGTTGTCCGTCAACGCTGAGGTCCGGGAACAATCACCCGCAGGCTCGCTTGCTGTTCGGCCTTTAGTGTGACTGACACAAAAACGAACTTTGCATGCGCTGGAAGTGGCTGGCAATGAAAGCGGGCATAGATTGCTTTTTCAGGCGCTATTCATCAAAGCACATTAAAATGGAATCCTTCCCAATGGAGAGATTTATGAAGCAAGTTTGTGGCTCTATAGAAGAGCCAATATTCTGACACAACAACAAAGCAACAAAAGGGTTTGAAGTGAACAACAAAATAACCACATACCACATATCAAAAATTACCATACAGACAAGGCTGCTTGCTAAACTAAGACACAAATATTAGGTGCAAAAAATGATTTGTGCATTCTTATTTCGCAAAAATAATCAATTACTGAGTCAACGTTTGTGCTTAATATCATTCCAAATCTGCAAAAAATATAATTAGGCCTACTCACGTAGATAGAGCAGTACAACTAAGCCATGTCTGCCATCTAGTGGTGATTGTTGATATTACAACTTAAATTCAAGTCGACACCTCATAAATGCAGTTTAGCAAACAGGATTTACACATTTTCAGATTTCTTTTTCATAAAAAAAATATTTTGCTGAATTGTTTGTTTGTAAATCACCAAAAAGTACTTTTTTTCGATTATCAAGAAGCTTACTCAGTTGCCCATCCGTGACTGAAGATATTTTTTCTTGCCCTGCAGTAATAAGGCATTATAACTTCCTGAGATTCCGTCTGTACGTTCCAGTAGTTTCCTTCCCTCTATAGTAATGACACTTAAGAATGTCCAAATATGAATTGAGAGCTCACCCGTACAGTTCTGAAAGCATGTCATAGTTCAATGCACGTTTTGAAAATTACAGCAACCTGGAAGTCGGCTATAATTCCAGCGTAATTACAAACTTCCTCTGTTTGAAACGCAACAGATATTAACCAGAAATGAGTATTGGCTCGTTCGGTTGCTACGTTACATTAGCGGGAGTGTACAGTTTCGTTCCATTGTGTCGAGCGAACATACGTACAACCTCTACGGCGGAGACCCGAAAAACCCGACAGACCTCCCTTTGGCTACATCGAGCGACGTGACACATCTCCGTTGGCCGTCCCGCACGCAGCTGCGATGAGTCTAACATTCCACGGCTCACTTTGCGCCGCAGGAAGTCGTACCCTGATCGTCTCTTTGCTGAGTGATGGCTGAACACGCCGTGAAAGCAAACAAAGCGTGGAGAGAACGGCTAATATAATGCTGCGGCCTACGATAGCGCAGTGGAAGCCTTTTTTGCTGCCAGTACAAATACATTCCGCCCTCATGCTGCACATAGTCGGGATGAAGAATGATCAATATTACGCCAATAATGAGCCTCATAGGCAGCGTAATGGTGATGGATCCTATTGCTTCTGTGCAGAAATGTGCTCCGGGGTTATGCCGAACGCGACCGTCGCTGAATCGGCCCACGTTCGCGCTCCAGCTTGGAGGGGAAGAGGTGGCTGCTGGATGACATCAGCCCAGAAAAGCGATGCCATTTATCAGCCACCAGCGAACGCCGAGACATTCATAACATCCTGACAGGAAAATCTCGTGGAAAGTAATCACTCGGAGCTTTGATAACAGCTTGGCTCAAGAGTGCTTGATGGTTCTCAAGAAAGTGTTTTCACACCAAATCACAAGGAACTGTTCATTAGTTTCTCAGCCAAAAAGTTCCTAGAACACTGATACAAATCAAGCTAATTATACAGCAGCAAACGCACAATGTTATGTATTTTCATTTTATCGACGATTAGTAATCAGTTCCAAATTCCTTTGGACTAATCATTTAGTGTGAGACTGTGAACTATTGAGAGAAAGATTTGATGTCCTATCTGTTTCGTCGACTACAAATAAAAAGTTAGCTAGAAGCTAACAGACATATTCACAAAAACATGCAGCAGACATGCTAACCACTCGGGCACCAGGCCGCCCTAACCCGATCTCACTCTTTTGTGCAACGAGGTGAGAGTATTTGTCTTTTTGTCATGTGTCAAAGGAGCATGGACGGCAGCCAAGCCTGTCCGCCCTTCTTCCTATTTTGACACCCTCAAGCACCTGCCCTCGCCGAAGCGTGGCGAGCCACGTCACGCGCAGAACAATAGAAACGGGGGCCTCTTTCCAGCCGCTCCTCGTCGAGTCATCCCGAAGCGACGGCTTGTCACTCGCATCCGTCAAAGGTCACCCCGGCTCGCTTACTCTCCCTTACGCCGGGGCTGGCTCCGACGGACCCCGCCGGCTCGACTCGCTCACTTTTTCCTCTCCCGCTTCTCCTCTGAGGTCACAAGAGGGGAATATCCCAGAAGGAAATGCCTGAGCTGGGAAGGAGGGGCCTCTGTGCTCCCTATCTGCGGCCCCCCGTTTCTTTTACCGCGGTCCAGGGTGTTGTAGTTCTTACGTAAGGAATTTTGCACAAATTTTGCATGCGTCGCTCGTTCTTAGAAGTCGCGTTCAAAGGTAAAGATTTATGGAGCGCCGTTTTGGCTATTTGTACTACAGAGTTGAACGCTACTGAAGTCGCACAATCCCACTGATGTTTTCTGGAAAATGATTTATAAATAAATAACTTGATTTTGGTTGGGTAGTAAAATGTCCTATTGATACTGCAACTTGAATAAGTGAAGACAATTAGCTATTTTGATAGAAATGTTAGCAAGAAACATGTTCGATTAAAGCACAGGATTTACTTTTGTGGACTACGTCAAATAATGTGGCTTTGAAAATTCTTAATTTGCAAATAGAAAGTAGTTTTGCTCATTTTTTTTATACAGTGGTTGACTTTTGCGCTTGTTTGACTGCGAAGAATGTTCAAATATGTCAGGAAATTTTGGATTGTGACACTTTGACAATGGAATGGCTCATAAATTTTCCATTTTTGATTGTTTATAAATACCGCTCGACCTTGTGTTCCTTTTAGGTTTCGCTGATTACAAAACTGCAGGAATGCACAAACGAGCGTACTATTTCCAATTTGTCCAAAATTCAAACGAGACAATGCGAAACGAGCGTCCCGCTCACAAGTGTATTCAGCCATATCAGCCTTGGCATTCCAACCTCCGAGCTTGGCTGTGAGCAATGATTTAAGTCCCTCCCTCTTGATAAATGCATACCTCCGCTGTAGTAAAATGGGAGGGGGGGCGCCCAGGAGAAAATATGAGGCACCTGAAGCATAGCTCACACAGCGCCTCATTCGTCTTAGAGCTCGTGAGGACAGATGAATGTCTTTTTTTCATGGCGGCTCCATCGTCGAGTGCAAAAGAAGGTGCGTCGTTCGCGGCACCGGGCGGCTCTGACGTCCAGGGAGTTAAGTGTGGCTCGACCCCTCCCTCCGGATCCATCAAGAGTACAGATATGCAATGAATGTGATGTTAATGGACAGTGCCTAACGTAGGTGCGCCTATGAAACATAAAACCTACCCAGACTGGAATGTAAAATGCTAAAACAAGACATAACAAGTTTCTTAAAATCAGCTTGTTAGGGGAGAGATGTTGTTTTTTAATCATCCACATCATCAAAATGCCAGCAATAGCCAGGACAACTTGATAATTTACAGATTAGCTAAATAGCTTGGTAGGTGTTGCTGTTTTGGTTAGCAACAGGGTTAGAATGGACACCGTGGTTGTTTTGTGTTTGTGTGTGAACCCCGCCAGTAACTTTCTATGTAGTAAGTGCTGCTGTTTTGGTTAGCAATCAAGTTCAAGTGAGTTCTGCAGTTATTTCTTTGTAGCATTACTGCAGTTTCTCATATGGTGACTTGGTTCGTTAATCTACTAAAAATGGCCCCAGTATTTGCTCTCTGGTTAATGATAATTGAGCCTACATCTGAAAAATTGTTCCATATCTGAATAATACAAGATTAAGTTTTTTTGTGATCCGGCCGGCCTCTGGGGAGTTTGCATGTTTTCTGCAAGGTACTCCACCTTCCTCCCACATTCCAAAAACAAGTTAGTTTCACTGGAGACTATCAATTGTCTATATTTGCGGATGAACCAACGGGCTAATGAGGACAAGCACAATAGAAATTGGATACATGCAAAAGGAGGACGACGTAATCTGTGTCAGTGCATCTGTTCAACTGGAGGCCGATCCATTTCAGTTCAAAAAGTCCCACTTGGACAAGATGCACTATAATCAGTGGAGCTTGTGTATTTTGGTTTGGAATCCAGGAACAAAACTACAATTCTCTCAGTTCAGTCCTTTATTGTCACTGTAATCTTTTTGTAATAAATAACGCACACATACGACAAGCCTAGATAGGCGAAACCTTCAAACTGAAGCCATTGAGTGAAATCTGAGTAAATGTCTAACCTCAGCAGAGATCTTCTTTTCCCAGTTTAACAGCTGAATCGCATCAATACCCCCCCACTCCCCCCCCCACCTAAAGGAAAGTGGAGGACGTGACGGGAAAAGTAACTCCTCCAATGATCTACTAATAGCCCGGGGCCAGCCTCAACCACAAGGCTGTCCATCACCAGGCTGTGAGCGAGCCTCTGGGTTAATCGTGAACGTTTAAATAACGCGATAGTCACTTTACCTGCCGCCATCATGGCCTTTTTGACATTTTTGTGAGGCCAAACTTGGAAACGGCCGGAAAAAAAACAAGGCAGCGCAAACACAAATGGAAATAGTCGCGATAAACATGCTGACTGTGCGCTTTTATCATCAAATCTACACAATATGAAAATTCCAGTGTGCAACAGATGTTTGCGTTTTTCCTCCTTTCAGCAAAAAAAAAGCCGACCTGAGCGCTGGAACATAATACACGCGTGCTAGGTGAAAAAAAAAAAAAAAAAAGGAAAGTGGATGAGTTGAGCAGAGCGTCTGCGTCGTAAAGCACACGAGTGAAGGAGATGATAGCGGGTCGCCTGCCTCGTCCATGGCAGCTGTCAGCCTTGGCTCGTGGTTCCCTCCTCTGGGTCAGAGGTCATCCAGCTGTGGCCCCGCCCCCCCCCTTCGTCTACCCCCCGCCCACCCTCCCTCCGACACAGCAGATGTGGTGAGACCACCATGGCGAGGGCCTGACCACATCTGGCTCTGATTACGGCCAGACAATCCAGCTTTATCAGCGCTGTGCACTTTGCTGAGCTCTGCTATACTCGTTTCTCCCAGAGGTGACGCGTGACACATTCTCAACTCGCCAACGCCGGCGTTACCGCCTGATTTATGCCGCCGCCGCGCCCGTGTTATATTGTAGTCCGATTGGAAGCGTCCGCGTGAGAGCCAATGCTAGCTAACAAGACACATGTCACGGGTGAACTTTTATGCTCGATTGTGATTTAACGCAGAGGGATAAATCCCTGCCTGTCAAATAAAGCTAATGACTAATGTCTTGGTGTCATGTAGCCGTGGCCTTGGACCAAAACTGTAGTGCGTGCGTGAGTGCGTGTGCGTATATACATGTCCAGCAAACCCCCGTTTATCGCGTTATACTTTCCAGACCCCGAAGAAAAATCAGCCACATTGAGACCTTCTAGATTTTTTCAAAATGTTTTACAAATCCAACAGACTTCACATATTAAAATACACTGAACATACTTTTTAAAGTATTCCGAAGCACCTGTTCTCATGCTCTCACACCAAAATGTCAATATCATCCCATTTAATAAATGTCTGAAATGCCATAGGCCTGCTAAAATTAGCATAGCATTCGGCTAATTATAAACCTTCAAACAACTACTACTTGAACGCACGCAAAAAAACATCATATAGCAATAATTATAGCCATATTTACTCTGTGGGAAAAATGAATATTGAAATAAAACATGATGACACTATAGAGGCATCCTCCTCTTGTTCCTAATGATGTGGCAACTTCTGCAGTATTCTTCCTGGCTCCACCATGTGGTACTACTGAGAAGGTCAGCAACTTGTAAACCGGACAAGGCTGTGGACTGTAAAAACCCATAAAACACCGCCTGATCATTTCAAAATATGCAATATAGCCGGGGCATGAACTAGGAGCTACAATTTAGTGAAGTTCCATTCCACACTACCTGAAACATTATTGTCAAGGTCAGCCCGCGTATGAAATCTGTCACACTTTGGAGGTTTGTCCAAAGGATTCTGTTGCATTCAGGGATCATTGGCTGCCGTTTATTTTCCCAGGACGCCTTTCCCATTATTGCCAGTGCAGTTTCTCCTGGACTCTCTGTGCCTGTGGTCGCATAAGAGGGATATCTCGAATGACTTCAAACAAACACTTGATAGAGGAGATGGAATTCCGCAAATCTGAAGATATGAACCTGAAATCCTGCCTGGCGTGGTGAAATCCATGAACAGATGAAGTCTCTGTGATTGTTTGAACTGCTAAGGTGTCTCTGAGGTTAATGGTTATCTCGCACGCAAAATATTTAAGCCGCTCAGCCGCACCTCTCGACCGTACAAATCCAGAAAAAAATTCTTGTCTTTGCATTTTTTTTTTTAATGTAGCCCCTGCAGTTTGGTGTTGGCAATATGTTCCGTCCTCAGCAATCTGGCCAGCCATCATCACCCACTTTAACCCCACTCAACCCCAACGGCCCGCCCAGACTCAGGCTGCTCTTGTGGGCTTCCAAATGTCAGGGGTCCCGATTCAGGACCCTGTTGGGGGGGGAGGGCATGTGCACTAAAGCTGTCACCGCCTTTCACTGCTCTTATCTGCCCTGCTGCCACCTATTTGATCTTTGATACGGGCGCAACTTTATTTCAGTACAGTTTCTAGGTCAGGCGAGGTATCCGAATCGTTCGTGCTTCAAAATCAACCATCTTTCCAAAGGTTAAACCCAAATGAGCAGGCCAGCGCTTCGATTCGTACAGATTAACCCGCAGCTCAACAAACAGCGGGCCGGAGTACAAAAGCTTTCAAGTGAGATTGGTGGAAGCAGGCGAGAGCAAATAAACCCAATGCTAATTCCACAAGTTCATCTGTAAATGGCGTCCTGCTGATATTTAAAGTTGCGAGTCCCCGCATCAGGGGGGCTGCAGTCACCTTTTATCATTAGTGAAGTGACAGTTGCCCAAATGGTGATTCAGGTTTTTTAGATTTCAGTATTTAAAGTGCCAATAAAAGTGAAATATGCGTTCTTAAAATTAAGTTAAATACACTTGAAATTTGGGACCCAAACTTGCATAAAATGGATTTCCATAAAAAAAAAAATATCAGTTCTTTGCCAATAATCTCTTGCTTGATAAATAAAGATATATATATATATATATATATATATATATATATATATATATATATATATATATATATATATATATATATAATATACACATGTGTGTGTGCGTCTGCGTGCATATATGTGAACTAACAGTTTTTCACATTTAAAAAATCTGTATTTTTATATTTTCACATTAATGAATGCCTTCAATGTAGTAAATATGTATTTATTTATAAATATTGATGCATTTATTCATGACTTGTTCTCAAGTTTTCGTTTCATCAAGAGCGAAGGCAAGCAAAACTTATGCAAATGTGCCAAACCTTTTCCACAGAACTTTTTCTTTGCTTTGAGAGCATATTTAAATCACCGCAATGAGACGCACTGCCAACTGGCACGGGGAGTTTGTTACTTTTTTCAGGTGTCATCAAAGCAGCCCAGTTGGTTAAACCTCCCACCATGTGTGAGGGTGTTTTCTTTTTTGTGGAGGGTGCGTGTGGGGGTCGGAGGAGGAGGACTGAAGGTCCAGGGGACTGCAGGGAGCTAATTAGAAACCATTCTCTAACTCAGGGCCAAATGGAGCAATTATCTGGCCGAGTGAGTAGATAATTCCCTCCCATTCATCTCCCACTGTCAGTGTCCCATTGCCCAGCGACCTGCTCCACCGATGATTGGATGGCGCGGCTTGTTGACACCTCACCTCCTCCTCCTCCTCTTGTGTCTTCTTATGGTGTATCACCTCCTTCTAGCCCGTCATTTCTCCCATGCTTGTCGCATACCGACCAACCCCGCCCCCACCCTGACAGGATTTATGACTACCACATTTCAGCGTTAGCTAATGAGTCTGTTGGACGCTAGTGGGAGAGCTGGCGACAAGCATGATTAATGGAACAGCTTGATAAGTCCCATGCTTTGAAAAAAGAAAAAAAAAAAGTTGCAACATATGGACTTGCTGATTGAGATCGAATTAAATATGGGGTTGGCGAGTGCGTGGGAAAAGCCCCAAAAACTCTAAATTCGACAACGCATGACTTAATACGGTCGATAAGCATGTTTTTGGTCGTTGTCCAGTATTGTGGAATGCTGCGTGTGAGAACGGCGGTCTAATATTTGTAGCGCGTCGACACCGAGTTTTACGTTTCAGTGCGCTGGCGAAGGTGGCGGGAGAGTTCATGCCGCTGACAGGAGCTGCCATTTATGACCACGTGTATCTCACTTAAGAGCCAGACAAAGAAGGCATCCTTTCAACACGCGGGCCGCACTGAAAAGAGGTGCGGAGAACACGCGCTAAAAGACGTTGCTCATGCAGAACTAAAAGTAAAGCAAAGGAGACAGCGAGTCGCCGTGATACGTACGCATAATGTAAATTAATCAAGTTCCTCCATCTTGAATCAAAATGGCGGATTTTCTCAATCCAAGCAGAATCATCTTCTCGTCCGTTCTGCTTTTCCTTAACTCATCAAAAGTGTTTTCCCTCTTCAATAATTTATTAATGACTAAGTGTTTTGAAATTGTTACACTGAAGCATTCCGCTTCCTTTGACTCACTCCCACAACGGCGCAAATACTTTTCTCAGCAAATATAAAAAAAACTCAAAGAAACCTCAGATGGCGTAGATCTACACACAAAAATAATTGTAGCTGTTTTTCATAAATATTTAGGCTTATATAAGTCCGCTAGCTTAATGCTAACATACAATGGGAAGCACACGCACACACACACACTCACATACACACACACACCTGCAAAAGCATGTCTCTTTCAACACACAGGATTGATAGAAGCTGCTTTGACCTCTGCCAGGGTGAGAGGGGTCAGGCAGGGGGAACATTTTCAAATGTCTGGTACCAATCTTGACGCCTTTAATGAAATGTTCCCCGTCTCCAGAGACGAAGCGGGCTCACGGGGGGACAGCTCCGGCCGGCCGGCCGGGCCTCCTCTGTCCCCCCACGTCACAGCTTGCAAACTAGTTGTTAGACAAGGCGAGGTGTCGCTTCACACGAAAATGTCCTCCTCGCTTCCTCTTCCTGTGCAGCTGAGCTCTGCAGAGGATAGGTGCCGAGGAACCCAAATGGGCAGCGGAGGGTGCTACTTGGGTAGAAGTCTCCTCATAGAAAATCATTTTGGAAGAAAGTCACCTTGTCAATTACATTGGTCAAGTTTTTTATTTTTATTTTATAAAAGATGCACATTTTTTTCTTTTGGCAGATTTTGAATTTGGTTTTCATCATATTAATACAATGACAATTATATTTTATATAGCGAAGGGTTAGGTTCAGCAACAGGTGGATTTTTTTTGTGTGTGTTATAAATATTAGTTGTGGAAGTTGTAAATCTGTGGTGGTATAAAAGCTTTTTTTTTTTTTTTTTTTTCTTTCATGACAACTCCCGCAATGCAGCACATCTCTCAACGGGACAAGTCAGCAGATGGACACACTGTAGTCTTCCTGCTGGCTTCTTTGCTTTGACCATCTGACCTTGCATCACACTGAGAGGCAGGATGTGTGTGCCGCTCCCTCGGAGGCCACACAGAGAGCAAACGCTCAAAGGAAGGAGAGCGAGCGCAAAATGCTCCTTTACTTGCTCGTTAGTTTCTGTCCGGAAAAAAGTCTTCAGTTTGTTTACTATCATGAGGCGACGATGTAGTGGAGGCTTGAAAACAGGCTCCGACATGAAGCCTTGCTATTAATTCATATTTAGCATTGGGTAACAAAGAGCAAATCATTATTTACAAGAAAATAGAAAAAAGTAGTTTTGAAAGTGCGCCTTTCTTGCATTTATTAGATGGGGATAATTGGACGGGTGATTAAATGTACCGGCAAAATGATATTCTTGAGAAATTACGATAGCGGTTTCATCCATAAACCGTTATTTATTTAATAAATTTTTTTTTTTACATGTACTATCTGTTAAAGCTGCCTCTTTTTGAATTCCATTGGCTGGTGCGTCACTTTGCTGCTTTTCCTGCATTTTGGTTCCCAGCTTGCGTCAGGAAGGCCACAAACAATCAAGCGTCCAAATAGAAGAGCATCGATCTCCTTGGGGGGAAATGCAGTTCATACGCGCTCTCTTATTTTAATCCAATAAAGACACACCCACGCTCGCACGCACACGCACACGCAGCATCGAGGGAGAGCTTAAGGAGCATCTGCTCGTACATTTACATGCACAGTTTAGCCGAGCTACCGCTTTAGCGCCACTAAGTCATTTAATTGGACAGAGAGGTACTTGAATTGTCCCGGTGTACTGGAAGGGAATCAGGAAAGATGATCTGCTTCTCCTCCGTTGTTGATATTATCAGGGGTGCTCGGTTTACCACAATAATCGTAATAGTTAGCTGTTTTGAGCTTACTAATGGAACGTAGGTACTCGAGGTGATACGAGAAATATCTTGGTGAAGCAGCATGTGGTTGATGATGTCTTCTGGACTAAGTATGTTCAATAGTACAAGATTGCTCTCATGACTTCTTTTTTGGTTGTTGTTGTAAGGATTGTTACTTGATGCCCGCAGTAACAAACCTCCAGTGGCGTTTTGATTTTTTTTCCCAGAACTCCCCGCCCAGAGGATGCACTTTTACCCCTGAAGCTCCACCACAGTAGCTCTTTGAATGGACTTTCCAGACCGCAGTTTAGCTCAGCTGCTCAGGCAATCAGTGCTGCCTTTTTTCGTGAGTGCGTGCGTGCGTTCGTTCACGGCGGACTCGGTTTGACTTAGCGGCCACGTGTATTTGTTTGTGCGAGCATGCGTGCGGTGTGATCTTTCAGCGTGTTGCATACATCACAAACGCGGCAAGTTTCCTGATTGTCACCGTGATGAAATAGGCCCCGACGCGTCATCGGCTCTTTGACTTCTGGATGTGTATTTAGGCGGCATTTTTCTATTTATACAACTCTATTTTGATTAGCCGAGCAAATGTCGAAAGATTAATGCCGAAGCTGCTCCCCCCCCCCCCCCCCCTTTAAAATAAGGTGTATATTTATTCTGGCACCGCGCGCTACTATATAACGCTAATCTGTCGCTTTTCATGTTCACCATTTGCGATCGTGCAAAACATTGGCGGCTTTTGGTGAAGACGCAATTATTCAAAAGGTCGGCGTGGCATTCGGGGACCCTGCTCTCAACGAGTCTTTTCATCTGCTATTAATTGAAACAATGAAACGCCAAGAATGCGCGCCATTTCACGGCGGGAAGCGGAAAACATCGTCTAATGCCGAGCTCTGCCGTTTCTCCCTTTCTTTGGCAATCTCGTGACGTGAACGCGTCAAAGCGAGGGGTCTTAACGGAGACTTAGGCTCATCCCGTCCCGGGCCTCTCATCTTTGGAGTGGCTGCAAAGGTGCCCGGGCGCACCAAATCCTCGCTTCATTTCTCCATATGAACTCATTTCCTTGCGCCGCTTCTCCAGTTCACGGTAATGTAACCTGAGGAGGGCGAGCGGCGAGGGCCTCCGGGGGGCCGCCGGCCTCCGAGAGCCAGAGAATTAACCCCTTGGGTCAACTGCATTATCCACCTCTATTTATAGTTAAACTTTAATTTTTAGCGGGTGAAGAAAGGCAAAAAAACAGGATTACAGGGGTCACGGCGTGAGATTTGCAGTTAATTAAATCAATGGTGGAGATTGACAAAATCTGGGCCTTTTCCCTTCTCTCTTCTTGCCAACTTAATTTGATTATGCATGGGGTCCTCGTTTTGCTTTGTATTTTTATTCAGATGGCATGCATAAACATTCAATTAGGGTCATAATTGTGTGGAAAATAAAATGCTTTCAGGTATAAGGATCTTTTTGTATGTTAAAATACTATATTCCTAATATTAGTATTTGTAAGAGAACACAGTTTCTTTTTGGGGGAAAAAAAATGTCTTCTTGAAAAAGCCAATATTTTTATTTTATTTTAGATATTCAGCTGACTCTACTTCTTTGAGAACCACGTCATGTACCGTTACATAAATTTGATATTTTTGAGAGGAAGATGACTTCATTGTGACACACTTCACAGAAATATCCCCCAGTTATTCTAAAATGGTAAACAAATCTTAAAAATATCTCCTTTTAAATAGATAGCTCAGCTTGACTCGACTGCACTTAGCAGGAAGTGGAGCGGCCCAGTGTGCTATATTTACTCAAATGGGGCCAAGTGGCTCACATATGCATAAATGCCTTATTGTAGTTGTTTACTTTGCATATCTAGCCACCGTGGGCCTTCCGGGCTGTGAAATCACAACATCCCACCGCTGATAAAAGCCTTAAAAATGCAAAATCAAGGTGAGCAAAAAGAAAAACATTCTTGCGTCAAACTTTGCACATTTATCAGGATAAAAGGCAAACTGTGAATTGTGTGGGGGGGCAGCACCTCCCCTTGGCTTATTGGCACATTTTTAATGACCCCCCCACCCAAAAAAAAAAACTCTTTAGAAAATGCACAGACAGAAAGGAGGGATGCAAAACGATATTTGCTTTCATCTTATCCCATGCGTGACATTCGTTGTTCAGATTTGTAAAAATTCAAAAACACGGTTAATCCTTAGAATAAACTTCTTAATTAACACACGCTACTTTGAAATCTCACTCTTTCCTAATTGTCCAAACAAGTGTGCTTGCCTGAAGTTGTTCGCCATCTCCATCTGAACTTTACAACTGAAACGTAAAATAAAAATTGTAGCATTCTCCCCAACCAATCCATATATTTGAATAAACATCTGTTAGCTTAATGCTAACATAAATTGTGACAGACCTTTTTTCTTTCTGCATATTCCAATTGTGCTCTCACTTGAAGCATGCAGCGTAAATCCCGCTTGGGTGCTAATCGAGGTCATTGTCAGTGTAATACAGAGCAGGTGACACCTTCAGTGAGTTGCTCATCAACGGGTGCATGATAACGAGCACACGTGCTAATTACCCCCAACGCTGTTCTTCACTCCTCCAATCCGCTCCGGCCATCTTCTGAATCGAGTGCACCCCAGCCCAGCCTGAGTAAAGCAAGGCGCTGCCCTGAGCACAAAGGGAGTCTGTGTGAGGTGTTCGCCTGCCCCCGCCAGTACCCCCCCCCCCCCCCCCCCACACACACACACACACACACCCTCCACCCCAAACAGTGTGGCTGATGTGCTCCATTTGCCGGATGACGGAGCGAGCGGGCCGAGGCAAAAGTTCACACACCTTGCTAGCTGGCATGGCGGGGAGGGCGGCTTGACCCCGCTGAGCCGTTCCTCGGGGGGGCTCCTGTGAGCTGGCCCTCCTGCCCACATTTAAATGGCTCCCTTTACTGACACCTCAGGTTGTACTCAGACCACCTCTGCCTGGAGATTGAACTGCAGTCCTGCTCCATTAATTTACCCATTTAATAGTGCACAAAAGCATTTCATAGTTTCAACAAAAATGTGGACAAAAGTCCGAATGTGTGTACGCCGCTTTGAGTCAAACATTCGAGAGCGTTTGTGCATTGTCAAGGGTCGACCACTAAATGACCATGAAAAAAATGACGCTATCGTGGTTTGCTTGTACAGATATTAAAGGATTTCCCCGTCATACCTGTGCGGTGAGATGTGTTTGCAGAAGCTACATTTTCCAGGACGTTGGCGCGTGAAAATGCCTGTTTGACTTTTTAATCAGTGCACGCTCAGCCGCGTCTGGGTGGGAGGTTGTGACAAGCAAAACAAATGGCAGAGCCACCACGCTTCCTCTTTTCCCACAATTCAGCTGTCTCAGTGAAAATGATCCGCTGGTGACTGAGCACAATTTGCCACCCCCCCCGCTCCGCACCCCTCCCTGAGCACACAGACACCCACCCTCTGACCCCTGCACATGTGCTCCGCCCTCACTTTACCAGCTCCCCCCTCCTCCCTCCCCCCTTCACGAACACACTCCACTCTCCTGCCCAGAGGAATTCATTTTCTAATTTTCCTTGACTGAGCAAACAATACACACGCCTTAACAATGTTGACATCTCTAATGCCTTAAAATGCAGTAGTAATGGAGCTTTGATTGCTCGTAAGTGGAGACACGATTACAAACATGGCGCTCACCCTGCAGGTGTCCTCCCGAGACACGTCCAAGAGATGAAATGAGGAATTCTGTCAGTGCCTTACAATTATAAACACGCACATCATATTGCATTTCGTGACAATATGCAAATGACGAGATGTACGTGAGGTGACTGTCAATTTAATGCTAACCAAGCAGTGACACATTCAACACTCATTTAATCCCGGAAAACTATTCAAGTACATTAAAAGAGTATTATTAATCTTTTTTCTTCTTATTATTATTTTTTTTTATTATACTACTCAATTTATTATACCTCCACTTTGTATGTCGGAAACTAAGATAAGAGTAGCAGTAGTTGAAGACGAAAAGGCAGATGCTAGGCTAATTTGCTAATTACCGTATTTTCCAGACTATAAGGCGCACCTAAAAACCTAAAATTTTCTTAAAAGCCGACAGTGCGCCTTATAGTCCTGTGCGCCTTATATATGGACCAAATTCCTAAATTTAAACTGGCCCGAAGCATTGAGTTATGAAATCAATCATAAGTGGCCCACTGAAGACTATGAATCATGAATCAAAAAGACATTATTTTGTGATTATAAAGTAATTTGTTGCATCTGAAGTTGAAATAAAAAAGATAAACTGGAGAATGATTTGATTTGGATTAAAAACCTGACATGATGCATGAATGGCGCGCCTTATAGTCCGGTGTGCCTTATATAAGGACAAAGTTTTAGAATGGGCCATTCATTGAAGGTGCGCTTTATAGTCCGGTGCGCCTTATAGTCCAGAAAATACGGTAGCTATTGTTCTATTTCATGTCACAAGGCGTTTATGGCTCAGCTGAACTTTGTAGTTGAATTTTCTCTTTGTAGAAAACCCCCCAAAATTATTGCCTTGTGTGTTTTTTCAAATATACAAATTTATAATTATTTATTAATTTTTTTGAAGCTGTTTGACGCTACGGCCTTTCTCGCGAAAGCTCCTGTGGGTTTAGCCACCCTGAGTGGGCCGCACTCCAGAGAGCAATCAAGTGCCGCGTTCACAGTCTGTCACTCCCCGGCTGTGGCGCTACCGCACGGTGATGTCAGCAAAGCCCGCTTTGTACACGCAGACGATTGTTTAGTAGTCTCGCTCATGTTGCAATCGGATGTGTGATGATGACTAACGCTAGCCTAGACCAAGTCACGCTATGACATTTTGCTTCATTCAAGCCACCGTGATGATGTTCATCTTTTTCGTCTCACACCTTCATTATTTTTTAATTTCACATCACAAATATGTTTCTCAGTGGTACTTAGCTCCACTTGCTTCTCAGCACGTCTTGCTTGTTTGACAGCACTCATTAACCAGTAAGTGTCTCAGTCTGTTATCAAGGCTAATTGTTAGCCAAAAGTTAACAGCCCGACTTCCATAAAGACAATTTGAATCCGAGTACTTGTTGCATTCCTCATGAGTGAAAAATGACCTTTATTGTCAGTCTCCAAACATCTTTATCCAAGGTTTTTGACAATATGTTTATAAATGTGACCCGTGTTCAAAACAAAAAGTGTTTTGTGTCATGCAAATGGAGATATTTCTGGAAAAAAAAAAGCTGTTTATGATACAGTATTACATCTTTTCATGGCACGCAATAGTTGTACAAAGTGAACTTTGTCGCATCGCACTGCAATGATGTAGTCTTCTAATTCGGTCGATGTGACTTTATTTGACATCGGTGTCATAAAATACTCTCTTTCTGTCGGTCCGTCTGGCGCCCCCACCCCCCCATCTCTGATTTGTCGACCCGATTGCGTCCCTCAGCTTTTCTTAATGTCTTACCATAAAAATCATCTGTTTCTGCCAAAAACGAGCCACCGAGTGACTTATGCCGGAAGGCAGGCAGGCCGAGCCAATCCTGGACACAAGCTCGTTTAGTGGCCCACACGAATCGAGGGGGTGGAAGGTTGGAATGGTCCATTGAATTATTCCCATGCTTCTTATTCTGGGCAACGAGCAGCGTGGTGTCTACACTTTCCCAGGCCCCTCCTAAAAAAAATGACACATTCGCAGACCAGATGCTTCAGACGGCCAGCACAGAGCCGTGATTATTAGCAGGGCTCTCTTTTTTTGTCTCGGAGAAGGAGGCGGGCTATTTTTAAACCATGCTGAAAGTTTGAATATCCTTCCAGCCACCACGGCTGCCAGATATTGCGGGCTAGTCGAGGGGAGTCGGGTGGAGCGGGGGCGGGTGGAGCGGAGTGGGCACTGAGACAGCGCTGTGTCATTACTGGCAGTGGAACATTTACTTAGCCTCGGTGGCCGTACCCCCCAACGGCGGAATTCACAATTGACGAGTGATTGAGAATCGTGCGCCATTGTTTTTTTTTTTTTTTCCTGGCTGGCAGTGATTGCACGTGGCATTCCAAGAAGCTAGTGCATTTCCCATACATTCCTACATGGCGAAGGAGGGGGCTCTCTCGAGTAGAATGAGATCTGTCAAAGAGAAGAACAGCAACAATTTACAGAGCGGACAAAATAACGAACTACGCAAGGAGTTGGTCGTCGGCGTCGCTTGAACTAGCGCTGAACCGTGACAGACATGGGAAGCCGAGCAAAACGGCGCGATTGTGCACTCATCTTCTGCTTTTCTACTTACGAGAGGCTCGGCGTCATGAAAACAAATGATGCCTTACCTTATGTGCACGGTTTGGGGAATACATTTTTTTTGCTCGTAACAATATAATCTGGGATCTCAGTGCTTTACATTTGGCAGCAAAGCTACTGGAAGCTCTTGTTTTAAATCCTCCGAGCCTCCTGGGCTTCCTGTGCTGTGGGTGTAGTTGTAGGATTTTTTTTTTTTTGGTGGGGTCAGACAAAGTGGCATCGTAATGAAATATCGAAAAGTACCGATACTGGTACTACAGTATCTACCAATCAATGGATTCCAACATAAGGTCAGAAATACCAAAAGTTGCAAGGCATACGGTAATAAATAACTATAACAAAAAAAATATCTCACATAACCATACGTATACTTGGCCATAACTTGAAAATCCTTACAAGGAAATATGACGCCGTAAGTTACCATTTGTGTCCCGCTAATGTCACCTTTCAAAACGAAATCCATCTGTCGTCGGCGGCGTTGCCAAACGTCACGTCGCATACAAATATATATATCATCGCGTCTGATCTTTTCGGGAATCATGTCCGGACAACAAATCCTTGAGGAATTTCCACAGAGTCTTACAAAGAGTCACAGAAAGAAAGCCAACTTTTGACAATGTGGGAGTGAAGCAACTTTTTACATGCTCATATTCGGGACACAAATCATAAGCTGAGGCAGCCGCGGGCTTTCGGCCCAGCGCTGCTATCAGTCCTCGTAAGGTTTTGAGCGAGATGGATGAAAAATATGATTACCACTGTCATCAGATCTAGCGCAGCTCCATAGGCTGGATCTTGCAAAAACACAGATACATGTTCTGCAAACTACGTTTTTTTTGTTGTTTCGCGCATATGTAAGCGGTAAACCTGACTCGCTCCCGTCGCTATTACGATGGCCGTCAGCCAAACAACTTGTAAGAATTCCTCCTTCTCCTCAGACTTCCGCAGGCGCCAGCCGCCGCTGTACTGGAAATGACTTCGCCAAGGGGAGTAGTGGAGAGCGAGAGCGAACGAGAGCTATTTTAGAAGGCTGCCCAAAAAATATTTCATAAATAACGGCAGGAATGAGTGGTGCATAGGTCAGTGTGAGTTTATGAGTCACCGATGATGTCTTGAGTTTGACGGCTTGGAAAATGTGGAAGCCATGAGAGGAGCGCGTTTGTGCATTCATTGTTTTTTGAGGAGGCTAAATGGAAAGGACATGAATCTTTCTCTCACCCTTTTCCTCTCCTCTGTCACTCTCACCCCCCCCTGCCACCTTTCCAAGGGAGGCGGGGGGGTCTCCTGGGTTTCTGAGGAATGTTGACTTCTCTGTCCCTTGGGGGACGTTGGTAGGGGTCCTGACCCTTCTCCTGTATCCCCGGAGCCGATAGGCTAACTAAGTTAGCGTGAGATAACTCAGCGCTCCCACCACCCCGTGAAGCCTCTCTAACTTCCCTTCCTGGTTGTTTGCCCTCACAGCCTAATATGAAACAGGAACTTCATTAAAGGCCGGAGAACATCCATCATGCTACTGTCTCATTTTTGCCCGTGGCAAAATTTGTCTTTCGACCCTGTGACGTCCTCCGACTCCGTACCCAGACGGATGACTTGTCCTTTACCCCGTTTGTGAGCCCCCGCGTGTCTGCTGGTCAGTTCCACAATGCTACCATTATTTAGTTTGACCAAAATCAGACAGGATAATCTTTGTGGCTTTGCCAACTTTAAAGGGGACCTATTACGGGAAAGTGACTTTTTAATTGCCTCTGTACAAATAATTATGCCTTCTGGAACGCGTGGCGCCATTAAGTGTGAAGTTAAACAACCGAGTAAATCTTTTGTTAGCTGCACAAGTCAAAACAGATTTCGACTTTTACAAGATGGTCATGAGCACCACCGCGCAGTATACCCAGACCACTGTTATCGGCGTCATCGTCTCATAATCAACGCGTAAACATAGTGTATAAGATGGTAGCAGGGACTAGCATAGCTAGCGCAACCTGTATCAACCTTATCTACGCACCCCCATATAAACACAACCGCTAAGTGACGTAAAGTTCATAGTTGTGTCCATGATTCTACACCGATTATGATCTAAGGGACAATATACGTCTGTACCACGATACTTTCACAATTTCTCAGGACACACACTCACGAGTCACCATGAAACTGATGCTCGGGTTGCTCTTAAAAACTCTTAACAATATTGACCATAACCTTTGACTGATATTTTATAAGGACACTTTGGAACTGTTTAAAATGATTGAAGGATGTTACCTAATCTGGAGAAGAAATTAAAAGTCAGTTTCTACCAAACGGTTGGACAAGAATTAGCCGATCTGAAAGCGTCCCGCCTTTCAGTGGTGTTGAGGTGCCGCTCGCAGTTATTTTTGAATACCTTCCAAGAAATGCATTTCTGCATTCCCTTGCGATGAATCCAATTGTTATTATACAATACATTTGTCATCCTTTGAAAATGTCTTACAATAAATAGCATTGGCCAACTACACAAATGCTGCTTGGAAATGACAGATAACCGCAGTAGTTGGCAAACAACATGTTTTTTTGGCCTCATTTCCAACTGGATTTTATTGCCAGTTGTTTAAAAGAAATACGGCCGCCAGCTCGATCCGTCCTGTGACCTTCAGGTTATTTCTCACACTCGAAACTCTACGAGGACCTCAAGCCGAAAGTGACTGAGATTGGCCTCCTGGGACCCGACTCCTGTTTGTTGTGTATTTTCTCAAGCCTTTTCTTATTTCCTTGTGAGGTCGACAACCCTGCAATTTTCTCCCACACGCCGTCTACAACGTTGCCTCGTCACTGGTCACCCACCTCTTGTTCCCCTCGCGTCGCCTGAGGTGCTACGTGAACTAGAGACACACTTTGTCCCCTCGGTGGGAGGACTCAGAACTGTGTGGAACTCCCCCCCCAAATAAATGGAGGGGTTGAAGCAAGAGGAGTAAACATGAGGATCGGCTTAACGGAGGAAACATGGAGATTATAGGGGAATTTTAAAAAATGTGTCACTTCAGAGAAAATGTTTAGCACACAGGTTGTGACTTTTGGATAGCTGCGGGCGAGGTCGGAGTTATTGGAAGGTCAAAGTTTGAATGTGCCACTTGAAATCAAAGAGACATCTATGAACTTCTAACCTACAATCTGGATTCCGTTAAATTGTGCCACCATTTTGTTAGCCACATTAAATGCAAAACATCAAACTTTTTTTTCTATTCTAGGACCTCCAAGAAACAAATTCAATGCAGGTCCTACCTTGATTCATTTATGTGATTATGGCAACTATTTTGTGCAGTGAAAATTAAGCGGCTCCCAATAGGTCGGTACTAGCAACATCGGCTAACAGAAAGCTAGCTTAGTAGGAATTAAGAAAATCAGTGCTGTCTTTTCCCTTAACCTTGTTGCCATGGGCATACTGTTGTAAATTTTATTTAGTTATGTTTTTTTTTTTTTAAGCTTGGCCCTTGGCTCATTTGTGCCACATAAAATACAAAAGCACAAAACACCAGCTGTTTTCGTTATTTATTATTTCCATTCTGGGACCCCCCAAAACAAAGGAAGTGGAGTTCCTGCCATGTTTGAATCCAAAAAGTTTCCCTCGCTTGAGCCGTTTACTGCTCGTCTCGTAAATGAACCGGCGGCCCGGCGATGGGCATTACTCATAAGTCCTGACGTTGCCAAGTAAAGTTACTGCTCAGAGATCCATTAAGGTGTTTAAACTCTGCCGTTCATACTACATTACCTTCCCTGACTAACATTCTTTTTTTTGTTATGAAATATTGCCATGGTGATTGGCGGCGAATGCTCAGCCTTGACATCCATCCATCCTCGTAGGCATCATTCAACACCTTTCATATTACACATTCAAATGACACCTTCAAGTGTTGCCTTCCAGGTCTGCTTTATGTCATTGGGATAGGCGCAGTTTACACCATGGCAAAGTGATGTTGACCTCTGGCAACAAGCTAGAATATTTTACCGCTTATATTTCCAACATGGTATGGCGGCATAGGTGAAGTTTCCTCTTGTTTATTGTCACTTGGGAATGAGCGGGGGTTGGCGGCGAGCGGCACCGAGCTGTTGTGAAAGTTGAGATGGTGACGCTCTACTTTCAATCAATGTCACCTTTGTTTTACAAGCACTAAATTCCACTTCTGCATTTGACCCGTAATAAACACAAGGGCACCCCAACAATGGATGCAGGTGTGATTATATAGTACAGTAGGTTGAGCACCTTTTAGGTCATAAGATGTGCTGCTGCATCATCAAGTCAAATAAATGCCTCCCTCAAATAAACACCTTCCATTTCTCATCAATGATTCAGCTCATTTACCGTATTTTCCGGACTATAAAGCGCACCTAAAAAACCTAAAATCTTCTCAAAAGCCGACAGTGCGCCTTATAGTCCGGTGCGCCTTATATATGGACCGAATTCCTAAATTTAAACTGGCCTGAAGCATTGTGTCATGAAATCAATCATAAGTGACCTGCTGAAGACTATGAATCATGAATCAAAAAGACTATGGTTCATTATTTTGTGATTATAAAGTAATTTGTTGCGTCTGAAGTTGAAATTAAAAAAAGATAAAATGGAGAATGATTTGATTTGAATTAAAAATCTGACATGATGCATGAATGGTGCGCCTTATAGTCCGGTGCGCCTTATATAAGGACAAAGTTTTAAAATAAGCCAATCATTGGTGTGCCTTATAGTCCGAAAAATACGGTAGGTCCTATTCACTTATAGACATGAAATACTCTACGGGTAATTCAGAGTCTACTTGAACTTTGTTGCTTACCAAAACAAAAGCACCAGCGCACACCAGTGGTGTCAATACAAAAGTGACAATACGGATAATTGCCTGTTACAGAGAGCCAAGCGCTGACGGAGACCAACAACTAAAGCGCAAGTGGGCTCGGGGGGAAGAGGGAGGAGGGTATAACATGTCAAGAAGCGCTCAACAATGGCCACACTGAGCTAATGGAGATGCTCGCTTGACCTAAAGTGTGTAGAAACAGCTTTCAAAACAGCACTGTCAATCAGAGCGCACACACACACGCACGCACACGTCACACTCGAGTGCTCACAAAGGGACAGACAGGGCATGCACTCACATGCACACTCATGATGACTGCACACACCTGGGGTCCAACTTCTGCTCAGTAAACTGAATTTCACGCAAGATAGGGTTGTTACTTGAAAGTGGCTCTGGATCTTCACCCAGCCTAGCTGATCATGGAGAAACTGTTATTATGTAAATTAAATGATTATGTAAATACATTGTATAAAAAAAAAATCCTGTAGCTGCTTCCCGTCATGCATATATTATCAGCCTCGGAGTGTGTTTTCGTGGCGAAACAACACATCTGCTTTAATTACAAAACCAGATTTCCACCGACAGGTATCGAGTGTTCTCACGGGGTCGCTCCACTTTGTAATTGCAATAAAAGATGACATGGACCGGCTCCCCGCGCGTGTGGAAGGCTCCTCGTTGAAAGGCGTTACACGCTAGTCATGTTTGTTTGGCAATTGGATTCTCAGGGTCACAATGTTGGGTACACCTGTGCTGCGCTCTACTCTGTCAATGTCATGTTGTGTTTTAACCGTTTGCCGTAATCAACACAAAGGCACTTTTGGATTGAGTGCAGGTGCACTGTATGAATGACTGGATGACTTGAAACTATGACATTAAGCGTGCAGAATTTATTTGGAAGTGGGATAAACATTTTGTGCCCCCTTTTTGATTGCTAGCAAAAGCTAGTTACACTGGTCAAAAATGGCTTTGTGTCCCTGAATGTAGTTTAGACGCTGATTTTCTATTTTTTCCTCAAGTATTAGTGACTAATTTAGAGATTTTTTTTTTTTTTCCAAGATCCACCACAAACTGAAAATGAGCTGCCAATCCAAATAGAAGCCGCTAACTGGCAAATACTACAGACTGCGGCTTCCATGAGGAGGAGGGTTTTTATTTTTTTCTTTCTTTCTCTTTTTGCTGTAAACAAGATCACTATCTGGCATGTTTATACTGTAATTTGGTGGCCAATTGTGAGAAGATTGGTTACAAATTGAGACATGAAGATCAGGTGCAGCGTGTGGTGGGCAGATGTCTTTCTTTTTTTTTTTTTCTTTTCTTCTCTTTTATTAAAGCACTCAGATTACCTTCAGTACACAAGCGCTATGTGTGCCCGCCGCAGACACCACCTTGGAACTCATTGTCACTTGTGCACCTCACTCCGACCGCATGTGTGCCTATAAACTCTCCGTAAATGTATTTTTTGTCACGTATTTAAGAAAGTCGTAAGAGTATTTATAGAGGATCTGCGGTCGGGAGGCGGAGGAGGGAGCTCAGTGTACTCCTACCATGGTAGGAGCGTCAAACATCTTGTTTTCATTACCCGGGCTGGGGGGAGGAGGATGGAGGTAGCGGCCTTAATGTGTGTTTGTCTGAATGTGCGTGTGTGTGTGTGCGCGGTGCATGTAATTGTCCGCAGGGCGACTTATGCCGTTAACCCTGTGCGGTGCCGAGTGAGAAAAGCGAGTAAAGAGCTGATGACATCCAGATGACACGAGAAAACAATGCGGTCTGCTGACATGACATTGCTAAGCGTCTATTTTGCTCCCGCCGTGACAAGCATGTCTTCTGTTGCGGCACGACTGTGACGCATAGCGAGCTCCACCAACTCAAAGGGAGGAGGGCGGGGGGGTTGGTAACGCGAGCATCACCTGACCTTAAAGTGACCTTTTCATCGTCACTAAAAAACTGCTGAGGCGTATTTGAGTCCAGTTTGCGGTGTGGCGAATGTACTGTACATTTATTTGAGGCGGGGGGTGGGGGTTCTCACAAGTCATTTTTATGGGAGGCTAACCGGCCAGTGACTCCTCCTGGTGGGTTGGGGGGGGATGTACAGAACACATGAGAACTACTGGAAAGTTCTCTGAGCTCTCAGCGTGAAAGATTATTACATTTGGAGACGTGGTGTCGCATAACCTCCAAAGTTGACAGCACAGCCAAACAAACATTTCAGGGAGTAACTCTAAGATTTGGGATTTTAATAGAGGGATTCTAATAGACAATTCATGTTTGACTTCATGATCATAAGTATTGGGACACACTTTTCTACAGTAGGTTGACCAGGATATGGATTAACAATAATAAACAATACCGTTCAAAATGTTAGTGGGCACTTCTCTTTGTTCTCTTCTCTTCTTCTTCTCTCTTTGTTTCTTTTCTCTTTATCACTTCCCCCCCCACTGGATCAAATTTTTTATTTTTTTTTTAAACAATGACCTCAAAGTTTTGAATGAATGTGTAAATTCAAGGTCAATTTATATCCTCCATTATGTTCAATGTTAGAGGTTCCCCAGCACTTGCATTTATTGAAAACAAACTTTAATCATAAAAAAAAGTACATCAACAGAGAGAATCACCTGTTTGTGTTCCTCTTCACTGCAGATAACACAGCTTCATCCACTTCCTATCAACATTGACCTTATCACATGTTAACACGTATGTTTTCACAACTCATATCTATTCACGCTGCCATATTTGCTCAACAAAAAAAAACAAATAAACTAAATGAATGCCTTCCTGAAAATATTTCCCCCCCTCATCCTTATCACGTCCACCTCATCCTCTGTCACAAGCACAATATTGATCGCTGACATTGTCGCTGATAACAAAGTGAATGTGTTTTTGTCCTAACAGTAATCCTTATCAAAAGTCATCTTCTGCATAAATGCCAAACCTGATTAATCCAAATCTCTTTATTCACTTTGCAAGTGGTCCCGTTTGTGTTCACTCTCCTACGAGGGCTCTTTGAACCCAGCAGCAAAACGCGCGTGTGTGTAGTGGAAGTGTCGGAAACAGGTGCTCCCCCCTGTTTGATAGCCTTTATAAGAACCAGACGCTAAGTGCCGGGTGTGTCCATAAACACAGCCTGCACGGGCCTGTGGAGACCACTGCATGTCAGCTCCCCCCCCCGCTCTGTGGTGCACCATGAAGGGTCTCCATACTTTGCTGCATGCCGTCCGTTGCCTCGAGTGATCCGCAGCTGTACGCTACACAATAATCATTGAAAACACATTTCGGGAGTCTTCTGCAATTTCTCAATGTATTGTGTTCCTGTCAAATAAAAAAATGCACGCTGAAGAATTTCCGAATAAATCCATCAACGTAGTAACTGTAACTCATTATTAGATTGCTTCATCAGGTTACACAACTTTGGTGCTTGTGCAACATTACGTTAAAGAAAAACAAAAATCCATCGTGAGCTATTAGAGGCAGGGTGCAGATTTGGTCTGTCAACAGAAACATCTAGCAAAGTGAGACATCAAGGTCCAACGTGTGAGGGAAAGGGAAAAGGTCCGATTCTACCACTTTACTGATGTTTGTGACCTCCGCCCTAAAACGATGCTGGCACAATAAAAATAAATCGGGCGCCATGATGTGTTAATCTGCTTGGACAAAGCATCTCACTGGCCAATTAGCGTGTCATATTTTATCACCAAAGTGACACCTGTTTATAATAGCGGGCCTGGAAGGACTTATGTGGCTGTTTTTCTTGCCTGCGCGCCGAGGGAGGGGGGGGGGAGCGGCGGGGTGGGCCGCTACATGTGGCCTTGCATTTCACCACCAATACGGCGTCCGGAGTGTTGTGCTGCTTTTACTGGAGAAATTAATCCACTTTGATTGGAGGAGCAACACGGTGGACTAGTGGTTTGCGTCAGCCACAGGTTCGGTTTTGAATCTCAGATTGGCCTTGATCCAATTTTCCGAAATTCTGCCCCCTGCGCCACAATTTAGACCTACTCTGAGTTTGTTTAAGATTTACTCTCTAGGCTTCGTTACACTTATGGTCGAATTTTGTGAAGTTGTTGTGAACTCTCAAAAGGCAAGTCGCATTGTTTGATAGGTATATAAATAAAACATATTTCATATTGATTCATGCTTTTAGTGTAAGTCTAAACTATGAAACCAAAACATTTATGCAAGAGCAATCAGATATTGCAGTACGGATTAATGCATTGTTTGTGAAACGCACGTGACGACGACCTTGAAAAAAAAAATCGCATATTAGATCTCAGTCACATTATGGAGGGAAATTGGATTATTCTTCAAAATTCTTGGGCTCTAGTATTGTTCCTCATATATATCGCCAGTGGGATAATGTTCAATACTGGAATCTCACCCTGGATTCCTGTCACAGTAAAACCTTCCAGTTGTGGTCCGTCCAAGTGGTTAAGTGCTACGAACATGCTTCATTTATCAGTGCTTTTTGGCAGCACATTTGCACGCTAACCCGCCCGCCGCCACCAACGTCACCGAGCGCCAATAAACGCGAGCGGGCCGAGGTGTCTGCCCTCTCAGACATAATCATGCTGATTAACTGGTGTAATCTAGCGGCCTGGCACTCCTCCTCCTCGTTGAAGATGAACGCTTCATACTCAATCCAAAACAGGCTTGCGTGCTCCTCCGGTGAACGCTTAACATGAGTGCTACTCTGACTAATGTACACCGTGTCTGTTTTAAATCAAAACCGTCGGCAAAAAAAGATCGAGTGCCATCGGGCCGCCTCAGACCTGCAGTAAGCATATTTTTGATCCTGTTTTTGATGAAATATTGTAAAAAAAAAAAAAAAAAAAACTGGCTTGACTTCCTTCCATCGGATGAAGCCTGAAATCAAAGCAGTCATGTTTAAGAGAGGAGCGCTTCTAATACAAGCACCCTCGGCAGGAGGTCGGGCGCAGCTCCGGCCTCAATGTCACACTTTGAATCAAACCGGCCGGAATAATCGGGGCGAGGATGTGGGAAGTGAGATTGCGAAACCCCAAATGATCAGAAAAGGGAAACGGCGCTCTCAATGACCTTACTGTTACCCCCTGAACGCCACGCAAGCCTCATAGTGAGCTAGCGGGCGGGCCAGCTCCCAAACCTGCAACTCGGTCCCATCTCAGGAACTAGCCTCGCTCTCATTTCCTGTCTGCACAACAGCCGTCGCCTGTTTAAATTACTCCCCAGCACCTCCCGAGTTTCCCTTTCACGTCGATAAATACTCGAGCTTGCTTTCGTTTGTTTTTTTTTGTTTTTTTTGGTAATAGTTTCTGAAAGATTGTTTTGCTTTTCATTACAACTACCGGGAGCTTCTTTGTATCTCTCCATTGATATGTTTTTACATTTTTTGAAAAGTGTGTTTGGAAGTTTGAGGTTTTGGACCGAGAGTGACAACCCCCTTCCGTTTCCTCTCCCTGAAGTATTCATATACTCCTCTCCTCTTTCTCGGAATACATATTCAAAAGTCGGTATGAACTCCGCCAGGTGCAAAGCGTGAGACAGTAGCTCGTGTACGTCTTTTTAAATGATACTCGCTGATAATCAATTTACAAACTGGAGAATTTCTTATTCTTATAATTTCTTACGTATTATTTTAATGATACTTGATGATAATTGATTTTGAAACTGGAGAATTTCTTAACTTCTAACTGAAAGCAGACTCGATCTTAGAGCAGCTCAGGGCGGGTCTAAGTTGTGGCGCAGGCAGTTTAACGGTGGTCAATTTAATCAAGGTAATTCCGTTTATATGTGAAGTGAATGTTGGAAATCATATATGCAACTGGATCAAACCATCCCGAGAGTCAAAAAGTTCAGAACTACAGCGCCACCTTGATGTTTTTAGTGTACTCTACAGCTTACAAATGCATTAGGGTTGTACTTATTGCGGCCCCTGCTCTGTTTGTGTGAACAAAACCTTACAAGGTGTGAGAAGATAGTGGAGAAACCCCCTCTCGCGTTCATTCCATATGTTTTGGAGCTCAAGGTCTCACATGGATGTCACCCCAATCTCCGGGCACGCACGCGGCGGCCTCCACAGGATGGCCGTTCTACTTTAATGAGTAATAACGCGGCTTTTAATGAAAGTCGGAGAGTTCTTTAAGACCAGACGATGTGGCCAAGTCTCGGAAGGCCGTTAAATGTGAATTTATGTCGCCCGTTGACATTTTGCTCGCACGTTCCAGAGAAATCGGGGGAATTATAAACCACGGTGCTGTTTTTTTTCCTCTCCTAGTATGCATAAATGTGGAGAAAAATGCGGCCAGTGTTTTACAATTTTCCCCGTTGCACTGTGTGCACTCTGTGGACGGACGCAGAGGGGAGGGAGAGTGTTAACCTCTGTTGTAATCCCGCACTCATAAATGTCTAATTAGGCCAATTTGTGCGACAAATATTGAATGTCTGAAAGATGTCCTGTCCCGCATCCACTCCATTACGTACGACTTCATAACATCTCGTCCAAAAGCTAAGCCAAAAAAACAAAAGCACCTAGAGAGTCTCCACTGAAATACGTCTCATGCATATGTCTGAATTTTATGCATAAGAAAATTCAGGGAAATGTTGAAAAAGTACAAAGCGTGTTGAGAGAGGAACCGATTGATTGACAGCCCTGCTGGTCCTACGTATCAAGGTTGGTGGTCCCTTTGTCCACATCACTCACATGGTCGCATGGCTCGGATGGACCGCTCACACTTTTGCCGCACAACTTCAGACCTTTAAACACTTGGCCACCGTGCTGCCGATTTAATCTAACTTAGTCATCACTGTCGTTCACCCAAAATGATAATCGTATAGGTGGCGCTGTAGTTCGGAATATTTTTGCTCGCACTTCTCACAGGTGGCTTTGGGTACTGCAAGCGTCATCTGTTTTGAGGGAGAAGACTTGATTTGATTGTGGCTGCAGATGTGGTTATTTGTGTGGCGTCGGTCATGTGGAGTACACCACACACTTACAACAGCACTAAGCACACACGTGTCTCTCATATTTTAAAAAATCATCTGAGATGTTCAGACTTGTTAAGTGTGTCAAAATACTTTTGTTCATGTAGTCAAAGATTCTGGCATCGGCCGGGGAAACTTTATACTGTTGGCGTGTTCTTCCACATATGCACAATTTGCTACTTATGGATTCACTTACTCACAGATTTTTTTTGGACGCAATTCTCGATTATTTTCACACAGTTTTTATGCTTCGGTGCCAAGGAACTATGTTGAAGTCAGGGGAGGAGATTCATTTGGTCACACCAACGCACTGTCTAATATAAAAATAGTGCTTTGCTGCCATCTTGTGTCACCTATAGGCAATTACAAATATTTTTAGTTACACGTTCTTTTTCTTTTCGTTTTCCATATCAACTCAGACCGGTCTTTTGCATTATTTGCGTGGCAGGCTGCTCTTTTATACGAAGATCTGAAGAAATAAGAGGAAGATTTAAGAAGAATATTTACGTAAAAATATCAAGTTGAGTAATGACCTGTATAATGTGTGCAACACTGACTTTTATCATGACCCTCATTTAGGTATAATATTCCATCTCATTGTGGCCAGCTGAGAGTCACTGTATACTGTTGTCTCTCCAAATAGAAGAAGAATTCAATTACCAAAAACCCGATGTATCATTACACCGCTGTCCATTCCCTGCAGTGTGCATGTACAAAGACTTATAGTGTAGCAATAGAACCTTTTTTTTTTCCCCCCCTCCTCTCTTTTTCTCTTCCACCGCAGTGCACAGACAGACTGACACGGTGGCCAATAAAATCAAAAGTACAAGAACTCCTGTTGTGTTTCATGGTCACACTCGAAATCAATCACTGATGTACAGGGTCAGTGCTGCAATTATGTCCACGGGACTCCTCTGATCGCGTCTACATCAATACGACACTGGGAGGGCACTTACTGGACATGAGGTTGCTATTGCCAGAAAAAAAAAGAGAAGTGCATGCAGTAATACTGCTGGAGGTCTGGTTTAACAGCGCTCCTCAGACTCGGAGCGGCAAAAGGGCAAAAGCTGCGAGTGGTCCCGAGCAAAGGGAGAAAATTGTGTTGACTTTGGAGTCTGTCGTGTTTCTCCTCATCACAGGAGTAACGGCTCCAGTGATTTTTATTGGGCGCACGGTTGACATTTTGATTTCGACTGTGTACTTTTGACTTTGATGTCAACCCCTGCAATTTTTCCGCGCAAAAAAACAAAAGAGGTCACGGTGTGTCGGTATAATATTTACTGGAGTTCCCCTATCTGCTACGTCGAGAGAGCGCTTGTGTCCACGTGTGGGATCAAACGTTGCATCCACGTTCCCACTCGCTCGCTTGAACTTTTAGCGATGAACTGAATCTTCACTTACTGACAATTGGGCCGAATTTGACCCCCCTCTTTTCGGATCAAAGTCAGTGACCTAACCCGGCCCGACTCCAAGATAACCTTAAAGTCGTTTCATCCGCAGTCAAATTTCTATGATGGGGATTTCCCAGCATGCACCATGGGGTGCGACATTTACCCCCCTTCCGAAGCGTGGCATCCTCCAAATCCAACCTTCATTGCTCATTCATACGCTCGCTTCATTCACGTGTGACGTGCCAGCGCTCCCGTGCCAAACTTCTGCGGGGCCAAACCGTGCCATGTGTTTTTGTTTTTCTTTCCCCTCGCATGTGGAAGCAATTTTTGCTTTGTTAATATGAGTATTATTTTAATTGTGGCAATTATAGGTTAAACTGTTCGACCACTTGCGAGGTGCTGACCGGCTTTTGACAAGAAGACAACTTGACTCTCTGCGGCGGCCCATTCGGCGCTCTTGAAATATTTTTCTTCGGCTTCCATTTGTGCATCATAAAGAGCGAACGGATATTCGGATTAGAAGCCTGTTGACGAGAAGCCGTTGCTGAAAGATTTCATTTCTGACAGTTGTTTGGAATTGATTGCTGATGACACCTGTTGTGTGAATAAAAATAATCCAAATTGAGTGCGCTGCCTTGCTGCATCCAGCAGAGGCGCTATTGGGTAGTTTTTTTATTTATTTATTTATTTATTTTTTTTGCAGTTAGGTGCCTGAGTCCGATTCACTTCGCGACATGAAATACTCAGTCAACATTTGACTTTATATTGAGTTTATGTTATATTTATAGACTCAAAGTGTTTATTGTACAAATATTGACTGTAATTATGACTTTAAACTTGGTAAGCGCCGGAGCCCCTGTGTCGCAATAATACGTCAAAAAACGACATGGCATAGTGAAAGCAGAGAGCGTATCGTGAAGTCTCCCTTCTCCACTACCACATTTGGTCTCGTTTCGCCGAGACGCAGCATAACTCACGCGGAACATAACTTAGACTGTGACAAATCAGATTATGATGGGCAGCAAAAACTCCCTAAATTTTTGGGGAGTCCAACTGTTTGCTGGCTAACCTCTGTGCGGTTTCCTCTTTCGGTGACCTCTAAATCACAACAGAGGCCGAGAGAACAGGCAGGCAGCTGAAGAGTCACGGTAAAACAACGGCGGTGCCATCCTTGATGGATGGCCTCACCTCTGGCTACGCTTGTAACAAGAGCGCTAAAGCGAAATTCTTTGTCGTCTTGAGCCGAGCGCCGGAGGCTGGCGACGCCCCCTGGAGTCTGATTTGCGGGCCGTTCGTTTATGTAAACCGCATTAGAGTTCTTTGTGAGAAAGTGAAAGTGGTAATTGTCCACATTCCACGTTGCGAGACGTAAACTTCGGGACCGTCAGCCGTGAACAAGCCAGCTGCTTGCAATTTGTGTAGTAGATAATAATCAGGCTACATGCAAAGCAACGTTCCTTCTGTCAGACATTAGGCCGCAGCCCATGCCATACGGGATTTAAAAGGAATGGTTGGTTTAGTTTAAACGACCTTGCGCCAGAGGAAAAACTGGACCTCCTTTGGCCACGGTCCCAGAGAAATCCAGTCCACTTTTGTCACCACCCTTTCCCAAAAACCACATTTGCTTTTTCACCTTCTCCGGTCGCCGGGGTTCGCCGTGGTGTTTCGAAGTGGTCCGTTTAAACGGATTGAGTGTGATAGATGACATTTTGAAACGTTGTTGCTGTTTAGCGGCTAGCGAGCGATTCATCACGTCACAAGCGCAGTCATAACACGGACACGTCGCACGACAAGCTCTCAAAAGCCACCGTGGCAAACGTCCCAACGTCTCGGACACGCGCGGACCGGAGCGTCCTCTCGGCTGATTGATGGGCCTCGGCTCGGCCCTCCCCGCTGCCTCGTGAACAGCTGAGTGAGATATTTGATTGGTTGTCAGGCAGGAATGGCGGAGCACGTGTCTTTTCATTGGCGCTCTATTCTTACACTGACGATCGAGTTTCATTTGGGTCAGATGGCGAGCTCCGCTGTGCTCTCACAACAGTTGGGTCGCTTCGCCAGTGTTTCCAGGAAACTCTGGTCCTTCTCCAGCATGACAATGGACATGGCCATGACGCTTTAAAGACATTGTCCGCCCATGTGCCTGTAATTATAAAACATTTGTGTCACTGTGTGCTGAGTCTAAGATTGAACCTGATGTTGTTCTAGTTGGGTCAGATTTGACTGAAAACTTGCTGTAGACGCAATTCTCAACTTCCAAAGAAGTTTTCAATAATAAAACGATCAAATTTGCTGTTAATAATAAAACATAAGCAAGAAAGGGTTTTATTTGAACGATGACTGGAATTTGCATGATCGACGTGCCTCGCATGCTTTTTAACACTCAATCGCAGCAGAGTTGTAAACAGAAGGGTAAGGCTAAGCTAACCCTTGTAAAATGTAAAAAAAATTCAAATAAAATCGTTCCCGCGTCAGACACATCATCACAAAACCTCTAACCAGACATGAACTGTCAAAAGAAGGTAACCAGTGCAAAAAAAAAAAAAAAAAAACGTGAACCCAATAATAAATGATTTGAACAGGATTATAAATTTCTTGTCATGCCATCCTCAAAATTGATGCACCTCCCACACACTCAATATTGGACATTACAAGTGTAAGAAGAAGTTAACCCCTGTAAAAACTCAAAAACAAACACCCTACCTTATCAACATTTGCCCGGAGCGGTTCCACCACGTTTCCAATGCCCAACGCGGCAATGACGGTGCGTCTGTTAAGTTTTATGGACGACCATCATTCACGCCGCGTCAAACGATGAGTGCTGTTAAGTCTGTATCATCTGATACACAAGACCATGTTTCAAGTCCACGCAGGGCTGCCACTGATGTACTTTTTTTTTATTCTTGCCCCGACAGGTGCTGCCCGCCTCGGAGAGATTAAATGATGGCGGCTGCCCCCCTCCACCGGATTCCTTTGCCACTTGGAATGTCTCGCATGCAGCGGAGGACGGAGCTGTGCCGGCGTCCTGAGGCGAGGTAGGCGGCGGGATGAGAGGGCACGGGGTCATTGCTCGGCTATGAACTGCTCACGTGCTGTGTTTGCGTTAGCTTTGAGGGGGTTTTGCAAAAGGATGACTCGTGTGGCATTCGTGCAAAGTGTTTCATCTGCTCTCTGGAGAGAGGACCGTTTGCTCCTGATGAACTGACTTTCCCAATCTAGTCAAAATCAGGGCTATCCAATTTTTTGCCACGTAGGGCCACGTCGAGAAAAATCGACGCACTCGGAGGTTCTTCACCTTGGCTTTATGAGACAACCAATCCAATATTCAATAGCCCCAAATTGACGTCCATTAGTCCCAACTTATCTACAAAGTCGTTTTATGTCACCGCTGTAGGAACCGAAGCAAACCACTTGTTGGAACTACCCAAGGTCGATTTAACGGTTGTAAAAAGCCCATCCATAGATCATGTGAGACTGCAAACAGATAACTGCCGAGTACAAGTATCCGCTACGGAGACAATGGCGACGCAGTTGAGACGGAGGCGCATGTGGTGGTAAAAGGGAGGTCACATATGTTTTGCGGACCCCGGGGAGTCGTGTGGGATGAGACGAGCGGTGCCTTGTGTCGGAGGTGCGGCTCCTGGGCGCCACGCGGATGAGCTCATGAAACGCTACGCTGTCCGCCGAGCCGGGGGTTGGTCGCCGAGGGCGAGAGGCGAGGGCGACCCCGCCATCAATCACTCAGGGCTGGAGCTCAGGCCACTGCCCGCGGATCATCCCGATCCGCATGAAAGGCATTGGGTGTCCCTTCCTCAGCTGGGGACGGAGGCCGAGGGGATAACAACCGGGAGATGCGTAACAAGAGAGCGCCGAGACAGGCGCGGAGGAGCCACGCCCCTGACAGGGAGCGGCCCGTGAAACCTGAAGACGGAGAGAAGCTTACCACTCCGTGAACCCGTCACCTTTGCTGCCCAGAACGCTTTCCATTTCTTTTCTGCGTGAGCCAGGAATCAGTCAAGAGTCATTTCAGGACCCCTGTCACGTTCGCGGCGAGCGTGATCCACCTCCAACATGTTGGCAGACTGGAGGCTCACGCTCGTCCGGCGCTGACAGACGAGCGGCGGACTCCCCAGGTACCAGTCAGAGTCCATCAAGAACAAGTAGTGGAAACCTGCTGGATTGGCCAACAGACAATCCTTTCAAAGCTGCCAGTGCGCACTTGCACGGCACTCTTCACATAATTACATTTCTCCACAACTGTTGCTTGTTCTCGTGTAACAAGGGAACTCTTTGTTGTTACGCTAGCTACAATCTGACATATTTGGATTTTAACCAAATCAATTCCT
Organism: Syngnathus scovelli; assembly: GCF_024217435.2. Classification (NCBI taxonomy): domain Eukaryota; kingdom Metazoa; phylum Chordata; class Actinopteri; order Syngnathiformes; family Syngnathidae; genus Syngnathus; species Syngnathus scovelli. The sequence goes on from NC_090863.1 coordinate 5,661,006, forward strand.
TGAAGAGGGATACCGCAGATTTTTCATTAGTATGGATCAGGGGCAGTTTTCATCTTAGGCAGCTTACTAAGACAAATAGAAACAGTAAGCCGTGCCTTCGTTACTTCTCGGCTGGATTACTGGAATGCACTTTATTCCCTTTACTGGTTCTCTGTACATTTTAGAGATCATTTAGAAAAAAAAAAAAAGGTCTTTCACGCCTCACGTTAGCTCTCTTAGCTCCTCCACCTCTTTGTACATGCCTCAGGTCAGCAGAGCAGATGTTACTGGAGGTCGAAGAAGGACTAAGCAGGGGATCAAGCTTTTTCCATTGCCGGTCTCTCGCTTTGAAATGACCTTGTGCTAAACAGTAGGCAACCCCCTCTCCCATTGTGTCCTTTTTTAAAACTTACCTTAACAAATGATGATGACTGAATTGAATTGAACATCCTTATGTGGAGCTATTCATAAGCTTTATTACTGATTTTAAATTTCGTGCATGCCCCCCCTAAAATATAAATAAAAAATAAAATAATACCCACTTCCTGCTCATACCTGGAAGTTTCATTGAAAATAATTGCATTCTAAATGTAAGTTTGAAATGATTTTCTAAAGAAAAATAAAGAAAATAACTCAACTCAAAATGCAAGTTTAAGAAAATGTTTTCGTGAAATCCTGATAACAACGGCGTGAACGAAATACACAGAACTAATTCTCGCAACACTTCCACACTACCATACATTTTCCCCTTTTTTTTTTTTTTTTTTTTTTTTAAAGGGAGCACCTGTGTCACATAAATCTGTAACAAACTCCCGGGCCAGTATGTTACATTTCTAATAAGCATCACAAAACAGAGCAGGGGTAAGTGAAAAAGAATGGCTACTGTATGGGCGCGTAATAAGAGCCAGCTGTGAACGGCGGCGTGCAGGCCTCTCTGCAGCCGCCACTGTGCTGCTGCGAGACCATTGCAGGCCGGGGAATAGCTGACAGACGCGTCATAAATCCATCTAGTTGTCCCGCTTTGTCTTTTCTCTGGACTGTTCAAGTAAATAAATTGTATTTCAATCGGTGACACTTGCCTCTGCAAGCATGTCGTACGTCATGTCGCAGTGTTAGCATTGATTAGGAAAATGGTGTAATTAATTAATCACAGTTTAATAGAACACAAATATTTTACATATACAATGTTTGCAGATTTAAATTCTGATTCTGGTTGACAAACATGTTTGTTGACTTTAAAAACAAAATAAAAAAATATATAGCAATTTTTCATTATGCTACTGGATAAACAAGTAATTTTTTCCCTTTGATTTATTTTTTATTTCAAGTTGCATTGCCATATTTATTAGTATTTTTCATAACACTGGAATATTTTTGAGCAAAAGTGAACAGACCAACGATTTAATAAGTAGCATTTCTATAGTTGACATTGAAAAAATAAAATAACATTTGGATCCTTGAAAATAAAACCCAACCAAAGCAAAAAGCTTTTACAGTAGTGAATAGTTGCTTTTCAATGTAACTAGTCCCATATAAAATTCCCAATCCAACTAAAAACAAAATTCCTATTCATCACTCCAAATCAAAATGTGTTCTAATTACCGATTACGTTAGAAGAATTCATATGACAGAATCGTTACTAGTAATATTCTCCGGTTTTGTCAAAATAAACAAAAAGTGTCCTCTGCTTAAGTAATTGAGGCCCTCTGAAATGAAACACGCATGTTTCCTGCTTGGTTCTCAGCGTTGAACGCTAACATGAGGGAATCTTTGTGATGCTGCGCCTGTCCGAGCAATCACTGGAAGCGCTACATCATGTTTATTAAGCGCACTAAATCAGAGTTATTCCGGCCAAAAGGGAGCTACAACACTCCTGTGGGGAAAGGATGCGATGCTTGTAGTATTCCCTCATTTACATTTTCTCCCACTTAAAAAAACATACATTTCATGTGGGAAAAAAAGAAAGTTGAAATGTACCTCCTCCCAACTGTCTCCTCGCTTGATTTGTATTTCTCACCTAGTGCCATTGCCGTCCGGTCTCTTCTCCCCCCCCCCCCCCCCACGCCCTGTGTGGGCCTCAGGCTAGGGGCCTGAGGCCCCTGGCGGACCAGGAAGAAGAAGAAGCGGTAAATTCTTACACGTTCAGCCTGGAGCTTCCTGTGTAGCGGCAGTCCCTGCGTTTCTAATTACCACTCTTATCACATAAGCTCTCCCACTCACTTACAAATTGCTGATAAGCTGCCATTTGAAAAAGCAAAAACAAAACGACCCTGTCATTCGACATGCGAGTTGATAGCTATTTAATAATATGACACATATATCCAGGTCAATTGTGCTAACTGTTGAATTTAATCAGAATTTATGTTCGGTAATCCCTTAATAGCTACCAATAGCATCCTTGGTTCCGAAATGGAAAGGATGTTTGCTCATTGGCAAATGAGGAAATCAGATGACATCACTATTTATGGAGTCTGTTTCGAATCGTCTCCACTCCTGTTTCCATCCATGCGTCAAGACAGTTAACTGACTTATTCTTCCTCCGTTGGGACCGAACCTCATCCCTAATTTCATTCTAAAACACATAAAAAAAGCAAATGTTCCCTCGTCCACTTTCTTCCCGTCGCTTTCAAACGTGTTGTACAACCTTTGCGTGATTTTGACTTCACCACCGCTGATAACGATTTGGGAGCCTGGAAATTTGTGGGTGGACTTCTTCCTCCCTGCAAGTTGTGGCAGTTGGAAATTATAATTCAAAATTAACTGAGGTCACAGCCGGTGTCCCTCAAGGATGCGTACTCAGCCCCTTTTTATGACTAAGATCTGACAGAATTTCAGTTGCGATTTGAGTCTTCTTCTATTATGATGATCTTTCTCTCTCTTGTCCATTTGTTCATTCCCCTTGAGGGAAATGAAGTGTATTAAGATGAAGCGTTGGCAAAACTGCGTTGGTTCTGCGGCGTTAAAACCGGCAGTTCTCCTCCCTCGGTGGAAACCAAAACGATCCACCTGAGACAAACTTTCCGGTAGAAGCAGTCGCAAAACTACGATGAAGTATCTCATCCAGAGATGCTAGCGTTGGAGCGAGGTGAAGCGAGGGCCCGTTTAGTAGGCCGAAGGATGCTAAGTGCGCGGCGCTCTTCACCCGGGCAAAGGTTCACGCCGATCACGCGGGCCAATCTGTTCCAGACGTGGTAAATGACACATTATTGGATCCAGACCTGACAAGGGCTTTGTGTATATTACATTACCAGACACTGGGCTCACTTAAGCTTCATTACCTCCATGCCTCCTCCCCACCTAGAGGGAGAAAAGGGAGAGGGCAGTGGCGAGTCCCCCCCCCTACGCCGCCCCCTCAAGCCAATCCACAGAGGGTGCTTTTTTCCTCCAGGTCAAAGCGGCTTCTCGGCAGTGGGCTCGCCACGGCGCGGCTCTCTTTCCCCCACCCACCCCCTCGTCTTCCTCCTCCCTGCCTGCGCGCTGTGCTGGGAACCTGTTAAATGTAACAACACCAGAGTCCGCCCTAGAACACCCAAGATGATCCTGCCCGCAGGGATTTCTGGGAAGATATTAGAAACACACCAGTGAGGTCACCGCGCCCTCTTCTCTTCCCACATCCACGGGACCGATGGAGCGAGCTGATTTTAGAATATGCTACAAAATATAGCCTTGTCTCAGACGTAGTCGGGTCATAAAAAGCTACGTGTGTGACAATTTCTTAAATTAGTGTTGTAGGTGAATTCAAAAAAGATCTCGGTGTGGGCGGCTCAATCATTTTGGGCCCTTACATTTCTTTTATATGATGCATCAACACCATGGCAGAGCTTTGAATAGGCCCAAAGAATGGTAGTAAGATAGGTTAGCTTGATTTAGTAGGTTTGCTTTTTTGGCCTGTGCTTTAAAAAAAAAAAAAAATGATGATGTAATCATTTATTGGAAATAAATCCCCAGTTTGAGAACCACTGCACTTAATCTTTCCTGCAATGATGAATTTGTGACTTAATGCGTTTCAGATACCACATTGAAATGTTCAGTAGAATTTTTGGTAAGTGAGATTGGCATTGTGGACTAAACTCCAACAAGAGCTTTGGAGCGCTTATTCATCTCATTCTGGTCAACACTCATCTAAGCGTACCTTTATGGGCCTCGCTTTGCTCAGTAAAGGGCTTTCCCCCAAAATGTACTGGCAAGATGAAGAGTTCATCCCGAACGAGAGGCCAATCTTGTAAAATTGAATCCCTCCTGGGGGGGGAGGAGGGGGATCAGGCTTTTCAATTCTTCCGCAGTGGGACGTGTGCCACAAGGCATTGTCAACTAGATTAACCATCAGGTTCTTCTGATAATTGTCTGGCGGTGCAATCGCCACCTCGTTTGACGTATGTGCCACGAGTTACAGTAAGCTGGAGCTTCCACAGTAGCTGCAAAATGTCCACTCGGCCATTTGTAACAGAAAATAATAACAGCTGCGTGGTGTCAGATCTTAAAAAGGAGGATATTTGTCCTTTACACCCACGAGCGACACTTTCCCTCATTTTATGTTGTAAGAAGGTAAGAAGAAAACTTGAAGTAGTTCCAAGTGGATTGTTTGCTGAAAAACAAAACAAAATCCGCTTCTGGCACGGCTTGTTTCTCAAGATCAAGTCGGTCTTTAGTCACCTTGTGTGACATCATTTCTTTCATTTTTTGCTCCTGCTCTCATTCATCGCTCGGCGTTCTTGTTTGTTTAAACTTTGTTCATTACAAGCGGCAGCCGCAGCGAGTTACTTTGATGGCAAAAAAATTGCAAATATACAAGAGTTACTTTACATTGCTGAGGAAAGACATTTTGGACTTTTCAGGTACCCGTACCGTATTTTTGGGACTACAAAGGTTAGAAGGCGAGAATTAATTTAGTACAGCAAACGAGTCAGACTTTCTTTCAGTTTGACGTCCATAAAAAGTTTTTTTTTAATCACGCTAACGTGTCCTAACATCAATTGCAGCTTTATAATTGAATATAAAAATTAATTTGCACCTTTTACGTAAGTACAATTCTGAGTCCCAACGTTTTTTTAATTTTTATTCAAAACAATACTTGCTCCAATGTAGTGTCTGAGTGAAAAATTGCATTCTGCCCGTCACACATTTGTGTGCGTGTGTGTCGAAGGACGTGGAAGGCAGCTCGGGCAACAGTGTTCCACCTCATTAGCTGTGATTAATAGACGCGCGAGCTTTCCCATGCTCGTCCTTGCCTGGCCCGGCGCGGCTCACCTTGGAGGGGGCACCCGCCAGTCCCCCCCACAGCTCCAACTCGTCGTCTTTTAATTGCAGTGAAATGCAATAGTCTTAGGACACCATGTTTTAAGAATGACCTCTTTGATTGTTGTGTTGACGCAAACATTGCACATCATGAAAATCAAATTCGAACAAGATTCTGTAACATTGTCAAGAATATATTGTAAATAAACAAAAGTAAGTCAATATAGTACTGCTATTACGTATTATTAATAATATGTCAGTATAATCAATAATAATAATTATTTATTTTGAAATTACTGTAAGTAATGTCACTAAAATATTTGTCATTATCATAACTATATTTAGAACAAATTTGACCTTTATAGAATTATATTTTGGTTAATTATTAGCACAATTGGAACAGTGAGTCAAATGATTTGAGTACGCACACACACTTGAACTATCCCATTGAAACTTTGTTATGCATCTTATATAAAATCGAAGCTATTATTCCTATTTTTATTTTCTTCCAATAATGGATTGATCAAAAATAGTCTGTGTCTACATTTTCAACAGCCACAAATGTGTTGTTTGTCCAATGAATCGATAATAGTCCAAAATACAAAACTACCCCGATTACTAAACAGTAGCAAAAAAAAATGCCCTTTTTTTTTATTCGATTTAAATTTACTCCCAGTCTTTCAGAGGCAGATGTGGTCCGGCCGCCAGTGTAGCTTTGTCCGGCAGCATGTAATCTCCAATTCCTGACAGAGATTATCTGACCCCAAAACACCAGAGGCTTGTTCGCACACAAATATACATCCACGTAGGTCTCCTCAATTAAGACATAATAAATTCAGCGCTAGCTTTTGTTGTTCTCACTTATTGAGGAAATATGCTCTCTAATCCGCCCGTATAAGAACCATCTGTGTAAATGTGTGTGCCCACCGAGGATTGCTGCTTACTGGCTGCCTGCGCTCTACTGTATCTGTTCGGTGAGTGTGTGCATGTGTGTGTGTGTGTGTGTGTGTGTGTGTGTGTGTGTGTGTGTGTGTGTGTGTGTGTGTAAGAGGGAGATCAACTGATGTGTGAGTCGTTAGCCGGAGGCGTTCACAAGAGGATCCATCTCATCTCTAGTCTCTACGCTCTTCTAGTTCTCGCTAAAATAAATAGCTCTTGTTTCTGTTGGGTCCTGGGCTGCCAGCAGACGCACACACACACACATGCACACACACACGCACACGCACACACACAGGTACACGTATGCACACAATATCCAAATGATAATAGTTACATTACGTATGATATTGCATGTTCAAATGTGTGTTTATCTTTTTACTGATCTGTGACAGTGTTTGATTATGGATAGATATTAATATCACAACTATAAAATATTTATAAATGTTTTCCCTTCATTTTTTGCAATAAAAGAAATTTATTGTATTCGTTTTGTATAAATGCAAGACTCACTTACATATAATGGGTAAGGACATTTTAAATCAATAAAAAATAAACAATAAATGGAATTACTAGCTTTTTATCTGACATGTTTTTAATTACCTTTATATTTTGGTACTGGACAGGAATTTTCTTCCAATATATCTTCATCACACAATTGCTGTATCGTGATATTTTGAGTAGCATAATATGATATTAAAGTGACTCTAAAATTCTGAAAACTAATCTACACACGCATACACAAATTAAAGTGACGCTGCAAAATCAAAACACTGCAAAGATGAAATCATTTTCAATATTTTAGGGGCATTTTCTGTTATGTCTGATGAAGCAAAATATATTTATATCTGATTAAAAAAAATCATTCTGATGGTAATTCCTAACAAGCTAATCGTTATTCTCTCTCACTATGGCGTGACCACACATGCAGCGCGTGAGCACACGCTGAACCTTGTGTTTAAATCCAGCGCTCGCAGATAATTCAGACGTAAATATGCTTAAAGCTGCAGAGGTTTCTTAATTTCCTGTGTGGGCCACACACAACTTCTGAGACGTTTTTTTTTTTTTTTAAGGGGGTGTGGGGGCTGAAAGCTCTCACCCTAAGACAGAGAATCTGCTGTCGTTATTTTTTTTTAATAGATTACAGTCAAGGCTTTGTCTCACACTTTAATAATAACAAAACAATTGAAATTTCTGTGGAATTCTTGTCCTACATTTTTTTTTGTTTTGCATGAGTACACTTTTTGGAAAAATCCCAGAGGAGAAGTGGGCAAAAAAGATTTATAATTAAAAATAATGTAAGAGAACCGAATAAGATTGTATTAGTCCTACAATGGAAAAATCTTAATTGAGTGAGCCTGAGCAGAATGAGAGCAAGTGTATGGGAATAGTATATAAATTGAAAGCATCACTGGCCCAACGGATGCAAAGAAGGCTTGGGGTGGGGGGGTGCAGAGAGAAAAGCGGAGACGCGGGAATTGAAGCAGCCCCCACCGATGGGCTTCTACTGCCGGCCAAACAGAGCGCTCATTGTGTCTGCACCTCTGCTCTTTGTCGCCCCCCTCCACACACGGACTGTCCTTCACCACAACTTCCAAGTTAAAATTTACGGAATAATGTCGTGCGTGAAATTTGAGTATCTATCTATCCTTTCATTCCTTCATACATATTTTAAGAACTTTTTTTTTGGTGTGTAATATAGTTAATGGACTCCTGCATGCTTGTGGTTTGGCACCCACTTTGAGACCTCGTTTTTCGTGAAAGAAATGCGTAAAAAAAAAAAATTCTAATGCATTTGCAATGGTCCTATATTGCAAAAAAGCGAGGGTTCAATGTATTTATTTATAGGGTGGGGGGGCGGGGGAGTAATTTCCTGCTGCTTGCTGACGCCCAAATATTAGTTCATGCATTTGTGCCCTCAAGGCTGGATTATTGCAACTTTTTGCTGACCGGTTGCCCAAGCTCCGTCCGTAAAGACCCTCCGGCCGGCCCAAAATGATGAGTCCGAGTCCTAACCAGATCCAGGGAAGAAGATCATGTTTCTGTTTGAGGTTTCCTCCTTGCCTCTGGAGCCAAGTGCTTGCTCATGTGGGGTTTAGTCGGTTTTCTTAGATTGTAGAAGACCTTGCATTGGATAAGAGCGCCACCTGCAGTAGCGGAGGCTTAGCAAAACCCCTTCTGTAGTTGTATTAAATATATTTCAACTACAGCAGTAGCTTATCTAAACTGTGCAAAGGCATACACGAGAAGGTGATGAGTTAGCAGTCGGCAATTACCGCTCAATACTTCACATGTGGAAACGGATGATTGATGCGGGACGTTTCATTTCCACACCTCTAAAAGGTCCCTTTTAGCGGCGGCACCCAGCACGCCGCAGAGCGGGTGCGCTTCAAAGGCCGCCGAGGGGATCTGGCCTTCCTGCCCGGCCTCTCCGGGACAAGAGTGGCTTTATTCGGCGGGCGGGGTGTGTGCACGTGGGGCGGCGTGGTGGGGATTCCACACCTGTGTTTGCTCCCTTCACAATAATTGAGAGCCCCGTGCTATTTTCAGCAGCGAGCACAAAGTGGCTCACTCATATGGATCCCGGGGCGAATAATCTTGGCTCCAAACTGGATGTGGCCGGGGAAGGCCAAAGACGCGTGGATTAGGCAAATATGCGGCGGCATATGAGCGTGAAAGAAAAAACACGGGCGAAGGGGAACAGAGATGTATGGCACAATTGTGACTGCTGCATTATTGCCATGGATACGCCTCACATTTGCAGCGCCCAGTGATGGAAATAGTTTTGACATGTTTTGCAGGCTTTGAGTGAAAGCTGTTGTGCAGTTTGCATTGGGCAGATTAGGCACGCTTGGGAAGGAGAAATTATTCCACAACATGAGTTTCAGCAAGACGAACTATTTCTATTCAGCGTTGGGGGAGGTTTATTTTATTTTATTTTATTCCGAATATTCAAATATTACAAATAATAGTTTGTTCTCAGATAAAGTCCTTGCGTAAAACCAAAATGAAATTCTGAAATGTAATAATTAATTACATGTAAAGGGCTAAAAAAATGAATCTCTGAGTTGTAGCTTGAGTTTTGTTTGGAGTTGCTTTCCCCTCAACTGCAAAAATTAAAAGTTTTAAGTGTGACAGTTTCATAAGAATTCTGAAAAATCTTAATAGGCCGACATTATATTGTTTTTGATGCGCAAAATGAAACGCTGCTAAAAAGAAACGCAGCCAGTTCCTTGTTAGTGCGCAACAACGAGTTGAGGCGGGTCAGCCCGAGTTCAGAGAGAACTCCGAATCTAAACAATGGCTCACTTTGGCTTCTGATGAGCTCGGACTATTTCCCACAATCCTCTGGAAAGGCTTAATTGATAGACGTACGAAGCTAACCGCGAAACTCATCACAACAAAATGTTCCAGATATAATTGAATTTTGCTCAAGTATTCGCTTCGCCTGCCATCGCAAACCGTGCGTGTTCACCATTTGCGCCCGACGACAATGATCGATTTAGAGTTATGTTACGCGTTACATGACAACCTCGCGCCCGCCAGTTCATTCTGATATTAATAGGCTGAGTTGAAAAGGCCAAAACATTCCTCACTTGTCATACGGCCTTAACCTTGTTAAACCTTTCGAAAAAGAAGAAAAAAAAGCAAACCCAAAGAATCCAAATGGGAGTCGTTTTCATTTAAAATATTAACTGGCTGTCTGTAATTTATTAGACAAAGGCGGGAATTGTGACAAATCATTCAGCTCGGCAAAGCGGGCCGTGGCAAAGTTCAACAATTAGGCTGCTGCGTAAAAATGGTCCACTCCCCCGGCGTTGGGCGTGTTGGATTTATGTTTGCTCGCCGGCTTAGCGCGCGTGTTCAAAGAGTCGGAGAGTTGACGCGTGGGGAATGTGCGCAAATATGGTGGAACACACACGCGTTTTGCAGTAAATCTGAGTGGCGAGCAGTGGTCTTTTGGGTCTGGGAAGGGGGGGTGCGGCTTTGGAGGTGGTCAGCGGAGGGGTGTTGAGTGAAGGCATAGCTAAATAATCAACTGGAGACGGGGGTCAACTCTTTCCAAGTCTTCTGTGGTTCTAAAGAGGCCCGAGAAAGGAGACAATTTTGTTACTTTTACAAAATAGTCAAATTACAAATCACCCCTTTCCGTTTTGCTTCGAAAAAAAAAAAAAAAAAACTCCAAATAGAAAAAGCAAGTCAGACATGTTATATTTTGACTTCTAGTCAGCCAAGCCTAAAGCCTCTGTCAATATTTAGCTTTCTTTTAATGGGGGTCATTTTATGCTACTGTCTGACCGTGATGGCCAATGAGTAGCTACTTGCTCAGTGTCGCACTTTTAAGAAGACTTAAGCCTGTCGATACACATGACAAAACTTTCTGAATATCACTAAGAAAGTATTTCCAAGATTATATTGAATACTTGGTGATACTTCAGTGAAAGCCTGTTTATTTTGTCAAAAATGTTTTTATTTTTGGGGTCACCGAATGACCTGTCAAAAATTCACTCGTTACCCCCCTGAGAAAGTCGGAAAAAAAAAAAAAAAAACGTTTTACCTCCGACATTGGGTGGTCGCGTCTATCGCGTCTATCGTAAGCAAATTCTCAAGTGCTTGAAATTGAACAGGAAGTCAGCCATTTTGGTTCCCCCGCAGCCATTTTAGGCTCATATTTTAACAAATTACCATTAAATAAAGAAGCAGGTAGCATAAACAGGCGTATTTTCTTTTTTTTCTTTTTTTACGTGCAATCTGTCACCACAAAGCAACACGAGCGTTGCGGTATTGCTCATATCGATGTTGCACTTTCCAATCAAACATTTCTATCCATTCGACCTGAACCGCAGCAATAAAAGTCTTCAACTGGTTTCAACTTTTGTTTTGTCAAGTCATCAATAATAAACGGCGTTTGCTGAGTGAGGCAGAAGACAAGCAGGCAGGTGATTCCCTCGCTCCCCCCCGCCCCTCCCTCCCTCCCTCACTGCCTCCTGGCTGCACTAACCACACAGGTTTTATGTTGTGTTTGTGGAGAGTGACCTCTTTTTAACCCTTCTCCGCTAATGAAGAACAGACACTCACACGTACAATGTGTGCATTTGGCAGAACAAATAACAAATTGTGAAATTTGTATCACAGCGGATTTGCATGAACCTTCTTGAAAGATTACCATAACTGTATATTTTGCAGTCCATCAAATTCGACATGAGGTAAATGGAAGTAGAGTTTTCTTCTGCATGCCGACATTTTTTTTTTTTTTTTTTTTTTTTAAAGTGCCTCGCAGCACAGGAAGACATGTTTTTATCATTTCCTGAAACAGTTGCATGTTTGGGCTAAACTGCAGAATGGGCACAGTGGAAAAATCATTAAAGGAAAAGTTAATAACTGTAGATTTAATCGGGAATTATAAAGAGACGATCATTAAATAGAAATCAAAATTAATAATATGTCAAAATGTTAAATTTGCAAAAATTGCCTTCTGTTCCAAAATCTGATTGGTTTGCTTCAAATTCGCTTGGTTGTTTTGTTCCGTCGTAGCAATTACAGTAAATAAAAAAAATAAAAAAGTTGATAGCGCCATCTGCAAAGCTAAATCACATATATGATTTAAATCATACTGCATAAATCATATAATTTTTGATAGGATGGCATCCAGCAAAAATCAAGACAGAATGATTCATGGGAACACTGACTATAATAAGAGATACATTTCTTTTTGGCAAAAAGTCCATTGTAGCTCTAAATAAAAACTAACAGGGTGGTCAGTGCTACAAGTGTGGCTTCGGAATCATGTCACACATGCTTGTGCACACACACACACGCACGCAATGTTCAAATCAGCGGAGTGGACGTCCACCATCATTTAGCTGTCAGAGGTGGAAACAAAATAGATGAGAAATGAAGTGTTGGGCCCGGCCTGACCTTGTGCATGATTGCCTCCTAAATAGCCGAGACTGAAATTGGGCATTTTACACCCTGGCAGCTGCCCAAGATGCAATTTGTCCCAGTATGGACTGAGGACAGCGTGGCGGGAATAGCACGCAATTTCCTGAGCTCTCTCCAATCCACCTTTACATGGCAGCCCGGGCACAGTACAGTCGAGTATTTGTCAAAATTCGCCGAGCGGTCGGCAGTCTGCCTGCCCTCGTCATTTGTCAGACTATATGTAGACTGTTTTAAATCTGTATTAAGGCAAAAGTTGGTGGCATGTTTGACTGTGTAATATTTTGCATTGTTTCCAGTCAGTACCGCAGTCCACTATGGAGGAAACTAATTTTGATTCTTTGGGTCATGTTTCCCCATCGTTTTGGTTCCCTCAGCCTCAGGTTGGAAGATCAGCTACTGTAAAGCACATAATATGAGGCCCCTTACCTTCGTTATTTTGTTAGTTTAGGAGTTTAATCCCGAGGCGCACCTTAGTAGCATCTGCCTTGGAACTGGTGGGCTTAAGACCCTGAGCTGGGATCAGTTCAAGTGGAATCCTAGCCGGAGCTGTCTGTTTGAGGGGTCTGGAACTAATCGATGAGAGGGGAGCATCTGCGAAAGAGATGTTGAGGGAGGCCGGAGCCAGCGGGGCTACCGTCTGACGGCCCCAGCGCCGCCTTAACCACCCGATACGGCGGCCGAGATGCCAAAAAGAAACGTTTTACACCCTCCTTTGCTATTTTTATCATCTCCGCTCATCTCGTTTCTTCTGCACTGTCCCGCTCCCTATATTTTTGATCAGTTTGTGCACTAAGTCCTTCCCCTGTGAACTCAATCCCCAGTCTGGCCCTCGGCTTGAGCCCCTCAGCTGCCGGTCTGCTCTCACACTAACCCCCTTGTTTATATGTGGGACGCAATTAAGTCCGAGCCAAGCCGAAGAGTCCCAGAGAGAGCGACAAGAGTGCAAGCTTGTGAGTCGGATTTCAACTTTGACGCTCGCCCACGGTCCTCCCCGCCCCATTTTTCTCCTTTTACGCCTTTTCCCTCCATCCTCTCCACTTTTTACTCTTTGATTGTCCGCTACGCCACGGAATCATCAATTAAAGCTTGGTAATTGATGGATTCGTTTCTTTGACTATTCTGTGGGAGAGAATTCGGGAAAGATGTACGGATGAGGCAAGATGTGACCTCAACTCTCTGCAATTCAATTCCATATTAGATAAAATAGCATCATGTCAGTGATGAATGCAAAAGTCCAAAACGATCGTTTTAATCCGCGTCTCATGCAAGTACGCTCTCCCCTCATTGTTGTGGAGAAAAAAAAAAAAAAAAAAAAAAAAAAAACGTCCGCATGTGTGGTCCGGAGGCCCAGGGGAGCCATCCCACAATTCCAGACACACGTGTGCACGCAGAAGCAGTAGTGCAATCGTCAGTAGGTAAACACAGCTCCGAGCGCCCGGCCACTGCACACACTCCTCACCTAAACAATGCCTCGTTAACCCAACGTCTCTTAAAAATTTTTTGCACGATACCTCGATTTTACTGAAAAGCCAAAAGTCCGAAAATTTTATTTTTTTGTCCAAAACTCATGCCTGGTGTGGATTGTTATAATTATCATCTCCGCTCCAAGATGGTGGATATTAGCACCACCTATAGGTCACAGAGGGTTTTAGCAGATGGCAATGAACAACAGATTTATTCACGGCTGTCATTGTTGCAATATCATTCTCAGCACCCGCCTCGAACATTGCAAGAAAGGCCGCTTCACTTTCACGTGGGAGATGTTGACTGACAGGGGGGATAAACAGAGGGACCGTCCCTGACCTCCCCACACCGCTCTCCAGGAAGACGAATAGCCCCCCCGGTGGCTCTGAGCTGATAAAATACACCCATAGCATCTTCAACGCCATGTGTGACAGCCATCACGGGTGGCCTATCAGCAGGAGGTGTAGGTGGGGGAGGTCAGGGGGAGGGGGCACATTAGGAACATATCAGCAATTAACTCAGCAGGTTTATTTTTCTTCCTGCTTTAACGCCTGCATGCCGAGGTGCGTTCATCCCGGCTGTTGATTGGTTAAAGGAGAAGAAGTAAATCATTTGTTCGTTATCTGATTGTAAATTTATTGACGACTATCGGCGGCGTGGGAGTGTCAAAAAGATCACTTGTTAGATACGATGGCTTCAATGAGTTGCCGAAAGTCTCAGTTTGTAAAATGTTTCGCCTGAGTGAGCGCAAAATTTGTGCATGCAAGTGGAGCTCGTGTGAAAAAGGGAAGGCCAGACCTCCAATTTCCTGTGTGCGCATTCGCCGCGGACGGGGCAGGCCAGACCCCTGCGCAGCTATCAGAAATCAGCCGGCAAATGTCCCCCGAGCCACCCCCTGCCCCGACGATACCCTCTCCCACCCTTCCCCTCCCTCCCCTTTCCTCTCAGCCCAGGCAGGCCCCAGGGCCGCTGCGGGTTAACCTCACTCAGCCATGACCAGAAAGCAGAGTGATATCTTACTCATCTAATCCCCCCTCGGTCGTCATGCAATAAAGTATGCCTTGCGACCTTTGAACCCGCTCCATACCACGCCCCCGAGCCGCCCAACTCCCACCAGCAACACTCCCAAGTCTCCCTGCCCAGGGACGCGTAAAAACTGTTGCAAGCGCACTTAGCAGCCCCTGAAACGTTGCCACTGCCAAGTTTTTCACTGCTTAAAAGTCAGCCGCTCAATTCTTAACACGAAGGCTCGCTGGAGCTCGATGCGAAATTCCCTCGTGAACTTTTCAGTTAATGCTTCGTGGTGAACAATAACCAGACGAGGAAGGAGCCAAACTACGATATGAATTCCAATGAAGTTCACGTTGGGATTACAAGATGGCCTTTTCCAGAACAGTCAAACTTTTGGGAGTGGCGTTCCGATAACCAATTGATTTATTAATTGATGTTTAGCTGTGTCTAAATATCTTTCCACATCATACTAGGTCACTTCCAAGACCTTTGTAAGTGTTCCGAGCGCAACTGGAAGTGAGCCTGGCTGTACGCATGTCCTCTTCACGCGTACAGTTTGTGGCAGAGCGAGAGAGCATTTGAAAAGGGGGTCCGGGGCTCCCTTGCTCCAGCACATCTGGCCTTTATATCAGGCCTTTAATTAATCCTGAGTGAAGGCCAACCAGTGACAGGCTGACTGGGCAGGCTCCAGTCCAGGACCAGGCTCTGATTTATTACAAGTGAGCTCCAACCAACGTTGATTTATTTCAAACTGAGCTGAGGAGAAGAGGAGAGGGGGTGACTCTGGGGGGTGAGTAGTAGGAGATGAGGAGGAGAGGAATACTACAGAAAGGGTGTCGAACGCACACAACCGGGGCTACGATGCTAAACCCTTTAGCACGTCATCATGATTGTCGTCAGATGTTCAAAATATGTTTGTGTACTCCTCTTTCAAAACAATACATATTTTCTGGGCAAGCTGGACTTCATTTGACATAAAAAAAATTCTTTTGTTTCTGTAATTGTATCATTTCAAAGGAGCTTGATGGGGTTGAAGTCAGGATCTCGTTTTTCCATTTAAATCAAATTCGCCTTCATGGACCTTCAATTCCTCACGTTGAGTAGAAAAGAAAAATCTTCCCACAGAATTACAAGATATTCACTCATTCATCCACAATAACTTGGTCCATGTTGTCTAGTTATGACGAGATTGATATCATTTACGCCTCCTGACACAACTTGTTTATTGTTCTACTCATTTAATTTATTTCCCACAAGTATTCGCTGGCTGATGCTGCAGTAATTCAAGCTAATGCGTGGGAAGCTTGACACAACAGAGGGAGCATCAAGGCACAAATGTTGTCGCTTGCCATTCTTTAGCATTTTATACATCACTTTTAAAATGCAGTACTCTGGCAGGCGAAAAGATGACAATACATTTTTTTTTTCACCATAAACAGTTGGCAGGTAATATATAACATACCCGTGTCATTATTTTGTCAAAATTCCCCAAGGCTCAAGAATCATAGCACACTTTGTTCAATTTCTTGCTGGGATTAGGTCCTCGGCAGCAGTTCAAACAATACACTGTGTGTGTATGTATGTGTGTGTGTGTGTGTGTGTGTCTGTCTGTGTGGCATGTAGCCAAACACTAAGACAAATATAACAGAAGGAGATTTACTTGGTTGTTTCATTTCAATCTAGAAGGGCCAAGTGACTATTTAGCAATTCATAAACAAAATATTTGATGTCATATATTATTTCATATCATATTTGCCTTTAAAGGGTCTACAGATTGCCTGCTTAGATTGTAATTAGTAAATTGAGCGTAATAATGGATTCTCTTGGGAAATTGAGAGCAAGTCTCCGTTCCGCCCACCAGGAGGATGTGCTTATATATCTTATTATTATCATCTAGTGCATGAATGTCAGTGTGGGCCGCACTTGTGTACAAGTGTGTTTACATGCGCACACGCGTGTGCTGACCGAGGCATTCTTGTGACTTCCTTGGGCTGTAGAAGGAATGGCGGGTGCTCCCGAGATTTTTACGAGTATCCGTCACTCAACATGCTTCCTAATGATAAGGAGTTTATGAGTGTACTTGCTTTGGATTAACCTCCGGTAGACAAAGAAATCTGACCAATCAATAAAGTTTGCTAAAATGTGACGACAAAGGCAAAACAGGATGAAAAATAATCTTGATTGGCGTAAACTTTTGATTCAACGCTTCATCTTTTGATTAGAGCTGTGGAAACTGTCAAGCGAATTACATGATTCAGAAAAGCAATAAAAATATTTTTCCCATTTTTATATATTTTTTATTATTTTATATTATGTATATTTTTTCTTACTTCTCTAAAGATATAACACAATTTCATTTGACCAGTACCTCAATGTTGTCACATAAATGAGTACCAATGCTGTATTTGCATTTCAAATCTCAATAACTGATGGATGGATGTATGGATGCCAAATTGTAGTTGACTAATATTTACTTATTTACTACTTTATTATTACGTGGAGAAGCTCCATAACTCCCTGAACCTCTGAACTGCAAGTCCGACGAAACGACCTCAACTCCACCGCGCTGCCCTTTCGTTCAACTTTCTTGAGGTCAAGAAATGGCCGATTATTTGATGCTAACTTTTCATCCAGGCGAATGATGACGTCTGGTCACCCCGTTTAATCTTGCCTTCAAAATAAACACGCCGTCGAAAACCCCGAAATATTCCGTGTCATGTGTAATATACTGCCTGTAGAACATAAAATTGTCCCGTCGCCATTCAAGCATCTCGGGCCTCCGCTGGATCCAGCAGTCTGCTGTGATTAATGGGCCTTTTTAGCGCTATCGTCTAGACGTCAATTCCCAAAATACCTTGGGGCGCAAGGAAACATCATTGTTGTTACAGGACCACCACCTACCTACCAACCCCCCTCCCACTTTCCATTTCAGTCTTTTGTTACCTTTCTGCCCCCCCCCCACCCCTAAAGTCCGAAACGCTGCTTTCTTATTGACCGGGCCCGTCGACTCGTTTCGGGCGTGAATTTGAACTCTGTGACCTGCCGCTGATTTTTATGTGAGGTAAACGTGAGAGCTGCTTTAGAGGTCGGGTGCAAATTAAAGGGCTGACAAATGAGCTCGGACAGTTTTACAGCCGGTGCTTTTGCGATTCTCTGCTTATTTTGCAGCTTTTTAGTGCTCTTTGAGGTTCCGACTACACGGGGTGCAGAATTTCAGCAAAATTTTCTCGGAAAATGTGGCCCCTGAAATGACACAAGAAATTTGGCTGCCTCTTTATTTTGGCTGCCTCCGTCTTGCGTCGTGTCACGCCCGTATGCTGTGAAAACGAAATTTGTGGATATTAATCGTGAGACTTCTAAACAAGTCTCCTAGCGATCGTCATTGACACAAATTGAACCTACAAAATCAGGACAGGCTGACTCGATGTTAAACAGAAGGTATCAACGAGCCGACCCGATCGTGATGATGTCGATCCGAGTGTCGGGACCTGACGAGGTCGCAGATGAGAGACAAAAGTACAACCCGGTGACCGCAACCTGAATTACTGCATGATGAATGTGCTCGCCGAGCCAGCGGGGTTCAACTTGTCCCAAATCTCCCCGCAAGCACTTCAACGTTGCCAGAGGGGAAACAGAGCAACGGGGTGGAAATGGTTGCCAAGAGTGGAATGGGCCTGGCTGTTTGTGAAGTCGAGGCGAGGGGAGGCACGCTCATATCTCCCCCTCCCCTCTCCGAGGCCAGAGACAGCCACTTTCAGTGCCCCCGTGGGAATTGCGGAATTCAGCCTGCACCCCTAAGAACATATTTTTCACCAAGACCTCTGTTCATAGACTCACAATGGCTAATAGTGGAAGGAATGTGCTTTTTATAAATAGGAATTGACCAAAAAAGAGCGTCTTAATTCTTGCGTTGGGCGGGGAGCTTCAGACTGCGTCAGCAAACAGATACTTGAAAAATCCTCTGGGAGATCCTTTTTTATTTTTTTTTGTTGTGTAATAAAATGTATCTGGACACCGCGGTTTGAAATATTGCAAGGCAGGTCGAAGCCACTAAACTGCATTTAGTAGTCCATTCATCAACATGTTGATGAATGTGGAAGGCCTACTCGGGCCGTTCCGTTAACCAATCCGAAACAAAGAGTAAGTTTCCGTCCCTCAAGACGCAAAACTCACTAATGTACCTCGTAAGGTTAATTAGCGGACTCCACGGTGACTCTCAGGGCAAGAAGTCGTAAAAGTCAAGTGCAAAAACGCTACTAGCGACACGACACGGTATACACCGAGTTCAGAAGCAGGTTATATTAAAAACAGACACTGTCGTGATCCACATGTGGAAGCCGCGTCTGGATGCTATCAGAGTTCCAAAACGCCGCTGCTTTTTATTATTAGAGTTAAGGAAGTTTACATAGGAGCAACCTCAAGCCATATTAGCCGAGTTGTGGCAACTCAACCATCAGGTGCTAGCAAACAAAGGACAAGGCTTTTAATTGCGTGATTAATAAAAATACGCAGTGCTCCAAATTGGGGCATTTACTGCTAAGGGTAGTTATTGACGTTTATTTTGATCAATCGTCAATACGATAGCTGCTCGAGTCGTTTCTCTTAATTTGAAGCCCTTTCGGTTTATTTCATTCCATTCTCAAATTACGGCAGCATGTGTTACAGTGACGAGCGCTTGGCCGGCTCGCTCGCTGAATGTCTCGCCAAGCTCAAGGCCACGAGCAGCGAGACCCGTCCGTCAGTAACCGTTATTAGCGGAGACCACCAGCGAACCAGGGCCATTTGGTGGGCCTTCTAACAACGTTGCCCGTGGCAAAGTGAGGGACAGGAAGCGTAGCCAGACAGGCCGCCGCTGCTGAGAAAGGCACTTTTCAGCCAGGGAGGCCTCAGTGGAAAAAAAAACACAGCGACAAAGCCTATCGGAGCCCAACACTCGCCATGGATTCGTTCCAAATATGGCGCTCGCTGGTGTTTTGGAAATAAAAAAGCAGTGTCCCGTCTTTAGATGATGCCCAGAGGCGTCGTGAAAACGACTACGAAGGGATTGGACCGTCCCCACCCCCCGCCCCCTCCTGTGGTCCAGGTGCTTGGTGCGGAGACAAAGCCGATTTGACAGCAAACATTTAAGACCCCACGTGTTTTAACTGCCCATCAACATGGGAGGCTTTCACTTTAGGGCCGGGGGTTTATTGCGCGACAGCTTAAACGCAGCTCGGGTTTCACCAGAGAAAAATAGAGTCCGGGAAAGCGTTTATATCAAATTTGAAACGTCCATCAGGACGATCTGGAAGTCACAACTCGTGGAAAGCTCAGCAAAATGGAATGCGCACTTTGAGACCACTACACACAAGTGTACCTGGACTTTTGTACTGAGAAGGGGAAAAAAATCTTTGAGTGGGGCTCACAATTTTTGTGTAATTGTGAATATTATATTATAATCACAGGATGGATAAAGTATAAGGTATCACTGCAGCTAGCTAATGAGAGAGTTAGATAGATAGATAGATAGATAGATAGATAGATAGATAGATAGATAGATAGATAGATAGATAGATAGATAGATAGATAGATAGATAGATAGATAGATAGATAGATAGATAGATAGATAGATAGATAGATAGATAGATAGATAGATAGATAGATAGATAGATAGATAGATAGATAGATAGATAGATAGATAATTGTAATATAAACAATAGTACGTTTTATTTCAAGCATCCTTTCATTTTAAAAATATTTATCTTGTTTTACATTTATGATAATGGGATTTTTAAAACGGAAAACAAAGTAACTATTAAATTTATTTAAAAGTTCCATCTACCTAAAGACGCTTGAGACTAAACTAACAACTATTTATGCGACTAATATTTTTACATGGATTTTGTATAAAGAAAATGTGTACAAATAAATCATCTTTTAAGAGGCAAAAATTGAGACAGTCATCCTCACTCACTCACTCACTCACTCACTCACTCACTCACTCACTCACTCACTCACTCACTCACTCACTCACTCACTCACTCACTCACTCACTCACTCACTCACTCACTCACTCACTCACTCACTCACTCGGTGACGAAAGTTCTTTACTATGCCGACGGTTTGCGTCTCCTGCGCACAGTATTAGTATCTGGGCTCGAAGAAGAAAAAAAAAAACTACTAATGAAAACAAATAAGGAGAGGGTGTTTTTTGGCCCTGCTGGATTCTGGGAATTTTTTGCCTTGTCCGAGGTTCTCAGCAGTTCTGTGTTCCCTCCTGGCAGAACTTCATAAGAGGACTCACGCAGCTCACATATTTGGGCTTCAAATGATCTAGAAAAACACGCTCCCGCTGGGTGGTAAAAAGTGGGCACGTACGATATGTGAACTCGCAGAGACTGGGCCTTGTGTGTTTGTGTGCGTTTATGAGCTCTTGTGACTTTATTTGTCTACAGCTTGCGACCGTGTTGACTCTCGAGTCGAGCGCGTCGGATCCCGCTGATTTCTGAGCTGCGAAAATACCAAACGCGCTCGCCTCTGATTATTTTCTAGACGAAATGAACCCAAACACCCTCTTTCACACTCCATGAAATTCAAAAGATTTCAGAAGGAGATTAAAAAGCTGTCGTAACCACAAATCAACTTGATCATCATGAGAGAAAGTGCAGAGGCGCTCTCCATCTCGGTCCAACCCCGCAGCTTCTTTGTTTCAGGTCACGATAGGCCTTTGGGTCAGCGGCCAAACTAAAGCTCGGCGGAATTCTAATTTATCAGCGGAAAATGTGCTAAGTTGTACGAACCGGGCGCTGAGCGGATTGCCGAAACTTTGCGAGACCACCCCTAAAGCCTCCCCGCGGGCCAGAAAACAACCTCACAGACCTCAACGTTGTGCTTTGGAGAACAAGAACCAAAAAAGCAAAGTCTGTGGGCAGAGGCAGAAACACAAGAAGGCTCTTTGACACCGCGGAAAGCTGCACAGGCCGTTCTTTCCACCAGCAGAACTCTTCGGAGCTGGCTGGGCCCGATTTAGATCCCGTCTCGGTCCAGTCATCCATTTTCTATGGCGGCTCTCCTCATTGGGGTCACGGGGGAACCGGAGCCTATTCCAGCTGACTTTGGGCGAGAGGCATGAGACACCGGCACCTGGACCAGTACAAACAAAAACAATTTAGCATCTTGAGCAAGAGCTAGTTTGCTTGTTTATTTTCGGGTGGAATGGGGGTGCTTTGCTTTCCGTTATTTTGTTTAGACTTTTTATTTCTAAATATATGGAGTATGTAATAAAAATATTCTAAAAGAAGTATCAAATAAAAAATAAATTTTCTCAATTCTTTATAAATACATATCTTTTGTTTTTTTAAAGTAGTTTTTGTCAATTATTAAAAAAACTTTCACATAAAAACTTAAGTTTTGCAACTCAAAATATTTATCTCAAAATAATCATCTGTTTGAAAATCTAAATTATTATCAATAATAATATAATAAAAGTGATAATAATAATAATAATAATGCCTAAAATACTAATAGATTCTTTTTGCAGAGCATCAACGTGACTGTTTTTTTCAGTGTTTATTTGGCATGACCACTTTAGCTAACTTTTTTTTCTTTTTTTAATAGCTTGTATGCCCCCCACCGCCCAAAAAACCTGAACATGCTCTACACGCAAGACATTTTTGAACTGCATGGCACCTTCCCCATTCCCAAACAGCCAGGTGTTGCAAGAAAAATACAGGTGCGCGCAGAGCCTTACAAAAAGCCCAAAGAGGTGCCTCCGACTTACGGTGGGTCTAATTATGCCCGCCTCACGTCTGACCACCTCCCACGGGTAAAAGTGGTAAGCCCTGTTGCGAAAACTGAGAGCATGAAGTCATTTCCTCCTGGCCGGGGCCATGAAGTCTCGCGACTGTGTGGCTTACTATTGTACCTTTCCCCTCGCATTTCTGGAGACAGTGATGTCACCTATGTGACCTCAACCCTCCGAGCTAAGTGCTGTAAAGTACCAGCGAGGCTACACGCAGGTGACTTTGTAATGATATCCTGACATTTTTTTTTTTTTTAATAAATGCCCTCCCTCAAGGCCCATATTTTCCCGATCGGGATAATGACGTGCTTAAATTTTTTTCGCTACTTTTTTTAAACAACTAATTTGAAGCCCAGTTCATTATGTTTTACGTGTGAATTAATTTGTTAATGTGGAAATTTCCGACCGACCCAAAAGGGCTCTCTGTGTACGCACTCGGCATATGCATAGAAAGAGTTAGTCATTCAGAACCAAAAGTGAAAATACGTAAAACCGACTTTTTTTAAAAAAAAAAGGCAACTTAAATGCACGTTTGAAATGTAGGGGCCTCTCGAACTTGTTCCAAAACATAACGATGTTATGCTATCACGTGTCGACAACACGGTCAAGACACAAAAACACTTGGCGCGGTGCGGTTTGCGCCCAAATTAGCACTTTCCCTGGGGGCAAAGGACCATTGTGGTTTTCCAAAACATCATCTTTCCTCAGAGCTGAGATCTGAAAACGCGGCATGTACATCTCCAACCTTCTCGACTCTGCTAATACGGACGATGTTTCATTTCCTTCCATTGACACTTTGTTGGGTGCACGCCTTCCAAACCACCAACACATTGTACGTCAGCAGAAAAGTGTACGTTCGCTTCCTCCCTGGCCCGTTCTGAAAACAAATCCAAAAAAGAAAGAACCCACTGTTGGCCCGCAGGACTCCACGCGTACGTCATACCGGCGTCACTGGGACTCGACGCCCATTTCTGGCGAGGCTCGGAGGGAGCCAGCGCTGTGTAGTACGTGACCCCGCTCTAAATCACACTCCGAGTGGACTTATCAACCGGGCCTGCTATCGCTATTATTTACAGTGGCTCCACTCGGCCTGAAGGGTGCAAAGTGCCGCTAATAAACGGTTTAGAGTTTCCTCATCTGCTTGGCAGCTACTTTACAAAGAAGATTGTCTTTACTACTGATTGTTTATGGGGGGAGTTGGAGCCTTCTTCTAGCATGAACTAGGGAGGAGGGGGTCGTGTATTTAGCAATTGCATCTGAAAAATTATGCGTCGGCCATAGCAAGCAAAAAATTATCGGTTCCCGATATCAATTGAAAGTTTTCACGTATCTAGTCTGTCTACTATATAGATTGTCTGGATGTGCCTAATATTGTGACCGTCATTCCTGCTGACACCAAAATGTTGCTTTTCCTGAAAAGATGCAAAAGAGCCATCCAGCTACTTTAAATAACATTTCATTTCATAACGTTGTCTGTTCTACGCTATGTTATTGTCCCTAAATGCACATAAGGTTCACTGATATTGTTTTACTTTGGTGATTTAGTGCAGTGGAACTGTCTGGGAAAGTGGGAGGTTCTGGGCCAAGTTAAATGGTTGAGATGGGATGCGCTGGCCCGGCCCGGCCATCCTCCCCGCTGCCCTCAGCGGAACGACGCAGGCGCCTATCTGGCTCCCAATCAATCAGCTGCATCTCACTGCTCGGTGAACTTTAGTTCTTTTGCTGCGACTGCCAGGGGAGCGGGGGCTGAGACCCAAGGGTCGGGTTAGAGTTTTGGGTCGCATGGAAAGTGCATAAGTGTCATTATTGATGGCTCTCTGGGCTGTTTTTAGCAACGCTCGTCAAGAAAAATGATGCATTTGGTGAACCGTGTTAAAGAGTTAGAGAAGTTACGTTTTTTTTTTTTGTACAGAAATATAGCTTCTTGCTAGCTACTAGTATAACCTAACCTAGTTGAAGAAACAGTAACCGTTGTATTCTAATGTTATGAAGGATTTATGGTGCACCTTTGAGCAATCCTGTATCAACTCTATACCTGAGATAAAAAGCAATGGTGTCAAAAAAAAAAAACAAAGTCTTTCTTCCCTCCGCACGTCTCCAACCGTTATCGGTCTCTAACCACATTTGTTAGCGGCTTGATGGGCCGCCGCGGAGTACGGCATATTATTCTTCAGCCCTCCCAAAATAACCGCCTCCAGCCTACTGTTTTAAGTCTCTCACCAGAGGGAGTGCTGGAGGAGGGCGGGTGCCGGCAGAGGGAGGGAGGGAGCACTGAAAGATGTTTCCACGGCTCTCAGAGGAGGAGATCAAAGTGGAGCGTCGCTTGAAGCCCGTGGCACCATGAGGGTCCGGGCGAGAACCCTCGCTGCTTCCAATGTTGTAACACGGGTGATTGGTGGCGGTGTGGCACTTTGAACATAGGCCGTACAAAGAGAGAACCCAGCTGAGCCGGCCGCTTTAAACTTTTTTAAGAGGGTGGGGGGTCAATATGCATGAGGTGGGAGGTGAGGGGGTCCCGAAGACCTGAAGAGATATCACGTTGTCGGCCCGTCCCTTTTTTTATGCACGTCGCGGGAATAAAGGACAACAAATAGTGTGGGAGGCTGCCTGCATGCCTGTCATATTTTCCCCGTGTGGAGCAGCCAAATCTGGGACATGTTTTTCAGCGGCCCAATGACACATTTGGACTTCCCAGAAATGTTATTTGATCCAATTTTGCGCTCTGGACGCATTTGTTGAAATATTCACAAAGACAAGCAGTTGATATATTTTTTTCCCTGGAACCAGGCGTTGTTGAAACACATGTCAGATGTCTCTTACATTGTACTTGTATATTATTATTATTATTGTTGGTCAAGTGGTTAGAACAGGAGTGACCTCAGTCCAATTGTTCGTCCAAGTGCTTTAAAGTTGTAAATCTACATAGCAATTGCGGCATTTTATTTGACATTCTTAAGTACTATATTTATAAATTATTTTCTCCCCCCCCATGTATGGGTCAAGCCCTCCTTTATCCCAGGAGAGACTAAATCATGGATATTTGTGATTCCAAACAATTGTTTTATACATAAAGCTTAAACAAAATTTTTATATTTTATTTTTATTTTGTGCTGAAAAAAATTTTTTTTTTTAGCTCATTTCATTTAAAAAGTTATATTACTAACCTTTGGAACAACATGTAATTATTCTATTTTTTATTTTTCAGTGTTAGCATAACTATAATGCGGTGGTCTTTTAAATACTAAAAAATACTATTTAAATATTTTAAAAACATTTTTGCCCCATAAAAAAATATATTAAAAAAAAAAAACACAGAGTGATTGAAATGATTTAAAATAAATCAATTGAGCAGCCACCACCAGAAAGGCAAGTGAAGGAGTGGAAGAATACTTTCTGCCTGACTATTTTTGCCCTGCGACTGACTGGCGACTGGTCTGGCCAGGATGGATGGATAGACGGACGGACGGATGGATAGATGGACTTTGAGTGCAAAACGCTTCAGTGCTTGAAGAGGTAGTCTTGAGCTCTCCTTCCTACGCGTGAGTGATAAAGCACTGCGCTGAGCTTTCATTGCCAGAGTGACTTTTGTTCTGGGAGAGTGAACGTGACCTCCTCGCAGACTCAATAATTTCACTACCACACACGCGTCCACGTAACTGTACTTGAGAAAAAAAAAGTTTTGTGTGAGCATATAAAGGCAAGAACAAGTCGTTTCTGTAGTTTGCTCAATTGCCGTGTTTGTGTCGTAAATGAAGAGAGCAGCACATGTTTTTGCTATATAAGGCTTGATGTGAGCCCGTGTGAACCACTGGCCCCTTTCGTCACAAGCTGGGAATTCTGCGATTGTGTCAGGACGCTGTGCAAAGTCACAAGGCGAACATTCAGACTGGACTAGGTCACATTTGAGGGCCTGGATCGAAATGAAGGCAGAACTGATAAAGTCTTGCTTGGCGCTTGCTAGTGATGCTTATTTTGTGACCCTAACCGTTTTGCTCTATAGATTGGAGGTGAGAATTTTTTTTTCAGGGCCGATATGAATTATTAAAAGTCAAGAATAACCAATTCTCATTTCCTAGAAACATATTGGCAATTAAAGAAAATATAGAAATTTCAACTGTTCACTTTGAATTTTTTTAATGTATTTTTTTCTTAGACAGTAAGATGTCTTATTTTTAAAATTATAACACAAGGTTCAGCTAGCTTGCAGGGTCATAGGGATGCCTTCAAAAAATTTAATGAAAATAATAAATAGCTCGCTATAGTTTTCCATAGTAATTTAAAGTAAAAGGTGCAGAGAGTTCAGTAGCATCTCCTAGAAAGTTAACGGAAAATTGCAACAGTTTCCTGAAAACAACATCGTTTTGAATTGATCGCTTATCAGCTGTCAAATGACTTTATTAGCAATGTGGGGAAGCACTATTGTATTGCTTTAAGAGCTCTCCAGCGAGCTTTACCTGCTTCACAACTGGAGGAGGTTTGGCACTGGCGGATGTTGTGCGATAACTACACACGCAACATGTGATACCGCACGTGCGTGTGTGTTTGTACATTATAAACTAAGAACGCATCCTGTCGACGCAGTCGGTGGCGTGAATTCCCCGCTTTTTTTCCTTCCCCCTGCCACCTTTCATTTAGTCTATAAATATTCCAAATATTCCTCAGAGAAATAAACAGAGTTAAAATAAGACAAGAAATGATCCTTTTATGGACGGGAATAGGCTTGGCTTTCATGTTAGAGGAAGCGTCAAACAATCATGTTGTTGCATTGTTACATGTCTGCCTCTTGCTGTGAACCAGCCACATTGATCTTGATGAGGTCACACGCATGCCGTCTCGCTAAAAGCGGCAGTTGAACATGACATAAATTTTCTGGAGCCGTGCATTTTCTACAGAAAGCCAGGTTACACCTCCGACTGATCGCCAGCCAATCACAGGGCAAGCGTTCACACTCACATCGGCGGAGGGCCGCTTCAGCGAAGTAGAGACTGTGGCATATAATACTGCCGCATTGGGAGCTCAGATTGCTTTCAAATGTTACGGAACAAAAATCGGCTGTGACTCAAGTCAGTGAAAAAGAGATTCGATTACAGCAGAGTTGAAATGAGTCAAAGTGTTTTAAGTCAGATTTGATGCGCTCCCACTCCTCCCCTTTTTATTGTCTTGTTAAACCCACTGGCCTTTAAATAGCTTAGCAGCAGCACTGCGTAAAAACAGATTTGAGCTGACAAGAAGAAGACAGCGCGAAAGAGAGAGAGCGAGCGAGCGAGAGCAGATGCGTTCGTCATCGGGGGATGCCGTTGATTTGTGCCGTTTAGTTTGACATCTTGAGTCGGGTTCCAGACGAGACTTTTCTTTGAACGAGACGCAACTGTGATTACTTGGCACGCTTTCACTGTCAGCATCAATCGGCCCCGTTCTTTTCCAGACTTTTTATTACAAGCACATGATGGGGAGACTGAGAAAGGGGCGAGTGCAGATAATGTGCGGGAGGTGAGGGTCAAACAGTCAGCTCTATTTTGTCAATAAGAACAAAAATGGGCAGGGAGATGGGCCTTGTGGTTAGCGTGCCTGCGTCACAGTTCTGGGTTCAAATCTTGACTTTTTACAGTATTTGGAAAGAAGATTTGATCATTTCATACAATTTTATGTGGTTCCTGAAGTAGCCAAAATGCAGTAAAAGCAAAAGGCTAAGCTAACATTAGCATGTTTCCAATCTATCAGTCACTGATGCGCTTTTAGCAATATATCGAATGGAACAAACAGTCAAGCAGATAACGAGAACGCTGGCAAGGAGCTAAATTAGGCTAAAACTTGTGCTTGGACGCATAGATGTGGACTAATTAGTAATAGTGTTTTTTTTTTAAATTGGCTTTTATTCTGTTGTTAATGACAAAAAAATTAGAAGTGCGTCTCTCGTCCAACGTCATGTGGGACAGCTCAACTTCAACTTTAATTTCCACGATAGGAAATGGATGGATGGCGAGCAGGTGACACATGAGTCACATTTGTCAAATGTGAATGTCTTTACACAAGTAGCCCCCCCCCCCCTCGTTTTTTCTATTATTGCTTACCTTGCACCTCCCAACAGCCCCCCCCCACCCTCAACACACACATATGCATACCCCACACCAGGCGCAGCTGCTGCTCGCCCATTTGGTGGTAATCAGGTGGACCAGAAGGCCCACATCCTCTCCCTGATTAACACTTCTCAAGTTCTAACGTGGACCCGAACTCCTCCTCTTATTGAATACTGGACCTGCTTACCGTCCAGGAGATGAATAACTCTGCTGTCGACACGCAAAACGGGCTAATCACGCACTATATGAGCGAAAAGAATGTCCGTGCACCGCAAGTGCGCTTCAGACAGTGTTTGTTTATTTGAGCCAAGCACATTTTTGTAATCAGCTGAGGTTCAGAGCTCAGGTTTTCTCGTACCTGTGCTGGATTTTGGACGCTTCTTATACGCTCCATTACCGCGCCTGTCAGCCACAACAAATTCACGGCCCAACATGCAGATAAATCTAAGACTTCCTGCTACAGGACATTTGCTGCAGACATTCCTCTCCGGCCGCAAAAAAAAAAAAAAAAAAGACTGAACACACAGGATGACTAAAAAAAAAAAAGAACTCGAAACTGGTGAAGGAAACATTGTTGTATGGACTGATCGCTAGTACATGATCCAAAAGCATATACAATTTTTGCAGGGGTGAATTGAGGCAGGGGCGGAGCTACGGGGTGGCCAATGATGGCTGACTCATTTATAAAACAAGCAGGAATAAATATAAGCAAAATGTAACCTTTTAGAATTGTGAGTGCCTCTTTGATATGATTTGAATGAATTTGCCGTCGATCAAAATGGCATCTCAATTGATCATGTCGGTGTCTAATATTGCAATATTTTGTTTCTTTCTACATTTTGGGGGTCGTAGCATTTCCGCATTGTGCATCATCATAGCTCATCGGAGCCTAAACTCCGTCTTTCCTCTTTGTGGTCTTTTGTTATTCGGATGCAGCTTTCTACAGGACGCTTTGTGTTTAAATAATCAAAACCCACGGGGGGGGGGGGTTCTTCCGCGCTGTGAAGTTTACAACCTTTCCGTCCTCCTTTTATTCATCACATACACTTATTTTCGTTTGACTCGTCCCCGCGAGCCCCGACAAGTTTCCCTCCGGTGGTGACATGCCTCTTTTTTCCATTCCGACTCTTTTGTGGTTGTGGCACCCCGCCGCCTAATCTACTTGGAAGACTCTTTGAAGGTGTACTGTGAAATGGCCAAGCCTGCATGCAGGATGATATCTACAAACAAGATGGCCTTACATTTTTTTCAGTGTCAAACCAAAACCAAAAGTCCGGAGGGTCCCCACCTCTGATATATTTGCTTATATTTGGCTTAAGTTGTATTTCGATCACTTACTGTATGTGTATTATTAGGACTGCAAGTGAAAACAAGGAGTCTTTCTTTATGCGAAGTCAGCCAGAGACACTCAGGGATTTTTTTTTTTTTTTTACACTTTCTGCACAATTTCCTCTCTATTTCCTCCCCGAAGACCCTCGTCTACAGAATGTGCAGAGTGTGCTTTCCATGGACAGCAGGCAATGGAACCTGCTCCACCCCCCACCCCCCTTCCCGCCCCCCTGTACCACAAAACAGACAGACAGAGAGATGGAATTATTACCCAGAAAACCTCACCGCCACATACCCCCCCCCCCCCCCCCCCTCTTTCTTTTTTTTTTTTTTTTTTTTTTTTTTTACACTCATTTCTGTCCGTAAGTTCCCGGAACACTGAGCTACTATTACGACCAGAATACTTGGACCGCACACCGGTTAGCCACTTGTACCCTAGGAAAAACAAACGCTCCTCACGGGAAAGTGCATCTGCCTTTATTTCTGTCCTGCATCACGTCTGCACGGCGTCCAAGGTAGACCGAGATGTAGTTTTAAATATAATAAGAATGTTCAGAATAGGAACTAAATTGCATTCATTTTTTTTGCGCTTGACAACATTGGGGCAGCGAATTGCCGTATTTGTCCTGGGGCAAATCAGTAGAATAATATGTTTTTGTTAACACGCATATTAACATAGCCTTGAGTATTTTATCAGCTGTCATCTACATTGCTGTCAAGAGGAGAAAACATCAGCAAGGACATCAGGTTGCCCATTTTGTCTTTTAAAGCCACGGCCGCCCTGGTCTCACACGTGTCGAAAAGTAAACGACGGCACTTAGCTGCCATTTGTTTGTCAGCCCAAGTCCAAGGACCACATGGATGGAAGGACCTTGTGCACAACCTGCACAATGGGTGTTGGAGCAGAGGAAATGTGAGTCACACGAGGAAGGATGCCAACTTTACAACCAGGAAGTGAGACTCCCAAGATGCTCCAGGTCAAATGAGACAACAAGAACCCTTCATGGATACGCAACCAAAATGCCAAACATGTTTTGGTCATTTGAAAAATATACATTGTGTGTGTTTTTGTGTTGAGTCATTACCGCCATTAATTGCCGTCCTAACACACTCAAATGTGGGAGTGGGTAGGAACAAGGCCAAAGTGTGGAAAGGGAGAGGAAGGAGATGAATAGATCCAAACAGTCATTAAGATAACGTGAGTGTCGGAGAAATACATCACGCCAGATAAGGGCCTCTGCAGAGAGCAAGGTGTGTCGCCGGGTCTCACCCATCACTGTCGGCGCTAACGATGCCCACAGCCGCTAGGTCAAAGAGATGAACTAGCTTGGCGCTAGCTAGGACGAGGCACAACTGGGATGGATTCAAAATGGGACCAAAGAGAAAAACAACATCCTGGAGGTCAAAGGAGGTGCAAGTGGAGGCAATATATGACTTTGGACTTTCCCTCTCTGTACAGCTAGAAAACTCCATCCGTGGTCCTGATTAAGAGGACTTATCTTCCCAATTTCCACTTGAGCCTCTTAACTGGCTCCAATGGATGGATCCCTTCTTTCAGCTTGCCCCACTTTTCCTGAGCAGGTCCACAACAAGGCCCGTACAGTGAGCAGCCACACAAATGCTCAATGGACGATTCATATCAATGGCGACGCCCTCAAACGCTTCTTGTGTTTCCAATGAGCCCACTTGGGTTCCCTTCAATGAAAAGCCGCCTGTGAGTCAAATCGCAGGTGTTAAAACATTTTTTTGCGCGACGTGTTGAAATGTACTCCAACTCAAAGATTCCAGAAATTGGTCGAATTGGAGCTCAGAACTTCAACACCTCACCGACCGAGTCTGCAGAATCGGTCGTATGTCGTGCTGAACGAACGTATTATGTTGACCTCCGGGAGGCTTTTGGAAAAAAAGCTGCCGCATTGAGGAGGTGTGAAGGAGCTGCCGAGTTTTCCCCTGTTCGGGATCTGTCCCCAACAGCAACAAGAGTGGCTGTGTGCAACGACAAAAAAAAAATCTCAAAGCACGACCTGTTTTGAACGCAAAAAATCCGTGCTGGCTTACACTCCTCTGGATTTGCGAGTTTGCCGAGAGGAGTGAAGAGCTTGGACCCTCATGCGCTCCCCTCAGGCTGATAAAGTGCCCTGATAAGCGGCCCGATGCTGGTGAAAAGTGGGCCTGCCATTTATGAAAGAGTGGCTTGTCTGCAGCCGAGAGGAGAACACCAGGCCCAGAGAAAGAAGTACAGCAAACCTGCTGGAAGGGAGGGAAAGGGGGGAGCACAAGAAAGGATGAATGATGAATTGGTTTTGCATGCATGCATGTGTGTGTGTATACCACCAGCTGTGGGGGGGGGGGGGGGAGAGAAAAAGGGGGAGCCCTGCCATGTGTTTATGTTGACTAATGAGCTAATTACCCCAAGCCTAATCTAGCTCAACTTGTGTCATTTCACAGGAATGCTGCAGCAGTCAAACGCTAGCAGATTATGCCTCATTTCCTGACAGTTAAAGCAGTACAGCACTAATTCCTACACACACACACACACACGCAGGCAGGCACGCATTGCCGTTAGACAAGTGGCCCTCCATTTGCCTTTTTATGCGTTTGTGGTCGCCATGACGACAGGGTCAAAAGTTACATCCACCTACCACAATGCGGCTTTATTTGAGGGCCGCAATTAGTAATTGATGGATGAAAAAGTTTTAATTTCCATCACAATATTAGCAAACATGAATTAAGTTCCTGGTTTGGTTTGTATTGTCGGAAAACAGGCAAAACAAATATTCAACTTTGTCTTTCAAAATAAAAGCGAATGACTGCAATATTTAATGTCGAGGCTGAAGTTAAACAGTCTCTAAATGATGACTTAGTTATCAAAATAATTGCAATTCTTTAAATCAATTAGTTATCGATTATTTGCTGCATTTTGTACAATCCCCATTTCAAGCCAATATAACATTCAAGAATGTTTGCTTTGCTCAACTCAATCAAATTGCTACTGCAGTGGCTGAAACAGTCACAAAATGATTTTTTTTTTCCATTACAGTCGAGATGAAAGTCAAACATTTGATGCAAAGCAGACCAAAGTTTTAAGGACTCTAAAGGATGATGTTAATCTAAAGTTTGAGTTGGAGAGCATGGGAGGTCTCCTGAGGTGTAAGTGGGGATTTAACTCCTCTGCACCCCCCCCCCCCCCCCTCGTGGTCATCAACTACCCCCCTTCCCCCGCTCCCCTGGGGTACACGCCACGCTACTCCCCCTCAACAAGCTCCCATCCATCACTGCTAAGATTTCACTTTAATAGGTGGTCCTCTTCCTCCGTTCACACATCTTTATGGGAAAATGTTGCTCAGCACAACGAGGAGGCAAATGGCGAGAAGTTGACCTCTGTTTTTCCGTGGAATTCTACAGGGCCCCTTTCACACTACCGCCATTTATTCAGAGATTGCAGGGGAAAACTCCCCAAAGCGTGTGCTCGCATAACCGCTACAACTTTCAGATAATTGCATGTGCATCCATGTTAGCATCAGTGACGA
The DNA here is from genome assembly GCF_024217435.2 of Syngnathus scovelli. Classification (NCBI taxonomy): domain Eukaryota; kingdom Metazoa; phylum Chordata; class Actinopteri; order Syngnathiformes; family Syngnathidae; genus Syngnathus; species Syngnathus scovelli. The sequence goes on from NC_090863.1 coordinate 5,694,290, forward strand.
TTGTGGATTTTTTGCGATTCGAGATGTGGTCGGGGGAAATCTGGAATCTACAACCAGATACGCTTTTTTCTTCTTCTTCTTTGCGTCTTTTGACACCATGCTACCCCCTACAGGTCTGTCTTGGTACTGCGATCCATCTGGGTTTTTGGGAGGAGATTCGTAGTTGTCGGTGGAGTGTGTTGATGTGCTACATCTACAACCAGATACGTTTTTTTCGTTGTTCTTTCTTCTTCTTTGCGTCTTTTGGTGTCATGCTGCCCCCACAGGTCGCTTGGTACTGCGGTATATCAGTTTTTTGGGAGGAGATTCGTAGTTGTCTGTTGGCCGTTTTGATTGTACACCTTAAGGACCAATAAGAGCACGGGGTCATGCGTGCCACAATTTAAAAAGTCGGTTAATATGTTACGTGCGCTTTACTGGTCGGCCGGAACGCAAGCCGTGAAAAAGTTTGAATCTTCTACGAAGTGTGTGGTGGAGTTGTCTGCTGCGTGTAAGCCAGCAGGCTGAGCTTCGCAGTAGCCTTCCCTTCCAGCAAAAGGCGGGTTTGCTTGATGTTTTAAATGGTCTGTGTTTGTTTTCCTTCTGGTCCCGTGTGTGCATGTGAGCCCCGGTATAAAGGCCCGCGTCCTTTTGAAGGGGGATAGCACCAGGAAAGTGAGGAGGTGGGCGAGGGAGGGAAGGAAACCTCGCTTTGGTGTTTTATATATCAACGGAATGACTTCCCTCAAATAAAGACGAGCTCAGTCTGGAACAAGCCGCCGGCTTCCTGTCCAGAGGAGCCTCCATGTTGGAACAATGCGGCCCTGCGGAGATGTCACGTCTCGGCGATCTTTTGTTTCGAGATGAATCATCTGACATCCCGATGAACCTGCGGTACAATTTGAATCGAATACGGCGATACAATGCATCACCATCTTTGGAGCGTCTGCAGCCGCCGGGTCGAGATTAAAGTACTTCCTCTCAAGTGGCTTCCTTTTCACTTTCTGCAAATACGCAATAGAGATGACAATAGAATGAAATGATTGAGGCCACTTCATCTGGCAGCAGCTAACAAATCTGCCAGCGGTGAGGACAAAGGCCTCTCTTTGACTGGCTCCCCTCCGCCATGCTGACTTTCTCACTCACGCCGGCCCCTCATCAAATTACAGCCCCGCTCCCTCCTGTCGTGTCGGCAAACAAAGGTCTTAAAGCATACTCGCCGTGTAATTGCCTCTAATCTCAGACATAATGTGCTCTTTCATGTCCGCCGCTCGGCCAGAAAAGGGACCTGTTGTTCTCGCCGCCCTCCCACTTTCACCTCCAGGAGCGCCGCCATTTGTCTTGCTTTGATTTCTATTGTGGTTGAGTCCATTGTGGCGCAGTTAACAGAAAAGATTGGATGATCTAATCATTGGGAATTTCTTAAATGTAGCAAATTATCTACGTATACCGGATAAGTAAACAACATTGCATATGTTTAAACGTATTTGTCAATCAAAAACTGTTGCTCCGTTCCATTTCTAAAGTAGTTGTCCTCAATTGCATAGCAAAGGGAATGGTCCCATTTTGCGTTTGCAGAGACTTACTCATTACAAGCCTGCCTGCCTACCCACGACGCACCTCCTCGCATGAAGATATGCGCCGCGATTAAAATAAACATCATGGGAGCGAGTCAAACGTCTTCTGACTTGGGCGAGCTCCTCCACCTTTGGCCTGAATTCTCTCTGCGGCGAGCATCAGGCAGTCTGCAGCTGGAAGTGTTTTCTGCGGTTTGGCCAGGTGTCTCTGGCCTCTCTGCCTTGCCCGCTCTCGGGATGAGGCCGCTGAGCAAGGCCCGTGTGGGAGTTTGCAGGTCGTGAGGGCTTTGGAAATGTTCCGTCCGCCCACCTGACCGGTGGTCAGTTGTAACTGATAGGAGACGAGCGCGGCCCCGGAGGGGGAGAAAATGAAGACGGGCAAGCGGGAGAAAACAGATGATGGAAATTTGGCAGCCGGTTTGGTTCAAAACATGGAACAAATTCTTTCGTGCGCGATGGGTAGTGTTTGATTATGTGTCACGACGACTCAGTGGCGAGCATGAGATGAGATGCAGAATGTGTCGTTGGAATGGCCATCGGGTGTATACCCGCTGGGCCCATCTTTGTGGGCCGTTGCAGGGCTTTTCCAAAAAAGTGCTTTTCTCCAAACTTTTATTTCTCTCCGCTTTAGAGGTAATAGAATGAATTTTCACATTGAACCAAAAAAAAAAAAAAAAAAAGACAAATTGACATTTTCGTACTGATGCTCATTGTGTTTATTCAGAAACATTACATACAAAAATAATGACCAAATTTTTAAAAAACTTCAAGTATTTAATTACATTAGCATATGTGGACATTTTACACAATTATTTAAAATACAATTTTTATAATAAAATGTAATAATATAATTATAATTCGGACATATGTTATAGTAGGCGGGTATCGTATGCCCCAAAATCCCGATATAAACTATAAAGGTAGAATAGAAGCAGTATATTTTTGGATAATGTGGCCGAAGCTGGCTGGAGCCCATCACGCCTTATGTGCCAGGATGACACACACACACACACACACACACACACACACACGCACACTGCTGTTACATAAGACATCCGAGCCCATCCAGACTTTAGAGCGTAGTTCTTACGTGGACAAAAGAGGCGTGTTGGCCGCATAACACACTCCTCCATGTCCAAGGTGAGAGGTCAGATGCACATGGCTTACCGTTTTTACGTCGAGCAAGAGCAAAAATATACAACGGGAACATCTGTCCCCCTTTTCAAAGGCGTCCTCTTCTGACCGGAGTGCTCCGAATCCACTCCACGAGCGTCTGGTCGCTGGACTGGCATGCTCGTCAAAACACGCTCCGCCAGGGGGGAGTCAAGAAGCTCATGCAAGTCCAATCTTCCATATCAGCCCAGTGTACGCTGGAGGGAGAGGGAGACCCCCCCCCCGACACACACATAGCCTCACTTCTCTTGGGAATGATAGGGCGCTCCCTCCACCCTTCTGATTCTACTCCAGGGGTGACCAAATGCGGCCCGCTCCATTGTTTTCATCGGTCCTGCAATTTTTGATGCATTCATTTAGTTTTCCTTACCTAAAAAATGCAATATATTTTTTTACATTTTTCCATTAATTTTGCTCAATGAATATTTAATTGGTTCATTGTATAAAAGAAACAAATACCGTGGACGATTGATAAGGAAACAGACGGACGTTAAAATTTGTTTTATTTTCACTCCAAAAAAATATTAAACCGATAAGTACTTTCCATTAAAACGGTTTTAGGTTCCCTAAAACAAAGCAAAACAATTTTAAAAAGTTTGTTAAAAAATACACTATCAGTACAGTAAACAATTTTACATACATATGTTTCCTTTTATCTAATTAATTATTCTTTTATTGTATCAATTAAAAAATAGTGCATTTCAAATATAAGCGCATGATTTCATTCAGTATTTTTTATGCATTTCATTTTGATGGTGCATTTCAAGAAACTTTTGTTTGTTTGTTGCTGTAAAAATACAAATGGTTCCTGATTTGAACAACTTCCATTCTTCTTCATTCCTCTTGGGGAGGGTGTCACCGATGTGCTTGATTGTCTTGAGGTCAGGCGTTATGGGCAAGTTCTCCCACTCCAAACTCCCTTGTCCAAACTGTTTTCACACCATCTGAAATTGTCCAAAATGTCCTGATAGGATGAAGAATGAAAATTCAAGGGAAATTCATGACCAATTGCTGATTGATTGATGAATTAATTAATCAAACAATGTCCAGGCAGTTTATGAAAAGTCCTCTCACACATTTTGCATGTGCTTTCAATGCATTTCCATTTTTTCTACGTCATTTCTTTTCATTGGCAATCAAATGTATATTTGTGTTTATTTTAGCTAAACGTGGGTTAAAATTAGTAATTTGAAGGAAAAAAAGAAGTGCACTAATGTTTGTGTGTGTGCAAAACACAGACGCTGTTTAGTCTGTCTGCATCCGAATTGCTTCATTACACACTCATAAATTTGACTGACTGACACTCCCAGACACACTTTCACTTTCTACTAATTTGGTCTGACGTGCACGGCAGAAACACACACGCCGTAAGCAAAAAAATGCTTTTCGAACGTTTATTATTTTTATTTTTTAGTATTCGTAGCAGTCGAAATTGTTCTATTATAAACACAGCTTATGTGTTTGTGTGTTCATCGCTGTAAGATAATTTGAAAGAAAGATATTTTCAGTTGTTGAGGACAATTTCTGTTCCTTTCTTTTTTTAACTCGGTCCTCTTAGTTTTTTTTAAGTCGTGTTTTTTTCTGGTTTAGCAGTATGTGTCTTATTTGTTCCTGCCGTGAAATAGATAATGGCCACTAATGATATTCTGTATTATCAACACACCTTTTTAAATGTTTGATGAAACACTTTAGTTATGAATTACTTGCTTAGTTTTTATGAGAAAAACATTAGAAAGTGTAAATTGTTGTATTGGCCTTTTTATACAGACAATTTAATGTAATTCGAATAATACATAAAGTGAATTGTGTGTGAAGTTTCTGCACTAGCTTCTGTCCTCCTGTCCTTTCCTCTTGTAATAATAATAATAATAATAATAATAATAATAATAATAATAATAATAGTAGTAGTAGTAGTAATAATAATAATAATAATAATAATAACAAATACAATAATAATAATAATAATAATAATAATAATAAACGGGAAATGTATATACACAATTGAAAAGACGCAGAATGGAAAACATATATACAAAATGAAATTATTATTTTCTCATATTATATATTATATATCTTATTTGTTTATTTCTAGCACTGAACAAACAAAACACCCATCAGAAATTAGGGGAGGGCATGTGGGGGGGAATCGTGCAGCGCAGCCTGACAATTAGCAGCTTAAATAATAATAAAAAATACCGTAAGCCACACTTTAATTATAGTGCATTTTATATTTAAAATAAAATGTGAAAGAAATTAAATGCATACGCAACGTATTGTCAATAAAAATGCTAATGTTTTAATGATGAAAAATAATACAATGAATGAAAAAGGCGTGTAAAAATAACAAACTGATGTAACCCCGGAAAAATTGCTCGTCTTTTCTTAAATATAACAATGCAATTTCGGACTTTGGGATGTGGAGAGCAATGTCCCTTATGAGGGACAGCGATCAAATGTGCTGCGTGCATTTCCACAAAAATGAAACGTGACACCCAGCCAGCGCATGTGACGGAATTTCTATTGCTCGTATGCCCACGGCTGCACTTTGATGGCAGGCCAAAGCATCCATGTCCCAAAAGCCCTTAACAACATGTCAAGACCTGCACTGCATTTGTCTGACAACATCCAACATTTATCTGCAACAATCTTGATATCATCTTGCAGCTTTTTATTTTTTCTGAGTCGTTCCGTCAAATGAAATCCCATTTTGCTTGTATGACTCGAAATTTTCATTAAATACTCGCTCACGTGACTTGAATACCAAAACACGCTTTTCATTTTCCATTTTTCCATAATGGGCCTCTGGAGATACAACACAAGCGCTCCGTGGCCACTGGACGCAGCGCAGCAAATATTTCGAGTCATTGCTCGCGTTATCTCGACCTCCACCAGCTGTCAATCTGTGGCCTGCAGCTAATTAAAAAGGGGGAGGAAAAGGGGGGGGGGGGGGGGGTCTTTGTGCATTTATTTGTTTACCATGTGTGTGCGTGCGTGTGTATGTGTGTGTGTGTGCGTGCGTGTGCTCACCTTTCCTTAAATCACTGCAATGGTGGTAAAACGCTGACACGGAAGAAAAATGCTGACAGGTCGATGATGCCTTGTTGCATGGATTTGATCTTCAAAATGTTGATTTATTTAATAATAATAATTTTTAAAAAAAGAACGCACCATACTACTTGAGGACTCATCAGCAATCTTGCTCTGCTCCTTGAGACGGCCTCTAAGAAATGAATGCTACGGAACAAACCATTTTTAATTGTGTACAGTAAGATCCCACTTGAGTGTGTGTGCGTGTGTGTATGTTGTTATTTTGAGGCCGGTCTGGGCGCGTGGCTCTCTGCTGCCACCTGTTTGCTGCTGCTGGAATGTTCCAGCAGAATGTGCTGCGTAATACTCAGGAGGCTTTTGACTTGACAAGTTGCTCAAGACTTTTCACATAGCATATGTAATTCTGCACACGTTTAAAAGATGTATTATGCTTCTTCCATTCACTTTTTGGGGTGTTCCAAGTTCCACGTTCCTTGACTGGCTCCCATCATTATAATGTCAAAATGTGGAGCAAGGCTTGACTGTTTTTCCTCATTCCACAAGGAAGAAAAAAAAACTTTGTATTCAAATTGGCCTCAATTTAAACACAACTGATTCAAGTCATTCTGACTTCTAAATAGTAGACTCAAATATTTGAATTCCACATTTTCATAAGGCATATTTAAATTGTTACAACTACACTTTCCACGAGGTAATTCCAAAATTAAAATCGAAATTGAACAAATCACATTCACTGAGTCTCTACCACTTCAAAACACAGTGTAAAAAAAGAAAAAAAGAAAATTGTTTCCCTCCCCCAAATCTTCAGCATTCGCTTTCTACAGAAATGTCTTTTTTTTTTTGTTGATTTAATGTCATTGTTGATTTTCGTATCTTGCATTAAATACCTGACTGACAGAATAATGTTGAGTGACTTACAACTCCAAAAAAGAGGAACTAGTTAGGAGTAGGCTAATGGTTGCATTATTCTTTTTTTTTATCTTGTTTTGAACCAAATCTGCAGCACACAGCTGTGCTTTGACTGGAAAGCTCCCCAGGAAGCCATTAAAAACGCAACGTAAATAAAAATCAGCTGCCAATCAGCTGTTTTGTTTCAAAATACGCGCCAATCAATTAGCAAACGGCTTTCCCAATCCTGGCAACAAGCTACCGTGTTTGCTTTCACATGAACAACCTTTCAAGCATCCAGTCATCTCCTTAGAGCTTGCGCCTAAACGCATCAATGATTCTGTCGATTATGTCACAGAGCTTCTTATAATCTCCTCTTTCTTCCTGCAGGGTTTCCTCACAGCTCTTTTGGAGGCAAAGTAGATCTCCATCCTCTGCATCCATCTGCAAACCGGTGACACTCTGAGGTATTTTCCCCCGGGGGATGCTAACGCCGCCGCGAGGCTATTGATTTGTAGCTGAGCAGGCGCAAATATGAAATCCATGCAGCTGTATTGCTCATCAGCAACTGGCAGTGTGTGTGTGTGTGTGCCAGTAAGGGTTGATACAGTAGGAGGATGGAATGCCGTCGGCACATGTGACAACACTTCCCCGACCGCAAAGCATTGAAAACAGGCCCCCGTATTGCATTGGTTTAGTGATTTGATAAATAGCTTCGGAATGAGTTAGCGCTTGGCGTTGTTAGGTTACGGATTCTAGTTATTGATCTGACTCCAAATTGCGATCAACACTTAACACATAAATTGCTATGTCCTAATCCACACACTGGCGCACCTAACAATTTTGCGAGTTCGTTCTGTCAAAGAGAAGACCAGTAGATCAATCAGACCAAATTTACCAATTATTTATTCCTGACAGAGCGCACTAATACAGGCCTGGGTCCCGGGTCCCTCACACTAAAACTCGTGCGTTTTTGTGACCACCAAAAGACGACACATTCTTCCGGGTTGCCCAGTTTTAAAGAAACACAATATGAATATTAAAGCATGCAAAATATTGTGAGATGATTGGTCGATGGCCATCTCCTCCCCGGTCCAGGTGTCGCTGAGGTCAGACAGTTGGGTTTTTCCCTCGTAGGCCGGTCTCATAGACGTGCTGTTGTTCTTGTTCCTAACCGACCTTGAGATGATCTCCTCCGGTACTCCCTATCCGGGCCTATTCCACAACACTTTGAAGAAAACAAGTTCATGCAGTTTGTCTGCACATTCCTCGCCCCCCACCAATCCACACGTGCACTCTAATACTAGATATTATATTAATATGATTATAAGTTTAACACAAACTTAAAAAATATGTTTGCAAACTCCCAAAAGCACATTTCCCTTTATTCCCTCTCATGACCTCATTTATGAGGTCATCACCCGTTACCCTAGCAAACAGCTACCAGCGCGCTGTCGATCCTTCCTTCCCCCCGCTGCTCATGTTGAGTCACCAGGGCATATTGGCCCATCGGTGGCAACGGGCCAACGGTTTTCTCGATCAACCGGACAGTGAGTGACCTAATACATGGAATACAACAACAATCGCATAAAATCATAATTGTAATAAAAATAGCTACAGCAACAAGCACAGACATGATGAGGCCTTTCCAGCTTCCGAACGTTTTCATCCAATCAGACCAAATATCGGTGTGTACGCCTGAATGATCTTTCATCTTTTTGTTCAGTGTCCTTAGTCCTTCCAACGCCCTGGTCAGTCGGCCTCCTGGTGCCGTGTTGTTTGGGATGAAAGTACAACATGCATCACCAAACATTCCACACACACCATGTTCCTTAGCCAATAGCATGTCCAACGCAATTCTATTTTGGAACGCCATTAACGACGTTGCAGCCAATTGTTCATGAACTGCGGCAAATGATTCAGCTGTATAATTACCCAGTCGTTGGACATTGTAATGAACGTAATTAATACGGTCTACATTTTTACTGGGGGTGATCCATAGGAAGATACTTTCGAATCCCGAGGACACTTGATTAGCGAGTTTATACTTATCTGGCACACCCCGGGGCACTCCTATAGTGCCAATATATGTTGGATGGTCGTCGCTCAACCACGGGGGCAAAATGTCTCTTTTGGCTCGCTTCAGGAGCCCCGCCAGTGGGGACTCCAGGTTCCAATTGAGATTCTGTATTTCAATGGGGACAACCACCACAGGCATTATCAACGACACGAGGGCACAGATACCTGATGCATTCTTCGGCAAGCGATCCTATAATTTGTCATCTCCACACCACAACCAGATGTCACTGGTCTTCCTCTGCTCCTTCCATCATTGCTGGGTGAATTCTGGCATGTCCTGTTAAAGCTTGAAAGCAAGTGAATTTGGAAAAAAACTTTGTATATCACAATTACAAATTGAAACCTACTCACCCATTTCTATTTTACCACTCCCCCCTTTTGACACATTCACCCAATGTGTCATTACGTAGCAAAAGGAACCTGCAAAGCGTCCCCTCTCATCACCACACTCATTGTAGCCAGGCCTGCGGAACCTCTAGTTACCATCTGGGCCCCGGGACCATCACCCCAAGTCCTTGAAACTTGACTGTCCACCACACACACTCGGCAACACAAACAAAAATCATCGCACTGCTGTCAGTGAGCTTATAGCCCGGCTGACAGCGGACATTTGTACACACAAAAACAGACATCAAGTATCAAAATAAAAACAGTCATAAAATGAATCCTGGCGCCCGCGGATCATGTCCTGAAAACCACGTCATCAACAAGTTCATCATAAAAACCAAAAGGGCAAGGGTTAACATATTCTTGTAAATCCAACACAAACTTTCCACAAATGCAATCGACAACCTGCAAGAATGAAAACAAGTTACGCAAGCAACGCGCAATCCGCTCCTTGGCTGGTGGCTGATGCTGCAAAAAAAAAAAAAAAAAAAAAAAAAAAAAAAATCAAGTCACACAGAAAAACAAAGCAGAGCGTGCTATTGTCGCAAACACGTTCAAGCGTCAAACAATTGGTCACTGTCCACCTAGTCCGTCACCCCGTCGGGTGAGCTCAAAGTCGTCACACGTCAAATCGTCCAAAGTCTTGCTGTTCGATACTAGTTCTGTCTTGTCTGACCATATCACTGAAATGGGCCTTCTCCATCACATCGTTTTGTTGTCGATGGTGCCCCTGATTTGATCATTGAGCCATGGTTCCGGTCAGAACTCATCATTTACCAGTTCCAGACCCTCCAGTCTGTACCACCCCTTCAGGTGAGAGGAATTTTATCCTCAATTGCAAACACATCACCCCAACTTCAGACCTCTCTGGCCAATCATACTGCGCACACACAGTCATAGATGATCACATGCGCACACACCCATCCACACACTCGCAGACACACACATCCGTCTCTATCACTCAGCTCTCCTCCCACACTAAGCAAAGTTAGTATGTTAGTGTGCAGGCAAACATTGACTCCTAATAGTAACTCTTCACATTTGGACATACTTGTCAACATGACCTATTGTAAAATCTCCAATTCAATTTTCCATAAACTCGCCCATCAGATTCATCGCAAATTGTCATATATGTCTATCTGGGGGGGAGACGACTGTGGGACCCGCGTGTCAGGGGAGCCTCCATAACCTCAGATTGCTCCTACAAACTCGATCTCTATTAATTATCCTAATTAAATTCAATAAAGATGGGTCCGACTATTCCCTCTGGATTTTTACATCATCATTTGGCTCTCCCCCTTTTTCCTGTTGTCTAGCTCAAATATGTTTCTCAGTCTGCTTCTCTTTATTGCCCCTCTTGGCGAGTCTAACTCGCCCCTTTTTCTCTTCCTAAAAATCCTGCCTGTCACACCATCCAGGTGTGGGCAGTTTTTAATGTAATTTACGTCATTGCTGTCCAGATCTTCTATCCTCAATCTCCCTTGCTGTCAATCCCTGTTAAAATGCCAAAATGCCCCTGTTCCTCTTGACCGAATCCACTTTAGTCCAAATGTCCTATTCTAAAATGTATCTAACTCGACTTCTACTTCTTAAGCCTGACGAGCCAAAATATCAGATCTCGCTCTTGTTTCTTACCGTTTTAGCCTATTTGTTTTATCCAAATCTGTTCAATCTCTGACTATGATGCTTTTCTCTGTAGCTCTACGCATTATTCAATTTTTATCAAATCTCCTCAGTTCTGTCAAACTCAGTGCACAATGAAGCTCCTGTCCACCTTGACCCGAGCTCCACCCAGTTTGGTAACGCCACAGCAAGGAGTGCGATTTGGCCGTCGGACACTTCCAACACCCCTGCGTCCCAGAGGCCACACAGAGTGTCTTCCATGCCTTGGTCCGCCTCTTTCGGCCAACGATATTGAGGCCGTTTGATAGGCTGCGTCTCATCCATTTGGAGATCAATAGGGGCCACCGAATGACAAAACCCGACATCAAATGGACCCTGGGACCACAGTGTGTCGGGCAAGGCCGCCAGCATTACTTCAGCGTCCTCATGATCAGTAAACTCCCTACCGTGTGTGCGGGACACCATAATCTCCTCCAGCAATCCTGTGTCTGCCATGGGTTGTTTAATTTGGTATGCATTCTGAGACTCAGACCAGTACAAATTAGGAATGTGAGTTTTCCGCCAATCAGTCTGTTGCAACAACTGCTTGACCATTGAGCCCAATTGTCTGGCCTCGTGTCCTGGGGCAAGAGCCAGCGAAATGTGTGGCACCCCTTTCTCTGTCATTTTGAACCACTGCATTTGTTCATATGTCAATTCAGTTGCCGCTGCGACTCCCTCTTTACCAATCAAAATGCACGATGAAGTTAAATCCCACATGTGCCCTTCAATTTCTTCAAACAAATCCCGATATACATCATCACTTTTTCGGTCATAAAATAGAGTGCAATGCAAAGGATCAACAGGTGGGTGGTATGGCGCCAGTGAGCAGATCCAGGCTTCCACAGTAGGTAGGTCGAGAACACACCGCCACCAGCAGGGGTCTCTGGCTCCAGCCTGGCCCAGTAGATGGTTGCAGTTTCTGCTTCTGCCGGTAGGGGCGCCATCAGCCACTGACCATGTTGTTGTAGCTGCTGTGAGCACTGGATGCTGATGCCATCTGGAAATTGAATAATCACTCCCTCTGGCCCACACAGAATTCTGGCTTGAACGGCTGACAGCAAGTCCCTTCCCATCAAATTGATCGGAGTGTCTGTGGAATGGATGTATTTGTACCACAGTCTACACCCTGTCCGGGTGATCACAGTTTCAAGTGGTTTGGTAAAAGGCAGAGTACGTGGTTGTCCCGAGAAGCCGACTAAAGTTGTTGTTTTCTTTGACAGTGAGGATACAGGAAGGGCAGTGTTTATTGATGAATAAGTTGCTCCTGTGTCCACCGGCATCTTCACAGGTTTTTCTTTCCACTGTCACATGAAGCATTGGCTCCGCCGGGCCACTGCTTTCCTGGCTCCCTGGGCAGCCCTATTCAAATTGTCCACACCAGAGATCATCATGTTGGTAGTACTGACCTCCGTGCGTTTGTGGGCGGGTGGCTCCGCGCGGTCGATACTGTGGGCATTCTTTTGCCCAGTGGTCGGTTTCGCCGCAGATGAAACATGCGTTGGGCGAATGGGGTTTGTATGCTGCCCTCCCCGGGTAAGCAGGTGCACTCCCTCTGTATCCGCCCCGGAACTGGCCCCTTCCGCGCCCCACCACCTGAAGAGCCTGTGACATTTGCATTTCCTTTTTCTGTGATTTAGACTGTTTAGCTTCACCATGCATTTTTGCCAACTGTAATTTCAACAACTGTTTAGATAATGCGTCTGTCTCGTTTTCAACTTTAGCTTGTGACTCAGTGAACATTCTGCAGTGATGCAAAACATGACGTTTAAATCGTTCTTCGGCACAAACCAGAATGTCAGGGTCTGACATTAGCTGCTTCTTCACATCTGGCGGAAGTCCATCCAGCAGCGCCGTTCGGAAGAGCACCTCTGCCTCGTGCGTGAGAGCCGGATGTCGACCTGTGGTTTCAATCCAACTCTCCACACATGTTACATAATGTTGTGCAGGTGACATTTTCACATCATAAGGAAACAGATCGGTGGGTTGTGGGAAAGTCAATTTAATGTTTTCAAACAGGGGCGCTGCTACTTGTGGCAAGGGCACCTCCCTCCCCAGTCTCGCTGTGCCTGCTGCTTCCTCAATTGCCTGCAGTTGCACCGGGGAGCATGCTCCTGCCAACATCTGGCGCATGTCACCGAGTGTACAGCTCTGCCCACTCATCAGAGCCAAAAATTTGTTCAGCCACACCTTGCCTCCTCTGTGAAGTGGGGGCATATTTTCCATTATCGCGGTCACATCACGGAGCACCATGGGCTCGTAGTGCTGACCGCCCGATGTGGTCACCAGCGGACACATCAATTCATTTTTCTGCACCTCGGCCTGTGTCATCTGTCCCTGACCACTCCGCAAATTATATTTTCTCCGTGTCTCTCTCTCTCTCTCTCTCTGTTGCCCATTTTAACATCTGCGCTTCCTGTCTACGCTGCTCATCGGCTTGATCAATTTTCTTTTTTAGCTCCTCATTCTCGGCAGTAAGTCTATGCCAGCTTTCTCCTTTCGTCACATTGGACGGTTGAAGGCTCAGACCGGGGGTGGAGGTGTCCACGCGGGATGTGTCCACGCGGGATGTGTCCCCCTCCCGGGCCCGTCGCCTCTCTTTATTTACTGCTTGTTCAATCAATTGTACAATACTCTGATCCGCCCTTTCGCCTTCGCCCTCGACATCCACTACCATCCTGCCACCCAGCGTCACCACCGGAACCATTACTCCGGGGTCGCCGTACGGCAGCGGTCCAACATAGCTCACTCCGAGTTTTGGGGCACTCGGGTGTGTCACATCATGCAAAGATGGATAAATGCCCTTGTATTTATTTCTTTCCTTGTCTATTTTCACCGCTTTCTCTACCCTTCTTTCTCATGCTCTTGTTAGCCTGCCATTGTCCAAATCAAAAATGTTTTTTTCTTTTAACTGTCTTTCTTTTGAACCTCTAAATCGCTCGTGTTGCTAACCTAACCTAACCTTAAAGAAAGGACAAACAGATTACTCCCAATAGCTCCTCATTATTTACGAGTTAGCCCCCCTTTCTTGAACATTCTCTGATCCATGCCGTCTTCCTCCTCACACTGTGTGGATGCAGCACACAGGGTGTGCACATAAACGCACACACCGAGCGCGCACACAACCGCACGTACACACACACACACACACACACACACACACGCATACGCACGCACGCACGCACGCACGCACGCACGCACAATCCATCTCTCATGTAGCTTCTTTGCCACTTTCTATCGATCAATACCACTCACAATTTGCGCTTCCACATCAGCATATACATTCCTTCAATCTCACTGCTTCAAACATTCACTGAGAAACTCACACTGTCCCTGCCCCGCCCGGGCTATAGCACCCCCCGTGCGAGGGGGTCGCGGCATCAATGTTGACCGGTTACAGGCTGGCCATTTCCTGCAACAATCATGATGCCGGCCCACCGCCCGCACGAGCATAGCACAGGCCCACGCGCACAGCCCAGACCCGCGACTACGCGCGAGTGCAGGCACGCTCATCAGTCGCAACCTCTCAAAGGGCAGGCCAACTTTGCTGTTGCGCCCTTCATCATGTTCACATTCGACATCTTTCAATGTCTTCTACACAACATTTGTTGTCTCTTATTCTCATCCTATCAAGCCACCGTTCTAGTAACTTTCTGTCACACACCTTATTTTCTCTACTGCCACACCTTGCTCATCTTAGTTTCTCTAACCAACTTAACTTAAACACACCATTCTTCCATAGAATACACATCACTCACACACACTCATATACACACCCACTCATGAGGATCCTCTGCGCGCACACTCTCTCTCCCCCCAATTTGGTTCATTTTGGATGTTTTAGCGGTCTGATCTCTCACAGGAGGAACTGTTACCACCGGATATTTTTTGAGGAGGCCTCACTTCCCCTCGGGGATCTCTTTATTAACCCCAGCTATTTGAATACGATCGTCACCGCACCCTTGTCCGCCACGACGAAGCACTAGGTCCCTGACCTATCCTTAGTACGCGTAAGTCCCTGACTTTACCGTACACGTTACACACGTAAGTTCCAAACTTATTCACCGTATGTATCTTAACTTCATGCACACCTTATTTGATCTGAACGACAGTCTCCTCTTAAATTTCCTCTTTCAATTTGCAGCATTTTGACTTATAGTAACAGGTATTCTGCTTACCTTATCGGTGATGAGCTCAGGGTTTAGGAGACGTCGTACCAGCTCAACGTTGTGCGCTTATTCCAAACGGTTCGCCGACCGGGAGACAGTGTCCCTGACACTGTCCGGTGTCTTGGCTAAAGACCACGAGTTGTCAATTACCCTTCTCTTGACATCACGTCAGGGTCACCAAGAAATTGTTAGGTTACGGATTCTAGTTATTGATCTGACTCCAAATTGCGATCAACACTTAACACATAAATTGCTATGTCCTAATCCACACACTGGCGCACCTAACAATTTTGCGAGTTCGTTCTGTCAAAGAGAAGACCAGTAGATCAATCAGACCAAATTTACCAATTATTTATTCCTGACAGAGCGCACTAATACAGGCCTGGGTCCCGGGTCCCTCACACTAAAACTCGTGCGTTTTTGTGACCACCAAAAGACGACACATTCTTCCGGGTTGCCCAGTTTTAAAGAAACACAATATGAATATTAAAGCATGCAAAATATTGTGAGATGATTGGTCGATGGCCATCTCCTCCCCGGTCCAGGTGTCGCTGAGGTCAGACAGTTGGGTTTTTCCCTCGTAGGCCGGTCTCATAGACGTGCTGTTGTTCTTGTTCCTAACCGACCTTGAGATGATCTCCTCCGGTACTCCCTATCCGGGCCTATTCCACAACACTTTGAAGAAAACAAGTTCATGCAGTTTGTCTGCACATTCCTCGCCCCCCACCAATCCACACGTGCACTCTAATACTAGATATTATATTAATATGATTATAAGTTTAACACAAACTTAAAAAATATGTTTGCAAACTCCCAAAAGCACATTTCCCTTTAGCGTCAAAGCAAACACGGCTTTCTTATTCTAAGTACAGGAAATGAGAAAATAACGGGACACAAACTCATCACAGATTGAGACAAATGTGCTTAGTCTGGCCGACAAGATCGCGTCTGTATTGTGTCTCAAAGCGAAGATGGAGGTGGTTATATATTCCTGACTGTGATGCGCCTTCCATATTTTTTTTAATCATTAAAAATGACTCAAATTGACATTCATTAGTTTTAAAAATGCCACATTGTTATCCAGCTGCCACATGAATCAAATAATGACGATAAATGCATTCTTTGACATTCTTGAGTTAAAATGCACAAAGGTAAAATAATTATGGTACACTTGTCACATTTCAGGTTGAAATCAATCCGTTTGGTGGGGTGGTTCTGTCTCACCCAGATTCTTTTTATGGCTTTTTTTTGCTATTTTGATTGGAGTGGCGCCACGGCCTTGCGTCCAAAACATTTCTCAGTGTTGCCAACTTGACGAGATTATCACCACTGATTTCTTACTTTTCGACTATTTATCCAAAACAAAAGCAACTAGCTTATTGGAGACTTAAATATGTCTCCAAGCGAACATTTAATTTATCCTCGAAGGAGTAAAGCAAATAAAAAATGTGGGTGGGGGAGTATTTGAACTTGTCAACCTTCACACCCCCGTTAGTATTTCGAAAATGCAGACCTTGAAGGCAACACCTCGGACATGTGCACAGTTGCTGCCTCGCGGCGCTGAACGCCGCTGCTTGGTTGTCAAAACAGTGATTGACTTCCATTTGATTTTCCTAAAGCCTGCAAACTCCAGCACGGAGCCTCCGTCAATGCGGGCGGACCAGTTGAGAAAACAGGATTAGTCACTGTGGCAACACCTCAAACGCGGAAGAGAAAAACGATTCTCGCCCGACTGACGGCAGTAATGACACCACGCTGTTTATATTAATATTTGACAAGGGGCGACTAAACTGTTCCACTATTCTCCGTTGACACTTTTGTTTTTTGCCTGAAATGTGCCAGTCTGTGGTTGAAATTCTCGCTGGAGTGATATGTAACAGGAGAGAGGCCAAACACTAACAGGGTCAAGGGTGTCAAGTGACTGAGAATTCCTTGAAAGTGGGCTTAGCTTGGAGCGGCCGTCACTGAGTCGGCTTGGGAATGCGTTTGACGGGACTGACGTGGAAAGTTAAGACAATGGGTGTAAGTGGACAAAATAATTGGTCCCACAGTAAAACTACTTGAAAAAAATAGAGATAAAAAAAAAAAAAACAAAGGCTCTGAGGTTCACGGGTGTATAAGTACGTTAGCGGGTGGCAACGCAAGATGGCCGCCGATGGCTTTACAAACCAAAGCACGTGTCTCGGAGGGGCTTAGTTTTGGTTTATCAGGTCTGGGGGTATCTGAAAAAATGTACCTGGAAACTTTCCCGGCCCTAATGGCTTGGCCTTCTTCAACTTAGGCCACGCCCCAAGCTTGTTGTCCAAGCCTCAACCCTTCTTAAAACGAAGCGGCACGGAAATTCACTGCTGTTTGTTCCAGAGAATCCTCTTGATTTATGATGCTCAGCAACCGATAAGAAATTTTGCTCCACTGCCAGGCCTCAGGTCACGTTCTAGTGGAGCTTCTGTTTGACGCCATCCTAGCAACCGTGACAGAGCTCTTTTTGAACCACCTCGCTGCCCCAGACAGTAGGCCATCCTGCACGCCGAGGCTCATCCGGCCCTTTGCTGTACGCACTGTAGCAAAAAGATATGAAAAGAAGGAGGTGAATCGGGGCAAAGATACGTTCAAACAAAGGGAACAAATGAGCGATAAGGTGTTGGACGAAAATATAGCAATGAAAAAAGGTGTTATCGGTGCGCCTGGACTCCCTGGCCATCGGGTCAGAAAGGGTGTGAGACATTAGCTGGCGTAGCTAAGAGCGGGAGCTCGTTAGAAAGCGTGTGGGGGCCATAGGAAGTGCTGCGCCGAGAAGATAACAGCGTGTGAGCGTTGGAGGGGGCGAGGAGGAGTTGAGAGAGTAACAGTGCCCTTGGCCCTGCCCCGCTTTCCTCTATTCACTACACGTATCCTGTCTACGCGCTGCTCCTTAATGGCTTTTAATGAGCTGCCAGTGAATCTCTCTCGCCTTCCTGCCTTCACACAACATGCCGGCCGGGCAAGGCCCGGTTTAAGTATTAACACGGCAGGATATGGAGAATTGATTTGAGCCAGACACTCAGACATATAAAGAAAAGTGCCACAACTTTTGGACAACTGTAAAATGTCCTTGACTAGTCCTATAAATGTTTGCCCCTTTGTCTCCCCGTGGATGGCCATCCCGCCACCGCAGACATTCCTGAAAGCAATGTCAGCCTCTTCTCATTCTCTCAACTATGCAGCCAGCAGAATAGAGAGCTGACATCAACCCAGTTCAAAAAGAAACCTCTAATCCAGAGACCTTAACTCGATTACTGGGTGTCAAAAGGGGATCAGAGGGTTTCGCTCACCTGTCCAAGAGATACAAGTGGAAGCCGGGGGAATAAGGATGCAAGGTGACTCCAATACCATAGGTGGCGCTGTGTCCTCATTCAGACTTTTGGAAAGTAACTGTCAATCCATTTATTTGTAATTGTGTTGCATGCGCCAATGTGCCGTCAACAGCAAAATTCCCTCTTTTTTTTTCTAAGAGTGAGACGAGGAACATTTGCAGGTCTATTCTGCACGGAATATCGTCGTGGTGACAGCAACAGATGGCAGTTAGGTTAGCGGGAGTCATAAAATCCACGTCGATGATGCTGATGACGGCAATAATAGCTCCAGTGGCGCACAAGTACACTTGCAGGTGCAGGAAGCGTGCGTATCCATGCAAACACCTGAGTGTCTTGGCAACCCTCAGAGGAAGGGTCCTGGCTGTCGGACATCCCCGAAGACCCCCTAATCAGTGGGAACAAAGAGGGGAGGGGCTCAAGCAAATCCCCAAAATAGCACGAGAAGTGTGTGCACTGGCAGGATGTAAGAAATCTGATGCAATGACTTGGAGCTTGAGGAGTAGACAGGTGAAAGGTTCTGTCACTGGCAAAACAACTAAATATTTAAGTAGTTGTGCTTATCTTGCATTTTAGTTCATGTGAATGGATATATGTATATACAATATGTGATGGGACAGTCTTAACATGGTTACTAAAATTTTTGCTAGGCAAGGCCTTTGTAGTGCTTTGGACCCACTGGTGGCATCCATAATTGCTTGTAAAGTTTGAGGGGGCACAGCAATCATTAAATTAATTTGGCTATTCGCTGCAGGGCTAAGGTCCCGTTATCTCAAATATGAGTGTAAATGTAGTAAAATAGGAAAGTAGTAATTGTAATTTGAATGGGTTGCAAAGCAGAAAAATGCACTTCTAGTTTTCAAAATTAAATTCAAATAGAATTAGTGTTTTGGAATCATAATTTGGTATATATTTTGCAGACTTCAGGCAACAAAGACGTTTCTTTAGGTTTTCCCCAAAGTTTTACTTTTTGTGACGAGTGAGTGCACACTGGAATTCTTGAAAGTTCAAAAAAGACATTTTGTGATCCTCTTCTCACGTTCTTTGCGACCCGGATCGCTCACATGTGACAGCCGGCCACCTCACCCCCTCCCCTCGTGTGTTACGACTGCGATCTTGCCATAAATCTGTTTTTGTGGCACGTGCGCACTTACTGGGAAGTCCCAGTCAGCTACTCTCATCATCTCCTCTGGATTTTTTTCCACGATAAGTCCTCCATATGGACTTATCGTCCCATCCCAAGTAGCGGATGATAAAGTGGACAATAAGTTGGGGGGCCACTACGTACCCCCCCACACACACACCTCTGCCCCGCCCCTCACTAACTACTCTGGAGGCCACAGATTAGGCCTCTTGCACTTCCTTTGGAAAACAGGCACAGGACCCAAAGGAAGCTCCTGTCAGCTGTGCTCACTCACCTCCCCGGCCTCCCTCACTTTCTCTCTCTCGTTCTCTTTCTCTCCTGTGCTCACTCTGAGAAGAAATGCAGGCCTCTCCGAAAGGTCCACGCCGGACACACGAGGCCAATCGTTGTCAAGCTACTGCGCCATGTCACACTGACACCCTTCCTTTGCAGCACAGGATATTAAAAAGACAGTCACTAATACGACGCAGTGCGTGCGGATTGAAACGGAGTCGTTACAGGAGGGAACAGAAATAGAAAAAGTCTCCTGCTGAGGAACATCCTGCTGATGTGCTGCCAGAGTTTGCAGGTCAGGTGATCAACAGTCACCGCACCCTTGACTTTGAGCACCAAAAGCACAATTAAGGTCAGCGGACGTGGCCCCGCCCCCCTGATGCAGTTTGAAGATGGTTGTAAGGTCACAGACAGGAAAGTAGGGCGCTCGCCTGACTGAAATGTATATTATTTATTTATTGCTTTTTTTTTTATGATTATTTTGGTGAATCATTTTATTAAGAAGCGGCCCCAATGTTCAATTTTGGCGAGAGAAAAGGTGTCTCATTGTCCCCTGTTGAAATGTTTCAACATCTTCGGGGGTCTTATTCCCGCAGCCAGGGCTAGACGTGGAAGTCATTTCAGACGACTGCGGGATTGTCGATTCTATTTCAAGCCTCAGCCACAGACAGTTTAGATCTCCTGCAGGTTCAAGTATGGAAAGCCAAAGTAGGTAAGGCTCTTTGTCAGACCGCAGTGAGCTGAAAGCTGGCACATGATGCCCTGGCCACCGCAAAATAAAACCACAGGTAAGGTTTTCCTGAGACCTTGCCAGTGTTTGAAGCAAAGGCACGCAGTGAGGAAAACAACCCGTAGCCGCCCACCCCCCTGATGAAATCCAAGACGGCCTTTCCGCCAAGACTGTCGCTCGCCGACGTTGTCCGCCGTGACGGACGGCGAGCAGACGAGGGGATCTCCTGGAAGCGCAGGGGTGAGAGGCCGCAACATTTGAACAACACTGGACCTTGTTTGATCCAATCAGGCTTGGTAGAAAGCAGACACGGACCACTCAGACCCCCACACGTCCTGTTTTGGACGCTTGCTTGTTTGCTGTGAAGGGGAGCTCTGCCACGCGTCCTCCACAGGAGACCACAGCAAGTCATTTTTTCCTCACACAAATCTGAAAGTTTCAAAGGAAAATCCTGTCGTTTGGTATCAAAATGTAAAAGACACTGAAGCATGGTGGGCTTCGTGGTTAGCAAGTCTGCCTCACAGTTTGATTTCCCTGGGGTTAGAATAGGCCTGGGAGAGTATGGAAAATATCTTCAGCACAAATTGTTGGATTGATATTGAAATCACAATTAACAAACAACATGATTAGGCATTGATTTCATAACTTAGTTTTCATTCAACTAGTAAAGCTGTGGAGCCCATGGTGGTTTTGGGAACATTTGAATGGACATTCATACTCACCCGCCTTGTTATTTTTTTAATTACTTTGTGATGTTTCTGAACAAGTTATATGCCGTTATATGCAAATAGTTCTGTATGGTATCAGTGGCGAATATTTGGGGTTTTTCAATAAGGCGCCTGGGACAACTACGGGAGTCCTCAGTACCCGGAAGTTGTTGACAGAGAGCGGGAGTTTCGCCGGGTCGCGACTGTAACTGCTGCTGTCGTGTGTTTCAGGTGAGTAAATCTGTTGAAAAGTGGATGATCAGAACTTGTAATACTGCTGGTAGTCTGAGCTAATTATTGATTGAGAATATGATGCATACAGTTATGGTTGTACAATGTATGATTTTGCGTATAACATGGACAGTGTGATGTTTGTAACGTATTCTCAGTACCCGGAAGTAGTTGACAGTGAGCGGGAGTTTCGCCGGGTCGTTACTGTTACTGCCGCTGTTGTGTGTTTCCGTAAATTTATTATTTTAACAACAAACCCTGCATGCGTGGCGTGATTCGCGTCCATGCGTGCGACAAAGCTTTCAATAAAAATATGAGCATTATAATTAAACGTGAAAGAACAAGCACCACTTGTAGCTATGCTCACAAAATCCGTTGGCCCATTCAGCAATATGTGAGGAACGAAGCTAGCAAGCGAAAGCTAGCTAAACTGACTGAAACAGCTAGCCAAATGCTCAAATAAGCCTAAGTTCAGCAAAATATAGCGACACCTGGGAGGTGTTTTAAATGGTTAAAAAAAGCCACGCCTAAGACAGTATGTCCCCTTAATATCTTTGAAGTCTCTTTTTACATTTCTTTTCCGCCTAGTGACAGAAAAATGACACGCTTGTGCGTCACTGTGAAAAAGCTGCCTTAACATTTTATGAAACATGTTTCTTTCAATCAGCTTCCCGTGTTCACATGAGCAACGTGCCAACTTCCTAGTCCCCTTTGGATTCCTTTTCCAGCGTAGCGCGTCCAAACCAATAAAATAAAAATGACATACAAACGTGCAACGTGCCAGCCCAATGTTGCTTTGACCTTCTCAGAGCAGAAGCCCCGGCTCGTGACATCAATGTGTCTCGTTATCGTCAAAGTTCCATTTGAGCCCGGCCAAAAATCCAGACACCTAAACGCCCCGCGCGCCCCTCCGGAGACTGGTTCCGTGATTTGACAGGGTCCGGGCCTCCGTCTGGCCGGGCCTGGAGCGAAGTGGGCCGCCGAGGAACGATACGTGATAAATGTCTCTTATCTGGAGGCCGCGGCGTTGGGAAGCCGACTCTGTTTCCCTCCGATTACATTAGCAGGCAGGAAAATCGGACGCGGGGGAATGGCTGGAATTCCGCGCCGCGCGCACGGGGCAGGCGCTCGTTTTCACTTGTTTGCTGACTGATAAAAGAGAGCTGGTGGAGGCAAAGAGCGGGCGTGTTCTACGGCATGTGGGTACATATCTACGAGCGCTATTTGGCATGAGCGCATGACAATATGCAGCCTAGAGAGCTGTGTGATTCGTCAAGATTACATAATGGTTTTCAATTGGCCAAACTTGTAGTCTATTGTTTGTCTTCCACAAATTGAAAGTGCGACATGTAGTATATGACACTGTTTTGCCCCCAGAAATAGCCCAGCGATTGAGGCAATGCTTTACTGATTGCGCATTGAGTTCACACTGGATGATTCATGACGGGGTCTGGGTGTCACAAGTGCACACTTAACTGGATTGTTTCCCAGCCGGAGGCTTGCCTCCACTGTGGCATCGAGCCCACCACTAGATTAGGCTTCTTTGGCACATAAGTGAATAGTAGTGTAAGCCATTTTTAAATTTAATCTCAGTGCAATCGTGCTTGTTAGCTTTTCGCGCATTTAGTCAACCTCATCCCGATGTCGAGTTGTAGTCGAGCACTTTTAGTCTTTATTTTAGTCCAAGAAAACATAATTTCATTTGTTTGTTTTTTGTCAACAAAACATTTTAGTTTGATTTCAATTATTATAGTGGCGACTATCGCTAGTAAGTTAGTCACCGTGAGTTTGCATTCGGTTTAACGTTATCATTGGAGCATTATAAATTGAATCAATTCATTTTTGCGTTCACTTTAGCTACACCCTTCTTCTCTCCTCACTTTCTTTCCATATGTTGCATAGTGTAACTCATACCAGCAAATAACAGCGGGTATGCTTCAGACATTCAGAACCATCCGGACAAACCATCCACCTCCACAAAGCGATCAAATGAAAGTCGCCTTAATTGAGTTGCGTTGAAGCGGTGACTGGAAAGGCTATCTTGTTGGCGAGTGCGGCAGGCAGGCCCGCTGGCACCACGTTGCAGACGCAGCGGTAGACGGCTCCGTTTAGCATTACATCGGTGGCTCCCTGCGGGCCCGTCCTCCGTCGTGAGCAGAGGCCTGAGGAAGTGCAGGCTCTCCACCAAAAAGGCTGGAAAATAACCAGTGCGAGACGAAGAGAAGCAGCTTGTGCCAGTAAAGTATGTCGGCCGCAAAGCGCGCAGTCCTTGTACCTTATTTTTGCACACATATATACTGAGTCCAATTGTTTTGAAAGAAACGTGTTATCGGCTGTCAAACACCAAGGTGTTGACAGACATATTTGGGAAAAGGTGTCAACATAAAAGTGCAAAGAAACAATGTACAAGGCACTTTTTCTCCCGAATCAGTGGAGGTAGTTGCTGTGTGTTGTTTGTGTTCGAACTCATTCACCATCCAGTTTGGTTATCTGCCTTCTGCATGCCTGCGCAGCACAGCAGGGGTCCCCCGGGAGAACAAAACCGCACGGGTGGGTACGAGGCAGTCCCACCATTCACTCTTAGGTACTGTCGCCCCTCACCTCCTCCCCTCCCGTCCCGTGTGTCCCGCCAGGCTCCCTTATGACCGGCTGATAAGGGTACTGGCCGTGCCCAGCACCCAGCAGTGGCCCTTCCCTTTTACACAAAGCCAAACAAGGATGGATACTCCAAAACAGCTTCGATCAAAAAAAAGAAAAAAAAATCCCCTGGGCTAAAGGTTTGCATAATAAATCAACAAGATGAACTAAACCCCCCAAAAAATTGTCATCATTTTGATGAAGTCATTTGAAATGAGAGAAGGCCACTTGAGTAAAATGTTCCGAAATTGGCCAACACCTTTCCACAATGACACACACGCACTCTTACACACTCTTTAGCAAATACCTGCACCCCCGCCCCCCTCCCTTTTCAATCAATCACATCATAATTCAAAATGTGCGTGTGTGTGTGTGTGCATGCATGTGTCTGGCATAGCCCGTTGTAAGTCCCTGTTACGATTTGTCTGGACATATGTAACAAGGCTCATCAATCTTCTTCAGGGTTTGAATTAAAACCACCTGGGCCAACTCATGAGGTGGAAACACACTGCTGGCCTGTCACACACGGGAAGAGTGGCCAGTCTAACAAAGGCGCAGACAGATAGAGATGGAGACCTGGGCACATTACAAGACCTTGACAATGAAACTTTATCCTTGTTTTTGCAGAGAACCAGACAGCAGATGGTGGGGGGGTGCTATGCTACTGCTGAAAGGTAACCCATTTGCAGTTTTTCGGCTCTTTCTGTCCCCATATTGGTACGACAATCATGGGAGAAGTTGCTTAAGTGATACATCTTAACTAAGAGACAAGCTTTGATTGTTGAGGCGGAGCTAAGTTTAGCCTGGGTTGTTAGTGGAAATTATGGAGAATTTACAGCACCTTAAAGTGTGATATTACTGTAGTTTCTGGACTATAAGGCGCACCGGACTATAAGGTACACCTTCAATGAATGGCCCATTTTAAAACTTTGTCCATATATAAGGCGCACCATTAATGCAATCACAACATAATAACTTGAAATAGTGAAAACAATAACAATATATCAATAATGTTAATATCACACGACAGATTTGGCCCGCGGGCCGAAATTTGGTCCATATATAAGGCGCACTGGGCTATAAGGCGCAATGTCGGCTTTTGAGAAAATTTGAGGTTTTTAGGTGTGCCTTATAGTCTGGAAAGTGCGGTATTTAGGATGGCATGTACAACCCACTTTGGAAAGATAAGTCGCGCTTCGGAATAAAGCAGTGCAGGTTGATCTGTTCCTGAGGAGTCTTTCTCACTGTGCGTGCGGCTGAGCAAGGTGACCTCGGTCAAGTCACTTGACTTCTCGGCACCTCAGCCTAGCCCAGCTGTATCAACACCAGAAGGCTCTCCACACGGACGGGCAGTTGTAGGGCCGGCGCTGTGTCAGGAGTCTGGCTTCAGCCCATCATGCAGACACTGACTGGCTGTTTGTGTGAGTTGCAATGGTGGGGGTGGGGTGCTTCCAACCCACACCCCTGCCGCAAATCTACTTGATGGAATTCAAATGATTCCTCTCCCGCCCCCACATGCCCCCCACTGGCAATCATGCCCTGAGTAAATAAGCAGCTGAGGTCAGGGCCAAAGCAATCAGCACCACCGGGTCGCTCTTAATGGATTTGTGTGTTTGCTGACAGGTGGCGTGCCGGTGCCTCAAAATCAATAGTCCAAGTATCTTCTTGAAATGTAACACGAACTTCCAGGTTTTTATTCCTACAAAATCTATATTTGTTGACATAACAGCGCGTCTTGTTTGGGACAAACACTTTTTTTAATGTGCATTACCACCACCTACAGGGCCGGAGTAGAATTTTAATGACCACCAGCTATCAAATGTTATTTAAAAAAAATCTTTCTGTTGAGGGGTGATTTTGTGTTAGGTCCCTTTTGTTAAAATGATAAATCTGCTTTTTCTTGTGCTGTTTTTTTTTTTAATGTTTTTTTACTTTCTCAGTTCTTCAGTTCCTATACTGTGACATAAATTTATTATTTGGACCGTAACGATTATCACATAATCACCGTATCGTGATATTATCATTGGCAAAATATGGTGATAATATTGTATGGCAAGTTCCTCCGGGATTCCCTCAACTATCCGATGTGACGTTTGTGTAATAAATCACGGAAAATTGTTGCAGATGATATATTAGAAGCAGAGGCAAGCATCAGACTGGTTTTCCTTTAAGTAGCCTACCAAAGTGGCCTAATTTTTCATACTAAAAATGCCACAGACCTACAGGGTCCTTATTCAAATAGATATTTGATGCCCCCAGCAGTGACATTAAAAGAAAAAAAATGCAAACCGCCAATGTCGTGACTGTGAGAAAATCATCTTGGGGGAGGAAGACTAAATCGGACCTCTGTTTTATTATTGTTTCTGGCGCACACGCGCGTCTGCTGAGCTGCCCAGATGGCGATTGTGCTCCAGCTTATTGTACCACAGACACATCTTTCAGGCTTCTCTCGCTCTCGCTCTCTGCGGACGCGGGATGAGGGCCAAAACGCTGCATTACCTTTCACCGCCTAACCTCGGCATGCTTCAACAGAGTGTGCTTGATTTACTAGCCAAAGGATGCTGTGAGCTTTCCCGGTGCATGCACACCAATATTCTTCCAGGAGATTTTAATTCAAGTAACTTGCGGATGATTTTTTAAAAGAGTAAAAATACAGTTTTCCCACATATTTGTGATTTGTTACTATATATTACATACACATATATACTTTATATATATATGCAAAGTCGTCTATGTAAAAAAACGTGTATTATTATTAATTTTATTATATTTTGGTGTTATTTGAAATTTAAGTTGACATTTAGACTCGTGACATATTATTACAAGGAACATTTTTACTTAATATTTCTCTGTGGTGAGAAACATTTGTTTAATTTAATGTATTGTGGATTTGTTTTTTATTTTCATACACTGTGTATAGAGATGGTTATGTTCTTTTGGTCATCTGGTGTGCACCAACACACTTGCAGATATTTTCCTCCATGTCTGGCGTCTCTCCCATTTTCAAAATGGTGGATATTTTAAAACTCGCCACTTGAGCAAAAAGTCAATTGCTTATCAAATATTTCATGCTTGCCACAGTGTGATAAATGAGTGTTTGCAGTCTAAAGGTGTGAGTGGGTGAGACCTTGAATTCTGTACAGTCTGGCTTCTGACAGCTGGCAGAGGAAAAAATTAGCCTGGCAGAAAGTGAAAAAAAAAAAAAAAGGGCAGTCAATAACAGGAACTCAATCAAACTAGGCTGGTTTCCGGTAAGCTGTGCACTCGGAGCCCGCCTGGCCTGACAGAGGCTGGCTCGTTGAAAGAGCGCTTGGCTTCAGGTCAGCCTTCTCACTCGGCTGGCTCAGACGGCCACGCTCATTTGTAGCTCGTCTGGATGAGGTTTCACTTTATATTCGGCCGGGCAGAAGAAATGTGCCCGACGCTCTGCTGCGGCGTGCCAAAGAAAGTATGAGCCTCCAGTCAGGTTAACACCACACAAAGCTTGCTTTTTTATCCCGCGATTAAAAATAGATTGGGTTGAAGTGAATGAAAAACCTCAAGCGTTGGTGAAGTTAAACGCAGCATAGTCAAACTGCTTAATTATCGGGATTAAAGCGGAGGCCAATATCAACATGTTTTAAAGGACATCCAAACAAACAAATGAACATGTAAAACCACTTTTGCTCGGCTGTCAGTTTACACAGGACTGTGAAACTAGCTAGGAAAAATACTCATGTTAGCAATAACATGAATTATGGCTCCATTTTGTTTTGCTTTCAGAGAGAAAAGGAAGCCTGCGACTTAACTCTGTTGTGAAATTTGGTGTGCAAATGTTTTGTCGTTATTGTAAAGGAGGGCCTCGGTTTACGACTGTCCTGCAGCTGGATGAGGTTTCGAGGATATGAGCGATATGATGAATGAACCCATTTGTTCAACGGATCTCCATTACAAGCTGTAATTTTGTACTTAATTGCGCTTATTGTTTTTGACTGTCGTTCTTAGGAATACTGTAGTGTCACTTCAATACCGCAAAGAATAAATGATAGTTCGTAAGGTGAGGTTGGATAAATAGTACTTCAAACTGAAGCTTTATTTATACAGGTTCATAAATCAGTTCATAATTGGCAACTAATCAGGTCATCAGAGGAAAACTGTACTTTAACTGAAAAAGTGAAACAAATATATATTTTACATCGACCACTAACTGAGTGAAGTGTTGAGTTTTTATTTCTAACACAGTAATTTTGATGGTCATGCTATGGCTGCATTTGTCCTTTGTAAGAAATTGGAAGATGACCTGAAATGAACTTTTCTATCATATTCTAATTTATTGGGCTGAAATGTATGGTGAAAAATATGAGAAGAAAATAGTGTATGTTAGCGTAGCTTCCCTAATTCCTTGACGCTAAGCTATCAAAGTCAAAGTCAAAGTCAGCTTTATTGTCAATTTCTCCACATGCCAAAGACATACAAAGAAACCGAAATTTCGTTCCCCCCTATCCCACGGTGACAAGACATGGCTCACAACAGACAACAAGTAAACAAGTATAACAAAAGCGTGCTGAATAAATAATGAATAAATAACACAACAACAACAATAATAAACAACAATAAATAAATAGGAGGAGCAGAGAAAAAAAGGAGCAAGTGCGCGTACAGCAGACATTCCCGAAAGTAGCGTAACAGTGCCGCACGCTACGCAGAAGGGGGTAGCGAGTTCAGGGCCCTAACAGCCTGGAGAAAGAAGCTGTTTGCGAGTCTGGTGGTGCGGGAGCGCAGGCTCCTGTACCTCTTCCCAGAGGGCAGAAGGTCAAACAAAGAGTGAGCCGGGTGACTCACATCTCTGGCAATCGAGGTTGCCTTGCGGGCGACATGGGAGGTGTAAATGTCCTTCAGGGAGGGTAGCGAAGCACCAATAATCTTACCAGCCGTATTCACAATGCGCTGCAGGGCCTTCAAGTTCTGTTCAGTGCAGTTACCACCCCAGACAGCGATGCAACTGGTGAGGACGCTCTCAATGGTGCCACGGTAAAATGTAGACAGGACTGCCTGAGGAGCACATGCACGCCTGAGCTTCCGCAGGAAGTACAAGCGGCGCTGAGCTTTCTTTGCCAGTGACGAGGTGTTTTCGGACCAGGAGAGGTCCTCACTGATGTGCACCCCCAGGAACTTGGTGCAGCTCACCCTCTCCACCACAGCACCGTCGATGGTCAGCGGCAGGTGTGTTGTGTGACCCTTCCGGAAGTCAACAATCATTTCCTTGGTCTTATCGACGTTCAGCAGGAGGTTGTTGTCCCTGCACCACGTGGTCAGAAGGTCAACTTCCGACCTGTACCGAGTCTCGTCGCCCTTCGTGATGAGACCCACCAGAGTCGTGTCGTCAGCAAACTTCACTATGCGGTTGTCGCTGTAGGTCGCAGTGCAGTCATGCGTCAGCAGGGTGAAGAGCAATGGACTGAGCACGCAGCCCTGGGGGGCTCCCGTGCTCAGCGTGATGCTGGCTAGGCTAACCACCAATTTGGAGCCAGTAAAAGCAGATGCATTTCCCAAATTCTATCTTATTTGAAAGTATTTATTAGCAAGAGCCTGTATTGTTCACAATTTACTAGATTCGGCAACGTTGGCAGGGTGAACCTTCCACGTGCTTGAATTCCACGGCCGCTGTTACCACCCCCACCTTGTTTAGTCTGAGTGTCAGCGGCTATCAGCTCGCCGCCACGTGGAGACACATTAGCACCGCAAAATTGAACCAGAAGTGGTAAATGTGAGACCTTCGCACCCACGTCTCACCTGTTAGTCAAACAAATAAACACCAAAGTACGTTTCCTATGCCAAAATGCTTTCAATGTCATCGCTTTAGATGTGGCCCTTTGCGTCGCTGGCATTTTTTGCAGGTGTTAGCGTACATTATGCTAATACACTTGAAATACTAACATCAAACTGTGGCTGTCCATTTAGTTTGGTGGTTATTAGCATTGCGCCAGCTAGCCTGAATGATTCTGTGTGGTCTGCAGTGCATAAAAACGATGGATTGACATTCAGTGGGGGGAAATGAGAGAGTAGCGTCAGCGAAAACGTTTTGATTGACAGCTTGATTTGCAAAAATACATGAAGCAATTTTCTAACTCTGTGAGAGTTTTTTAGTAGAACAAATCTAATTATAAAAAAACGATCATCTCAACAAATATTTAAAATTGTATGTGCCAGAACATTGTGCATTTTAATTAATGTCAGACCCAAGACGGAAAAACTGAGGTCACAATTAATTTTTATAAAAGATACACATTATGGTAAATGTTTCAAATTCTTTAAAAAATGAAAAGTAAGTCAAGATCTGACGCCAATATGGTCGTGGCTGCCCTTCTTTGTCACATGTATATTCAATGTGAAACTATGTATAAACGTTTGGACAGGCGCTTCAGGTAACTGAGTGTAATGACCCGCAGCCACTCATGTTCCCCTTTATAAAGCTCCCAGAGGCATTCCCTTCATGGGGTGTCGTTTTGGCGCCACCCACAGGCCAAAGAATACATGTGCGCTTAGACTTCAAAACTCCAATGAGATCTTACACCACCACATTTTTATATTCCTCACTGTGGCATTAAAAAGCCAAAGAAAAAGCTCTTTTTTTTAATTAAACGAATATTTTTGCAGAAAATTTTAATTCCTAATTGTACCTTGAAATGAATACCTATTTGCTTTTCTTCTGTTGATCGAACATGTGTGTACCTAATGAGGTGTCCCATGAGCATTCAGCCATGCGTGCATCCCGTCACTTTCTCACACTATTCCGTCGACCGTGTTACGGAGCCACGACTTCAAACTAATTGAATAAGCGGCGACCCTGCGGACGGCCTCTCCGAGGGATTCGGATATGATCTGCGCCGAGCGCTCCTCTGAGGGCAAACACAGCCAATTTACAGCCATTTCATGCTCTGCGCTTCAGCACACCAAATGATGGAGGGAGGCCACACACACACACAAACACACACATACCAGAAAATTTAGAGATTAAACATTTTAAATTACCTTCCCACTAGCTAGGGGTGGGGTGTGGGAGCTTTTACTGACGTTTTATGCCAGTTGAAGGGTCACCTGAAAGTGGCTCTGGAGCTTCACCCAGCCTAATTTTCCATATGTCCCCTTTAAACACCAAAATATTATCAACGGTTTCTGCTGCAAATTGTCTTTATGAGCATTCACATGACTTTTAGGCGGCCGGCAGTGCTTGAGGTTAGAGAGAGGGGAAAAAAAAAATCAAGTGTGTGTGCGTGTCTTTTATTACATGCCTCAATGATCCAGGAAAGGGAAAGCATATGTCTCGCTGAAATACGATCGAATTCATATTATCTGAGGACGCTATGCCCCGTTTTAACCTCTCACATAAAAGTCCATCCTAATTCCACGTGTGTTTAAAAAAAATGCTATCTTGTTCTTCTTGTATGAACAATTCTTCAATTCTTTTTAGAGCTGCCAGTTGACTAGATGTGTCATTGTGTGTCTCTATTGTGTCACTCGGGTCGATATTGCCGCCGCCCTTGGCGAAATCTTCTCAATCTATAAAAACACAAAATAAGCGCACTGCTTTTATTGTGGATTTTGAAAACCTGATTTTAGCACTGCAGAAAATTTGCGGCCCCCTCCAGCATTTAAGTTGCCCATCCCTGAGTTAGTTCTACTGCGTTACGGTACCCTGCTCATGGTCATGGTGGTAGGCCTACTCAGAGATTTTTTTTGGAGGTGGTCATGATGCCCCGCCTCTTACATCAGCTGGGATACGCTCCAGCTCACCCGTAAGTCTAATGAGGACAAGCAGTTTCCAAAATGGATGGATGGACTTTCAGTCATACCAGCTGCAATGTCATAAATTTCCCTTTTTACAGTTTGAACTTCTGCTCTACATCATGGCTAACTTTCATCTTTTCCCACAAATGAACTAAATCACTCCCTCCCTCCTTCCCTCCCCAGCCCGTGGTGCAACTCTCACCTCATCTGTCTTGATCGCGAGAGAGCCAGCGCGGTCGGAGGCCATCTATGGTAGTTAGCGCTGGCTACCTCAAGTAGCAACAAAGATGTGTAATAAAAAGCGCGCTCAGGTAAATCACTTCTCAGCCTGTCATCGCTCGCCGCCACCACCGGGATATTATATTGGAAACAGGCGGCGTGCGCAATGTGTGGATACCGCCGCTTTTTTTTTTTTTTTTTTTTTTTTTACATTAGGATATCCATCCATCCCTTTTCTCGAGTCCTCGTCAGGGTGATGGCTGAGCTGAAGCCTATCCCAGCTGAGTGGTTTTCCTCTTCCAGGGGCAGAGATAGACTGCTGACTCGGCAATTCCATCCCTCTATTCCCCAGTGTCCTGTTTACTCTGCCACTTCAGAGGTCCCACTGGCCCGTGCAGCCCTTGTGGGTGTGGCCTAATGTAAGCGAGGGGCAGAGTGTGCAGTGCCCCACAAAGGCCCCGTATCCCACCTGTGCTGAATTTAAAGCCAACGAGTGGAGCCGCGCCGATTGGCCGGGAATCAAATCTGCTGTGTTCACTCCCACAACGGCGCAGACACCCATTTGTAATTGCGCCCGTTCACCAAAATACCAAAAGAAATCAAACGCACAGTTAGAGTGCACTAGACACTACACTTTGCGCTGGGCAAGAAAATGAGTTTTCAAATGTCTTCATCTACTGTTACACGTTCTATACGTTCTGCTCCGCAGGAGGTTTTCTTACCATCCTGCTTGGATTTCCTCTCGAAATGAAATGAAAGTCAGGAGATCTGTTGTTTTTGACAGAAAGCTGGCAGGGGAGCGCCCATTGGACTTCTACTTTCCCAGAGTTTCAAGCGCCCTCTGCTGCAATAATGCAATTCTTGCAAGAGGATCCCCCCCCCCACCCCACATCCCTCCCCCCCACGATGACATCTATTTTTTGCCCCGGGTGGTCCTGGCGTTGAACTCTGTGACAGCGAGCCCTCGTAAATGTAAGAAAATAGCGACGGCCCCAATTTGGGGGCGGTTAAAAGACGTTCCGCTCGGGGTCCGTCTGTCAACGAGGCGTCGAAAAGCAAAGCAGCGCACCCGCCTATTGAAGGCCTCTCTCGAAAAAGCTTCTTGCCAGGACATTGTATTCTCTGCGAGAGGCCCGCCACTGTGGAATGATGTAATGAGTAGTGTAGCCAGTGGAGAGTAAATTAGGGCGTTGTATAAGAGGTGCTCTGTGGCTACTTGAGCTGGAGTCGTCGGCCATGTGGGGTTCAACAGAAATTGCTGGAGGAAGTCCAGGGCGCTGAGAAGGGGTGGGGTTCCAGGTGCGTGCGTGCGCTAATTTTCTGCTGACTTTCAAGAAAGCGGTTTCCTGCTTGGGGGCAATCAGCAGTGGTTCTTTGTGGCCTCCATGGTTCTGATGGGTTCTGCCTGTCAGACTTGAGGTTTGCTGAGAGGAAGCCAGTGAGGGGGGGAGGTGAAACTATTTTTTTGGGGGGGCAACATTTCCAACCACTCTGCAAAACAATCCAAATGAGCCCAAAAAGTGAGACAAAAGCTCAAACAAAGACTCTAAATGTTTGTGTTGGGGCTTTTCGACAGCCACAGGATACAAGCCGACTATTGTTGTAGTCACGCCAAGTGGCACCTTATTGGTACAACTTCCTTTTCTCCCACCAGCTTCTGTGCACACAAACACACACAAACAAACAATAATCAATGGCTACATTCCATTTGTTTGCTAAATAAAACAACACAATTTCATTTCCGGAATGTTCTATTTATTTAGATAGACAAAAACGTATTTAGATATACAAAAACTGTCAAGTATATTGTTGTTGCCATCTAATTTTGAAGTACACCCCGTGCCTAATCAATATTTCAACCTATACCTGCACTTTATCGAAATAGCCCCTTGAGAATTTTAGCATTGTTGTCATTGAATAATGAAACAAAATAGCACACGCCAAACTCTCTGTGTGGTCAAGAATTTGGGCCCAAGAATGCGCCAGCCGCTCTACTTTGACTCTTTTCCTGTTTCCTCTGTCTGAAAAGCAAAGTGGGCTCAAACGACGGCAGGCCAGACCGACTGCACGCCGAGCGAGCGAGCAATGTATTCATTTGATGTAGCTTTTATTTGTTTTAGCTTGAGAACAGCCTGCAAATACATTTTTAACATTTTAATGAGACCAAGTGGGATCTGTGGCTCTGCAAAGTGGACCTGGAATTATGTCTCAATAGGGAATTTTGTAGGCTTCCATAGTTAGTAAGTCTTGCTCTGTAATTAGAAGAAAATGGACATTTTTATTATTGAATGCCGTGAAAATAATATCTAATTTGAAAGGACGTCAAAATAGAGCCTTTGCACTTTGGCGTTTGTTACTTTTCTGACAGAATGTCTCCCAATGTCATAGACATTAAAACCTCCAGCGATTGGCAGATGGACAGATGAGAGGGATAGCAAGGATGGAACAACAGACAGGGTCGGATGGAGAGATGGATGGAAGGAAGGATTGGATTGCTGAAGGCAGAGACAGGATGAAGATGGGGAGAGAAAGGGACTAGCATGGAAGGGGCGATAAAAGGACAGACGGATGGGCATTAAAAAAAAAAAAACCTCCTTTTCTTGCCCTCGGTGCAACCTTGCTCTCTGCATCTTGCGTTCCACGGTGGGAAATGCAGAAGATGGCGCCCGGCGGTGGCCTTTGGGCTGCCTCGTGCTCCGTCTTGAGCGGCCTCTCCCTGCTGCAGCAACGGCGCTCATCCATCACGCAGCGCTGCGAGGGAGGACGTACGCTGTGGGTGGGATGGGAGGACATGACGACTAATGCACCGTATGAACATGTCACGAATATATGTGACTTGAATGTTATGTGGGCCAGCTATTTCAGGGAGTGCTGAACATGACTGGCCGGCTAGGAAAACTGCATGTTGAGGACGAGGTCATACAACATGGCCGACGGGGTGCCCGTATTTTGGGGCGGAAGGGCCGAGGAGGAGTTGAGGTGGAGTTCATACATGTTTGAGAACACCAAGAGGAGTTCATACAGATGAGTGTTTGGCGAGGTCATCCATCGGGGTTAAGAGGTCATGGTTGAAAGTATGAGAAGTTACGAAGGAGTTCATACGTCATGGGTGAGGAGGCATCGTTGAGGGGTCCAGTTTGTGCATCGTGGATGAGAGGTCAAGGAGTTCATGGTATGGATGAGAGGTCATGGAGGAATTCATACATCTTGGATGAGAAGTCATATAGGAGTTGACACGTCATAGTCAGAGAGGAGTTCTAACATGATGGATGGAAGGTCAAGACGTTCATGTTATGGATGAGAAGTCAAAGAGGGGTTCATGGTTGAGTGTTCGAGGAGGACTTTGCAAGTCACGGCTGAAAAGATGAGATGAGTTCTTACGTCATTCGTACGCCTTGAAGGTCATGTCACGTATGACCTGTTGAGGAGTTCATACATCATGGGTGATGTCAAGAAGAATAGCTGAGAGACCGAGTACAAGTTCGTACAGTCTGTCATGGCTGAGGGGTCGGCAGGAGTTCATACGTCACGGAGGCGAGAAGAAGTTTGTACGTCTAGTCGGAGAGCTTTTGAATGATGTGCGCAAACCAATGATGTGATGGAGTTGACACGCTAACCGCAGACACAAGAACAAGAAGTCTTGTTTTAACGACACGACGTAGCACAAAAGGGCGATGCGCACATATGCAGCAGTCATGATGGATGGCGTCTCGCTCAGCTCCAGAGGCCGCTCAGCGGGACTGGCAGACTGAACAGAGACCCCATGCCGGCGTCGGGGTGAGTCAGAGAACGGGTAAATACAACCCGGATGGGAAAAGGGCTGCCGGCGTGGGAGCGCCTGACCAGCGCCGTGGGCCTGACTCAGAGATAACACCCAGCCCCAGTAGATGACCCGACGGCGGCCATTTTATGGCGTCTGAAAGTGATGAGAGCAAACACTTCACAGTATGTTATATTCTACAGGTGTGCCTAATGTTATGGCCGGAGCGTGCACGTTTGCTTGTTGCCACGACACGGCTTAGCTCACTTTCAATCCGGAACCTCAAATCAGAACCACCTGCCCTTCGGGAAGCTCTCTCTCTGCTTTTTGCCGACCTCTTTGTAGCGCGCCAGCAGAACGCGCCTTGTTTGGACAAACGTCAGGGTTGGCTCCATGAAACGTGGACTCTCACCCTTCCCATAGCCTCCGACAAGTCCTCGTGGCCCCGTCTCCTCCCTTCTGCAGCGGGGGCCCTCCATCTTTTTTAATTAGCTGCAGGAAACTCCTGTTACAAAGGACACTTTCTTGGTGGATCTGCAGGGGGAGGCTGTGAGAACTTCTCGTCTCCCAGTGGCCTCTGCGGTGTGTGGGTGGTACAGGCTGAACGGCTTGTACCACCCGCAGGTTGGGGTCAGGGATTTGTGTGTCTGTGTTTGCCCAAAGCCAAGATGGTTGACTGACGCACCAACATGTATCCTGCGTGTCTTTTCATATCATTTTATACAGCTGGATCAAGATATCCACGTCAGCACGTTTTCTTCCCCTCTCTAGAATTTTTTTTTTTTTTTTTTTTTTTTGCTCCGGTGGTCTCTAACTGACAGGAACTCAAGCACTATTTGTTATCTTTAGGCCCAATAAGTCCATCTGGTTTTGGTTTGGCTCTTGGAGATCGCCCCTGGAGATGTGGATGGAGGGGACGGTGGGGCGAGGCGAGGCAGCTTAGGGGCAGTACTTTCTCGCTCTTTCTCTCTCTCTCTCTCTCTCTCTCTCTCTCTCTCTCTCTCTCTCTCTCTCTCTCTCTCTCTCTCTCTCTCGCTCTCTCCCCTCCTAAATTGAATTTTTCACCATTGCGACCCGGGTCTCGGACCGGGGAGTCCGCAAACTTGCAGCTGGCTTCCAACCCTCGGGCTTCCGAAAAGAATATTTGGAAGAAATCAGTATCACCTGTTTTGCTGAACAAAGTTCTTACAAAATAGAAAAACATGTAGAAAATATATATCGTGGTTTATCATTTGCGGCCGCTTTTAAGTCAAGTCGACATGGAGGCAGTAAGCGTATCAATAAGAGGCCCAAGTATTAGACACTGTTCCAACAGAGCAAAGACTACGTTTGTCAGTGATGTTTGTATGTGTTGCTGCCCCATTTGTGTTCATGTAGCAGTCATTTGGAGGTTGGGAATGACCTTAGCAGCTTTGCTAATTCCAATTAGCATGTCTATAGTGTTTCACATTGTACGTTATCATTAAGCTACTGGAGTTTTGTCAGAGAAAATATTATTTTACCTAATTTAAATATTCAATGTTTAATTCTCTTTTGTTAAAAGTTTGTTTTGAACTAAAGCTTGAAGCAAGCACACCATGCCTCTTATTTATAGAGCTAGCTGTAAACGAGTTTTGTGTTGTCATACATCGGCTCCTTATTTTTTTCCTCTTCAACTTTTTAGCTCACTCACATAAACATTTTCAGATATACCCAAGACATTTATTTCTTTTCTTTCTCACTGCAGACTTTGGATCCACGAAGATGTGAAATATGCCTGCGCAAGAAGAAGAAACGTGCGGGTTGCTATCGCTGCAGTCTGAGTAGGTAGGACATGCCACACACTATCTTCTGTATATTAAAAAGGCTTTATCAATTGCCAGAGATACTTAAATATGTATGCTATAAAAAAAAGAGCCGCAAAATCTATCCACATACATCTGTATTCTTTTAACGATGCGTATGATTGTGGTTGTTCGTTGTGACTGCGCTGCATCACACTGAACACTATGCACAATATTTCATCCCCACTAATATATATTTCATGTGCAATACATCTTCCACTCCAGTTAACAAGCAGACATAAAAAGCGTTTCATCGCCGTCCAACGTACATAACAAGAGGATTCAAAGAGCCAGCAGTACTTTAATACTACTCCACATTACCTTCAATTTGTATCCCCGGAACATTTTTTTGGGTTGCATGAATTCCTCCTTCTCCCTAGGGTGTATTTAATTCTTTGACAACATACAAACTCCTGCGTGTAATCTGAGCTGCGATCTGTTCAAACATGACGCACATAAACACTTCCCTATAGGCCCCAGATGAAAGCGTGTGACTAACTCCTTGAAACTAATAAGGAGCATCTGAGGGAGCCTGTTTGTGTGTGTGTGTGTGTGTGTGTGTGTGTGTGTGTGTGTGTGTGTGTGTGTGTGTGTGTGTGTGTGTGTGTGTGTGTGTGTGTGTGTGTGTGTGTGTGTGTGTGTGTGTGTGTGTGTGTGCGTGACACAATTTATTCACCTGAGCAAATAAACGGTGAGTGTGTGGCGTGGTGATGGTTCAGAAAAAAGAAGGCTTTGACTGAGATACAGTATACTGGCAGGGAAGGAGTGGGGGAAAAAAAAGTTTTTTTGCAGAGGTCAGAGGAAGGGCAAAAAATGCGAGTTTGGTGAGGTGAATGTGACGATTTCAAGCTACATTGCCACAAAGTATACATTCTGTTTGAGACAGCCGTGTCCTGTAAAAAAAAGGTCTTATTTTACACCAGCCTCAGCATTAGTCAGGGATTGCTGCAGACTCAATGGCGGAGAACCATGAGAAATGTGTATTTATTTGTACAGAAATAGCAGAAAAGCATGTGAATGTGGCAGACAATGCATGAAAGAAAATGCCATCGGACAAGTTTTCAGCAACCAAAAGTGGATGTCTAGAGACGAGAAAAAAAATCTTTTAGTGTCACAAGACACACTGGTCACAACATTAGGTACACTTATTCTTTCTATTCATGTTTTAGGAAACTGACTCGCACGTTCCTTATCCTCCTAACTTGACCCATAAAAGGTTATATAGTGGGACAAGGGTGATTGCAAATTTAGTTTCAGTAGAAGATTGACCATCTTTTATATATTTTTAATAAAATAATTTTAACAATTCATTATTTTACAATGTAATTTAATTTTAACATTCTGCGGATGTTCGTACATGAAAAAAAAATCTTAAAATGATCTATTAATTCTAATATCTAATCATTTTACTGAAACTAGAACAGGAGAAGGCTGGAGAATGAGGTTGCAAAGTGAAAACCAATATTTAAAATAAAAGAAATACTAAATTACTTAAGGCCAGAAGAAAGCCTTTTTTTGTTTGTTTGTTTTTCCACAACAGAACAAGTGGTGCTGAAATTTACCAAAACTATTAAGATCCATTTGTTAGGGCTTTTATAAAAATTGCAAGAAAAAAAGGAAATCTGAAAAACCACCACTCCCGTTTGAGACATCAGTTTAATGCGTGTTTACAGTTACACTCTACAAAAAACAAATCATGCTGAATTGTGTGTGAGAGTAATCTATTGAACGTCAACAATCCAAACATTCTGACATTTCAACAAGAAACCCTGCAAGTGTGCGTACTAAGTGTCATCCACTTATGAGGCAACAACAGGTAGATAGTGTGTTCCTTTCACTTACACATTGAGCCTTCACAGAAGGCGGATCCAAGCATCTGATCAAGTGGCACCGGCGTGGCTTTGCAGCTCATGCATACAGTACAATTACAAAAAAAAAAAAAAAAGATACAAAAAAAAATACTAGTTTTGTGCAGTGATACAGAGTGAAGCAATCAGCTGATAAGACATTTTGTTGATGCATTATAAAATAGAAACAGAGCGGTGGAACCTACATAAGTTTTGATTATACTTGAATAAATATTGTTATAAAGTGCGCACTACATGACAGCAACAACATACAGTAGGCCACATGGATGTTATATTGTTCGGATTTGTCGACCAAAAAATACACAAAGAAGATGGGGGGGGGGGCAGTGTGACCTTTCAGAAAGCTCTTAGTGAAGACAATAATAGGCAGAATAACGTGCAGACTACATTCAAATCAATGTTGTAACACCAAGTGAGGCTCACTTTGGTTTTTGCATGTTTAATGCAGCTAGATAAGTTCACTCAGGTGTGTCCGAATAGCCATCAACATGCAAAAAAATAATAATAATCCAATGCATTTTTTTTCAATATATCACTGGTGTTCGCTGAAACGTGCCATAATTTGGTAGAATTTTCTCACAAATTTGTACTATTGCTCAGTTGGGTTATTTTTGACAAATATTTGAGAAATCTACTGTAGGAATTCGCTAGCACTTTTTGACAATGAAATGACCAAATGTGCCGTTTTAAGGGTCTTTTGAAAAATTTTGATTTGGGACAAGGCTATTCCGCCTGATGCCAGTGATTTATTAGGAAAAAATGTTTTCAGGGTCGTACAGTGAAATGGCTTTTAAATGCTAAGCAAAGTAATTTTTTTTTTTTTTTTTTTTTTTTGTATATTACAATGTCAATCATTTCGAAGTGGTGTTGTGTGAGGGGACTGGTAGCTTGGTCCGGAGTGGCCACAGCTTGGAGCCATCGTGGTACCCTGATAAGAGATTTCTATTTGTGATATTTATTTTTTTAATTCTCAAATGCTCATATATAATACTGTCCAGTAGCCGAACAAAAAAAAAAAGAAATTGTTTGCCTTCGTAAACTTGAGTGATGCTGCCCTCTAGTGGATAAAATCTTTTTTTTTTTTTTTTTTTTTTTTAAATAAGTGTAGCATGGCTTACCTCAACTGTCTGTTGGGGGCACACATGATGACCGGCGAGATCGGCACATAGTTTTCTGGGAGGAAAAAACAAAAGGGTCATTCTTCCATTTTTCCTTGTTTTTTTTTTATTACACATAAAGTTAGTCAGCAGCTTTGAAACTGCCTACCTTGGTATTAAGTTTATGATGAAGGGCAGAATCAGACAGCCAAGGGTGTCTCAGGGCCTCGGACGCTCCCATCCTCCAGCTGAAAAATGATAATTCCAAAAATCAATCCGTGCTTTAGCTAGCAAAAAGAAAATCCCACACAAGGCGATAGTGTACGTTTTATTGACGACGAGGAGCCTGGTGATAAACTCTTTGGCCTCTTCAGACGTGTCCACAAATTCTTGCTCTTCAAAATTCCACTGGCAGGCCAAAATGTTGTTGAGCGTCTCGTTGTCGTCGTCGCCCAGGAAAGGACAGAGGCCGCTCAGACTGACGGACGGATGGGGATGCATGTTTATTTTTATCATTACAGTATATATATCATTACATGTCAGCTGGATTTGTTGCCCTGTTGATATTGGACGGCAGCCAATCAGAGTGGCACATATAGACAAAGAAGCATTTAAAATCTCAGACAGAGAAAAGTAATGCAAGACATTTTTAGGAGTGGACAGTACTCACAGCATGTACGTGATGACGCCAAGGCTCCACATGTCCGTGTTAAACGACACAAAGTCGTAGTTGATGACTTCCGGGGCCAAGAACTCCGGCGTACCGAAATTGACTCGCAACTTCTCCCTGGGTTTGTATCTATTTCAGAATCATACGATTTGAAGTTAACCCAAAGGAGTCGGCAATACAGAGGTGAACACTTACGTCCTCGCGAGGCCAAAGTCGATGATCTTGATTTTATTGGTCACCCTGCTTACACACAAGATGTTTTCCGGCTGCACTTGAAAGAAAATTCCACCTTAGAGTTTGCTTGGTGTATAAAACAAGAAGAAATTTGGTGTGTGTGTGTACCTTCAAGTCCAAATGGAGGATGTACATCTTGTGCATATGCTGCAGGCCCTCACAGATCTGCCTGATGAACACCACGGCATCCAGCTCCATTAACGTGTAGTTTTCATCGATTATCCTGTCAAAGAGCTCGCCTCCGCCCACGCTGGCAAAACCGTGGCAAAAATTCATCAGTACAAACCAAAACTCATGATGGTCTCAAAACACTCCTGAAAATGAAAAGAGCCGTTCCAATACTTTTGGAGGGGGTATATTTGCATGCAATGTCCCACTTGAGTTACAAAAAAGATTGTGGAGGATTAAATGTAATCGTCAGTGGAGAATGTGTAAGAGATAGGACGTACTATTCCAGCACGAGGATGATGTCATTCCTGGACTCGTACGCTGCGTAGAGTTGGATCAGGTTGGCGTGGTCCAGATTGTTCATGACCTGGATTTCGTTCTTTACCACTTCCTGGTAACGAATCGACACAGGATAAGACGCATGGAGCTGCAAGCGGGACGATCCGTCACGATGGTGATGCTGCTATACCTTTTCTTTCTGAGACCTGGCCTTGATGACCTTGGCGGCCAACGTCAGACCGGATGAGTTTTCAACACATTTGTGCACTTGGCCAAAACGACCCCTTTGGAGTAAGACAAGATGGACATTGGAAATTCAACACAGCGAGCAACACGCTGACGGCTTTCCCGCCCTGTTAATGAAAAGAAATGATCTCCGTGCAAACAAACAAGCCAAATGTGTTATTTCATTACAGTGGTGCCTCCGCTTTGAAGATGAGGATTAACACTTGGTGATTAGAAAGCAGCTGGCACCAAAGATACAGTTTCACATACCGCTCAGTCCGGCAATAAAAATAGACACCGAGACTCGAGTTATGAAGTAGACAAGGCGAGGGGGGCAGGTTATACAAGGCTTCACGGTGGGGAGGTGGAGTAAGGAACCCTTCCACTGACCCGTAAACATGCCATCCTCAATTGAATTCATGCTGGAGTTGAAGAGCATCTCTCACCCTCCCAGGACTTCCTGCCAGTTGATGGTGTAGAAGTTGCTGATCTGGTTGGGCTTGGCCGACACGATGCGGTGATTAAACGGCGCTGCCGGGGGAGGACCGGTGTCTAAAGTGGGGCAAAGACCAACGTCACATTGTCACTGACAGACTCAAGGATCGCCGGGTAGAATTTTATTCGGTAGCTGACTGCCTTTCAGTTGAAAATGAAAAACTATTTTTCAGACTATAAGGCACATCTGATTTTAAGGCGCAGTCTCGATGGACTGCTTTGGAAATTTCCATGCACTGGGATGTAAGGCGGATCTTGAAGAGACACAAAACCAGTTCCG
The DNA here is from genome assembly GCF_024217435.2 of Syngnathus scovelli. Classification (NCBI taxonomy): domain Eukaryota; kingdom Metazoa; phylum Chordata; class Actinopteri; order Syngnathiformes; family Syngnathidae; genus Syngnathus; species Syngnathus scovelli. Next base: position 5,737,209 of record NC_090863.1, read on the forward strand.
AGTGAAACTTTATTCAACTTCAATTGGACATCCATACATAAGTGGTAATTTTGAAGTGCACCTTATAGTCAGAAAAATACACTTTGTCTGAATGGACCTTGCATTCCATCCATTTTTGAAAAGCTTCAGTTGTGATCCAAAAAGTGCTGACTAACCAATCAAGTATTTGGGTTGATCCTCAGGCTCATTTTCGTCCTCAGGCTCGGCTTTGTTTTCATCCCTCTCTGGCTCCAATGTTTCTTTCAGAGCAAACTGGGACTCAAGCCCAGCCTGGTTCTGCTCCTGCGGCTTCTGCTTGTCCTCATTCTTGTCCTCCTTTTCATCCTCCACCTTGTCAACTTCCAGGACCTCGGTGTATTCCTCCACCACAACAAGTTCTTCGGTCTCAAAGGAGGAGCCGCCGACGCTGAGCTCCATCTTGGCGTCCAGGAAGGTGTCTTCACATTCGTCACTGATGGAACAACGTAAATGCTCGGACACGTCGTAGGACTGAAGGACTTCGACTGACTTGTTTTAAAAATTGAATGTATCAATATGGTTGTTTAAAAATTGTATTGACAATTTAATTTAACTTTTAATTCTATTAGTGCTGCAATACTTGTCATCGTGCATTTATAAAATAGATTTTAAAAATGGCTATTCTCTATTTTAGTAGTTTGTTATTTCATATTTATTATTACAGCAAAGCCACATTCATCACAAGGGAAATGTTTCAGATACACCACCAATGGGTGAAGATCTACTTCTAAAATAAATAATAAACATAAAATAATAAAAATAAATAAAATATATATATATTTTTTAATTTAAATACTGAAATAGTAATGGTTTTCTACATTACTGCAGCAGTATTTAAAATATAGCCAACAATGGGGATAGAAGAAATCATTTGGGTTCCTGCTCTGACATAAGAATAGAGAGAAAAATGATGTCCTTCAAAATGATGATCATTACGAACGATTAAAGTTGAATTAGATTGCATTGTGGAAATTGACAAGGCAAACTACCTTGAATTTGTTTGTTCGTTGTTGTCCGATTCAGAATTTTGTGAATCTTCTACAGTAAGTTCCTCAACCACTTCCAGCTCTTCCACCACCTCGTCCACCACTTCTTCCACCACTTCTCCCTTCAGTGCTTCCTCCTCCTCTAGCTCTTCGACGACCTCCTCCACTATCTCCTCCACTTCAACCACCTCCTCGGTAACTTCCACATCTTCACTCCTGTCGGGGTCTGCGGCAGGAACGTCAGCTTCCAGATTCCAAAACATGGCACTAAACTGCTGAGCTGACTTCTCTGCATTCTCCTTGTTGAGTTTCAGAATGTCTTTTTGAAGCTGCACTTGCTTCTGCAACGAGGTGTCTAAAAAAAAATGAATTGAGAAGCAAACAGACATCATAGATTGACATTTTCCTCCTCGTATTTGAAGTTTATGCGTCAGTACGAGCAACTCTTGGGTATCTACCTTCAGTGTCTGGAGGTTTCATCGTCTTTGGAGCTTCGAGGCTCAAACAAGGCTTTTCTGCGCCATCTTTATTCTGGTCCTTCAACTGTGAAGTACAAGTCATTGAAAATCTCTAAAATGTGCATTCCATTTGAAGAAATGCACAAAATTGCATTTGTGACAAAGGGTACGCTGCAAAAAAAAATTAGGAACCAGAAAAGTGCAGATAAATAATAAAGAGCACAGCTCTTGATGACCTACAAAGGTTCCATAATTGCGAGGGGCGGGGAAATGCTTTGGTCCATCGTGCTCTGATGTGTCAGATGACAGTGAGACCTCTTCATTCTCTTTTAGGGCTGTGTTAGAGGTAGTTTTCTAGTGAAAAGACAAGATGGCAGTGCTTAGTAGGGTTACGACAAAAAATGAAAAATAAATAAACATCCATCCATTTGTTTGGACTATGAGACCGAATACATCACAACTAGTATGACACTACGTAAATATGCCCCCTAGTGGTCAGGGATGACGTCAAAGCAGTCTGACTGGATATTTGTCCGGCAGTCTTTGGTGCAGTATAAATGTAGCGTCGGGGTAAGGTATCTATCGTGACCCTGGCTGACCCGGGCAACAGGAAGGTAGTACTCATCTAACTTTGAGGGCCCCAGGAACCTTTGGACTGATGCCAGCAGCTCGTAACTTATCTGACTGGAACGTTTTTGTTTCAGGAACTACAGAACGTTCCTGAGAAGAACGCTGAGTTCCTGGAACTTAAGGCTGCCTACTCAGTATTTCTGGCATTGGCGTTATTTTACTGTATGTTGGTGGAAAATAGACAATTTAGCACTAAGAAATATTTCACTCCTTCAGCAATCATGACAACAGGTAGATGTGATGACGCAACAATGGAAACACACGGACCACATCGGTAACACAAAAATAAGCAACAACACTCTGTTTGCAGGATGCACTTATCCGTGCGCTGAATGGCGCAACAGCATGCCTTTGATTATTCATGGCAGATGGATCGACGGACCCACGGCAGCAGGCCAGCGAGTTGAGAGCTTATCGCGTGTTGCACTCAGCCACAGAATGCAACCCCGAGTGGAAAATATTACAAGTGACGGTAGGCCCCCATCCAACTCACTAAACACTAGATGCTCAGGTTAACATGGAAAAAAACTGTCTTGAAACCACCACGGGTCGAAGGGGGGGGCGGGGGGGTAGGTAAACAGCACACAAGGGATATTTCCAGTGCCTTGTCTCCTCAGTGACAGCGACACTTGCTGCGGATCAAATCACCCATTGGGAGAGGCAGGAGTAACAGAAATTACTGGACAGAAATTTCGGAATGTCACACCTCCAGTGGTGGACAAGGACAGAGTTTAAGGTGTGACGACAAGAGAAATTCACTGAAACGTGAGTCACACAGCAGACGGTAGCTGTGCGGTTCTGTTGCTTCTCACCTTGGATTTATTGTGCCATTAATTGTGTTGCTATTATTATTTGTTGCACATTCTCAAGTAGGTGACACACTAATCTTTGTGTCTTGGTTACATAAGTCACAATAGACACGCATATTGGACGGTGCCACTCTGCCCCAAAAAAAAAACTTGGCAACGTTTCTTCAATTGACAATTGGCAGCAACAGAGGAATACAATCAAAGGTAACTTAATTCTGTTTTTCCAGCATTTGTTAGGAGCTCAAAGGATTTCAAGTCCTTTCAGAGCACAACCGGTGTGCCCCAGATCCAAAAGCATTTCACCCTTTGCCTCGAAGGTATTTCCCGTGCCACACTTGGCGTCACAGCGGCTCGTCTCACACACTTCCCGCACATGCATACGACCCCTGCAAGTGTACAAGCCACATAACGACAAAGCGTGTTTCCGCTATGATCCATTTTATGGCTTTTTCCAAGATAAGACATCAGCACAAAGATGTCAGAAATCATGGCTGGCTATCAAGAAATTGATAATTTCTCACCTTGTCTGGCTTTTTAATATTGTCAGATGATTTCCTCTTTGAGATTTTGTTAGCCTTGCTGTCAGCCGGACCTTTGAACATGAGTTCCATAAGCCTGGAGCTCTTGATCGTTTCGCCGATGAAGCTGATCACCTGCTGCATGCTGAGGACCAGTTTCTCCATCCCCTCCAGCTTCTGCGTCTGAATCTCAGACCGCTGGTTGACCACCGACATGATGGTGCTCATTTCCTGGTATATCTTCTTGACGTCCTGTCCCTGCGACTGATTGACTTCCACACTTGAGACGAGGCTCTTGACATTCTCCGTCTCTTCCTTCTCAGTCGCACCGGACTTGGCATCTAGCCGAATAAGGACCTTCTCTTGAAGGTTGATGAGCTTGTCCATCTTTCCACTCAAAGATTCAATCCCATTTTGGATGAGATCAAAACTGCTGTTGTCGCCCATCCTCTGACCAAAAACCGTAGTCTTCATGGAGGAACTCATGGCTCTCGCGGTGAGACAAAAATCACGTCAAGACACCAACTCGAAACGATAGCAGAAGCGGGAACGTCCGTGAAACAGACGGAAAGATTTTTGTAGCAATTGGAGCCAGCTCTACCCTTCAGTGCTTTCGTCAGTTGTGCAAATCTATCGATTAACACGCCGGACAAAAGGATTGAAAATATGTTAGAAGCAATTTCAACAGCAAAAGATCGGTGAAGCTAAAAATGATGGGCAATAGTTCTCTCGTAGCAATATTCCTCGTGCCTGCTCCTGTCCGCACTATTGGGATTGCAGTGATCCCGCGGACCTAAATGTAAATGGTTAGACTGCGTCAGCACGGGTCAAGTGTTAGGGGAGGGGGCTTGGCACTGTTCGGGCTATGAGACATTTGAGAGCCTTTAAGTGCTAAGCCCACCAGCATCACTCGACTGCCTGGTGTCAAAATGCTCACTGTACACACTACTTGAGTGGCACAGAAGGATGATGAAGCTTGTTTTGCTAATGAAAGGGCGAAGACATCATGTGAGAGATTAGATAGCCATGTTTAGAACCACGCAAACCTTACATTCACTTTTATTAAGTTGTGTGGCACTTTATAAATTTGCTAAAAATGAAATAAGATGACTTATCAAGCTAGTTAGTGTAACATTATGCTAGCTTGTTTGTTACAGCAACTTAAGATAGTTAACATGTAAGTTAGCTTGATGGTAATACTGTACTAGCAACTTAACTCACTTGACAGTTACTTTGTTAGTAATTAGTTAGCCATTTAGCGCATGTTAGCAAGTTAACATGTTTGGTAGTCACTTGTGTTATTTTACTTGTTGAGTCTTTAAGTCAAGTAGGTCAAGTGGGGAAAAAAAAAACCCCGAGGCTCAAAGTGGTATAGTCACAGACATAGTACATAACTTTGGTTTTACAGTTTCCTTCTGTCTCATGTTTACAAGGATGCGAGTTGTCAGATTTATTGCCTTCAAGTTAATGTCGCTTGACTAAATAGCGTAAATATGTTCCATACATAAAAAAGACATGTAATCCAGACACTATCGAGGGAATGTAAAAAGGGGCCTGCGATTCCATCCATCTTTAGGGGACATACAGTAAGATGACTGGTCTGCCCACTGAAAAAAGAGACGGCCGACACGGATGATTTATTGGGAGCCAGCTCGCTGACAAACACGTCCACTGATAACCACCAGGAAAGAGCTAATTTTAACTGCGCATACGCAATATGAACATAATCCACATTCCCTCTCAAACACAATGCATGTATGCGTGTTTCCTCACAGGGCCGACGTCATCAAGGAAAACCTTGCCTACAAGCTGTAGGCCAGTCAAATATAATCGTAAATCCTAAATCTTCGATGCATCTTGGCGGCAACGCAGCCCGCTCCAGGCGCCGCGATGACACTTGACAATGTCGGAGGCGCGAAATGCAAACCGAGCCAGAGTGACCCCGGCCAAATTTGCCACACTGTAGCGATTAAAGCCAAGACGTGAGCTCATGAGCGCACCACGAACGGGTGCTTGGCAGACCGAGCCGAGAAGCTCAAGTCAGTATTTAAGCGTGACACTTGACTCTTATTAAATTCATGACAAAAGTATGTTCGTTTCCAAAGCGCCACATCCTCCTCAGTGCGTTTTTTCACTGCCTGGTTGCACCTGCATATGTATGATGACAGTAAAAGGAAAGAACAAGGTCTTCTGACGTGACGGAAACAGGGCGGAGAGAAAGCAGGCATCCATCACGCCGGCGGGGACGGTTACGTTGCCAACCGATGACAGATGGCGTAGGTCGTTTGCCGCATGTCGTGTCAATTGCGTGGAATACAAAGTTCATGACAAATAATGATTCAACTCTAAAATCAACTCTACTTGCAAAATGGTACACGTCATTTGGTTGGTGTTGTGTTGTGAGATTTTTTTTGCCCAGCAATCGACGTAAACTCATCCGAGGCGCTGTTGAGAGTTTGGACAAATATATAGTGCGTATCACTCACTCATTACAGAGAAAGCAATGCCAAAGAAAGTAACAGTATCGTGATCGTGTCTTCTCAGCATTCGCGAGCACCTTCCATGCCAAACAGAGTCTGTACGTGGACGTACACACAACCTGAATGCATCGTGTGGCACCTGTTTAACTATTCAATGTTTTAATGTCACTGCAAAATTCCTGTTATGTTTGGACACGCTGTCCACTGAATAAAAGGAATACTGGACTACTGGATGCTTCTGTGCATGTCACCACCAAGATGTAACTGGCAAAAGCATTGACATTTTCTGGTCAATGTAAAGAAATAAATATACAAATAAATTTCCACTTAGTGTAGAGAAGGTCGTTTTAGGGCTTATTGTTTTCACAACATTTCAAAATGGACATAAAATGTGCTTTCTTTTTTTTTTATCATAATGCATTTTATGTAATATACTAAAAGGTGGCTGAATATAACTTAAATACTGAAATGTATTCTATTATATATTAAAATAATACAATAATATTTTTTAGTGGGCGGCACAATGGTAGACTGGTCAACATTGTCTTTACAGCTTTTTTTTTTTTGCCTATGACGTTATAAGGTAAGATATTTTGGGGTTTTATCCCATCATCCACAGTTTATATTTGATTTAGCTAACGGTACAAATTTCTAGTTGAGGATTTAGACTGCTTTACTTGGTTAACCTGTTTTGGCATTTGTTTTGTTTTTTTACCTTTGTTGTCAACATCAGCCTGTACTATGAAATACAGTCATCGTAACCGATGTTTTTTGCGCTTGTTTTGTAACTTGCATGGAAATCTCCTTTTTTGGTTCTAAGTGAGTGACCTGCCTGACACCGCTGCTATCAGGCTACTTGGCAAGCGCTCAATGTGATCAGTTAAAAATGGAGTGTGGCCTGTTGGTCAAAGAACAAAATGTCCCAAGAGACGTAGGGCCACTGAGCTGCGTGGCTATCGTCCAGTCAGCCTCGCTGCGGTGGCTGCGCCTGCCAACGCTGGCTCTACTTTACTTCGGAAACTTGTGCACTTAAGTGCGTATGCGGCAGCCGTGAAATTTAATTCCCCCATGCTAAATGCCCCCGCCCCTTGTTCTCTTTCCCTTTCAGAACCTTGTATTTATTTACCTCAGAAACCCGGAATGGCCAATTACATTGCAACAAAGAAACAAACTGAATTCCCGCAAATGATTTGCTCCGGAAATGGCAAGTGTTGGCAACCACAATGTGGTTACTTATCAGATAAGCTAACAGTTAGCCTAGATTCTTCTAGTTCTACTAAAGTAGTAATATTTCTCCTTTGTACACTGAGAGTCTAGTTCTAGTAGTAATTGTCGTTAAAAATAATAATAATAATAATAATAAATTTTATTCATAAGGCGCCTTTCAAGGCACTCAAGGTCGGCGTAGACATAAAATAGCATAAATAATGACCGGAGTTAAGGAAGTATGTTGAAGCGATATGTGTTGACTTTGATCTTTGTATATACGCAATTTGATATTTTAAATTATTTTTTTAAAATATTAAAATAAATTAGAATGTTTTTATTTTAACATAATTTTATTCTAACATCTGAAATGTGTCATTAAAATAAATTAGAATATGTTTTTATTTGAACATAATTTTATTCTAACATCTGAAATGTCCATGTAATAAAACGTACAAAAAAAAAGACATGAAAATGAACGATTAATATTGACTGCTTAACATTTCTTCTTATCAGTGAATCAATTATTTGTGTGTAGGGAAGAAAGTTTCTCTCTTTCAGATATGATAAATAATTCTGTTGCTTTTGAGCATTCCTATTAAGGATGAGGCTTGGGCCTGCACTTATTTTTCCGCCATGTATCCACACACGTGAAGATGCTACATGAGACATTTAAGGTCAATGACAGAATGCGGGGGGCCGCGTGGGAAGAGCTTAGTCACATAGAGATGCATCTGCTGTGGTAAATGTCACTGTATATCTCCCTAAATGTCAAAGGAGTAATGGAAATAAGAGAGGGCAAGAGAACGGCAGCTCGTCTTTGAGGTGGCGCACTCTAACGGCATAAACCGGAACTACCAAATGAGTGTTTAATGCACTGTTTAAAAGGATGCACATATTTCAGGCTTTTTTAGAATCTAAAACAACCTGTTTATATTGATCTATGTAAAGGAAACATTTAACTGGAAACATTAGATGCTACAAAGCAGCAGCAATGTGACTCACTAGATGGCAGTAACACATGTTGTAAATTCGAGCCCTGCACTGTACAATCACTGCACACGCTGCACTTGCTCGTAAACACCAGTGGCCGAGTTAGCTCACGTTTAATTCTTCCAGCTGCCGTGTACAGTATAAGGAGGGAAGTTACACACAAGCTCCCCATACAGCAGGCTGGAAGGAGCGGCCACCATTTCAATGAACCCACCTTTTACCCAAGTTGAAGTGTCAGCTACCTAAATAGCCCTAAATATGTTTTTGCAATAAATATTTATTATTGAATACCTTTTATTCAGCTAAAACAGCCCAGAGGCATTTTTTGGGGTCTATAGTAACAAAATAAAAAAATTTTAAAAAATGTTGGTCATGTTTACGTGTCAATACTTTGTTAGTTTGTTAACATCACAAAATATACTTATACACTTGTGGCCATTATGATTCCAGTCTGTTTTGGCAGTTTGGCTATTTAGGCAGTAAAATTAAATTGAAAATCTACAACAACAAAAATCATTTTTGAGTGGCAAAATTTACACTCAGTCAAATTAATTCACCACAATGCAGTATTTATATACTTGCAAGACTCCTCAGGAAATAAAAGTGTTGGGGAAATGATAAAATACGTTACACATGAACACGTTTGATTTACCAAAGAAACAAAATAATATAATAATAATACATTATATTTGTAACGCACTTTACATTCGGAGGAATCTCAAAGTGCTAAAGATGGTGATGAGGAGCTCACTATTTTTTATCTATTGGCTGATATCTCTGTAACATAACAATTCTTTGTGTTTACTGCAGTACCTGTGTGTCGTGCGTGGATGCGCTTTGACTCCTCCTGAAGCTGTGTAAATCCCAAAGCCTGTAGCCAATGTAGACTGCAAGCACACACATGCTGCTGACCAACCAAGTGCTTGCAAAGTCCTCTATCGCTTCAACTAGCCCCCTCATTGTCTTTCCTCCTCCTCTTTAGCACTTTGCTGCAATCTACTCAAACCCCGTTGCGCGTTGGCTGAGGAAGGACAGTTTCAAGTGACGGGTTTGAAGGGATGACAGCAAGGTGTTGTGCATGGGACACCCAAATATTAAAAAGCCGTCGTTAATTCAGTTCTGCCCCTTCGGCTCCTATCAGCACTTAGAGCCCAGTGACGGTCAGTTTGTCCCTGTGACTAAAGAGTGACAGGTGTCATCGTGAAGCGCATGACAGCCATGACGCGCATGTGTAATCCTGCGTAATCTCTCCACCTCTGCACGAGAAAGTAGAGCTTTATTAAAACCAGCACACTTTTTAAAAAAAACACACATTTAAATTAAACTTTAACAAAGCACCGATATTGAGAATCGAGGAAGGTACGCAAGTCCCCTGTCAGCCATAGACGTCTATTAGACGTCTGGTCTTGTATAGACCAAATTTAGACGTCTAAAATTGGTTTCGGTATAGACCTAAAATAGACCTCTAAATTAAAAACATCGAATATGATCATATTTCGAAATTCTCAACCAGTTGTAAATTGTATAAAGAATATACAGAAGTTGTTTGGATTTGTGTTTAATGTGGTCGCACGCAACACGCGCACACACTGGGCATTTGGTGTGAAATAAAAAACCTGAAGTGTCTCGCGTCTTTATTAACAAAAAAGTAAATAAAAAACGAAAGGTGGATTGTGTGCATTACGTTTCTTTTTTTTCAATATACAAGAACACTTTTCATACATGCAGTTGTCATATTTTTTCTTTTTTTTCGTATTGGGCAGTTATAATCAATATGCACTGCACTATAATATTGTTGCATTGTTACAACTTGGCTTTTTAGCAAACATTGCTGGTACTCCTGAAGTTGAATTTATTTTTCGAATATAAGATGTACGGAATGCATATGTACCTCTAGTTTCAACTTCATCTCCCAGAAGGATCGCATCGTTTTCACCTTTTCTAGGTCGGGGAAGAAGACTGGCGCGCTCATGCTTCTGCTGTCAGCACACAGGAGCTCACTTCATCTTGGCCATTCTTCACTTGGCCTGGCTCGTTTTGTTGGTGCACTTCGTCTGGGATTTTTCTTCTGAGCAGAAACACAAATTGAATTGATGCACCAATGTAACGACTCTTGAGAAAATCCTATAATCCCCTCAAATTTATGCCATTATTTGTTTTAGTAGAACCATTGCTGCATCCATTGTTAATATAAAATGGGTTGTCTTGCAATTTTCTTTGTGTACGTATAAGTTAACTTGTAAGTTACGTATCAGTGTGATGTGCATTTTCTTCCCAAGAGTTAGCGGTGAAACTGGAACGTCCCATTACCCCTGAACATAAAACCGGAAGCGTTGAACACAAAGGTAGGAATGAACGTGACAAAAATATTTTTTGATCTCATACAGTTAATGCTACAGTTTATAAATATTATACAGAAGATGACAGTAGTTTTAATTTTGTTTTAAAATTAATTCCAATTTTAAAGTGTTTCCTTGGTCACGTGACAAGGGTTCAAAGTTCAGCAGGATGCAAGATGGCGACGTCTTCTGTATCGGTGCAGTGCCCTGTTTGTTTGAAAGACTTCACCTCCGATGCTATTAATGGTCACCTCGATGTTTGTCTACTGAAGGGTGATGCCGAAGGTGGACCACCGATGAAAAAGTTTCGTTCCGAAGCTGCGCCAAAACTTGCGGGTGCAGACCACACGGCGCTTTCCCCTGCTTCCTCTGGAGTATTCTCCATGTTCCACGGCAACAAGTCGAAAAGCTCACATCAAAATGACACAGACGCGTCATTACCCAACAAACAAGCTAGTGGCAGTGGCGCGGTCAACAAGGCAGTCAAGCGTAGCTTTCCGACCGAGCTCCAAGCCGAACACAAACATTCAGGGGCGCAAACTAAGAGCGACGGACGAACCTTGAACGCAACACCTAATTTGGATCTACGGACACTATTAGCCTCAAATAAACCACTGGCAGAGATTTTGAGGCCGAACTCGATGGAGGAGTACTTTGGTCAGAGCAAAGTTGTCGGGGAACAAACCCTCCTGCGGTCCCTGTTGGACTGCCAGGAAATACCCTCTCTCATCCTCTGGGGACCACCAGGATGTGGCAAGGTGCTGTGGTGACGTCATCATCCTTATCAATCTTGCATATCAGGTGGCAAAAAGACTCAGTCATGTATTTTTTACGTTGCACTCCCTCTGTGTTAGACCACTCTGGCTCACATCATTGCCAGCAACAGCAAAAAGAAGGGCACGGCTCGTTTCGTGCCACTCTCCGCCACCAGCGCATCCACCGCCGACGTGCGAGAAGTCATCAAGCAAGCGCAAAATGAGCTGCGGCTGTTCAAACGCAAGACCATCCTGTTTATTGACGAAATCCACCGCTTCAATAAATCACAACAGGTCGGCTATATCTGTGTCAATCTCACGCCGTCAATCTTGCCAGGCCCCACCTCTTAATAAGTAATTTCAATAAAAGCACTCTTTTTGTGTACATTTATATTAATTCAACAAATATCTATTTACCATCCATTACCTTCATTTGAAATGAAGCCAGTACTTACTGGAAAAACAGATGTTACATCCTCACTGACATATGTCCCATCGTTTTCTTCTGTAATTCAGGACACGTTCCTCCCTCACGTCGAGTGCGGAACAGTCACTCTGATTGGGGCCACCACCGAGAATCCGTCCTTCCAGGTGAATGCTGCTCTACTGAGCCGCTGCAGAGTACTCGTCCTCGAGAAGCTCTCGGTAGAGGCAATGAGCTCGATCCTGGAGCGGGCGGTGGCGGCGCTCGGGATCACCGTGCTGGAACGGGATCAAACCAATCCCCAATGGCCGGACCACCAAGCAGACCCAAACGAGTGAGTACTGCGCTCCTGAGTGGACAACGCGCCACAAATCAAAATTGTTTGGCTGAGCCGGCCCGTTTAGATCTTTGATGGGGAGGAGGGCGGCAGGAGCCAGTGCAATCCTCTGGGCCTGGGTCCCGAATGATGTGTCGACAGATCAGATTTGCGCACGATCTACAGCCCGCGAGGCCTTTGATGGGTTCTGGCTCCTCGCGGAATGCAATGTTGCATGTCAGGCAGATTTGTTGACAGTATTGTTTGCCAGGCGTGGAAAGAACGCAGCAAATCACACATGTCCACATTAAAAGCTTGGACTTACACCAGACTGAGGTGGTCCCGGGCATCTCGCCAAACCTTACAGAAACCTAAAATGGCTACCGGATCACTTAATGGTGGCTGGTTGTCACAATAAAATGTTGTAGTTACAATTTGACTTGTAGCCCTTAATATTTATATCTCAAATCATCCTTCTCAGTTGAAATGAATTGAAATGCTAATAATCCATTCCAGGACCACAAAAAAACTAACACCAGCCAAAAATATTTGATACATTTTAAATGATTACAGTATATTTTCTAACCCTTCTGAGATTGTTGACACGTGACTTTTGAGTCGCTATAAACAGTGGCGCCCTCTGGTGGGGCAGGGTTGTTCTTGTGAGCTGAGGAGGATGCAAAATCGTTTGTTTGGAAATCTGAGGTCTGTTTTTTTGTAGGGACTTGCACAATCATAACTAACTTTGTAAAAGGAAAGCCTGTTGAATATGATCTATTTGTTCTCAGGCCAAAAATTTACATTGAGCAAAAGGCCCTGGACACAATCACCTACCTGTGTGATGGCGACGCTCGGACGGGGCTGAACAGTCTGCAGCTGGCCGTTCAGGCTCAGGTCAGCTTGACCCAGCCTGGACTGACAGGACCAGATGGTTCCGCCCAGGAAATTCTTGTGAAGGAAGAACACATTAAGGAAGGTCTCCAGAGGTCTCATATTCTCTACGACAAAGCTGGTAAGCTACTCCTCATGATCACTTACCAAAGCAAATTGTTCCTACACAAAAACTTGTGTCACAACGTGATTGTGGTAGCTAAATTTGGCGGTGGGATAAATAATCTTGAATTTCATTCTCCCAGCCTTAGAATATTGTCTACATTTTAAATAATAGTTTACAAAGTCAATTTGAATATGTTCCCTTTGAAGCTCCAGCCTCAAGTCGTGACCATTCGTGGAGAACTCGTTTTCCCTGTGGCCTCCCCAGTTGTTGGGTTGCATAACGTTCAGCTGTCCTGAAACACGGAGATTTACTGCTCCCAATTTTATGAGGTGTTGAAATGCACTCAGCCCACTTGATGAATGACTCATATTAGAACGCTGTAAGTTTGTATGTTGTCGATGGTAAATAAAAACTCCAGTCGTGCGATGCTGTTTGATTTAGCAGTCAGTGGAACAATCAGAAGGCATCATAATCGTCGTGATGTAACTTTCTGTTTGTATGACTCCAAAGGCGAAGAGCATTTCAACTGCATCTCGGCATTGCACAAGTCCATGAGAGGCTCCCACGACAACGCCGCCCTCTACTGGCTGGGCCGCATGCTGGAAGGAGGCGAGGATCCACTCTACGTGGCTCGCAGGCTGGTCCGCTTTGCCAGTGAGGACGTGGGTACGGCAGACAGAGATTCTACGATCGAGTTCAATCAAACTGTTCTTTTCAGGCTCCTCACTCGGTGTTCCTGGCACTCTTAGGTCTCGCTGATCCCTTGGCTCTGCCTCAGGCCGTGTCCACTTACCAGGCCTGTCACTTCATCGGGATGCCCGAATGTGAGGTATGTCAGTGGCCTGAACAATTAGTCAAAAAGTTCAAGCAGTTCGTGGGAATAGTAATTGTAATTGGTAGTATTGAGGGGGGGGGGGGGAATAATAATAAATAAATAATATATAGTTTATATCTTGATTCCAGGTGATCCTGGCTCAGTGCGTGGTCTACCTCTCCCGAGCGGCCAAATCGGTGGACGTGTACAAGGCCTACAACAACGTGAAGGCCTGTTTGCGGAACCACAAAGGGCCCCTGCCTCCCGTTCCGCTGCACTTGCGCAATGCACCCACCCGTCTCATGAAGCAGTTGGGCTACGCCAAGGGCTATAAGTACAATCCGGCCTTCAGCACTCCGGTGGAGCAGCACTACCTGCCTGAGGAGTTGCGCGACATTGACTTCTTTACCTGGACGCCATTGCAAGGATGATTAGCAAAGTCACTTGTCCACTCTTCAGCTTATGTTTGCTCTCCTGAAAATAAAATAAGACTGAGCATTGCGTCCTTGAACTTTTTGAAACTTTCCATGTTCTGCATGTCATCTGATTATTATGACATTAAAAGAGGTTAATTTTTGAACAGTGATATATAGTGGGTTTTATTTATTTATTTTTTTATTGTTTTTATTCTTTAAATCATGTTCAAAATACATTTGACGGTATGCGATTAACAATCACACTGTTCTGATCAGACAAATAAAAGCCCTTTTATATTATCTTGCAAGTTTTTCTCTAAAAAGATTTTTATCAAGCCAGAAACCTTCAATTCTGGGCCATTGTCTGCAAAGACATTAAAGAAAAAGATTATATTTATAGAAAGATTGTAAACAAAAGGTTTTGTGACCTGTGCCATCCAAGTGACGTTTAGTCCTCGGGGCCGCGTTCCAACATGTTTTCCAAGTTACCCTCGTTAAGTGCACCTGCGTGAAAAGTTTTAGCCACTTTCACGTTCAAAAGGAGCTAAAACTTTTCACGCACCTGCACTTAACGAGGGAATCACACGGACACTCCATTAGGTACACTGCCATTTTCAAGTGTACTTAATCACAGGCCACTTTATTAGGGAAATATCATGGTCAAAGGTCAGGTGTCAAGCTCTAGTTCTCAGGGCCGCATTCCAACATGTTTTCCAACATGCCCTCGTTAAGCGCACCTGCGTGAAAAGTTTTAGCCACTTTCACGTTCAAAAGGAGCTAAAACTTTTCACGCACCTGCACTTAACGAGGGAATCACACGGACACTCCATTAGGTACACTGCCATTTTCAAGCGTACTTAATAACAGGCCACTTTATTAGGGAAATATGGTCAAAGGTCAGGTGTCAAGCTCTAGTCCTCAGGGCCGCATTTCAACATGCTTTCCAACATGCCCTCGTTACGCGCACCTGCGTGAAAAGTTTTAGCCACTTTCACGTTCAAAAGGAGCTAAAACTTTTCACGCACCTGCACTTAACGAGGGAATCACACGGACACTCCATTAGGTACACTGCCATTTTCAAGTGTACTTAATCACAGGCCACTTTATTAGGGAAATATCATGGTCAAAGGTCAGGTGTCAAGCTCTAGTTCTCAGGGCCGCATTCCAACATGTTTTCCAACATGCCCTCGTTAAGCGCACCTGCGTGAAAAGTTTTAGCCACTTTCACGTTCAAAAGGAGCTAAAACTTTTCACGCACCTGCACTTAACGAGGAAATCACACGGACACTCCATTAGGTACACTGCCATTTTCAAGTGTACTTAATCACAGGCCACTTTATTAGGGAAATATCATGGTCAAAGGTCAGGTGTCAAGCTCTAGTTCTCAGGGCCGCATTCCAACATGTTTTCCAACATGCCCTCGTTAAGCGCACCTGCGTGAAAAGTTTTAGCCACTTTCACGTTCAAAAGGAGCTAAAACTTTTCACGCAGGTGCACTTAACGAGGGAATCACACGGACACTCCATTAGGTACACCGCCATTTTCAAGTGTACCTAATAACAGGCCACTTTATTAGGGAAATATCATGGTCAAAGGTCAGCTGTCTGTCAAGCTCTAGGCCTCGGGGCCGCGTTCCAACATGTTTTCCAAGTGACCCTCGTTAAGTGCAGGTGCGTGAAAAGTTTTAGCCACTTTCACGTTCAAAAGGAGCTAAAACTTTTCACGCACCTGCACTTAACGAGGACATCACACGGACACTCCATTAGGTACACTGCCATTTTCAAGTGTACCTAATAACAGGCCACTTTATTAGGGAAGTAGCATGGTCAAAGGTCACAGGTGTCAAGCTCTAGTCCTCGGGGCCGCGTTCCAACATGTTTTCCAAGTGACCCTCGTTAAGCGCACCTGCGTGAAAAGTTTTAGCCACTTTCACGTTCAAAAGGAGCTAAAACTTTTCACGCACCTGCACTTAACGAGGCACGGACACTCCATTAGGTACACCGCCATTTTCAAGTGTACCTCAAAACAGGCCACTTTATTTATAGATTGGCTGGTTGATCTGTGACGTCACACGGACACTCCATTAGGTACACCACCGTTTTCAGGAGTACCTAATAACTTTATGCATTTTTTATACATGTCAAGAATGTGTATTTGACTACTTGCTCTTTATTTTGGGGGACGCCAACACATATTACACAATGTAAAACACATTTATTGTCACACAAAGCAGTTAACCAAATGTCAGATTTTTCTTTTAATGCCCAAAAAATAAAAACAAGGAATAAAACACCAGACAAGTTTGAACAGGTTTTAATGTTTATTAAAATAATAATAATAATAATAAAAGTAAATTTCAAACCAGCAGTCTAATGTGAAATTGCAGTAGATATACTGGATAACAATATTTAGGCGTATATATGCATACACGTCATTTTAAGAGTTATAAAATAAAGATTACCCAAAGAGAAGCATAATCTCCCCGTTGTTGCATAACGGCGCATCCCTTCATGCAATAAAGTTAGCCGTTAGCTTAGAGCAAACGTGCATAAAAGAAGTGGTGTTTCAGTGAGTGGTTCTTTTTCTTGGCAATTCGTAAATCGACATTCTGGCTTATATAGTTCACGCCAGGAGGGAGATGCAACACGTTCACTGACTGATCCGTTGATGCACGGGAAGGAAGGCAGTTCAACCATTGGCTCGTTCGCGAACGGGAAAGTCTGGATTTGCTCCCTCACTGATCCGTTCTCGCGATGAACTGGAAATGCAAATCACTCACTCACTCACTCACTCACTCACTCACTCACTCACTCACTCACTCACTCACTCACTCACTCACTCACTCACTCACTCACTCACTCACAGATCGGTTCAGTTCGTGAACCGGAAGTTACGTCATTTTCTTCTTCGTTTTGTTTTATAGCGAGGTGGCACCAGCTTCCATGCACATTACCGACACCTACTGGTTGAAGTCATATGAACTGAAAAAAAAATGCATCACTTTAGTAAGTTATTCGTTCACTCTCGTTCACTGAAAAGATTCGTTCTTTTGAACACTTCTCACGTGTTGTTCTTCCATTCAGGATGAATGATCATTTCCTCCACCCAAATGGACTGCTCAGGTCCCTCGTCCGAGCCCAGATCGTATGTGTATGTGTGGAACCTAAAGCGGCCAAAGACGCACTCGTGCGTTACGTGACATGCAGTGGATGGACAAATTCCAGACACCCTGAAATGCCAGGTTACTTCACATTTGATTTTAAATCACACTAATGTTGGGGGAAAACTTTAATCCATCTTGGTCTCATTTTCTTGACATAAAAACCTGTCATTTGAAGAGGGGTGTGTAGACTTTTTCTATCCACTGTACTGTCCAAACAGGCAGCTCACGTGATGCAGTGTGCAGCGGTCAAATCCCAATTTCCTCCACATGTCGGGGTAGAAGGACTCCAGGGAAAACTGCCACGGTCAGCTGTATGGCCGAGCTTCGACACCGTTCACCACCCGCTGGGCGATGTCGGGCGGGTAGCTTTTAAAACTCACCATCTGTCACAAACAGAAGGACAAGTGCAAGTTCTGTGTCTTTATAGATTCCACCAAAAATAAACCTTATCAAGCAGTGCTATTTATAGCGTGGATGTCAGTGATGTGCGGTGAGGTTCAAATTTGTCCGGTGTTACATGTCAAGTTGCTCCTACGTTATCTTGCTCTCCGTCTCGAGTTACGACTGTTATTGTACGGCAAGTTGCGCAGTTTTGTGTTTTGCGACTGCAGGTTCGTCACAGCGACTTGGAACTTCCCTGATTCCAAAACTGTTCAAATTCTCAATTAAAAACGCTGAACGAAACGTCTCGTTTGCATTTCCGACTGGCTGCAAAAAATAGTACACACTTAAAAAAAAAAAATTATTAACGAGGTTTGAACCCGTGACGCCAAGAATAAAGCTTATAGGGCAGAGCCTTAACCGCTGAGCTATAGGGTTAGAGCTAGTGGTTGGGCAATGGATAGGGTTAGACCAGTTGTTCTTAACCTGGGTTCGGTGAGTCGGCTTCAGGGGTTACACTCCTCACGTCTGCATGTGCGTTATAGTATGGTCGTCGTTATGTTTCTTTATCATCTTTAATGTCTGCGGGCGCAAAGCATTAAATGTCGGTAATGACGCTGTAGGGCGACGTTGTAAATGTATATCTTTTGTGCAGTTTTGACCTTTTTGTTAACACGCATATTACATTTGAGGTCATTATTTATTACTGAATACTATCAATAATTTGAGATTGAAAATGACAATCAAATTGTCTAAAATGGTCTGGAGCCACTTTTTCTTTCTTTTTATAAGCACTTATATGTGTTTAAAAAAAAAAAAAAAAAAAAACACTCCATGCGCACTCTTCTCTGTTACAACTTGCTTCCCTTATAGCATCCAAACATCGGATGACAGCTGATGCTGAGCTCCCATCAGGCAATGCTAACATTAGCCCCTCCAAGATAACATGCGGGGTAATTTAGTGTTGTTGGCTATATTTAAAGTTATCTGATGGGATTGAGGAGTGTCTCAATAGCTCAGCGGTTAAGGCTCCGCCAAATAGATTTTATTCTTGGTGTCACGGGTTCAGACCTCGTTGATGACTTTTTTTTTTTGTGTTTGCTATTTTTTGCAGCCAGTCGGAAATGCAAACGAGACGTTTCGTTCAGCGTTATTATTGAGAATTTGAACAGTTTTGGAATCAGGGAAGTTCCTCGTCGCTGTGACGAACCTGCAGTCGCAAAACACAAAATTGCGCAACTCGCCTTACAATAACAGTCGTAACTCGAGACGGGGAGCAAGATAACATGGGCGCAACTTGACATGTAACCGTGTTGCAAAAAAAGGTTGGGGAACGTTGCTCTAGTGTGGCTTATTCCTTATTTAATTTGACCTATTTTACATAAAATCTCACATCTGCAGTTTTCATACATAAAAACACTCAATAAAGCACATGGAATCAAAAACTTGTTTTTTTTATCGGGCTTACCACTCCGTTTGAAAAGACATGCTCCGAAGTCCCGTTGTCCGAATCAAACCTTTTAACTCCGGAGTTGCTCTTCCTTTACTGATGACCTCCTGCTTGGACCGAAAATCTATAGTTGAGAATCGTTTGGATATGTAATCCTTCATTGTAAAACGAAATGTAAAAACGGAAAAAAGAAAGAAAAACGAATGTAAAACGAGATAAATGGACGACCTGCTCCTCAGGTGCTCACTGTAAATTTGAATTGGAGATCTCTTATTCTACAGGTAGGCGCATGAAGCATCCCGTATCACTAGCACCCCCTGCTGGAGAACCTTTTTGTTGTAGCCTCCGTAAGGTCTCTTTTCAAAGCCGTTTTGTATTTTGTATTACAGTGGTTAAATTAGATTAAATTAAATTAGAATATCATCAAAAAGTTGATGTTCCATTCAAAAAGTGAAACTTGTACATTTTATTCATACATTGTACACAGACTGATGCATTTCAAATGTTCATTTATTTTAATTTTTTTTTTCATTTAATTCTATGCCAACTACGGACTGTATTTTATTGTTGTCATGATTGTGATAGTTCGGGAGCCAAGTCCTGAATCGAATCCAGAAACGCGCATCTGTCAGGCAGACGCGCATTAAACACTTAACTGTTATATACTAATGTCCACTAGGTGACGTTGATACCTTTTTGAAGATGCCTTCAAGGGCTGTTGAGCACCTCACGACTGAAGCGATAGAGCGGGGCGGGGGGATCACTCAAACTGATCAATATTAATAAAAATAAAGTAGTACTACTTTGAGAAGTGCGTACACGAATGGAATAAAGTTAAATTAAATACAATATCCCAGAAGAGTCATTGTGATTTTTGTATCTATTCTAGTTTACTCTATACACAAATGATTGCTACAAGACACGTGACCCGACTGCTAATTATAAGATTAATTAAACAGAACGTGTCCCGTATTTATGTCTGTCTTACTTTGATTTGGTGACCCCTGCTGGCCTAATTCTGCAAAGGTTACTCCTCAAAAATCATTTTTCTGTTGCATTTAGGAACATGCTGTGACGCGCTCTGTGTTTTGATAGTTGATTTTTAGATTTGACAGTAAACATCGCGTTAAAATAACAGGGACCATTTCAAGGGAATGCATTTGAAATGTTTTGGAAACAAAAAGCACATTTATGATTTAAAACCTGATGCAAACTGACATTGCGTTTTGACCGAAGCATTTTTACCAATTAAAATAACACGACTCCTTGTTTAATCTATTATGATTTTTAAAATCCATTACACCCAAAGAGGGAAAGGGAGGGGGTCTCATTAGCGTTTAAAGCTTCTGCCCCCCACCCGCCCCCTCCCTCCCTTAAAAAAAAAAAAGCCCTTGGAGAAGTCAATAATGGTCCGAGCAATTCACACATATTTATTTCTGCATTTTAGAAGCTTCAAGCCAGGGAGTGAAATCCGGACAGGTTGTTATAGCTACGCAATCCGCGGGGGTTCCGATGTCTATTTAAAAGCCCCTCGGACCCTCCCCTCGCTCCCTCCTTTAAACTACATTATATATCACACGCACTGCAATTCTCAATGAGCTCCGAAAAAAAAGCTAGACATCTTCAAATTGGCTCCTTGAGCGAGTGAGGGAACGCATCATCACAGATCACCCTTTTTCTCGTTAGGGTCCTTAGAAAAAAAGTTGCCTTTTTTTTTTTTTTTTAATATATGACTATAAGCTTCTGCAACGGCGCGATCGCCACACGCGAGTTGATTGGCGCAAAGCGATAAAGATCCCATCATCGCCACTGTTTGTTTGTTTTGGGGTTTTCTTTTAGGGAGGGGGGGGGCTCTTCGGTTCTGATCCTTGTGTGCGTCAGGCGGACGCGCAACATCAGGCTTCAAGCTGGAGAGGTTTGGACGAACTTTTTTAAGGATGATATGCGTTGGATGTTTCCTCCTGCTGCTCTGCGGGCTGACGCGTGTCATGGCAAGTTATCCCATCTGGTGGTAAGTCATTTCGGATGCAAAAGGCAGCTGAAGAAATATGCGTGGACGCTTTAAAGTGGTTAATTTGTGTATTTGAAGATGAGCCGCAGTCTATTCTTTTTTTTTAATATATATATTATTTTCTTTATGTAATTATTTTTTGTGCGGAAGGCTCTTATTCCTTTTTTTCATATGTTGCAAAATAGTAATATAATAATATAATAAATATATTTTTTAATATTGTAGTAAACAAAAAAAGCTTGTTTTATTTATACAAGCGTCACGGTGGTTTCATTTTTGCATCATGGTCACATGGTATGCAGTTTAGTCAATTTATTAATTATTAAGAAACGCATACATTTGTTATAAAACTAAGATATGGCAGGCAGGTTTTAGTTCTGTTTGCTTTTTTGGGTGTCTCCAGAAAGTTCTTTCTGAGAGCAGCAGGTGCAGAAGTTTAGAGTGCGTGTACGCGTGGGGGGATCGTCATCCACATTTTGGATGCTTGATGCAGCCATTTTTATTTGAAACGACTTAATTATTTCTATTTAGCAGAACTCTGAGCATACACCTGCAAAATAAGTGTCTCGATGATGATGTTTTGAATTCTATTATAGTTTGTTTTGCTGTCAACGGCATTGCATTATACTCAGAGGTGTGTCTAATATTATGTCCTCTACCGCAAATAGGGAAGTTGTGGTTTCCTAGCAGTTTGTTAGAAAACACACAGCAATCTCGACCAACTTTGTGGATAGGGAAGAAATGAGCTGTTTTATTGAACTTTTTTTTAACTAGAATCTTTGAAAGCGGGAGCTATTTTTGCTTTGACACTAAATGTGTAGAAAACAGAGAAATTATTGATATTAGATATTTTTCTATTTTTTAGTTTTTTTTCCGAATATATCAATCTCCATAACATTGTAAAAATTTACCAGAATAATGAAACACTGAGGTTTTGCTACAAGAGGCTAATGCTAATTTTGATTTGATTTTGTCCTTGGATAGTCAATTGTCAAGATGTCCTCTCTATCGTAGTGAAATATCAATTGGCATGACAATCTTTTAGGAATTAAAATGATTTTTTTTTTCAACATTATACTCTTTTTACTAAGGGAAGGTTCTGCAATGTGCTCATTAAATGCTAATATTAGCCAAAAATGTCCACCCTGTCAATGTCCACCTTGTCAGCAAGCTCCTATATCGAGGGATAGACTATAGCCACAGGTTAGCCCCTCCCTCTTTTGAAAAACTGTGTCAAGTAAAATCATAATTTCCCACTCAATAATTTTAAAGCACCCGTACATTATAGTTTATTATGGGTTTTATGACATCCAATGAAGTACAGCTCTTGATGTTTTGTAATCATGTCTGTGAGTCATCCTCAGCAAGCACAGACCTTCCGGAACATTGCAAATTAAACATAATTTATTTTTTTTATGAATCAATATTTGCACATGGTTGGATATTGGGTGTATCTTCCTGTAACAGGTCCCCTGCTGTTTAGTGATGAGAAACTCATGCTTTTGCTCAGCTGGGGGGAAATCCTGATATAATATTTGGGCCTTAGATGGAAAAAAAAAAAAAAAAGGGGGGACTCACATCAGGACCGTTGCTCCCGCTTCTACAAAACTGACATATTTCATCCGTCAGTGTATGGGCAATGTTTTTGAAAAGGTCAGTGTGTGAGACTATTTGCGGCCAACTAAGCACACAACGGAATGAAGGCATGCTTTCCATTGTGTCATCAGAACAGAAATTCCAAAGTAGTTGATGTTTTGATTTGCGAGGTCGGATCAAGTTTGACGCAAAGACAAGACAGCGGGCAAACAGTTTGCTACATGACTGCTAGCAAACAATCACTCAATGACGTAACTCTTTTAGTTTTGCAGACGGACTTATTTGTTTGTTTCGTGGCAACCGATCCCAAAGAACGTTCGGTTGGCGTTTAGCCGAGCGAAGCCGCTGCGCCACTCTCCGGCCTCGGTGGCCCTAAGACGCCCTAAGTCTCCTCTCAACCTGCCATGACATAGCCTGGCTGCACCCGCCAAAAATAAAGTCACCCAGCAACCCCTTCCCCCTCGAGTCCACCCCACCTTTAGAAGATAAATACCTGGAGGTGAAAGCTCGCCGCACATTCCTTTTCCCAAACATATTCTCTTGATGTCAAAGTCGGCTCCAAGGCCCCAGGGCCCATGAGTAAAGTGGTAATTCTGAGGCGCCCTGCTTGGGCTTGCTGAAATATGCATTAAACCTGCGCTGCATGTGCATGGGGGGGGCAGTGTGCACCCAGACAAATAATTGCATGTGTTTATGTGTTTTGCGTAAGTATTTTTTGCAACTAGTCTATCCTATGCTGATCAATGATTTCCTCAGTGCTTGGAAATCTGGATCAATGAAAGCCTTTGGTCTCTTTCGCTCGAGATATAGAACGCATTGATGTCAAGTTTGTTACAACAAGTTCGCTTCAAGAATGTGTGAAGTCAACAAATAATTATTCATTTTGGTTGGACTGGATTTGCAATCTTGTCATTCATAACAAACTACATTCAAGTTTTTCTTTTGCGACTGCCGGTGCTATGGAGGCCGAAGGCTGGTTGTCGCAGCGACCGTTCTTCAAAATTTGCAAATGAAGAACTTCCACCAGAAGTATAGAAGAACGGTGGTTGCTCAAAGTTTAAATTTAGGAAGTTTAACAAGTGTTGATAAGCGTGGGATACTTTTGTCGCAGATGTCCTACGTTTCAATCAATCAAATTCTTAATTTATAAATTTAGCTCGATGAGATTTGCGCAATGAGTGCTTTAAGATTTATTGATGTGTCAGACACGCCACCGCTTTTTTTTCCACTGTGAGGCAACAGAGGTAGAGGAGGTTCAGGATGTGACTGACAAGGAGCTCTTTAAAAATGCGAGCCTGCGGCGCTTGTTTTCACCTCCTCTGCAGTATCACCATGATGAGCCTGTGATGAATTGGTCAACACGGGCTTCCTTTGCATTTGCACTCTTTTGTTGTGCGTGAGAGAGGCAGCAAAGCAAAAGTCTCCTCTGCTCTGGGATGTGGACTGAGAGTTGTGGAGAGGGGTGGGGGGCACATGGAGTGACAAGGGCCAAAGGGAGGTCAATTTGTGATAGCCACGCTCCCGTTTACTGGCGGATGCTGCCGACTTCCTCCGAGGGGCTATTTTCAACGTGCTCATCTTTTCTGTGATTTACTCTAGCGGTAGAAATGAACCAATGTGACAAATAGCTCTGACATCTGCTTGAGGGCACGTAAAACCCGTAATTCACTCACTGACACGCCGTGTGACGCCCGACAACATTGAAATGTAATCTCGAAATTCCAATTGCAACAAGTAATTTATGTCATTCCGATCGTCTGAAGGCATGGCGAAGGTATTCAAGGTCAGCTTTTTTTTTTTTGGGGGGGGGGTCTCATTTGGCTTTCCACTGGGAGGTTTCTACAAGAAACAGCCTCAAGCCAGTGTCAGGACTTTTGCTAATCTTGTTGTGATTAGTCTCTGGACGAAAGGGTCAACAGATAGCGAGCTAGCCAAGCGCTACACACCTGCTCAGGTTCTACCTTTGCGTGGATGCTACAGTAGCTGCTATCATTTGGGTGGATCATACTTTAATAGTCCGTTGACGTGGCGTGCGAACTTGCGCCAAAAAGTCACTTTGCGGCTAACCCGCAGGGCATTTGACAAAGATAATAGCGGGGCTGTTCTTTAAACAATTTATCTCTGTTGTGACTTGCGTCAAGCACTCTGAATATTGATTTTAGTGAGTTGAATAAGCAGGTCAACAGTTCAGGTATTTATAGAAAATGGTAATCCACATAAACAAGAGACCACTGCACAGTTTTAAGCACTGGATTTCTTAGATTACTGCTAACTGAGAATATACAGTACATTGAAGATTCCACCTCAGTCTTGTAGCTGGTGATGCGGATTACAAGGTAGTTGAAAACTACATTTTAACATTAATGCCTTTGCCACAGACCGGGTTGAGTTATGCTAGTAGCAAACAAATGCAGACAACAACAAAAACCATCCTCCTGCTTTGCTCTCGGCAGAAGCTAGCAAGACAGAGAGAAACTGAATAAACGCAAGGATGTCATGATTGAACCAAGTTTGCACTTGTTTCATCCTCAAAGGATATCGTGTGGATATTAGCCTTGATACGCTCTCTGAAGTTTCAATGTCACGTTTGCACTCTTATTAGCCTAAGCTGGAGGCTTGTTAAGTGTGCGGACAACTAATAACAAGGTGTAGCTCTCCTGGTTGTCAGCTTAAGGTCGATGAAGACCTCGAGATGCATTGTGGGCTTTCATCTCAGACACAAGCGTTGCGGTGGCAAGCCTGCAATTTCCTTGCTCACACACAGGCCAGGCCAGGTGTCTGCAAAGGTGGGGAGGAGGTTGACGGACACCTAGCATGCTAGCACCTGATCACGCTAGATGACATTTCTCCTCTGTTCTAAAAACCCCAGACTAATGACCTTCTGTGCATCTAGGTCCCTCGCGGTAGGCCACCAGTACTCGTCATTGGGCACGCAACCCATCCTGTGCAGCAGCATTCCAGGGCTGGTGCCCAAGCAGCTGCGCTTCTGCCGCAACTACTTGGAAATCATGCCCAGCGTGGCAGAAGGGGTGAAGATCGGCATCCAGGAGTGCCAACACCAGTTCAGAGGCCGGCGCTGGAACTGCACCACCGTCAATGACAATCTGGCCATTTTTGGGCCAGTTTTGGATAAAGGTAAGTCTGATTTTATTTGTTCAATTGAGTGACGGCCTTAATGCTACGAAAATGATTTTCCCCGACGCTTTGTGACCTCCCAACAGACCATTTGACAAGTGATTTTCATGACACATTCTCAAACCACCCTGAGGAGAAAAACGGAAAAACCTGCTGGTCTCGCATGCATCGCATTCATTCAAATCCTTCTTTAAATAGAACCGAGGCAACACTACGCCTGAAATCATGCATACAATCAAACTACGTTTGGTCTTGTTGGAGTTTTCTTTACGAGGGAATCCCCAGCTATTGTTCCGCTGTTGATCCTCTGAAGCTCCTTATACAACACCTCAGACTGAACGGTGTTTTCTCATATTATGACTTGCGGTGATGATGAATTGCAACTTCCAGACAAATGTCAAGTCATCAAAAAACCGCTCAAAACAAGACAAATCCAGGCAGCACGGTGTTTACAAAGGTCTTCTCGACGTGCTTCTAAAGCTATACAACGATAGCACGGTTCTGAACTTATCACCCGGCTACCGGAGGTTTAACTTAAACATGTGGAGGTGAGACAGAAATTTAATCTCTCAACCCTTAAGACTTAATAATGAACGCTTGAACCAGTAATAAGGAGGCCGAAGGATGAGTAGGAGGCGAGAGGGATTCTCCATCCGAGCTCCTTTTGTGGAGCAAAATGCCACCGCGTATTGCCCAAATTGCCGGGGCGCAGAGTGTTAAAGGGGAGGCGGGAACTGGGCTTCACTAGATCATTTTGATTGGATTAAGGTCAGTGAAGCCCTTAATAATGTGAGAGGTCAAAGTGGCTGGATTAAGTGCCTTTGTCAGAGGCCAACCGGAGTGAGTCGGGAGCTCCCGGGCCTTTGATAGGGCTTAGTAGGCGAGGGCTTCCATTTCATTGGCTTTGATTGATGCCGCTGTTCGTCTGTGCTACGGGCCCATTGTCCTCACTGGTGTCTGTTTGTCTGCAATTCAGACTGCAGTGTGTCCATTTCCTCCCGCTTCTTTTGGGCCAAAGGGGAGCAGGCGTCTTTATAGGTCTCACTCGCTAGCCCGTAATTGCCCTCGTAATCCTCACCTTCACTATACGGAGGACAATTTGAGGTTGCAACATTTCAGCCGAGTGTCCTCCTTTCACCATCAAATGCGACGGCGCGGTCAAACGGTTGCCGTGCCGTCTTGCCCCGTTTTTTTTTGCGCAAGCTCCACGCCCCGAATCGCCAACCCTGCCTGCGGGCTGCGTCTGCGTCAGCGCTCATTAATTTGCATTAAGTAAAGTGTCAAAACATGCACTGCTGGAATCTGCCCGTGATGAAAGGTAAGAGATAGCCGTGCAGGTGCTCTCAGCGCGGCGAGCCGATCCCGGAGCTGTTTTCGGCATTCCTGGTATTCACGTAGCACCTCCCTGCCGTCAACCTACGCTTTGTGACTCATTTGACAGCATTACAGAGGCTTCTTCAAAACAAAATGAGGCAATCGTGGTCATTTTTTCAAGTATTACCTGTATAGGTGTACACCTTCACACCTACTTCAAACCATAACGAGTTTGATCGGAAACTCGATTGACGTAACTTGGGCGTGATGTGGATGAAAACTTTCCACCTTCCTCTCGCGTTCTACTCTTAACCAAACGGGGATAAGGTTGCGGGATGCGAGTGATGACCTACGACCTGAAGATGGCAAAGTAGAAGTATTGGGGATGAGCTAAGAGGTCTCTGCTTTTGCCGAAACGTATGTCTGTCTCAGCATGCTGGGGGAGGGAAGCTAGCACGCCGGTATATCATTAACTCTGTGCAAGAAAGAAAGAAGGGGTGTGGCAAATGGAGTTGATGGGGGGACCTTAGCCCCACTCCCTGCTGGGCTCAGCTCGGAGCACAATATCTTTGCAACCATGAGATTAAGCAGAAGAAAAAGTGCTTTTCCCCATTCACACGCCCTTTAGATTGTTTTATTAAACCATTTGAATAGGGATTTCCCCGTCTGCCGACAAGCAGGGTCCGGCCAATGCATAGTTCTCTGTTGCTATGACTTAACTTGGTCCCCACTAATCACTGGCCAGGGCAAATTTCATATAAAATATCTGGAGTCATTGTGGGACTAACGCAGCGTGACAGTGGAGGCACAATAGGGGATTCAGCCCCCCAGCAGGTTGTAGGGACCACTTGGCCTGCCGGCCGGCCGGCGTTTGGCAATGTTTGGTAGGGGAAACGCTGTCAGGGGATGCAAAGTGTCATGAAACGCCATCAATTGCTCCTAAAACCAAGAAGTGGAACTAACGCGAGAGCAGGTGAAATAAATGTTATGGTCTCTGTAATTGGCCCCAAAGGTCAACCCCATGTTGATCGCCCAAATATCTTTAGAAGGCCAACTCATAAGCTTTTTTTTTATGTAAACTAAACTGAAAGAAATGTAAAGCACGGAAACTTCATTACCCGTAACTTTTGTAAAGTTTTGAAAAAGTCCACCACAGATCCATTTCATCCTTTTTCCCAGGTTAGCATCTCCATGTTCACATTGAGAGGCCAGGGCCTCTTTAATTGCTTCCTGGGTCTGCTCCTTTGCTCATTTTGTCCCAAGATAATCCTCTTTTCCTCACCCCGTTCATTCCTAAACTCACTTATCCTATGCAGCATCAATGTGAAGCTGCCAAAGGAGTTCATCAGGGCTCCATGTTAGAACCACACTTGTTATGTTAAGTTAGTAACCCTTTAGATGTGGACTGGATGCAAGCTGTATTTGCAGTTTTCAGGCAACACTCGCATTTTTTTTTTTTAACCATTCTGACAGTTAATTTGATCAACACCGATGCCTTCCGCTCGTCAGCCTGTACTTTTTGACGGTTAGGTTTCTGTTACGTTTATGGCACCCAATGAGCTAACATACAGTAACTGTGTGGAGTGGCTGGTGGAGGATGACAGTGGGCCTTTTCTCTTGCGTCATTGTTGTCTAATGCCCTTTAGTCCTTAAACTGGTTAGAACCTGCTGGAAGGGAGGAGCTCCTTCTGCTTTTAGCTTTGTACTTGTCCTTTTCTTTCTTCTTCTGCTTCTCTCTTGATCTTCCACAGAAACATGCATTAATGAGTCTTCCGAGATGCGATTCCACTTATACGATAATCACATTTACTTTGATAGCTGGACACCCATTGCTGCCGTCTGCGAGGCCATTTCCTAACCTTTCAAAAGCTTAATTGAGTCTCTTAATGATAGGCCTGTCAGGCTTGCGTCTTCCTCTCATGATGCTTGATGAGTCATCAGTTTACTATGTCAGCCCAGAGACAAAGGCCCTCGCTGGTCTGATTCGCAGACATGACGATTGATGTCTGGGATGAATGAAGCCACACACTGGCACCTTTTGTGGATGCTACCCAAACACATGTGGTCGACACCAGTAATGACTTCTGCGACAGTGGTCTTGTTAGCTTGGCTTGAAAGACCTTTAGGGTTACGTAAAACAGAATTAGCAGGTTGTGACCTACTTTCTCTGTCACTAAACTCATACAGTATAGTAAGATCCGAAAAGAGAGGGGAGGAAGGCGACATGGAAAACGGGCAGAACCAGAGCTGGACATGCCTGCCGGAAACCCTAAACCTTCCGTTACCACTACTGTCATCGGAATATTTCAGAGCAAGCGTGTGCGTGTCTGCTTCCAGCCACTCGAGAATCAGCATTCGTCCACGCCATCGCCTCGGCCGGGGTGGCCTTCGCCGTCACCCGGGCTTGCGCCGACGGCTCCGCCACTATCTGCAGCTGCGACAGGCGTCACAAGGGTCCCCCCGGCGAGGGCTGGAAGTGGGGCGGTTGCAGCGAAGATGTGGATTTTGGTGGCATGGTGTCCAGAGAGTTTGCAGATGCCAGGGAGAACCGCCCCGACGCCCGCTCGGCCATGAATCGGCATAACAACGAAGCCGGACGGACGGTGAGCTGACCTGCATTCTTGGTAGGAGAATTTCGGTTGTAAATGCTAATGTGATGAATTGCATCCTATGTTCTCCCCAGTCTCTCTATGACAAAATTTTCCTGAAGTGTAAGTGCCACGGGCTGTCGGGCAGTTGCGAGGTGAAGACGTGCTGGTGGTCTCAGCCGGACTTCCGGGTCATCGGCGACTTCATGAAGGAAAAGTACGACAGCGCCTCGGAGATGGTGGTGGAGAAACACAAGGAGTCGCGAGGCTGGGTGGAGACCCTGAGACCCAAGTACAACTACTTCAAGCCGCCCACCGAGCGCGACCTGGTCTACTACGAGGGCTCGCCCAACTTCTGCGACCCCAACGCCGAAACAGGCTCGTTTGGCACCCGCGACCGGGTCTGCAACCTGACGTCGCACGGCATCGACGGCTGCGACCTGCTCTGCTGCGGCCGCGGCCACAACACGCGGACGGAGAGGCGCAAAGAGAAGTGCCACTGCATTTTCCACTGGTGCTGTTACGTCAGCTGCCAGGAGTGCGTCAAGGTCTATGATGTCCACACCTGCAAATAACAGACGCTTCTCCATCTTGTAGCTTCAGACTTTGGACCGGACTTGTCCGTCCATTGAGTCCGGCGGACGGGGCTTTGCTTTCCGTTCATGGAGGACATTATGAGGCGAAGCAGCCATGACTCAGAGAGGACTGTCAAACACCATATTGGTGTTTTTATTTTGTTTTTTTTTCCTCAAAATGTTATCTTTGTCTTCCGCGTAGTTTAGCCTGGTGGTCCTGGAAGGGGGACCCTCCCTTCTGCCGTCCCTTCTCAAGGTTTCGCCCCATATGGGGTTTGGAGAGTTTTTCCTTGCCCTCTTGGGGGGGCGGGGGGGTTAAGAGCAGGGGGGTGTCATTAATATTTGTCAACTGTGGGCATGTGAAGCCCTTTGAGACGTTTCTGTGATGAAGGGCAATATAAATAAATTGGACTTGAGTTGAATTCTGGACTGTTCAATTCAATTTATTTGTACGGAACCTTATCATAGAAAATTAAACTCAAAGTGCTTTAAAAAATAAAAAAATGAATAAAAGCGGACTGCAAACCTTAACCCAAATATTCCTGTCGTCTAATGCTGCTAAGTCTACTTTTTATTGTTGTTTGTTAATGTCTGTTTTGTGGTTCTTACATTCAATATGTCTTTGTAGAAATGTTTTGTTTTGGATTCTTTCTGTGAAAGAAATGTGTTTTAGTTTGGAAAACGTGAAGTTTGGACTCATTTCTGCATAGAGTAATTGGCATTTTAAGCAAAATAGATTTGTTTTAGTTGTTTCGTAGGCTGTTTGGAGCAAACATGATTTGGCTTGTTGCTCCACTTTTAATTTAAGATGACTCACAGTTGCTCTTCATTTTTTTTTTTTTTAAAGTAAAAACTACAGAAAGTTGAATTGAGTGGTCATATTGCCATTTATTAGGTACACCTGGATAGTTGAATGAAGCCTTTCTAATATTTTGACCTCTGATTAAAAAGATAATAGATTTTTTGAATAATTAAATAATTGAAAAAAAATATATTCAATACATGTTAAAAATTCAGAAAAAAAAATCATACAATTCGCAAACATCTTTCAATTGTCTGAGTGTACCCAATAAAGGTGTAGCGTAGCATAGGTGTTTTCAGACACAGTTTTAGATTCAGTACAGCTAATTTCCGCTCGCTATTAATGTCATCTGATGTGTTTCTGAAAAGTTTAATATTTGCGCTCTAATTTCCTTTTTAAAGCCCAAAGTTTTGTACATACTAGTGTGAATGTTTTTTTTTTTTACAATTATTTATTTTCTGCTATGTATATGTTAGTAAGTAAAACCATATTCACAAAAAAAAAATTGTCGACTGATTTGAACATTTTACAGTAAAAGGAGATGAGCTCATCCTTTAAGTCCTTTGAGACTCAATAGAATGCATCTTTTTTTGAGATGCCATACAAAGAAAAAAAAAAGAGAGTTGAGAAAGATTAGAGGTCCTAAGTACTGAATAGAGCCCACAAGTGGTCCAGCTCAGCCTGCAGACCCCATATAGCGGTTTTAGAGTCCTGCGACAATGTCACCACCAGAGGCCTCATCGCATTCCTACTGAACCACATTAGCGCACACACTCCATTCAAAAAGTCATATTGTGCTTTTCATTCATGCCCAGCTAGCGCACAAACAACCTACTTTTAACCAAGCAGGTGAATAAGCGAGGAGAATACAACAAAACAAAAATTGTTGTTCTGGTTAACTCAGGTTACAAACATGCAATTTATTTTTTTTGCATTGAGCAACCTTGAAGTAGGTGACAGCTGATTGGCAGAGTTGACGCCAAGTGAATGGGACCACAAACAAGTCCAAAAGGAAAAACATGAAACGGCAGTCAAGATGGACAGAAAGCTAGGCGGGCGGGCGGCCAGCATGCTGGCGGCCAATGCAGAACCTCCAGAGGCCTTTGTCACCCACGTGAGACGGACATTGTTAGCAGATAGTTGCCAGAGGACGAATCATGTCCTCCCGACTGTGAGAACTTTGACACGGCCAAACTGAGAGCGGGAGCAGCCAATAACCATATAAAAGCAACACAAAGGACTTAATTGCAATCACTGAGCCCTTTACTTTTTATTTTATGGGGGGAACGCGGGGGAGTTTCACTCGGACATTCATCACTGACAACCGCAAACGTTTCAAGGTGAGGACAACCCATGTCACGTAGATGTCGAAACAATCGAATAAAGAAGAGGAAAATGTCAGACAAAATGGAAACTATATACACAGAGATCTACGGATAACTGTGCGCATGTCTTTGGAATGTGGGAGGAACCCGCAGAAAACCGACCAAGGCATGGGGAGAACATGCAAACTCTGCACAGGAAGAAATCATTTCTGAACTACAATTGAATAGTATTTGATAAAGAAGAAATTGGACTGACCTCCCACGCTGAGGTCATCCGCACAAAGCATGGCGCCACCACGGATGAACAAACTGTTAGCATTGTCAACTGCCAGCTAAATCAAAACTATGTTTAAGCTTAGAGAGAAACTATTAAAGAATCAATTTCTATTTTGTGGCCTCGCCAGTCAGTGTCAAAAGGTGGCGTGATCACGAAGGCCTATTTAGGCTAGCTTTGAGGTGCGAAGCGCGCCGCCTGCCTTCAACGCCATCTGAATGAAACGTGGGGAGAGGTGACACCTGTAAAGCCGCCTTTTGAAGTGCCTGTTTGTATTGTTGAAGCCAACAAAGAACTCTCGGCACCTTTGCCAGATAAGGAGGGGCCGCTGGGGGTTGCCGCATGGGAGACGTTTTCATGCACTTCAGCTTGTGTGCGTGTGTGTGTGTGTGTGTGTGTGTGTGTGTGTGTGTGCGTCTCTACGTTACCGTATGATGTGGTGGTCCGGCCCAGACGCCGAATTAGTGGGGCTGCCTGCAGGGTATGACAAAGGGTCATCAGCAGATCAGAGGTGCAATGGGGAGGAGGCAGACATGATCACTCATTAGTCACCTTTTCACCCCTGCGTGTGCACGTGTATGTGTGTGTGCCTGTCAATGTGTGAGTGTGTGTGCAGTTGGACAGGTAAGATGAACTCACCTGCATCGCCAGCAGCAGTTTCACTCAACTCTTGTCTCATTTAAGCAGTTGCCACTCACTTTTGGGGCAAAGGCAGGAAGTGCCCCATCCTGACATCTGTAAGTTGTTTGTAATACAAAATAGGTGTTAATGCGACTTTTTTATACACATTTTATTACGCACATGCGTGGTCGAGTGTGTCAATGAAGAATAAACATTTTGGAGTTGTCGGCTAAATTCTTCTTGACTTTTCGCAAGTCAATAGCAATTAGCCCTTAAAATTTCTGCTTATTTGACTTTTCAGCTTTGATTAAAAATAATAATAATAAAAACAGTTCCGTATTTTTCACACCAAAAGGCACACTGGATTATATGGCGCACCCTCATTGAAGTTTTTATTTTAGAAAGTATTTCGATCCGTAAATTTACTCGAAACTATAACGGAGCAGCCTATTTTGAAATGAAATAGCCTCACGGGTACAACAGCTATTCAGTGACGCCCCCTGACCACGGTTGCCGTAATGCTGGGAAGCGATGCGATTTACTAGTACTTTTACTTGAGTAATTATTCAGGGGATTACTTTTACTCACACTATATTTCCCAAAGCAACTCACGAGTCCATCTTTTGGTTACACCTGCGGGATGGCGGCCATGACCGAGTGTGCGAGATGAGCCCTATCAACGACAAGGTGACGAGCGGGATGGGGTGGGGGGGTGGGGGGGGGGGGGGGGGGGGTCATGCAGCGTCAGGGGTGTGTTATCATTAGCCGGTCCTGGCGCTGGCCTCTGCTAGTTCCAGTAATTAGCTGACAAAGGGCGGCGCTTGCCTTCCCACTGATTTTCCCACACTACACTGCGGGCTCAGAATTCCAATCGGCCCCAGACCTGCAATCTCCTCGCTTTTTAGACGGCAAATTACTGACAAGTCCCATTCTTCACAGCACTGTAATTGCTTTTTAGTGTTGTTTTTATTGAGGCCCCCCCTTCGGTCCCTCTCGCCGCCACCCCAATAAAGTCAAGCCATGGAGGCTGCCGAGAGGGGGGCGAAGGGTTAATATAGATAACATTATCCCCTAATTGGAAGGTCTTGGTCAGCGGGGGAGCTCGGCTTTTTTAAGACTGATTTTTATGTTCTCGTACCGTGAGTTTAAAAATGATCTCCAAAAGACATGATTTTGTATTTGCCCGCCCGGCACATCAAGTTCATTGTGTCACTCACTCACATTGATTGTTTGCGGGACCTGGCCGGTGTCACAATACAAGCAGGGAAAACGTCTCATTATGGCACTTTGAAAGAGACACCCAACATTCTTGGCTCGCGTCAAGCCGTTTTCTTCCGGATGACACTCCATGTTCTCTTCGCTGGCCAGGACTCATGTTCCAAACTCTTGCCATTTGTAGAGGCCACACTCGCATTAAAGGATAAGAAAAAAAGGAGTTGATGATATATTCCAGGATATATCTGCGGAGGAGTTGACACAAATTACTAGGATGGAAATCCTGCACAGAAACAGTCAATTGTGTACAAAATATTCAAAATGTATGCAGTGACAGGACATTTAAAAGAATGTGTTGTTTTGTAATGAGTGGTCAAATGACCTGAAGAGTACGGTCATGGGAAATAAATGGGTAGTAAGTGATTAATAAAGTATGCAAATTGTATTGATTTTCTCATTACAAAATACTCAACTGTCATTCATTTAACAATACAGTTAAAAAAACATCCATATCAAATAACTAAAAATGTCATTCGAATACTTCATAGTTTAATTCTATAAAATATTTAATTTCAAATTAATGGAATATTAACATGAAGCTAAATCACCGTTAGGTAAATCACTGAATGTAAACGAATTAAAAAATTGAAAGGAAAAAAAAAAGAGGATTTTGGATTGATCAAAAAATCTGGTAAGTAGAGGATGAATTTTAAAATTTTATTTTGGAATTTTGTGATTTTTGTGGGTGTTTTATTTTTTACTTTTATTTTGGAATTTTGTGATTTTTGTGGGTGTTTTTAATGCGATTTTTTCGTGTGATTTTTGTTGTTTTTTTGTGTCATTTTTTAGTTGTGATTTTTACCTACCAGTGAGGTGTGTGGTAAGTGCGCCATTTAGATGACTAGCGGGTGTGTTACGTGCACATTTCACACATGCCTTGGGGAGGCCCTCAAGCGTGAATTGACTCAGGTATCGTGCTAATTCGCCCGTGCCCTTACGTGTCCGTCGTGATGTCAGCGCGAGCAGTTTGACACCTCTGACCCTGTCAGCCGGTCAATAAGGTGCCACGACAAGCCCGCTAATGCATTAGCGCACCAACGCCAGCCAGAAATGAGAGGTTGCAGCAGACTGCGCAGCCTGAAGGCAGACAGGTGCGCTGTCAAGACACACACACCCACGCACACACACACACATCAAAACAATGACTGGAAAAATTTTAGAATGATATCGCTGGGTGTGAAATTCCCAACCACGAATTATCCAATTCCACTTAATTGTGTCCTGTTATATCTTGAGTTTTGGTTTTACTTTCCTCTCAGTTGTCCATCACCTGTGATTTTTCTGGGTGGAGTGAGAAAGGAGGCGTGTTATCAAGCATCATCTCGCAAAAACTCTACTCTTTGAAGCAACTTTCCCAAAAGGGTCGCACGTAGAACACTTTGTGAATCCCTGCTTTGGAGAAATGGACCATGCACATTCAACCAAGTCACCCTCCACTAGCAAATCCACTTCCTTGGCGCGGTGCTCGTGTTTACCCTTATGGTCTTGCCAGTGAGGCTCGCATCCCGCGAAGCAACAATCGGACCTTCCTGACATCTGAGGCCACCGTGTCTTTTGGGAAGTAGCGCACCCTGCGAGGGCTTGTCTCAACCATCTGTCACGGATGTCCCAAGATGTCGCTCATTGACTCCATTGGCTCTCATGTTCTTTAGCCAGTTCTGCTTAGATGGCTTGAAGGGTGACATATGAATAGAATGTCCAGTATATACTGGAAGGAAAAGTCAATTTTTTTGGCTCTTGTCTTGAGATTTCATTGGTATCTGCTGATTCAGCAAAGCAGGTGACAAACATAATGGACAGATGTTTCAAGCTTTCTGACACAAGGCAGCACATTTGGACCTTCAGAATATCTTGAAAGTCTTGAGATTTTATTGTAACATTGACAGATTCAAGATAACCAGGGCCAGAAGTAGCAAAGCAGCCCCAGAACATAAGTGAGCCTCTTCCGTCTTTTACCATTTCGTTGTCCGCCGGCAAGCACCTGATAGCAAGAAGTTCCAATGTTGTCTCATCTGTTCAAAGGATATTCTCATCGGTACACATCTTTG
This sequence comes from Syngnathus scovelli, assembly GCF_024217435.2. NCBI lineage: Eukaryota > Metazoa > Chordata > Actinopteri > Syngnathiformes > Syngnathidae > Syngnathus > Syngnathus scovelli. Next base: position 5,773,926 of record NC_090863.1, read on the forward strand.
GATTGAAAGGAACCAACAATTTTGTGTGCAGATGAAAAGCATTGCCCGGACGTGATGCCGCACACTGAATCAAAAGTTGTCCGCATGTAGCCGGGGCGGAGTGTAATAAAATATGTATGTATGTAAATCCCCTTAGCAACCTTTTCAATCAGCACACAAAGGTGATTGGCGGACGACACCGCCGCACATTGATCCTTTGCCCTCGGCCTGTCTCCCTCTGTGGCGCCCCCTGCTGTGAGAGGCGTGGGGTACGGTGCCCGCTGGCTCCGGTTGCCGGCGGCCGGGGGCCAGCGTGGATCCTCTCATGGCGGCGGCAATAATGTCGGGTTTGTTTCCTGGCTCTTTTGGAGCCTTTGGACCGAGCCGTCATCCTGAACATGAGACGCAGAGGGAGGCATCCCATGCCTGTCCCACCGAGTTGAGTTACGTCTCGGACTGATTCGGACCGCTTTGCTAGCACTAATGCAGAGCCAACCCATTTTTCTTGTTGTTTTCCATCCGCGGACATCAAGTATGTTAACGATTATTGCCCTTACTGACGCACAACGTGATTTGTCTAAATACTTGAACATATTTGCTCGTAGGAATATGGGACACTGCATTCCCATAAGCCCCTTGCTGAGCGTTTTTCATCCCCACTTAGCGGGGAGCAAGGCCCCTACTGAGCTCCCTCACCCTAGGAAGCCTCTTTGACCCCCCCACACACCCCAGCAACCCCCCCTTTTGCTTAGTCATACATTCATATTGATCTGTTATGACGCACAGCCATAAATGGCAGGGGGATTACGATCCACACGGATATCTACCCGGGTTGTGGAAGACATTTTAAGGGGGATTGAGGGAGACCATAACATTGTAACAGGAGATTTGTCAAGCAATCAGAATTTATCTGTTTGCTTTTTTAGACTGGATAGAGTGGGGGGTTTGGGGGGGGCGTATGTTCACCTCCTTCTGTCCTATTTATAGTCCTGTATCCACACGTCACAACTGTCAGTATGTGCGGAGATATGACGGCGAAGGTGGTGGTGCGAAGAACGTGGAACGAGGATATGATGGATTTAACGGGACCTGAAGCGTCTTCGCTACTAAGGAAGGCGGCATGGCGCTAAATTCGGAATTTGACCAGGGTTAAGTAAGTATTTTTCCACGTAGGTTCTTTTATCAAGCAGTTTTGTGGCGTCTGCAGGATTTATAATCTTGTTCAGATGTCTCCAGCGGGGATGGGCCAGGTCCATCATAGATGGGGGTACGAAAAAAAGTTGATGTAAAATCAATTGATTCACATTTAATATTTATTCTTATTTAACTTTATTCATCTTTGACTTAAAAATTATAACAGTATGACTACCTTGGAAAAAATAAAACATTGTTGTGAGTTTACATTAATTATGTCCTTACAAATCAATCTTTTTATGGAAATATTCCAACATTTTTTATAAAATTGTTTTTATCAGAGTTTGTTATCGTAACCTTACAAAGTTTTATTTGACTTTCGTGCCACATACTGTCATCTGAAATTTGCTAGTGGCAAGTCATTCCAACCCGAAGCTTCGTCTAAATTGGGCCACATGGGAGAAAACCGATTGGAATTGTGTCACTTTAGAGACAATGCAGTGTAAAATAGAACACGGCAGAGCAATGAATGCCACAAATGTGTGTTTTAAATCAGCGGAATGACAGAGTAAGCATTCTGATGCAAATGTCACTTTCTAAACTTGTCAACAGAGCACAGAGTCAAGGCAAAGCTCCCAACTCATTGCTTCTTCATGCTTCTAAACAACAACGCAACCCAGAATGTTGCAGGTTTTGGACATTAAAAAAAAGCCAAAACATTTTACAAAGAGGCTTTTTTTTTATCCCTAATAAGTCATTTACCGTAATTTCCGGACTATAAGTCGCGGTTTTTTTCATAGTTTGGATGGGGGGGCGACTTATACTCAAGAGCGACTTATATATGTTTTTTTTTCACAAATTTTTACTTGATCATTAAGACATCACTTACAAGTATAGTTGACCACTTCCCATGTTATTTTTAGTATAGTTGATCACTTCACATGCTTTTATTTCTTTATCTTGAACATATTCAAAACATAAAACATAGAGAAAACATCAAATAAAGCAATTAACACTTTAAAGCACCATATCCAAGTCCACTGTCTGCTGTATGTACACTTGCTCCATTTTTGCTCCTCTTATATTTATTATTATTATTTATTATTATTTGTTTATTTATCATTTATTCAATACTCTTATTTATTCATTGTTAGTGCCTTCTTGGTTTTTTTTGTGTTGCTTGTATGCATATGTGTACTATCTCACCGAGGGATAGAGGAAATGTAATTTCAATCTCTTTGTGTGTCTTAGTATATAAAAAAAATATATCGACGATAAAGCAGACTTTGACTTTGATAAAACAACCAAAAAAAATTATATTTTCAGACGAAACTGGATGAGGGCGCTCTAAATTTTACCGTTGGCCGTGACTCATCAACTGGGTGGGCTTAAGAAAAATGGCACCAAAAAGAAACTCATATTTTGCAGGTTACAAACTTCAAGTTGTAAAATATGCAGCTGAAAACAGTAATCGAGCAGCAGAAAGAAAGTTTGGAGAACCGTGATGTACCAATGGATTACTATTTCAAGTGACGTCAGTAGCGCGGCGCGCCGGTTGTTTACATACAAACGTGCCCACACAAGGACGACCGGCATCATTAGCGGTGATCATTTCTAAGTGACACGGAGGACAAAGAGTTTGAAGGAATTAAGGATTTGGAGTGACATAGAAGGTTTGAAAAACTATTATGGCTTTTACGCACGCCCGGTCTCTACTGAGTCGGGGGCCGACGATCGGCCGAGTGGTTGTCCGCGAACGGTGCGCGGGGCTCGGACATGGCCATTACGCACGCCCGGTCTGTCTGGAAGTCCACGCCGCCACACGCTTGGAAGTTTGTTTTGTTTAATAAAGAGCCGTTTACCAAACCTACGTCTATCCTTGTACTTTGTTAATGCTACAATATAGTTATATAGTAGATCTGTGGAATAAAGACGAGGGTGACGTCAGGGCGCACGCGCGGCGATGTTGACAAAGGACGAGGAATTTGATCGATGGATTTAATGGAATTAAAGTGCACGGATGGTTTGATAATATTATTGGCTTGTATTATAGTTATTTAAAATATAGTTTATCTATCGTTATATGAGCCTGTGGAATATTTTGAAGCGCAAGCGCCCTCAGCCGTGCGCACCCATTGTTGACAAAGATCGATCGATGGATTTAATGAATTGGAGTGACACCGATGGTTTTATAAACATGTTATTCATGTAATAGTTGTCCTTAATCACTCTATATGTTACGTCAGGCCCGTTCTCAGCTCTTTGTTTGTGTTTGTCAAGTTAGCATACCTATCGTTTAGCCTGTTGTTGCTATTTAATGAATTGGAGTGACACCGATGGTTTTATAAACATGTTATTCATGTAATAGTTGTCCTTAATCACTCTATATGTTACGTCAGGCCCGTTCTCAGCTCTTTCTTTGAGTTTGTCACGTTAGCATACCTATCGTTTAGCCTGTTGTTGCTATTTAATGAATTGGAGTGACACTGATGGTTTTATAAACATGTTATTCATGTAATAGTTGTCCTTAATCACTCTATATGTTACGTCAGGCCCGTTCTCAGCTCTTTGTTTGTGTTTGTCACGTTAGCATACCTATCGTTTAGCCTGTTGTTGCTATCGTTTAGCCTGTTGTTGCTCGTTCATGACTGTTTTTGGTGTGGGATTTTGTCGAATAAATTCCCCCCAAAATGCGACTTATACTCCGGAGCGACTTATATATGTTTTTTTTCACTTTTTGGGGCATTTTATGGCTGGTGCGACTTATACTCCGGAGCGACTTATAGTCCGGAAAATACGGTACTTTGAAGATTGATGAGATTTGATTGATGGCTCTTATTGGCTGACCACCACCTGAACCAAAAGGAAAAGACCATTTGTTTTGTTTTTTTGGGGGGGAGTAGAGAATTCTTTGACTGGGTGTCTTCAGTATGAAATTAAAGGATGAGGCAAAGAGCGAGAAAAAGTCAGAAAGTGGTTTTGGAAACCGCTGTATGTGCATATGCGTGTGTGTGTGTGTTTCATAAAAGCCAATTTCAAGTTGTTTACCAGCGAGGTCAGCGGCATGATTTGTGTTTACGAAAGAACAACAGAGCTAAGCTAAGGTGACGTAGAGAAGTAACGTTTAGTACTTAGCGAATCACGTTTGAGCGACAGGAAACACTATTAGCAAAAGGGCTAACATCAGAACTGTGATTACAAGCAGTTTGGAGATTTTATTTTTTGATTGCTTCAATAAAAATATATGAATGGAATGGTCAGATTATTTGGTTAACATGCTGAGTGAGGAGATTTCGGATTCCTCAAGATGTATTCAAGATCCCTCCTACCTCGTAAAACAATTTTGCAACCGTTTGTCATGTGCAGTCACGGAATTGTGATACTTTTTATCAAGGAAAAAACAGATTAATTTACACATTTATATTCTGACCTACCTTGATGCGGATGTCCAGATGCAGTGAGTGTGCCCTTTTGGTCTCATTTTGAGTTGTGCAGCACCTCACACTTCCAGAAGGTTCATTCATGTGCGGCTTCTGAGATAAGATACTGACAATCAGTATGCATGTATATTGCTTTTTTTTTTTTAATGAGATGAATAAATATAAATCATATTCACCCCAAACAATAATTTTCTTGAAGCTCCTCCGTTGTAAATCTTTTTTTTTTTAATTTCCGGGTAAACAACACCCACATAAATGACAACAATGCGTGCAAATATGCTGAAAGAGATCTCTGGAACGCTTGGCAGGGCCAAACACAAATTATGGTTTTGAGGAGGGGAGTAAAGAGGGTGTTATGACCCTTCTCTGTGTGGTCCGTCACCAGCTATAAACTCTACTGGCCTCCTGCTGCCCCCCCTGCTGGGGGTAGCCGGCATAGTTGACCCTGGTTAAAATTCAACTGGCCTCTCAATGAGCTCTTTTTTTAATGACCTGCTAGGCTGAAGAAGAAAAAGGAAGTGGATTTATTGTGGTTTAAAACCCCTACAACAAATACTTTGGCTGATTTAGCTATTAAGATAATACAATTAAAGAGACTGGTTTTACTCAACGCTGGGAGAACAACTGACTTTTTTTTCTATGAAAATATCTAAAATAAATACACCACATACATACAAATACTTAATCTCGGACAAACGGAATGTTTTTTTTTTTTTTTTTTACTTTTTTAAAAGGCAACTGGGCATAATGCAGTGCCCCTTTTGACCACAGCGGGGCGATATCCCGAGAAAAGTACGGAACGCGGAAGAGAAGGGACGGCGGAAGTTGTGACGTGTCAAATGGTCGCCATTTCCCGAAGGAAGGAAACGCCTTGAAGACACACAGCTCCGTGTAAGTGGTCATACTGACAAACTACTTCATCTTTGTCTTTCTTCCGCATGGTCATTGCGAGCCGTATTTTGTTCTAAACTAAGGGTGGCGTTGACAATGGTGTGCCCAGGAGCTAAAGGCTAATTAAAGCGAGCTGTTGTGTACTAACCTAACCGGTTGGCTGACTTTGCCGAAGCGCAACACCGGCAGTTTTTTGCTATTTATTTCGTATAACAGTACCTCGGACTATTAAATCGCGACTTAAAGTTTTCTGTTTACGTCACGACGTAATTGTGCGTTTGTATAACGCTAGCATTGCACTTTCACACTGGAAGCAAGCTGCTTGTTTGTGTAATTTGATACTTAACAGTTCAACACAAGCCGGCGTTTGTTTCCCCGTACAGGCCGAATGGCGGTTTTAACGTTTTTACTGCATTTATAAGCATTTCCATTGAGCCTCATAACTTTAGCCTGGTCTTATTTTCAATAACGCTTGTGTGACGTCACGTTAACACGTGACGCAACCTCTACATATTAATGCATATGTTGACAATAGCTGTTTTTGTTTTTCCAGACAAGACAAACCTACATTCCCATTAACAAAAAACAGGAGCAGACATGGGCAACATATTTGGAAACTTGTTCAAATTCTTAGGCAAGAAAGAAATGAGAATTCTTATGGTGGGCTTGGATGCTGCCGGCAAAACCACAATTTTGTACAAGCTCAAGCTTGGGGAGATTGTCACCACCATTCCAACAATAGGTAATCCGCCTCTGCGTTCTTTCACCGCTCTGGTCAGCGCGAGAACATTAACACGACTGTACTTTCTGCCTGGCAGGTTTTAACGTGGAGACGGTGGAGTACAAGAACATCAGCTTTACGGTGTGGGACGTCGGCGGCCAGGACAAGATTCGACCGTTGTGGCGTCATTACTTTCAGAACACTCAAGGCATGCGAAGGCATCACACTGCTCCATAGCTGAGCGGTGTCTATCTATCCCGCCTAATGTGTCTTTCTGTCACAGGTCTCATTTTTGTAGTGGACAGCAACGACCGAGAACGATGCACGGAAGCACGCGAGGAGCTCATGAGGATGTTGGCGGAGGATGAACTGCGTGGCGCTATGCTATTAGTCTTTGCCAATAAACAGGTGAGTCATTTTCCGGAATGAATCATTCGGAAAAAGTGATGTATCCCCAGCGACTTGTTTCCCCAGAATATTGTCTCACTGTCTTTTCTTTGGAAATGAATGCATTGACAGGACCTGCCCAACGCCATGACTGCAGCAGAAATCACAGACAAGTTGGGTCTTCACTCCCTGCGCGACAGACAATGGTTCATCCAGGCGACCTGCGCCACAAACGGGGAAGGCCTCTACGAGGGACTGGATTGGTTGTCCAACAGGCTGAAGAACAACTAACATGCATTTTTGTTTTTACATTCTGCCTTTACTGAGCTGTTGTTACCGCAGACATACTGGACAGTTGATTACTTGGTTCGGCCAAAGCTGAATACGTTTGTATTTGATGTATGTGTAATAGATTTTGGTAATGGGCCAGCTTACTTGACTTTTTCTAGTCTTGATTGTTTGACTTAGGTGATAAATGAGGGAAACACATGACCAGTTGGCATAAAAAAAATGCATTTGCGGCGATTTGCCAGATGATCAACCTCAAGCCGCTTTGCATTTGTTAAACACTGGAATGTTTTGTGTTTAAAAGGCATTTTCTTTTTCTATTTTCTCACTCTCAGGTCCACATTTGCCTTAAGGAGCATACACTAACTTCAAAACAATGCACCGCAGTTTCTCTCACGTTTGGCACGCCTCCTGACAATGCAATGTCGTGGCTGTCCACAACACCTTTTGGAAAGTGAGGCAAGATTTTTAAATAGCAATAAAGAATATTTCTTCTACATTTTCTGCTTTGCACATTGGCACGTTTGGTGTAAACAGAAACCTATAATATGCCTTCATCTATGAGGACAAGTGTTGGCCTCTTGGTTTTTCCTCACTGTTACTGCACAGCTCCCAATATATCTGGGAGTTGGGGCGGGGGTGTTTTTTGTGATTTATAACTATTGGAATGTTTGAATTAATCTATGGGTGTCGTGAGTAAAGCACTGTAATTAAAGTGAACAGATTCAATGTATCTGAACTTGATCTCTTTATACGTGACTATGCAATAAAATTGTTTCAATGTTAAACGGAAATGCAATTCATTGTTAACGGATTGCCTATGGGTGAAGAACACTTTAATGTTTGGCCTGAAGCAGCGAGTGACCTGCCGCATGCACACTGCATAGAAAGTAGCCGAGAAGATTCTTGCAGGTTGATTAGGCTGCTATGGTTCATGCAGCCAAGCTTATAAAACGGAGGCGGGGTGGACAAGTCCAGGGCTTCTATGGGGAGGCTTTGTGTGGGCCGCACTATCCTGCTCCGCCATCAGCTTGGTTTGTGTGTGGCACGCTAACACTACTCAGCCACGTTTTCTTTAAAGGCACCCCTTGCTCTATCAGTACATGCGAGAATGAGGCTCTATTGCATTTATCATTGTGCTGTTTTTCGGTTAGCGTCTAAAATCGGGTACGTTACCATCAAGACAAGCAAAAATAAAAGTAAGATTAAGTAAAATTACTTACCCTTCAAAGCTACATGAGACAGTGGAGACTGATGCAGAGCTTCTCCGGTCAATCTCATTTTAGCCATTACACTTTGAAGGACATGTTAGTTAGGTTAGGATCTGCTCTGTAACTGCACAAGGATGCTTTAATCACTGTAAAATAAAGTCAAAGTACTCACTGTTAGATTGTTAGTCATCTTCTCGTGTCATTTTCATGCACGTCATTTTGCTTTCAGTTACATTATATTTCGGTTAGCAATCGTATTGGTAACTTCAATACAGGGATATCTTAAACACTTTAAAACCTTTCAACTTTTGTAGTGGCTTAAAATAATAGCGATTGATATAATTCTGAGTTTGTAATGCACCCAAAAACAACTAAAGGCTAATGCTGAATGATATTTTAAAGGTTTAATCGTTGTGATTGTGAGTTAAAAAAAAACAAAGAGGCGGTCATAAAAGGCTATCAACAAAAATGCCTCCATTAGGTAAATGAGGTCTTCAGGAGCGGTCAAGCTTCTGAAGGGCGCCTTTATGAGCGAGTGAGTGGGTGGGGCCCGGGTGGCGCAGAAGCACATTAGCTGTCCGAGTCTGTGTCGTGACGTCGCCTGCGGCTTTGTGCGGCACGGCCAGGGGCCGTCTTGTGGCCCGAGGGGTTACGGGGGACAGGGGACCCCCCGTCGGAGGAGTCTGTGTCGTGGCGCTGCGCTCGCTGATGGGGGCGTGGGGGCTGTTGCTGTGCCTTTGGTCCCCCCCTTGAATGGCTGTCATAGGGTCTGGCTCCACTCTGACTGCGGTATGATGGATTAGGATGGTGGTGGTCCTTACGGGTTCTGAAGAGCAACGGACGGCAAATAATCGCACTGTGGCTTCTCATTCACTCTTGAATGATGAAATCAGTAACCGTTGCAATTGTTCTGAGCAGGCTGATGTTTTATAGCGACAGAGTTGTGTGCGTTCCCATTAGATTCAGATTACTGCAATTTGTCTACTTAGTACTTTTTTTGTCATTGCTGCTTTCAATGTAGCTATACTGGTGCAGCTCGAGGAAGTAAATAACCCAAAAAATATGAATTAGTAGGAAATGATGGAAGACTTAATTTAATTTAGTCGTTAAATCTAAAAATTAAAAACTGAGTGAAATATTTCCTATTTCTTTAAAGACTTCATAACGATTACGCCTCAGAGCTAATAGAAAGATTACATAAGAAACCAACAAATGATTTTTCAAAAGAAATTAGAAAAATGATTCAAAATTACCTTTGTGGTAGGGCCCATTTTTTGAAGAAACGATTGTATATTTTAGAGAACTGTATTATATTTTTGAATGAAAACACCCCATGTTAATTTCAAATAATTATTAATAAAGACTTATCTTTCTATGCAGTTGAGTAAAAGCCTTTTTCGTGAAAGCCCTCAAAACATTTTTATGTAACTGGAGAGCATCAGGCTCCAGGTCCCACACTTTGAAACAGTCTAGCACTGAGTGTGATATGACATCTTAGCGCCCTCTAGTGCTTCTTTTCTATCCATCCCAAATGCATCTTAGCTGAAGCTTGGTGTGAACATAAGATAATTAATAGTCATGCAAATTAGCGGGTGTCCTCAAGTGTACTTGCCGCCAAGCCAACCTCTTTCTGTCGTCATCTGAGTCCGAAGAGGATGTGTCGCTTCTCTGCCTCTTTTTTTTCTTCTTCTTTTTCTCCTTTTTGCTCTTCTTTTCTTTCTTTTTCTTCTTGCTCTCCTGACTAATAAGATGTAAAACGGAAAACAAAAGCAGTAAGGAGCCAGATTGGGACTCCAAATCCGTCCCAGTACTCGCACAATATAATGAGATGAAGTGCAGTGCTATGTTTTCTCACCGTGGCTCCACTACTTCTTTTTCGGCACTCTCTGATGGCGTCGCAGTTGAGGTTTCTGGACGATTTGCAGTCTTGTGGTGCTGAAAGTACCATGAAATAATTTACTTTTCTCAAGTTCTATTAAACTGTAGATAATACAACCTTGCAAATCATTTGTCTCAGTGTTTGTGTGGAGGGCTTACTGTAAAAACCTGCAGGCCCATTCTCACAGCCTCTTTTTCCTTTTGGGAGAGGACCATTTTGCGCGAGCCGGCGCTGCAAATAGAAACAAACACTTGTTAGGAATCAGACTTAAGAGAAGAAGAGAGCTCTCATCTACGATAAGCTGCTCGTTGAGGCTTAATGTCAAGAGGAACATTTTTAATGGGACGCAAAAACAACTGGAAAGGTGCTTAGAGTATTTTAGTTGTGTCCAACACACTACTAAATGATAAACAATTTGTTTAATAAGCAGTGGTTGGATTCACATTAAAAAAAAAAAAAAAATCACTATATTAACATAACAGCCTTTAAAATATTTTCATATTAAGAAGAGGGAAAAAAAATACCCGGAACTTCCCAACCCGGAGAGCCGATCCACATTTTTCTCTTCACCTTCATCATCTTCTCGTCTGCATATATCTGCCAAATCCTGTGAGAATGTCAGCCATCGGGGTTCAAAATGGCTTTGGGGTGAATGAAAACAAGGTGGAATAAATACAGTACCTCTTTTGTCAGTCCAGTGGGTTGTCTCTTTATAACCTTGTGACCTCTGCATTGCCAAAGACAAAAGTACATTTTTAGACTTGGTATTTATTCTTATAATGCCTTTTTCCTGGCTTGCACACTTACAAAGCAGCCATCAATGCTTCATGTTCTGCAGCCTTGACGGCAGCGAGCTCCTCCTCTTTCGTCCTGGTGCGACCAGTTTTGTCTTTAGCGTACCACGTCAGATCTTTGCCTTTTTGCCATCGACCCACTGGAGCCTTGAGGGAATTTCCTGCAAAAGAGAACACAAAAAATAAGACTGTGTAAAACTATTTCCCCATTAAGAAATCGAGTCGCCTTGGTTCTGTTCTTTCAGTGGAGACATAATCAAACTTTGTGCATAAATTGGACCGCAGTTTGTTTATGCTGTATGAATCTAACATGTACATTAGTGATGCCCAATTAATGTGCCGTGATAATTTGTTTTTGTCTGTAAAGCGTTACAATAAAATAAAAACTTCCTCATATATGTCAGTTGCCACCTTTTTCATGAAGGTACAAGATATAGACATTAATTCCGTACATTTAATCAATAACACAATGAATGGCATTTTGGATTTTTAGCTGTTCTAAACCACATTACCTTGGAGTCACCTGAGCAAATTTGAACTATTTCCGAATAGCCTGAAATGAAATACGGTGTTAAATTCAAATTATTGATGTTAACGCTGAATTTCGCAAACGCGGTGGCCTTCCACGTAGTCCGCATATTGACATAGTTGGGGGCTCAAATAGCGGAGTGGCTGCGTGGACTAACTCGTGGGCGATGATTTAAGTCGCGCACACAGGACAGGGGGAAAAAAAAAAACAAGTAACAATCTTTCAACAATCTGTGTGATGAAGGACACAGCAGTGGAAGGTAAGGAAGTGCAGGACGAGGAGTTAGACGTTAGATTTATTTGTTATTGTGTGGCTGCTTGTAGTTGCAAACGAAGGCACGCTTGCGATTAGCATTGCTTTGCACACTTACCCAGATAATTCTCTCGGTGTTTGTCCACCTTGACGTCATCCCAGTTGAACTGGTCCTGGCCTCCTCGAACCCCACCGATCCTCGAAGTACCGAACATTTTCGGCCTTTTAGTTTAGTTTTTTTTTTAAAGCGAGGACGTCTTTAAATGTTGCTAGTTAGCTTTAGCCACACGTTAGCGGCCTGCGTCAGTCCAACATCCGGGGACTTGCCCGACTGCTTCCCCTAGAGCTGTGCGACTTTCTCCAGTGAGATTTATTTTATGTAATATAGTTTAACATATATAAAAACTTTAAAATAAATGAACCAAAAGTGATAACATTATGTGAATATAAAAGACTACTGACGTAACGGGCCCGCTCAAAGTTTTCCCTCAATATAGTTTTCACAATACGTAGTAGGGCTCACAATGTTATAATGGTAAATGAACGTTTAGGCGCCTTCGATTTTTTTTAGGGCGAGGCGATTTAAAAAAAACAAATTTGCCGGTGTTTAGTTTTCTTGGCACGTAAACGTACAAATCCGGTCGCTGACGCGCCGACTGTTTACTGGCTTGGTCGCGTAGTGATGACGTAGGCTGGGGGACGACACCAACGCAAAATGTCTTTCCGAGCGAAGGAGCCCAGCCCAAACACGATCACAATCTCACGACAACGTCCTCAGAGGGCGGCGTCCCAGTAAGCGCAAATGTTTATGAAGTATTTCGCCAGGCTTTACTCAGGTAGGAGTAAAGGTTTTTATATATTCCCCGTCTTAACTGGTTATCAGTGTTTTGGTATCGGCTGCCACCGAGATGCTGCATGCCAAAATATTTATATATTCGCCTGTAAATATTTGTTTTATCAAAACTTGCGGATCACTCCGTGGTTTTCCCTCATAATGCATGTTTTTTTTTTCATTTGATTTGTTTATTTTCAACAAGTAAATAAACAACACTTATTGCAGCTTCATTATGTTTAACATGACTTGTCGAAAAGGAAACCGGGTTGAAGCAATTCTGCTTATCTAGTCCCGTTTATAACATAACAATGAGCGCAATTTCGTTATCGGGTGTTTTTTTTTTAACGTTTTTATGGCTTATTAAAACTTCATAAAACCATATGAAATGAGTCACGACAATCGAGAAAGAACAGGAATTGAATCATGGGAGCAGTCTTAATTGCTTAGCAACGAACTTGTCGAGCCTAAACATGCCTTATTAAGCTGCATATAAAATGGTTGCAACGGTGCACATTTAGTTTATTTGGCCAAAAATGGCAGGAAAGTGACTGTTCCTGGCCACCCATTGCCAATGAATCTCACATGATTTGCTTCCAATGAGCGTCAGCTCAAGTTGATCAAGTCAAATATCCAATTTCCTGACATGCTGCACAAGGAAACATGCTCAGTGTTGTCACGAGATTTTAAATTGAGTCTTTTAAATGTCCAAATCAAATTACATTAAGACACCCGAGTGTCACGTTTTGTTTCAATTTGACACAGATTTGGGAAGGTAATGAGGAAGTCCTTGCCCCTTTAAGGGAAGAGACAACAGAGAAGGACTCTTGTCATTTGCACCTGCAAACACAACCAGGCTACATCGAGACCGCTTGGGAGACGAGAGGGCTATTAAATGCGGCATTTTTCTTTTGTTTTTAAATGCTGTGCCTTTAGGAATTTTGTCTGCTATCATGCGGACAATCCTTTCTCGCTACTAATCAAATTCCCATCTGATGTAAGTATGGCATCGTGCATCCTTTTGCGCAATTTAAATGTCACATTTTTTTCCCGACAAATTAATGTCACGTATCACTAGGGCTGATTATGTGACAATAGCCCTACCCTGTTTGACCGGCTGTGCTAATTTGACTGCTCATGCTCGGAGCTATGAACATTCAGATAAAGCAGGGAGACGAAGGTGCTTTTTTTTATGAGTCAGATGTGGCTAATAATAAATGGAGCGCATCGCAAGATAGTTCAGGTAAGGTTGTGGTGAAGGTGATATTGCAGGTGTGTCCTGCTCTGCTTCCACAAGCAGAAAAAGCCGCTGTAATTAGAGGGAAGTAATTAGTCCCCAACGGTACCGTGTTGATTGCTTGTATTGTAAAAGCTTTGTCAGTCAGCCTGGAAAGCTGCAGTGTCGTTTTTAGCCATTAAAATTTCAGTGCGTCGCTCATTTGCCTCTCTCTCTCTCTCCTGTCTTTTTTTTTTTTTTTTTTAGCGATGGCTGGACCCAGGCCTGTGGTGCTGAGCGGCCCATCCGGGGCGGGCAAAAGCACTCTGCTCAAGAAACTCATGAAAGAATACAACGGTGTCTTTGGCTTCAGCGTCTCGCGTGAGTTTTCGATTTGCATGAACCAGGTTCAAGTTCTTAGTAAATGTATTTGAGTTCATGTAAGCCAATTGTGGGTCCTCCTTCAGATACAACAAGAAACCCACGACCTGGAGAGGAGAACGGCAAAGGTGGATTTTCCTTTTCTCTATTTGTGTACGTGACATGATTATTATCATGTGACCTCGCCCGCCCTTTTTTCTAGATTACCATTACGTCACACGGGAAGCCATGCAGGCGGCCGTGGATAAGGGCGAATTCATCGAGAGCGCAGAGTTTTCCGGAAACCTGTACGGGACGAGCAGAGCCGCCGTGCAGGCCGTCAAGGCGCGCAACCTCATTTGCATACTGGACATCGATATGCAGGGGGTGAAGAATATTAAGAAGACTGACCTCAATCCCATTTATATCTCCATCCAGCCTCCGTCTTTGGATGTCCTGGTGAGGAAAAAGCACATGCACAGAGAGTTCTCTCTTTTGGACCGAGTTGTGTTCCTAATCATTAAATGTTTTTTTTTTGTTTTTTTTTTAATACTCGTCACACCTTTCGTATGCTTTCAGGAAGCCCGTCTAAGAGCCAGAAAAACAGAGTCGGAAGACAGCCTGCAAAAGCGCTTGCAAGCCGCTAAGGTGGACATTGAATTAAGTAAGTTTTTTTTTTTTTTTTGTCCAGACTGACAGAAAATTGTAATTACTTTTTTGCATATAATGACTTCTTGGCTGTAGCATAATTATTATACTATTCCCGCTTTATAGTCTTGTTGACTTTGTTGGAAGCTAAAGATGCACGAACACAAAGTACATTGCGTACTCCCTCGCAGGTAAAGAACCCGACATGTTTGACGTGGTCATCGTCAATGACAACTTAGAAGACGCATATGGGCACTTACGAGATGCTCTTCTTGAGGTGAGCTTAAATTAGATTTAGGTTGACAGTCATGGTGTGCCACTTGACACCGTTTCCACACAGCATGTCATTATGCACGCAAGCTAGCTCAAAAAATACTGCAAGTTTGAATTCAACTAGATTGAAATACTGTGTGAATAATTTTCCCCCCTTTCACTTTTTAGGAAATCAACATGGTGAAGAAAATCAACATGTCTTCATAGGAAACAGGGCACAGTCTAAGACCACTCACTCCTTACTAAACCATAGACCTCGTTGTGCACATTCCGTCCCCAAAAAAAAAAAAGTGGTCTGTCTGCAAAAGCCCCGCGAGCGTATTTCTCCAAAGGTGTAGGTTTACAAGTGTTTAAGCATTGTTATTATTTCTAAAGTTGAATGTTTTCTTTTTTTTATGACAAGGAGAACTTTCCTTTTTTTTTCTAAATTATTATCATTTACATTTGTTTTGTATAGACTTTGCCATGTGTTGTATTGTCAGCCTGCTAGGTGACTTGAACCGTATAAAGTCATCATTAGTTTTTCTTCAGCCCGGCCTTAAGCGAACTCATTGCGATATGTTGATTAACTGGTCTATCAAGCAAAGTTTCTTTTGGGTACTTGTCCTGGTGTAATCAGTGCTCCTGATAGTAAACCAAAAAAACACATAAATTTCTTTTTAATACGCAAAAGTATGTATTCCATTTCATGCTTTTTTTTTTCTTTAATTTTTTAACGATGTGCTAGTGTAACTTTGCTAAAAAAATACATGTTTTAGGTTTAAATCCCTGTAAGTTGTTGGAGGGGGAGTGGCACAGTTATTTGTATTGAACCTGCATTTGAATCGATTACGATTGTAGTGGACTGTTAAGAATTTAAAGAAATGGAAATGTTATGTTTCGTCTTTATTTGAAGTCTCTTGTAATCACTAAAACTGAAGACCTCAAAATGCCTGAAAACTCACTTTTTTTTTAATGTATCAGCAGTTTAATCAAATTTAACGTCCATGAACAGGAACAATTTGTATATCTTACATATTTTTTTAATTAATATTCAGATTTGAAAGCAAACATGTTTTTTCATTCAAAATCAACACATTTAAAAGTACAAGCAATTACCAACCGTTGAGTGTTAAGAACTACACAAAACCCAAATTCCGGAAGACGTTAAATCTCTTTAAATTTCGATAGTCACAAATGCTTTTGGAAAAGCAGCATGCAGTCAAAACTTTTGAAAGGAACTACAAACGGCCCCCGTGAGCTCAACGTTATTGCACTGCATGAACAAACTCTGAAACAGTCTTTGCTCTATAAATGGAGCCAGATGATAAATTACTCACGCCAAAGACTGAATTCTCACTAAACCTAAAAAGATGATGAACTTGTTGACCTATTTCAATTGACACAAAGCAATGAATTTCATAAACTACAAATAAACGGTACAGATTGTCCTATGCGTTAATATTTAATGCTTTCATCAATTTGAAAATTTTTTTTTCAAGTCAAAGACAGTTCACTCGTTTTAAATTCCGTGCATGCAGCGTGGCTTTAGTTCCAACGAGATTATGAATCAGTGACCAGTCCAACATTTTTGCCTTTTGCTAATTTCACCACTAAATGACTTAATGGGAAGCAATTTTATCTTTCGGAATATTCAGAACTGCTACTGTTGTATTAAGCGGAACAAAGTTACACCGAAGAGTTAACGCAGTAGCGCTTTCTAATACCATAGTTGCTTCAGATCATCAATTCAAAGTATTTGTTATGTGAATTGATTTTCGTTCCTCTCGAATCTATTTTCTTTTCATTGTAACAGAAACAATGCGGTTTCTGGTTTGAGTAAATCGAAGGATATCGTCACTTCGTTCGATTGTGGTGACGCAAGATTACATAATACTGTCCAACTTCAAATATTTCTGTCATCTGGAATGGTTTGTTAAAAGCTGAAAGTTAGGAGTCAAGCCGATGCCGCCGTTTAAGACTAAGGAGGCTTTGTGGTGAACAGAATTCAAAAGCTACTGCTTCTGCTGCTGTTTTTCGCTAATTTGAAGGGTGACCGGGTTTCCCACCGATGTGTAGCCGTACGTCTGAGTTGATATTTTGGTTTTAAAACTTGGCTGCCCACCTTCCACCCTCTGCACCTCGGAGCAGTAAGACGGTTTCACCTCCAGCTCGGCGTGGTGCACTTGAATGGGGACGCGCCTTTCCGACTGGCTGCCGCTTGCTTGTGGAGCGTGAGATGAAGAAAGACCGCCGCCTAGATGCTCTCTAAAGCGAGAGAAAAAACCGCCTCGCCGTCTTGGGGCCGAGATGGGACGTCCTACGTTGAGGAGCACGGGTTGTCCCACGGCGGAGCCGCCAACCTCCCTCTGCAGCACGGAGATCTCACAGGGCTTCTCGGCGGGAACGTTGCTGGTTGAACCGTAAGATTCTCCTTCTCCTGGGATGTAATCTTCCAAGTCTTCCAGTGCGAGAACGTGACCTCCACGTGTTAGTGTCTTGGCTTCCTGCTTCCCGCAAAGGTCTTCATCATCATCAGGTTCCAATATGACAATTTGGTTTTCACAAGCCTCCCCAGCTGTGGTAAGAACAGATGAGAGCTCGTGGTGATCTCCTGAAGCAGAAGGAGCTTCCTGGTCCTCCCAGGTGAGCGTCTGGCCACTGGTGCTTCCTGCCAGCTCCACTAGATTATTGTTGGAATTGTTGGCATTGGGGTTTTCCAGAGGCGATCTTTTGGGTCTGGATGGAGTGCTGGAGCGTTCTGAAACGGCCGGTGACACACCCCTCCTCCTGGACAACCTGGGAGACTTATTGACCTTGTACTCGATCACCTCCTCCACCTCAACCCAATTAGGCTTGCTCTCCACGACGGTAGAAGTGGCACCCTCCGCACCGCCGACTTCCGTGACATAGAAAGTTGGCACTGTGCTTTTTCTGGAAGTGGCCGTCCTCCTGGTCCTGGTGCTGGAGGTCTCTGAGGTGGTCATCTCCGAGCGGTGGGCTCCAGTGATGGTCATGCCTGGGGACTTGTGCCTCCTCATTCTCGGGTTCTTCACCACCGTGGTGATGGTCTCCTCGCTGTTAATAAACCACCAAGCACCGTGGACGCCATTATCCGAGAAGGCTCCGTATTGGGTCGCATGCAGTTTTTGCAGAAGGTCCAAGCAAGCGAAATGGGAACGATGCCGCGTAAGAAGCATGCTTCAGTAGGACAGTTCATTTCGTTTGGTGAGTTGGAGGTTAAATTTGTATCTCGGCCAGGTTTTGTTAGCACCCACGCTTCTCATAGCACACATTTGAGTCGCAGTTAAAATCTAGTCCAAACACACAGTTGCTCTGTAGTGTATTTTAATTTCGGTCTCATGCAATTAGTGAAATATACATCGCATGAGACCTAAATAAAAATACACTATAGAACCTTTCGAGGTTGCACGGATTTAGAAAAATCTTTTGAGCTCGAAACCGCCGTCATGCAGCAGTTCGCATCAAAAGATTCATTAACGTTGTGTTTTTAAAAAAAATACCTCTAAAGTTAATTAAGGTAAAGTTTGACTTTCATGTTCCATTATTTAAAATAAAATGTTAAGTTGCACTGTATCTAAGGTGATGATGAGGCAAAAAAAAAAAAAAGAACACACAAACATCATGCATGGATTGCACTTACATGATGATGGTTTTCTTTGGGATTTTGGTCTCCTGCTCCGTAACTGGATAATAAACAAAGCAAACATGAAATGAATGGAAATGTGAGCAAGCGGCGAGTCCTCCCTCTCGTCTTACCTTCAAGAACGATGGCCTGCTCAGTGCTGGCGGCGACGGTTGGAGGAACTAAATCAGCGGCACACCTGGCGCTGCCCAGACGGTTGGACAACTGACAACACCCGGAAATTCTCAATTAGAGATGACTCATTGACATGCAGCCATAAAAAAGAGGACCAACCTCACACTCGTAGTGTCCCAGGTCTCGATCTGTCACATTTTTGATCACCAAGACCAAAACTCCGCTGCGGAGCTCACTGTAAGTCTGATACTTTTCCTGGTCGCTTAGCAGCCGGCCGTCCTTGAACCACCTTGACGGCAAATGCGTCCATCAGCGCTTCGACTTTTATCAGCAAATTATTTTGCGTGTGAGAACTTTTGCTACCTGATTTTAGGACTGGGAGCGCTCTGGATGACGCAGGTGAACTGAGCATCTTCACCGCTGACACAAATAGCATTCCTCAATTTGTTCACAAAGCGCGGGGGCACTGATGAGGAAAGATGAGTTCAAAGGTCAAAACGGCAACGTGGATCTTTACGTGTCCCGGCTGCTCACCTTGTACAGTGATCTTGCCCAACGTGCTGGCGTTGCCGGCTGAGCTGGTGGCGAAGCACATGTACTGGCCCGAATCCTCAGCTGTCATGTTATCCAGGATGAGCGTACAGGAGCCGTCGGGGTCCTCGATAATGATGTGATGAGGATCTGCTTCCACCATGCGTCCGTCTACGACCGGACAATGGCCAATTCTCAGTCAAGCGGGTCATGGCCACATTTAAAATGTAGAATCCGTTTGGGGTTGTGGATGAGGAGTCTTACCCTTGTACCAGGTGATGGCAGGCTTGGGAACTCCTACGGCCTTGCACGCCAGTTTAACAGTCTGCCCGAGCTCGGCTGTGCAGTTGGCCAGTATTTCCACAAAGTCGGGAGGACCTTCAAAAAAAAAAGCAGTCAAAATCATTAAAGGGACTTTTTTTTTTTTTTTTGATAATGTATTTTAAGTCAACATGATCAAATTCCAACACTCACTCCAGGCAGTTATGCTGTATCTCTGCTGAAGTTCCCGTAAGTCTCTCAACCACGAGTTCTTGATGGTGACGGTTCGGGCCTGCAAGGTGTACTTCCTCACCGAATCTTCACGTTCGTGCCAGATCTCGAAAGCGCGGTCGTCACCCTCCACCGTCTCATTCACGTCAATGTTGTTGAGCTGCAGGAGGGAGGCAATTCAAAACATGTTGCGGGCGGCTGGCGTCCATTCCTACCTTCATCATGTTCTTGAAGACGTAGGTTTGCGTGTCGGTGTTGCTGTCTCGCTTGGATTTGCAGATGATGCAGTAGTTCTTAAAGAGGAAGACGTGGCGGTGGTGACCTCGAGAGGACGTCCTTATTCCGGGAGCTCCCTCCCAAACTTGGAACGGTCCCTGGTAGCAAGACACATGACTCAATGAAATGTGATTTTCTTTTTTTGTTGGCCTCAGCGAGACTATAAAAAGTTCCTCATCCATCCACTCACCTGCCGAAGAGGCTCGCCTAAGGCTTCAAGGGTGGCGGGGTAGTTCTCAATCATAGACACATGGTGGCTATTCTCCGAGCGTTGCGGTAGTGCCGACACCATGGCGTACGCTTCCTCCAGCAGGCAGCAGTTCTGGCCGTTTCTCGCCTTGTTTCGAATGAGCTCCTGGCGACGGCGAGGGTGTTAGAACCGAGAAGATCCGGCATGTTGAAGAGACATGACGCTTGGTCGTGGTCACCTTGAGGAAGGCCTTGTATTTCTGAATCCTGTCCAGAGGTTGAAGCAGGTAGGCGTTGATGCTACGTATAGGCTGCTCAGCCGGGTCTGCGTTGGCTTGCTCCTTCTCCGTGTACTCCTAAAACACGAGTAAACATCAGGGAGATCAACCTTAGAGAAGAAATGGCAATCAATTCTGCAGTACCTTGAAGAAGCGGTGCACCGTTTTGTCACTGATGACGCTTTCGGCCTGGCTTTGACCTACGAGGTACTGGAGGTACTTCTCAAAGCCTTCCTTATTCTTCAGGAAGCACATGGCGACATCGTCGTCCGTCTCACAGTCGTTCAGCTTGGGCAGGAACGCCCTGCAGCGCACATACGGCCAGGTCACTACCGAGAAAACACGCCCAAAGGGAGGGGGCGAGCGTACTTGGCGTGGAAGTCCTTCAAGTCGTCGATATTCCTGAAGATGGCTTCCTTCTGGCTGCTGACGTCACTCGGGGCATCGGGAGAGTCGGCGTGCTTCGGGTGATGGTGCGTGAAGAAGTCCATCTCTTTGACAAACTCAGATTCACCGCCAATTATGTCCTGGATTAATTGGCTACAGAAGAAGAACAATAAAAAGATGCCTGCTTGAGAGGCTGGCAGGATTTGTAATGATTTGTTTTACTTACAATAACTTCTTCTTGTATTCTCCCTCAGACACCTCCTCGACACTCGTCTCGGGAAGGTCGCCCGAATCAGCAGATAGCTAGAGGAGATGTTTATCATGATTGTAAGAAATGTTTCTGTGTTGTGCTCCGAGGCATACACCTTACTTTGAATTTTTTGTCCAGGTAAGCAGGTGACACCCAGCCTTGGCGGGACGGCGTCGTCTTGGTGGGTTTGGTCCTGACGAGCCATTTGAGCGGGTGGGCCGAGTCCAACACCTCCACGTACTGCCCCTCCTTCAGGGAGATGGATTCTTTGCTGGCCACGGTGGGGTCGTAGTTGGCTGTCGCCACGTAGATATCGAACATCTGCACGTGCAGACAGTCCGCATCACTTTTCACGCTTGGTTAATTCGAAAGTGTTTCAGAGTCTCACCTCTCCCCTGGCGTCCCCCTCATCAGACTCAGACGAGGAATCGGCCACGAGGGAGGGCGGACGGGAGCGACCGTGATGAGGTGAAGCCGAAGGGGTTTTGGTCTCATCGTCGCTGTCGGCGCCTGGTACGCGCAATGAGGCTGAGATGGCGAGGAGGGAAGCAACAAGTGTGTCGGGTTAAGTGTGGCCTTGAATACGAGTGGATTGATTAGTAGCAGAGTTTAGTTCCCGGTGAGGTGGAAGACACCATTTGAGGACACATGAAACCATTTCGATTTAATATTTGATGTTATCAATGACCAAAGAAGGGTTACGATGATAATAAAAAGTTGTATGTATGGTCAAATAAATGTGTATTCGTTATACTTATATGTCATTTTGTACGGATGGATGGATGGATATACGGACAGACAGCTTGTCAGATTAGTACCGTATTTTCCGCACTATAAGGCGCACTTAAAAACCTCCAGTTTTCTCAAAAGCCGACAGTGCGCCTTATAATCAGGTGGGCCTTATATATGGACCAATATTGAGCCACTACAGCAGGTGTGTCCAAAGTCCGGCCCAGGGGCCAAATGTATATATCTTATATATGGACAAAATTTTAAAATGGGCCATTCATTGAAGGTGCGCCTTATAATCCAGTGCGCCTTATAGTGCGGAAAATACGGTAGTCTATTATAATACAACAGAGACAAACGATTGGACTTGCCACAAACGATGCGGTTAGAGATTAGAATTCTAAAAAGAACTCGTTTGTGCTTCATGGACATCATCATCATTGTATGTATCATATTATATGACAATAGATGCGTTTGCAATACATACTGGTAGTTTTGGGCCAAGATTTCATCCACTGGAGCACTTCCTGATTCTGTGTGCTGTCTGAATAACACATTAGATGAGCGTTGGATGGGTGCTGTTAGTCAAGTGATTGCATATAAAGTGGGGAAGAAGTGTCGCAAGATGGCCTTGGACGTTGTCAACGCATCACACAAGCAATGCGTGCAGAAACACAAGTCAAGCGTTGGCGGCCCATACGTACCTTGTGTAATCTTGGCTGACACCATTTCGGTGATCTGAGAGGTGAGTTTCATGAGGAATTCCTCCGAGCCGACTTCTCCCAGGTATGGCATTTTACTCTCTTGAAAGAAATTGCAAAATATTATTAGTTTGGTTCAAGTGATGTGAATCGAAACCATGATCGAATATTTAAAATGATACCACCGATTAAGCAGATGGGATTATTAAATGTAGAGAGGTTCTACCTTTCCCCTTCTTTGCGGCTTCCTCTGGTGGACTAACGGTAATCCCGAGAACTCTGATGAATAAAAATGATACGTCACTCATCAATCGTTAATTGTGAATCGAATCGATTTTAAAAACATACTCTGGCGTTTTGGTCTCTTTCTTTTGCGGCGGAGCTGAGGAAAACAACAAATTAGCAATTAGTGCTCAGCGGTTCACGTCAAAGAAGGGACTTTTCTTTTCTTACCGTCATCCACCTCCAGGTGGGCGGTACAGATGGACTGTCCCGCCTTGTTGGTGGCAATGCAGGTGTAGGCGCCAGTGTACTCGGTTCCAACGTCCATCAAGATGAGGCTGTGTTGGCGTCCCGAGCTGGCTATTTTGTATCCTTTGGTATCGGGCTTGATCCACAGCACATCCTCCGTCGACTCCTCCTTCAGCCACGACACCATTGGAGTGGGAGAGCCTGAAGGACAACACCAGGAAAGTGCATGAAGGTGTCGACGTTATTGTTTTTAAAGCATGCGGCTTACCAACCTTCCACCTTGACGGATAATGTGATGCTGGTTCCTTGTTTCACTTTTCTATTGGGGAACTTTTCCAGGAAACGTGGTGGCACTAGAGACTCATGGGAGTCTAGAAAAATACAATTAAGTGGTTATGCTCCATTTTCAATCTTGACGACTATGAAATTACCTTTCAGAGCTTGCGGTACGATCTCCCCCGGATCTGAAATAAAACCCAGCTATTGTTAAGATTTTCGTAACGCGGAATTTTGCATTTTCAAAACGGGCATACGCACTTAGAACAATAAGGCGGGCAGAAGAGTAAGCGGAGCCAGCTGCGTTACTGATGTAGGCCGAGTATTCCGCCGTGTCGTCTTTCTTCACCTCCAGGATCTCCAGACTGTGAACGTCTTGCTGCGCTAAGAGCAAAATCCTTTTGGAAGGGCGCAGCGGATGGCCATCTTTGAACCAGTACACTCTCGGTTTGGGGAAACCTGCAAACAAAGCGGCGTTTACAAACAGCGAGACTTTAATCGGCAATTCTCTGCGCGTACCTTTTACTCTGAGCTGCATCTTAGCCATCGGTGAACCTGGACTAACGTGAACATCGTGAAGTTCCTCCACTACTTGAGGCAACTGATCATCTTCTGTCACCGACTCAAAGTTCTCCGTCTCCCTGCTTGAAGAAGGACAACACCGGGTTTTGATCAATGCGTCGGAAAATGGAATGCTTGTCCAGGGAAGTTACCTGGACGAGTAGCCCTTGGCGCTGATGTAAGATGACGTTTCTGTGGCGTCGGCAGCAGTGTCATAATCGGAACTGCAGGACACTGAAGGAGACGATGGACGGGTTAATCCGACAGAAGTACGTCGGCTATGAAAGAAATCGAAACTCACTGTCAACCCTGAGTTCAGCCCTGGTGGCCGCGATGCCGCTGCTGTTTTCCGCCGTGCAGCGGTAAACTCCCATGTCGGAGGGCAGCGCGGCGGTGATGATGAGCTGGTGGCAGCCCTCCTGGTCCTCGTTGATCATGTAGTGGTCGTTCTCCTCCAGAACTTTGCCGTCTTTGTACCAGCGGACGGCGGGCGAAGGCTTGCCGATCACCACGCAGTCAAAGCTGACCGGATAGCCGTCGGGCACGTCCTGGTTTTGTAACTCGGTCAAGAAGACGGGAGCGGCTGGAGGAGAAAGACAACAAGGTCACTGGAAGACTTTTGTTGGTTCTACAAATCAAAAGGGAACAGAAAGAAGAGCTACCAGGAGCGCCGGAAAGTAACGCAGGAGGTTGTTTTTCTTGAGTGGGTGTTTCCGTGCCATCTTGCGTGTATCCTAACTTTCTAATCCGCAGCTCCACTTTGAGATGGCCGGAGTCCAGGATGGTGGTTTCCACAGGGACGCCATGGATGGTAAACATCTCCTGGAAGCGTTTGGACGCCACCTCCGCCTCTGACCACGTGTCGAAACGGATGTAAATGTACGTGTCGTCCTCACGGTAAGAGTGAGGGTCCGGGGGGTGGAGGTCTCCTTCGTCGGCGCTGACGAAAGGTTCTTCCTCCACGTCCGGCGGGAGGCGCGTCCGCAGCAGCCGGCGAAGGCGTCTGCTCGCCTGCCTCAGCGACTCGTCCATCTCGCTGCCCGACGAACTGTCAGGCTCGCTGTCGGCGCTGTAGCCGACCGTCAGCGGACGCCGGCCGGATTCTCTCGCTGTTCCTACGGTGACCTTGGCGCTGTGAGAGATGACTCCAAATTTATTGGTGACCTCGCACGTGTACACGCCCGTGTCTTTGGTGGTGATGGCGGTGATGACCAAGGAACACGTGCCGTCGTTGTAGATGTCGATGTGGTGGTGTTTGCCGTCGGACAGCGGCTCTCCGTCCTTCAGCCAACGCACCTTTTCGGGTTTACCTTGGGCCACACATTCCAGATGGATGGTTCCGTTGGGCTCTTTGGTTTGCTCTTTGAAAACCCCCTTGAAGACAGGCCGCATGTCCTTGCGTGCCTTGTAGCCCTTGAAAGCAGCTTGGATCTTGATAGCAGCTTCTTGGAGATCAGGTTCATCTTCCTTGCTGATCTCCAGGATTTCGGTCTCCTGAATCGACGCCTGTTTTGTTTCGGTCCGCTTAACTGTGGTCGTCATCTGGTCGGACTTCTGAAAGTGCTGGAAGAAGCGCTCGGTGGTCATCGTCTGCTCATCGGCGGTCACGACCGTGGCTGAGGACTGAAGCTGACTGCTCTTCTTAAGGTAGGACACAAGTGAAGAACCACCAGATTGGGACACCTCAGAGCCGCTGTATAATTTAGGCTCGGTCTGGTCCGAATCTTTTGCCTTCAACTCCAGCTTCTCTGAAGCGCTGCTGTCCTTCTGCTCCGTTTTCTTTTGACCCCCTTTAGAGTCATCCTCTGGGTGTTCAGTGATGGAGTCCAAAGTGGGCTCGCGACTCATGCGCCTTTTTTTGGTCGAGGCCTCCCATATTTCACGAAGGTCCCCTTCTTCGGCGGCCTCCGGAGGAAGACTGGGCTGTCCGAGTGGCTCCGACTCAACTACTTGTACCGCCGTTTCTATGGAGACACGTTAATGAGACTTTGGCAGCACTCGCTCAAACAAGGCAATCAGTGTGGGGACATGGATATGGTACCTTGGCCTTCAGTGAGGGCTTACCCAAATGATTACAATTACATTTATTGATTGTAGCAGATTTGAGACATTTTAGTGATCGGCCGTCTCTCCACTCACCAAGATGCACAGTCTGAGGAAGCTCGACAGGCTCCCCTGTGCCGGCTCTGTTGATGGCCGACACTCTAAACCTGTAGCCGGAGCCCTGGATGAGATTTTCCACCACAAATTCCGTGTTGCACACGGGGGTGGAGTGGCACGGAAGCCAAAGAGCGCTTTCCGCCAACCTCAACTCCACCTTGTAGCCCAGAATGGGACTTCCTCCGTCATGTAGGGGGGTGAACCAGGAAAGGGTGACGGATTCTTTGGTCTTGCTGAGGAGCTCAGGGTCCTCCGGGGGGTCTGGTACAGCTGTGACAAAGAAAGCATTTGGTTTCATTATTGTGTGAATCTCATCATTTTGTACCTCCCTACTCAAACGAAGGAACCAAGATAAACTGTGATAATCCAAGACATACCGATAATGGAGAGCTTGGCCATGGAGAGTGCATCTCGGGCCGCAAAGGTTATTTCCTGTTGTGGCATAAGCGGTGCCTGCCTCAGGATGAGGTGATAGCGACATCCGTCGTTCCTGGTGATCCACAGTTGGCCTGGCTTGAGCTCCACTCCGTTGGCATACCAAACAATTTCCGCAGCGGGCACCGGCTCGGTCAGCTCCACGCAAAATTCCACCCTCTCGCCGACGGCGGCCACCACGTCTTCCAGATGCTTTGCCACGCCCAGCTGCCAGCCTTTGACCGAGAGCTGGGCCGACGTGGACGCTGCGCCCGCTCTGAAGGTGACCGTGCAACTGTCGCTAACACGCAGCTCTTTGAGGAGCAGCAAGTGGCGACGGCCGCTCTCAAAGCACACGATCTCAGCATTGGGTGATTCCTTCACCGGTTTGCCATCCAGAAGCCATTGGCAGTCTTTGTTCTCCGGGCGAGACAAGGCGCACTCAAATAAAGCTTCTCCTCCATCAAAGGTTTCGAGATTCTCCAGCCCTTGGACTATGTTGATGGGTTTGGCTATTAGGGAAGAAAAAAGATGAATAAAAATAGGGTTCTTTGGACTGCGATGGGGAAAAAAAAGCAGCAGATTAGTTGATAGCGCCACAGAATTCACAAGTTGGTGAGTCCCTGAAGGTCAGTGCTCTTTCCATGTGGAGGAGAGCTCACCTTCCACATGAAGCGAAGCAACCACACAGGTCCCCTCCGCCTCACAGGAGTATGCGCCCCTGTCTCCGGCACACACGCGACTAATGTACAAGCGAGACACAGTCCAGTCCTGCTTCACTACCACCCTGCGGCCATCGGGCCGCAACGGCTGCCCGTCTCGCTTCCACTCGGCCTTCACCGGCCTCGTGAACTGGCAGATGAACTCGGCCGCTTGGTCCTCGACCACGCTAAGGTCCTTCATGTCGTTCACCACTTCAACCGTGGGATCTGAGGTTGAGGTCAGGCTTTAAGTCAGACTGTTCATATTGGTGCAGCACGGGCCAGATGAGGGCTTTATAACCACCAAAATCTTTCGGGGCAGGGGTCAGCATCTTTTTAGAAATGGAGAGCTACAGTTTTTCTTGGCTACTGATTAGTGCAAAGGTCTGTAAGTTTAACCAGGGAGCTTTTTTTAGAATGAATCCGCGGGGTAGTCATGTGGTACTTGGGGCTCCCTGGAACCGTGCTGGTGACCCCTGGTTTAAGGATTGACCTGACAAATATTGGGGGTCAAAAAGCCCTGCATGTGCCCAGATTCTGGTTAAAGATATGAAGGAGAATGGGTGACAAAACGTTAGAGATGTGTGTATGTGCTTGCAGGTTAAGGGCAGGTTCGCTTGGTCAAATGGTGGAATAAGTCAAAGTCAGTAATGGAAAGCGGCAGGCCAGAAGGGGAGGGTGGAACAGCAATGCATTGTTTAACTTTTTTTTTTTTTTTTTTCAAGAAACAATAAGCTCATGCATGCTCAAGCACAACACTCAACATCAACGTGCAGTACATGGACGAGAGAATTTTACAATCCTCTGCAGAAAAAAAAAAACATTTGACGTCATTTTGACATTTACAGTGGAATCTCCAAGTTAAACACCATCCTTCCAAGTAGTTGTATAGCTATGTGAACTTGCTCCCTCCCTCCCTCCCTCCCTCCCTCCCTCCCTCCCTCCCTCCCTCCCTCCCTCCCTCCCTCCCTCACTCACTCCCTCCCTCCCTCCCTCCCTCCCTCCCTCCCTCCCTCCCTCCCTCCCTCCATCCATCCATCCCAACCTGATAAAAATGTCTCAATTGCAGTATTTGGGGGGGGGGCATTGGACTTTGGAGTTTCCACTGCATTTCACATGGAATTGGAAAATTGTTAAAAATGGATTAAATGAATTATTGCATTGGTTTGGTTTCTGCAGGGTGTAAAAAAAAGGGCACGTCTCAACTTTGGTCATGTTGGATGCAGCATTACCTTTGACAAGAAGCTTGGCTGCTGAAGTTAAATTCCCAGCTTTGAATATGACAGTGCCTGAGTCATTTGTGGCCAGGTTCTTAAGGGTGAGCGTGTGTACGTGGCCCTCGCTCAGCCCTATCTCGCTAACGGGTCCGCTCTCCAGCAAAGTGCCGTCCAGCCACCATTCCACCTTGCCGGGCGGCTCGCTGGACAGCTGACACGAGAAGCTTGCCCATTCCCCAACAAACACGTCCACGGCCTTAAGCTCGCACAAAATGTAGACCTCTTTCGCTGTTGAGCAGAAAAAACAGATACAGGCTCAGGCTCCACATTTAGAGGTTCAACAAATTGAACACGCTAACCTTGCACTGTCACACAGGCGGTGGTTAGTTGATCTCCTGCGTCACAGGTGTAGTAACCACTGTCTTCCGGATCCAGGTTGCGTATTCGGAGTTCTTGAACGCACGCAGCCTGCCAGAGTTCATACTTCTTACCGGGCGCAAGAACTGCACCGCCTTTCCTCCACTCCACACGGACACCCGGCTTGGAGAGCTCGCAGCGGAGGGTGACATCGTCGCCCTCGACGGCGTCCTGGTTCTTCAGCTCCTTGGTGAAGAACGCCGGGGCAGCTGGTGGGAGTTTAAAACAGGAGGATTGGGAGTGAGCTGTCAAGTTTACATTTGAATGACCTGTTAAATAGTTTGCTCACCCAACTCTTTTCAGCAAGACAAGAAATAGGGTGTGTAAAGTGTGTGACAATTTGAGTTACCTTCCACAGTGAGGGTGACGTCACAGCGATCATCTTGGGTCTCGCAGGCGTACGTGCCCGCGTCTTCGGGCACCACGTTGTGAATGCGAAGCTGCCGGAGGACTCTGTTTTGCTTCAGCTCGTACTTGAGACCCACTTGGATCTCCACGTTGTTTCTCATCCAGGTCACGGTGGCCTCGGGGTCGGAAATGGTGCAAGCCAGGGTGATGGTTTCCCCCTCTAACGCTGCCGTGTTGTGCGGCTTCTCCACAATGAGCACTGGAAAGCGCACACGGATTATTCGGCTTCATTTCAAGTCAGGTCTCCTTGTTTGTGTCCTTTACCTTTTGGTTTCTCCTCCACCAACAAACAAGCAACGCTCTTTTCTTCACCCACAACAAAAGCCACGTCTCCTGATTCGTCGGTGGTCACCATCTTCAAGGTCAAGCGATGCACCCTGCCGTCGCTACTCATTTGGTTCAGTTCGTTGTTCTGGAGGAGGTTGTCGGCGAGCCACCACTGCGCATTGGTCACACCGGCACGAGACAACTCCACCTCGAAGACGGCGTCCTGCCCGCTTTGCACGTTGATGTCGTGCAACTCCCGGAGGATACGCACGTGCTCTGAGGACAAAAATTTACTTATTTGCAGTTTTGTGCACTTTCTTAAAAATATGAAGATTGATCACTACCTTTGACGCTGATAGCGGCGGTGCTTTTGTTGTCGCCCGTGTCACAGCTGTACTCTCCGCTATCCTCTGGTTTCAGCTTGTGAATGCTAAGCGTGTGAATGTCAGCTCTCTGCTCTATGCTGTATTTTTCCCCGTGGCTGAGCAGAGTTGAGCCCTTGCGCCAAGACACCTTGCAGTCGGAGCTGGATGTCTGGCACGACAAGGTGACCTTTCCACCCTCGGTGCCCTCTTGGCTGTCCAGGGTCTTCTTGAAAAAAACAGGCGGGGCTGCCAGAAAAGATTGTTGCCACTTAGAATAAATCAGTTTTTTTTTTTTTTCCCAGAATCTAACACTGGATCAAAACGATGACAAGGAAATAACAAATGAGTCGAAGATTCGGAGCAACGTGTTCCATTCGGGATGAAGGAGGTCAAGTCTTACATGCTATGTATGACCTTACCTCTGACAGTCAGCGAGGCCGTGGATGCGTGATTGCCCACCGAGAAAGTGACGACGCCCGAGTCTGCCGCCGTGACGCCTCGAAGCGTGAGGCTGTGACTACAACCTTGTGTCTTAATAACATTCATGTCATTATTCTGTAACGGCACATCTTGAAGTTTCCACTCAGCCGGCGGTGCGTCCTCACGCGAGACCACACACTCAAAGTGGACATCTTCGCCTTCGGTCACGACGCAGCTCTCCAAGAATTTCACGACGGACACCTCCACTTCTGTGCGAGAGACGGGGCGGGTATTTGAATGGTGTTTGGGGGGCGAGTAAGAAGATGGTGGGTTAATATTGGTGATGGGATGAGACCAACCATCGAACACGGGAGATTAAGTGTTTGTGCCGTTAGGTGTTGGAGAAGAAAGAAAATCCACACGTGAAGGCAAATTACATTTGAAAGGATCAAATGTAGTTGAAAAGGAGATCAGTAGATACAAGCTGGTTGAATTCACGCTCAAGAGAAACGAATGAGAAGAAGCGAAGAAGAAGAGCCTACCCTGCACAGCGAGGGTGGCCGAGGTCTTGTGAGTGCCCGTGTCGCAGGAGTATTCCCCTGAGTCGGCCGCCCGTAATTTATAGATGACGAGCTCTACCAGCGTCCCTGCCTGCTTCAAGTGATACTTGTTGCTGGATACCAGCACCCTATCATTGTGTCTCCAGATCACACTAGCTCCAGCTTTGGAGATCTCACAGTGGAGAACGGCACTCTCCCCTGACTGCCTTTCCAGGTTCTGCAGTTGGCTTGTGAAAAACACTGGCTGGGCTAGAAATAAAGGAAGTCATTATAATTGGGGCAAATGCTGCTGAGCAAAAAGTAAAATAAGATTAAAAAAATAGTCGGAAGCGGGGTACACGCATTACAAATGATTGCTGGTGAATTTTTTTGATAAACTACATTAATTTCATATTTTTAAATGTGAGCCGCACATGCTGAAATATTTGGATGGGCATTCACATCTTCTCAAACTCATTGTTCACAAACGCATCACACACTCAAAATGTTTTTGTCAAATTTGTGGAAAAAATAACGACCAGAGATGACATATTTATGCTGAAAAAAAATGGTGCGTTGAATTTAAAAAAAAAAATAATAATTATCGAGTTGTTGCGCAAAATCACCTAGATCCATTTTTCCCAAGTAGTCTTCTTAAAAAATCTGGCTGCGGATACAGATGGTTTTATTTTGTGCACCACTTGACATAATAAATTTGAGTGAAGTCATCATTTTTGTTTTGGGGGGGGGGGGGGGTCAGACTCTTTGACCGTTTTGTTAGCTGTGTGTACCCCGTTTTGGACCAGCCAGCAAACATACCCATCACGGCTACATATGCCGAGCTTTGATGGAAGCCGGCATCGCACGTATAACGCCCCGCGTCCTCCTTGTCTACGTCGTGGATTACGAGCGTGGCGACACGCTCACTTTGCTTAATGTCGTACTTGGAACACGGACAAAGACCGAGTTGTTCTTTCCTCCATTCAACAGGGACGCTGGATTTGGAGAGCTCACACCGCAAAGCCACACTTTGGCCCTCTTCGGCGCTTTGGTCTTCCAGCTCTTTTGTAAAAGTGACTGGGAGAGCTGACGGGCGCGATGCAATATGAATTGGGAACGGGGATGGAGAAGATGGGAAATTGGAGAAAGAGTATGAAATGACTGGAATGTGCAAGATGGAATCTGCAGAGATGAATATCCATCCTACCATTGACTTTAAGGGAGGCGCAGCTTGCAGTGTCCTCAAAAGAGCATGAATATGTTCCCGTGTCACAAGGTCTCAAATCAAAGATCTTGAGTTCATAACAAAATCCGTTTTGTGTCATCTGGTACTTTTCTCCACAACTCAGGAGTTGAGTTCCTTTCTTCCACTCGACGGAAAGTCCCGGCTTGGAAAGCTCACAGAGCAGAGTAGCACATTCTCCTTCGACACTTTGGCAGCTTTCCATTTCTCGGAGAAACGTGACTGGCAGGACTGGAGGTGAAAAAGGGATCATGGGCAGCTTGATGACTTCAAGATCCGGCTTTGCACAACAATCAACATTTGAACTTACCTCAAAGAGTGGCTGATTGTTTTACTAACCCAATTTTGGGGGTACAAATTGCACGCGGCCTTTTTCTAATCTCGCTAACACGGCACTTAATCCATTTCAAGATCACAACAAACTTGGAGACCATCACAAGTTTTCGAGCTGAAGTATAATGTAGACACCACCGATATCCGCAAATCCAAAGGAGAAGACCAGAACCAGAAAAGAAAGGAAATCCAGAACGCCAGAACCATTGCAACACAAAAAAGTGTGCAGAAAGACAATTCGTCGAAATCATCGGAGCAAAATAGGACCTGCCATTAACATCCACATAAATGCCGCCACTGCTTCAATTTTACCTTCAACGATGAGCTTCCGCATCTCTTGTTTCGCAACTTGCTCTTTAGAAGTCTCTCTGGTCTCTTGCAGTGTCACAACTATCAAATGGAACAGAACATCTGAAGCTCTTTTGAAACTTTTTTTTTTTTTTTTTAAGCTTTGGGCCACACAAGCCAACAATCACTGAGGCAAAGACAACAAGGTCCAGCTATTTAGCCTCCATGCTAGTTAAAAGCAGCACTTGACCAAAAAAATAAATATAAATAAATAAATATATAAATAAAAATAAAGCGAGAGCCACAACTGGGCATGAAGAAAAACGACAGACAGACACTGTGCCAAATAGCAAAAACAATACGTCTGCAAATCTCAGCAATGCTTTGCACCGATTCATTGCAACAAATGCAAAAATAAAATCCATTTTCTGCAACATAAAGGCTTCGGACTTTGCTACCTCACTAACAAAACCAACCATTTAAATGCCAGACTGGACAAAGCAATTACAAACAAAGCACATCAAGCCAAAAGCCATATAGACATGAATACCTTCCACTTTTTCTTTACTTTGCTGTATTTTTGTTTCCACTTTAGCAGCAGGGAGGGAAGCTGGTGGCTTCGTGGCTAAGAGGAAATAATATTTTCATTACAGACAAGCTTTAGAAAGCTGTTCCAAGGTCTCCACATCTTTTCAACTGCGATACCCTTGATCTTGACGTGGGCCGTGGTTGTCTGCTCCCCGCACACACAGCTGTAGTCTCCGCTGTCTTCCGGTCCCACTCGGATGATAAGCAGTTCATTAGTGCACGCCTGCTGCTTCATCCGGTACTTATCTCCGTACGTCAGGACCTGCGTCCCCTTCTTCCACTCCACTGAGACTAAAGGTTTGGAAGTCTCGCAGCGAAGCGTAACCGCGGATCCTTCGTCGGCCTCCAGACTCTGCAGTTGCTTTGCGAAGGTCACTGCTTGGGCTAAAGTACAACGATTATTTCCATCAATCATCTGGAGTCAATTCAACCTAGCTTTGGGGCGAGAGACCTTTCTAAGCATAGCATACAAGTCTTCAATATTTACCTTCAACTCTGAGCTCCCGAGTTTCTTGTTTGACGACTTGCTGTTTAGAGATTTCACTGGTTTGTTGCAGTGTCACAACTATGAAATCAAACATGCTATTGGAACCTTCGCTTTGTGTCACACAGACAACATAAGACAACGCGGACTCGCTAGACATTCAGCGACAACCAAGCGGACCAATACGCTCCTCATACTTGTGAGTGTGCTAAAAAGCAGAAGCTAAACCAAAAACAAAGACCACAAATCACAGACCGCAGAGATGCACAAGACTGACTCCCATTAAAAACAACAAAAGCGTGTAAGCTACTAGTGTTTCATGTATTCCCCACTTCTGCTGCTTTTCCTTAGCAACTCACAATGTTGCTTCAGCTTAATTGGCTTTTTTTATTTTATCAATAGTAGCAAAATGCCTCCAGTTCAAATAATCTGCAAGCAAACCAGCAACAACAACAAAAAAAGCGCCATCTTGTCTCCATCCAAAATACCTTGCACAGTTTCTTTAGTTTCCAGCCTCTTTGATTCCACTTTAGCAGCTGGGAGTGAAGCTGAGAGGGAATAATTTTGTTACCTACTTTGGTTATTAAAAAAAAAAAAACTTTCTCTCTAATTTCAGAGGAACAGAATCAAAAGATGGTTGTAACTAATTGACAACAAAGAAGTCAAATGAGTGGCCAAAGTGAGACATTTGAATTGAATTCAAGTCAGCAATTTTCCTACCTTTGATTTTGAGAGTGGCTGTCGTTTCATTGTCGCCGCACACACAAGTGTACTCTCCGCTGTCTTGGTTTGCCGCTTTAGGAATCACGAGTTCATTCACAGTGGCCTCCTGCTTCATCTGGTACGTTTCTCCACTCTTGAGGAGTCGTCTTCCCTTCTTCCACTCGACCGAGACTCCTGGTTTGGATGTTTCGCAGCGAAGGGTCACACTGGATCCTTCTTCGGCCTCCTGATTCTGCAGCTTCTTTGTGAAGGTGACCGGTTGGGCTTCACAAATTTCAATCGACATGGCATTAGAGTAGATTCCCACAAAAAAAAAAAAAAAGTGATTGAGACATGGCCCTACCTATGATGGTGAGTTTTGCAGCCGTATTGTCCTCGCCACATGCACAGCTATAATCTCCGCAGTCTCCCTCTTCGACTTTATAAATCAGCAGTTCATTCACAGTGGCCTGCTGCTTCATCTGGTACTTTTCACTCGACTTGAGAACTTGTCTTCCCTTCTTCCACTCTACTGGGACTGAAGGTTTGGACGTGTCGCAGCGAAGAGTAACACTGGATCCCTCTTGGGCTTCCTGATTCTGCAGCTTCTTAGTGAAGGTCACCGGTTGGGCTAGTCGTATTTGTAATCGGTTAGCAAGCGACGAAATGTAGATTAAAATAATTCGTTGTCCTACCTTTAATGGTGATGCTAGCTGCAGTGTTGTTGTCTCCACACACACAGCTGTAGTCTCCGCTGTCTTCTGGCAGGGCTTGTCTGATGTGGAGTTCATTGACGCACGCCTGCTGCTTCATCTGGTACTTGTCTCCAGACTTCAGCACCCGTCTTCCCTTCTTCCACTCCACTGGAGCTGCAGGTTTTGATGTCTCACAGCGTAGCGTAACCTCGGATCCCTCTTGGGCTTCTTGACTCTGCAGCTTCTTCGTGAAGGTCAGTGGCAAGGCTGGGAATTTAAGTTGAATGTCAATGAATGGATGGTGCTGCTGTTTTGGTCAGCAATAAAGTTTGATGAAGCTGTTTTAGTATCTCCCAATTTAGTCAAGGTTCCTCATACCCTTGATTTTGACACGGGCCGTAGTTGTCTGCTCCCCACACACACAGCTGTAGTCTCCGCTGTCTTCTGGCTCAGCTCGGTTGATGAGGAGCTCATTCTGGCACGCCTGCTGCTTCATCTGGTACTTTTCGCCATACGTCAGCACCTGCGCTCCCTTTTTCCACTCCACGGGGACTAAAGGTTTGGAGGTCTCGCAATGTAGAGTAACCTTGGAATCTTCCTCGGCATCCTGACTCTGAAGCTGGACCGTGAAATATGGCGGCAATGCTGCGCGGCAAAGATAGATGTCAAAATGTGCTTCGAAATGTAGATTCCAGGACACACAATTATTCATATCTATAAGACTTTAATAAACCTAACATATAAATCAGTACCGTTCACTTTTACGGAGGCCGACGTCTTCTGGTCCCCACAAAGACACGAGTACTCCCCGCTATGGTCCGTCTTGGCATTCCTAATACGAAGCTCACAAATGGCCTCCTTCTGCCTTATTTGGTACGTCTCTCCAGCGCTGAGAATTTCAGAGTCCTTCCTCCATTGAACGTTGGCTGCCGGCTTGGAAAGCTCACAGCAAAGTGTCACAGTTTCTCCTTCCTTTGCGTCTTGATTTTTTAGCTTTTCTTTGAAAGTGGCTGGCAGGGCTAAAAACACAACAAATGATCATTTAGAGAATTTTAAATACCATACAAAATATTCAGAATGTTTTTTTTTTTCAGATTGATTATCAGTAAAAGTACTCAATTCAAAACAATACTACTAGTATTTTAGAAAGTTTGAGTTTTGTGGAGGGGAAAAATATCAGCCCAACTTGAATTGACCTTTAACAGTCAGCTTGGCCATGCTCTTGGCCGTGCCCACGTCACAAGTGTAGATGTCAGTGTCGTCTTCCTGGAGGTGTTTGATGGTGAGCGATAAGACGCCTTCCTTCTGGCTCATCTCGTATCGAGGGTCGGCCTTGAGCTCCGTGTGGCCTTTAAGCCACGCAACCGCAGACGGGCTTTGGATCGTTTCGCACTGCAAAGTCACCGAGGTCTTCTCGTCGGCTTTGCTGTCTTTGAGTTCTTTGGTGAATTTATGGATTGGCTCTGTTGAATATTACCTTGTGTCACATATCTAACAGTAGAATGTTTTTGGAACTAAAGAGTAGAAGATGAATCATTTCCTTCTCACCTTTCACCTCAAGTCTGGCCTTTGTGGTTGCCCCTCCGATGACCTCACAACTGTACTCTCCAGAGTCTTTACTGGAGACGCTGAAGATGAGCAGCTTCATGAGCCTCTCTTCCTTGATGATGTCATACTTTTGACTCTTTCTTATGGTTTTGCCCTCCTTTGTCCATTTGACAATGGAGCTTGCCTGTGTCACCTCGCAGGTAAACGTGGCATCTTCACCTCGAACCACGCTGATGTTCTCCAGCTCCTTTGAGAGCGACGAAGCTTTTCCTGCAACCAAACTTGTCACTCGTCACGAATGCACTCTGAGGAAAGGCAACTCACCTTCAACAGTCAGCGTTGCTTTGGAGGTCAGATCTTTAATGCTGAAGACCACATCTCCGGCATCGGCGGGTGTGACGTCCTTGATGGTCAGCATGTACTTCCGTCCTTTGCTGTTGACTTTGAAGCGGCCTCCGCTGGTGACCGTTTGGCCGTTAAGCGTCCAGGCGCACTCGTCGGCGCTCTCGCGAGACAAGATGCACTCGAAGCCGCACGTCTCCCCCTCGTTCACCTCGGCCGACTTCAACCATTTGGTGATGCCGATGCCGATTTCTAGGGAGGGAAAACATTGAATTACATTTCTCCGGTTCTCGAGTGTATGTCGTGTGGGCCACCGACCTCTTACGGTGACCTTGGCTTTGGACACCTCAGTTCCAAGATCGCAAGTGTACTCCCCTGCGTCGTCTTTGGTCACATCCTTGATGATCAGCCCCAAAGATCTGCCGGTGTGAAGGATCTCATATTTCGATCCAGCCTTCAAGGGGTTGCCTTCTTTCCTCCACGTGGGAGAAACCCTGTTCTTGGATGCCTCGCAGGCCAGAGTGATGGAACCTTTCTCCTCACCCACAACGTCATCCAAGGACTTCAGGAAGAGGGCGGGCTTTTCTGGAGAGTTAAGCAAACAAATTGCGGTGATCACATTTTTCATGATGACCCTACATTCATCTTCTTACCTTTAACCTTGAGTGTGACCGACTCCTTCACCTTGCGGACATTTACGGTGATAGTCCCCCCGTCTTGAGGTGCCAGGTTCTTAAGTGTGAGTTGATGCACTTTTCCTTCATGGGTTATTGTGTTGACTTCATTGGTGAAGAGCACCTTGTCGTTCAGGAGCCACCGGACCTCCTCGTCGGCGTAGTTGACCTCGCAGGTGAACACCGCGTCGTTCTCTTCGTCCACTTCTGTGTCAGCCAGGTGCTTGGTGAATTTAATGTCACGCACTGAGAGAGGAAAGTATCAACAAAACTTTTTTTCAAGATTGTTATTTTCCAAACGTCTTCCTTAATCCCACAAAAAATGTTTTTTTTAAAAACGGTACCTTCAACTAGTAGATTGCCTTTGGTCATAGCGGGTCCGGACTGACAGCGGTACTCGCCACTGTCCTCTTCGGTCAACGCGTGAATGTTGAGTTGAGCTCTGGTAGCGTCTTGTTTAATGTTATATTTGTCTGACGAAGTCAGTCGGGTCTGTTCTTTAAACCAATGAACTTTGTCTTTTGGTGGGACTGAGAATTTGCAAGTGAGCATGGCCGAGCTTTTCTCCTTGGCTTTGACATCTTTGATAGGTTCTGCAATCTCCAAGGGGCGCTCTGAGTGTAAAGAAGACAGCATTGGAAATGAGTTGTACACACACACCACACACACACACAGTACCTTTGACTGTAAGCTGGGCTAGTGATTTGCTCTTGCCCGCCGTGAACTGCACGGGTCCAGTCATGGACGCTCGTGTCTTTTTGAACGTGAGACGATGCATGGTGCCCTCCTTCTCCATCTCGACGTCGGCGCTCTCCTGCACGGTGACTCCGTCCAGAGTCCAAATGGGCGGTTTCACCAGTTCCATGCTGATCTCAACTTCGAAGACGGCGGCGAAAGGTTCCGTCACCTCGACGGAACTCATGTCGCGCACGATGCTTATGGACTGCTCTAAAGTGGGGGGAGTAAAATTAAAGGTTTGCTTAGAAATTGATTACAATATTAAAAAGAGTTCAGAGTAAATTATCATTTAAGAAAAAAATGGGTGTGTCTTAAAAAATAATTCTTGCCATAAAATAAATGTTATCATTAAAAAAAATAAGATTTACTTTGTTTTCATTGTATATATTCAAGTATACAAGGTTGAGCCTTATTTTCAAGGCTACATAGTGACAATTATAATCTCCAGATCAAATGTAATTTTTCTGAACTAATGTTCAAACATCTCTTGCAAGAATATTTCCAATTCGTATGAGATGATTACTATTCGTGCACGGCACATCAAACTTTAATCATTAACGTGAGTGCTGCACTCGGATTAGTTTCTTTTTTTCACACAGAATCTGAACGAATCAAACAAAACACACAACCATTTGTAAATAAAAGTCTCAAAAATATGTCTTATTGATTGCTGTCCTCAGTTCTTCTATATGAATACCTTCCACAAGCAGTTTACAGGATGTCTTGTCATCAGAGGCGTCGCACGTGTACGTGTCTTCATCGGCGGCGTCCACGTCGTTGATGGTGAGTTTCCGGTACACGTCCTCACTTTGGATCTCATACTTCTTTCCCGCCTTGAGCTCCGTTTTGTTTTTGAACCACTTGACTCGAGCGCTGGCGCGGGACACTTGGCACTCCAGGTGGCCGCGGTGTTTGTAAATGGCTATCTTATCCCGGAGTTTCTTCACAAACTTGACGGGCAGCTCTACAGCACACGAATTTGAGCATGTTTGGGGGATGGAGGAACTCCAAAATTTGTTTCGATGGTTTCATTCATTAAACACATCAAAAAATATTTCAAAAACTTATTTCTATCTTGCAAAGTTAGATTGTTTCTTATCAGATTTTATGAGGTGGATTTTCACAAGATGTTACCGAGTCAAGTGAGTCCATCGACATCGCATCCACAAAAACATGCAATCAATACGCTTCGAGCGAAATTTACCTTTGACCTTGAGTTGCGCGGATGATGAGGCCTTCTCAGCTGTGAACTTAATCTCACCTATGTCTGCTGGGGACACACTTTTAAAGAGCAACACATAAGTCCTCCCTGTGTTCAGAAAACAGAAAGAAAAAAACTGTCATGATTCCGGAAAATGAAATTTAAGAAGAAAATAATCAAATGGACGTCCACAACGATTTAGATCTTTACCTTCTTGCCTCATCTTAACGTTGTCGCTGACTCTGAGTTTGGCGTTTCCCTTATACCACTGGCACTCGACCTCGTCGTGGGATACCTCGCAGACAAATGCAGCGCTCTCCTTCTCCATCACCTCCACATCCTCCAGCTTCTTCACAATCTTAATATCTCTGGCTGCAACGGGAAGCTTTTTGGTTATGTTTCGATTGACAAACGGCACCGGTACGGTTTCAAATATTGCGCAAGTTCACCATGAACGGTGATCTTGGCACAGGTGTTATCGTCGGCAGTGCGACAGATATAAGTGCCGGCATCTTCGGGGCCGCATTTGTTGATGATCAAGGTGCGTTTTCGTCCCAAAGAGTGAAAACCGTGATTCTTGCCGGGTTTCAGTTCTACATCATCCTGTTGAATTTTTATCACATGAAGATTTAGAAATCACTCAATCAGCGGTGCAACTTCTCACCTTGATCCATTTTACTTCTGCATTTGTTCGAGATACTTCACACTCCAAAGTGACCTTCTCCTTTTCAGCAACGCTGATGTCCACAATAGGCCTTGAGATCGTAGCGGGAGGTTCTATTGAATCATCGGGATTAATCTAGGCTCAATTTGTATCATAGGCGCTTCTTCAGATTAATGACAAGCAGGATAAAAAGCACTGACATGATAGTTGATGATCCAGGATCTGGGAAGAAACTAACCAACCACGTGCATACCTGAGACGATGAGTTTACAAGAAGTCCGTACGCCTTCCGCTTGAAAACCGATGGTTCCGGCGTCCTCTCTCGTCAGATTTGACAAGGTGAGGCTGTGAGTCTTCGCCAGAGCTGCGATGCGGACATTGGGTCCCGATTTGAACCTGATGCCGTCCCGGGTCCACGAGCCTTCCACATCAGCCTGGTTGAGCTCCACCTGGAGGCTAACCGTTTCTGTCTCGTGCGTTCTGATGTCTGTAAGCCCTTTGACCAGCTCCACTTTCTTCTCTGGGGAACAAAATGTGTTTTTAGTAGTAGAGTGAAGAAGTTGCGGATACAATCCGATCTTACTTTCGACGATGAGCTTGGCCTGGGTTCTGTCGTCAAGGGTTTCACACGAGTAGAAGCCGCGGTCAGCTAAAGTCACGCTCTTGAAGACCAGCGCCTGCTTGGCGCCGTCCACTTGGACCTCCACACCGGGCGAAGTCTGCATCTTGACGCTGTTCTTCATCCAGTGCACTTCGTCCGACGGCTTGCTAAGCTCTACCTCCAGCTTTGCCTCGCTCTGCTCCTCCACCGTCAGATTCTCCAGCTTCTTTTTGAATGTCACCGGCTCATCTGACGAGACATCCAAAGGGATGGTTTGAACTCATTCACTGCCATTGACGGCTATTTAGCATTTATTTATTTTAGCTATTTATGCTACTCGACGCGTCCTTCAACTTTGGAGGTTTTACTGTGAATGTGCATTCCCTACGTTGCACTTGAAGCGTCGCCTTGCAGCTTTTCCCTTCGGCGTCCACGCTGATCTCCCCGGCGTCCTTCTGGCCGACAGAGGTGACGGTGAGCTGGTGACTGCCGCCGCCGTGCTCGATCTTATACTTGGCGCC
Organism: Syngnathus scovelli; assembly: GCF_024217435.2. NCBI lineage: Eukaryota > Metazoa > Chordata > Actinopteri > Syngnathiformes > Syngnathidae > Syngnathus > Syngnathus scovelli. The sequence goes on from NC_090863.1 coordinate 5,815,191, forward strand.
ATGAGCGACGGGAACGCTGTTGTGGAACCATTTGACGTGTGCGTCCGCCGGGGTGACGCCGCACTTAAATATGGCGTCTTTGCCCTCCATCGCCGCCACGTTGCTGAGCTTGGAAGTCAGTCTGACGGATCTGGGAGCTGAAAGGAAGCCGATTATTATTATGATTTCCCTACTATAGATTTTCAGCATTTCCTGTTACCTATGGAGGAGACCTTGGCAGAGGTTTTGTCATTTTTACATTCACAGCTGTATTCGCCTTCATCTTCCTTCGTCATGCCGGTCATCGTGAGGATTCGCTTTACGCCGTCTGTCTTGACGCAGAACCTGCCTCCGGGTTTAACCTCGGAACCATTGCGCCGCCAAAGAACATCACCCGAGGCTTGGTTCAACTCACAGGTGAGATTTAAAGCGGCTCCTAAGTCGACCGTAGCGGCTTTCAACGGGACGACAAATTTAATATCTGCGTCTGCAAATGAAGATTGGTGTATTAGCGGATAAATGAGACATCAGTTGAGGAAAAAAACAGACTGACCTTTGACCTGGACTTTGAACTCCAGCTTATCATCGGCAGTCTGACAGCTGTACACGCCGCTGTCTTTGGATTCAGTGGACGTGACGATGAGCGTGCGAGAGAGGCCGTCTTTTTTGATTTGGTACTTGGTGCTCTGGATGAGCTCGGCGCCATCTTTAAACCAGCTCACGTTGCTGCCGCTGCTTTCTGCACTCAGCTCGCTGGTTAAAACAATGTGTTCGCCGGCTTGAATGACGAATGTGTCCTTGACGAGCTTCTTCTGGAACTTGGCGGGCACATCTACAGAGATGAACAAGCTTTTTTGTTCTCTCATGTTTTGAAATCAAAACAAATGTGACCACTGAAAGGAATTTACCCGCCATCCGAAGCTTAAACATCAACTTCTCCGATCCGGCCTCACACGTGTATTCCCCGACGTCTTTTTTGTCCATTTTGTCAATCACCAGCTCCCGACTTTTGCCTTTCGTCTCCAGGCGGAGAGCCGCGCTGGAAGCGAGCGGCTTGCCGTCCTTGTACCATTTCACCTCGGTTTTGCTGTCGGCCATCTCACAGCGCAATGTGGCTTTCTTGGAATAAACGGCCGTCACCTCCTTTTGAACCGAGTCTTTGTTAGAGAAGACACTGGGGGCATCTGCGGATCGAATTGTGGATGAAAATATTTGCCATAATGATTCTTTCAAAATATTTCTTACCTTCCACGGATATCCTAAAAGACAGTTTCTCAGTAGCGACCATACAGACGTATTCCCCGGCGTCTTCCTTGACCAAAGTGTCAATCACCAGCTGGCGACTTTTCCCCTTTGACTCCAAATGAAGCATCTTGCCGGAGGACAGCAGTTTGCCGTCCTTGTACCATTTGACATCGGTTTTGGACTCGGCCACCTCGCAGCTCAGCGTGGCTTTCTGAGCGACAAAGGCCTTCACCTCTTTGGTGATGGACTCTTTGTTGGAGAAGGCTGATTTGGGTTGAACCGCTGTGGTAATAACAGCATATGTTATTTCTTCTTAAATGTCAGGTCCCACTTTAGATATCTTACCTGCCACCTGCATGGTGCATGTAAGCTTCTCGCTTGCGACTTCGCAACTGTACTCTCCGGCATCCTTCTTCTCCACACTGTCAAACACCAAGAGCCGAGTCTTGCCCTTGGACTCGGCACGTATGGTCTTACTGGAGACCAGCAGTTTGCCATCTTTGTACCATTTCACCTCTGTTTTGCTGTCAAACACCTCACAGCTCAGAAGAGCTTTCTGGGACAAGACGGCAATCACCTCCTTCTGAAATGAGTCCGTGTTGGCGAAGGCCGGCTTGATTTGAACGTCTGTGAAGGGAAACGAGAGAATCGCTGGTTCATTGTCGTCATGGACGATAGAAGGTTAAAAATAATTCCTAAAAAACACAAGATCCTATTTTGTGTTTTTGCACCTGCCACCAGAAGCTTGAAGATCAACTTTTCAGCACCGGCTTCACAGACGTACTCGCCGGCATCCTTCTTGTCCACGCTATCGATGACTAGCTGGCGACTCTTCCCCTTGGACTCTGCACGTATTGTCTTACTGGTGAGCAGGAGCTTCCCATCCTTGTACCATTTGACGTCTGTCTTGGCGTCAGCTACCTCACAGCTCAGGGTAGCTTTTTGGGATAGATTTGCTTTCACCTCCTTTTGGACAGACTCTTTGTTGACGAAGGCTGGCGGAGGTTCTGATGAGGGAAATCAGAAGCTATTCACTGCACTTCACTTGAAAAACTGATTCCCTTACCAGTCACGTGGATCTTGAAGAGCAGCTTCTCCGTCCCGGCCTCACAGGTGTACTCCCCGCCATCCTTCCTCTCCACGCTATCGATCACCAGCCGGCGAGTTTTCCCCTTTGTCTCGACGTGTGTGGTCTGACCAGAAACAAGCAGCTTTCCGTCCTTGTACCATTTCACCTCCCGGGTTGAATCAAACACTTCACAGCTCAGAGTGGCCTTCTCGGAGAGAGTGGCTTTCACTTCCCTCTGGACTGCTTCTTGGTTAAAGAAGGCCGCCTTGGAGTCTGAAAGAAGTTGAAATGAGAAAATCCAGAAAGATCTTTGACCGTTACTATATTTGACGTCTATAACCTACCGAGCAGAATGATTTGAAACACCAGCTTTTCTCCTCCAGTCTCGCAGGTGTATTCTCCAGCGTCACTCTTCTCCATTTTTTCAATCACCAGTTGACGAGTATTGCCTTTGACTTGGGAATAAACGTTTCGACTGGATATGAGCACTTTGCCGTCTTTGTACCACTTGACCTCGGTCTTGCTGTCCGACACTGTACAACTGAGATTGGCTTTTTGGGAGAGAGCCACTTTGACCTCCTTCTGCACCATCTCCTTGTTGGAGAAGGCAGGCTGGGCTTGAGTTTCTGATAGGAAAGCGGTTTATGTTGTTATTGAACCTATAAACAAAAAAATAAGCAAACGCTTACCTTTAATCTTGACGTGGAATGTGACTTTGTCGGTGGCTGTCTCGCAGGAGTAATGACCCTCGTCGCTTTTATTGGCATTCTTCACGATCAGCTTCCTCTGAGTACCTTTGGAGATGATGGTCGTTCTTTGGTCCTCAAAGATCTCCACCTGGTCTTTTCTCCACACGACCGTCGTGCTCGCGGGAGAAACCTCGCAGCTCAGCTCGAGATCTCCTTTGAGTGATGACGTCAGGCCCGTGGGTCCTCTGGGCTTGTTCAGGAACTTGGCGGGTTCATCTGGATATTGACGTGGAATTGTCATTAGTTACTTGACAAGGTCAATCAATAAAAATAATTTGTAATGATGTTGTACCTTTAAGAGTGAGCTGCATGGACATTTTATCATCAGCGCAAACGCATTCATAGACGCCCACGTCTTCTTCGGTAACGTTGTGTACCTTCAGGATCCTCCTGCGGTCCATGGTCACATATTCATACTTCTTGCCCATCTTTACCTCCCGTCCATTTGTCATCCAAACCACCTGTGAAAAATGTACGAAATATTTTCAGAATATTAAAAGAAAATTGAACAAGTTTGAAACGTAGTACCTGTGCGTCGGAATCTGACACCTCAGCCGTCATCTGAGCCGTGGCTTGGGCGCTGCAGAACACTACCTGTGGCTGATCTGACTTATTGATGAACCGGACAGGTGGCGCTATAGCACAAAAGAGGGCAATGGGAGTTATTTCAAGATTTTACACACACACTAACAAAAAGGATAACAAACATTGTAACCTACACTTGACAGCTAAGGTGCAACTGCTCTGCGAGCCTCCGCCCACAAACTTGACTTCGGTTCCATTCAAGTCCAAGGTGACCTCTCGGATGAGCAACGTGTGTATGTTCTTGGAGCGGGTGATGAGGTAGTCGCCGCCACTTCGCAGCATGCGGCCGTTTAGGGACCAGAAGCCTGAGCAGACGGCTGAAAGCTCCACCGAGATGGAGAACTCTTGGCCGGAAACGGCGGTGCTGTCCACAAGGCCTTTCCTGATGTCTGCGCTTGGTTCTTCACGGAACAGGAGGGAAGAGAGTTAAATGGCATAGTGCCTCACCATGCTAAATGTATCCAGATGTCCTACCAAGGTAGAAGGTTCCGGGCACCTCGAGGTAGTCACTCTGACCGAAATCATTGATGGCAGAGATACGGAATTGGAAAGAGGCTTCTTCTGTGAAGTTAGAGATTGTCATCTCCGTTGCCAAAATGGTTTCTCCCAGGTTGCACCTCTGCCAGGTCTGAGTGCCAACCTTCCTTCTCTCCACAATGTAGCCCTTGATGGGCACGGGACGATCACTGTCCGGGGGAGACCACTGCAAGCTGATGGATGAGTCAGTCTTGTTTCGCACCACAGCGTCAACTGGGGGATCGGGAGGATGCTTCCGTGCCGCTGGGGAGCAAAATGGTTTATGCAAAGATGTTGAGAAGAAGCTTTGCAATAAATTTCCTCACCGGTAACGGAGAATCGAGTGGACGTCTTGCAGTCTCCAGCCACAAAGGCCACTTCTCCCGAATCTTCCGCCTGACACTCCCGAATGGTCAGCGTGTACTGACGGAGCAGGCAAGCGATGGAAATTCGGGAATCCGCTTTCAGTTTGTCGCCGTTACGGGTCCAGTAGGCGTCAGGACAGGGCTGCTCCAGCTCCACGCAGAAGATGACGGTGTCGCTGACGGGAACGACAGTTTTCCGGGGAAGCTTCTTGGTAATGTTGCCTGAGATGTTAGATGGAGACGTCAAACACTTTTGACTTCTCCTTTAAGGTGATCTAAGACCAGGTTGACACCTTACCGAGGACGGTGAGCTCGCCCACCGTGCGGCTGCCCTCCTTCATCTCGCAGATATAAACACCGTCATCGTTGGTGGTCACGTTGTGGATGGTGAGTCGGCGCAGGGTTCCTTGTTCCTCCATGCGATACTTTGTGTTTTGCTCTAGACGCGTTTCCTCCATAAACCAGTCGGCCTTGCTGCTGGTCAGCGGCACCTCACACATCATGGTGGCTGATGTTTTTTCCTGGACCGCCACATCTTCAAGCTTCCTCCTGAATGGCACCTTTGGCTCTGGCATGTTAAAGGAGGAAAAATTCATCAAACTATGACTCCATGCATTTGATAATATTCTCAAACCACTTTTATTAATTCGTATGTAATTTCAACTCTGGGGAAAGGGGGGGGGGGGTTGTACGAGCAAGTGAGAGTCAACCCCACATAGCAACTGTGAACTTCTCAACGGCAGCAGAAAATAGATGCAACACTACCCATCCCTTCTGAATACGAGCCACAATTGAATCATGTTGCGACAAGCCGCACGCATTTTAAAAACCTTTAGCGCAATGAGTGGGCACTGACAGTATGAGCAGTAGCTCCTGCTTGAGCTACTCATGTTGTCCTTGGGGTCAAAAGGCATGCTTGGTGCTGTTGTAAAATACCACATACCCTTGACTGTTACCAGCACAGCACTGTAGGTCTGACCGGCCATATTGGTGGCATTGCAGGTGTAGAAGCCGTTGTCATCCTGCTTGCAGTACAGGATCTTGAGAATGAAGTTCTCGGCATGATCTTCGTATATGACGTGGCGACGGCCCTCGCTGATATTCGCTCCGTCCTTCCTCCAGATGATGTGAGGCTTGGGGTGACCGGTCACAAAGCAGCTTAGTTTGGCGTGCTTGCCCTCCGTCACGGTGCAGGTGCGGGTGAACACTCCCTTGGGCAGCTTTGACAGCACCGATGATCTCGCAACGTGCTCCAGACTCAGAGAACTCAGACCGTCTGTGATTTTGTCCGAGGCGGCGCTTTCCTCGGTCCGAAAGACAGATATGTCCTTCTTCATTTCTTCTTTACGCTTCTGGAGGTGAGAGAGGAGGGAGGTGTGGTTCTCCACGGAGAGCAAGTGGGAATCCTGGGTGTCCACCACCAGCGTGGCAGCGGCCTGTGCCCGGCCCAAAGTGTTCTGGGCCCTGCAGGTGTACGTGCCGCTGTCCAGGTTACGCACGCTCTGGATTTTTAAGCTGCTGCTGTCACTATCCGAAAACATCTTAATGCGGTTGGACTCGCTCAGGTAGCGGCCGTCCTTCTCCCAGTCAAAGTTGGCTTCAGGGTGAGCGACGACTCTGCAGTGGAACACGGCATCGCCTCCCAAAGCCACACGTGCCGAGGTGGGCTTGAGCATGAAAACGGGCGCCCTCGGAGTCATCTCGGTAGGAAGGGCCACTTTGAGGGTGACGGCGGCGTAGGCCTCCCCGACGCTGTTCTTGGCCCTGCATATGTACTGACCGCTATCTTCCAGCGCCAAGTCGTAGATGGTCAGACGGTACACGTCACCGTCCTCCACTGTCTTGAAGCGGCCCCCGGATGTCAGCTTGAGTTTTTCTTTCTCCCAGGTGATGAGCGGGGTAGGGGTCCCGACAATGGTGCAGCTAAGCGTGGCGTCCTTGCCAACGCACACGGCAAACGCTTTGGGCCGGGTCAGGAACCTGGGGGCTCCTCCAAACAAATCCATGGTACCTACAGTTAAGGATTAGGACATTTTTTTAGAAACAAAACAAATAGAGGAATCCAGCAATAAAGTTCACTCATATGTGCCCTACGTACAACTGCATTAGCATAAACTGACTGTGGCGCTAGCCTACGGATTTGGGTCACATTCCCATTAAAACAGAACTCCGTTGGATATTATTTTCAGGTGTATCTATTGTGACCGATAGATGTTTGACATTTTGATGGGTGTTATGTAAACAAACATAAATCCAGAGGGCAGACTTATACATTTCACGTCATTCCACTCCTACATATACAGCTTCCGCTCTGCTCGAGAAAAGTCGTTTTAATGCGCACAAACTAATAAGTTCCACAACGAAGGTCAAACCAGTGTTTCCCCGTACGCAAAGGGTGACATTTAGCGGCTTTGTCGCCTCTGTCCCTTCAACCGAGGCCGGCCCAAAATAACCTCAGCTGTCCCTGGCTGTCTCACTCCGTTTCCATTTGTAGAAGCCGCCGGTGCTTCAGCTGTTTGATAAGGCTCCGACATTCACGCCAACACACCTCACTTCCTTCCATACAGGTTTTGTGAATATGTCTTTAAAAGTCAGCTGGAGTTGTTAAAATGTGTTTTTTAACTGAAAAGAAATGAATGGCGGGAATTTTAGCTAGCTTAATTGAAACTTGATGCTAGCCAGCTAGCTTGGCAAGCACAACAAACTCTTTTTAAATGAATTTTTTTTAAGTACAGGCATAAAAATAATTTAAAGAAAGCTAAATCCTCTCCTAGTATACAAAATATACAAGTTATTTTGTCCTTTAAAGCTAATGTCAACAGAATCACCTTAAGTCTTCTTTGCTGGGGTCAGTCAGTCATGGAAGGTTCCAAAATTTTCCAATTCCACCCCCAAAAATGGCCAAAATATCCTTTGGAAATTCAGAGTGCTGTAGCATCCCCCAGTGCCCTGTGGTGCGCGCTTGACTAGACTTATTTTTTCTTTCTTGTCCCGTGTAGGTCCAACATGATGCTGGCAGATAGCTGGCGTGCCTATTCTGGCGCAGCCTCCTTTCCAAAATAGACTCTTGTCATTTAGTGAGCAGATAGCACACCGTCACTTATGCCGTGGTTGCTGCGGAGCAGATTGTACACCAACACTTAACATTGTGCAGTCATTAAAAACAAATCTCAGTTGAAAACTTCAGAATGCATACTTTCATTTAATAGAATCTGATGTCTTACATTTTGAAGCACAGGAGGTATTTTTGGCAACCGCTACTGTTTTTCATACATATTTGATATTGTAAATAAATATTATTTAGTGAGTTCCAGAAAATTTGAGTCTAATTCAGAATTGAAAGGCGTTCACTGTGTGGCACCATTTTAGAATAGTTAATGCCCTGCTCTTCCTTGATATCTTTGCTGCAGATACAAATATGGAGTGAGAGAAATGATAGCTCATGCATCCCATTTTATATAATTATCCATCCATTCATCTTCTTCTTCCGCTCATTTGGGTTCAAGTCACGGGGCAAATAATAACACTTTGCTCATGGTGTAATTCAATACCACACCACTGACCAAACGTTTTATAAATACAGTCCTAACGGATTCTTAATAACCACTGAGGAGTACAGTAGGTCCTAAGATTAGGACATTCCTAAATTTCAAGATTATGAATGGCACGCAATCAATTGGTTTGTGCAGTAGCACCGCATTACAAAAAGGCTCAATTTAATTGCTTGATATTCTACAATTAGGGCCTAAAAATTGTTTCTCATACAACTATTTACTTGACTGTAATTATGACTTAACAACTGCATTAGAATAGTTTAGTGTAGCAACACTAGTGATTGACAGCAGCAGGTCACCGGGACCCCGACTTGATGAGGGCCCCCACTTGAAATTCTAGCAGATATCAAGTATGCTTGTACTACTACTTCTGTTCTAACTGTGCTTCAAGGTGTAAGAGTGTTGATAATACATTTATGCTCCATGTTTGCAAGAAAATACACATTTTCTGTATAATTGGAACAAAAACATTTTGCCCAAATCTAAAATAAACTGAACAATAGCTGGCATACTTACCCATGATGTACCTGGAACAAATGACATATTTTTAATAACAAACACATTAACTTTAAAAATAAAAAAATATTAGCAATGAAGGGTTCATCTAAACATAAAGGTCATTTTTGGGGTGACTGGAGGTCACCATTAAGACATTAAACAAGAAAACCAACATTCAATAGGAATGCTAATTAGTTTTTGGTATAATGAATAAGAGCTATATTAAGATTATGATTTCTGTTTTTAATCTATTGATATAGAAGGTATCCCCACACGGTGTTCAATCCCAACCTTGGAATTTTTTTATTTCAAATAGACATCACATAATAACACACACTCACACAAAAAAAAAAAGATTAAATAATATATATCTGCCAGACACAAAAAAAAAAACCAAGCATCATGACACTGCTTCGAAACATTTCTTTTGGTGCGTTGCATTAGTACAGCTTGTGTTGTACAAGTCATTTTAGCATGATAATATTTAGCACCTTGCCCCAGTCATTGTGACACTTGACTGGTGTGTTGTTGGGAGGTTGTCCATGCCGCGGGTGCCGCCGCTGCTGATGCCGGCCAGTACGTAGATAGTTGACAGCACAGTGCAGAAATAAATTAAAATATGGATGTTGTCAGTCTCTTTGCAATTCTTCTTTAAAGCCAAATGCATTATAATGAATCATATTTATTTACACGTAGGTGCGGGGGCATTTATTTACAAAAGTGGACGATGCACCCGACTAATCGGGACACAGTTGTTACTCGAAGGCTTTATTGTCGCAAGTGGGGCCACTTTTTAAGCAAAACTGTCAAATATTTTCCGTTGAAGATGTAAATCCTGACTAGAGAGTAAATATGAGTCCTTAATGCTAAGGCACTGCTTAAAATAAGAAGGAGAATACCAGCAGTGAGGTGTTTGTAATACAAACAAGCAACGTTGAACTCCAGTGTCTTTTACAAGGTGAATTTCTCACACGCAACGATCTCACCAATACGGCCGATTGAAAATAAGTCGTTATATACAAACGTTTCGAGGTGGCGGCGGCTCAGTTCCCTTTCTGAGCTCTTGCATGTGCTCTACGTACATTTATGTACACTTAAAACTCTGCTTACTATATTTTGATGCAAATATGTAAATATCAGTGCAAAGTACTGAGATTGTAAGCATCATGAAGCATTTGTTCTTCCGTAGACGTAAAGAGGCTTAAATGTTTTGCGTGAACGATAAGAGCTGCTAATCATCTCTGCAATAGTGGCTTGTCTATATGTTGTTCCTATTTGATATGTTTACATGTATGTTATCCCTAAGAATGAACCACTCTAACGTGACGCCATCTAGTAATATCGTTTCAGCTACTCATAATTTGAGGGCACTGCTGTCTGTTGCACAATGAAACAAGATTTTTTTTTTTCTAGCAATAAATAATGCTTAGCTGTTACATACCAGAGGAAAAAGGTAATAAATATAAAAAGAGGCTAAGTGCCTTTTTCTCGACAAAAAGGCAAATTGAGTCTAAACGCGTAGTCATAAAGACAAAGAGTTAGTAAATTTGGAAATTAGTTCTTAGGGAGTAAATGACATGCACAGGGAATTTGGCTAATATATTTAAAATGCATGTTTTCTGGGGTTCACTGAAAAAAAAAAAAGAAGTTAAAAAATACTAAATCATTTTAAAATATTTTCATAAAAACGATGTCTTCGTGAAAGTCAAATGGTAATAATATTAATGATAATAAAAATCCCAGAAAATCTTCACCGCTTTTTGCATCAACAAGATATGTATAGGCAAGCCTTAGTGTTTTTTTTGTTTTTTTTTATTCTAAAGATTTCCCTCCAAATAAATTTGGGATGGCAGCATGATACCTTAGTGGTTAAGCACACATGCCTCGCTGTTCTGAGGTTGAGGGTTCTAATCCCGTATTTGCTGTGTGAACTCGAGTCTTGAGATCAGTGCTGACTTAATGGCCAATATTTGGGGAATGAAATCAGTCTTAATGTTACTACATAAACATCTTACAAAAGAGTTGCTAATACTGAACCAAATCTGCGAGTGTGAGAACCCACCCAACACAGACAGCAGCATCAAAACGCTCCATGTAAAATCACAAATCAAGTCCTTGAGCCACATACTCCTCTAGCAGTGCGTGTGCTAGCTTATTTATATGCATGTATTTAACAATGTGGACTCTTCAAGTAACGACACGTCGCGAGGATCTAATAACTACGATACTTCCATGCGGGAAGAATGCAGCAAAAAAAAAAAAAAAAAAACAATACTAGAGGCTTTTGATGTGCACTACAAATACTCACATGGTGCAGATAGCGCCTTTGGTGTTTTTCCATCAGTGGTTTTAGTGAATACACCATTTTGCCGACGCACACACACGGGTTCATTTGAACAAGATAAAAACATGTATGCTTCCCTGATGTCCGCACAGAAGACGACGATAGTGGTTTCTTCGTGAGATGTCCTCGTGTCAAAAGGATGGATTTAAAGGTCCGTGCTGAGGATCTTCTAAGGCCACAATGTTCATTGGTGAAAAGTAAAATGTAAACGCTAGAAAGGGGGGAGGGGGGCACACGAAAAAAGGCGTTAAAAATATTCGAATGTCTTAGTAAGGCAATGGTCCCAAGAAGGCGATATGACTAGAACCCCTCAAACACTGCTGACTAGCTTTAACACTTTTTTTTTTAGCCACGCTTTTTGATTTACTTATCGGAATCGTCAGTTGTGTTTTTTTAAGTTTCACTACAACAGAGGTTGGACGTCCTTTCATGGCAAAATAAAAATAAATAAATAAAAAACACTGAACTGCTCACATAAACGCTACTTAATTAGGACAGACACTTTAAAGTCGTTTAAAGACTTCCTCATGGTAGTCTTTAATATCTCTCTACTAATTAACCTTTGAATTGAACTTCTTCTCATCGGAGCACGACATTAAGAACAAATTAGAAACAAGTCTTTGATGTACTTAGCGCTAAGCTAGATGGTTAAAAATAGAGCGCACACACCTTATGTCGTAAGGCACTTCAACAAGTCCCGGTGTCCTGTTTCCTAGCGGATGCGCTATTTAGTTCCTCTTCGTCTTCCTCCTCCTCTTCTTCTTCCCACCCGCCGAGGTGCACGGGTGTTACCAAAGATGGCGTGGGACCAGCATGGGCCAGGAAACCTGATAATTTGCATTGTGAATTAAATACAAGCATATCTCATTTTGACTGTAATGCAAAACCCAAGTGATGCCAGTATGATCACTTTTCTTTTTAAGTTCCTTCACTATTGTGCTCATTTGCAATTACCAGTCCTGCCGTGTAGCTCAGTCATTGGCACTGAGCTAGGCCACTGCCCTGAACTTCTCTGCGGGTGTGACGTCTGCTGGTGGAGCTAAAGAGACAGATTGCATGTCAACAAAAGGCAAGGGAGTTGGCGTGGTGAAATGAAAGTTACCTCGTGCATGTAGATAGCGTGGAGGCTCATCTCTGCTGAGGCAAACTCCGAGTGCAGCGTGTTACTCCGCAAACGGCTGTCGCTGAATGACATGCTGATGAAAACGAGACGTGGTACATATTAGGAATGGATTTGGTCTACCATAATAAATACAATAACACAAACCACTTGAGGTCTGTCAGGTACCTGTCAATAACGGTGCGATCACTGTGGTAGATGGTGCTGTCTTGATGTACGGACGACGCTTGGTGGCGTTGCCCGCGGCCCCGGCCGGTGTGTGGCAGCTGAGAGGCGGACAAAGAGGCCAAGACGCTAGCGGCGGCTGACGCTGCTGTGCTAGCTGGGATAAAGCGGTGATCTCTGCCTTGTAGTCCTGACGCGGCGAGAACGGGGTGCGCCAAGACGCTGGCCAGCAGATTCTCAGGCTGGGAAGGATAACAATCGAATTAATTGGTAATCGTTACATGACGATGGACGAGGTTCGTTAGCGGGATTTCTCACGGCGGTAGCAGACTCGTTGGACTGCAGCGATGTGCAAAGAGGAGCCTCAGAGAGCAGGAGCTGCGTGGAAGGGCCGCCTTGCGCGTCGTGTTGCACCTTCTCCTTCAGGTGGCTGATGAACACCGAGCTGTCCAGCGGTGGCTGCCAGTGTGGATTCTTAATAGTGAAGTGCATGAGTGACAACTCCGTCTTGCCGTTCTCCGCCTGCTGGTACACGGACGCTTCCGTCTGGCCCTCGGAGAGCCACTGCAAAAACATCATTAAAAGAGGTCATTGGCAAAGGTGTATTGACTTTGTGTACACGTACCGATTTTTAGCATCTTATTTTTTCAAACGTGAGGCACCCACAAATGAGTTGTAATACCAAGAGTGACCAGAGAGAGGCAACAAATCTCAAATGTGGATGCACTGTTGAGTCCTGCTTACCGTGGGATTCCCGTGACGTCTGATGTCCATCTGTGCGAAGGAGCAGATGTCCCCCACGCCAATCACCTCCACCGTGAAGTTCCTGAAGAAGTCGACAATCTCCAGAGACTTGTTCCTCAGCAGGAAGATGAGAATGAAGGGTGTAATGATGGGACTGAGCAGCTCCTCCAGGATGAACACCTGACAGAAGCATTTAGTGTGCTGAATTTAACAGGAAGTGTAACGATGGTACACTTCATCCACCGAGGTTCCCTCTACTCACCGCTTTGTACTGGAAGAGCTGTGCCACCTCGTCACGGGTCTCGCTCTTGTTGGCGTTGCCCCTCCAGTGGTCCGGCATGTAGTGGATGTGGGCCAGCATGCACTGCAGCAGCTGCTCTGGGCACCAAACCATATGCTCGTCTGGGATGAAGGACCTTGTATGGGACAAAACAAACGTTGGCGCTTTCCAAATGCGTACGGCGGGACATCGGAGATGAGGATGAAGCAGGCCACCTACCTGGTGATGGTGATAACCACCCCTAGCACCGTGATGCCGGTCAGAATGTGTTGCACCGTCAGGACGTCTTCATCGTAGACGGTCAGCGCGATGAGAACGGCCAACACCGAGCCCGAGAAGAAAGCGACATTTTTTGCCAGCACGGTGAGCAGCGGCGACGTGAAGGAGTTCATGTATTTGGACGTGGGCTTGTAGCCTCGGCCCAAGCGTCCGTGCAGCTCGTGGTTCAGCTCGTTGAAATGGCGCAGGTAGAGTCGGCCATAGAGGGACCAGCGCCGAGCTCCCAGACTGCCGGGTTCCCGCCGGATGATTTCTGTGTAGCTGAAAAAGGCGTAGAGCACCTGCCACACCAGGATGAATGGACAAAGCAGCAGATTGGCCAGGCCCATGAGCAGGATGACCCTGCTGAGCTGCTGCGCCAGCTCCAGCCGATTACCGCTGCGTTTGTATTTGGGGTGCAGGTTCCACTTGTTCTGGAACAGCGAGCCAGGGCCCCAGAAAAGAATGAGCTCAAAGTTGTACTTCAGGCCCTGCGTGAGGAAGACCACATCGCCCACTAGGGGGAGCTGCAGTCGCACGGGGAGCAGGGATTTGTTGATCATGGCCACCATGTAGTTCTTGAAGCGCAGAATGCGGTGATAGATGTCCAGTTCCGTCAGCTCTTTCTTGTGGACGCACATTTGCTGCTCTCGCTGCAGGCTGATGAGGCGGTCTTGGACTTCTTGCCATGTGAAGTTGCATAGTTCATCCTGGGACAACAAGAGCGGAAAGATTCAAATTTGCACATTAGCGACATGGATGAGAGGAGAGATAATGTGATGGTAGTTGCGTAATGCAGGATAAGTCTCCTTTCAAATCTCAAGCCATGAATCTGGCGGACACTGTTGGAAATGTGTACCATTCTGATCTTCAGCGCTTTAATGTAGAACTGCCGGATTTCCCAGTAGCTCAGGACATTGCAAATGACCTTGATGAGTCGATAGAGCCAGAAGATGGCCGCCATGATGAGAAGGAATATGATCCAGCTGTTGGCTTGGATCCTGAAGAACAAAAGGTAGACAATGAGGGAACAAAGAACTAATAGACATATTTAAGGAGGAAAAAACAATAATGTTGCAATAGTTATTTTTAGGCATTGCAGGTTTATCATCTCTAAAAAGTTTTGAAATTTTATTTGCCAGGTCCTTGACAATGAGCCTAACAAATTCTTCGTAACGACGCATCTTATCCAGTCCAATCTAAAATTGTAAAAGCCACTTCTCATCGTTGGGAACTCAGAAAAGGACTGAGTGGTTTTGCACCTCTTCTTTCTTTTTTTTAATATTTTTGTGTAAGCTGTGGAAAATAAGCACATGCTAACATGGGGCGGAGCTTGTTCCTCACAGCTCGCCAGCAAAGTCTCATGTGGCGGTTGGCAACGGCCAAGATGCTGGCGTCTCGTCTGACCACTTTTACCTCACTGACATGGATCAATTACTAAATGTGGAGCACAACAACTTCAGTGTCATCAACATGAAAATGTCTCAACAGGAAAACCAGTCACATGCTACTACTGATGAGAAGGGAACAACTTGTCCATTTGAAATAAAAGTTGGACAAAGCAAGAATTATTCCATTTTTTGTAGTCACAGAAATTTGTTTGAAATTACAAATGTGTGACTATTGATGACAACCATTTGTAAATGTGCAGCTTGAGTATTTATGGTTATCAAAAACCCTCACGTCATATTTTTTGGCGAGGTGTCGCAATGCTTTGAACAAAAAAAGACTTGAAAAACAAATTTGGGCTTTTTCTTTTAAGTTATATGTACAAATCCAAGAGAATAGTGACATTTTGGGCAAGTATCAACACCGGATTTTGGTGTCTGTACCAACCTTATTTTAAGGTATCATCTTGAAGACAGCCACAATATTTAAGCCAAACAAAATATATACAATAAAAGTCCTAAAACAATGCAGATTGAATAAGTAATGAAAGGGCTCTTGCCTCTCAGTGCACTGCTGGCTGGGCAAAAGGGCATCGGGGATGGTGACCTTGCTCCTGTCCAATGGGTTGTGACCCTGCCCCGTGTGATTGACAGCGCGGTTGGCGAACAGGACGTCATACTCCACGCAGTTGACCAAGAACGTTGTGAACGTGACGACGAACAGAAACTGACTGAAGAGCACCAAAAAACAAAAGTTTAGTAGCGAGCACAAGACCTGGCATCGATCTAACAACCCAAAGTGGAATATTTCCACAATCTGTCGTCCACCCATTTAGTGTCGGTACAATGTGGGTGACAAATACAGATTTGAGAATCTGAATTAGCAGTCAGTGGCGTATTACGCAAGATGAGTCATCGGGGTGTCACTGTTTAGTTATTACTTTATGACGCCCGATATTAACACGAGCCGTGGCGACATTCTGACAAACAGAGAACCTAAAAATAGACTTGCCCCCACTGGCAGAGCACAGAATAATTTATCTCAAGACAGCCGGAATGGAAATACACAATATGCGAGGAGAGGACAAGTGCTGTGGGTGATTCACATTGACTGAGAAATTCAACCATTTTAGTTCAACTACCAAAACCTGGTAGGTTGTACTTGGAGATTTACCTAATATAACAAAACGGTCAATCAAATCATCTTCAGGTAGCTGATATTAATACTTACACAAGTTCAAAGAACTCTGACAGCATCATACAAGCAAAGCCATTTTTTTGGTGAAAATGATAGATGTGAACACAGGGGTTAAGGGAAAACGTGGCACATTTAAATGAGAAGTATAAAAATACTTGGGAGGTCGGTCAGTTTGTCGATCTAGTCTCCCGGTTAGGTGTTTTGTTGTTTTTCCAATTCGAACATCAAAGTGTCACACAATGCTGTTGCACTTTGATGTCTAATGTCTTAACAAGTTTGTACAACACTGCTTACTAGTAAATCAATCATGATGAATGTCACAGTAAAACACACAAGGATATTCTCGTGAAGAAGTTATCCAAGTTCTTGATGTGGTGCCATGAATCTGCGACACAAATGTTGGGAAAATTAAGTCAATAGGATTACTGTGAGACTTGTCAAGCTTGTATGCCACTTCGGTAGCTTTTTTTTTATTTGTTTACCTTTTAGGCCTTCGGGCACATGGAGCAGCAAGTCCTCCTCACCGGGTGGAGAGTCCTCCTCCAGGTCCTCAATCCTCTGATATTCCCGGTAGGCTTCCAAGTTGGCCATGGTTGTGCTTCACATTCTCTACCCAGTCGTTCAACTCACCGAAGAAGCTCAGCTTCTGTGTCACCATACAAAAGCGACCAAGACCTTCAAAAACGTGGCTGCAGTCTGCACCACCTCGAGAACTCCCAAGTCAGGCTAGCAACATGCTAAATTAGCGTGACAACTTACGATAGCTTGTGACGTAAGGCTAAAGAATGTCCCACTGGAGTAATTGATGTGTTATTAATCAGCGTGAAGCACCAGCCATACGCAACAAATAAATGTCCCCACGGCGAGTGAGAAGTGGTCGGCTAGTGTAGGGATGATTCAGCCAGTCGAGCGTGGTCACGCAGAGTGCACGGTTTGTTTTGTTCCCGACTCGCTCCGTCATCCGCTGGTGTCGAAATCCTTTTGCTTCCCACTTCAGCGAAAACACAACGGTGACTCGCAGTCTTTCAATCCGCACGCTTAAGTTCACCTTATGGCACAATCGACTTGACAGTCTAAGTTGGGCCAGCTCTTCCAAAAATACAACATACCTTACGTGTGTGCCCACTGTTTTTGTCTTTCACAAACAAACGTCACTACAGGTTTTGGCCATGACAACTTCCGGTACGGAGTTGTAGTTTTTTGCAAATGGTTGTGTAATATTCTTGTGACGTTGTTTTAAAAAGCCAAAAACAATTGAAAAGATATGAAAAATAATTTTTAAAAGTAAATTAATTATGTGTACAACGAATTACATTGTTCCAAAACTAATATTTACAATCTCTCGTGTGAAATGCATTGTGGGAGAATTCAATATGGCGGCGCGCTTGTAGCCCTCGGATAACAAACTATTATTTGTTATTTTACAAAAAAAAGGCTGTTAAAATGTGGTATTTCTGGAAATTAAATTTTGCTGTGCCATTGCGGTCGCTGTCGTTACATCTGCGATGCAATAATACGGCTGGTTTATGGAAATATTCACGGTAGGGTAATGTGACCTGCTAGCATAGTGGGCTTATGACAGCTTAATGGTTGGTGCTCCTTAACCCTGTTTTACTTAGTCGATAACAGGCTTGTGTGCACTCTGTTTGGACCAATTACACCTCCATATTATTATTCATTATATTTTTTACAAGTCTGACTTAATGGAGCAAAATTAACCTTTTGTAAATAATTGAAAATATTTTATGAATTAGCTTTTCGACTGTCTCAATTGAAATTATTACCAATCAGGGACTAAATGTCAAAGTAGGCCAATTTTATTAATAGAAAATAAGCCAGAAAAATACCTAAAATTGGTCATTTAATAATAGTTTATATACTACAAATGGGATCATTATTACTGGAGTATTAGTATCTTCTTGGACACTAACGATAGTAAATGCAAGGGTATTTTCTGACCCCTCATTTAGGAATTTAACCTTTTTTTTTTTGGATACAGATTGCATTCATCTTCAGGATGCAGTGTATTCAGCGCCTCACGTCAACACGGGAATGTCACCAATCGCTTGTGGACCGCGGCCCACAGAGCTCTGCGGCAATCAGCCACACGAGCATCTAAACGCTCTGAGGCGACACTGCGGTTCATCCTCGCACCAGCAGCACTTACAGTCGCCGGGAGACTGTTTTACCACACCGTGTACTGCGAGGCGGACCAGAACAACAACAACATCCGAGTGGAGACTGTGACCAAACCTCCAGAGTTCAAATGGCACATCCTGTGGGAGTTTGTGAAGCCTCAACTGTTTGCGCTGACATTCGCTGTTGTGGTAAATCAGTGCACAGAAATCTAATGCAACATTTCTGTCTTTATAATCAACTTGTTTTCTTTTCAGCTAGCTTTCGGTGCGGCCGTTTTAAACATTCAAATTCCAATGATGTTGGGGGAGCTGGTGAATGTTGTAGCACGCTACTTGAGGGAACACACTGGGAATTATGTCCGTGAGATAAGAGGACCTGCTTTTAAGTTGCTCGGACTGTACGGCATCCAAGTATGAAAACGTTCCAAACAACCGATCCATTGATAATGTAATTGCTTTAATGATGGGAAATATACAACAGGGCTTGTTGACAAGCGGCTATATCATCCTGCTATCGAAGGTCGGAGAAAGGGTGGCGGCGGACATGAGGAAAACCCTTTTCGCCTCCCTACTGAGGTATTTAATCCTAACTACTGAAAACACGTCCTGTCGTTGATGTCCTTTTTGTCACTTAGACAAGATGTGGCTTTCTTTGACGCTAACAAAACTGGACAACTGGTGAATCGTTTGACAGCGGACATTCAGGAGTTCAAGTCTTCCTTTAAGTTGGTCATCTCGCAGGTACGACGCAAACGCACTAGTGGCCTTCAGGTGGAGGTGGTTATTTATGTATTAATTTAGTCATTCATTAATTTTCTATCGCGCCAAGTCACTATTTTAGGACATGCAGTATTTGGAGTTGTTAAAAGTTGTCAGGGTTTCAAATTTATGTATTTTGCTGATGCTTTTAGGGTCTGCGGAGTATCACGCAGACAGTGGGATGCTTTGTGTCACTTTACGTCATCTCTCCAAAACTCACCGGGTTGACCGTGGTGGTCCTCCCCTGTCTAGTCGGGGCGGGAGCTCTCATTGGCTCGTTCCTCCGAAGACTTTCCCGGTTAGCTCAAGAACAGGTGAGGGGAGGATGTTTTTTTTTTTTTTTTTAGTTGGGAACTGTATTGCAGCTATTAACTATTGTTTGTTTCTATGAAGGTTGCCAAAGCAACGGGAGTGGCGGATGAGGCTCTCGGTAATGTACGAACAGTGAAAGCCTTTGCCATGGAAGAGCGGGAGCTACAGTAAGTGGAAAGCGTTTCATTTCTTATTACCGGAAGCTGCGATTAAATGACGTTTTCATTTCTGCTGCGTTCCTCCCAGGTTGTACGCGTACGAAGTTGACAAATCTTGTGAAATGAATGAAAATCTTGGGACTGGAATTGCTGTTTTCCAGGGACTTTCAAACATCGCTCTCAACTGTGAGTCTGTTCATTTTAACCAGGAAGGAAATTACTCAAGAAAAAAGTTTGCAGCTATTTCGTTATCTCCTTGCAGGTATTGTTCTCGGAACTATTTTTGCCGGAGGAACTCTAATTTCGAGCAATGAAATGTCGCCTGGAGACCTCATGTCTTTCTTGGTTGCTTCCCAGACAGTGCAGAGGTAATAAGACATCTCATCTGATAAAAATGCATTCAATCAGAAATATTTTAACCAATTTTTTTTTTTGTTAGGTCCTTAGCTAGTATATCTATCCTATTTGGGCAGGTAAGTCAATTGAAATAAAATTCAGAAGTCAATTCTTGGCTTTGGTTCGCTCTCATTGCCTCCACATTTTCTTTCCAGATGGTGAGAGGAACAAGCGCTGGGGCTCGTGTTTTTGAATATTTGTCGTTGAAACCTTCAATTCCTCTTTCCGGCGGGGGACGCATTCCGTATCATTCTCTGACAGGACGAGTTGATTTTCTCAACATTTCATTCAGGTTGGAGCCTTCTTTTCGACATTTCAGTGAACAAGAAACATCAAGTGCTACCATTACGGGTCTGTGTTCATTTGGGGCGTTTTATATTTGTAGTTACCCAACAAGACCTGGCCATCAGATTTTGGACAAGTTCAACTTAACGCTGCCACCGAGCAAAACAATCGCCATTGTCGGGGAATCTGGAGGCGGTAATGAATGATGTCATCAGACAGCCGGATGTAAACTGTACAATAACGTGCAACATCTGTTGTTTATTTTAGGCAAGTCTACAGTCGCGTCCTTACTGGAACGTTTCTATGACCCGACGAGCGGCGTCGTAATGTTGGACGGACTCGACATTCGAACGCTTGATCTCTGCTGGCTCAGGGGACAAGTTATTGGATTTATTAATCAAGTAAAAGAAAATCATCTTTCATCCATTATGGGTCAATTAAGATAATGACTTTAAACCTGTGTCACGTTCTTCTCGACAGGAGCCTGTTCTGTTTGGAGCGTCTATCATGGACAACATCCGCTTCGGGAAGCCCGAGGCCACCGACGCTGAAGTCTTTGACGCTGCCAAACAAGCCAATGCTCACCGATTCATTACAACTTTCCCAGAAGGATATAACACCGTGCTAGGTACCAGATTTTCATAACGTGTCCCCTTGCTCACTGCAGCTCTGCTTACCTCTTGGCTCTTTACATGCCAGGCGAACGCGGGGTGACGTTATCAGGAGGCCAGAAACAGCGCATCGCCATTGCCCGGGCCCTCGTTAAGAATCCAACCATCCTGGTACTGGATGAGGCCACCAGCGCCTTGGATGCTGAGTCAGAGCGAGTGGTGCAGGAGGCTCTGGACCGGGCCAGCCGGGGGCGCACTGTTCTAATCATCGCCCACCGCCTGAGCACCATCCAGGCAGCTGACCTCATCTGCGTCATGAGCAACGGAAGCATAGTAGAAGTGAGTTTCAACATTAATTGGTGAAAAAAAATGCCTTTCGTTAACTAATTGTTATTCAGTAAATCCTGGAGATATTTAAGGTATTTGTCTATCATTTTAAAAAACGTTTTCTTTAAGGCTGGAACTCACATGGAACTGCTGCGCCGAGGCGGATTGTATTGCGACCTGATCCGAAGACAAAGAGCTGAGGGCCAGAAATAAACCACGCTCAAATATGTTTATCGGAGATGCTAATTTCACATCCAATCAGTCAAATGAGTTAAGATATAAGAGATTTTAGTTTAAGTGGACCAGTTGTGGGGAAAAAAAACAAACACTACTACAATGTCTTTAAGATTTCTAAATGTAATTTACCTCTATTCAAAGCTTACTGTACATGACTATTGTGAATAAAGAATGCTTTAATGAAACTGTCTCTTTTATGTCTTTGGCATATTTCTTATTTAAAGTGTGGAAATAGTATTTACGCATACAGTTATTTAACAGCAGGTTTTGACGAGGTAATGCACCTATGTGGTCTGTAGGGGGCGCAACAAGCTCGACTGTACAGAGCGCTCCGGAGCAGCAAGTGTTAGCGTGAAGCTAACGCTAGCAATCATAACAACCCCCCCATTAAATTCGGGGCTTGGTCACTGGGTTGTTCCGCTGGCTACTTATTAGCCGGCTAAAACAGGGCGGCCATGCAGAAATATGAAAAACTCGAAAAAATCGGCGAGGGTAAGTTTTCATAAATACTCGCTGTTATGCCATTTTACGCTATTGCTATGTTAGCTTCTATGCATCTTATCTGTTAGCTGACGTTAGCTTGTTTTTTACGTCGTGTGCTTACTCAGTCCATATTTATAATAGTGAGGTTGATGTAAACGTGCTCATGAAAATGTCCGTGTGATCTCCTTAGCGTTGGGGGCGATGATCTAACTAGCGAGCCATGCTCATATAGCTCAGCAGTGTCATTCAATCTGAGTTAATTTATTTTTGTGACATTGACATCAATTCCTCAGGTACCTACGGGACTGTGTTCAAGGCTAAAAACAGAGAAACCCACGAAATAGTGGCCCTGAAACGAGTCCGTTTGGACGATGACGACGAGGTGTGTGTTTGAATTCAAACTGGTGTATTTGTGCACGCTAGCACGATGTTGCTAACCGCTTTCCACCCCCTACAGGGCGTGCCAAGCTCTGCCCTGAGAGAAATCTGCCTGCTGAAGGAACTCAAGCATAAAAACATAGTCCGGTCAGTGCATGTCGATTATTTACAGACTTTTTTTTAAATTCCAACTTAGTGGAGAAATTTAACAAATTCACAAAGCCTCCAAAACAAAGACTTCATATTACAATTCATCTTTTAAAATGATCCAGTTCTGCATCTGTTCTCCAGCGTGCACATGCAAATTCTACACAAATTGTGATCCCTAATTTAATTGTCCTTTGCAGACTACACGACGTGTTGCACAGTGACAAGAAGCTAACGTTGGTCTTTGAATATTGTGACCAGGTGAGAAAACCTCAAATCGGCTCACTTGTAGACATCTGAGCTAATATTTACTTTTTCCACCATGCAGGATTTGAAGAAGTACTTTGATAGTTGCAATGGAGATTTAGACCCTGAAACAGTGAAGGTAAGAAATCAGAATGGTGTCACTTGAGCCCAACTGTGTCAGTCATCAGCTTTCCTTCGTCTTTCCAGTCGTTCATGTTCCAGCTGTTGAAGGGACTCGCTTTCTGTCACAGCCGCAATGTTCTTCACCGAGATCTTAAACCGCAGAATCTCCTCATCAACAGAGTGAGTCAACCTGCAAAGACACATAATGCACCGTATTGATACATCCGTTTCATTCACGCTTGCGTTTACAGAATGGCGAGTTGAAGCTGGCCGACTTTGGGCTCGCTCGAGCGTTCGGTATTCCCGTGAGGTGTTATTCAGCCGAGGTAAGATACCGTATGGCGCGCTAATCGCTAACTAGTTAAATGCTGAAGACATGAATGACCCTTGGAAATCATTGGAAGATACTCACATTTGCTTTAAATGGGATTTAAATCAATAAAGTAGGAAATATAGGAAAACAATATATACTAAAAACAAACACTTCCTATGGTGTCATGTTTTTTATGTACTGTACATTTTTATCAAATTGAAAATTCCTGCAGGTGGTGACGTTGTGGTACCGACCCCCAGATGTGCTGTTTGGCGCCAAACTTTACTCTACCTCCATCGACATGTGGTCTGCTGGCTGCATATTTGCAGGTATAATTTTCAGTGCACACACACACACTCATTGGACTCTTCATTAGGTACACCAATGCAGTCCGGTCATCAAACTGTTTTTTTTTTTTGACTGACACTGTAAACAAAAATGGTGCTATAAACCTAGAACTTAGTTTGTCTGGAGTTATGTATCTGATCTGTTGTCTTTGGATTCAGAGCTCGCTAACGCCGGAAGGCCTTTATTTCCCGGGAATGACGTGGACGACCAGCTGAAAAGAATCTTCAGATATCTTTTTTTTTCTCTGTCTCTCAACGTGTCAATGTAGTCTGGATTATTCCATTTAGACTAGATTTATCCAATTGGCTAATTCCCATTTACGCCACACATTTTGTGACTGTAGCTTTTGTTTCGCTTTCTTTAACTGCCCGGCACGTTGTTGGGAACGCCGACAGAAGAGCAGTGGCAGATGATGACCAAGCTCCCAGACTACAAGGTAGCACATGTACAAAGTGTCGTGTATGTGTGTCTGTGTGTGTTTTGGACTCACCGCTTGCTGTGTTTGCAGCCATATCCTTTGTATCCAGCCACCACCTCGCTGGTCAACGTGGTGCCCAAACTCAGCAGCACAGGTCGAGACCTTCTTCAGGTACGGCACACGTTCTGCCCAGCGACAGAGGGCTCCAAAGGAAGCCCTGACTGCACCCAATTAAATAGTTAGAATTTGGGAAAACATGGAAATAAATATGTCGTAAGAGTTCCACAAAATATAAACAAGAAAGCCCCAGTGACCATTTTGCTGTCCTCCCACACAGAACCTTTTGAAATGTAACCCGCAACAGAGGATCTCCGCAGAGGAAGCCTTGCAGCATCCTTACTTCGCCGACTTCTGCCCGCCCTAAATCCTTCATCGCATCCCGGTTCCACGTCAGCCGCCAATCAATCCGGTCCTCCCAGTCACGCTAGCAGGTCATTAGAAGCAGCTCCGTGAAGGCCGATCCCACCTTAAAAGAACCGTGGCCAAAGCGGCTCTTTTATACCACACACTACCGACTGCATTCATTTACCCTGGTAGAGGACTATAAATTTAGAAACAAATTTTAGAAACTTTTAATTTAACACACAGCCACAGAACCACTTAGGGGTCACTTGTTGCTAGGCAGAATTGGTCTCATAGAGCTGAAGCCACAATTTGAGGAAATGTATTTTGAATATCTGAGTCCAAAAGATGACAACAAAACAAAATGCATCAAGTGGGTACATCATGAAAAAGCAGCTTTACACTGAGATTTTGTGGTGGACCTAATTAAAAAATTAAATAAATTGGCCACTAGTCCAAAATTGGAGGAACCCTGTGCTGCTCCTCATTCATTGAAAAATATTCTCCGGGCAGCTATTATCTCCCGGTGAGTTGCAGCTTAATCAAAACAACATTTAGAATTTGACTCCAAAAAAACACTACAAAATAAAACGATATTTTCCATTTTTATCAAACAAACCTACGGTCCTTTCCGGTCGCCTCTTTCACGATTGTATGATGACAATAATAGCATGACAAGTTAATTTATGATTTTGTATAAGGCCCCTATTTTATATTTGTCTTTGCACACTTTTTTTTTTTTTAAACATTTTGTTTTGCATCATGATTTTCGCTGTTAGTTTTGCACACTGACGTTATTGCAGCTGGTTTTCAATAAACGAGCCAATATAATTCCAGTAGTGTCACAGTGGACCATTAATATAATTTATATTATCTTTGGATATCTACACACACACATTGTTTGTAGTGCACTACTGTCAGGGTTGTGCAATTCCTCCGAGGGCTTTCCAAAATCGCTGCAGAAATGTTCTGAAACATTCGAACAAACGTTTACCATTACTGAAAATAATAAGCCGTTATGGCTTAAGCGTATTGTGAATTGATTTATAACAAATATGCTGAGGTTTTATTGTTTGAAAATTGTATTTCGGGCCAGATCAAATGCTGCCGCGGGCCCGCAGATGGCCCACAAGCCGTACTTTACTCTGCACCTGATCTATGACACACTTTAAACAGGACAAATCGCATTTTCATATTTTCTTGCCTTTTTAATTTTTTATTTTAACACGTCGCTTATACTCCGATAATATCGTTCATTTTGATTGTTAGGGCCAAAGCCTACAAAGCTTGAGATGTTTTCAGAGCAGCTATCACTTCTTTTGTCAGGTAGTGATGCAGAAATATGGTTGCATGTATTTATTAATGCTGGAATGTGAATCTTGGTTTAGTACTACTGTGTTCTGTAGCGTTTAGCGGGCTCTGTACAATTGAAGTGGATTACGTTGTCAAAGCCACAAGTGTTTTCTATGAAGTTTCACATGTAGAATTCTTTAAGACAACGTTTGGGTTTTTATTTCACAGTGAAGAGTGATTTTTTTTTTTTTTTTTGCCAAGTTGCTTTTGTTGGTAGAAGTTAATAAGATTGAGTATTCAGTAAAGTGGACATAAATGCGCTTCCTTGTTTTTTTTTTTACCCCCCTCGTCACTTTGAATGCTAGTTTCACAGATGCTATGTCAGTCACAAAATACTAATATTTAGAGCGATTAACTTCCAAAAAAGTAAATGCTGAAATTATCAGAGAAATAAAAGGCCAACAGCCGCGAGTCCGATGGGTAAATATCCACTTTATTATACTCGATCGTTGTTACATCACAAAGTGTCATTTGTGACTTTTGTTACACGTTGAGGAATATTTAGAATAAGAAGAATAACAACGGGATACAACGGTGGAATTGTACAATGCGTTTGTGTCGTTAAGGAACGGAACGTGTGCGTCACTCGTGGATGATTCTCAAGTCACGTTAGTGCTAATCACCAAGACACTTATGGCCTACATCCCACACATGGAAACAGTCGGTCTAAGGTCTATATATACTGTACCTGTTCCTGTAATTTATACATGACACGAATGAACAGTACGGCATTTCTTTATGGCATTCATTTGTGGTTATATACACGCTCCAGGTCACCGTTTTGATCGGAGCTTCTGTAGACAATAGATTACTATCACAAGGCATTGTGCTGATTTATCGATGAAGAAGAGTCGAGGCCACACTGAGAAGAAGAGGAACAGTGCAGCAAGTCAATGAATTATGGGAATATGCGAGTAATGATGCAACATTGACAAATAAGAAAATGTTTTTATTTGTACCTATGGGAGGGTTATATTACTACGCAATATTTTGTAATAGTGAAGTATGAAGTTAAAACGATCACAGTCACGGTCTTTCCAGGAATTTTACGAGAAAATATTTTTGGGTGAAAATCACGCTGTACTACTAGAAATAGTTGTAATATTTCGAGGCTAGTCATTTTTACAAAAATTGAACAAATATGATGAATATTTTGTGTATCTTTTTGGTCAAAATTTCAATCGCATGAAAAAAGGACCTTTGTACTCCTACTTTTCCTGTTTTAGTCTTTCAGCGTGGCCCTCATACTCCTTCATCCCAATGAAATAAGACACACTTGACATGATTAAGAAAGGCAACGAAAGATGTTTTCAGCTTTGCTCGCATCCGCAAAGTGAATGATCACACGTGTTTTCCATTCTGATATACGACATGATGGATTTAAGATCAACAGCAACAACAATCAGTCTGCTAAGGTCACCCTGGAGAAGGAGCACATATAAAGAAGCCATGTGTTTTTCTTTGTGGTCACGTAGCAACTTCACTTGCTTTTTGGACACTGGGATTGAAAAGAAATTATGTTGCATTTAAACCTGAGTTGTGTTTCTTTTTATGATAGTATTCTATTTCAATCCAGGTATTGAGAAACTACTGTACACTTCTACGGTATTTGTTATTCTCTGATAAATCAATTGTTTCACAGTTTGCTGTCCCCCCCCCCTCACCCCAACAAAAAACACAAACATCAGGTTGTCAACAAGCAAACTCCTCAAAATTGCCTAGAGTCGGGTGACGAGGTAACATGTTCGGCGTGAATCCGAGACTGTCCGAGTGACTCCGGAGTGTGTCACAGGTGCTCTGCGGAAAGACGGGGAGAGGAGTGTGGGGGGGGGAGGGGGGGTCGTGATGAGTCAACGGGATCAAACCAAGGAATGATGATGAGGATGTGTGAAGCACACGTAAACATGAGGGTGAAAGGAAAGGAGGAGGGGGAAAAAAACACAATCTTAGTCCTCATTTTTAGTCCGTGTTGTACAGAGGTGCAACAATTCGATTAATCAGCAACTAATCAAATTAATCAACTACTATTTTGATAATTGATTAATCTTTTAGAGACATTTTTTTGAAGGGGAACTAAAGACAAAAATGTTCTTAGGAAGAATATGTTGTCACGGCTCACTTTTTTTTTTTTTCGGCTTTGGTCACGCGACATTTGCAATGAGAGTTCATTATTAACCAAAATGGCGGCCACCTGAGCTAGATGAAATGAATTAACTTGCTTTATTCTTATTCCACAAACGTGATATTATCAAAATATTTTGTTAGACGTGGAGATGCATAAAACATATTCTTGCTCACAACATTTATACATTTAGTTCCTCTTTAACCTGAAATTGTTTCAAATTGTTTGAATTTTCATATCTCAACAGTAAATATTGTCAAATTTCTGCAGTCCTGCATGAAAGCAGACTCAATTAATCAAGACTTTTGCAAACCGAATCCATTTTTTCAGACTTTTCTGCTCTTCTTTTCCATTGGGATGTACGTAATAAAGCGTTGGTCACGAGGGAAAAACATGCGGCCAATATGTAGTCTATTCACGGATACCGAAACATTTGCTGCCAGTCAGAGTGTGAAAAGCTTCCCGCCGACAAAGAAGTCTTTTCAAATGGTGTGATAAGTAATGCGTCTCGAGATGCTATCTGTGCTCCGGCCTCTAAAACGGAGCATCAGCGCTACGGGGAAGTGATACAAGCTTTCAATGAATATGTAATGCATTTTCACAAGGGCTAGGCGGCATTATTTGCCGAAACAAAGTCTGCGTCCGCAGAGAATCAAAGCGACTCAAGTCATCCGTAAAACTGACAAAGAGAAGATTTCCACTCTGATTGCTTCCCGAGGCAAACTGTCCTTGAGTAAAGAGGCACTCGCTAGCTGCACTGCATCAACTGTTTTTTTTTTTTTCCACTGCACTCAACTTGACTATACAGTAGCCCTGCAGTGGGAAAGAAAAAAAACGGTACAGTGAATGCATCACGATGAGAGACGCTATGAAACAGCAACATAGAGGAAAAGAGGCATGTTGCTATTGTTTTTCTTTCTTCACCTAATAAGTGTGTTTTTAATTTTAATTCTTTTTTCTTGTATAGCCTTTCCTTCTTATTTAGCTGTTATAGGTCAATTTAGTTAGCTATTTTTTTTTCTATCCAATTAAAAGCCTTCAGACTAATTTGCTGGTGGAAAAACGCAGGTATTTAAAAATAATGCTTTGTTGTAAATGTTAAAGCACAGATGGAGTGAGGTTCCCTAATTTGGCCCAAGTTAGCGTCGTCATAATTATTTCAGGCTTGCAATTTGTGTGTTGATGATGCTATCATTAAATTGCTGCTTATTTTAAAACGAATGTGACATCATGAGGGGAGTGGGGGGGAATGAGGATGCGTGAGATGATTTAATGACAGTGTGGGAGTATATATTAGCAACTTGGGCGTGCTACCTGGGGGCATGATTAGGCGTGACACCAGGGCTGCTTGGGGTCTCTGGAAACTCCTGGAATAGACACCATGAAAGAAAGATGGGTGAGGGTGACTGAGATGAAAGTAGGCACAATGCGTTTGGTGTTTGGAAAAAAGAAGAAGGGAAAAAAAAACAGGTGGAAGATGACGTGGAATGCACGTTATATAAGGTGAGGTATTGAAGTGGATGCGAGTCAACGTTTTAAATGAGCTTCACTTCACTAGTGAGGTGTCTGGTGAGATATGGGACACATTGAGAAGCGGAGGAGGAGGAAGAGGCGGAGATGACGAACAAACGTATGACATGGATGGTGCACAAGGCAGCAAATATCACAAGTTACTCGTCAAGTGAAAGCGCGAAGTACAATAAATTTTACAATAAAAATTGCCGTGCCATTATCTCACCCTCACAGTCACAAACGACAAAGTTGGCCTGACTTGCATGCAATCTTTTCTTCTCACTTAACTTTTGTTATTTAGTAGTTGTGATGTTTTAAAAAAAAAAAAAAAATTCTGACATCTAAGGAGCCACGCTGGGAAAGTGTTAGCCATATTATTTTCCAACCAATGCACAGGGGAAGTTGTATTTTGGCAGACGAAAGCTACTTAATGTCATAAAATTAGCATTACAGCTGTCAAATTAAGCTAATTCCACTCATCAGGGAGAAGAGCCTCCCGAATCCCCCCCCACTGCAATTTTTCACGATGAGCATCGAAAGAGATGATGATAGATTACCAGATTGTCACTCTGACAGCGCTGCGGTCGCTTCTTGCGCATGCAGTACCCCAAAACTTTGTCTTTGAATACCTGAAAACAACATTTAGGAGTCAGAAATAATGACTGCGAACTGTTGGGAGGACAAAAAAAAAAAAAAGTTGTGGCTTTACCTCGTATAAGTAGTCAAATATTTCCAGTATTGTCAGCACGCTGGCTCCTATGAACAAACCCATCTGCCCTCCGATGTCACCTTGAAGATGAGACGTGAGGAGACATGGACATGTGTTATTTCTCATGTTAAAGCATCCGTCGGGGTTTCAGCCAAGTCTGCAGCCGCAGGTCTTACCGAGAAGCCCGGCAATTTCGTATGCCTTCTTCTGCTCGATCTTCTCGTAATTCAGAGCTTCAAAGAAGATGTCCAGAACCAAAATGTTTTCTCTGGAGAGGTGCAAAGGTCACACAGGAAGCACAGCCGACACACGTTTGAGTAGCCGTTCGTGACTGACGGTCGACATGTGATAATTGAGTACACTTTCATTATTGTTACATTGAAGGTGAACGATGGAGACTCATCACGCATGCACACGTTAGAAAGAAAAACACAAGCATCTGGTGCAGAGATTCCAAAAGTGTGGTATATGTGCTACACAGGCGCCCTCTAGTGGTACTCCGTGTGCGATTTTAGCAATGGACACGGCACCAACGAGCGCATTTTGTTTTTTATCCGTCCAGTTGTATTTTATCTCGTGTGAAATATATTTGACTTAAATCATTAAAGTAGATTTTTTTTCCCCGCCATGTTAATGATATAAAATACTGAAACTGTGCCTAATGTTGGATTTGACTTTTTTTCAAACCGATGCCAATACGAGTACTCGCTCCTGAGAACTCATTGATACCGATACCAAGTACCGATACCGCAATTTATGATAGATAAAATTAGATTAAAAAATTACATTTCAATAAATATAATTTAAATTAAATGTACTTGGTGTAAAAAGTTTGAGCACCAGTGTTGTAGTTTACCCAACCACTAACGCCAAGTCATACTCACCCGATATACTGCTCAGTTTTGTTGAATTTCTTAGCCAGATACTTAGCAGATGCTTTACTGGGGATCTTAACCATGGACAGCTCCTTGCCATAGCGAGTCATGTTGCAGGGGGTCTGACACACACAGTAATCGTTGTCTTTCTCTACCAAAAAGTCTGTGGATGATCAAAGGCCGTCAAACATCGCTGCGGAGAAACAATCCTGCACGCTACAGGCGCTAAAAATAACTCGGCACACATCAGGAGAGTTGCAGTCGCTGCCATCGTTCACTTTCCATGAAAGCAAAGCATTGTACCCAGAAGGGGAGGGAGGGGCTTTTCATTTAAGACCATTACATATACAGTAAATTCTCTTTTTCCTCAAATAATGGCATTCGCTGTAGTAGTACTTCATTTTAAATATTACAGTGATGACACAACGAATGAATCTGGTGTGCTCACCTAAGGCCGGGTCAGCGCAGTCTTTGTACTGCTCAGGTGTGCACACAGTGGAAGTCCCTGCGTTCAAACAACAATCACGGTTACGCCTGACATTAACCAAACGTTTTGCCGACCTCCTACCCGGCATGTGGACCATTCTGCAGTTGCAGTTTTCCAGCAGGTAGCGAGTTTCACAGTCGATGCGGCAGGCGGTGATGCTGTACGTGGAGAAGTACTCTGAGTCGATGGGAGTCGATTTGCAGTCTCCCCAAGGCGGAGGGAGGTACTGAAGCTGAGGGCAGGGGGGGAAGAAAAAAAAAAGTGTATTGTTCCAGCGGATTACGGCATGCTTTTCACGTCCCAATCAAAAATATTGACAGGCCTTTAAAACCCAACACGGTGTACAAAAAAAAAAAAAACGTGTGGTCACACCGACATCGGTAACAAGCAGACTCCATGCAGAACATTAAGGATGCAGGTCTCATCTCGTAAGAGGAGAAAACAGAGTACCATGGGAATAGAGACCGGCTCACACTGGACACCACAACCAGAAGACGAAAAACCATCGAGCTCAAACCAAAACTCGCATATCAACTGGACTTGGAACCGCTGCGATAAAGAAGAGGGTGGGCGGGGGGTAATGTGGTGGACAAAAGTTCGGAGACATTAAAGCATAACAAATGCAAAACCAGTTAAGATGAACAGGGGGCGGGACTTCACCCTGCAGGGACTTTTGGGTGGTTAGGACATCATCAACATTGTGGCATGCAGCAAGCCCAGAGAAACAACAGCGGACTGTACTCTACCCTCTGCTCTTGGGTGGAAACAAAGGTTTGGAAGCCGGGGGCCACCCCGAAGCCCAGCTGGTGGAGGAAAGGAGGCTCTGACTGAGCGTGAAGCTGTACCTTTATGCCGGCCTCATAAGACGTCTCATCTGGGCGAGGGGGGGAGGGGTGAGGGAACACACAGCCAGCGCGCGTCATTAATAGTAAAAAGTTCACGAAAGCAGGCAGGAGATCGAAAGAAGTGAGAGCCTCCTGCCGTCGCCGAGCTAGCCCGTTAGCGTCACGCTGAAACAACAAAGCTGCTACAATTGTTTTTTTCCAAAATGGCATTCAATCCAAAAGTTCAACTAATAGTTTCTGTAATTGATTTCAACAGCATGATTTAAAATGACACCATTTCATCATCCATCTGTTCTTTTGTATAAGACACTAATGTTTGGCGCATAATGAATTGACGCCGCTGTGGTGATGAATCATAAAATGACAACTCCTGCGTGCTTGTTTTTAGTCTTCGTGATAATTAATAGCGCACATTATTTTACAGATGCAAATGGTTGAATGCATCTTTGTGGTGTTTTGAAGAAAAAAAGGAAAGAGCAGGACTGTGTTCCCATGTTTGTGGTGTCCAGGTTTTGGGTCATCCCATGTTATTCTGCTGAAACAAAAACAAGGTGGCTTGTATTTCATGCTCGTGGTTTTGGGCTGAGACGAATGGGAGCAAAATCAATGAAACACAATGAACCCAATGTTTGAATGAATGACTGCTGCAGTCCTAACGGACAGCTTTTGTCATTTGTGCGAAGCCACTTTTCATCTTTTATCGACAGGATTGAAAAGGCCACAGCAAGACTGAACTGTCAGCATTTCGGGAAAATCTTCACAGTGCGTCGCGAGGAAACAAGGTGTCAGCGAGTTTGATGGTCAAATTCAATGTGAAAGAAGACCTTTTAAGAAGTCCGTCAGTCTGACACAGGTAGCCAAAAGCTTTTTGAAGGCTGCCATGGAGGATGTGCTCATTTAAAAAATAAAAAAATAAAGTCCTTGCTATTAAGTTGATTTTTTTTTTTTGCAATGATGTGTTGGCATAACAACCAGAAACCTGCGTAAGTGGCCTTGTGGGTCTTGAATCTCACAATGTTGGAACACACATTTACGTGTCTGAGTCACCTTTAATTTCCTTTTATTATATGTTCATGTAATCAACAGAATTCCAAATATATCTTTCAAGACCGTAACTTGCAAACTATTTGTTGGCATAACAACCAGATACCGACCAAATATGGCGTTACGGGTCTCGATATTGTCATGTGAGCGCTGAATTAAAGCTTTTAAGTCTCGACAAGTCACTTTACATCATCGTGCTGATAAAAGGTAAGTCGATTTCGCATTTGTGTTGTGTATTTAACACTCACACATTTGTGTTTGTCAAAACAATGGCTGTGAAGTTAATGCTCATTTAAGATTTATATTTGGAAAACATTTGATCCTTCTTGTTTCCTTTTATTTGTTTTCTGACTCTCATTTTCTTGCACTCAAACTTGCTATGCTACCTAAAAATAGAGATGAAAAATCCGTCAACAACAACCAATCGGGGAGCAAGGTAGCTTTTCACGGTGATAATGAGGCTCGTTAAATTGGCAGCACTCCACTTGTACTGAAATTGATTTTGCTCTGAGGAATTGATGATAGCCTGGCAAAGGATTTGACGTAGGGAGGGGTCGGGGCAAACACGCAGCCAAGCGTTGATGGCGCACGACGGTTATGAATGTGATAACAATGCGGTACCAGTTGCTGCTGACATGATACAAAAGTTTGAAAACCAGGAGCCACGCCAAATCCCAGCTGGTCAATGAAGGGCGGCTCGTCCTGGCTGTGGATCTGAACCTTGATTCCCGCTTCGTAGGAGGTCTCATCTGTGGATATACATACAGCACGCCACACCTTTATCAGGCCAAATTCGCCTGTGGAAATATGATTTGGTGGGGATTTTATTTTTATTTTTTCCTTTCTCGCTTCTTTCATTGGCAGGGATGCTGCAGCATGCTGTGCTGGAAGCCAAGATCACATGTTAGATTTATGACACGTGGTTAAGGAATGCGTGAAGCCTAGTGGGGGTGTTCAATAAATGTATAAGATCTGCTGCAAATTCAAAATTGCATTATTTATACCGTGTTGGCCCCTTTGTCTTGTTTGTTGCGCTCCGATATAATACTTACCGTATTTCCTCAAATAGATGCCCATTTTTTCCCCCCTCCCTAAATCTAATCAATCAACATTCTAATATTTAAATATCACAAACTGTAATATAGTATAATTATACCGACAAGACCTCCCCATCA
Organism: Syngnathus scovelli; assembly: GCF_024217435.2. Classification (NCBI taxonomy): domain Eukaryota; kingdom Metazoa; phylum Chordata; class Actinopteri; order Syngnathiformes; family Syngnathidae; genus Syngnathus; species Syngnathus scovelli. The sequence continues at coordinate 5,849,451 of NC_090863.1, forward strand.
TCTCAGTCAATCTGTAAAATATATCACATTTTTGTATTGAACTGTTCTGACAAATAATTGTCCACCATTTTGTCATTTACTGAGACGTTCCTGTGAAGAAACAAAAATTCAGTCTGTGGATGAACTAACTTAACGTGATTTGTGCGGCTTTTGCCAGTCACTATTAATGACACACAATAAAGTCCAAGTGCACAAACCTGTCTCCCCCCAGACAGGAAGATATTCATCCTGCTGAATATCCAGCATGATCTCCAGGCCATTGCCTGTGCCTCCTTTCAAGGTGGTCAACAGCGGGTTGCCGTCGAGTCCGGAGTTGAAAGTGTAGCATTTCCCGTAGCGTGTGTAAATCTGTAGGAGCCCAAAAAAGAAAAAAAAATGGAGTAAATTAAGAGTATAGATATTTGACCAAAACCAGGTTTGAATGAATGTGATCAATGTGGGGATCCACACGCCAGGCAGACTCATGACTCAAGTGATTCCGAACGGCAGTCGCTATCAATCTATGGCCAATTTCGCTGCAAATTTCCCACGGGTACGCCAATTTGTTGGTGATTAAATAAGAGACGAGCGAGCCGACGCTCACAAACAAACTCAATTGGCTCGGTAGAAGATACTTGCGTGTCTTGCCGCTAATTAAGGATTGATGCGTCATTTCCACAGAAGGCTTTTTCCCACCAAATGTACGTCTGCTTCGATAAATCCAGTCGACTGAGAAAAGCCTCAGCGCTTGTAGGGCATAAATTGGACATTTCTGCCACCATAATCTTGAGCCGCTCCAATGAATATGAATATTTACAATTTATTTAGATTTTGTTAGCAAGGCAACGGCTGACGTTTTAGATGCAGACGGCGTGGTTGATTAAATCGGCGTGGTTCAATTTGAATTGAGATTGAAACGCCGACGGCTCGATCAATATCAATGTGTTCGTCAGAGTTGAAAACCAGCGGCAAGGCCTGAGGGGAAAGTATAGAGCAGAAAATGAAGGACAGGCTTTCAATCTCATTTGAAGCAGATTATTGACAGATTTAACTCCTTGGGTGAAATTCATGCTTTGCAAAGCTAGTTGTTTGATTCAGAAATCAACATGAAGCTAAAGAAGCCACTTCTTTAATGACGTAGCATGCTAAATGCTAATCCAGTGTTTACAACAAAATGTCAAAAAGTCACATTGGCTTCTTATTTCAAGAGCCACATGACTTTCAAAATGTGATGTAATATCTGGCAACATATAATTCTGCTCAAAATTCACAAAGGAGATAAAACATGCAGCAGGTAGAAAAAAAGAAAGAAGTAATCTCGTACCCTAGTGACTTTCGGGCATTATTTATTTGCCTTTGGAATATTTTTTTGATGTCATTACAGTACAAGCTGTGGACTGGAACTCAAATATGCATTACAAATGCCACCTGCGGCTGTCAATCAATGTCTTTTCCCCTCCACAGAGCTGTAGATGTTTAATTAGAGAAGCTAAAAGATAAATTAGGACTGAGCTAGCTTGACTGAATAATAAACAATCTCATTTCAAGTCATCCGACATTGCTGGCAAAGCAAATTTGATTTGAAATTGAGAGAAACTCGGAAGGACTCAAATAAATCGCACTAAAGGTATTGTTAGCATTGGAGAATATATGAAGTTGATTTCCCACCACGCCATAATCCAGCTGACTCTTAAAAATTCAAAGCAGTGCCAATCTGTTACAGAGCCTTAAGATCCAAAGGTACCCATCCCCCGCCATATTTTCTCATACACACGTATGTGACAAACACCTTCATCTACATACAGTGCTGAAGTTCTTGGCGGTGCAGGTCTCACCGCGAAACCTGCACTGCAGCAGCATGTCCTCCAGCCGGTGTCCGAGGCGTGCCATCATCTCGGTGGTGTTGACGCGCTGGTATCGGGGCAGTCGGGCGTAGCTGCTGAAGTCCAGCAGGCTCAGCAAACCTTGCTTGTGACTCTCCTTCAGGATGGCCAAGCTCCTCTCCACCACGGTGTGGTTGGCGTACAGGAGGTCCATCCAGTAGCCGCTGTGATACAGGTCGTCCCTGGTCAGACCGGACGTGCGGAAAACGTTCTTGTTGCAGAAGGTGACGGCCGGGAAGGACATGCTGTGAGCCCACACCATGTAGATCTTGGTCACGGCCGGGTAGGACATAAGGTAAAGGACTCTGTTCCTGGACCAGGTAAGGAGGAGGGCAACGCTGACCAGAAAGGCCACGACCCAGGCCCCCCGCTGCAGCTTGGATTTGTGAGGCGAGAACATAAACTTCAAGCCGTGGACTTTAGTCCTCGTGACGAAATTCACCGTCATCTCTTTCCATGTTGGTTTGCTCAAGTTGAGAAACTCCGAGGCGTCGCTTCGCGAGGAAACAGTGATCACCATTTCTGCTCCTTTTACCTACGACGACTCCAACGTGACTTCTCGGTTGAAAATCCCCAGCGGCTGTGACGGGAGCCTTTGTGTTCTCTGCTCAGGCTTGCGGATTTGTTGCCAGAAACATCAAGTGTGGCTCCTCAGGATGAAGAAAATCTATTGAACCAACCAGCCGAACACGTCTGACGCTGAAAATCATCAACCGTCCATTCAGTTGCAGATGTCACACAAAAATCTTGATTAAAAAAAAAAAATTGGGGGGACTGGGACTCCCTTCTCCAATGTCAGATTGCAGAATTGGAGTTTGTTTCTTTTGGTGCTCCTCCCTTTTTCTTCCAGCACAAATTGAAGAGGTGCTTTTATTTCAGTCTGTTGACGCGCAGCCCGCCGAAAGAAAGAGAAAGCTTGTTGCGTCCCGCACGCACTCACTCGCTCTATAGTGAGGTGGAGCCAGCGGATGAATAACACCACCCCCACCCATGAAGTCGATTTGGGACACGGAAGGAGTAAATCCATCAGAACTAAAAAGTCACACTAATTAAATTTATGCTCTATAATTTTGGAAGAAAAAAAAAACCAGCAGCTTGTTTTTTTGATCAATAGGGTCCATCGTAATTTTTGCATCCTTGCTGCATGCAGATGTGGCTTTATTAAATAAACATTATGCTTTTAAGATAATCGCAGCATTTTATAGGGGCTATAAAAGTAGATTTTTTTTTTTTAGTCCGACACAACATAACATTGTATCCTTATTAACATTCTGAAATCAAAGCAAAGTAAGGGTGAATTAGGAAAGCCCCGCCCTTATTTGACTTACAGCCCAGTCGCTCCACTTAGTGACCCCGTCGATCCGGCCGTGCATAGATTTCTTTTATGCCGGTGGTGGCGCCATAAAAATGACACACCCCCTTAACTAGACCTTTGCTTGATTGCTTTGTGTGATACATGAATGCTGGCTTTCAAAATTGTCCTTTGTCAGCAGTTTGACCCCAAAGTCATTATTACGAGTTATTGCTGGCGTCAGATGTTACGGCCGGTATTGCAAAGCGATGGTAATCATTTTAAGTCTTTCATATCCAGTCGGCATCTCCTCAAGCTTTGAAAGGAATGGAATTAAAATGAAAATGCTTGGGGGGAACACAACTAAATCTTTTAGTAATAGAAGCAAAACTAACTCATTCTAGCCTTATATTGAGCTTTCAGTTTGGTCTTGCTTTTAAAGGTTTCTCTGAGGTTTTATTTGTTTTCAAAATTTGCATAGACCTGATCAATTGCTCACTTATTTTCGAGTTTTTTTTAACTGTAAGTAAATGCGCCACAGCTAATAATCATCAGTATCATATTTTCCATCCAGATCTTATTTCTGCCACTTGCGTTAGATTCCGCTGTTCTATTTTTATCTCAGTCTTCACATCATTTTTTTAAACCCTTAAACAAGCGGTCAGTTCCTATGTGACTTTTTTTTTTTTTTTTTTGCCTAGGCTCAGTGATCTGTGAGTTTGTCAAGCCACTGACAAGGCCGCCCCGTTCCTGTCAAAGCCCAGTTGAGCCCCAGAGGTCTCATTAAAAGGAGGAGCAGGGCTTAAAAGGAATAACGAGACGAGGTCCTTCAAGGGCCAGCGAGAACGCTCCACACCGAATGAGAAAGTGGCGGCAATTAAATGCACATTGGAAAAAAGACGGCGCTGAGATGGAAGGCGAAAAGCACCGTTTACAGGCGCCATGCTGCTAATAAGTTAGCGTGCCTTTTTTATCATTATGTCCCCCAAAAAGTATGTTATTCACTCAAAACTCAATAAATGTAGTATTAAGAGAAGTCTGACAATATTTGGGCATAGAAGCAATGAATATACATAAAAAATATGAAGTTGCTAGCCAATCATAATCGAATTGCACAGCCTCCATTGTTTTTCTGTGGTACATTTTGTATTTCTTGTTTTGTTGGCTTGACTCTTTGTCATAGCAACAAGGGATTTGGATTTAGATGCTCTGTGACAATCTGTTTGTGCTGTTTGCCACAAATGAGCACCGAGGGGAGAGATACGGTTAAGCTAGCCTCTTGTGCTAGCCGCTAGCAAGCAAGATCCTTGTTCAACACTAAAACCTGAAAATTGCACAAATTGGATGCTTTTTGGCATTGTTGTCATATAATTGATCTACATGTCAAATTAATTTCGATTAAAGAATTACATTTTCCCATCGGTGTAAATGTTTGTCTATATGTGCCAAAATATATTCCCTTGTCGACTCAATGTGAGGAGACAGCTTCAACAAACAACATGCGGTCGGTCACGCTGGTGGACGGCCGCCCGCCTTCTTAAGCAAAGGGAGACATCTTGTGGTCTGCCTTTAAAGGGTCCGGGAAAGCAACACAGCCGCTTAGTATGCGTCACAATAGCTGCCAGACAGGGATTTTGTAGCTTTTAATTGATTAAAAGCGACAAATAGTAGCTGGGTGTTGCGACACCACATTAAATAATTTCACGGCACACTGGGGCAGAATATCAGCAAGCATACGGGCACAGTCCACAAGTCCAAGTTGGTATCAGTAAGAAAAGACATGTCGGCAGCACCTGCCTAAAATGTCTCCTATTGCATGCTGTCACTCAAGCTTTTAGTTGGCAGCCTGCAGGCTGATAAAGTCACTCACTGCCTCCCTGAAAAAAAAAAAATCCTTCCCTAGCACTTTCATTTGCAAAAATATTCTCATTTTGATCCATATTCAATGTAGGGTTGCATTTTGCTTACTCAGCACGCGTTATCTTGTAGCCCAGTTATCCTGGAATGACGCAAAGTCGGCACTTGCCAGCAGCTTTTTTTCCCCCATTTTGCTTTTTAAACATGCAGCGGTGCATGTGATTAGCCAATCTGCTTCACAGCAAGAACGGGACATCTGCAGGTTGCAACTAAAGTGAAGACCTTTTTTAAGACTCCATTGCTCAAACTGAGGAAATGGGCAAAATGGCTTCAACATTGAATTTTAGATTATACACATCAAAATGCGAAGTAAAAATCTTCCGCCTTCACAATGACTTCCAAAATCCAAGTCATTCTTTGATCAAACCAAAAACAAAACATGATTCTGTGTAAGCAGCACCAACAGAAAGAACAGCAGAAGCTTTCTCCTCCAAACCAGATGTCTGCTGCAGTACCAAGACTGACCTGCGAGAGGCAGCATGGTGCCACAGGGCATCCAGAAAATACAAAGAAGAAATTCCTAATTGGCTATTCTTCCGTCCACGGATTGGTGGAACTCTTGTGTTGACGACAAACAGTACATCTGAAGTCACACGATGAAACATCTGCAAGGCTTCGAACCTTTCAATGTCAATATAGCATAACAATGCAACGTGATGTTTCCCGCGCAAAGGGAAACTCGATACCTAATAAAGACAGCCATTTAATACTACAGAAGAAGCAAGTCATCACTTTTATTGACTTAAGAGAGCAGGAAATAGAGCACAAAAGCCATTAGTGGGAAAACAAAACAAAAAAAATGTCATTTGAGCTGTAAAGGACATGAGATATGAAAGGTGAGTCATACCTCGATAAAAAAACAAAAACAAACGTGTGGCTTATTATAAAAACAGATGGTTTTGTTTTGGATGCTATGCCAGAGGCCTAATAGCTTTATCGTTTTTGGACATGTTCATGTTTGTGTGCTACTTCTAATAAGTTCATTAACATAATGGCTGCTGTCAAGTGGCACCTCTTAATGGCTTGGCATTCTGCTTAGTCAGCAAAAAAAGGCTCCCTCGACAACAAATTAGTCCTCCTCAGCGGTATTGATCCGCCTTACGAAAACACTGGCAACACCGATGGAAGGAAAAGATGACACATTTGCTCATCATGGACAACAGTTGATTTATTTATTATTTGCACTGCAGAGAGGCGCCGCGAGCCATCTTGGCTCCTTCCGTTTCACGCTCCACACAGCGCGGTCATTATACGCTCCTGGAACACACACACGCCTCACTCATGCCTCAAGTTGCGTGTCGCAGCCCTGGCTCGCCTCCAAAACCGGCTGACTGGCGATGATGGTGTCAGACCCCGGCGCGGTCCCAGTCCCAGCTCAATCTATGTCCGACTCGGCTATCCTTCCCCTGCTTTTATTTCTTTCCATCCAAGCTCTCTTTTATAACTGTCTTGCTTTTTATAGTATTTTAATCATTGAGTAAAAATAAAAAAAATCTCTCAACTTGATTAATAGAGCACTTAAAATATACACAAAAAATGGACTCAAACTAAACGCCAGCAGGAGCTGTGGGCCACGGCTCACACCCAGATTCTCACACACAGCAGTCCCCGCCTTCTAAATATATATCACTTCTGTGTTTTGGTTTTAATGAGACAATCAATCACCTCGACACGACAGCAAAGAGATTAATAACGATAATGGGGTGGAAAAAAAAAAAAAAAAGCTGGAGCAAATATTCTCATGCATTTTTTTAGTAGAATCTTGAGTGGGTGAATCGCTCATAATGTAATTTTCACACATAAGTAAAAGTAACCATAGGAACGCAAATGAGATTACAAGTTTTAAATGTTTCATAATTATTAAAACAAAGCAGTACAATACTTTGAAACTAGAACTTCAACCATCAATATGGAACAAATTGCATCTGACTTTGCTGTTACCTTGAAGGAAAAAGGCATCGTGATCTAAATAAATTTGAATATTCTCCAAATCTCTACAGATAAATAGCTCCAGGGTGAATAAATACAAGTGCAGTAGCGGCTTATTAATATCCACAGATTAGTCCGAACATCTGCTTCCATTGTTGCTGTCATGTCTCATTGGCTACATTAGAGGCACAGCGACATACATACAAAGAGAACCATAATTCAGAGTTTAGTGCAGACCTCCGCCAATTTGTTGTTGTCATTTGCTAACAAAAACAGCAGCATATGGAACATCGGCATGAGCCAGGAATGATCACGCGATTAACAAAAATAAATCAAATATCCTTGAGCCAAACCTTTATGATAATGCCGTTCGTACTAATTTGCACCCCTAAGCAGATGGTGTTGAAAAAGACTGATTATTTATAAATAAATATACATCTCTGGTTATAAATGCATCAATGAAGTAGAGATTTACACGTAGGAGCAGATTCCATCGAGTGCTCTAATTGTCAGATGTTGATGGTCTCGCCACTGTGCTGCTGACGCGCACACTCGGTAATCCAGTCGCTGCATCGAGAGGAAGCCTCCCGCAGCGAGATCCGCGGGGCCGAGGAGGAGCGATTCAGACGGCTCCATGAATCTTTAATCAGCCCCCCTCTATACTTAGGCCGTCTCCAGTTTCTGACATTTAGCTGAAATTCGCCCTTTGTGTGGCGGCGGATGTGAAAAGCCAAGGTCACCTAATGGATCAAAATCTGCCTGCTTAAGCTTCAGTGTGCAGTTTTGCACCAGTCAAATGTAGCCCACCTTTTTTGATTCCATTTTTGTGCCCGATTAGAAAAAAAAAAAAAGCCTTTGTTCAACCGGGTCGTCGGACAAAGAAATGTTGCTCCTCTCCGTGCTTAGCTTTCATCAGTCAAGTCAATGAGCCCTTTCATTGAAAGTCTCCAAATGCAACCTGTCTCCACAGTAGGACGATTAAGTTGCACTCAAATTCTGCTGACATGATTTTTATCACCGAATACGAAGGGAGGAGGGTGGTGAGAACAATCACCTTTCCTTGCTAAATTGCTTGGGTGTCTTTGAACGTCATACAGACGAGAAGCTCTAATAGCTGTTATCATGCTTACAATATTTACATAGGAAAATAATAATGAATTATTAGCAGGCGTAGTGGTGACAACAAGCATATGTTTGCTTCATAATGCATGACGCTTAACGCCAGCGGAGATTTGTCGAACCATATGGCATCGCAACAATACGCATGTTTTGGACACCTTGGGACAGATCGCTCGTTTTGTATCACAAAACCCTGCTGTGCTTGAAAAAAATGGAAAGACTTTTTTTTTGGGGGGGGGGGTTGAAAATTTGAGACACAGAAAGGCAGCTCTGATTAAAATGTGCTTTTGACTAGATGTGATTGTTCAAAACAAGTACAGATTTAACATCTGAGCCGTTGCTAACCAAAACAAAAGCACCAAAGTATGTCAACAGTCTCTCCGATTAATTGAAACTTGTCAATAAGCCACACCAGATTTTTCGTGAACTCTCACAAAATGGAAGGCTCCGACTCTCCTGCGACATTAAGCAAGTGGTAAGAAACGGACGGATGGCTTTGCCAGTCCTACTTACAGTGGTAAAGTTCTCCGGCCCACAATCTTTGCCTCTATATTTGCAGTCCAGTAACATCTCCTCAATATTATGGCTGGTTCGCTGCACAAACTCCAGCATATTAAAAGTCTTGCTTGGGAAAAACTTGCTGTTGTCCGTGGGCTGCCCTAAAGCGGCCATGAAATCATCGAAATCCCCTTGCTCCACACCCAAGAGCCCGGCCATCCAGAAGATGTCATTCCTGCGGATCTGAGACTTACGGAAACTATTGTAATTACACATAGTGATGGCGGGAAAATACATGACGGGACTGTCCATCTCATCCAGGAGGGTGACATGAGGGTACTGGTAGTATTCGATCACACGGTCGGCTACTTGGTAGAGGAAGATGGAAAGGGAGGAGCTGAATGCGGCGGCCCAAAGCAGTCGTCGGAGGGTCACCCCGCCAGGTAGGAAGATGTGGCTGAGACCGTGAAGGGTACAGTTGGCTCCAAACACCGTGATGTCCGACGGCGGACGTGGCGCGTCTTCCTCCTGGGCTCCCATTGTCAAGTTTTTGGATAATGGAGACCTACTACTGGATACTGGTCCGAGCCGAGTGGTGCAGTCAAGTGCAGTCAAGGGCTGGGCGGGATGGGCTCTAGTTTCCCCTTCGCACCCACAAGAGGGGAAGGGCTTGGGTATCTGGAGTGTGGAATGGGACTAGCAGCCAATCCATACTGAGATCTGGCCGATTGGATGTTCATAGATAGTGTTTCACTCAGGAAGCAAATGCTGATCCTTCAGGAGGTTGACAGGAATGCAGCAAAGAAGTCAAGTATATTCAATTGAAGAAGAATCAAAGGATGGAGAGAAAGCAAATCACCATCACAAATGCGCGGCACTGCCAGAAAAAGAACACTATACTTCACATGAAATTATTGTTCACCACTAATTGGCTTTTGGGAAAAAGAAATTCCTGGTTTGATTGGATTTACTGTGGCCTTTTACAGCAATGTAACGACCGCCCTTTTATTGATGGAATATTAAACACGTAACCAGATTGCGAGATGAACATTAAGACAGGAGGCGTATATTTGCCGGGTGATTCTATTCCGATTAACGATCACTATCCATATGGAAGAACGGTCGTTTGTTGAGCGAGATTTTAATAAGATAATAGATGGTAGGCCTGTCACTAACGTTTAAAGTTAATCTGGAAAACAAATCCTCTTCCGATTTTTTTTTTTTTTTTTTACACCCCTGTTAAATGCGTCTCCATTACTTCCTGCCTCAGCTCTAATCTTCAATTAGTGTCAGGCCAAACGCTCAGAACTTCCCCTTTACCATTTCACAACGTTAAGTACTCTTATGGATTATAATTTCCAGAAACTCCCTTGGTGATGGTAGATCATCATCATGTTTAGATTGGTCTGTCGACGAACCTCTACATCGGAGGAACTTTCACATCAGCAAGCTATTAAGCGGTGGAGAATGGCCTCTAAAATAAAAATAAAAACCTGAACCCATTGCAATAAATTAGTGTTTTAAAGTTAGGTTATTACACTGCTTCATTTCCTCTTCAGCGTTATCTACAAATTGGCAAGGCTGGAAAACAAAACATCAAGACAAACGAGACACGGAGCCTGAGGAAACCACTCTTCTTTGTTTCGCGTCTGTGTAAAGTGTTATAGATCACCTGAACATTTATTTGCGATGTTAAACATGCTAGCCGTGTTAAATTAGCTTAGCATTTAGCATGGCTTCTCCATCTTTTGTCATCCCTTCGTGATTGTGACACTGATCAGAAATAGACAATTACTATAATTTTTGATATATACAATTAAATTCATATATGACGATTACTAACTCAGGACCTAGTCCACAACGTATTTTGGTGCACTGGTAGCTAGCTGAAGCTGTTGCTAGCTAGCTGCTTCTGCCAAAGTAAAACAGAGATTCCCTAATGTACTGAGGCGCAAAATATCGATTTTGACCTGCAAACAACGTCTTCTTTCGAGCCTTAGGATATATTGGTCACATTTTGATTTCCACAACATCAGTACCATTCAGGTTTCATTATGAGAACTGCGCGAAGCAGCTCCTCCAGACTTGTGGTTTTTCCTGTGAGCACTTCTCTGCAACGAATACATTCGCAGAGTGTCAAGGACAAGTTACATTTCAATTACTAAACTGCGGAGCATTCAGTGAGTGCTTTAAGTAAAGGTGTGCTTAATGTGCTGTCTTGAGGAATTAGCATTTGAGTACTTTTCTGTGGCCTGGAAGGATTTGCAATGGCAAGACGCACGTCTGGATTATAGATTTAAATTTTTCAAAGAACGCGGAGGGGAAAGGTGTTTCTTCTCATCTGCCGCTTGGTATGCTAACTGTGTGGAGAAACGTGGGTGCATGGCAAGAAAGACATGGAAAAGGTAGCGTCAAAAATGCCACTTTTGAAAGGTCACCTCAAGAGTGAGCGTAAAAAAGGTTTCAGCCGCTGCTCTTCAGACTGTAATTACCCGCGACTTCCGCTTGTTTAAGTGCATCGCAACGAGCATAAGGATATTCTCGGTGTGTATTTGCAACAAGGTTGCGGTGTTCTTCAATATTTACTGGCTTTGCACTTGCATTAACCATCCACTCAATTCATAAGAAGGTCACGAATAAAGAGTGTTGAATCTCTGGATGTAGATTTTAATGTTTTTTTCCGTTGTGTACGGGGCCACTTTGGAGATGGCTCAAAGAAGAGGAAAAAAAAATGGCGCTGATACTAAAGATCCCTAGTGGGCTGTGCACATGATGGTTTTCTGTTAAATGTATGACAACTTTGTGCTTTGCACTGATGGAAGGTTTTAGAGCATCTGCTTGATGTTATCACCCAAGGTCAGAGCATATGTAAACTGTGCTTTGCAGGCAATTTGTGGAAGAGTGTTTTTTTTTTTTTTCTGACATAAACAATACAGAGCCCAGAGTTGAATTTATTACCTAATAAATCGTGCCCGCCGGGAATCTGCCCGGTGAATCATGCCGCCTCATGCACTCCAGTTAGTCAACGCAAAGAGAAAAGCACAGAGATCCTTTAAATCATTGTAGAAATGTAATTTTTTTTTTTTTTTAAACATTTTGCTTGGCTCTTTGTTTCATGACAGAGCATGAGAAGTAAATGTACGCATTTTATTGTACTTTGAGGGTTCGGAAAAATCATTTCACATTAGCACTTTTGGACGAACATGGCAGAGGATGCATAAAATGTCATCTCAATGATGTTTAACGTCGATGGCCTTGGTTTGAGTAATGCCCCGTTGACTAAGGTTTATTGACAATGTCGTATTATTTTTTGCTGCGCTGTTATAAATGAACCAACTGAACGAGGCGTGATATTATGGCTTGATAGGATCTAATAAATTACACTGCGGATGATTTGTAGAAACATAAATTGGGCTCAACTTATCATTTGCAGAATTTTTGTTATAGCGAGTATAAATAGTGACTATAAATATAAATATAATTGACATGTGGGAGGAGAGTAGGAACTAAACAAAAGTGATTTGATGAATGTGTGCGTCTCTGGAGCTCAGCTATGTTATGAATAACGTTGGAATTATTTTCAGTGTAAATCAGTCATATGGATGGAGCTTGACCTTTGATAGCTGTTGGAAACATGTCTGGCAAATGAAATAGAACCGTGACAGCTAAGTGATGTTGGCTGCTGCCGGCTGCTTTTTTTTTTTTTTTTAAACTGACATTGTGCCTGACATTTGGACAATAAGTTCAATCATATTATGTGCTTAATACTTCAGAAACAACCAATCACGGCTCAGCTTGTGAACATTACATGACCAAACTCAGAAAACAGGTCAGCCGTGATTGGTTGTTACCTGAGCCCTGCCTGAGCAACAGTGATGTCATTTTCAATTCTTAGCAAGTGGCAAAATGGCCGCCCCTTGAGATGGGTGAAAACGAGTTCATTTATCTGCTTAATTCATGTTCCAAAAATGCAACACGTATCAGAATACTGTGTTCAGTATTGTAATATAATAAATATTGTAAAGCCAATACTTTTGTTAATGACGATAGGGAGGCATCTATTTGAGCGACGTACTTTCAATCTTAAATTCCAATTCACATGATTTCCTATGTGGGAAAAGTGAATCCAATAAAATCCACGGACTAGATTGTGTTCGACGTTAGTAAAGCAATAAATCGAGCAAGGCCGTCTTATTATAATTAATTAATAAACAACTCTCAAGACACCTTAAGCGCAACTTAAATATGTTGCAATACATCACCACTGAGTAATAGCCGTGTGCAAAGCGGCGCACATTCAATTCGAGTCGACAAGTAATCATTCCTGCATTTCACCATCGAGTGAGGACAAGATGTACTATGAGTGTGTGTGAGCGAGTTTGATAGAGGGGACTCAAATCAGTGAAGCTTCAATTACTACTTTTTGGACTGGTTGTTTAACAAGCTCTCCTGTGTGCCCCACAGCTACAGCTCGAGCTCCAGCGTGCCAGCTAGCGACTGAGTCACCGCAAATTGTCTTGCCCTCCCTTCGGCGCTACAGTCTGCAACACTCAAGAGTTTAAGTGTGACAAGGTGCTCGAAACAGGATACTAAATACTTTTCTCATCAAGTACAGAATATGGAATGTCACGTTGATGGCTTTAAACACTTTATTTCATAACAATTAAACTTTGAATAAATGAATGGGCTTTGTTTGTTTGCTGTGTAAAATGATCCCAACTGGCAGCAAGTGTCAATTTTTTTTTGGCACGCATTTTGAACTGCTCATGTAGACCTGACACGGACGGGCATGCAACCAAGGCTACATCTGACTAATGGCATGATGAATACGGCGCTGTTAAACCCTGATAACAATGTGTACCCGTGCCATCAAAACGCAACTTGCGAGTCACAAATCATTGCGCAGGCTCACACAAACAAGCTATTTATTATCTATCCCAATCCAGATCTGCTCCCGTCAGCACAAACTGCAGCAGCAGCAAGCAGGCTGCGGCAAAAAAGGCCTCACAAATTGCTCAACATTTTCAGATTGTTTGCGTTTTGAGCCATCATGTCAGATCGGGTAGCTTTCTTTGTGAAATGACTCCAGCTTTAAGTTGAAACGCTAACCCAAACAATAAAGTAGGTTGGAAATGCCTCGACACAAACTGTGGATTCGCCGCCTTGCCTCGACCCACATCTGCAGTGTGCTCCCATTTCCATTGTTTGCCCGAGCAGGTCACGAAGCCGCCACCTTGTGGTCCCCCCGGGCCAAGTCTTTGCAGACTGAGCTGCTTGTGCCAATCATTGCCTGGAAGCTGGCGGGGGAGCGGCTGTCGCGGTTGGTCGCTCAAACATTTAGGACACGTGAATTTGAATTCACTCAGCTGGGAGATGACAAAGTGCGGCAGCCGGTGGCACGCGGCAATTGAAGACGACTCGCCTTTCCGCCCCTTACTCTCCGTCCTCAAGCCGCCGTGACTGATAGCATACAGAGCACCAACAAGTCTGCTCACCGTGATAAATGCTCTCAGGCAGGGCTGGCACAAAAGTGCGGCTGCCAAGTACCCCCACCTCGTGGATCAAGTCTATCATTTAGCAACCATCATTTTGCTTCACTACCAACACCAACTTGTCTTGATGAGGTGCCATCGCTTGAAACCTGCCGCTTCAGTTTGCTTTGTCCACGTAGCACACGGCCAATGAGTCAGAACATATTGAACTGCTGCTCATTTTCGGGATCAATTAGTCTCTTAGTAGTCACATTTATTATGCAGCAACGTTAGCGTGCTTCCCCGGCAGGATTAAGTCCATTTCAACTGGAATGATGGCGCGTTCTGATTGATGAGAGGGATGACTTTAGCCTCGGGGCTGCAGCTTTTTAATTTGCCGGGGATCATTAGCAGGGAGAAGGCTCCCGCTTGTCGCTCTAGTGGGGAAGCGAACGGATGCAGCACCATCAAGGCGATCTTCATCCGTGAGGAATTTCCTTGCTGCGATACAATTAGGGCTGTAAACAAGAGCTGGCCATTTGATCAATTTTTCCTCAGTTGAACCTTGGAAAATTGAGTATTATTATTAAGGTGCAACAGTGCTCTTTAATAAAAATGCCTTGCTCAAGGGCCCCTCAACAGTAGATGGTGTTTTTATATTAGTCCGCAGCAGTGTTATACCAGTTTGGGATTTTTCATTATAATTAGTTTTATTTCATTTTGATTTTTTTTTTTTTTAATTTAGTAGTTTTTATTTTTTTCAAATATGCTTTGTTTTAGTTTAGGTTTTAATATTATTTTTTAAAATTATATATATATATATATATATATATATATATATATATATATATATATATATATTGTGTTAGTTTTATAACATATGATGTACCGTAATTTTTTGAATATAAAGTGCACTGTGCTGTCCTAAATGTACCTTGCGTACGAGTCTGCTTTATTTCATTTTGATTTTTTTTTTTTAAATTTAGTAGTTTTTATTTTTTTCAAATATGCTTTGGGCTTTTGTTTAGGTTTTAATATTATTTTTTAAAATTATATATATATATATATATATATATATATATATATATATATATATATATATATATATATATATATATATAGAGAGAGAGAGAGAGAGAGAGAGAGAGAGAGAGAGAGAGAATGACCAAGCCAAGATCCTCTGGGACTTCCAGATCCAGACAGACAGAATGGTAATGGCGAACCAACCGGACATTGTGGTGGTGGACAAAGAGCAGAGGAAAGCCGTTGTGGTTGACATAGCCATCCCAAATGATGGTAACATTAGGAAAAAGGAACATGAGAAACTTGAGAAATATCAAGGGCTCAGAGAAGAGCTGGAGAAGACCTGGAGAGTTAAGACTTCAGTGGTACCTGTGGTCATTGGAGCACTAGGGGCAGTAACCCCCAAACTGGAGGAGTGGCTGAAACAGATCCCAGGAAAAACATCTGACATCTCAGTCCAGAAAAGTGCAGTACTAGGAACAGCAAAGATACTGCGTAGAACCCTCAAGCTCCCAGGCCTCTGGTAGAGGACCCGAGCTTGAAGGGAAAAAGAGACCACCCACGGGGGGTGAGGAAAAGTTTTTTTTTTTTTTATATATTAGTGTTAGTTTTATAACATATGATGTACCGTATTTTTTTGAATATAAAGTGCACTGTGCTGTCCTAAATGTACCTTGCGTACGAGTCTGCTTTATTTCATTTTGATTTTTTTTTTTTTTTAATTTAGTAGTTTTTATTTTTTTCAAATATGTTGTGTTTTAGTTTAGGTGTTAGTATTAGTTTTTAATATAATTAACACTATATATAGTCTTAATTTTATAACATGTGCCGTAATTTTTTGAATATGAAGTGCACTGTACTGTCCTAAATGTGCCTTACGTACGAGTCTGCTTCTTTTTCTCTCTTCATTTCTGCGTTCACAATAAACTAAATTGTATTTGAAAAGAGATTTATTAAAGGCTGGCCAAAGGCTGCTGGTGTGAACGCACCATCATTTGCTGCTGCTTGAACTGTGTTCCACCAGTATCCACAGATGCAGAACGAGTAATAAAGCAGGCAATTTTAGTTGTGCCCGTCGTAGCCATCCCGACTGGAAAAGGCACAAGGAGAAAAAGTGGAGCTTTGGAACAAACAGCAATAGAAATGCAGTGAAGCTCGCTACATGTATTGCGTCAAATCTGCCTCCTACGCAACCTGCAATATGTGTGGGCATGGAGATTGAAGCTGAGGGGTCTCGCTGCCTGTCTCCATTTCGTGTACACATGCAAACACTAAGCTATGCCCACGAGGCTGAATTGCATCTTCCAACTTGCTCTCCTTTCCCACGACTGGCCTCATTATATTGACTTGTGTTTATGTAGTCGATAATTTGATCGCATAGAGGCCAAAATGCAAAAGTGCTGGTTAACTCATTCACTGCCATTGACGCATATAGACGTCAAAGATAAAATACATGGCTCAATGAGTTGAATGGTTGATAAACTAAAGCTACTGTATGTCTGGCTTGGAATTTTTTTTTTTGGAAAGACTGTTTTGAGTCCAACATTTCATATGGACAACACGTCGAGCTGCAGTGACATTATAGGTGTCTAGTTGAGGTCGACTGGCAATGATAAAGACAATATTGGTTCTATTACAAGCCAACGACTGGCAATGATAAAGAAGATATTGGTTTTATTACATAGGAGTAAATCATTTTTGAAATGGTTCAGGTAAGATTGCCTTAAGGTTAGCTGAAAGTAAAAAAATCAATTTGCGCTGACATGGCTCGAACGTTCGCATGCCAAGAAGCTGTTAGCTGATTAAGATGAGGTGTAATAAGCAAGGAAGAAGGATTCCGTGTCGTAACATTTTTCCCCATTTTGCCATCAGGTTAAAAGGCTGGGTTATAAACCCGCTGGGCTATTTATAGAAACATGTCAATGGCAGGCTGTTGATTTAACGCTGCGTATCACGCGGACCCTTGGGGCATATCTTCTGGGGTTGTTACCAAAAGAATTTCTCAAATTTGACATTTCGCCACATTTCTCCAACTCAATTATTGTATTTCAATTTCAAGCTGACTAGTGACTAACATTGCCACTTTGTTGGAGCAACAATTCCGACAGAGCATCAGCAAAAAAAAAAATAACCTGAGGTAAAAAGACACTCGGTAAATCATGTGCTCGGCTCAAGGTAGCAAAACAACCCCTTGAAGGCGCAATAGTGGTTGGGAAAATGTGATGGGGAAATAACGGTTTCGTTGGGGGGGGGGGGGGGGGGGGTCAGCTGCTCACTGAAGCAGCTCCAGCAGGAGCCTCTCACTCCATCGCCAGCTCATCTCGAAAACAGGAGGGAAGCCGTATCAATCAAACGCCACGCCACAGAGAACGCCGCCTTAGGGAGGACTCGGCAAACAAGAAAATCGAACAAAACACCAACGAAAGCAACCAAATCAGAACCTGTTGGTAGCGGCGGGTACCTTCAGTGCTTAAAGATAAGCCCGCATTATACAAGAGAAAACCCGTGGTCAGAGGTCAGTCAAGATGCTCAGACGGACAGCTTGGATTTTGTGTGTTGGATGATTTATTGGCATGTGTGGTTGGCAGTCTACACAGATGAGTGGCAAGGAAAAAAGTGTTGAGCCATTTATTTCAACCTGAAAATTGGACGTTTATGAGTACCAAAATTTTAATCAAACATGCCTCCGAGTTAAATTTAATTTTATGCAACCTTATCATTACTATACTAAAGTGAATGACGGGAAATGAATGTGATCCGTGCTATGTTGATAATGTCGTCCTCAGTTGGTGAGATAATCTCAAGTGAACGCTTCACTGCTTTAATTGCGACCAGACTAAAAGTGAGGGGATGGCATGTAGCCGATATGATGTAGAACCTTTTTTTTTTTTTTCTTTTTTTTTTTTTTTTTTAATGGACCAGAGTTGAGAATCAGAAGCTTAATTAAGATAAAAATAAATACATAATAATAGTAATTAAAATCTAAAAACTCTCTGAGGTTTCCTCCATTTTAGATGGTACAGGCAGGCACAAAAATTCAGAATTCACGCTCGCGATCACGCCTGGGGACAATTTGATGGTCGTGCAGCAATGATCAAGAACATTATCTTGCCACAGATGCTTTCAGCATTTCAAAATGCACGTCCATTAGCCGGCCACGCTAAACGCTCCAACATGATCGATGTGCTTGGTTTTGTTGAAAGGAAAACGTGGCAAGCGAGAAGCTCGTTGAAGAGACCGCAATCAGACTTACGAGGGTTGGGAAGCAAATTGAAAAGGAGTTAGCCGTTTTCATTCTGCTCGCAAATCATAACCGTGGCCAGAGCAAATAATGAAGCCGCCGTACAGCTGTCAGTCTGTAGTGATGCATGAGAAGGGAAAATAATGAAAATGCATATCTAGATTATTAGGCGTCCTCGCTTTTCAGCAAGCGGCTAAATCGTTGGATTGTAGCGTCTGATTAATTCCCTTTCACAACCTGAAAGGCGACAACAAAGCTTTGCCCTTTCAGCGGTTTCTTGGAAGCAAGCCACGAGACACCGCTGTCTGGAAGCGCGCGTGAACAATAGCAAGGTACAAGTGGCTCGAAAATTGGTTGCCACCAGAGACACGCATTTGCTGACACGCTTCAAAAAGCCCGTAATAGTTACAACAACCCCGTGCCGACATCTGAGAAAAGGATCCGAAGAAGGTCCTGGTCTGATGTCGGTTGTCATGCCTTCGGATTTCTTCCCATGTTTGTGGCACGGCTCTCGCTCGCGTTCGCTTTCATGGTTCATCTATTTTGCTCGTATTAAAATGTCAACGGAAAGACAGACGGCCGAGGCTTTTATATTCTTTGTTGCCACAAGCCCGAGGCCGGCTGACCTGACGCTACGTAGCATTTATTTGCTCCATTGAAGGAGCAAGTATTGGCATTGGCAATTATTTTGTTGATTTAATGGTGGGCACCACTGCAATGTAACTAATTTAGAGCAAATTTATGTTGTTGCTGGGACGGGAGTTTTCCAACGTGTGCTCTTTGGGCGATCGTTTTAGATGAGCTGAATGTTCGAACGTATTTGCCAGTCAATTTATTTTCTACTCCATATTAGCAGTTTGCCTACAGATAAATTAGAAGATTTCAATAATGGCCTTTTATGAAATTAAAATTAATATTGTTAAAATAATTTGTGGTTGTAGCGATAAGCTCAACAGTTTGAATTTAGAGCAATTTGAATAAATAAGAGTGGAAATGAGAAGAAAAGGCTTTTAACGTGAATATTTGCACAATTTGGTTATAAGAGATGAGCTGAAATAAAAAATAGAAATAAAATTAGAAGTGATGGGAAAATAAATCTGAGCTTTTATTTTGAAATATTGCAAAATGTAGTAGGGCCTGCTTCGAGTATAATCCATTTGAAATGGTCTGCAAAAATTTGCAAAGTATCTTGTATAAAATATGGACCGTAATCCCATTGTTGAATAATTAGCAAGTGAAGCAGACACACTGCACATTAAAAAAATGAGTCGTCCAATCTGAGTAGGCGAAATTGTTTTTGATCGGATGATTAGGTGACATTGACGACGACGCGCAAACATCATAACTACTCGCTTCATTGTTTCGGTATTTATTCTCTGTACGCCCGCAATGTGAGGTGCCACAAAAATTCCCGCTCGCCAGCGTAATCAGGGCAAATTGCTTCCTTTTTAGCTTTCACGTTATCTTAATTCTTCTGCTAATCCCACCAGCAGAGGCCCAGGTAATTACTCGTGTTCAACAGCGCTACACCGCAATACCGGGAGCTTTGCTAAATACACGTCCAGCAGGCTGATTGACGCGTGGCCTGCCTGCTTTATGCTTCCATAAAAAAAACCGCATTGAAATTTGCTGAATTTAAAACCGAATTATTGTAGAAGTAAAGCTGTGGAGAAAATACCTAGTGAACTTCATTATTTGGAGTGTTAAGCATGGTGAAGGTTGGTTGCAAAATCAATCAATGCAGCTATACTGCAGAAAATGACCCTGTCTTTTTTTTTTTATACCTCCTCACGGAAGATTTTTTAACGCAAACTTCATTCCACAATTCTGAAAATGTTGCAGTTTTGGGGTAATTTGGTGGTTAAGCCGGGCAAAATAAACTCATCATTAACACATAATAAAAAAAATAATAATGAAAAAAAACACTTTCTCAAGGTGTAGTAAAGTCTTGGTTAGCATCCAAATGTAAATTTGATGTGATATTTTTTCAATAGAGCGGTTAAATGAAGACCTTGATGAAGCAGGCCAAAGCACTTGGATCAAGATGCGTCCTGGCTTCCCTGAGCGGAGAGTGGCGCTTCCAAGGTCAGCCAGTCCAAGTGGCCCGCGGCCATCGGAAAATAGCTGTTTGTTTGGCTTGGCCGATGAATTTGTCTATCCACAGCACACAGACTGGTCTGTGTGACTCATCATTCCATCTTGTGAAGCTCTTGGCAGAACTCGACAAAGGAGTAAACACGTGCGTTCCTCCAGCTGCCACTTCATATTCCCAAAAACATGGTGTTTAATTTCAAAAGATGTCGATGATCAACCTTTATTTCGGAGAGGACGATTTGACGAATGACACCATGTGCAATAGAATGGAAGGAAATGCGTCATAGTTCAGCGGTGAACTACGAACTGACTCGTTCGCGGCAAGCATTTCATAAGCAGATGAGAAGTCACCCAGCTATGTTAGCAAGTACCAAAACAAAGCCACCCGGGACCCCGCGGTCAGAATAAACGACACTAATTACAGATAAGGAGTGCCTCCCTTTATTCACTTCTCTGCTAGAGTAAAGAGGTGAATTTGAATTGAGAGGAGCAAGAAAACAAAAGTGCAGATATATATAATCTAATATGACAGCAGCCGCTATGGCAACAAGATGAGCTAACATTAGCGCGTGTGTTTTGTTTTTCTACGCACAAGCTATTTGTATTGTAACAATACTACCGTAGAAGTTACGTGAAATGAAAATTAAGCTGTATAAGACAAAATGGAGCAAACAAACACCAACAACAAATAACGGTGTAGTATCAACGGCTATAGCGGAAGACAAGCTAATGCTAGCATGTGTCTTTGGAGCTTTGAATGTTATAAATTTGTCATTTTTGAGTAGTTTGAAGGCAGACGTGTTATATCCAGTGATACGACAGCGAGTCAAAGTGACATGTTGCGCTTTGGGTGCAATTTGCTCGGATTTCTTTTGATGGCAGCCACGGTTAGATAAATGAGGCTCCTTATGAATCATCAGCAACAGTTGGCAGGGCAACCATCTTGAGGTCTTGTCCTCGCTAAGTATGCAGCCGGTGTGCGGCGCAGGCAGAAGGGCAGATTCCAAACGCTAATAAACAGAATGCGCTCGTGCTTCTTAACATGCTGCAGACGCAAGAGGCACGCTTTGGGAAATGCCCCTTTGATTTAAGCAAATGCTACGGCGGTCGAAATGTCACGTCCAATTTGTATTCGCGAGTCGTACGAGCCCTGTAAAAAGACGACAAGACGGCAGGGAATTAGCTCTCATTGACGCCATGTTTGCGGAATCGATGAAATCAACAAAAGGGCTTTGAATGTCAAACTTTGCTTACGTTTATGGGACACAAAACTGGACTTTTGGGGTCTCCTATAGAGCAACGCCACAAAATAAAGGTCATCAGGTACATGTACTAAAATGTATTTATTTGGCTTTGGGTGGTTTGACTGCAACCCAATTAGAGCTCGAACTGTTCCAGTCATCCCTCCCGTACAATCCCAGATTTGACGCTTTATCACAACTCAAACTGCGAGCAGATTCCAAAAGGATTTATCCTGTGACGTCTTCCACGTCTCTCATTCAACAAATTTAATAATCACACAGATAAGAGTGTGAGGGGAATTAAGAAAAACAAATAGAAGATATGAAAGTAGAGATGAGTATCCACAATGCATTTCTTTCCATTTGGGCTGGATAGACTCGAGAAATAACTTACCAACGCTTTCCGAATGGGGACTATTACCAGAACAATAATGACCTCATTAGAATAATAAAACCGCCAAGGCTGATTTTATATTCAACTGTACATCTTTAAAAACCTCACAGTCGGAGTGGCTCTGCTTGCCGTTTAAATTGGAACTAACTCAAGTAATGCACTCTGCAGATAACGTCCTGTCCTTTGCTGCAGCAGAGTCGCTTTTCAGAAGATGAACAGAGAGAGTGCGTTTATTGTCTTAAAACAGCACTGCCTTAGTCATAAGAACTTGATTTAAATAGTAAGATGAAAAAAAAGTGAAAAGACTCAGTTGCACACAACACACTGAATATTTACCACTACTAATGAACCTAAAGATCGGTCGCTTGTAGCCCCTCCTTTAAATTCATGCGAGTGGTCAATACGAGTCAGCTTCAAGAATGCAAATGAGACATCATTAGGTGCTGAGGAATGAGCGCTAAGCTTTTGGTGGGAACCTTGAAAGAGCAGCACAAGCCATAATAAAGCCAGGGCAAGGCTAATGTGCGGGCGCGGATTTGAAATTACTTTGTGGGTCTGACTCAGGAAGTTGAAACCGACGTCTTTGGCAAAGTCATTTTGCATTCATGTTTGGTTGCAATCAAAGAGGTTAAGTGTTGCTAACAACAGAAAAGGAGACGTTCCGCCTCTTCAGAGCGGCCGGCGAGAAAGGCTCAGTGTCTTCAAAAAGAAATGCTCCCCTGTGGCTGTTTCACACAGAGACTCTGCTAATAAACGTTATCGGGACGTTTGAGGGGTGGAGAAGAAATGGAGATGGAGAGGAGATGACGCAAACTTCAAAACTGTGCTGCCCTGCACAGGTTACATAAATTGAAGTTAGACAAAAATGCAAAGTGGATGACTCACCGCACCGACAACACTGCAGGTACGTAATTTCAGTGCAATTAAGGGTAAACGTTGCTGCTGTGCAATTGCATCTCCCAAATACCGACCACAGCGAACTTCACCGTTTCTATCATACTAAAAAAATATATATTTGAATTGACTGCCATCCAACCAAGTGTGAATGCACAGGCCAACAATCAGATGAAGATGTCGCATTTGTGAATGTGTGCAAAAAGTCCCCCAGTGGAACCATTAGTTGATATCCTCCAGTAGCAGAACAATAACAAGTCCCGGGTGTGTGCATTGGGAAAAAACGAATGAAGTGCTTTAAAACATGTTGATGCTTTCAGATACTAACATGAAATGCTTTGGAAAATTCACACAAAAATTAAAAAATAAAAATAATAATGTGTGCGCTGTTAATATTGATACGCCATTTTACAATCTATGAAGAGTCTTACGGAAAATTGTAATCTTGCCAAAATACATCCTTTATAGTCAAGAAATGATCCAAAATGAGCAAATGGGATCCTTCTGACATGAAAAAATCATGTGCCGTGTGCCAAGTGCCATGGCAACAGACTTAGTAACCAGAGATTTTTTTTTGTGCTCATAATGATGAAATTCAACATATTTTCAATCTCTCGGCCCTTCAAATAAGACTCTGATGCAATGGGTTGTTTAAGCGCTGTGAAATAAGACCCAACCTGGACTAGATAACCCAATTAACTGGTCCAACGAGTATCGAAAAGGGAGAACATTATATTACTTTGCTTCGTCCTTTGAGATCTGGAGGGCGGTAAAGGAATTTGAAAACTGCGGAGGGCTTTCCATTTAATCCATTTCAAAGAGACAAAGAAAATATTTGCGAACGAGTGCTGCTTTAAGCCCGTTTGTCTCGCATGGATCTAATTGAAAGAAAAAAAAAAAAAAAAAGGTCAGTGTTGATAAGGAGGTGCGACGCAACAGATGGGATTGCGGTAAAGCTCCAGATTTAGAGAGAGAGATATGAATGAAAGGAAAACAAATTATAGACACAGACTATTGATATGGATGCTAGCCTGATGCTGCAGTCAAATTTCAAAATGTCAGCAATGATTCAGGCTTAGGGCCAAATTATACGGGAATGAATAAATATGCTGAATACAGTCTGCTAAATGTATTTACCAAGAGACATTTTCATTTGTGCCTCCTTGGCTTTCGCTTGCTGTACTTTAATGGAAAAGGCAGTCAAGCAAATAAAGTCAAATCAATCAATCAATCAATATTTTTTAAGCACAAAGAGCAATTGATTCCGTTACGTTCAAATCATTATCTGCATTGACCTTTCACAGAGAATTGTTTTATCAAAGGATTTCTGCATTCTACATTAAAGCAACAAAGATCGTTTTTTTTTACTGATTCTAAATTAACTTTACCGTAATTAAACCTCAGGACTCGAACTAATTTGAAATTATTGTTAGAGCCAATTATAGAATGCAAAACTCTACGGTAAATAATACTGCATGATTAGCCGCCCCCCCCCCCCAAAAAAATGGGTACAATTAAATGATCTGTTAAAGTTTCCGTCACCATATCAGAAAACCATTCAATCATAAAGGACTAATATTTGACTTTTAGAGACAGTGAATGCAGAGTTGGTTGTTTCGCCATTACTACATGCACCCTCACTGGACAAAAGTAATTACGGCAGAGATAATTGCTTAAATAATTATTTTCAATATGCCCGTGTACATCTGACCAGGCAGCGAAACAACAATAATTATTATAATTATTAAACGCAACAACAGATCGATGCTGTCATCACAAATTGCGTAATATAATAAACCACATGAACTGGCTATTTGAACTTACCTCATGGACCAAACTGCGTACATGCATGCTGACTGTTAAAATATCGTTCAACTCTTGAGACTGACACATATTTTATAAAGTTTCCAAACAACAAAGAAGAGAAGTAGTCCCAAAGTCGCCGTAACTAGCCAAACTGTTTACTTTCCCAAGTCATTATTACAACATGCGTTAGATAACAGCCATAGCTGACCGTTATTTTTATTTCCTGAGGGCCTCTGTTTCTCATCGTTTATGACAAAGCTCAGCGAGAGGAAAATAAAGACGTGCTGCGTGGAAGGAACCAGATGCCACATTTGGTTCAGCCTGCCTCATTTTAACCAAAGCTGAGTTTGGGCCAACTGGCTCCTGCTGACATGTCGACGATAAGATGGAAAAAAATAAATAATTGGGTGTGATGCTCAAGCGCGAGTTGACACACAAACTCGTGCAAAGAGGAATTGAGTGAAATGTGGTGCAGAGAGACTTCACGCGGTCTCGTGACAGCTCAAGTGCGGAAGGAAACGCCGTGATGACTCTCGGCCGTTTGTCTTCCATCCTCAGAAAACGGCTACATGCGGATTAGCACGGTTTGATGAAGCTTCCGTGTGTTCCGCACTATAAGGCGCACCTAGAAACCTCCAATTTTCTCAAAAGCCTTCAGTGCGCCTTATAATCAGGTGCGCCTTATATATGGACCAATATTGAGCCACTACAGCAGGCGTGTCCAAAGTCCGGCCCACGGGCCAAATGTATACATCTTATATATGGACAAAGTTTTAAAATGGGCCACTCATTGAAGGTGCACCTTATAATCGGGTGCGCCCTATAGTGCGGAAAATACGGTAATTTCCACTCCAATATACCCAAATAAGCACGGCAACGAACGGCACACTCCATCACTCAAGTTCAACCTTGAGTGAGGTCAAGCTCATCCAAAGTGCCGTCATACTTCATCTACGAGCGCGGCAAATGGGCTTCATTTATCAACCTTGGGGCTTTTCAAAGCATATTTACAATGTCACCTCATTCACCTGTTCATATAATTGTCGTTTGGCTGAAGGGAAAGTAAACAGCTCAGTCACGTACTGAAGCATTGACAGCTTCCAAGACTTGTTCAAGGATAGCCGGACTGTGTGGAAGAAGTAGCGATTGAGTCGGCAACCTTCCGGGAGTTGGAGACGTGCGGTCAGAATAAAAGGGCCTTTCAATTTGTGCCGAGAGAGTGGTCATACTTCGACCGGACCCCGATGGGGACGTGGTTGATGTCATGGCAGCCACGCTGTGTGCTGACGGCACATCCATCAAAGCCAAAGCTCCGCCTTTAAAAATGCCTTACAAATCCGAAACCTCAATAGCTGAAGAATGAAGACTGGAAAATAAAAAATAAACTGTTCGGTTCTTTGTTGTTACTGTGTGCATTCAAAAAGTAATCTCGCCTTGGAGGCAAATGAAACGCTGCCATTTGTGTGGGAGATCAAAAATGTGGCCCTGTAAAAGAATATTTACAAAGATCAAAATAATACTTCCTGGTATGAGTAGCGTATTAGCTCAACATTTCCAAGGCTCGCCATCCAAACTGCATCATCAGCCAGGCTTAATGGAATTCTGCCTTCATTTATTCAAGGTCAAAGCTCATCACTCCCACCAGTCGTTTGCATTGTAAATCATTTGCTTCTTTGCTCTGCACTCCTTCGACTGCAATTGATTGGCAAGCAGTCCGTCACCTTAATGCGGACTATAGAAATTGGATAGACGGACATTTTGGATAAGTTTGATACGTGTTTGATATATCGAAACAAATCGAAGTTACTATGGATAAGGCACGGTTGTCCGCCCGTCCCGTACAATTAGATAGCAGACAAATAAAATGATAGAATTCACTCTGTCACTTCCCAGATTTGAATTCCAGCTCTACAACTGAAATAACTTATTGCAAGATGTCACAATGATGGATGAACACCATGAGCGCGACTTAAATTCAAAAGCACGCTTCAGCGGGGCTTTAAAGTAAAATCCTGACAACTTTTTTTTTCCAAATACAAAAAGATATACTTTCAGTTCCTTTAACAATTTGCTTTGTGAGACTAAAATGCACCACTGTGAACAGATAAGCAACCAGATCTAGAATTTCATTCAAATGTTTTGTATATCTTTTAATGAAACGTTATGCATCACTTGAGAGAATCACAAAAACTGCTGACGGACACTTTAGAAGCAGGACCCTCGTCCGAATTCACGACTCATCGATTTGACCATAAAGTGGAGATTGGCTGGTGACCAGTTCAGAGTTCAAAGTCAGCTGGGATTGACTGCAGCCACACTAATGTGGGTCAGTGATACATAAAACAGACAGATGGGTTTTGACATAAACGATATATACGATGACATTTCGATTGGATTAATAAGACATTTTTAAGAGCGGCTCTGATTCGAATCAACAAAACGCGGTAACGACATGAGCGGATGGACCGACCTCATCAATAAGCCATTATTACTTGAGTGTCTTGTTCATTACAGTAAAGTCAAATTTGCCTACATGTGCATTTGAGAGCAGATTTAATTGATTCCAGGGTAAAGTTTTCATTTCCAATGGGCACTGCCCAAAGTAGAAAAGTGGGAACTTAACTCATTCACTGCCATTGACGGATCTAGACGTCAAATATCCATTGGGCTGGCAGTGAATGAGTTAAGACGGACAAAGTGTGACTCACCGTGCTAAAGTTAGCCGAGTAGCAATCCTCCCCGCGAAAGGTGCACTGCAACAGCATATCGCCGATATCGTGACCCGTGCGGTTATAGAAATCGGTCATGTTGAAGAGTTTGGGCTTAAAGTTCTGGAAGTTGGCTTTCTCCTTCAGGGCGGCCAGAACCTCAGGCTCGGCCAAATGCGGGTTGGCGATTTGGTAGTTATTATTGAGGAGGGCCAGAAGCTCCCCTACGTGATAGAGGTCATTCCGGGTGATTTTGGAAAAGCGGAACTCGTTGAGGTTACAGAAGGTAATGGCGGGAAAGGTGAGGTTGGTGGCCGCCACCTCATCCAGTTTGGTGACGTGAGGGTACTCCAGGTAGTAGGACACCCGATCCATGCACACCAGCAGCAGCAAGCTCAGCGAACCCAGGAAGGAAAGCGTCCAGAGGAACCGGCGGAACGTCATGTGGCCGTAGGAGAAGATGTGACTCATGCCGTGCAGCGTGGAGATGTTGGCAAAAGCTTGCAGGTTGGACGGCCTGGCGCTTTCCATGCTTTCCTCCGAGCCGCCTTTCATGGCTGTAGAGTGACGCTCGAGCAACTTCGGCGAAAGGACTTTGCTTAGCAACAGCGGTTGCTAAGTCACACCGAGCCCTCGATGGCAAAACCGACACTCTCGACAAACGGCCACATGAGTCGCTCCGTCACTTGCGGCAACTCTTTCGTTGCAAGGCCATTCGCCGGTTGCCAGTTGTTGCTTACTGATTCTATTCTATGCAAAGCTGCTGTCTTCTGTCACGGGAAGCCAAGGCGAGAACCCGAACGCAACACCTCCTGCTCCCTTGAATGGGAACGCAAGAAAGCCAAGGAAGGGGGCAAATTAGATGTAAAGAAAGCGGCAAGAGATGGGGTGGGGTGCTGCAATGAAAAGGGGCTCGCTGTTGGGGAGAGGCGCTAAGCCTCAGCAGTCAATGGGACCCTTCCTCCTCCGAGCGGGAATGCCTCTACATTGCTGTGATGATGGAATGCAATGATTTTGTGAATGGAGCTAATAAGGAGAGAAACGGGCTCACGAGTCCCTCGCCGACACCTTCCAGTCACTCGTCAGTCTTCTTCCGTCCAGAAATTAAATTGAAGGTGGGAGAGGAGGTGGGGGGGGGGGTCACAGACCTCCGAAGAACCCGCCACTGTGCTGTTCGCAGCTTCCACGCTGGATCTACTTCCTCACTTGCGCAAATCCTTCAGTTAACGGCGAAACCGCCGCTTGACGGTTTACAAGCATTGTCGCTAAAGCCGCTCTGAAGAGCTTCAGCTTTACTCCTGCGAACATACAGATTTATATTCGCTTCCTCACCGCCACCACCGACAGCACCCCCACCCCCCCGCCCCCCTTTTTATCGCTCTCTCTCCTCCGCCTCCTCTTTAGTAGTCAGGATCCATCCCACTGCTGAATGGCTGCTTTGCTTGCGTGTCTGCGCTCACATTCGCAAGGCAAGTCGTGCAATCTGGACACCACCTTGGTTCTCTGTACAAACATGCCACAGCTTACTTTGCATGCTGCAATGGACCTCAACCTATTGGAACCAGAAGAAGTCTTTTCTTGGAGTTGTTACTTCTTATATTTCTATGGGCTGGCGACCTTTTTGGGTGTATCCCAAAAAAACAGATGGATGTTTAAACCACCGGTCATTTATAGTATCAGTGACTCTTTCAAACTTGAACTGAAACGAGCAATGGGTTCAAAGTTCACCGGGATGCTGCGTGACATCTTTTCATTTCTCCCAGCAGCAAAAGATTTAATTCAGAGCATGTGGAATCACCATAACAATAGGTGAACTGTCAAGGATATGACCACAGCCCTCAGGGATTCAAATCAATATTCCGCTCTGGTAACCAAGCACACAGACCATAGCAACGGTTAACAACGACAGGCTACGCATGATGTCGCCATTCAATTGCCGTTTATCTACAAAACGGCATCTAAAGATTCAAAAGGAAAGAGGAAATTGTCTGGCTCACACAGATGAAAATGAAACTTCATACATTTAACGGGCACCGTTTTAAATCCACTTATGCTGCCGGTAAAATGACAATTTCACGGCACATTTTTTTAAAATCAGACAACAGACAAGACTGAATGAACTATATCCTCCAAGCTAATCAATTTTGATATGGTATCCCACGGAAGGATTAGGAAACACTCATTCCCATTCTACTCAAGTCAGTGCGCCTGTTGTTGCAGATTGCAGCATCAACGTGGTGGACTTTTCAGCAGTAATTGGTTTTCAAGGGGAGGGAGAAATGCACAGCTTAATGCAGTGAATAACAAGTAGCAGGCCTAACATTTAACACACCACCGCTTTTTTTGCGGGGGCTTTTGACAATCAACAAAATAAATGAAGACCATACAATTGTGTTGTGAACTAACACAGGGTCAATATGTGCAAACACTGCCAAATGCTTCAAAAGTGAAAAAAAACCAAAAGCGTTTTGTGTGTGACACCACAGAAAACAATGATTTCCAAATGCAAACTAACTATCAAGCACTTGCTAATGTAACTAGCGTGTAGCTGAGCGCATCACGGCTAATGAATTGTGTGAAAATGACAAAATTTCTCCTGCTGTTGATTTAGTTATAATTACAGTCATTAATTTCTCTTTAAGAATAAATAAAAAAAATCTTTGGGCCAGTAACTTTCAGAATCCATGTTCAGTACCAAAACACGTTATTCACATATACACTGCATAGCGGCCTCGCGAGGTCGTCTCTTTCGCTCGCTGACCTCACACACCTATTCAATATGAATTATTTGTTATGCCACGGCGGGCATTGTAGATTAACTGTATTCATGGCATAGCTTCAGAAGAGTCGTAGGCAGTATGTGTGAGATACCGGGAAATAAATACAGTTCTCCTCCCACTACAGATTGACATCCATGGCAATCACGGCGAGATTCAAATTTTAAAAAAAATTCTTGTTAGGCCTAAATTAGACGAATCTAAAACATAGACCCTGTTAGCACCGCTCATCGCATCAAGTAAAAGTAGCAATGTCAATTCTTGATACAAAGCAAGGGATCATGATGACTTCATTCCAACCAACCTCCCAATGAAATAATTTTATTGCAACACTCACCTCTGTTCATGAAGACTGGGTTGGAAGGGCACGCAAGTCATTTCCTCCATAGAGTCGTTGGCTAAGGCCCCTTCTTATATCTTATATTGAACACATTGTGTTCTATATATAATGGTCCATTTCCCTCTGTTGCCATCTGCAGGAAAATATTTTAAGCCATAAGTCAAAGAAACAGTCATTTTTCTTCATTGTGTCTCACATTGATAGAATAATAATTTTAAAAAAGCAGGTAATGGCTTAAAAAGATCGGATGGAAATACAATGTAATTCAGTTAACCACCTCAAGAGGGCAGAAAATACACAAATGTCACTGACCGTAGCCAAGAAACGGTACGAGCCCGCCACCTAGTGGTCAAAACTACTTAGTGCAAGCAGTGCCAGTTATTCAAATCGACTAAAGCGAGTTAAAAATTCCACAGACATAGAATTTAACTTTATTCCACCTTGTTTCTCTGGTGGGCAAGATTTGTGACGTCACCCAAAGTGATCCAGTCCAAACAGGTGAGCTTGATGAGCGACTAATTGCTGCACCGCACGCCCTATAAATTCAAGTGTGACATCGAGAACAATGGGAGAATCATTTCTTAAAAAAAAACAAAACAACGTGTTAACAACCACAACAAAAAAATGTCTGATGATCTTTCAAAGAGGAGAGGCAAGATTTCCGGTGAGAAAAGGGCCAAGAAAAAGGTCAAACGTAAAGAGACGTACGCCATGTACATCTACAAAGTTTTGAAACAGGTGAGTAACAACTCTTCTACTTTTTTACC
Organism: Syngnathus scovelli; assembly: GCF_024217435.2. Lineage (NCBI taxonomy): Eukaryota > Metazoa > Chordata > Actinopteri > Syngnathiformes > Syngnathidae > Syngnathus > Syngnathus scovelli. The sequence continues at coordinate 5,880,823 of NC_090863.1, forward strand.
AAGTTGGCCGTTTATGTCACTTTTCGTTTGACTCACGGACGTAATAAATACTAACTTGTTTATTTTTTAGGTTCATCCCGACACGGGAATTTCCAGCCGAGCCATGAGCATCATGAATTCGTTCGTCAACGACCTGTTCGAAAGAATCGCCACCGAGGCGTCGCGTTTGGCTCAGTACAACAAACGCGCCACCATCACCAGCCGCGAGGTGCAGACCGCCGTCCGGCTGCTGCTGCCCGGCGAGCTGGCCAAGCACGCCGTGTCCGAGGGCACCAAGGCGGTCACAAAGTACACCAGTTCCAAATGAGCCATGTTGGCACCTGAATAAATTGACCATTTCCTCCCTTCTCATGGCGTCATCTTTGGCTTGGTAACACAGCTACGCATTAGCCACGAGATGGCGTTGTTGTTTAGCTGTTTTTATTTGAGGGCTGTATTGTATTTCTCTGCATTTTTCAAATGAGTCAAAACGTTCAACACTGAACAAATAAACACATTCACACATAGTTTGAAATTACCTGATTAAAGCCTTCTCCAACAGCGTAATTCATTTTGTCATGGCAGCTCGGTAAAATCGAGGTGACAAACATAAGGTGAAGGCAGGTGAAGGCAATTAGCACACTCGGAAGTGACGACTCAAGGTTCCGCCCCAAATTAAAATATTTTAGTACTTGATGGAAATTTTTCATCATTTAATTGTCGATTACAATCACACGACGCTTTGCTTCAATACGACTCGTGTGATTGCTATTCAACATTTATTTCTTCATTCCTCTTTGTTTCAATTCCCTGAATGACCAAATTTTTCATCAATCCATGCCATTAATTTGAAATATTTACCTACTAGCTACTTCTACTTTTCTAACCAGTTCAAATCATTCAAATTGTTCAGCTTATTCAGGAAGTCATGTCTTATTGTTCCAAATTCCTTCAATTACCATATTTTTTTTATGAATTTTTAATCTCAAAATTGCATATTTTAAAAATCTTCCACAGGTTGTGTTAATGGCATAATGGCAATACAGTATATTTCTATAAGTTTTGTAGGAAACCGTTTTTCAATTATTGGCTTTTGAGGTGAAGGAGTTTGGAAACCCCTGATATATACCATTTTGACATGTTTCTAAGCGCCCTCTTAAGAGTGTTGAGGGCCCTATGCATTATTTGATACCAGCAAGTTTGCAAATGGAAATGAAAAGTTTTGCATTTCACACCATTGCTCGACTTTTTCAACATCGCCCCCACGCATAGTCAATACGCTCGCTGTCTCCGTTAAGCACGCTGCTACCAAACATATTATGGATGGGTGCATTAGTGACTGATGCAGCGCCTGGGCTGGCTTGCCTTGTTTTTGTGTTGCGAGCACATCATTAGAAAATGTTCCACTTGGCAGGGAAGCACGTATTAACCGCTAGCACAATGAAATGAGGTTGTGATCGATGGTTAAAGTTATCCAAGACTATTATGCTGAAATATGAACCTCCCTATTGTCACCGTGAAGCAAAGAACCATTTGCATGTTGATCAGTGCATCGAGAGACAATTGGAATCTGCGTTACAAAGTGTGGAGCGGGGCCCAACGCTCAAACAATATAGAAATGTAATCACACCAGCAGAGTAGTTCCGAGCTGCGGTGTAATTTAATGCTCTATAAATTCATTTGGGTTCACATGTCAAGCATCCTAAATAGACACGGGGTCGTTTTGCATTCGGCCATGTTGACGGCCATTATTGATCGGCTATCAAAATACTTTTTTAATGACACGAAATAAATGAAACCTCTCGGACGTGATGTATTCCTGGAAGCTGGTCAAATTCGGATTTGTTTGAATCTCAATTTTTGCTTGGTGATCTGAAGAACGATCTTCAAGTAGCATTACGGGTTATCATGCTAGCTTCTTTTCACTGTTGTGTACTTTGATATTTCTTGACGTGTTAGATCATCTAGTTAACTAATCCAGTTATCAAGAAACGCCATACAAACTTTGCGATACAACTGTACGCACATAAGCTGACAATCTTTCTGCTTTAAACTAGCAACAACCCACACTGCAAAATCCATTAGCATTTGATATTAGTCTAATTACATTTCATCACGCTCAAAGTACATGAAATGACTCCACAATGTGGCAGGAGGGCTGCAGTTAAATCTCCTTCTTGCATGTGTGCCACAGTACTCCAAACAGCATTATGAGGCACATAATCAGAGGGAACTAATTGCCAATGATTGCATAAATGAAGTGGCTCGCTTTCATCACAACTGATGTTCAGCGCCTTGGGAGAGAAAGAAAGGCGCTTGACCAGAAAGCAGAAAACTCATGAAGCCGCACTGCTCGTGGCGGCTAATGTAAAGAAAAGGAAGATGTCCACAGAGGGGGGGCGGTATGGTATTGATGTTTTTTTTCTTGTCATCACACTTGCTTCTACTTCACAAGCAAAAAAAAAAAACCAAAAAAAAAAAAACAAGGCCAACCATTTGAGAAATGAATCTATGGAAGTCTCCGTCTTTTTTCCCCCCATTAGTAAGTGTTTAGTTCAGCGTTTTAAATAATTGTGTTACAAGGAATGATATTTAAAATACATTTGGGAGCCAATGAGGCGGGAAAGTGCCTACATGTTTTGCTGATGACACCCGGGCCATTTGGAAGACATCAAAGTAGAGAGGAGGTAGCCTCCATGCATATTATAAACTCGTTATGTGTATCATTTAAAAAGGATGTACTCCAGCCACGGAAAACAATATTCCTAGTCTCGGGTAATGTGTATTCTCAAACTTGAGACTGGTGCTCGCCTCCAGTTTAATGTGGAATTCATTACCCAACTGTAACATAAAATAAATGACCTCGATTTCAAAAGGAGCAAGTGTCGTTAAGGTATAGATGGCATGTCCGCAATCCAAGTTGAATTTCGGAACAAAATTTTCCCTTGGTGTCAATTAAATTTGGCTACATCTGTGAAAGAAGCTAAATAAATAATAAAAAATTTGCTGAATATTTTGTCATGCCAGTTTGATCCTCTTAGCTCCCGGCAAGAATGTAGAAATGCTGGTCCATCATTCAAAAAGAGATATTAGCCGGGTGCCCGGTGAGGAGGCTCTAAAAGTCTTAATTATGCGTTGTCCCTCCTCCATCAGAACACTTCACGTGGGGCAGACGCACAGCGGTGGCTCGTCATTCAGCCTAATGCGCCCATGCAGGGAGTCGCGTGGATACATAAAAGCCATTAAGACTCACGAGAAGGAAAAATAACGGAACGATCTTTTACAAACAGCGCACAAACGGGAGCAGTTGTCGTCATCTAAAGTAAAGCGCACGGTAGAAACTGTTGAATATTTACAATAACAAAATGTTATCTTTGCGCTGAACGTAGTTTGGGTAAGCTTCGGGCTCTGATTGTGACATGAAATGGGGCAATAGCCCAAAATTTCGCGACCTGAATGTTGTTGCCAGTAGCAAAATGGCCGCCCCTGGAAATGGATAAACCCCAGTGGGTTTTTCCACTTAATTAATATTCCACCAATACAATATTAATCTGAATGCCGTGTTTACACTACTGGGAGAGAATATATATTTTTAACATGACTTCCCCTTTAATGCCACTTTACCAACTGCCCTTCTCTTGTTTACTTACCAACTATATCACATTCTCGCTCTTATTTAGTTTCTAAAATGAGAATTGAGTAGCACATGACCGAAGAGAGTTATTTTTATTCTTAGTAGGCAGGAAGGCAGCCAAAGAGCAAAGGCCTGAGCGACAACACGTGGGACTAAAAATAGCGCGTCTGTCGCTCTTCATGGCAAATATCAAAACAAGCAACAGCCAGCACACTGTTGACATGATCCAGCGTGAGCGAGCTGTTCAGCATGTCGCGAGGCAGCTTCGTCTTCTCATCTAACGCTTTACGCTCGCTCCAACTGGACGAGGACATGCTGGAGAGGCTCGACTACAAGCGGTGCATGGCCTCCCACCATCTGCTGAGTTATGCTCTGAAGAAGGAGGCCCGGGACAGGACACCTTTGAGGGTCAACGTCACGCCGAGGCCGTACGTGTGCCGAGACGTGGTTATCCAAAACGCTCTGTACACGGGCAACCTGGAGGCTATGCAGCGCCTCTTTCCTCGAGGATCCTCCGCCGGTCTCATCATCGAGCCGCAGGGCGGCGAGATGCGCTGGGTGGCCCGGGGGGAGGGTAAGAGACCACATCTGTCATCATTAGGATTTCATTTAGGAATTGGCCGCGTGGAGTCTAATTTATGAGGATTGTTTTCCAGCGACCTGCATTCAAGACAATATACTGTGATGGTATGCAAATCATGAGCAGCATCCCGCCATGGCAAAACAACGTGATGTGAAGGCAGAAACGCATTATTTTTAGAACATGCCAGAAAATTCTGTAGCCTGAAATAAACCAATGTTGCAACTCAATTACTTCCAAATGACCCAATCTGAAAGGATTGCCATCTTCGAGTCCTTGTATCCTTTGATTGGTTGTTGCTTACATGCTTAAATCTGCGCTGGCATGATTTCCTGAGTCCTATCACATGACGTCCCGAAATAGCCTCGTATGCGCAAACAACACACCTAACCGCGTTTAGTACTAATCCTGAACTAGTTAGGCAGAAAGCAATGGCTTACGCGGCACCAAAGGTGAAGTGGCGCAAGCCAAAGACGTTCCGCAACGACGTGATCGCCACAGCCAAGGCCACAGGTTGCGTCCAGCGCTTTTGGAACTCGCTGCTGGTGGGCGACGAGCTGACGCTGGCTAGCATAGCGGACGATGACGAGTACGCTTACTTGATTGACGCCACTTATGACACCAGCGATATAGATGAGTGGACCAACTTCAGATATAACTACAGGAGCTTGAGTAGGTTTTGAGTTACGAGTCCTGTCTCGACTGATTGTCCACAAATCGGATTTTTGTGTCTCAGGGCTTTGGTCGCTGACATACGAGCAGGAGCTGACGACGCCGCTTCACATTACGGCCGGACGAGGCTTCACCGAGTGCCTGAAACTGCTTCTGCAACGGGGAGCCAATGTAGACCTAGCGCCGGGCGGCATCACCGCCTTGCACGAGTCCTGCGTCCGCTGCGAACCAGAGTGTACCAGATTGCTGCTGGTCCACGGCGCCGACGCCAACGCTGTCTCGGATGACGGCCATATGCCTCTCCACTTGTGCTCCAACCCCGAGTCCATTGAGTGAGTCTTGAAAAATGTACGTAGAGGTTGGAAAAAACGGTTAACCATTTCATCCCCATTTGATCTGCAGATGTGCCAAGCACCTCCTTCAATACGGCGCCGCCATTAACGCACGCACTGCGGACGAAGACGACACTCCCTTGCACGTGGCAGCCAGGAACGGGCTGACGGATCACGTGGAGCTCTACCTGCGCTACGGCGCCGTCGCGGACAAAAAGAACCACGAAGGCCTCACGCCGCTGAACGCCGCCTGCTCCCAGCCGCAGGAGCTGCAGGACCTCCAGCGCTACTTCGGCTTGTGCCGGGTTCTAATGAAGGCGGGGGCCGACATCCGCACGATGGACCAGGACAGACACACGCCCCTGCACATGGCGTGCAAGAATGCCAACGCGGACTTGGTGGAGCTGCTGTTGGCTAACGGGGCTAGCGTTAACGAAATGGACTACGGTGGGGAAGCCCCCATGCACAACATCCTCAAAGTGGTTTGCTACAAACTTGCCCATAGTCCCGAGAGGGTTGTCCGAGCTCTGCTCAACCACGGCTCCATCCGAGTGTGGCCGGGAGCGCTTCCCAAGGTAGCTGAGCTGCTTTCAACGTTTTTGTGCTTCCATTTTGTTCAAATTTGGTCTGCGGGGAGAACCGTCCCACTTGTCAGTATTGGCGGTTGTCGGTTTTACCAAGATCCTTTCCTACCGAGGCGACGCTGTCACCCAAATGACTCCCGTTCTAGTTTTGACAATCATTTGGAGTTAATGATGAGCCAATTAGCCATTAAGGTGTCTAATTTTGCATCACTGCACTTTTGCCACCTTGCCTTGTTCTCAACTTGCCAATCCTTCCCATTTGCCGACACAACACGCAGCGTCGCTCACGCCGCGGGAAGCAGACTCACAACTACAAGCGCACCCACGTGCACCAGACAAAACGCCTGCTTCCCTAATTAGGCAAGTGTTAATAGGAGATTAATTAGCACTAATTGCATAATTTCCAGTTAGACCCCCGGAGGGAGCCCCAATCTGTTCATTTCACAAGTGTTTAATTACTTTATTTCTTTTGAATCTATGGCCCTCGCTGGCAAACTCCAGATGATGGTGAACGATGCTGATTTTCAGGTTCTGAAGCACTGCTCTCAATCTCCACGCACCATCGAAGTGCTGCTCAACGCCTACAGTCAACTTAAAGTCACCGACACCTGGGTCGAGTCTGTACCCCCTGAGGTCTTTGAGGCAAGTTTACCACCGGGTGGAAACGTGCATTTGACAATCCAAATTAATCCCCATATTATTTTTTTTATTTTTTTTAGGAGCACCGGGAGTTCTACGAGTCGGTCTTCTCCCTGGCACGGACTCCTCGTTCCCTGCAGCACTTATCACGCTGCAAACTGAGGGTCTTCCTTGAGGGGAGACTTGACAAAGTGGTACCTAGACTAGACCTGCCCACCATTATTAAGAACTATTTGCTTTTGGATTACAGAGGTTATATCCACTAATTGGGTATTAAAAAAAAAAAAAAAAAGCTGATGAAAAGGTTTGCTGCTGCTGCTACGGATCAATATTGCAGGAGTTTGATTGGTCTTCAACCTTTATGCACGATATATCTTGCACCACGAGAGGGCGCTAGAGACTTGACGTGATGAACTAGTGCCGGTGCACTTCTGTTTCCGTCCATCTTCGATAGCGTCTTATCTTCGTTTCTATATTAATCGTGTTTTATCTTCGTGCTTGACGAGTTTTTGTTCAACGTGTAAATGTTCTGATTTTAATGTCCTCTGTGTGTTTTGTGAGAATTTAACTAAGTTTTTTTTTTATCTAGCATAAACGGAAAATAAAGGATTATAATTCCATTGTATATTTGGCAATCCAGTTAGTTGTCATTTTTCTCTTCATATTTTGTCTTGAAATCTTTTTTTGCTATTTTTTGTATCTTCATGAATAAATGAATACCATGAAAGAGCTCATTACAGCTCATACTTTGAGTACTTTGATTCAAAAAGTGAAATAATTCGCACAATGGTAATGTTTTGAGAGTGAGTTATTGGCTATCATTATTTGTAAACTATAGACAGAATTAATTAAATAAAACCATGCATTAATTGGATTCATTGACGCCGTGTGGTTTGCTTTTTGACTAGAACAAATGAATTAAATTGCCCATGAGATTCTAATTGAGTGAGTTGCGCAAAAAACTGGCTTATGTTTGAACAATCTGAAACTTCCTGAATCATTCAATAAACAATTTGAAATATTCGTTGTATATATTTAAGGCGCATTAATCATGAACATTTAAAGAATTTTTAAGAAAAATTATAATTATTATGTTTTTTTTGGGGGGGGGTCTGACATTTATTCCTATAGGCACTCCACGAGACATAAACGATGTAAATGTGTTTTGGACCCAATAACTATACCGGTCCCATTTTAATAAAATCAAAGCTCAAATGAGGGCTCAGTGATGTTCTCTACATGTGCAATTACGAGCAAGAGGCTGGCCGGGACCCTCCGCTGCTAATCAGGCTGGCCTATAATATGATGTTGGTGTCGTGCGTGCAATCAAGACGAGCGCTTGGAGAGCTCGGCCACCCGGGACTCAATGGGGCTAATCATCATCCTCATCATCATGATCAGCTCCCATGCACGGCCATTTTACAAGCTGACATGATCTGACATTATTGCCTCAAGACCAAAGATACTTTGAATTTGCCCCTGTAGCTACAGCAAATAAAAATGTCGCTTATTTGGTCAATTTGGAAACCAAACGACCCCCCCCCCCCCCCCCCCCCTCACGGCTGCCTTCAAACTAATGTGACTTTGGCCATGTTGCAAACCCACGCTGCAGTTGACCTCGCACGTACACGCCTTTTATCTGAAACTAATTTTCCCAAAGTATCTCTCTCCAGGGAACAATTGTTGCAGCACTTCTTTATCCGGGGCCAAACACATTGTTTGGAGGGGCCCCGGAGAATAGGCCAAGAGAGCAGAGGAGGGAGGTGGGAGGTGGGAAATGGGGGGGGGGGGGGGGGGGGGACATCTGCCTCTCCTCCCCTCCAGACTCTTTCCGAGAGGGAGGGGGGGGGGCGCACAAAAGGCTTGGTTGTTTTGAATCCACAGTAATTGCTAATCATCAATCAAAATTAATAATAGCTGATTGGCTTGGTGTGGTCGACGGTGATAGAAGGGGAAGGACTTGGTTTCGAAAAAAAAAAAAGGGGGGGGGGGGCTCGAGAGAGGCGTAGGGGGGTGGGAGGGAGTCCCTACTGGGAAACGACCGCCTCTCAGGACGGCCAAAAAGTCAGAGGCTGAATAAGGAAATGAAGCGTAATTTGAGGAAGATGGATGAGCCCCCAGGGACCAGCAGCCCCCCACCCACCTCCCCTTTTCACATGATAACCAATGCGCTCGCTCCCTCGCTCTCTTTGCGCTCACATCACAGAGGGAGGAGTTGCCAAAGAGTTCTAGAGCTCGGGCAGCGTGTGTTGATGTGACAAATAAGAGCGGCGCAAAGGGGGAAACACAAGCGGACTGCGCAAACGTCGTTACGGTGCCATTTCCGGGGATGCGGCTCAGGATCTACTTGCGAAAAGTTTGACATTTTGCTGGGGGGAAAAGGGGGTGTTTGCATGCAAAGATGCAGCGACCAGGAGGGCAAGGCACTGCTTTTTCCATCGATTCCCTCATAGGGACCCCCCAGCCCAGACCGGGACACCTGCTCTACACGGGCTACCCCATGTTCATGCCCTACAGACCCCTGGTCATCCCGCAGGCCTTGTCCCACTCGCCTCTCTCCTCCGGGATTCCTCCGCTGGCCCCGTTGGCTTCTTTCGCGGGGCGCCTCACGAACACCTTCTGCGCAAGCTTGGGCCAAGGCGTGCCATCCATGGTGGCGCTCACCACCACCATGCCCAACTTCTCCGACCCGCCGGACACCTTTTACCCGCCCCAGGAGCTGCCGGGCCCGCGTCTAAGCGCGGCCGAGCCCGGCGCGAGAAGGCAGGAAAGCCCGCACTCGGACGAGCTGCACGGTCGGGAGAAAAGCTCCGAGTTGCTTAACTTCTCGGAAAGTTTTCAGACGATATCAGGTAAACGTTTGTCTCCTTCTCGACTGTTGCTGTCATCACAAGTTGACATGCGCTTGGCAGAATTAGTGAAATATTTTTAAGGCAAATATGCATTTTGTATTTCTTTTTTTTTAATTGCTGATTTGTCATACCTTTCTTAAATATTATCCGATTAATTAAAGTAACATTAAAAATATCACTCTACTTCTGCCATGGTTTAAATTTCAAAGTATAACTTGAATGAACACTTTTGATGATTTCAAAAGCTGTGCGTAAAAACGTAATACTTGTGCGTAAAAGTCATTGTAATGGCGATATAATGACTAGTCGTTTTATTGTTTTATATTTGACGACGGATTTCTTAAATACAGCTAAAAGACTCGCACAATGATTTTTGCTTGCGTGCTAAATACTTTTTATGTTGTCTATTATTTTTTTCCAATGTGTAAATACACTCTTATAATTGCTGTGTCAAAAATGAACCCGATCCGCAAATTGGGTCAATTTGACCTAACTTTGCCTTTCTTTATATTTTTTGTATGAAAGAAAAAAAAACCTCAAAACGGCATGTCTTGATACAAAAGCACCCAAAGTTGGGTCAAACTGATCCAAGCAGTGAGTCGGTCAAATGTTTGGGTTCTTTTTGACCCAGCGCTTGTATTTTTCTATTCCTCATATAAGGGGGGAAAAAGTCAACTCCCCCCCCCCCCCCCCCCCCCCTCCGCAAGCCTCGTTCTAACTTTTTCTTTTTTCTCTCTAGGCGAGACCAAGCTGTACAGTTCAGACGACGAGAAAGCGGACCTAAAGTCCGCCGAGGCCGCGTGCAGCGACCGGGATGACAGCTCGGCGGACAGCGAGAACGAAAGCTTCTCGGACGGCAACACCTGCGGCCCCCTGTCGCAGAAGGCCAAACTGAAACTCGGGCCCCACGACGCGCTGCCACCCGGCGCCTCCTCTGCAGGGAAGAGCCGCCGGAGACGAACCGCGTTCACCAGCGAGCAGCTGCTCGAACTGGAGAAGGAGTTCCACTGCAAAAAGTACCTTTCGCTCACCGAGCGCTCACAAATCGCGCATGCGCTCAAGCTGAGCGAAGTCCAGGTAAAGATCTGGTTCCAGAACCGCCGCGCTAAGTGGAAACGCATCAAGGCCGGCAACGTTAACAACCGCTCGGGGGAGCCCGTGAGGAACCCCAAAATTGTGGTGCCCATCCCAGTGCACGTCAACAGGTTCGCCGTACGGAGCCAGCACCAGCAGATAGAACAAGGGACGCGGCCGTGAACGCGATGACGTCATTAAAAAAAAGTTACGAACACTTAACGAGACTCCACCAACTGGAGTGAGGACTGGAAATATGCTGTCACTTTTATTTATTGATTTGTGAATATGTATATATTTAACAAAACAGTAAAAATGGGCACTATGAAAAGAATGTGTAAAGATTTTTTTTAAGTATTTATATGTCAGGCCAAATCTTTCTGTTGGTTGCATGTCATTTCTCATTTAGTGGTGAGTCTGTTCAACTTTTTTTTGTACAATATGTTTGCATGTAAGAAGGTTTTGTTTGGGAAGAACCACGTTGGAAAGATTATGAAATGAAAATGACCAAACAAGGGACAAGTGTAAAGTCTAGTGATCTAATAAATCCATTTCTATATCAAAGTCTACTGATTCATTCCACTTTGAATCTTCCACTATGTTAAAACACACAGCCGATAATTAACATTTTGTGTGTATCAAAATCTAATCGACAAATTGGGCCCTAGTGTTAAAAAAAAAAGTTGAAAAGACCTTTTAAAAAAATAATACATTTTTGAAAACTCATTGCATCTATTGTAAATGTTCCAGAAATGTAAGTAAATGATGTTGCTTTTTGTTTCTTTGCCTGGGGAGTCTGAAAAGCATTTAAAAGAATTAGTTGATGGATTCACTGATTGCAGATGTAGTGATGGATTTGTTTTCAAGAGGTCATGTGGACTGATGGAGCACTGACATTAACTTCTCCTTCATTCACCTCTGTCAAAAAAGGCCATGCTAATCTAAAACTATTGAACACAAGGGAAAAAAAAAATTGTGCACACGACACAAAGCTAAATAAGGCGGCTGAAACCTGATCAACCCAAGCTTTGACTTTAAAAATGTAGAAAAGCCTCGTTCGAGGGGGTGAAGGATTACATTAATTTTGCTGACCTGACTTCCACCTTTCTTCTTAAAAATGGAATAAAATTTGCATGATATTTTTTTAGGACTGAACAGAGACAGCTCGCGTTAAGTTTCCACCAAATACTTCTACCCCACCGAATGAAGAAAGCTTCATGCGATTTCCAAAGCAAGAATGAAAAGCGTGCATATCCTAAATAATATCTAACCACATCCAGTGACAGGAAAGGGAAGCGGAGGGCCTTTGGTGTTTTATGCCAAGCTCACATCCGTATGCTTTCTCTGAAGGCTCTCCAGGACAAGCTGGAATCACAAAACGTTTTTCTTTGGCCTCCAGCCCTGCCGCAGCACCTGTTGAAGAATCCTCAAATATGCAATGTGCTTAATATTTCACGCCGATCGCCAGCTGTACCCCGTCAATATTTGTCCGGAATTCGGGATTTCAACTGCGTGACCCTGCATGTGAGCGCAGCCTGTAACACTGGCAACTTTTGAAGATTACATCCTGGGAGCTGATTAATTGGGCTGCTCAATTCCACGACACTGTGCCACGGCTATTTCGGGTGACAGGCAACGTTGCCGCTATAATCCCATTATTGTTGTCACTGTGCTGATCTCAAGTTCGCTATTATGTGTGAAGGGCACATAAATCCATTATGGTGACAAGCTCACCTCCATTCAAGTCTTTAGTGAATGCAGACACTCAATTTACAAATAGAAACATCACAAATTCTCCAAAAGCCGCTCGGTGCTAGGCTGGTTGATTTACAAATGGTGTTAAATCTGGGAATTTGTTGATCTTCTCAATAAAAATCTTCATTAAAAGGGAAGTCAAGTCTAAATTTCCGTTACCACAATGTTCCAGAAATGGGCAACTGGTAGGACTGCTGACCATCAAACCAACATTAAATGAAGGATTTTTTTTTTTTTTTTTTTTACCCCCCTCCCAAAAAAATCACCAATTTCAAAGCATGTCAGGGGTTTGTAATAAATAAATAAATAAATAAATAAATAAATAAATAAATAAATAAATAAAAGTATTAACTGTACAGGCAACATTTAATATGGGTAGAATACAACAAAAATAAAAATCAAACTACACACCTGACACAGGGAGCAGGTTGCGTTTGCTGAAAGATGCAGTCACCGTGTTATAGCGCTAATGATGCTAATTAGCGCAGGTAATTGATATCTAATTGTAATGATCACGTTCCAATCACGAGCAGACAAATGCAATTTCCTGTTCTAGGGTTATAGCTACATTTTACGCCATTGTGGACTTCAGATGCTGTGATGGCGTCATTTGTCTTTTGAGGTCAGCCGCTTCCTGATTTTGGTTGGTTATCACACTTTTGGAGGTTTGGTAAAAATGTAGCACCTGGTAAAAGAGACGGGAAGGATATCGTCGGGGGTGAGCGCGTTGGTGGGCCGCGCCGCGTCCGTACAGTGATGTATGGGCAGATGCATCAAATCGCACAAGATAAACAAGCGATGAGTTTCATCAGGGCCATCATGGCTTTAATTTGGCTGCCTAATGAGTCAGATCCAGCGGCGGAGATAAGAGTTGTCAGAGGCTCGGCTCTAATGAATTTCTTGCCACTTGTAATCAAGGTTGCCTGTCTGAGGTGTGGGGGGGGGTCGATGATTAATGGAACCCTGGAGGATTCCCTCGGCCCTCAGCCTTCATTACAGCTAATGCATTCTCAGGCAAATTAACAGAGAAACGCCGGCAAAAGCCGATGGGGAGGGGAGGGGGCGAGGTAGAAATGGCGCCGGGGCGATGGGAATGGAGCATTTATGTACAACACAGCTCAGAGGAGGAGGAGGCAAGGAAGGTGGGATGTGTGGATTAGGGAGTGCGAAGAGGACGTAGTGATCAGACAAGATGAAGCTGAAATTGATGAATGGATGTTGAGGTCTTAGGGGGGAGAGGGAGGGGAGGGGGTGAAGCAGGGAGAACATAATTACGAGTTAAAGAGGTTAAAAGGATGTAACAGGAAGCAAATGTCTATGTAATGTAGCATATGCAAATGAAGACAGCTCATTAGCCAAAGCTCCGCTCGGTGCCTCCTTGATACAACATTGACGCTAGCGCGCCCGCGGGTCTTCAAAAGGGGACGAAAAGCGGCAAATATGGATGAAATGTTTTGCAAATATGCTTTAGTCACTTGTGCATCTGTCAGCCTCTGCGCCACCTCCGCAATTGTGGAGGTAATTTGTCTGAGAGGAGTCGGGCGGCGGAAAGCCCTCCTCGCTGCTTAGCATCCGTCAGCAAAGAGCAAAACAAACAGCTGCCCGCCTGCCCGGCTAACGACTCTTTGCTATAGTACTTTGCAATCATTTCAAAACTTGCACCTACAAGTCTTTGTACTGATTAAAACCATATTAATTGAGTCACTTTGGTGAAGCTGGAAGCTTAATAAGAACAAGACAGCTCGACAGCATCAGCCAAAAACCGTTGATACAAACGAGGCCCTACCAATTAATTGGTCAATTTCTCTTTTTAAATCTGCAAAAATCTGCCTATTTATATGTCTGTTGTTACGTTAAAGAAATACTTTGGGATGAAATATTGTAAAACACTATATAGTCAATATATCTACACTTTAATTCATCGGCTATCAAAACTTTATTCTGGCAAATAATTTAAACATCCTCCATCCATCCATCCATCCATTTTCTGAACCGCTTAGTCCCCACGGGGGTCGCGGGCGTGCTGGAGCCTATCCCAGCCGTCATCGGGCAGTAGGCGGGGGACACCCTGAATTGGTTGCCAGCCAATCGCAGGGCACACAGAGACAGACAACCAATCGCACTCACACCTAGGGACAATTTGGAGTCTTCAATCAGCCTACCAAGCATGTTTTTGGAATGTGGGAGGAAACCGGAGTGCCCGGAGAAAACCCACGCGGGCCCGGGGAGAACATGCAAACTCCACACAGGGAGGGCCGGAGGTGGAATCGAACCCGCACCCTCCTAACTGTGAGGCGTACGTGCTACCTAGTGCGCCACCGAGCCGCCCACTTAAACATCCTAAAAAAAAAAAAAAAAAAATTAAAACAAACAAAAATAAATAGATAGCCATCGCCGATTCGATCTATTTAACCATCTTTGTCGATTTCATGTACAGCCGAAACTCACTATTCGGAATGAGATATAGCAAAAATTCACATATAATTGACACCCAATGTCATGCAGTGTGGAAAATAATAATAATAATTATAACAAAAAAAACTCCACACGGAAAGTTGCAACAAACCCAAATCTGGTGTGTAAAATAATCCAGCAGTGCCCCCCCCCTCCTGTAATTCACTTACAAGGCTCCTTGAAGCATGACTTAGTTCTTTTGTGGCTCGGTGTCACGACAGTGCCGAGGGAGGAAGCGCAAAGCAGGTGATGAGGCGCAAAACAAAGGCGGCCGCCACGAGAGAGGAAGGGGATGAAGATATGGCGAGACGAGTTTAGCGGCAAATAAGAAGCGGATTAGCGGGGGCTGGACACGCGGCGACCTTTCACTGCGCTCACGGTGCAGTGCGGCCTGACACTAAGCCGTTCCTCTTTATCTTAATCCCCTTTTTAACACGGCTGGAGGCCGCAAAGAAAGCAGGAAGTTGATACGTTGCTGGGCTTACCTCAGGATGCTCACGTTGGACTTGTCTTGATAACGGCGGAAGGCTCTGTTAGTCTGATATGATAAAGAAGGGGGATGAAAGAAGTGAAATGAATGAACGAACGACAAAAACAGCTCCAAATTGAAAAAGAATCGCAAAACACTCAATTCGGTTTTCCCCGCAAGAGGGGAAGGCTACATGGTTTTATTGAATGTTTATTAATGGGTCAACAGCCAGCCAAGCACACAAACAAGTTACTCTTCAGCTTCTTCGCCGCACCTCCTCAACGTAAAAAGGAAAATACGGATACGAGAAATCAACCCCAAATAAAAATATTTACATACTGCATTATAAATATGTCAAATGTACATCATTTATACACAAGTACCAAAGATGGTCATGCTGTGACCAAATGCGAGTACCATAATAATAATAATAATAATAAAAATAATAATGGAGAAACAACAAGAAAAATAGCAACATATCAAAAAAATATGGCTTGTGGTTCAAGAGGCTTTTTGACCCAAAAGCGGTTCTCGTCGTCATTTCTCAAATATTGCGACTAATATGTACAAGACTTCATGTTGCGCTGAGAGCTTCTCTTCTGTTGGCATCGATACCGTTTCAAACACGTCAAGGCGGCTCCATCGAGTCAATAAGGCGGCCAGGATTACAGTACATGGTTACGGTACATCTACAATGCAGTGGTTGGTCAGCTTGATTTTTCTGGACAAGGCGTGCCGCATGAACAGGAAAGGCAAACTTAGAGCGAGTCCCTCCTTCTCGGCATGTTAGATACAGAAGAGCGCAAGCTTTCTGTTTAGTTGGGAGCAAACAGGTTTCTTGTCATGAAGGACGCTGGAACTCCAAAAGCTAGTTAGCTTTGGAAGGAGCCACGTTCATCACCGCTGTCTAACAAAAAGCAAGTATCTCCATTTATGAAGTAGAAAAAAAAAAAAAGTTCAGTTCTGAAATTGTTTTCGTAAGAATAGAAAAAAAGAATGAAAAAGTTAAGGTGTCAATTCGTAAAGATTGTTAAAGGAAAAACAAATAAATTGGAATAAAATATTCACGATAAGAACGTGAAAAAAACAGCCAATAAATTATGATGAAATGGCAGTTCAAAAATTGTTTCTCCAACAAAGACGTTTTGGGACGAAAACAAAAAAATACATAAATAAACATTTTGGAGATGCGTGTTTTCCATCAGACAGGGATGTTACATTACTTTCCCAAAAATAATTTAGTAGTAAATTATACAAAAAATGAAAGGAAAAGTCAAGTCAAACATTTTCCTTACAATAGGTCAACCAGTCCAAACACGGCATTCTGATTAATATTGTGTTGGTGGAACATGAATTACACAGTTAAATTTACTGGTTTTGATTCTTCTCAGGGGGCGGCCATTTTGCCATTCCCGAAAAGCCGTGATGTCATATTCAGTCAAGTGGCAAAATGGACACCCCCTGAGATGGACTAAAAATGGGAGAATTTTGCTGCTTAATTCATATTCTACAAACGCAATATTGATCAGATGGAAGCTTTTAGAAATATTATTTACTCACTTTTTTCCATTCTCAGTGAATAAATAATTTGCCCGAATGACCAAAAAAACATAATTGAGAATACTGCAAATGAGGCTGAAAGTTCCACGTGAAAAGGTTTGTCGACAAACATAATTATCATGCTAAAAAAACTTTAAATGGTTTCCAAATTTCATGAAGTTAATAAAAGGGCAAATGCGGTCACAGTAGCGATTCAATCGACGCATTTGATCTGATAATCTTCAAGTCTCATCGGTCCTGTGAACGCATCACGTTCAGACTGATGGATGATCAGGACGCAAAGACGACGCGTTTGTCATGAGGACGACTTTTTTACAGCAGCCTGCGTGAACGTTTGGCGATCACGCCAAGCACAGCAGATCAGTGAAGATGGATGGATGAGGATTATTTGAAATTTGATGTCAACCGACGGTCGACGCAAGCGAGATCTTATTCCCACAAAGACGTGGTAATGGTGCAATTGTCACGCTTTGAACGGACGTGAATGAATTGTGATTGAAGAGGCTCCACAGTCACACAACACTGCTGGTGGAGCACCTGCAATCACCTCCTTTGTCGCCATCACTTGCTCACTTTGACTCCAAATTGCTTTGTCGGCGTCCGTGAATAGCAGATCAAAGACAATCGGCGTAACACGTTTTGCAGAGCGATTTGTCCCACTTTTTTAAAAATTTTATATATAGCCTAGAAGTGAAACCTTTTCATTCGTGTTGCAAACTTTCATTGAAAGTGGAAAGGGGAAAGCAACATAAGGGTGTTTGAGTCGGGCAATTTGAAAAACGGACTGGGGAAAAAAAAAAAAAAAAACGATGGAAAATTTCAAAACTGTTTTCCCATCGTCACTTTTTGAGGGGGTGGGGGCAGTAATTCACTGATATGGAAAAAAGAAATTTAAAGCTTATCATAATCATCTCAGACCAACAATTAAAAGGATAAACTATTTTCTATCCCATCCTGACATGGAGCCATCTTGGATAGGCAGTGGGAGGGGGTGGGGGGGTTCTACATGATGCTGATGCTGTGGTTGAGCTCACACTGGGCGTTGTTGTTAATGTTGGGGTTGGCGTTGCGGTTGCTTATGTTGGACGGCGCCGATGTGGGGCCGCCGGCGTCGTTGGGGCAGCCGTGCTGGAGCAAGATGTCGGCGCACTCCTGACTGCCGGCTCGCCGGCCGTACGAAAGCGGCGTCTGGCCGCGGGCGTCGCGACAGTTCACGTCCACGCCGTACTGTCACAGGGAATTACATTCAGCTTAGATTGAGCGCAATTGGAGAGAGCATTGATGGGGCTCCATTTTTTAAATCAATTTCTGATAGTGGTCACTAATGATGACGTTTATAAAATTTCTTTTTTTTTCAAAACAACTTCTAACTACATCAACTTCTCGACTAAGTAGTTTCATTAGGTTTTTAAATTCTCGGTTTGAAATATATGAACAAAATCAAAGGTTAAAAATGATTGTTATCATTCATAAAACAATTTCTAAATAAATGTTTAATGATAAGAACTAGTACATTCCCGAAAACCAATAATTTTATTGATCTACTTTCAATGAGCATTTTGTGATTTGATTTCCATTCATTTAATCCGTTTAAGAAAAGAGCGCACATGACAAGCACACCCCTTCAATCTCTGTCAAAGTCTTATTTGTCCACAATGTGGTTGACGATGCTCAAAAATAAGAAATTAGACTTTGTACCATGAAGTCTGTGATGGTCGGTGATAAAACTAGAATTAATAATGGCGCTTATTAGTTCAAGTATTTCCTCTCAGTATAATTCTATTTTACTCGAGGAACATCATAGTTTTATGAGATTAATAAGATGCAGCTGATTTCGATTCATTTCTCTTTCCGCAAATAATTTTTCAAGTGTAAAATCAAACGTTGGTTGATTCTCTGCCACTCACCCAGATGAGCAGCTGCGTGATGACCACGTTGGCCATGGCGCACGAGAGGTGCAGCGCCGTGCGCCCGTCGCCGTCCCCGTACGTCTCGTTGACCTCCTCCTTGGTGCCGTGGGCCAGCAGCACCACCACCAGCCTTAGGTCGTCCTCCACCACCGCCCGGAGCAGCTGCTGGCCCAAGGGCACGTCCGACTGGGGCAGCCCCACGAGGAACATTTTGTGCTCGTACTTGTTTCGGATCCAGCGCTCCTTCTCCTCCCTGAAAGGTACACCATGGCGGGTGGTGTTAAATCATTTTGGACATTTGTTTGAATTAGTCTAGGCCTTAGTTGTTAGTTATTTTGAGCTTTTTAATAAGGTGTTCCACAGGGTTCGTTTTTGGGGCCTCTGCTGTTTTCATTGTATTTGCTTCCCCTGGGTTCCATCGTCATTAAGAATTGCCAACCTTGCATATGAGGTTGTTATCCACATTCAGACCTGAAAACCTAAAACATTTAGCAGCCGTGACACCCCCCAATAATCCTGACACTTAAACATCCCAAATGGAATTATGTCACTGGTGACTCCAGTCATAGCTGAAGAACAAAGAATGGGGAAAAATCTCAGCGGGAGATCAAACCATCAAACGTGCTGGTTCCTTTTTCGTCGATGACGCTGGAGAGTGACGTGAAGGAAGTGTATGGAGGGGGGGGGCAGCTTTTTAAAGGTTACACGTCTTCATCGCTTTCGTCTGCTGCGCACAATACCCGATTTCTATTTTTTTTTCATCTGCGCTGTCTGCTGTCAGTCTGAAGTGCCTTCCCTCCCTCCCACAAAAGAAGCGGTGTGTCTCGGCATCACCCCGGGGGAGACGGAGTCCTACAGTCTGATCGATTTGCGCTGAATGGCCGCAGAGAGACGGAAAGGGGGTGGGTGGGGGGGGCATCCTCCTTTAACTCCATCCTTAAGAGAGAGAATAGAACTCCAGAGAAGACTCCGTCCTCTATCGCCATCTTTTGCTCTCCATCTTGACCGCCCCCATGCTCGTTCTCTGGTCACGTATACAAACCCAGCACAGATAAAAAAAAAAAAAAAAAAAAAAAAAAAAAATCAATATCAATACGTGAATGACTGAGCATGCCCAGTGTGCCACTGACCCCGTGACCTCGTCTGATAAGGCCGTGCCGGGAGAAGGCCGTTGTTTGGATGTGTGGATGAGTGACAGAAGTTAACGCTTTGGAGCGACAAGATTCTCATGGGAGTTGACATTCGCTGGTTTCCATTTCCTTTCACACTCGGGGACATTTAGCCGCGGCGCTAATGAAAGACATGGTTGCTAATACAGCCCTTTGATTGACATGGCCAAAGAATTCTTTTTTTTCTTCTTCCCCAATATCGTTAGCCTAATCATGTAAAAACTCCTTTTTAACTTACGGCTGTATCTCAAATTGACGACTCGGAAGTGGAAGACGAAGTGCGGATTGATGAACTACGAAAAGAAAACAAAGCAACCTTGTAAAGCCAAACACCTTAAGACGGCGTCGATAAGCACAAGGTTCATTTTTGTCACGGCCGCGGGGGAAAATACGCAGGAGAATGCCGGCGTCCTCGCTAAACCATAAGGAGCCCTTCTCTTAGCAAAGGGCTTATTGTGCGGCCGACAAAGGCGCCCTAATGGCAGGCAATTGGCGAGTTTTATGGTGTCAGACCATCAATCCCTCGTCAGTCACGTTGTGAGCTGGACAAGCCCGTTAGCAAATCAATTGGCCTTCGAGCAGGAAGAGGCCGTGGCGCCCTCCTCTCTTATTTCCGGTGAGAGAGAACGTCATTCTTTGGCCGACAAATTAAGTAGAAAAAAACACGGTATGATTTACAACCCTTTAGATGGGGCTCCAAATGTAAATCAGTGGCTTTGAATGAGAGTCTGAATGGGTCGGGCCCGGTGAATTGGCACGAGTTAAATGAGGCGGAAAGTTGATGCTCAGATGTGAAACAAAGAGAGAAAGTTTTGTTACAAAATAAACTGAAGGGTGAGGGAAAAGGATGAGGATTACGATTGAGGCAAAAAAAAAGATACATGGCATTACAAAAGATGTTTTTATGAGTTGCTTAGCGACAGTTTAAATAGGACATTCCGAAACGCGCCGCTAAAAAGTACCTGCCATGCCCTACGAGCGCTAACCATGTAAACCTAGCTCGCCGCAAGAAAAAAAAAAAAAGTCTTAGTGGAAAGCTAGAATGTGAAAGGAAGTGAAATGGTAATCCCCGCTTCTGTCTTTTGTTTGGAATAGAAGAGCAATCCAAACAGCGGTTGGCTTGAGACGCTCGGGAGGGGAAGCGAAGCGCTTTGAAAAGGACACTTCCTCACCGCAGGAGGCCCCAAAAAATAAAATCAGCAGATTTAGCATGTCAAAGTGGCAGGACAACACAGGAGAAAGGGGGTTGCATTTTCTCAGTATGGGTGGAGATTTAGGAAATTGGACTTTTATACGGCGATTTCTCCGGCCTCGCGCGCATACTTGTTCACCGTTTGGCTGTTGCTCGGGGGACGGGAGGGAGCGCCGAGTTCCCAATAAAAATGCCAGTGTTGCATCCAGCTTAAGAACAAGTTGTGTTTACGCCAGACTTCCTTGGTAATTGCCGTTTAACTCCACAAAAGTCCGGAATACCTTGCTGGGGATTCCTGTGAAGAAACGGTGTCGCCTTTCGTTTGAAGCACCTCCATACATCACGGCGGCTTTAACAGTAGAAAGGCCTCTTTTATAATTCTATTAGAGCTCTGTGTTGAGCGATGGCTCCTGACCCTGACTTAATTAAGTGGCAAATGGCGGAATGATTCTCCTCAGCGCGGGCCCACGGAGTCAAGAACACATGACTGGATTCAAATAAAGAGCAACAAACCAGGACAATTAGTCAAGCCTGAAAAGACAATCGGGGATTTATAGGAAGGGGAAACCGAGACGGTGCATCAGAGGAGGATGTCCGTCCCACCGACAACAATCAAAGCTTCCCCTTGGCTCCTCCTCCGATCCGCTCGTGTATCAAATAGACGCGGCGAAGAGGAGAAACCGTCCGGCCCGAACGGAGCTCGCAGTCGGGCGATCGCTAAGGGTCGCGTTCCCATGTGGCCCAACTGAGGGGAGGGAAGAGATGGCAGAAGAAGAGGGACAAGAGAGAGTTGGGGGCCAAGAGGGAAGGCACAGGAAGAAAAGAAAGCCAATGAAAGCTGGGGCCCCAAACTATCAAAGGTTGCTAAGGGCCAGCAATCCAGTCGAGGCAGCAGCCAAAAGTGCGAAAAAAAGCCTCCTCCCCTTTTCTCCACCTTCATTTTGTCTTGTCATGGCCGTTAGCAGATGTTATAGTTAACTTGGTTCACTAAATGATATTGGCTATGAGCCCGTTTCGTCAACCAATCGGATTGCAAAATGTTAGCATTTTGAAAGTGTGCGTTTTACAAGGCGCTTGTCTTGTAAATGACGTTTACAGGTGGAGCAGTCGCCACTTTTCCCGCTTCCCTCGTGAACAGATTTAGAGTGTCCGCGCGGACGCCGTTCAAAAGGTCTTTCCGAGCTGAATGGCGACGGGCGAGCTTGAATATATCGTGACATTAATGAGCTTGTCACCCTCCGCCATGATGGAGTGGCTGTGTTTTTGTTAACAGCCTTAAATGCTCATGCTGTTAACCCCTCGCTCAACCCTTGACTCGCGCACAAAGCTGATAGGGGACGCCGACGTGCGCTCGACATGTCCAAATCCTCCTTTGCACCACATTAGTTACTGTTGCAAAGCAGGTCAAGCGTCATGGATGAACATATGTACGCTCCCCGTCAAACTGGCTAGCTTCAATTGAACCGGAAGCCATCCGATTAATTAATCATTATTTTGGTTATCAATTAATCGTTGTCAGACTAAAATGAGCCGACGCTGCGATTCGTTTAAGGTCGAACTTAAGTTTGCCAGTCAACCTGTTGGCATGGGGGACAATTAGGCCCACACAGGCCTAATGACCGACCTGTGGTTTTGATTTAGACAGAGAGAGCGAGCGAGAGCCACATCTTAATTAACGACGTTTCCTCCACGAGAGCTCGGGGCTATTCCAAAGCTCTTCTGGGGGTTCTTGTACTTGGAACCTGTGAGTTCTTCTTTTACGTGCAGAAGGGGGGGTCGGCGGAGAAGGGGTTAAAGAGTTGTTGCTGAGGTGGTGGAAGGGAGGGGCAGAAGTTTGGAGAGGTTAGCGGTGTGATTCATTTTTATTACCGCGCAGCCCCTGCAGGCGGCAGGAGTGGCAAATTATTTCTGAAACAAAGTGGAGGGCTCTCATCAGAGCTATTACCTAGCCGTGGCCGAGGGCGGCGCGCGGCCCACAGAGGGTGACGGACGGCGAGGGGCCCGCGCCAGTGAGGGATAGCCGTCCGTGTTGGCCCGCGCTCCGGGACATCTCCCCCCCTCCCCTCTCCCAAATGAGAACTGCCGTCTCTTTTTCTGTGTGTGCTGTTTTCTATCACAAAGTCGCCAAGCAATTAGAGGCGACGTGCAAGACACGACCACTGGCGGGTGCTAATGAAAAGAACAACTCCCTCCCAATATTTGCTGAATGCAGTCACTGCACGAGATGCATGAAAAGAATCAATTATTTGATCAATTACCAGTTGGGCGAGCATAGCTGACACTTCATTTGTCATCTTGCCAAAGTATTTCGGGACGACTGCACGCTTGCAATGTTGTGGGAAGACCTTAGAAAATGTAGAGCCTTGACCTCAACCCCACAAACAGATGAATGAGAACTGGCAGTTGGATTGAAACAATTTTTGTGAGCACTTTTTTTTTTTTTTATTCGCACTAAAGCATTACTTAAAGAGGAACTCCAGTCAAAAAATTGTTTTTTGTCAAAATTGGTTTGATGTGTCCCTGCTAGTCTAACGATGGTAGTCTAATTAATATTGCGTTGGTTAAATAAGAATTAAGCAGATGATTCTATCATTTCCGGTTGGCATTTTACCCAGCGTCGCCCCCTGCTGTTGACTTCTATTGAGTTTTTTTTTTCAACAATTACAATTATTTTAATGATTATTATTCAGATTTTATATCATTTTATTATTCCATCAGCATTCACATAGTAATCTCTCAGTCTGTCTGGCTATGACTGGCATTCTCCATAAACTGAAACCGTCTCGTGGATGAACGCATTCACGTTAAATCGTCAAAGTACAATATATATAAAATACCGTATTTTCCGGACTATAAGTCGCTCCGGAGTATAAGTCGCACCAGCCATAAAATGCCCCAAAAAGTGAAAAAAAAACATATATAAGTCGCTCCGGAGTATAAGTCGCATTTTGGGGGCAATTTATTCGACAAAATCCCACACCAAAAACAGTCATGAACGAGCAACAACAGGCTAAACGATAGCAACAACAGGCTAAACGATAGGTATGCTAACGTGACAAACACAAACAAAGAGCTGAGAACGGGCCTAACGTAACGTATAGAGTGATTAAGGTCAACTATTACATGAATAACATGTTTATAAAACCATCAGTGTCACTCCAATTCATTAAATAGCAACAACAGGCTAAACGATAGGTATGCTAACGTGACAAACTCAAACAAAGAGCTGAGAACGGGCCTGACGTAACATATAGAGTGATTAAGGACAACTATTACATGAATAACATGTTTATAAAACCATCGGTGTCACTCCAATTCATTAAATAGCAACAACAGGCTAAACGATAGGTATGCTAACGTGACAAACACAAACAAAGAGCTGAGAACGGGCCTGACGTAACATATAGAGTGATTAAGGACAACTATTACATGAATAACATGTTTATAAAACCATCGGTGTCACTCCAATTCATTAAATCCATCGATCGTTCTTTGTCAACAATGGGTGCGCACGGCTGAGGGCGCTTGCGCTTCAAAATATTCCACAGGCTCATATAACGATAGATAAGCTATATTTTAAATAACTATAATACAAGCCTATAATATTATCAAACCATCCGTGCACTTTAATTCCATTAAATCCATCGATCAAATTCCTCGTCCTTTGTCAACATCGCCGCGCGTGCGCCCTGACGTCAGCCTCGTCTTTATTCCACAGATCTACTATATAACTATATTGTAGCGTTAACAAAGTACAAGGATAGACGTAGGTTTGGTAAACGGCTCTTTATTAAACAAAACAAACTTCCAAGCGTGTGGCGGCGTGGACTTCCAGACAGACCAAGCGTGCGTAATGGCCATGTCCGAGCCCCGCGCACCGTTCGCGGATAGCCACTCGGCCGAGCGTCGGCCCCCGACTCAGTAGAGACCGGGCGTGCGTAAAAGCCATAATAGTTTTTCAAACCTTCTATGTCACTCTAAATCCTTAATTCCTTCAAACTCTTTGTCCTCCGTGTCACTTAGAAATGATCACCGCTAATGATGCCGGTAGTCCTTGTGTGGGCACGTTTGTATGTAAACAACCGGCGCGCCGCGCTACTGACGTCACTTGAAATAGTAATCCATTGGTACATCACGGTTCTCCAAACTTTCTTTCTGCTGCTCGATTACTGTTTTCAGCTGCATATTTTACAACTTGAAGTTTGTAACCTGCAAAATATGAGTTTCTTTTTGGTGCCATTTTTCTTAAGCCCACCCAGTTGATGAGTCACGGCCAACGGTAAAATTTAGAGCGCCCTCATCCAGTTTCGTCTGAAAATATATATTTTTTTTGTTGTTTTATCAAAGTCAAAGTCTGCTTTATCGTCGATATATTTTTTTATATACTAAGACACACAAAGAGATTGAAATTACATTTCCACTATCCCTCGGTGAGATAGTACACATATGCATACAAGCAACACAAAAAAAACCAAGAAGGCACTAACAATGAATAAATAAGAGTATTGAATAAATGATAAATAAACAAATAATAATAAATAATAATAATAAATATAAGAGGAGCAAAAATGGAGCAAGTGTACATACAGCAGACAGTGGACTTGGATGTACACTTGGACTTTATTTGATGTTTTCTCTATTTTTTATGTTTTGAATATGTTCAAGATAAAGAAATAAAAGCATGTGAAGTGATCAACTATACTAAAAATAACATGGGAAGTTGTCAACTATACTTGTAAGTGATGTCTTAATGATCAAGTAAAAATTTGTGAAAAAAAAACATATATAAGTCGCTCCTGAGTATTAGTCGCCCCCCCACCCAAACTATGAAAAAAAACGCGACTTATAGTCCGGAAATTACGGTATATGAGAAAAAAAAGAAGAAGAAAGCAGTAGGGGGGTAAACCTAGTGTTCCAGGAGACATTCAATCAGACAGTCGGTTACTGAATCGTTTAGATGAGGTGTCACCAATGCTTAGCGGGAGCGAGAGCGCCGCCGCTCGTCACAGGCGGGACACAATTAAAAATCATCAAAATGACGCGCGGCAGAAAGAAGAAAAAAAAGATGTCAGGTGAGGATTTATGGCGTGGAAAAAGAGAAAGAATCCCATTAAGTTACTGATAATTCATCATTTATGATAAAGCAACAAGCACAGCAGACACAAGAGCTTGGCGCTAACCGTGTGATATTTTACAACTGCTCTGAAGATTACTTATGCCGCAAATGAGATTTATTGTTTGACAGTAGAAAATAATGGAGATGCTGCTCCGGGATAAGATCGTTTTTTTTTGTTTTTTTTTTTTAAAGACAATGAAGGACCTTCCTTCCCCAAGCGACAGGCGGGACGAGTGACAGTGGTAGCGAGAGAAATCAACATCAATAATCTTTCATCGGGACGACTGGTGCGAGCAATTTGGAGCAGAAAGCATTCGATAAATAACTGTAGGCCATCATTCAGTGCAGAAGTGGAAAGAGGCGTACTGCCGCCTTTGCACCTGAAAGCATCACAATGCAAGTTGTAAAATAGAATTTCTGCTCCTGCTTTTTAAATCACTGAATATTTGGAATGCTAATTGAATAAAAGCTGTGAGGTCTGCACACTCGGGTCAATTAGTGGAGCCCAGCGT
Organism: Syngnathus scovelli; assembly: GCF_024217435.2. NCBI lineage: Eukaryota > Metazoa > Chordata > Actinopteri > Syngnathiformes > Syngnathidae > Syngnathus > Syngnathus scovelli. The sequence goes on from NC_090863.1 coordinate 5,907,306, forward strand.
TCAAAGCAAACATGGTGAAGCAGCATTCAGCCGTTGCGCTAACTATGCGGTCTGGGTAGTGACAAATGATTTAGAAAAAAATGTCTGCATAGATGTCCATTAGTTTAGTTTCCCTAAAACACAAAATGCCTTGTGAAATGGAAGGAGCACTTTTCTCCAGTAAGTCCAAAGCGCCAGCAGGGAGAACGTTCAGACAGCGGCGGGCGTGACAGACAGAGCGATGACCCGGGCCCCGGTGATGGATATGTGACGGGGCCTCTCGGGAGCCCGAGGGTCCGACTCTCGGGCTTTGGCTTTAACCATAATGGTGTGCTTAATTACCTGCACAGCCACACAGCAGGCCATTAGTCAGGCTGGGACGCCAGGCCTTACCTGTCACCGCGAGATAAACAATCCTCCACCTAGCGCGTCTTCACAGAGGATGGCGGGCCGGGATTTTTTGAAAATCCCCCCCGATTAACACTTACATGTCAAGTGAGGATCTTAATGGATTTGGAGCTAGTCAACACATTTAGCAGTGAGCCGCTAAATGATGTCACACTCGCTATGCTCAGCGGGAAATTAGGAAGGAAAAGGAACGACGACATTTTGTAACATCATAACATACAATAAATGTGTCTTTTTCTTTCATTAGAGCATTTTTACAATAACAGACTGATCTGTTTTAGGAAATAATTTTGCCAATATTATTTTATACACTGTAAAAAAATCTTTCAATGACCCCAAGCATAACCTCAAGCAAAACAACCCCGTGCCATTGCGGCTCTCACCTGCTGCTGTCGCTGGCCGGCCTGCTGTAGCCCTCCAGGGCGCCTTCCCACACGCTGTTGGCCATGGAGTTGCCGATGGCCGTCATCACCATGCTGAGCTCCACGGGCCAGTCGTCCAGGTCCAGGGAGCGCACGCGCGACAGGTGGGTGCCCAGGTTCCTGTGGATGCCCGAGCACTCGATGCACATCAGGGCGCCCAGGTTAAGACTGGCCCAGTCTGGATCTGGATGGTGGGACGTCAGACTTGAGAGTTAGCATTGGTAACATGATGCTTTTTGTGACCTCCTTTGAAAATGTAGCATTGGAATGTAGCATCTAATCAAGTGTAGTTAAGTTTTGATGTGAATTAAAACTACTCACTCGGTGCATCGCAGTCCACGCAGAAGCTGTTGCCCCTCACGTTGCGTATGGACTGGATGGCCATGGCGTCGCTCTGGCTGCCTAATCGCGACTGCGGCGGTGAGAGAGAGAGATGAAATGAGTCTCGGCGAACTCTTCAGTGCAGCACAACGCGTATAAATGGAGCACGGGAGAAAATAAAATATGAAAATGAGGCATGCTGACACCAGCCGGCTTCTGTCTGTGATGGCTGTCACTTGCAATAAGACAACAGCGCACCTGTCTGACAGACTCGCATGGGGAGGGGGAAGAAAAAAAAAAAGGAAATCGAGTGGCAGATGGCGTCAAGTACCTTGTTTTTGATGCTCTCGCACGACTGCAGGCTGGCAAAAATTTGACTCTCGATGGCCTGCACCCAGAGCTCGCGCTCCTCGTACGTGGATGCCTCAAAGTTCCACGTTTGACTGGTCAGCGACACGATGACGAACTCAAAGGAATCCTCTTGTTCTGATAAAAATACAAAAAATATTCTAAGTTAATTTAATAAAAAAGAGCTATATCGAGGAGCACCAGTGGTTAACTGTCAACCACAAGGTGGCGATGCGCTATTCATTTAATTATGTTTAAACCTGAAAGAAGAAGATTAAAAATAGGAAATATTTCAGCCCAGCCATTCGTAACTTTTCTCATTTTTAAACCCTTTTTAATTCCATTTCCAATTAAATTTAAGACCAACTTCACCTTTGTGTGCGCTCATCAAATCAAATGATATTTCTAATTCGCCATGTACAAGTTTATAGGGGATTTTTTTTATTTTTTATAATACGGTAATTTACGTCCAGATTAAGACAAATGCCCTTGTGTCCCCTAAACAAGATTTCTGGACACAACATATGTTGCGACACATGCTCCTTAACAGCATACTGTATATTGTGTGGCGCAGCTGTACGCACACACCCGAGTCAGCTCGTCGCCAAATGATTTGTAATTACCTAATTACGTCAATGTAAAGAGTGGCCTCGTTTGCATAAAGCGAGTCGACGCTCGGGGAAATGAGCCGCAAGGTGCAGCAAACAACAGTTTGTTCTTCCAGCTTCTAGAAAAACACATGTCCACACACTTTGTCTGTTTACTATGCCAACACAGATTTGTTTTAATGACATGATCATGTGATTAGGGTGCAACTCAATTTATTGTGAAGAAGTACACTTTGACAAAACATTTCCCCGAGTGATTATTTCCCCATTTCAGGAATTCCATCCCCTGTTTTCATGACAAATTTGATACCGCAAGTCGAAGTATATTTATTAGACACATAGCGTAATCCATTCACTTGAAATTAACTCTGTACGACTTGCTAATTGACAGCAATCGCCGCGGTTCGTAATCAATGGCGGCTCCCGGGCTGTTAAATGACAGACGTGTGACGGATGCTCGTAATGTAGCGGCGTGGCAGAAGCAATAATCCAATTAGCTCCGCACCGACTTCAATTATCTGATTCCGTTTGCGCTATCGACTACTGGTCGCAGGAATTGATCGGAGCTTTGCAGAGGCTCTTTATTTAGAGTTACGAGAAGGGAGGTATTAATGGGGGGTTGTCACTAGAAAGCACAAGTAGGGAATCAGGGGATAAATATAGACGTACAAGGAAACTCACTATCTTTTGAGCTGCCTGTAAAAAAAAAAAAGGCACCTTTTCACGTCTATATAAACAACATTAACGTAAATTGAGAAACGGACAACAAATATTCGGCATCATAAAAACAAACCAAGAGCCATCCATTATCTGAAGCGCTTATCCTCACGAGGGTCGCAGAAACCAAGTGGGTTGAGTGAAAATTCAAATTTAGAAGTTCCAATGTAATTTGTTATTCCTGGACACCGTTTTACTGCTTTTTAAAGACAAAAAAAAAAAATAGTACAAAGCTAATTATTCTGTTGGCTGCCCAGGCAATAAATTGGAGGCATTAAAAGACTTTCATTATGGAGATTAAAAATGCAAAGGATGGCTGACTTCCTAAACTGATGAGCAGAGAATGGAAAACAAATCTAATTCACCATGCGCACCAATGTGCTCTTCTAAGTGTAGACACAAAGAAGCTCATATTTAAAGCAGGGAGCACGCAGACCAACAATGGAGCCAACAACTTTGAGTGTTTCCCCCCTCCCCCCTCCATCCGATCAAAAACACCACAATACCACAGCGATAAAAATAACGAGGCGATTGCAATCCTAAAAAAGTTACTGCACAAGCTAACAGTTAGCTTAGCTACTTTTCCACAAATTGCCTTTTTATTATGATATAAAAGCAGTAAGAACACACTTAGATTTTTTTTCCCTTGCCATGAGTGGGGTCTCTCATGATTTGAAGATGTTAATAATCCATATAATGCATAATATTCCCTCACAGTGTTGCAATTGCACTACAAAGCAATCCCGCCTGCATGTAACTGTTTTTTTTTTCCCTTCTTCATCTCAGGCACACTAAATCTTGGCATGAACAATGCGCCCAAAGCTTGTATCGCTGCGAGCTTTACAGGCAACCAGCAATGAGGAGCCTGTGAAGAGGCCATTAGAGCTTCTGTTATTACCGTGCAGTTGCAGGTGGCATCCTGGAACAATCACCTCGTCACATTATGCTGAGTATTAACCTGTTGACCGTGTTTATCCGCCAGCTCTCCATCAACAAGTTTCTGACGATTACAAATAAATTAACGTGCCACCCAAAGCCAGCCGGTGAACGATGCGCTAAATATGATTTGCCTTAATTAACACGGCGTAATAAAATGGGAAGTGAAGAGCGTAATGGCTGCTCGGCGACAAAAAAGGGAGCGGATAAACATCGTCCAAAATTTACATGGATCGTAAATCTGCTTGGGAACTTGCACAAGTTGCTTTGGGAACGAAGGAAGTTTATGTTATCTGGCATATGTTTACATATATGCATGTCCAAAGTTGTTATTAGATATGAACCAGCGTAATCTATGAACGGGGAACAAAAATAAGAGAGAATTGCTCTGAGAGTATTTCGAATGCAGGCTCCTTTGTCAACAAATGAGGACAGTGACAGCACCTGTGGACCAGATTAGCACCTCAGGGCGCCGTTGCGAGCCCAGCTGAGTTTTTTATTGCACGCAAGCCTCTCCAGAGACCGCTGTGACAAAACCTTACAAAGGACTTAGCAAGAGTCTTTAGCCTTGAGGACGTCCTCTTCTTTTTTTCTTTGCAATCCATTTGTGTGAACACTCGACGGCGCTCAGAGGGGGCGAAAGGTGAGCTATTGTTTGGCGCGTGGCGTCGTCTCGTGTCGCACGCCGCCGCACGCGTCAGGCAGTCACTTAAAGAAGTGCTCGCCATTCCCCGTGAATTAATGAGCAGTTGGGAAGAACAGGCCAAGGCGGCGCCCATCTGTAAATGTCAGCGGCACTGCTTGCTCATTTTACACATCATTAAAGCCAATATTCCTAACCTGTATCAGAGCAATCAGGAGCAGGCCATTACTGCGACAGAGGCCCCCCGGGGGGGAAACCGCGACCCAACTCAGACAGCGAGAGAAAGAGAGAGAGAGAGAGACCGGAGAGCGCTCGCTATCTATCTATCCGCCACACACCTCTGCACACCACCACCAGCCAATAGTACAATAAACAAACACATGAAATCAGCGGCGCTACCGCTAATAGCTAGCGCGTTTAACAACAGAGCCCAATGAGAGCGGCGGCCAATTAAACGCGCGTCTGTGGGCAGCCCCAAATGACAATCTCGTTATTTCCTTCCCTCCGTCGGGTGCGTGGTGCGCAGGAAGTCATTACGAGAGCGCGGGCTCCGGGGACAGCTTTGGGAAATGAGAGCGAGTCGGGGAGCGACAAAAAACAAAGTATTGAGATAAACACCCGCCATTAGCGCAGGCAGTTAAAGCTCCATCTCCTAATCCTCAGCTGGACTCCAGAGGATGTTAACCCTCGCTATGCTGAGGTGCAGGACATTTGCACACTTGATTAAGTTGCTTCCCCAAAACTTTACACCAGTTGGGCCAAGTGCAAGCTGACTTTGGAACTTACAGTGTTGTCAACTTGCTAACTACTTTTTTAGTTTTGAGGCCACAGAACAAATCTGATTTCGGCATCATCGAGTGCGGTTTATTTGCAGTCTCGAAGCGGAGGTGTAAACGTCGACGCCGGAGCGAGCGAGCGAGTCTCTGAGTTACGCCTGAAGTTTTTGCTCGTCACTTTTTGGGGGGAAAAATAGATGCTACAGCTGTCAGCAAAGTTGCGAAATAATGAGAGAGTCTCTCCGAAATGTGTAAAGGGACAGCTACGGCAAGTTGACACCTGACACTTTTGCAGATTTTTTTTTTTTTTGTAAAAAAAAAAGACTATCGCTAACGGTGACCTCACCGCATTGAATATAAAAGCGCTGGATGACTTTAGTGATGATGATCACTCTGAACTCTGTGGTCAACAGAGTCATTCAAACCTTAAAGAGCAGCTGTCAAGAGAGCAGAATTTTTTTTTTCCTCCTCCTCATGTTTAATGATTATAAATGCTAAGCGTCATTTAGGAGGCGTCAACGGCATTGTTGTCGTTTTTCCAGCGTATCCATCTTGTTGATTGATCACGCCGCTCGTCTGACATCACTTTTATGGCCTCCGAGATGCGTCTGAGTGTTTCCACAATGCCATCCAATTAGAGCGCTCCATTCATCATTTGTGCGGCGGGATCGTTATTAATTGGGCGAAGGGTCGGGCTGACAATCCCCTGCCGAGATGGGCTGCGGCTTCTGGACGAGGCAGGTCGCACCATGGTAACATATTTTGAGGGTGTAATGGCGGCGTGCCTCCATGCCCTTTTATGGGCAAACCATTCAACGACGCCAGCTCGGAATTTTGACATCATTCCGACACGACTGATTAAAAACTTTGCCGTCTTTCCTACCTTCATTTCCCGCAGATAGACCGTCAGGCTTGGTGATGCCCGTGCTCTTTTTCCGTCTGTGTTTCTTGCGGTTGGCGTGCGGCGAGGGAGGCGGGTCAAGCTTGGGACTCGTGGCACTGCCCGCGCTGCAACTAGCCGGGTCGCTCGTTCCGTTAGCTAGCGGGGGGAAATAGATGGTGTTACTTTTCACATAGTGCTGAAACATTTTTATCAGTTCAACTTTTTCCAGCGTATTTTTCGCAGTGTCGATTACAGCATCAAGTTCACTCTCGGAATGATTGTCAGACTTCATTGTAACACTTTGTAGCTTTTCCAGGACTAGTAAACCCAAGTATACAAAAGTATCACCCCATTGTACCCCCTCAAGGTTCAGTAATACGACCTAACAACGTGGACTGCGTTTCCCCCCATCTGTTGCCAAGGAAACCAATCAGCACTTCCAAGAGTCAATAAAGCTCAGACAACATATTGAGTCACTTGTTTGCTTCCTAAATTGCTCAATTATCTGAATGCCTGACAAAAGCATGAAATGTGTGTCAAAGCAGACAGGAAACGGTTACTTCAATAAGTGTGTTGTTGCTTTCCGCAGAGTGAAAGACAGGTATGGGGGGGGGCATCGGTGGACAAATGGACACCTAAGTTAGCCTGCGGCTAAACTTTATGACTGTCTTGAGAGTGACGGTGGGAGGGGGGTGCGGCAAAAAGGCAGCTTTGTTTCTTGTAAGTGATTTTATAAATGTGATATTATCCCGTGCTACCGTTGGGCAAAGGGAGAGAGGGATGGGACAATGGGAGCGGGTTGTCAGCTCGCCATCCGTCTGATTTCCTGACATTTGACATCACTTTCCCTTCTTCTTCCCCCTCCGGATGCCATTATGAATCTGGGAGGGGGTGGGTAGGGGAGGGGGGTTACAGGGACCTGAGGGAAGCAGGAAAAAAGGGAGGGAGGGAGGGAGGGAGGGCCGGTCGGTAGATGGGCCCCATATTGCTCTCCTCTTACCACCCTGTGTGGTGCTGGCAGCCTCCTCTATTGTCTCCCATCAAAAGCTCATTGTAGTGTGGCAAACTCCATTCATTTCCCTGAGCGCCGTCCCAGCCCCCGGGGGCCGAGTGCAGGAGGACAAGAAGACTCGGGGATTATTGCTGTTGTCGTTGCCAGTTGCACATGCCGTAATGTGCGGCGCGGCGCCATTAGCCAGTGTACAACATTAGGCCTAATTCAGTCATTACCTTTAGGGAGATGGGGCTCTATTGGAGGAGTGGGATGGGCTCAGCGGGGGATTGAAGATGTGAACGTCAAGGAATGGGAGCGTGATGCTGGCGCTGGGGGGAAACTTGAGTTGAGAAGGCCCAAGGATGCTTTGTTTGGAAGTGGAAGTGCTGGAGACCTGATTTAAGGTTAGCTTGTTTGCGGAATTATTTGATGTAGTTTTTTTTCTATTCAGTTTTTTTGCTTTTGTGTTTTGAAGCACAAAATAGCACAAGCAAAGACTGCATCAGTTACTCTAAGTTAGTTGTTTCCATTTTGGATTTGTGTGTCTGTTTGACCTGCTCAATAAAATTTTGAAAGTGCTTTTTCTTTCCATTTCATGCATGTGGTGCTTGCTTATAATGATTAAAAATATAGTAATATTCAAAAAAAAAAAATATGACAACGTGATCAGAATTAGAAACTCTTTTTCTTCTTAAGCTAAAGAGTGGAGGCTCCAGTTTATGTATCCTTTGGTTGTCTCCAACACTCATTCAGACTTAACAATAAGAACTCCAATCTCTAAAGGTTATCACAACGTTTCAGGCCGAGAAACGATTAGAGAAGGGGACGTTGCATCACATTAATAAACATAGCCGCGCTGCTGGTGTTGTCTTGAATGGCAGCACGCAGCCGCCACACATGTAGCACATCCCGGTCCAGGCGTCTGTTTCAATTTCCCTGCTCGCCTACAACAGCCCCCCTGAGACGAGTCATTAGCTGGCTCAGACAGCTGGGGGCACGGGGGTCCTCCGTATGCCGCCGCCCCCCCCCCTACCACCACCAACAACCTCCCACCCTCAGCTTCCTCCTCCCTCTCGATGCTAACGTCTGTCCTGCCAGCTCCCCGCCGTATGGCGGGGCTGCGAGACGGGAGCTGCGAGCCGCCTCCGACGTGACAGCCAGCATTTGTTTAATGTCGCTTGAGGTTAAAGGGGAGGGCTACGCCTCTGGGGGGGGGTTGCTCTTACAGAGGCATGAACACCTCTAATTATCAATTTCTGCCCCTAATGTTGTGGAAAATGACCCCGGGGTCTGCTCATCCTCTACCTGAAACAAAGATGGAGATCTGCCTCCTCGTGTGATTGAGCCTCCAACTCAAGGTTGGCCAACCCATCACACCGGGCCATAAACGGCCCAGTGGGAGCTGGCGATTGTGTTTTTGCTTAAGCCACGCCCCCTGCAAACGCTTACTGACCAGTCACGGCACAGAACAGAAGACACTTTGCAAAGACAACGAAAGATAAAAGATGTGTATGTGTGTTAGTTTTTGGGTAATGAATACAAAAATTATCAAAATACGGCACTGTGTAGCTCCAGACAAAGAAATATGCAGTTGTTAGCTTATTAGCCAAAATTCCCCCTATATTTCTTTACTTTTCAAATTTAAGGAGCATTGGTAAGCAACAGCCATCCACATTTTCGAAAACGTTTCCATTTCTGTCTTCTCAACAAGTGCGGGATCATATCGCAAATACGTAACCGGAGAAGTAATTTGATTGTTATTCAAGAGGCCGCGTGCGCCGAACGCTGTGATTCCGTCGGGCCCCTTGACACGGCAGCCCTGCCTGTCCTCAATCAAACGGCTGCAATTAATGGCAAAAATTAGAAACAATCACCGCCTCCCCCTTATTATCCTCAATTAGAGTGTGCTAATCAAGGCCTGATCGCGCTCCGCTGCTCTCTTCAAACTAAATGTCAAACTTCATTATGGCCCGCCGTCGAAATCAAACCCCTCGAACATGCCATCACCTTCACATCGGGAGGCCCGGCGTAGAAAACACGAGAGGAAAAAAAAAAAGATTGTGCATCAATTTCCTAACTTAATACTTCCGTATGCTATAGGAAACAAGTATATTAAAGGAATTCACTCCTATTTGGGCTCAAGTCCATTATTTATATGTCAAAACAAGATTAGATAAGCATCCTTGTCAATTAAAAGCAAATTAATACAACCCGAGTGAATATTTCTATTTATATATTGGGAAAAAAAATCATAATATTCTGAAAGCATAGCATTCCAATATGTTCTGAAGAAGTCGCCCAAAGTGGGCGCTGACCAGCCTCAGTTGTTAAAAGTGTCGGAACACTTAGGACATGTCTTTGAGCCCGCTTGGTTTTTATTCATCACCAAAGATTGAAGCGTAACAAGGACAGCGGCGTCTAAACAAGCAAGAATGGCCGCCTTTAAAAAAAAAAAAAAAAAATTGGGCCTGGATTTAATCAAAAAATCGTCGCTCAATATTCAAGAGCTGTTACGATATGTGCGTGCGCCTTGGCACAATAGCTTTACAAATGAGCACATTCTCTAAATGATATGGAAATGGTTACGCGGGCTAAGACGTATTCATTCTGGGCCGTGTCATCAATCTGAAGCTTTTTTGCATCCCGCTGTCGCCGCCGTCCTGTTTGGCGTTAACCTGCAACCTTCGCCAAGGATAATGGAGTGACGGGGCTTCATTTAGGTCCACAAAAGGAGCAGCCATCACTGCCAAACACCCTCCATTGATTGGTGAACAGGCGACGGACGGCATGATGGAAGACTGCCGATGCATCTCAATCATATTTTCTGAGAGAGTCCATGATGGCTGGCCACAATATTTGGTGCATCTAATGAGAGCTGGCTATAAGTATTTCTTTCTATACGTAAAAATAAACTTTTTTTTTTTTCTTTACCATATATGAACCAAAAAAAAGAAAGCCGAAAGTGTTGCATTTTGTGACAAAAGGAAAGAAATGACGCAGAGTAAACAGCCTATTTGACCTTTCCAGCTAACTGCTGTACTGCAATACCGAAACGAATACATTTAAAATCAAGCCCGATCCTCAGGTATTAAATTAATTGGAAAAATAAAAACAAAAAATTGCTATCATTATAGTAACTTTTCGTTCGTTTTATGAATGTAAAATGTACTTTTTTGTAGTTATTGTCAAATAACCCTGCACTCAACGCACACTTTTGCGTTACTTCATCGTGCTTCACGGCCGAGGCGGACCAAATGAGCGCCGGGGCTCGTGCGTCGCCACGACTAGGGCCGCGTGGTCGACCTCCTGCGGCGCTCGTAAAGTGCGCTCTTTAAACTGCCACGGCCCCTGGGAGAGGGTGTGAGGGAGGTGGGGTGGGGGGCACTAGAGTGGAGTAGGGGGGGGAGTCGCCGCCGCCGCCAATCTAATGAGAACTACCAGAGTGCAAACATGCATGGAAATGACTGTTATTCTGTTGATGTGCATTTAAGTGCTTTTTTACTGCCAAGCACAAAGAGAGGGAAATAACTGGTGATGAATGGTACCCGCGAAAAACATTCATTTTCCTCCCCGCAAGAGAAGAGAGCAGCAAAAGGGGGGGGGGGATGATGATGGGAGGGGGGGGCTATGATGGAAGGCAAAGACGCGCACTCGGAATAAATTATTTGACTTGAGTCGTTGACACCGGCGCTACGGCGAGGGTGGCGGGAAGTTAACCTTCAGCGTGACTCGACTCAAAAGGTCACGCCGATGAGCGCAGGCCTGATCAGCTCATCAGCCAAATGAGCCTCGCAACGCTCGTAACGTGCCCTAATTGGCCTACGTTCTCATTAATATACCACCCTGTGAACGAAGACAACGATTATCGACTTTGCTCCCGCCAGTCACCTTTTTGTCATATTTGCGTGTTGCTAAGTGAACATACGGATGGAATAGTAATCCATATAATTGGAACTATGAAAATTCTTAATTCCCACAACTCGACTTGAATTGTTTACGGCTGGTCACTAGTTAACTAAACTAAATTTAATCTTTAATTTTGTCAACTGCAGTTTTAAATGAGCCGAGCCAAAGCCTAGATTTAAACACAAAGAGCAGAAGCGTGCTAACCGGTAAGCTAACCATGCTTCTGTTAATGAGATCTCATCTTTAAGCATTAGCATTGCTTACGGGCCGCGCTGCTCGTACTGGTGTTGATGGCGTCGTTCCACTGGTCGGCGCTGGAAACGGAGAAGGAACGCTGGTGCATTCCGTCCTTGCTGCCGCCAAACAAGGAGGCGCCCGTCTGCAGGGACGAGCTGCTGTTGGAGTGCGGCGCGCCTGTCAACAAAACAAAGACCAGAAGCGAGTTAGTGCACTTGTGGATCAGAGAAACCAGTCAAAAGTTTTTTTTTCTTTTTTTTCCCCCTGCAGGAGCACGCACACGCGCGCGCACACACACCAACCTCCTCTAATTAGGCCTTAATTAACAAGATACACTCTGAAGGCTAATTATCTCGCCTCATCCCTCTGACTGCCACATCCATCTCTCCGCGCTGGCGTCAGCAGGCGCACTCCTCCCAACCTCCAATCAGGCAAGCCTCCGATGCCTCTTCACTAATTCATGGGCACGGCGGCGCCATGTGGGGTGCTTCCTCTAGCTCGCGGGCACAACCAGAATCATCATAAACTCACACCTCTTCGCCATTTATTAATAGTTGTAAAAATAATTAAAGCTGCGAGCAATGATGAATTCACACGAGTTTATTTTAACTATTGAAATCTATTGGAAGCACATTTAATTGTTATGCATATATGTGTATATGTGTATATGTGTATATATATATATATATATATATATATATATATATATATATATATATATATATATATATATATATATATATATATATAATATATATATATATATACTATATGTAAAAATATCTTGTAAATATACATGTACATGCACACACACACACACATATATATATATATATATCCTTTTATTTTATGATTACACATGATTACAACAGCAGAACTATAGTGTATGTATGTAAGTGTGTATGTGTGTGTGGGTCGCCCAGTAAACTAAGCGGCACGGGCGCTTGTTAGGATAATATGTCCTACTCATTATCCAGAGTAATAAGTGTATCAAATTCACATAATCATGTCTAATTAGTATCGGTAATTATCTTGTTGGGCCCAAGAATATTAATCTTGGGGTCCCAGAGGGGGAGGGAGCACCATCACAGCACGAGTGGGAGCGAAAGCGAGAGCGGGAGAATCATGCTGAGGAGCGAAGAGGAAAATTAGCATGCGGAAATCAGAGCAGAAGAGGAGGAGGAGGAGGAAGAGTGGCAATGGGAAGCAAAAAAAAAAAATATGGCAAACTTTGTTTCGATGGAAATGTAGCATTTGAACAGATGCAAGGAATAAGTGTGAGGATATAATAAGCAATAAATAATAAGCACCTTATTGCATACATATAGGCTGCATATATATTATCAATTCAAATGTAGTAAGCTGAGCAGAGAAAGTTTCACACCAAATAACTCAGACTTTAAAACAGAAAATGGATACATTTGATCCATAGATGAAGCCTATAGGGAACAACAATTTGGTCCAAGTGCAGAAACGAAACATCGAAACTGTGTTCTTTTAAATTACAATGGCGAAGAAATCTCAATGCTAACACAATTAGCCCGCATGAATCAAATATCGTCTGAATTAAGACAAAAGTTGTCCCGGTTTGTCCAACAACTATTACCATAGTAGTCTTGGGTTACCATGGCGACAACATACAGTCGATAGCATCGCACTTAACACATGCTAGTGTGGCATCCATTATTTGAAAAGCTTTTTTTTAGGTAAAATGACGACATATTGTTGCTTTCAAGAAAGTTTGACTCTTGCGTCTGAAAAACAGATAACGACAAAAGAGCTTTGCCTGCTATTTAAAATTCAACAATCACATCTAATTGTCAAATTGGATGCTAATGCTAAATGAATTATACATGGCTGCACTCATTAGTCCCCACAGACCACTCCTGCATAAAGGGGACGATAATGTAATTACAGTGGAGAAATAATAATCAGCTTGTGGCATTCAAAAGAGCTAACAGCCTTAGCGCCTCACGCAGCCAATACTGTGACTGTTACTCGACTTTCGGAGGGCCAGTGAAGGTATCGGAAGGGTTAAATGTAAACACAATGACAAAAACAGGTTCACATTGCACAACAAAAAATACCCAATTGCTTCTCGCTATTAACTCCAATTCCAATGCACAAATGTGAAATGAGCCAAATAGGCTCCAAGACGACAAGAAAATGGTTCTGTATGAAGATAAAACTAGAAATATTCTCTACCGCAGTTTGAGGAAAGGGAGGGAGGCGCCGGTGATAAGTACAAGCGATGGATTAAGCGAGAAGCGCCTCGCCTCTCTTTAGGCCGAGGCCGTCAGCGAGCTGATGAGCCGTGACGAGGCCCGACCCCTCGGTGGAGTTGTTGCCATTATGTACAAGTATTGGCATAATGACGCGCTGGCGCTAATGCCGGGCCGGGCAGCTCATCATCTGCCTCCGTGTAATGCACCGCCATCATCATCATAGCCGCTAACATGCTGACGTCCCGCTACGTCCTCCCACGCCGACCTCGGCATATTAATGTGTCATCTATTTTCACACGTGCTACACCACAATTAAAATATTTCGGATATCAAAGAGAAGATTACCATTAATGTCAAGTTAATTAAGTTATGGTCAAAAGCAGTCCAAGGTTTTGCTTTTTGACTAAATCATGCGATCGGGCAACGTGTTTTATGTTGCGCCTCTCTCCGCTGCAGTCTTGACTAAAAGTGACGAGTTCTATTAATATGGGAAGCCGCGTATCTGTCAGCGGCAACGGCGGGATCGTATTTAAAAGGTTTCGCTCAGCAGCCGGTGGAGGAATTAAACGCGGACGCCTGGCAAAGTGGTCTTCACTCTTTGCTCTTCATCTCGGTGTCTCGCTCGCTCATCTGGCCCCGCCCCCTCCTTTGCCTCGCCGCCACTATCCCTCTCCTGGTGGTGATTATAAAGGTCTTTAGAAGCGAGGGATGCATGAATTACCAAAGGCAAAGACAAGGCTTGTGATTTAGCCGCCCTGAATGAGAAATTACCCCTTTGTTCCCCTCATCAATTGCATGTCTAATGAAATCAAAACCCTGATCGCATAATCAGAAGAGGGTCCTCCACCCGGAGAGAGACCTGACGTGATTTGTAACCTTTCTCTGGCAGATTAAGGCCAATCTCTCTCGCTTTGTTCCCAGATGCGCATGGCGACTGATAACATCTTTGAGGAAACCTAGAAGAACCAGTCGGGGTTGTTTCAGCCCTCAAAAATCTCTCTCGCCTGTCGTGATCCAAAGCGGGAACGACCCTGTCGCCTGACGCCCCCCGCTCGGCAAACTCCTTCATCTTCTCTACATTTTGACTAATTGAGCCGTTCGGCGGTGCCAGCGACCTGACAGGCCAGCGTCGAGAGTCCCCCGGTCGGAACCCCGCTTCCCGGCTACTTGGCACCCTCAACAGGGGGAGGGGGACCAGCTAATTATTATTAATTACCCTTAAACATGCGCCCTTTGTCCAGTTGCAATTTTAGCATGCCAGCTCGCCCCTCACTGGGAGTTTTATTTTTAAAACTTGAGCCGCTGCCATGAAGCTTTGGACCAGAGCAAACTCCTCACCCCTGCAGAGATATAAAGATGGAGGCCACCTCGCAACAAAAGCAACTTTTCCTTTCTTTGCTACGCTGCCATCATGCTTAACTGGAGGAGTATTAAAATGCTTCTTGCGGCCGCTCGTTAAGGTCTCATTGTGCCGCGCTAACTATGTACCAGGCAGTTAATTTGCATGTGCAGAGCATGCGGAGAGCACGTAATTAACCTGCCGGGACGGCGTGGATTTTACAATGAATCACAAACCCGGCACATCAGTACAGTAATGACAGAGTCATTATATAGGGGGGGAGCAAGACGTTTGAAGACTTTTGAACAAAGAATAGTCGGGCAGTTTTTCGACAGTCTGAGCAAGGCTACCTGTGTTCCCGATGCCCAGTTGCAGGGCGCTGCGGTCCTTGGTCATCCCGTTGGTTTTGGGGCTAGCGGTGGGGGCGACAGTGGTGGCCACCGCCCTCGGCGGTCGCTTGCCGGGTACCTTGACCGTCGTCCGCAGTAGGTCGATCTCCTTTCCGTGCACATTCTGCATGTAGTCCTATAGGAGCAAAGGCAGTTTTAATGGAGGAACGATGGATATCATCCGAAATCGTTGCATTTGTGGACAACTTTGTGTAGTTTGAGTCGTCATAGAGCGTCCAACGAATGACGTCATAGCGCGTCACGATTTCATCAAGCGGACTCGGCTAGTTAGCATCTCATGCTAATGGCTAACTAGACGGTTGTGTTGCTGGATCCAAATAACTGGAAAACGAACCGAAATGGAATACTATTCTATACATTTCGTGAAAATTGTTATTAGTCCATGAAATGATGTCAAATGTTTTGGAACACCCAGTACATTATCACCTGTGCCCACGCCTCCTCTTGGAACAGCCTCATAATGAAAGCAAACACTCATTCTCTTCCAATTTGCTTTAAAGCCCAAATGTGGGAAGCAGGGGTGAAAACGATCATGCTCAGCAGAAAGGAGGGGGGGGGAAAAACAAAAACAGAAGCGACGACGACCGTCTTTTCCATCCCCCCACCGGCTCCTGGCTTTTATTGCCAAGTCGTAAAGCACTCATTTCTTTTCCCGAGCCTCCTTGCTAATTACCCAGTGAGCGCTCTCATTTCGTTTTATTGCGGGAATTAACAGCCAGATCGAAGCGTGCAAAGCTATTAAGATGTGTGATTAAGCCACATTCAATTAGTTTCTACAAACAATTTAATTGATGTAGCAGATAGAATTAACAGAAGGTGATTGTGTGGATGGCTTGGCTGGCTGTGAAATTAAAGGATCCCGCTCGCTCCCTCGTTCGTCTCTCTCTCCTTTTCCCAGCCTCTCTCGTCCCGCTCCGTCCCTCTCGCGCACTTGCTCGCTCGGCGGCTCCGAACAAGCTGTTACGGAAGTCACGCAACCCTCATTCCGCGTTTCCTACGCGAGGCCACGCGTTCGTAGAGCGGCCCGCTGACCTGTGATGGCTGTAACGATAGCAAGTTGAGTCAATTACGCACATCAGTGTAGCGGCGCAGCTCGGCTCGTAAATGAAGACGCTGGCGACGGCGCCAGACTCCATTTGCGACTAGGCTGACCCGTCTCGTTAGACAGAAGACGTTAATAGCTTTCATTTTTTTATCTTATCTGAACAGACGCTCGAATGTGGCGGTACCCAAACACGGTTCCGTGTGACCGGCAATTATCGTTCCTGCTTTTGCATTGTTGACCATTTGCAAGTGAAGTAGTAGCACAATACGTATGTGTGTGTGTGTGTGTGTGTGTGTGTGTGTGTGTGTGTGTGTGTGTGTGTGTGTGTGTGTGTGTGTGTGTGTGGTCAACATCAAGTCGGGCTGAGCGACAGACTTTGTGATTGCGACATGAAATGGGACGCCGACTGAGCTACTTTTCTTTTTTGGTGATTTCGAGATGTTCAGGATGCTCTGTGGCACCACACTGCCTCTCCCAGGTCAGACTTGGTGCTACAAGAGCCATCTGGTTTTGTGAGCTACAAATAAGTTTGCTCACATTTGGAAAAAATTGGGATCTGTCGATGTCACTTAAAGCCTGCCTGCAAACATACTGACTCGCAATGGAAGAATCGTAGATAAAGACGGACGCTCTTCGGCGTGCCACCGACAGCCAGTCGAGTGTTTAAGCCGTATTAGCAGCCCGGCGGGACTGTGACAAAGATGGATGCCGAGGGCCGGTCAGGCTCGGCTGCCACGCGGGGAGAGCCATTACGAGCACAAGGCAGCGTGGAGCCCAGACTTGGCCGTGTCTCCATTAGCCGTCGGCAGGAATGAGCACCGCGGGGGGGGGGAGATGACCACCGGGACGCCCTCTTGCTTAACACTAATGCCCGAGACACCAGAGTGGCTTAAACAGCCATTATATAGCAATCAAGCTCAAGCGAATCATTAGCTACGTGTTTGTAATCGACTTTGATGCGGCTATCGCATCGAGAGAAAGAGTGAAGCTCAGCAGTCGGGACGAAGGGAGCGGACCAAACACATAAACCCGATGGGAAAGGAAATAGAATACAAGGAGGAGGGGCTGGCGGCCCGGTACTCACGTGTAAGCTAGGGTGATAAGTGAGGACGCCGTTATCGCACAGCGTGACGTACTTCTTCTTCCACTCCTTGTTGAGGGATTTGCCACTTCGCTTCAGGAGGATTCCCTGGAAGAGACCACATCGCGCGCCGTGAGCGGCAGCCATCAACGGACGTTAAACACCATCAGAACAGCTAGCGACGCTATTACGCAGAGCGCTTGGAGCAACGATAGCTCACCGGGAATTTTAAGTGCTAGTTTGTCTGGAGTGGATGTTTTGACAAAAAGCGAGCACTGAGGCAAACATTCCACAAAATGGCCGACGTGCTGCACTGAAAACAGTCAAGTTGCTTTGCAGATGTGTTGATATTCTTTCGCTAATCAATTCCTTTTTCATCATTTACCTTGATGAATAATAGTTTTGAATTAAAAAAGTAAATTTTTATTTCGTTTCAAATCTGATATTTCAAATATTCAAATGAGAAGCATACGACATGAAGGTGGCTGTCATCTTTGGTGATGCAAGTGATTGAGTGTGGTGACCATCTGAACCTTCAAGTTCCTTTGGGGCACATTCAGACCTCCTCCCCTGCATTCATACATATGACACGCCGAACTCTGAAAGACCCCACTAATCCGGAGGATTAGGGAGTGTGATCGCCCCCTTCAAAGCCCACGCGAGGCCTTTTTTTTTTTTTTTCTTTTCTATGGGACTTTATCATCCAGGGTAGGGGTGGAGGGCGTGGGGGTGGCTTTTAAGGTTTCCTTATCTACTGAGGGAATCCGCCGGTAAACAAAGCAAGTTCCTCGGCTGGAGGTGACCAAACGCCTCTGGAGTGCAAGGGCCAGCAGGTTCTCTGGGGTTAAATGGTGAGGAGGGGCGCGCTTAATTAGGGGATTAAACATGGGCCATGTTTGCGCTTTTACAGCCATTGAATGTGTGTGCGCGTGTGTGTGAGAGATGGAATACGGAATGTGGTGGAGGAGGGTGTGTGTTTGCTTGCAAGGCCCAAACTGCAGGCTTTAATCCTGATTAACACATCAGGAAGTTGACCGGCGGTGACCTGGGCACCAGGCTGTTTGCCGACAATCATCCTAATCCCGACCCTCACTTTGTGTGGGTGGTGCATGTGTGTGTGTGTGTGTGTTTTTTTTTTTTTTTTTTAAATAGTATCTACTTTATCTAAACAAACAAACATCCATGGTATATATTTGTTGCATGTCATGCTGGACAGTGGTCAATTAAGATATTTATTGATTTTTATTTTGTTTACCTTTTATTGTGACTAATGCCAGTGATAATTACTTAGAGATTTTAATCACATTTCATTTAATTGAAGTAAATTGTAATTACTTGACATTATTTAATGTATATACATTAAAATCAATATTGATTCATGCAGATTTTTTTTAATTATTAAATTCTTGCAACATATTTTGTGTATTAACTACAAAATAAAATACCGCAGGCCAGACTAACTTTACATAAAGGCATGAATTGAAAAATGTTGCCTTGATTTATTATTAGTATTTTCTTTTATTAGTATTATTAGTATGTCTAGTATTTTATTAGTATTTTTCATCTAGTTCTTTAATTTGGAAAAAAAAAAAGATGAAACAATATGACTTTAAAATAACAACCAATGAACTTTCTTTACTTAACTAACTCCTGTTAAAGTTTTTGGGAACAATTTCAAAAAGTGCTTTTAACCTAATTACTTTTTTTTTAATGATGCTTTTATGGTTAACTTGATGATGTCCTTCAGCTAATCACTGCCCCCCCAACCCACTCCTAATCGCCATCAATAAAATAAATGTAAACAAGTTTGAACACGGCTCTTCTAATCATAGAGAGCAAAATGACGCCGCCTCGGGGGAAGCCGGCCGCCGTCACGTGCCGTGTTGTACAAGAAAATATGCTGTTCATCTCATGATCTTGCTGGGGCGTGCACTAATCTATATGTGCAATCACAACGCGCCGTTTCTTCATATTATTCATCAGCGCCGTCGAGCGGATCGATAGAAAACACCGCCGCGATAATGTGAAAATCTTTAACAGCGTACGGAATAATTTTTCATTTGTGTCACATCCGGTTGGCGAACAAATGACGAGCGGGCGAGATGGTTGTGAGGGTGCTGTATGTCTACCGCGTGGAGACTGAGGAGAATATATTTCCTGTTGCGGGAGCCTCCTGAATTGCAAAGATGGATGATACGCATAAATTTGATGATAAACAGATTGCGTAATAATCCGTCAAAGAGGAATAAAAAAAAAATATCTACGATACATCATTAATTTTGAGCTTCGTAATAAATTAAATCAAAAAGTTCACCTAAAATTCTTTTTTTCAGCATCATGTTCAATAATGACGATTTAATGATTTACATCAAAATTACATTTGATAGAGCTAGCTAGTGGTGCGCACACAACATTGATTACAGTCCCAATCAAACCTTTTGAGCTACTCCCCACCCTCAATAAATATCTCGACAGATTTGGCACCCCCCCACTACCAACAACTCACTTCAACTTTATTTATAGAGCACTTTAAAACCTCATGGCAGCTGCAAAGTAAGTGCTGCAACTAAATGAAATAAATGTGTAGTCAATAAAAAAATCAGTGCAAACAAATCAAAAACACAATAAAACAATATATCATAACAAAAATGGAATCAGATCTGTTCCTCTTTGATGGGCCCACAATGTGCGTGTGTGTGTGTGCTAGCTGTCGACAGCCCCTCAGCAGTAAGTCCATTGTTATCCTCCCTAACTATTTTTATAGATGGGAAGGGGGGAAGAAAGGGGGTGTTTGAGGCCTGCCGTGCGCAATTTGGCTCTGCTTGAAGGTGAAGGGGTCGGGGGGCAATGAGGGGGAGTGGTAATTAATATCACATTGACACTTGGATCCCCCTTGATTGTCCATTTGACTGCGGATCTGTTAGTCACACAACTTCCCCGAAAAAAAAAAAAAAACCTCCTTTGTAGATAAAGAAAAAAAGTAGGGGAGTAGGAAGGGGGTTGGGTCTCTTGTCAAAAGTTGCCAAGATGTTTGAAGAAGGTCGCGCCACATAAGTGGGGTGTACCTTCAAGATGGCTCCAAGGTGCTTGTGTGTTTACTAATTTAACCCGGACATCTAATCTCTGCGAGGACTCCACAAAAATTTAGGACAGACGAAAAATGTGTCATTGGGTGAAATGTAAAAGAATGCAAATAGGTTTTTACCGCTCTTAAATTCAATCAAATGGATCGAAGGACTGTCAGGATAAAATGTATTCGACACAATTATACTTTTTTTTTTAATCAAACGAAGGTCTTTGATTGGCATATTAAAATAAAACATCCATCACCATTCATTAATGTGAGGCTTTGTGAACAATCGTGAGCAATCACAACTTTGGAAAATCCAAACTTTGGAAATTTGCACTCAAATGTGTAGTTAATTCTTTAATGTGGATGATGCAGTAGATCTTTAAAAAAATTATAAATAAGTTTAATAATGTATCATTTATTCCACTATATTTATTTAGCCATTTGCAGAATTGTATGCCAGGATTTTTTTTTTATCCAATAGAATGTTTAGGATTTCAACAAAATAAAGCAAAAAAAAAAATTGTGCAATGGACATGAGTTAGTATAAAAGGCTGACTTCTGTGTACGTGTGATAAATACTTCAAGCAGTACAAAGTGAAACCATCCATGTGACCGTTAATAAATATGAAAGATGAGACATAAGACGAAATTAAATCACCAATTATATATATGAATAGTTCCAAAATGATGTGCACCTGGTAGCACAAATGCTCAAGGTAATAATTTATGTATTTATTATCGTTGTTTGTTATGCGCTACATTATGCCGAGAGGTATGCATTTTACTGCTCCATTGTACACCATTTATAATGGCGACAGTCATTAATAATAGCAGCATTTATTATAATAAAAAATCATATCTATTTGCTTTATTGCCAATAAAAAAATGGCCAATGCAGAATATATGATAGAATGTCATAATTGTAATTATACACCTAAAGTTTTAATTATACACATTTACAGATTATTTTACATTATATATTTACATTTTTGGGGTCTTTTGGCAATGGTGTTGTTACATACTGTATCTTTCTAGTATTTAAATACTGGCATTTTGGAAATTGTGCGCTGTTGTCAGATGCCACTTTACCTGGAGTGTGTCGCCCTCTTGTGGCCATTTCAATACACGCCTGATGACTTAGTCAGCGCTTTAATTGGTTAACTAAATAAAATCAAAGTTTTCCAACCTTTATTGACCGTGGCATAAAATTTACATTAAAACAACCACGCGGCAAATTGTGATTTTTATTTTTGGTGTAAATAAATACATTTTAGCCCAAAATATTTTTGGAGGTGCGCTGTAAACGGAAACTCATTATTTAAACATAACAAAGGTCGTGCAGGTCAAGTGTCACATACTCACCCGGCGCATTGCGGGGAGGCCGTGATGCGTGCTCACCTGTTTGATCGGAATGGCCCTTCCACTGCCTATGCTGTCTGTCTTACTCTCAACGCTCTTTGACTGCTCGCTGGCTTTCCGAGACTGTAAGGAGAACAACACACACAATCAGCCGCCGATGTTGTGCTTGTGCATGTGTGAATGCGTGCGTGCATGTTGCAACATAAAAGTCCAAAACAGCTCAAAGACAAAAAAGCAGAGCAGCGCGACAAAGAGCGGTCAACACCAACGTGCAAAAGCAAGACCACAATTGACACACATCTCAACACTCAGGACGACCACATATTAATTATATTAGGCAGATTTTTTTTTTCTTTTTTTGAGTCATGACTCAGCCCTGAAACCCTTTCCGGTGATCCGTTTTGCTGCCGGTTTGACTCCCGGCACGAGAGCGGTCGCCGCTAGAGCAAAACGCACAATCAATAGATTCAATGTTTAGCATAAGGAAAGAAGGGTTAGTTTAGGTCAGCATCAGCAGCCACCTGAAAAGTGCTAAAGGGAGCATAAACGGCTTTTGCATGTCAAATAAGTTATATTTCCTGTAAAACAAGGGAAAAAAGTACATTTGCAGTGTCATTTGTTTTCATTTGACCTTCCCACCCCGACACACACACAAAAAAAAGGATGAGTAAAGGGGACAGACGTGTATGGTCTCACTCATAACATGAAGACAAAATGTTGTCACCCATGAAGAGAGGGAGACTTGCAATCATATGGCTAACATTTTTATTTGTGTTGACCCTTAAGATGACTTGTTGGAGCTTCTATACAGACACCATACAAAGCAAGTCACAAAGTTCACTTCAAAATATTCAACAGATTGAGAGGCAAACATTTTTGCAGTTCCCCACCAAAGTATAGGATGGACGATAAAAGGCAGTATTTCATATATGTTCCTTTTTTTTTTTTTCTTTTTCTCGGCGTGTGTGTGTGTGTATAGAGTCAAATACAATACAAGGTATATACAGCAGTCTGTCGGGTTTGAGGGCAAGTCGGCTCGTGATAGAAAAAAGCGATTATGCGAGAGAGAGTTCGTCATCATCTCCGGGAAAAAGCAAACAAAGAAAGAACAGAAGAGTAATATTAAATCAATCCATAAATAAAGTGTGAAAATACAAAACAAGTGGAACTACATTCATACAGGTCGGTGCAACCCCCAGATTTGCCTCTACGCTAACTGACTTTATGAAGGCCTTCATAAAAATAACCCCGCTCTAGTCTAACTTGCAAATGACAAGGAAGCAACGAAGAGCAAAGAAGAAGAAGAAGAAGAAGAAGAAGAAAAGAAGAACGTGGCAACTTGAGTCCTTCAGTCCTGCTTTACGGCAAAAAGGCAGAGTGATGATGTAAGGTAGACGCGTGTCCTTACGGTGACAGACGGCTCCAATTTTGGGGCGGGGGGTGGGGGGGGGGGTTGCTTTTGAATGGTGTGTGTGTGTGTATGAGTGTGTGTGTAGAGGGGGGCGTTTCCAGTACAGTCCCTGCGGTCTGTCTCCTAATTCCCCAATCTTTCACTATTCCAAAGCTCTTCTAATCGGGGAGGAATTGGAAAGCCCTTTTTGTTGACCAAAAGGTAAAAGGAAATAGAAGCTGCAGGTGGGACACTGGGGGGCGCTAAGCGATACATGAAAAGGATTATTTGTTGCAAACTCCGAGCGTCATGTGCTTGTCAGCACGGGGAAACGAAGGACAAGACGGACATTAAGAGTTCTTTGTAATGGAAGCACTAGGAAGAGGAATGGTATGATCCAAGATGGCGGCAAGGGAAGGTGTGGGAACACTGGGACCAGTTTTTTTTTTTTTTATTATTATTTTAAATTTGAAAGTCCCAATATGGCGGCGTCAGGAACTGTGGGACGTTAAGGCATATTCCCGTCCCTCCGATTGATCGATTAAAAACAACAACACGGCTCGACTGACTTACACAAGCTTTTTTTTTTTTTTTTTTTTTTTTTTTTTTAGTTTGGGACAAGATGAGCAAAGGGATGACGATTGGGAATCCTCCCCAAAAAAATTCTTCCAATGCTCTATTATTAACTGTACACTCCCTCCTCTTCCTCCGGACCTCCTCCCACCCTCCTCCTTCTCCTCCCGGCTGCTCCTCAGAAGGTCATGAGCTGAAACTCCCGCTCGGCCTGCCACTCGGGCACCCACACCGGGTAGGTGGCGTGCTTCGGCATCTCCATGACGCGGACGGGGAGGAGCGGATCGTTTCTCTGGTGGACATGGTTAGTCACTACCTAGCAAGGGAGGAGGGTGGGGTGGGGGAGGAGGAGTAGGGGGGGGGGGAGACAACAAAAAGGGAGGTATAGCACAAGGCCTGGACTGCTCGGAGGGCCAGCCGCCCGCCCGCCTGCCCACCCGCGGCTCCCACAGCAGCGGCATGGCCAAGGCGGTAGAGGAGGAGAAAGAAGAGCAGGTAGAGGACAGGACAAAGAGGAACAGAAAGGAGAAGAGGCAAGAAAAGACGCAATCTCACCTTGCCTGCACTGTCAGAAAAACGGGCTTGGGGGGAAAACCCAGTTGGAATTTCAAAATGGAACCCATGATGTGAAACTCGAATCTACACAGCAGTGACACGCCAATCAAGACAATAAGGCTTTTTTTTTTTTTCTGAGAGTGTGAAATCTGTCTCAAAGAATTCAAAAGTGCAATCTTTAGTACGAGAGCGTCCATTTGAAAGTTGTCTGGAATTTCTGAGACAAATTTGTGGCTCGTGAGATCACGAGAAAGACGCGGAAGGAGCAGAAAGGGAAGAAGACAATCATAAAAAAAGACACGCTAAGGAAGTTTAGAGTGGTTAGTGCACGCCACAGGCTGCCGGTTAAAGCGACAGGACACGGACGGGGGAGGGAGGGGGAGTGGGGGGGTCAGAGGTGAGGGGTTGGGGTGGGCAGGTTTTTTTTTTTTTTGTTTTTAAATCACATTTGATATTGGCAAGTGGGGAGGGGTATTATCTGAGCTTAAGATGAGTTTCCAACTCATTCTAGTGATGTAAATAAAAAGAGAAGGATCCAGTCAGTCAGAATGAGAGGGCAAGGGTGTGGAGGGGGGTGAAAGATTTGGATCGGACAGCGCAGGGGGGGGGGCCTTCGTCGTCACAGGTTCCGTGAGAAACCTAATCCACTCACTACACCCAATTAGAGAAAAAAAAAAAGGACAAGAAAAATTTCCACAGTGTTAATCTTCGTTATTTGCTTTTTGAGGGCTCTAATATATATTTTTTAATTTTTTTTTTTTTTTATTTTCCAGTGTCCATTGTGCCGTGCGAGCCTGCATAGGAGGAGAAAGGAAAGGTGGCTCGGGCACTTTTTTGAATCGCCCCACGCCCCACCCCTCCTGGCTCCAGCGGACAAAGTCCGCCACTCCCCTTCTCTAGTAGTGCGAGTGGGTGTTACTTTGCATCAGCTGTCGCATACTTACTGTGAAAATGTTGGAGCGGCGCTTGGACTGCTTGCGAATAGGCGTGGGCGTGTTGGAGGCAGCGATGGTCTCGATGCGCATCTCTCGCTGGCTTATGCTGGGGGTGGAGGGGACCGAGGAGGAGTAGTCGCTGAACGCGCAGCCGCCGTTGGCCGCCTGGCGGAGGAGGGGAGGAAGAGGGAGGGGGGGTAAAGAGGACACCATCGGATGAAGGAGGAGGAGAGGAAGTGAGAACAGCGGGTCAATTTGAGTTCGATTTTAGCATCGGTTACATAAGACGACCGCGCTGGAGCTAATTTATATTCACACAGTGGAGGGGAGGGATGTGAATTTGTGTGGAATTGTTGATTAATTGAGTCCTGAAGCAACAAGGAAAATGGAGTGCAGTACTTGGCTGTAACCAGCAGAGGGTACTGTTGATTCAGCTCAGGTGCTAACAGTGAAACCGATTCTTACAAGTAAATTGGAGGACGCTATCAAAATAAAAAAAATAAATAAAAAAATCAAGTCATGTTGCATGATCATGTGACTCGTGAACCGACCTCACGGTCCTACCTGATTAATGTGAACGGAGGGGATAGACGCCGCGGGGACTGACGAGTGGCTGGGCGAATTGGGCAGAGACTTGCACGGGCCGATGGAGAGCTGCTGCTTTTTCCTCATGGCCACCACCTTCTGGGCCACTGGAGGGCACAACAAATACATATTAGGGATGGGAAAAACAGAAATAACAAAATTTACCTTATGATTATCATGACCAAAATGATTAATAATATCACTATTATCCCGAAAATATTAAAAGAGCTCAAAGGCATAATATAAAAGCACAATTTTATTAATTGGGAATCTGGTGACTCGAGTTGAAAAGTCCCAGCTAATTACGCCGGTTGTCATCGGCTATGACGCCCAAAGTGTGACCAACGTTTGAGCAGCCCCGCGCAACTCCGCCTTTAATTAACGCGGCGGAACGCAAATTAGCGTCAGGAAGACGGGAAGCGGTGCCGACAGTCGGGACAAACGAGACCTGGGATGATCTTGCCTGACAGCACCTTCATCGCTTCCTAAACAGCCCCGATTGAGCTTCGGAAGCAATTAAGGAGCCGGAACCGGCGAACGCAAAGTCAGCATTTTGTTTGATATCGTGGCAAGCTTTTAAATGCGCTATGGGGAGAATAAATGATGACTTCATTATGAATTCAAGGGGAGAGGACATAGTTGATGCTTGTTGTTAAGGGTTTTAAGAGGCAGATGATATCTGTATGAAGAATGAATAAAATGCTAACACGCTACCAGATTGTATGCTAACATGTCCGCTCACCATCTTGAAAGACTCTTTCCACATTGAGGCCATAAGTGGAGCAGGTCTCGTAGTACGTGCAGCGCTTCAGGTCATTGGATAACTTTCTGGCCCGCGAGTCGTCGATCACTCTAGGGTTGGCGGCGCTGATGGCATCTAGGACCGAAGCGGTGTTTCAAGAAACGTTGCAAACAGAGACCGAGCGGTCGCGGCGAGCGACGCAAACACCTTGTGTCCCCACGAGGACCATGGGCACCTCGGCGGCGTTCCTGTAGCTGGACAGACGCAGGAAGTAGTTGTAGACCGTCTGGAAGCTGATCTCGTCCTCCAGGCTGAAGACAAAGACCACCGCGTCCACCCAGGCGGCAAACTGAGGGCACAGAAGAAGAACGGATGGATGTTGAAATGCAACCACGTTCACATTTTTCCTCTTGATTTACTCTCTCGGACCAGTTGAGGTCCAGACAACAGAACAAAATAGCAAACAGGGACTAGTTTGCAGAGATCCCAACCCATCTTTAAAAATGTACTTCTCACTCTTCACCACATGATGGCGGTGTAGCATCGTTTGTGACCCAATACGAGGGAACTTGCGCAAATCAAAGACTAAAATAGGCAGAGGCAAGCTGCTGCAATTGTCATTGTCTTACAATGAAGATATAAAAATTATAAATGGAATAAATTAGTGCATTCTCAAGGGTGGGGAGGGGTGGGGTATAAAAATCTTTATACAATTTTGTATATGATGCTGTGGCTTATTGAAAAACTATTCACAGCAGACAAACTATTTCTCTTGTACTTCCTGTCCTCGTTATGACCTCACCAGAAGTAATAAATCATACATGGAATAAAACTGCATTTTACCACCCCACTAGTGTAATAAAGTAGGTCGCGCCACCTTCAACTGAAAAGGTTGCTGGAACCGAAATTGTTGCGGGAGACTCGGTAAAAAAGTGCAGAGTCGAGTGGGAATCGCCATTCATCTTTTTCTTATCGCGCCAGTCCTGAGGTGAGCTGGAGCTTATCCCGGCTGACTTTGGCAAGGCAGGGAGCAATCATATTCCCAATGAAAAGATTCAATGTGAAAAGTGAAACCATGAGTTTGCGAGCTGCTATCTCACCTAGCATGAGGCTTCTTTCATTATTCTTTCTTTTACTGACAACAATTAGCTATCTCTAGGGTGTTTGGCTACAAGTTGCTCGTTAATCCGCCGTGACCTTTAAATCCATGCGAGGTGAAAAGGGGGAGCAGCAGGCAGGTAATGGTGTGTGGACTAATGCTCTCTTTCTACATGACTGCGGTTGACGCTTCTGGTTTTGGCGTCCACGCTCACCTGTAATTCTGGAGGTCCTCCTTCATCTCTGATCAGGAGGAGGTAGCTTTGCCCGTCCACCACAATTTCCTTCTTGAAGCGTCCACCTGGAGGACAAATGACATGCACTGTTTGTTTTTGTTTTGAATCTAGTATTGTTATTTAGATGGTTATACGCGGTCGATAATCTCTTGAGAATTGGGACTGGGCGATTTCAGCAAAAGATAATTATTATTATTATTATTGGAATCACCATTTGCACCAAATTGCATTTTATTGAACGACCAGAAGTGAGTTAGTCGAAACTACTAGCATGGGCTCATTTGGTGATGCTGAGTGAGGCTTCTCACTGCCATATAATTGTCACTTGTGATAATCAACGATTAAACTGATGAATTTTTTTTCTACGGGTGTGACGTTTTGTCTTGAAGAGCGTCGCCGTTGCTATGTCGCTCGGAGTCAGATGACGGTGACTTTGTCGCCCGAGCAGCTGTGTATTAGACATGCTAAATTGCGATTCCTCGCCCACGTAATTGGCTCCTGAGAGACCCCCGGCCGGCTTCCTGTCAAAGCACTCTCGAGGAGCTTCACTTCGACTTGTCGCCCAAACTTTTTATGAGGTCACGCCATGTTGTTGCGTTGCGTTCCACACAAAGGCAGACAATAAAACAAATCGCACATTGCTCTGGAGTGGCTTTGAAACGCTATTCCAAGAATTTTCTATTATCAACTCCAAGCGGTGGCGAGTGTCACCTTCATGATCTTTTCATCTCCAGGGGGTTAATTTGTTGCTTTGTAGGACTTTCAATTCTTGTTGGATTCCTCTGAGGGTGCTCCCATTATATTTTGTGCTTGGTACTCAATTGAAAAAAACAAAAACATTTTATAGTGGAGGAGCTGATAACTGAGATACTATAGTTTCAAAAGTGTGCACACCCTGTTACAGTATATAACACGCATGTGGCTGTGTTGAAAATTACTCCTGTTACATGCACGGAAAAATCACATAGGACTCAAATCCAAATAGTTCGTTGACAGAAAGTTGGGCCATAAAGCTTGTTAATGTACTGGAGAAGTCAGAAATGTTCTCGCCCTTGTGAATATAACTCGAGTGCCATTTGACAAAACTGAATAATATAGTCGGTTTTGATTAGAAGATCCATCCATCCATCCATTTTCTGAACCGCTTAGTCCCCACGGGGGTCGCGGGCGCGCTGGAGCCTATCCCAGCCGTCATCGGGCAGTAGGCGGGGGACACCCTGAACTGGTTGCCAGCCAATCGCAGGGCACACAGAGACAGACAACCAATCGCACTCACACTCACACCTAGGGACAATTTGGAGTCTTCAATCGGCCTACCAAGCATGTTTTTGGAATGTGGGAGGAAACCGGAGTGCCCGGAGAAAACCCACGCGGGCCCGGGGAGAACATGCAAACTCCACACAGGGAGGGCCGGAGGTGGAATCGAACCCGCACCCTCCTAACTGTGAGGCGGACGTGCTACCCAGTGCGCCACCGAGCCGCCTGATTAGAAGATGAATAAAAAAAAAAGGAGAGCCAATGTTTGCCTGCGGAAAAATTATTACACATATAAGGGGACAAAGCGGTAAAGAAGATGGATGGATATTTCTTTGATTTTCTAGCTGCTTTCTTTATTTGAAAGGACTGCGTTTGGAAATCAGAAGTTCCGCCGGCCCTGATTAGATTGCATAACCGAGTGTCGGTTCTTTCAAAAGGTTGACTCACTTCATCTCATCCCGGCAACTAAAGCCACTTGAGTCAGTCACCCCGTCCAGCTTAGCGAAAGCCGGACACTCTCAGGCTGCTCGCTGGCTGAATGACGCTTGTGTAACGTGTTGCGAGCCATCCACGCAGCGGCTTTCTTTTCAAAGCCAAGCTTTTGACGAGTGAGACAAAGCATGGAGCAAGGGCGCCTGCCGGCTCTTGTAACGGGGATCGGAACACGGCACACAATGAATGATTTATGGAGACACTCTGCAATGGAAGCCTATACACTGCCAGACTATAGATTTTGTTACATAACCAGCCAAAGGTGTCTTCTAGCTCCTTCTATGATGATGATGAAGATGATGATGATGATGCGTTACGTGAGCGGGTCAGGTCTAACTTAAAAAAAAAAAATTAAAAAAAGAGGGCTGCCGAGGTGGGCGGCACTCACAGAGGCTCAGACCTTGACATGCGACGGCGCTCCATCCGCTGTTGCCATGGCAACACACCCCGGAGCTTGTTTCTTTCTTTTCCCACGCGCTGTATATTAAAGAAGAGCCGCCGTGCGGCTCTTTTTATCGGGATGATTGGAAATGTGAGCAAGATGGCTGCCAATCAGAATTGTCGAGAAGTGTCTGGCTCTCTTTTTGCTGCATCAAGATGATAGAAAATAGGCGATACAAATTCACCCGACAAGCATTCCAGTCTATCTTTGAGGATGGCAAAGTGGGGCCAGAGGGCGCCGTTCTCATTACGATGCCGCTGATACGCTTGGGTTGTCATCTTCCAGTCTGCGCAATTGATTACGGAGGCATCGCGGATAAATGGCTCAGGAGAGCAACATTTATATTATGGAAAATTGTGAGGGCACATATTACGGAAAATGAACTTTGTGAATGTATATAAAAACTTGGTCTGCCATCAGGTTTGAAATTGGACTATCAAGTCAATCTTTTATCTGCCTATTTTTGAAAATGTGTCAGGGGATAGGCAGAAGCCTTGGAAGAAGCTCAGACTAAATAATACATTCAATATCAATTGTGTTTGTCTTGAATACAAAATGAAATACATTCTAATGATATTTTACTCTAAATAGATCATGATCCACAAGTTCTACATTTATTGAATAGAAAGGGAAATGAAATTTAAAGCTATGTATTATGATTGAATTTAATGCAAGAACACTGGTTAAGATTACTTTTAAATCAGATTATATTTTTTTAATCAGAAAAAATAAAAATAATTACCTTCGGGAGACTCTTCCTGCACATAGGTCCCCGTCAAGTAGCGGTGGACTAAGGCCGACTTGCCGCTGGACAGATTCCCCACAATTCCCTGCAAAACAACAGAAAGGCGAGAAAATGAATGAATCACACCGAATTGGAGGGAAAACCGTTTAAGCCACTGCAGCATTTCATTTGGTGATTCCTTCGAAAACCACTAGAGGGCGCCCACCTACCATTAGTAGTTCACGAGCAGCATTATAACAGGTCTGTCTAACTGTAACTCCTACGGCCAATCACAAAAGATGGTGGCAAAGCACTACCTATGTCCAAAGTAAACTCCCAAACTGACCTTTACCTAGTTCCCTGGCACTAAGGCCCCAGATGACGGCACCAAAGTAATACTTTTGTTGAGTACAGGAAAAATAGGCGACTTCAAATACCAAAGGAAAGATTACAAAAGAAAACTGAACCATGATGGTTATATTTATTTATTTGTATTATTTTGTGTATTTAGAGATGGCACGTTACGTTATAATTTTGTGTACCGTAAATGACAGTGTGCCGTGTTGTAATTACATCTCTTTATGTTTTGCGTGTTATTATTCAGCTCTTAATCATTAGCGGAACCAGGGCGACATAATTACAGTGACATAAAAAATGCTGCAATTAATTGGATAGAATGAAAGTTCACCTTTGTTAACTGCTGCAAAATAAAAAGCAGCTGCAGCCTGCAGAGATCATCAACCTCTGATCACAGTGGGATGTAAAGGAGACTAAACATGTTTGTTTAAGGGCTACTTGGGAGAGTCACTTATGATTGGTTGCAGGCTTTGCGGCGTTTCCTCCCACCAGTATGAAGGAGTTAAAAAAAAAAAAAGTTCTGGGGTGGGGGAGGAAGTTAGCCAATCTGGCAAGAACAAAACGGGGCTACGACATACCTCATTCTCCTCCTCCTCAGATCATTAGTGGGCGCTAAAGTCAGGTATGGTTCGAATTATAAAGGCCACATGACGGGCAATCTGCATCTGATATTACCCGGCACAACTTCAAGAGTTCTCCATACGAGTGTGTGAGCGAATTAACGAAACATGGAGGCTGTGTGCTGTGAAAACAATGAGTCAACTCCGAAAGGCTACCACCACCGTGCAACAGAAACGCCGCCTCAGCAATAGGAGACTCTTCCAGTCGGAATGCAGCAATAAAAATTACAGAATCCAATTTAGTTGAATTTGGAAGCTATTTTAATAATGGCTGTACTTTTTTATTTTAATTTTATTTTAATCTGGTGGTTTTAACGATACTTGATTGGTTTTTATTAAGGCTCTCGGGGAGAAGGGTGCTATAACTCACCACTTTCAGCTCTGGCACAGACCGGCTCAGTGTCCATTCCTGGCTGTTGACAAAAGAGTCTAAAAGGAGAAGGATAAAAATAAAACCAGTCAATAGCAATACAAGACTCCTCACAGTGCATTTATGAAGACATTCTATTCATAATCGGACTTTTATCTGCTAATCTCACATCATATCAAAATGTGTTTCCATGTGCTGGTTGTTCGTCAGCTGATGCGGCTGCCTTGTCACGAGTTGAGCGACAATAATAATTACCAAAACGACTGGTTAAAAAAAATGAGCTGATGTTTTTTTTGGGACCAAAAATGTCTCACCAAAAATTTCGAATTTTAAATGGGGATAAATGTAACCAAGAAAAACTAGTTTTTACTCGTGATTAGTTGGTCTAGCAACAAAGATCTCCACAATTAAAGTTGAGTTATTCTCATCAAGTTAAATTTCCTGTGTAAAAAAAAAAAAAAAATTGTGTGTAAATAAGAAAATTCTTGGCATCCTTAGAAAAAACACAAACTCGGATATATCATGGCCAAAATAAATGTTTAAAAACTGAAGTAAACACATGACCCCGCCCACACACAAACCACAGTCCTAAACATGTATACAATTTTCTCTTCATGTATGTAGTACACTCAAGTATCGCAAGGCCTGCAATTAAGTGGGCGATGTTTACGTATCAAGACTTCCCACGGCGAGCACGTCTTCAAGCGGCCTCCATCACGTGCCCCCCGCCCCGGTGTATACTTTTCTTGTTTAGTGGTGTAGTTTTACGGAGCACTTTAACATCCCCCTTTATGGCTTGAACATGTCACGACATGCAGAAGAAGAAGAAACCCGACCGGTTGGGTTTCAGTGAACGGCTCGTCGTTTAAAGACTTCGTTTTGTGGAGGACTGTTGATTTGTATTTTGTGTTTTATCACTAGGAAGAGATGCTTGGCGCCCTGGCAAATTACAGCACGGCCATGCATTAAAAAAAAAAAAAAAAAATGGCCTAATTGAATCCATGTGCTCCACTTACGTCACCCGTAAAGAATGAGCATCTCCAAAAGACTGCCCCAGAATGCCAAATAGGGGGGTGACGAGCCCCCCGCGTTTGTGATGCCTTGACAGGACACCGCCGTCTTTGTCTAACGGAAAGAGGGAAGCTTCAGCTTGTTTGCCTGCTTTTTACTTTGCCGCTCATGTCGACTTGTATCTAAAGTCGGTTTCCTGGCGGATTACGCTTAAGCGAAAAAATGCAAAGCCAGCAAAAAAAAAATGGATGTGCGGTGGTTTATTTTAGCGGGGGGACCTTGAAATTTATATTTTCCCCCCTCAAAGATTTTTCCAAACAGTGTTCCCATTTGAAATTATAGAGGGTGATTTTTTAGCTAGCAATTAGTACTTCGGCTTCCCTCAGTTGGGCATCAAATGATGTTCACTGTTGGACCATCAGGAAAATAAAATCAGTAAGGAAAGGCACAATGATTTACTTTAGGACAAGAGTGGTTCAAACTACTACAAAAACATCCTGTGTGTCCTTAAACATACTTTTTTTTTTTTCATGATTATAACAAGTGTAGCCTCAGAGTACTTTCCCGTTCTTCTCTTCGAAGCAATTTACAGAGCGACTAGTTTTAGCCGTTATCTGCGTTCTGCTGAGTGCCCAAACACCAAACCGTTATCTGCAGCGCTCCGTGATAAACACAATCAGTCCGGGCCGAGACCAAGGCAAACATCTCCATAGCCGCATCGGCGGTGGTGATGACGCAGCAGGCTTCACGCTCTTAAAGCGAGCGTCTCAGACAGCGATAACTTCTAAAAGACACATGCCGACCGGGTTCTTCTATTTAAAAGTACAGATGGAGGAGTCTGTTGCTACAATGCAACGATTGATCGAATCAATTTGTGGGGTTCCAGGCGGATTCGTGTCTGATTTATCTTCCGTTTACACCTGCCTAAAATGGCAAACTGCAGAACACCAGCAGCCTTAGTGTATCATTAATCTATGCTAAAGCTATTTCTACAAAAAAAAAAAAAACACAAGCGATGATTTAAAAAAAAAAAATAACGGAAACCCGTGCGTGCCATTCACTCATGCATCCATCCACACAACAGAGAAGCTTTGTTCCTCCACAGGTGGGGGGTGGGCACCTCAAATATCTTGCAGAGGTTTGTCATCAGGTGGTCATCAGGAAGCATTCAGGTGTGTTTTGTTGTCATGGTTTACGTTTGGGGTGGGGGGTGTTGAAGCTTTCTGGATCTAATTAGCCAACGAGCACTTTAGGCAGGTAGCGACAGGCAGCTAGCACTGGCTCGGCGCACCTACATTCCTGACGCCTGACTGCCTCGCACTCGGGATTAGAACGGACAAACGCGGCAGGACCCGGCCGCGTTGGCTGAGACGTCGCCCGGGTAACCGGCGACAACACAAAAGCGGCGGAGGACGAGCACGCTCGACCTTAGGACGCAATTGGACTGTATAACATATCATTTGCCAGGTTAAAGGTCTGCTGTGCGTAATGGTGACAGTCAATAAAAAAGAAAAAACATGCAGACGCCCAGCTGGGACATTTTCTCTTTTATTTCTGAGGTAACCATGAATAGAAGTTTGCACCACGGTTTCTTCACCTCAACCTGAGCCATCTCATTTTAGATTGCAAAAAGCATCCCTAATACAGCCGCTGACTCTTTTAATGGACTTTTGAAGGCCAACAGAAGACTGGGACATAGAAATAACCTTCATCCGAGAGCGTTTCAGAGTCAAACAAATGGGTGAGCGCGCCGAGTCCATTCATTTTGCCGTCAGGCGGTTCAAAGTTGCAGAGAACGAACGAACGAACGGACGGAAATGGTCCCAAAAATAGAAATTCCTAAAGCACTCCACATGTTTTGGAATGCCACCCAAACCCCAAATTCCCCATGTGTTTTTCATTCGACGAAAAAAAAAAAACGCACTTGAGACTTTCTTTACAGCAACCGGGGGACGTGAGATGGAAGGGAGGGGGCGGGGGGCAATGTGAATAGAACACTGAGTGGAGGGAAAAAGGTCTTGCAGGTCTTACCTTGACCTTTCTGAGCCTCTGTGTCTGCCAGGGTCTCTATGGTGACAGGCAGTGACTTATGATGCCGGCCTGCGTCTTTCCATTCGCATTTATCCGGCTGCTCTTTCCTCCTGAAGCGGTTGGTTATGAGCTGCCAAATACTGGGCTCCTCCTGAGCCGGTTTGGACAATTTGCTCGGGCATAGGGGCACCTCCATCAGCTTGACCTTGCCCCTGCTGCGATAGTGGATGTATTGAACACCCCCGTCGACAACCTGCTCGCCGGAAGACGACAGCGTTCTCCCCGTGAGGTACGAGAACGGTTGAGGAGGCATGGGGTCGGCCACGGCGGCGGATTTGGCCCCATCACAGCCCGGAGTGGCTTTGTCCCGGGGGCGAGCTCGCCGGATGCGCATACTCAGGCTGCGTCTCAATGAGCTCAGTGTACTTTTGGGAGCATCCGCTTTGACGTATTTGGAAGAGGATTTTGCGCATTTGTCCCCGTCGTTCTCCTTGTTCTTATCCGGAGAGCTTCTACCAAATAACCTCCAACGAAAGGCTCCTTTTAGGAAGCTTCCTCCATCGTGGCTCTGCTGCCTGCTTAAGTCGTCGTCGTCGGAGGCCCTTTTCCTTAGCTCCAGAACAGTCATGCTGAGAGGCCTGGTCTTCCCGCTTCGGTGGCGCACCCCGGGGATCACTTGGGCAGGAACCGGGGCTCGGTGAACCACGAGCGGATTGAGGCCGTCCACAACTCTCAGCTCGGCCTTCCTGTTCCTGTATAGCTGGCTGCCCTCCACCGCGCCTGTCCTCTTCAGGGAGTTATGCTTGCACTGTTCCACCAGGACCGCGCCAGGGCCCGAAAGCATGCACACACTCCTTGGTCTCCGGAGTCGATCCGGTTGAGGCTCACTTTGCTGCTCCGCCGGTTCCCCATACATGCTCATAGTCCTCCTGCTTGGCGGGGCCTCATCCTGACGGTACCTGCGGAGGACGGCCCGAGGCAGCGTGTGCCCTGTGACGGCGCCATGTCCGCCGAATGACAGTCCTCTGGCATGGACATTGATGTGGTACTTGTGCGAGTCTGCGTCGGTCTTGTCTGAGGAGTTACCTGAGCTCTTAGAGGGATGTCTCATAAAGCCGTCACTCCTCAGTTTTGCCGCCTCCTCTTCTTCCTCCTCGTTCTCCTCCACCACCACCTCTCGGTGTAGACTTCCCGCTCTCGGGGGCGGCCACTTGTCGAGGATGGCACCGTTTTCCATGATCTGGTCTCCTGGCTTGCAACCGTCCGCCAGGGCGCAGGGTGTCACCCAGCCCATTCCTAGCTCGGACACCGGGTCATCTCCCAGCGTGTCCTTTCGTGTGACAGAAATGTGGTAGGTGGTAGCATCCGCCGTCCCGCTGCTGAGGAAGAGCATGGCACTGTACCCCGACGCTTTCACACGCTACGGACAAAGAGACTCACATGCTCCGAGTAAGTTTTGGCATTCCTCAATTTGAAGAGCAAATTCCAGTTGCAGGCATAATCCTTCACCTTTGACACGAGAGCAAACTTCAAACAAGTCGGAGCAGAGCAAAGCCTCCACCTGCATCCTTGCGTAAGCACTAAGTGTCCGAAAGAGACTTTGTTCGACTTGGTGAGAGTACAAACAAGCTGACTCAAGGAAAGGAAAAAAAAAATATCACACAACCTCCACACAGTTTGCCAAAGTCATGACTGCTAAACTTGCAAAAAGCAACTCATCCCGCCTCTTGGGCAAGTTGCGAACTGTGAGCAGCTCTTGTTGCAAGTGCTGCAGACAAGCCCCTTTAATCTCTGAGCCGAGGGAGTGTGTGTGTCTCTGAACTTTCGAGCAGAGCCATGCAACCCCCGGGAACACATGGAAAACAAGGAGTGGAACTCACAAGGCCCCGTGGCTTTTTCCTCAGAGCTGCTCTACTGCTTCTTCTCCAGCAACTCTTGGAAACATGAAAAGATAAACATGGGAACTGATTGCACACACAGTGCAGGAATCCACAAATCTGCGGCAGCCATGAAAAGGCGCCATGTTTTGCTTATATGCAAAAAACACACAATGCGAAGAGGGCGATATAGTCACAGGAATGTTCTCAAGCTTTCATATATCTGCAGGATTTTTTTTTTTTTTTTTGCTGACAACTGCACATGTATGCACACATATAGTTGGTGCCACTACATCGCCCACACACTGCGTGGGAAGCAAAGTCGCTATTTTTGGTGGGGAGGAAATTGTCTTTTCTTCACTGCACTGCTTGTTTCCAGATCAAGAAATATTACATTCAATAAATATGGAAGGGAAGGGGAAAAAAAATCTGCATAGTAGTAAGAGAGGCAACATTTGCGTCAAGCCAGCATTCGGGTTAGAGCACAACATTGCCCCCTTGTGACCTAAAAGAGACAAGCTAATGGGATCACTGGTGAGTTAACTGAAATGTTAGCTTTTTTTCAAAACGATGACCAAATGCAGATGGTAAAAGAAAAAAAAA
The DNA here is from genome assembly GCF_024217435.2 of Syngnathus scovelli. NCBI lineage: Eukaryota > Metazoa > Chordata > Actinopteri > Syngnathiformes > Syngnathidae > Syngnathus > Syngnathus scovelli. Next base: position 5,944,914 of record NC_090863.1, read on the forward strand.
TCGGAATCAGCCGCCTCTAAAACTCATTTTACACAGAACGAGCCATTATAAGACAGAACAATGTTGTAAACCGAGGAACCCCCATATGGGTTGATGTCAACCCATTAAAAAAAAAAAAAAAAAATTCAGTGACTGCCCACACAAATAAGTTTTTGGGGGAAATCCTCGGAGTAAATCAGACGCAAATTGCATGAGAGCAACATGCTGCTGATGTTTTTGTGGGACTTATCCGCGATTAAATGGAAATCCAGTTGAACCATGTGCGAACATCAAAACAACATTCCGCAGATTTTTGTTATTGACGTTTCAACGTCATCATTTGATTTGTGAGATACCGAGGAATGAATTTTACTACGGTAAATGCTTTTGCGTGTTATCAGCAGACGAAAACATTCCCGAGAGGGTTCAGGAAGTCGTCTTGGGTTTTGCTGCAAATAGCACAGACGTATGCGGGCAAAGGTGGGTGGACAAACAAATATATATATATATTTTTTTTTATTTACCTGAGTCAAGGTAGTAGGGATTGGGAATGTTGAACGGCTCGTCGTCAAGCAAAGGGTCCTTTTCACTCCATTGGTGTCGATTTCGCCTTCGGCTCCCAAAGCAGAGCATCGTAATCTACATTTAAATTGACCTATAATCAACATAGCCACAAAACCGGGTCATCCGTTGGCTTCGGCATGGTACTTCTTAAATCCTGGTGCCCACGTTGGATGGACCGTTTTGGCCTTGGCGCTGCAGGTGTACTCAGAAGGGCCCCACGTCATGAGAAAGCCTGATAGGATTAAAGCTAATCCACTCTTCTTCTCGTCTTGGTTTGGGTCCAGTCCAGGAAGAAAATGAGAGAGTAGCGCTACTTGCTAGCTAGCTCCCACCTCCAAAACAAAGAGCAGGTAACAGAGATTCTCTTGTCCACCTCTGCTGTCCCGCAGGCAAACATGTCCCCCCCCCCCACCGCACCTCCTTGTAAGCAGGGAGCACCTTTACAGCGGCTGGGCGGGTTTTCGCAAAAACAGGACAAGCGTGTTTTTTTGATTTGACGCTTCCTGAATTGACGTGGAGATAGTATGCACGCAATGCGCGTTAAAAGTGTGATTGTGCATTCATGCACTCCTTTGTTTCCGTTTCGCCAACCTGACCCTGAGGTGCCTTCACAACACCAAGTGCTACATATTATCTATGCTGTCGTGCGGAGAAGTATTGCAAAATTGCCGCCTGGCAATTTTCTGTCCCCGACGGCAATTTAACGTAAGTCTGAAAGGTTTTATGGTCCGTCACACTGCTCCAACAGCTCGTACAATTACAATTCATCCGTAGCAAGTTGTTGCTTCACTAAATTAGGCATTCGCACAAAACCAGGGAAAGTTTATACTGGAAAAAAAATAATCGCAAATTCAGCCGATACCTCAGAGAGTGATGAAGCTTTAGCCATCGTGACTTCAGGTCGTTGCGCATCATAATCTTCCGCTTGAAGCCTAAAAGCTCCTCAAACTGGCAGTAAACTGCAGTCAGGGACAGAAAAACTTCTTGCCAGTCGGCAATTACGCAACACTGCTCCAGCGAGCCTTGGCCAAAGGGAATGCTAACAAAAACTGCAAAGCCTAAGCTGTCAAATGCTGAGGCTCTCACATCTGTCTCCATGACACGTGAAACAAAACAGAAAAGAATGAAGTTTAATGTGACCTTTGGGACAACCAAGGTCAATATTTGTATTTATAGTAGCTTATCTTCCTCTCGCTGACGTCATGTTGGCAAACTATTTGAAAACAGCCAAACTGCATTTCCCTGCATTCCTCCACAACCAGCCATCAGTTCCAAATAATCGATGGACTTCTACAATGCGGTCCATTACGTGCCGTTGCGAAATCCAATACAATCCACGATAAAGAGCTGTAGCAAATTGCACACATGACAGCCCCCGATACAAATAGACCGACGCCACGTGCCACAAACGGCTGGCAGATTGTTTTTGTGACGTGCCCGAGCCACGTAATCGAGAGCACTACGAGAACATGAGTCATGGAGCTGAATGTGATCACGCATGGGCTTCCTGTGTTTGACAGTCACCACATCCAGCACAAAGTGTCGCTTCTCCTCCTTGACCAAAATGCACTCCACCATATGCTCTCAGATTGTGGCTGTGTACTCAATAGCACTCTGTAATATTGTGGAAAAAAATTCGGCTTTGCGCATTGCTAGCTGCATTCAAGTATTAATTGTTTAAAGTATTATAAAACCACATTTGTTAGCCCATGTATGGAGTTTCACATTAGCATTATGCTAGTGGACATAAAAGGGGATGTCAAGTCAAAAAAAGTATTTACGATATTTTCTTTGCGCCCCCACTAGTCGAAATATGGCATTCTAATTAATATTGTGTAATATGAATTCGGAGGCAAAATCCAGCTCTTTTCAAAGGGCGGCCATTTTGCCTTGGTTCACTATGTGCCAAACTGCTGCTTGTTGTGAATTTACTTGAGTAAATGTATACAGCCTACATCATTCATCGCTCAATTTTAGTTCTCAAGTCGAAGGGAAACAAAAATAGGCTGAATTACGACTAGTATTTTGAAAAATTCAAAAGTGGGGTCAGACGTACTATCTCAAGGCTGTATGTTGTTGCTCCCATTGTTAATATTTTATTCTAGCTGTGATACAATGAGTCTACGAACACGTCGTCTAATGAATAATAAATATATGAAAATGTTGTTTATTGTGTCAATAGAAAACCAGCAAATAAATCCGTCACCTGCATTATATAGGTGCAACAAATGATACTCGCTAGGTGCAATGTCGGACCAACAAAACACACTCTTATTACGTTGTTATTGTTGTCACGCTTCCAATTTAGCCTCGCGCGAACACAAGAGAGGAAATCAATGTGTCTGCAGGTCCACAAACCAAAGGAAAACGGTTCGGGGAGGGCCGTCGAGAGTCGGAGTGTGACATCAGCACGACCGTCACAGGCAGCCGGCGGGCCTCCAATCACAACGGACAACTCCCAATGGCCTGGCTCGAATTGTTATAGGCAATCTAATGAGTTCCAATATAAGAGCTGGAGCATATGAAAAAAATAGTAAATTCACCCTCGTAAACAAAATGTCGATTGGCACAGTCAATGTGGTTGTAATTTTCAGTTGCATATGTCTGTTTATTGTTGTTTTCGTCGGTGGAGACTTCACCCTAAAATGTTTTGCTCCAAATTAATGAGCGCAATGTTTTTTTTTTTTTTTTTTTTTAAAGTAACAGATCAACAAGAACAGCAAGAACTTTGATCTTATTAATTATCCTTCGAGAGACGCTTAAAATGTCTTTTCTATTTATTACAGAGCAATGATTCAGTGGCAAATTAATCTAATCGTGAAATTGTTCATTCCGCAATTATTTTATAAGTCTTTGTAGTCCATGATTTGTGTTTTTTGCTTTACAAATTCCGCATAGAAAAAGGCGACAAAGGAACCTAATGTTCCTGTGCCTAATGATTGCCAGATTTTATCAAGCCAAGGCACATGTACATAAAAAATGTCATGGCGCAACACCAACCAATAAAGTGGATACGCCATCTAGTGGTAGGGAATCGAATTAGTCTTATTGTCACTATAAATCACTGGCATAAATAGTTGAACTATAATGAATTGTTTGCAGTAAAAACATAATTTTGTGACCAATCAAACAAATTTCAGCACGCCGCAGTGAATCTGAAAAGTGTACCTAATAATATGGCTGGAGACCACAAGTCTAATTTCCCATGAAACCCCCTCATTAAAACACGTCAAGGGTGACACGCTAGCAGCAGAAGCACGCACGCAACACCTACGCGGGATCAATATCGCGTCTATCAAAAAACCAATTATGCGCGCTGTTGCGTAATCATACTGTTTGCCAACGGAAGTAATTGAACATTTTTTGTTTGAACCCATAAACATGACTCATTTACTTTCATTTACGCTTTTGACAGCGTTGCATGTATACCTGCTGAGTGATGGCGACACAACTGAGGCACTCGCTGGGGGGAAACGTAAATGAGCAACATGTCAAAATGTGCTTTAAATATTTATAGCGTAGGGATAATTTATGACACGTAATTAGAAGTGGAGGCAGCCGTGTGGGACTTTTCACATTTTATTTGCCACCGCTCGAATCTCTGTAGCATAAATAAACTTATCAAGTGGAACCTCTGAAGTCAAAAGTAGTACAATAGGGCTGTTTTATTTTAAAAAATTTTTATACATGTGTGGGAATGTTATTATTGCCAAGGCTAAATTGAATCAGAACAAGATTTAAGTAAAAGGCTATGATTATTAGAATTCTTTTTCTCCACAGCGAGAACTAATGTGGACTTATTTGCAAGTCCATCTGCACAAGCACACGTAAAGGAAAATGTACAAAAGCGAATTACATTTGCCCCCGCCCACGCCAGACAATTACATATAACCAGCCAATTTGCCAGAAGATATCAATCTAGCCCGGCCCATTTCCACCCTGCCCTTTGTCTGCAACAACAGCAATTTCACGTCTGCAAATGAATAAGTCAGCAGTAGGGAGAAGGCCGCAGACAGCCGGCAAAGTTTATGTTAATCACGCTCGCACTAGTGCCGTTGGCGCGTGGGCGGTCGGCGAGGAGAGCTTTTTAAAATTCAGCTGCGCCAGCGACGGGAATACGTCACCGTTATTCCACTGCGGAGAAAATGATAGGTTGCAGGACATCTGTGGTAGGCCTGGGAGTGGGTTGGGGGGGGGGGGGGGGGGGGGGGGGGGGGCGAGGCCAATCCAAATGATTCTACGATTCGGTTTGTATAGCACGTACGTGCGAGACAATGCATTAAAATGAATGCGAGCTGGAGGCAGTGATGGAGTGTTTGGACGGGGAGGAAGTTGATTAGCATGTTTGACAGATCCAGAGAAGGCAAAAGGCAACTCCTCTGAGAGAACACAACCTAAATGCGCCGGCACATTATGGATTTGCACCTGCAGCCGGTCAAGCGCGATGATTGCAACTGGATGGGGGGGCAATTTTCCTGGGTGCAACCAAACGGAAGGGCGGCGTGCATTTCGATAAGTGGCAAAGCACTGGGGAGTCGCCGACAGAAAAGCTGAAAAAAAGTGGAGGAGGCTGGAGTGGTTCTCCAGGACGCTATTTACTCAATTGAATTTGTATTTTTCTGTTTCATTGGTGGCAGGTGGTACCACACTGCCTCTCACAGGTCAATCTTGGTACTGCAACTCAAAACTTCGAAAAAGAGAGCTGTGATTGTCTGTGAAACTTAACTTCTGATATAGATGTGGTGTGCTTTCTTTTTATCATCTTTTTTTTCTCGTCGTGTGCGGGGGCCCTCATTTTAAAGAAATCGTCTGCGTGTACCCCACTTTCATTTACGCTCGCTTCTAGAGCGCCGCCTTCTGCGACTCGCTATCTAAAACCTGCGACAGCTTTGAAGCGCTATTGCTTTGTTTAATCGTCGTGATAATGTCAAAGCAAGCAGCAAGAGCGAAGATATTTTTGGCAGCGCCACACAGAGAAAGCGTGAGGAAGCAGAACCCGGGCCTGCTTTGATTCCGAGCGCATCGGTTACACCCATAATGTCCCGTAATAGCCGTGTTGTCGAGCGCTTGGTATCATACAATGGTAGGAAATAATTTTATGTAGTAGCTATATACTATACTATAAAAATGCATTATCCCGGGTTCACAATAAGGTCAAAAGGTGGTTCAAAGCAGCCGTTAAGATCAAAACGAACTTCAACGCTCACCACAACTCTCCATGTCCCTCCTCAAATGCCGCTAATTGCTCTCATCAATCATACCCGCTTGAAGCTTGATGGACTTGCCGCTAAACATATGTGTGTTTTTTTTTTTTAATGTTCCCGCTCATGTGGCAAGCCAAATTCAACTGGCCAACCTCCATTTTTATATTCCCTAACAACAACAACCTGCAATATGTCGCGCACCATCTGGATGCGCGGAGCATTATTATTTTCTGTCGCCGTCCAGCTGTAAACAGACGTGGAGAGTTAAAATAAACGTAGTCACCAAAAAAACAATCTCATAGTCGCACAGGTAGGCGGCTAACCGCTAGCGGCAACGTATGGCTAACTGGCTAATGAACAAATAAGCTGGATCTGCCTGCTGATGCGCGTGAAAGTTTATTTCCCCTTGGTTATAAACTTTGAGTAGTTTTCAGCAAGGAACGGCAGCTTTAGCACATTTTATACACGAGGCAACTCAATGTGCCTTTGGAGGGACGCTAGCTTGCATTTTTTATCTTGCTATCGTCATCATGAAGCAATCAGGGTACCTGCATCTTAATCAACCTTCATTCTTCTGCCTAATGACAACATTAGCGCAACATTGTCCATTTTTCCATTTCGCACCGGTAATAAGTGAATATATTTTATACATGTATAGAAATCAGTCAAAACGAATGGTTTAGAAAAAGTAGATTAGCCATCAAATCCATTATGAGCCAATCAGATCAACAAGATATGGATGCAACTAGAAATGAATGGCTGTAGATGAGTAGGTGGGGATAAAAAACACTTAATTATATTTCTGTTATGTATTTTGTATGTCCAATTTTTGTTTTATTATCATGTGAATCTTCTCCAGGTACCAAACAAATGTTTTATGACACATTTTTGTTCACTTAAACATAGATGTACATGCTGATGTATTACGTAGACACGTACAAGCTATAAATTGACTGACAACCAAAGCTGTTGGTAAACAGTCTGTGTTTCTTCCAAGGGCCCAGAATAGCGTGGCATTATGGCACAAGTGTAATTTCCTCCTGTGCTCATGCTGAGACAACAACCAAGCCAGCAGAACGCCCCCCCCAACCATCTCCTCCACGGAAAAAAGTCCGCAGAAAACACAAATCCAAAGAATTTTTTGGCTGCAAGACATCAGCCCCAATGCGACCCGCCCGAACGTGGTTTTCTAATTCTAAAAAGACAATTACCATACTTTCCACACTATAAGGCGCACCGGATTATAAGGCGCACCTTCAATGAGTGGCCCATTTTAAAACTTTGTCCATATATAAGATATATACATTTGGCCCGCGGGCCGGACTTTGGACACGCCTGCTATAGTGGCTCAATATTGGTCCATACATAAGGCGCACTTGATTATAAGGCACACTGTCGGCTTTTGAGAAAATTGGAGGTTTCTAGGTGCGCCTTATAGTGCGGAAAATACGGTAGCAGACTGGCTCTTTCCTCTCTCGTTCCTCCTCAGGTAGCCTCAATGGACTGCATAAACCAATTTGGACAGGCCTAACGTGTATTTCAACAGCAATTGCGATGGAGTCATGCCGGAAGTGATGTCACACGGCCGAAAAACGGCCTTCTCAGGACGTGGCCTGTGATTTTGGACAAAGTCACCAATTCCTGTCGGGTTACTCAATCAGCGCTGCAACAATTCAATAGGGGACAAATCATGTGGTGTGTCCCCCCCCCGGCCTATTTGAGACAGATGAGTCTGACAAATGTTGGTCCTGTGTGAAATAGCTTCGCTGGAGCATTAGTTCCGCAGGTGACTGACATTTAGCTTCGCTTCACGCTAAATGGCATCGACTAAATTAGGCGGGAGTGATTTGGCATGCGGCAAAAATAAAGAGCGGCAGCAGAAGGGTAAACACGCCGCAGACGGCACAGGCTTAAAATAAGTATATATTTTGAAAAAGAAAATGATAATCATGCTTGGTTCCCAGCACAAAAGGTCACGCCGCAGCATCGGTACGCTCGATCAGAGCGAGTCGATCGGAGGAGCTTATTTGCGGCTAAGTCGATGAACGTGTGGGGGAGGGGGAGGGGCGGCGTGCGTCTGTATCTTCCTTCATGACAGCTTCATTTATCAGCTTCCGTGTGGACTTTTAAAGCACTTGCTGGGAATGACAGCGTCTTGTACAAAAAAGACGAGCATTCAGAAAGCAAAGCCTCATTAGAAACCATGAAATGGCAAATTAAATGTGCAAGGTTGCCTCGGTTTGCGTTACTACGGCGACCGCATCACATGAATATGAATGTATCCAAGCCTGATGTTGGATGGAGATGGTTCTGGGATTTTGTTTAGCTGTCCGCTCGGTTGATTAGAGGCTAAAGCTGTGGCGGGGCTTTTTTTTTTTTTTTTTCTCTACCTGGATTTGACAATGATCAATTTTATGTCATATCACTGCCTGCGCCACGGGCAATGTATCTCTCCCGTTGGAAGAGAAAAAAAAAATCATTGAATTGAACTTAATAGCCATTTAATGACTAAAAGCAAAAAGCAGCGAGTGCAGTCTATAATTTATTAGAGAATTCACTTAAGCGTAAGTATGCGGACTATGTTGAATTTTATTATTCAACATTAGAAGCCCTATTGAGATTTTAAGTGCCACAATCTCCGCATGCAAAGTTTGTAGCCATTGATCCACCCGACTACACTGCCAAACACTAACAAACAGCGAGTAGAGAATAGTCCGTACTCTCTTGAGCCTCCACATGCCACAGGCGGCATAATGAGCCGAGAAAAGAATCCCGGAGCGACTGGAAAGCAGAAAAATATATATATATATTAGCAGCAATGCATCGCTATTGTTGGATTGTGTTAATTGGTACGGTTATTTTGGAGAGAACAATTTTTGGGCGGATGAAAGTGGTGAGAAATCTTGGAGCTTTGTATTCTGGAGACCTTTTGGGGAATTGGATTTTTTTTTTTAACGTGTGCCAGTTTGGGGGATTTTGACCTTCAATTTCACCAATGGAGAGTCTGTGTGAAGGGGGCATAGTGAACCTCTTTGACTTTTAATGGCGCACCCCTGACCTAGACAAACCTCCGTTCCACATCTCGCTCTTGCAGAACACCACATCATTTTTCGCCTGGAGGAAGGACTGACTCTTTAAAAACGACACCATTTCAGATAAATGCCACTTCAAAAGCTGGTCTGATGCGCCGCACACTCATCTGCACCCACAACCTTCTAGCTGGGAAGAAGATTCTATTATGTGAGCCTCTGTTGCGTAATCCTGCATGATGAATAACTGCGTGCACACAAGACAAGATTGATGAAATGCAGGGGAAGACCCACCCCCCTAAAAAACTGCAACCACACACAGCCTGATCATTTAGAGGAGAGTAGAATTAGACTTCAATAATCATTTTGGAGAATGCATTCATCTTTGGAGGTTCGGGTTTGGGGTCAGGTGGCCACGAACCACTCGGATGCCGTCATGCGCTATTTGCAGTGGACTGTCAGGAAGTTGCAGCAGGTGTGGCAGCACCCGCTGAAAGGTGCTACAGTCCGGTGCGCCGCCACCTGAGACCTGACACAAACACAATCAAAATGTGTTTCCTGCTTAGGCAAGGTCAGCGTTGGGAGGAGGGGGGGTCAAAAAAGGTAAAACTGCAAATTGAGGGCTGTTTTACTCTCGGTCAAGTGTGTGTGTGTGTGTGTGTGGGTGTGTTTGTCCAGGCTGGGCGATGACACTACAGTGACAGCTGTGGGACAGCAGACGTCCGTCACGCTTTTTTTTTTTTCTGGCCACTGAAGCCTCCTTTGTGTACTTTGCGTGTGTGGCGAGAGTGGCTCAGACGGGCGGATAAAGATTACACGAATGACAATAAGGACAGATGGTAGTCGTGCGTTTAAAAAGTGAACACGGTTTGAATGACAAGTAGGACTTGAAATCCAAAAAGGAAAACAGCCACTGGAGGCCATTTTATTAGCAACACCAGTGAGATACAACGCAAGAGTTTTGGGGTTATAACGCTTACTTTTTTTGATCGTTTCAGGCCGGGATGTTTTTGAATAAGAATGAACCGACATTAGCATTGGAAAATCGAAAAAGCCCCTTAAAATTGCGGTTGAGAAACAAGCCACTTGGCTTCTGACGTGATCCGATGTGATTTTTCCTTTTATGATCAAACGGCATCAGGAACAGGGACGGCGGAGCCTGGCAAAGACTCGCTTTTCAAGTCGCCGACAGGAAAGTGTGAAACACATCCAAGCTAATCAATGCAAACACGGCAAGGCATAAAACAAATGACAAGTTTGACGTGTTTCTTTTTCCGATTTCAGTTTGTATAGAGCAGGGGTGTCAAACTCAGTTTTTTCGCGGGCCGCATTGTCGTCATAGCTTCTTTCGGAGGGCCATTATGATTGTCAAGCCAAATAAATGTATGAGCACCTCAGTCTAAGCTACAAAAACAAACTGACAAATAACTCGTTTTTAAATCAGACGCGTAAAAACTGGTCAAATATTTAAAAAAAAAGAAAGATATTCAAAGTGAAGACAATTTGCAATTCTAGGAATGACACACAAATTTGATGCACAATTTGTCACATAAAATGATGTGGCGGGCCGTATCTGGCCCCCGGGCCTTGAGTTTGACACCAGTGGTATAACGAGTTAGCATTTATTATGTAAGCACACTGTGTGTTAGCGGTTAGCATGTCTGGCTCACAGTTCTGAGGTTTGGGGGGTCTTCATTTTCAGGTTGGGCAAGCTCTATTGAAAATGAACAAAAGCCTGACTGTTATAGAAAATGAAATGTTTACAACATGAATATGGTGGTGTGATAAAGCAGTAATATTGAAAAGATATAATCAAGTCAACAATGATGTTTGGGGCCTGTGGTATTTGGTAATGTGTCAGGCCGGTCGAGAGACTCTGGACTGTATATCAGGATGGTAATTTCCTGCTGTTCCAACGGCACATTAACTTCTCGTGTAGTATGGTGTAAAAGAGATAAATACATGTTTGCTCACGAATCACTTGACAGATAAGCGGCTGCTCTCGGGATTTGGCCCCGGCTTCCCGCTTCCTTGACAAGCGCGGATTTTGGGATTGCGGAGGAGCTGCGGGGGAGATGACCGCTAGTAAACTCTCGCTCCATGTGACAAAAAAAAAGGGAGAGGGATTGTTAATTACGCTCTTCACATGTAAATGGGTGGCCGGCACTCGGCCATCCACCGACCCTGACGGGTCAACAATGAGTCACGCTGCTATGGAGCTGAAGCTTGGAGACGTGCACAAAGCTCACACATACAAATTCCTCTGCTGCCTTAAAAGTCAATGGACACAGCTAAAGCTAATAATGTCCAATGTAAAAGATAAGTTGTCACAGTGGTACACAACTTTATTATTGTGCTTGCAACGGTGGCATGATTTTAGTCATGGTAACACAAAATATTAGAAACACTTAAAATTAGGCAAAAATGATTCAGTTTTATGCATTATATTCATTTTTCTATTCATGCATGGATTTGGGTTTAGTGTACTAAAATGTCCCCTGATAAGGATGCCCTCCTAACTTGACACATAAGGGAATCACGATGGCACGCGCCCGCAGCTGCAGAATGTAAACAAAGCGCTAATCTGACTTTAGCCGACCGGCGAGCGCCGTCTCGCTACGATAAACTAAAAGTGGATTTGAGCAAATTCAGACATAAGCCCCGTGTGTGTGTGTACCCACATAAAGACAAGGTCAACACAACCGATACTCCATCTACTGTATCGCGCTCAGAGCAAATTCGGGATTATGTGATTGCTGTACAATCATTTGTAAAGAACAGATTTCAGCCACACAAAAATATAGTGTGCATGGTATGCTGAAATTCTTGAATTACTTCTTGTAATTTTGATAAAATATCACAACATGAAAGTAAAACTTTTGGGAAGTGAAACAAAATGAATGTAAAGTTTAAGCCTGTAGTAACGGAATACCGCCAGAAGGGGTCGCCGTTGGTGCAGGAGAATTACATTGCAATCATAGGGCCATGTCTGTATGCATTCCAGGTACTCTAAGTAGGGCTGCTAATACAGGAGATCCTTAAAGTAGGGCAAATTTTCTTCGTGAAACGACGTGGAAAAACAATCCATATGTTGTTTTTTTTATCTTAATCTAGGTGCTTATTTACAAGAAAGCAACAAATAAATACCACAGTGCATTCGCTATGGACTTTCTGGAACCCGCGTGTGCGTGAGGAGAGGAGGCTGCAAGACGGATATTACATAAGAAGCTCATCAGTGGGGTAGTGGCCCACGCACTCCGCATCCTCGGTGGGATCTCTCTCTCTCTGCTCGTCGGCCTTTTTTCGCTGGGTGTAAAGAACAAAATGGCCGAAGCGACTCGTCGCCAAAGGGAAGCAGTAAATTTATGAGTGGTTTGCCCGTTAGAAAGTTGCAACTCCGTGCAACTCAATCCAAACGTGATTTATTTTCGTGTCTGACAACTTGCCTTGGAAGAGCCGTGTGCACACAAAAACCACAAGGTAGTTGACCTTTAACACGGGCCCGCAGGTGTTGGCTACACTTTAGATCCATACACACGCGAACAGAGAATTTGCAACTATGAGTCCTGTTGCCCTGCAAACTAGCATTTGTATCAACAGTTTAAAAGGTGAATCTATTTTCACCTAGCCCAGGCCCTTGGGCTATTTTCTGGGATTTCAAATGACGAATCGCGAGGATTACCGGCTAGCCAAAGCCAGCCGTCGCATCGGGACAAAATGTGGCCCAGGAGGCAGAGTGGCAGTCAGCTAAAAAGCAGTTTGACCTCTGGCTCCCTTCACTGACTGCGTCGAAGTGTCCTTGAGCCACAAAGTGGAACCGGCGTTATTCCAGATGATTGGTGTGGGAGAGTTTGAAAGAGTCAAAATGCAGAAGATTAAAGAAATTTAGGATGCTGGCTAATATCGTAGTTTAACATAATCATCATGATCATCTCATTTGCTTGATGGCCACAAATCGCGGCAGAAAAACTTGAAAGGCTTGCCGTCCAAGTAAAAATGCAGAATACTTGAAAGATAAGACCATGGAGCTGGTTAGGGCGGCGCATCATATCATAACCGCGGAGATATCGCTCAGGCCTGCGGTAAGCAGAGTTGCAAAGATTAGGACTTTAGCACCTGGTCATTTTTGTTTCAATAAATTTCAACATTTTCATTTAATTGAAAAAGTTTCAACCATATGTATTGCTACAGTGGCTTTTAATCCTATTTATGACACTTTTTGGAATAAAACCTCAACACTACCGCTAGCAGTAGATGCTATTAGCATAAATACCAGCAAGCATAATGAGATTTAAGATTTCACAGTTATATCAGAGCTTTGAAATGGCTCAAATCTAAGATGAGCAGGAGTAATGTCATTTTAGCATTTTGTTTTATTTTGTCTTCCTCCCTGACTGTAATCTTTTCACAAGCTGCTGTGGCGTCGGCCCTACTCAAAAGAGCACGGGAGCGTGTGCTCTCCCGCTGTCGCACATTGTTGCGACCGGTCCGGTGCTCCTTTCCCAACAGATGGAGGCAGGTCGGCGGGTCAGGATCCGCTGCCTCCGCTCGCACGCGGCCCACAAAGCCCCCGTCGGCTCCACACCCACTCGCCCGGTCCATTCCACCAGGCAGAGCGGTTGCCGAGGCAACCCGCAGCGAAATCCTCGCGTGGCTGTTTGATGCGTCAAGACAAATGTTTTCCGGTCTGATTTTTAGGGGAGCGTTCAAAAGTGCGTCGCTTGACGGGGGAAATAAAAGTGCACAAGTCGCGAGCTCTGACAAGAGGAACCAATTACGTCGAGGCGTCAAGAAGCGTGAGGAACCATCACACCAGGCGAGTAGCTTCACTTTTACTTCAGGGAGATCTTTCCGAGCACTGCCACGATGTGTCAGTCGCACATTTGTTGGGGAAAAAAACGTGTCGCGCACATTCTGACACGAGAGGAGCACTCAAACAATCATTTACTATCTTCCATTAAGCGCGAGCGTCTCGGTGTCCTGAAGCTTGTATGCGTAACAGCACTCATCAGCCATAATGCAATCGATCTAAAGTGGATATCAAAAGTCTACACACCCCTGCTCAAATGCAGGGCTTTTGCGAGATAAGAAAAAATGAGAGCAATATCACTTCAAAACGTTTTCCACCATTACTATGGAGAGCTGTGCAATTCCACTGATATTTTTTTGGAGAGGGGAAAAATATCAGCTGAAATAACGTGGCTACATAAGTGTGCACACCCTGGTAACTGAGATGTGGCTGTGATCTGAATGAATTAAAACATTGGATAAATGCGAGCAAGCTTAAGTGCCACCATCTAAACTCTATTTGCACAACTAAATTAAAGTTTTGATGTTCTGGGAAGCTTTTCCTGGCTTATTTGTTATCCTCTGGCAGAAACAAAATTCCACAATGCACTAAAATAAAAACTCAATCGATTCATCTCTGAGTAATGTGAACTTGACTACCCTAACCAAGTAATGTGCTCCATTTGTCTTGACTATTTCTGATAAATTCCACTCAGTTTACCAAATTCTCAACTATTTTTTTTCCCCGCTCTATAAATGTATTCCAAACTCCGACTTCCATGGCAGTGAAGCACCGAGTAGAACAATGAAGTAAAAAATAGGGCAAGGTGGGAGATTCTGGAGAAGAAGTCTATTGTTTTGGCTGTCAAGAAAGGAAAGCGCCATTTAGTTGAGCACAGCTGCCGTCGCATCCACCAGCGCCCGGCCGTCTGTCAAAGGAAGGGGGCGAGCCGCGTGCCGCCAACCACAACGGCGCACAAATGCGAACGCGCGCGGCGCGGCTGGATGCCGACAGCGGGCTCATCAGTGTCACCGCCGCCGAGCCCCTCGCCGCACGAATCGCAGCAGGAGGGCAGGGAGACGGACGGAAACACAGTTTGCTGGACGTGAACGACAAAACTTTCAAATAGATCACCAAACTCGAGCTCCACACATGCTCGGGAACAACAAAGGAACATCTCATTGGAGCCGGCCTGTGTTTCCATGGCTGTTGCTTTATTCCTCGTCTGTTAACGCAACAGAGCGCTGCTGTCATGCTCGGCGCAGCCGCCCACGTTCACCCGCGCCAAGCGCCAGTGAAAGGAGAGCCGGGAAGGGATGGAAGGATGGAGAAATGGAGGGGTGGGAGGGGGGGGCGGAAGAAGATAAAACCTCACTTTTTTGCGGCGAGAGACTGACAACCCGTACTGCTGTTTTCCCCCTGCGAATGTGTGCACATAAATCAGAGAGCCACAATGAGTCTTGCTTGGCACCGTGAAAATCTCATTTTTTTCACTAATCCCTCCGACACTTGATCTGATGCGGGTTCGCTTGACGTCCCCCAATGCCGTCTTACCCAGAAGCTCTCGGCTCATCTTTGCTGACTTTGTATTTGCAGTGTCACTCAGACATGTGTTCTCGCCGCTAACGTCGGTGGTGTGACGTGGTGCGGATGAAATAAAAAGTCAGGGGGGGGGGGTCGAATACAGCGGTCTGGACGAGCTGCTGGAGTTGACCCACATTACTGCGGCGGAAAATACATCCAAGCCGGGGATGAGCTTCTCATCGTGAAGTAATTTAGAGAGGGGAAAAAAATCATTTGGCAATCCTTCCTAAAGGTCTCTGCAGCTACAGTATGCGGTCATCTAAGGTGGAAGCAAAGCCACGAGCAAGAAGATAATGACATGTATTGGCAGGAGAAAGTGATCCAAAATGATTTGTCTCCATTCCGTCTATCTTACCAGAGGCACAGTAACATATTTTTTGGGGGGGGGTCGAAGGGCAAAACTAAGATAGTCACGGAGCGAGGTTTCACTACCTTCTCACTCATGGCGGCAATTAACAAAACGGTCTTGAATCACCACGACAAGAGGGTCGAAGCTAAACAGCATCTGCAGCGGCGGCCATTATGAGCGCCGAGAATAGCCGGGTTGATAAAGAGGGTGCCGGTGTCAGGCTACACAAAGTAAAGTGCAGAGCGAGCACGCGGACGTCCGCCTCGGTGTGTCTTTGGGCTCATTATTTTCACAGCCAGGTATTAAAACAAGGTGCGCGCTCATTTGCTTGGAGAAAAGAGGGCAACGTCTAGTTTAGTACTCTCTCAAGGTGAGCTGGAGTCCAATCAAACCGAAATCTTGCACGGAAAATGTACCGTAAGCGCTTTAAATAGAGTCGATCGGGTTTATGACGCTGCAAATTATCGACTAACGTTCCAAAAGGGGCGTTCAGCTATTATCCCCAAACAAGAGAAATGACTTTGGTTGTTTGCGAGGCATCTTAACTGATGCTTCCGGCGACTAATCCAAGCTCAGGAGATTTGTTCTCACGGCCATGTTGCGCCTGCCAAATGAGCTGGATGTGGTCTTGTTGAGAGGCAGGGGTGACCTACGTCAGCACTGTCGGCCTTCGTCCAACCCTGCTGTGTGCCGGGTCATAGGACGGACAAGCGTGAACTGCAAAAAGGCCTTTTTTTTTTTTCCCCCCCGCCCCCGTCCTCCAGGATTTTCCTTCCTTTTGCCCGAGCCTGGCGCTGCACCAGTTTGATTCTGCCGCCGGGCCAGACCCTGGCATCCTCTCCAGATGGTAGAAAACGGCGGGATGAGCAGATAGATTAGGAGGAGAGTGATGACTGCTTCCTGACAACACATCCGGTGGCTTAGTCAAGTTCTACTAGGACGTTACAGCCGAAGGAAAGACAAAATCCTCGCCTGTCCGTGCATTTTTGCTACGTATTCAGAAAAGCTATTGCATCCAGAGGACTGTAATTGAGAATGAGTGTAAAAAAAGGATGAAGCCAACGAAAGAAAGCACATCACAGCGAATTTCACAGTGATACTTTGGAAGCTAAAAGCCTAGCATGGAAAGAGTTGCAGTATTTTCTCAAGGCTTTGGAAGCCTTTCAAGAGGATGCTCCAGCCAAGGCTCTGCCGTGTGGCACAGGAGGAATGCAATCGGAGACCTTGCGTGGATTCGTTGACGACATTTTTTTGGAGCTTACGATTTGCTCCATGATCGACTTTGGGGGACTTCTCGATTTTAATGCAGTGGGAGAAGGAAGAAAAGATGACAGTTTTGTTGTCCACAATCAATGACCTCAGTCTTACCTACTGCGAATATAAAGCTATAGATCCAAGCCAACATGGCAGAGTGTCGTGTTTTTTTTTTTTTTAATGGCCTTCAACAGTCATTACTGAAAAAAAAAAGGAATAGAGCTGAGGATTACAAAAGTCTCCCATTGTCAGATGATGCGCCTTCATTTCTTAGCCCGATTACACACCATAACACCACCTGATCTTACAAAAACCGTTGAAAATCACCTAAAAGGCCATCTGAGCCGCGTTGTGCTTTGATCAGACGATTCGCCTTCAAGTAAATGAGCCAATTTTCCCCCTAAACGCAGCTGCTGGAAAAACTACAAACAAAATTGGACATGATGTGACTGACTATTGGCAACCGTGGCCTGTAGTGAACCCGTTTTTTTTTCAACGTTTTTATTGACGTGGCTGAGGAGGGACTATGAATAACCGTGGCCAGTCATGGCTTACGACAGATGCATTCATTACTCACCATTCAGGTCTGAAAACAATTCGACGGGATTCGACGCTACGGATTGTATCCCGTACAGGGATCCGCCAATGCAGCGGGGTCCAATTACAAATTCATTTATCACATGGCTGACTCAGCGCGAGAAGCCCGAGCAGCCCGATTGGGCAAATTGGGTAGTAGGGGGGGGGGATGACATCCGTAATTTGGGACGCTCTCCGGAAGCTGTAAAATGTGCCCACGCTCCAGAACACTTTGTAATGTAAGACATTATTACTCCTTGTTATTATAATCCGCAAGAGGAAAGAAAAGCTTCGCTTCTACAGTCGGACACTTTGATGTTTGAAAAAAAAAATCGCTAAAGTTGCCGAATTGAGTGAAAGTAGAAAGTGCTTCGATTGGATACAAATTAGCCTCGGCGCAAAAGAGGAAATACGGACGATGATGGTCGGTCGTAATGTACGTAACAGCGGGCGATTAGAAGCAGAGAGCAGAAAGACGCGGTGGAGCGGTGGGGCCGTCGAGCCACGCAAGTTAAAACCTACACGGCTCTCAGATGGAAAAATGCGGCGGCTGCCTGCGGGTTCATAAAGGCGCGTGTTTGTCGAGCTTACCTGCGGCCGTGAGGTGATGATGGCAATTCATCAAGATGGGGCACAGGCAGGAGAGAGAGAGAGGGGAGAGAGAGGAGGAAAAAAAAAAAAAGAGAGAAACTCAAGTTAGTATTCGTCAAACATTACACGTAAAATATAAAACCTACCCAAATATCCCAAAATGTTTTAAAATAAGCATTCCAACACAGCTGCTAATGGACAGCAATGATTTATTTCTATTCCCAAGTTTGATATCCACTTTTTTTTTTTTTTTTTTTAATTAGTCGAAAACTCCAGTTGGTCTCCCAATGGTGTTCTTTGTTGACACTTGACAGACTACTTATGAAGGTAACTGAGAGGGAATAATATTCATAAAATGTTATGAATTATTCATTGAGTCATCACGAAAATGCCATCGGGGAGAAGACCATCTCCATATGGCGAGGAGCTTCACATCCTGTCAAAAAATGATGTGATGAATAGAAGAAATCTGCTTTTTTTTTCCTTATTATTTTTCCGCCTATAGTTTCACTTTCATCTGCAGCAGTCATTGTTGAAGTGATGATTTATTTTCCTTCGTGGCAAAACGATGACATTCTAAACTCGGGGAAGACCAACTTGCTATGAATGCAAGCGTGAAAGGTTGTGCGTCTCTATAAGTGCTTTGCTATTGACCCGTCAGCTGGGATGGGCTCCGGTCACCCGTGACCCTGAACGTTATCAACGCTGCAGCAAATGGATGTTATGGCTTGCCCAGAAATGCCACAAAAATATATCACTGTGCAGCTGTGCTAGTGGTTGGCAAGTCTGACTCACAGTTGTGAGTTTCTGGGTTCGAATCTCAGATTGTGAGGTACACAAAAGGATAATTGGGGTGAGTTTGAGCATTGCCCCACATTCCACTCGACGTCAGCAAAGGACCGATTCTCGGCCATCTCGAAAATTTTACCCTACATGTATGTTCCTGGATAAGCTAACGGCTAGTAGCCTACAACGGATATTTTCGTATGTGTGTGGTGTTCAAAGTGGACAGCAGTGAGAACATACTTTGTGATTTTTCCTCTCATATGAAGTCTTTAACACTCAATGAATCTAGTAAAAGAAATAGATTTTGATTAGAATCATCAAGTCTAGAATAATCGACCTAGTAATATGTCTTCCAACATTGCTACTAAAGCTAGCTGCTAGCGAACACAAAAAGTTGAATGTCGCTGTTGTTGAACACCAAAACAAATGTGGTCTTTGTAAAAAGCCAATGTGAGATTTATGGGGCGACTGAGTTTTCCAATTTTGGTTGTAGGTCTGGAGCTGCTTTCAAAACTGTGGTTTGTTTAAGGAACATAAACTGCAACATCAGAATAAAAACAATTAATCCGACTCCACATGATTTTTAGTCTTCGAAAATTTTAAAAGAATGAAAACACTTGTTTGGATCTTTCTCAAGAACAAAACCAAAACCCAGAACAGCAGCTTGGGCCTAAAGATCCCGAGGGCACTAAAATCAGAATGCAGTCAAAAATGCATCAGATTCAGACCCAAATTTCTGTGGAGGCATCAAAAAAAGACTCAATTATTATATTCTTTCGCCATAAGATCAACGTAGCATCCCTCCACCCTTAAACGGAGCTCTCGTTGCATGCACACACACACACACACACACTCACACACGCACAATCACCACACAGAGCTTACTCTCGCCACCTACTTGTGTTACATAACACCCTGCCTACCCGTCCACCAAGCAGATCTGCATCAGCGAAGCTTCAAACCCCCTAACAATCCTTTTCCACGCCTCTCCACATGGAATCCTCGTTTCAGATACAAGGACAGGTCCCGCGGGCTTCCCACGCGAGAGCTTTTTTGCTCAATGACCCTACGTCTCTCCCGATACGGGGAGAGAGAAAAAAAAAAAAGCGAGATTTCAGGCTTCGGCGTGACAGCCAAAAGGATTTTCTTTTCAAAGTAGTGGTGCCCGCGCACTGGAAAGTAGGCTTCTATTTACTGGCACGAGAGGAGACCACAGGAAGATGAGTTGCGTTGAATAAAGAGACACAATGTGGCTTTCAACGAGCTCGGGCCTACATTAGCGGCCAATTTGTATTTGGCCAAAGCCCGACTGCATGCCAGATCCGGAGAGGCATTTTTTTTTTGTGAGGACGGGGGTTTCTTCAAGCCAAATGTGTGAAAAGCTACAATTTAGTAGTGTGAGTATCTTCACAGAAATTTGTTAACATTAAAGTATGATGTTTGGTTTGAACCTTTTTCCCGATCTGATGAATTACAACACTTGCACGTCGTCACCTCGAAAGCACGTATGTCAGGATATTACAGCAAGAGAATATTAAGTGACAGAATGGGCACACTGTCCTACGGTGTCATCATTCTTCCAGTGGAGTATTTACTCGAGTTCCAAGACGAGGCTCTTTTTTTGCCGCCACATTTCTCCTCTGTGAGAAGATCCAAAACGCGCTGCCATTAGAGATGACGGCATGAACTCGGCCCTGAGCGAGCCTGTTCGCCTGGAGGACCGCGACAGTCAGTCGCATCATGAACAAATGTTGCTCTGTAAATAAGCCATGCGACAATGCCGCCGGGTCGTTCATTATTTAGAATTTGTTAAAAGTGGGTTCTCCTCAGTGATTGAAAAAAAAAAAAAAAACGTTAGCCGACTTTTTTATTTCGTTTTCTTCTCGCCGTTGCTCAATTGGCGTTCTCGTCTGTACTTAAGTACTCTCGTGAAAAGTCATCGGCGCAATTCCTGTTCCAATTGAAAATACGGATAAATAAACAGAATACTCGGATGTCGTCCTTGTCCGCTAGCTTAAATCAAGGACGCCACGTTTGGATACTTGAGAATAATTTTTATTCTTACAGTTTGTGGCATCTTACACTTAAAAAAAAAAAGGGTTTAAAATCACTAAGTGTGTACCCTGCCTAATATGGTTTATTGGTGTAGAAGCCACATACGGCTAAACATTCAGGCAGTGCGCGCCAGAGAATGTAAATCTCCCGGCCGGCTCTGTTTTAGATGTTCCGACCAAAGCGGAAGAGCGACGACGGCAGTCCTTGAGGGGGCTGTAGAACATACAGTTCACATAGCCCCATCACATGATACGACGACTGGGTCAAGGCCAGTGGGATTCAGCTGTGGAACAACTTTTGCTTCATCCATGCAGGAAACTGGGGGTATACTGTAAACAGCAACGGGGGTCCCGTTGCACTGATTCCCAGAGAATCAAACAACCCTCTTTGGAGTAAACAAAAAGAAATGACTGGGAAAAAAATAGCTTTAAAAAAAACAAAAAAAACAATAGTCAAAGCAGCTGGCTTGTTGTTTGAGGTAACACGCAGAAGGCCACAAAAGCATGTCAGGACACCATCCAAATAATGACACTGCCAAAAGGAATGTAGGACCTTGGTGATAAGACTTCTGTTTAACACTAACCCTGACAAAAAAAAAAAAAAACTGCAGAACAACAAGCTGAAAGAAGAGGCTAAAGCTCACAAACGTCCTTGAAGCGAGAGAAAGGGAAAAAATGTGACTTGTCCCTAAGCTATTAAGGAATTACATTGAATTTCCACAGCCCGGCATCCTTTAAATAGTCTGCGTGCTCTCAGTGACACACTTCTTTCTCTCTTATAGCCAGCGTGCGCATAAACAGGTCACACTTTTTCTATCAGCCGTTTTTGTTTTTCTTTCCAGTGGAGACAAAGTCCACACATTGTCTTGGAAAAGAAGACAGCCAAAACCAGATCACTGCTTCTCCAAGCACTGTTACACAAGTATTACGTTGATTATATGCCACGGAGACAAGCGTGGTTGTATAAAAACAAATAATAATAATAATTTTACTCAGTCTTTGAAGGTATTTTATTTTGATATGATTGATTGCACTGCTCATCGTACAGTGAGTAGCCAGACTTTTTTTTTTTTAAGGTGATTTCCTGTTCTGTGGGTGACATCATGTATCCCAAATAACGTATTTTCCGGACTATAAGGCGCACCTAAAAATTTTCTCAGAAGCCGACAGTGCGCCTTATAGTCCGGTGCGCCTTATATATGGACCGAATTCCTAAATTTAAACTGCCCCGAAGCATTGTGTCATGAAATTAATCATAAGTGGCCCGCTGAAGACTATGAATCATGAATCAAAAAGACTATGGATCATTATTTTGTGATTATAAAGTCATTTGTTGCGTCTGAAGTTGAAATAAAAAAAGATAAAATGGGAGAATGATTTGATTGGGATTAAAAATATGACATGATGCATTAATAGT
This sequence comes from Syngnathus scovelli, assembly GCF_024217435.2. NCBI lineage: Eukaryota > Metazoa > Chordata > Actinopteri > Syngnathiformes > Syngnathidae > Syngnathus > Syngnathus scovelli. The sequence goes on from NC_090863.1 coordinate 5,967,090, forward strand.
GCGCCTTATAGTCCGGTGCGCCTTATATAAGGACAAAGTTTTAAAATGGGCCATTCATTGAAGGTGCGCCTTATAGTCCGGTGCACCTTATAGTCCGGAAAATACGGTAGTCCAAATATATTTCAAAATATAGACCTAACAAGGCACCTATGTCCGTGTATTATTTGTTTGGCTTTTATTTTGAAGGCTGCCGTTATATGAACAACTGCTTGATTTGTCTTCCCAATTACCGGAGGACTGGTTTTGCCCCTTCATCTCGTGTCAAATCTCGGCAGACAAAATGGCCTAAGATAACTATTCAACGGAGACTTCATTCTCCGTCCTATTCTCCCTAAGCAACCTGGGCAGAATCTTGCCACAGCTTGTCACGGGACTGCTGGCAGGATGAAGGGACTTGGAGGCATATGTGACTTTCCATCTGTTGCTCACTCACTGCGATCCAAAAACCCCTTCCTCGCTAGTCGCTTGGCCATCTGTTTGCAGCCCTACCCCACTGGCAGGAAACATGAGTACTTCCAACAGACATAGGATAGGATGATGATGATGATGCACACTTTGAAGAAAAAAAAAAAGCGTGGGGTCGAAATGTGATTGAGCATCTCGGGGGTTGCTCCATGTACGGCCATTTTAATCGTAACCACAATGCAAACTGCCGATCAGCGGAACTACCATACATTTGTGAACCTTCAAATTTTGATCAAAATTTTGGAAACGCAAAAGCCTCATTATTTACCATTTGGAACCAAACCGCTCTCCAGCACGCTTATATCTGACCACATAAAATTTATGATTCAATTCCTCATTCTCTTTCTAAGTTGACTTCAACGCGAGAGGTGTGCTAAATCATTATACCACTTCACATGCTCCTTTGTGGGCTTTATTTGAGAAAATTGTCATCGAATCTTTTCGTGGATCAAAGCGCTGAAGGAGCCTTCCCACACGATCGGAACAAGTTATGAAAAGAGCACAGACTCGAGGTTGAACCTTAAAAAGCCAAATTATATGTTAATTAGCACCATCAGACAAGCCTGTACTTTTTTGCTCCTCAGCGGCGTACAATTTTTACCTTGGTTTTGTGCTGTTTTATTTTTTTTGATAAGTCGCTGCCTTTTTGTCAACAAAACACTGATTTGGATCTGCTGTCACTGGTGTTGTGATATTTAAATTCATCCGGTTGTGACATTTGACAAACAGGAGCACTCAGTAGAGATGTTCTTTTTGGGATAATGTGTGAATAAAATGTGTAAACTTTATGTTAGCTAGCTAGCTCATAAAGAGTTAGTCGTTAGCGAGCTAGCTAGCAAAGGTCTGATCTCGCGTTATACATTTGAGTCTATTTCTGATATTTAACAGTAATGGAGTGAAGAAGCAGACTTATGTTAGCTGGCTCAATGTTGATCAACATTTTCATTGATTCATCTATCTCAAATGAATATCAACTGTACTCTAAATGTTCCTCAAGAAATAACGTAAACAGCTCCATCCTGACCCCTCCGCATTCAAAACGGACACACAAAAAATAAGCTGTCCGTCACCACGGGAGAGGGCGTCTTTGTTCCACGGCACAATGGAGGACATTCTGCTGCAAAGGACAGGGTCACACATTGAATGTGGCAAAGCCGCAGCGTGCGGAAGAAGCACTTCAGGGTCGAGCGGAGACCTCCAGGCCTTGGGTCCGACCCTCTGTTTACAACTCCTCACCATTGACCTGTCCTCAAGAGTCAGCCCAGTCAGATAATGAATGAAACTGTCCGAGCTAATCACACCGCTGACTTTTCGTCTTGTTAAGAATTCGGAATATGTCAAGTATCTGTCATGACGGGGGAATCCGCTTGACTCGTGAAAATAAACCGAACGTGCAATGCCAGGGGTATTTATTGGAGGATTAAACAAATTAGGTTTTCAGATGCCCGTTTGAAAATGTCTCCAGGTGGATACGAGAAAGATGCTCACGATTTATCAATCCCCATTTGGAAGAGCCAACACGAGCGCGTCATCGGGTGTTGGGATTTGTCTGGCTTTCTTCACATCTAATGAAAGCGTGACGGTGGCGCTGCAGACCTCTGAGTCACATGAGATACATTCATTATGAAGCTCTTGCTGTTTTTAGTCACTGGATCAATGTCTTGTCAAATACCGAGCAGCGGAATGTCTGTTTTTGCGGAGTGTCGCTTCTGATTTTAACCAACGTTAGACAGCAGAGTCAGAAGAACGTCAAGGGAACCTACGACTGATCCTGGCTGAGGTCCAAACAAGTCTTTCAAAGTTGAACTTTGGAGGGGGGGAATTGCAGGAAAAGTGCGACATTGCTACCACACCATGCGCAACATTCCATTCCTCAAAACCGTTAATCGGGGTGGGACGTTACAAAAGAAATCACATTTGCAATTTAAAACAAAATAAAAAATGTTCGAATTAAACTTTCAATGAGGAGTATAACGAAAAGTCAGACCTGGTTTTAATCATACTATCGGATTATATAAGACTGCACCTCCGATATTTGCACTCTGATACCAATTCCAATTTATGGTGTAATTTGTATTTATTGGATTTTTTTTAGGTTATTTTTCAGTTTAATTTGTATGTATTCTATTCAAATGTACTTTGACAGACTCCAGGGTATACCCTGCAGTTTTTCCTCATCCCTAAAACTGCTGACTATTGTTTTCGGAGTAATATCACCGTGTCCACATTACAACACGAGTGCATTTATTTTAATCAGTAGCAAGCAATTAGGCGCAGGGGCCGAGGGACGTTTGACCACATTCACAATCTTATAACGATCTGCGCCCTCTATTAAGAAGTCACAAAAGACTGCCATTTTCTCTATTAACTGAGCTCTAAAGTCAACATCTACTTAGAGTTAAATATATGGAGAAAGAAAGGTGTTGTATAAGTAAGAGATGAAAAGCATCTTGTGCCTTCAAGTTTTATCGTCAAGACGCACATCATAAGCCCTGGACGTACATGATATGTATTAGCTTACCCGCTAATCTCAAAATCCAAGTAAACCTAGTTTGTCCAAAAACATTTTCGACTTAATACCTGTAACCGCCACACACTCATGACAAAATGTGGCCAAAGTGAAACATTTGACACACTGAAAGGAAATGAAACCATTTTTGTTCATTGCACTATTCATTTACAGGTAAATACGTTTTCTGCCAAGTGCATTAGCCAAGGCATATTCATGACAAGGTTGTTTTCAAACTCTTACTCCCAGCAATGCAGATTTCATTTTTTGGTCACTTACGCAAGCAACTTTGATTAGCTGTGAAAGCACTGAATCATCTTGGACCACTTAGTACTCCCACGCTAATTTAGCGCTGCCATTTTGCCCACTTCCCGACCTGGTTATTCCTGCATATAATGCTGAATTAATAATTATAATATGATCTTGTGTTATTTGCAAGAGGTTTGTCACACACAAGGAAAAAGGAGAGAGCGAGAACAGTACATCGCCGGGTCCGCCATTTGGAAATGCAACAAGCGTGCAGAATACTAATAACGACAATGAAGGGGAAATAAGCCAACTGCGTCGCTGAATGAAAATTAAGGTCTTATTGATCAACAAAACCACAGGGAGACCTTAGGAAGACAGGAATTCATTTTGTAAAGGCTGCAATTTCTATTCACTTTGCAACTCAATACATGATCCGCTGGTTGGTTCCTTAGCAACAGACTCGGAAATGATGCGAGAATGAAGGAGAAAAGAGATGCAGTTCTTCTTGTGCAGGTGAAGGCAAGTCAGACGCTTTTTCCTGCTCGTCAAAGGCTCTCAGGGTTACGGTGCCCGTCACATAACGAGGTTAAAAAAAAAAAAAAAAAAAAGCCATTGTGCAAAGCTAATGCAGGTTCCACAAAAGTACCTGTGAATTCCGTTGGGGTGTACCTGAATGAATGGTGAGGAATATCAATTAACTATTTTCTGCAGAAAGGCGACGGAGAAATGCTTTGAGTCACTCTTCGGCCATTACGAACGTACTGGAATTAAATATGACCTGCAATTGCTGTTTAAAAAATAGATTTCAACATCTTCCTGTCGTTGCTACGAACATGACTCCCAACTGACGTCTTGACAGTGACGCAATTACTGACTGCAGAGTTTTTTATTCTCATTTTTAGTCATCAAGATTGCTTCAAAACTAACTGTAGGTCTATGAAAGAATATTTCACATTACACTAAGAATTGTTTAAAGACATTACAACAATGAGACGACTGCATTTCCACAATTAGTTGAATATTATCTTCGTACATTACAATTGAAGTTCAAAGCATTAATTAAAAACAACTTTAATGGAGAAATTTAGCACACCGGGCAGACTAGACAAATTTATACATGAACAAACACACCATTACAGAATAAGTCTGGAATACTGATGGCTAGAAAATACACTGCCTTCATGTAACACCATTTTTATGATTATATTCTGTTATAACTTAAAGTTCATACTTGTGAATATTATGCACACATTGAATTTAACTGAGAGGCTGCTGAGTTGCTGCTGATTTGGTTAGCAACAGAGTTGACAAGGGCTCAGTATGTATGAACAAAAGTTACAGTGTCTAATGATAATAAAGGTCAAACACGGATAAGGTGGAGTACTCCATGGAATGATCACCTGTCAATCACAAGGCGAGTGCACTAACAAGGTAAAATAAATGCCATGCCGGCATTTTCCTTAAAGACTCGTGAAATAATTGTTGCGGGCGTTCAACATATCCCACGAGTCTTTGCTATCGGCATGCTGTCTTGTTAGGAGCTCACGGTCGTAATTCAGCGCAAGTAAAATAACAACATAGGGAAACTTTGTTCACGATTGCACGGTGGGATGTGTCGCTGTACTTTCAGATTTTCCCACAGTTACCAAAACTTACCTAAAATGCTTGAAGCTATTTTATTGATTACCAGCCAGGCACACTATTTGGGTATCGACATCATCCCAATGACATTATTACGCAAATCTACTTCTTGTGTTTAGTGGCAGGTCTTGATTTATTTTTTTTCCAATGTAAAATATGTGTCTTGGCTCAATAAAGGTTGGAAAACGCTGGGCCCAATGTTTGTTGCCCTCACTTGAATGAATGAAGCTGTAAGCCAACCCCCCAGAAGTGAAAGCAGCACACTCACCTTCAATGGAGATCACATGCTCTCGGATCTGGTTCTGCAGGGCCAAGTCGTCGATTCGCTCGATGAGGTCGTAGATGGCGTAGATGTTCGGGTGGACGGATTCGAACCGGTGGATTTCCGCCCGGATGGCGGCCGAGTTGGACAGCACGAACTGCGAGCCGGACGACCCGGACTGCGCCGCTTGGCCGGATACCGTGCCCGAGCCGAACTGGCCGGCACCGGAACTCGCGGACGAGCCGGATCCGAACTGCGACGGGATGGACTGGGGCACCGGAGCCGGGACGGTGCCAGGGGTGGACATGGCCGGCTGGGACTGCGGCGAGATACCGGACCCGGGGACGCTGGATTGGAAATTCATCTTTTTGAGCGTGTCGGACTGAGACTTTGTTGGATGTTTGTTGTTGTTGTTGTTGTTGTTGTTGTTAGCAAGGTAGCAACACAAACGTGGCCACCCGAATTTGCCGCTCACGAACAAAAGGAGTCCGCGCCAATTGTGGTGCTGCTGCTGCCGCCGCCGCCGCTGCTGCTGCTGTTGGCAACGGTCGCGTCACAAGCATCAATAGTTGCTCGCAGATTGCAACAAAACGCCGCTCTTCTTGCTCATATTCAAACTTGGCCGTCTTGCATATTCCCTTCTTCGGCCGCGGTATTCTCTTTCCCCAACAGTACCGCCTACCACTGTGGACCCCTCGGTGAGCTACACCGGGCTGGCTGGCTGCTTCGGGCCGACTCAAGAGACAATGAGCTCGGCTTGTACACGGCGGCGCCCCGGTCCGCTGCCTTCGATGGTCGCCTTCAATTGGGAAGCTAATGTTGAGTCCTCCTCCTCCTCCTCTAGCCAAACTAGTGCTGCTGCTCCCTCCTCCGCATGCTCAAACGTCAGCCATAACGTAATTGTACTTGAGATGGGGGAGGGTGTGATTGGATTCGGGTGGGTGGGAGTTTAGAGGGAGGGAGGGAGGAAGGGGGCGGTGGTGAAAAAATCGCAACAACCACCATGATAACCTACCTGGCGGTTATGCAAGTGCAGAACTACTGCAAAATGCGAATTAATTCACATAGTGCAACCACGCGTTGTCTCATTATTTATTTATTTTTCATTCTTATATCTTTTACTCTTTTGACTGTTCATAAAATACATAGAAATAGCCAATATAGCAAATATTAAATTTAATATTTCCCTAAAATTGAAAAACTTTGTTTTAGACAGCATCTTCATTGAACTGTTAACATTTTAGAGTAATGAGTAATGTTAGCTTATTGTCTATGCGGAGAAATGATATACATCGGCTCTCTTATGTATAAACATAAATATATGTTGGATATTTTGACGATGTTGGGGTTAAGGGAAAAGAATGCAACACTGTATATTTCGATTTGACTAGAGACACCTGTCAGTGTAAATAACATACGCTGCAAAAACAGCTGACTCTTGCTGGTGCGTCAAACATGAGCCCGAGACAACTATAATTGAATTACCCAAAAGCTATGCAGAAATAGATGACAGTTGCACTCTAAAAATATATACATATAAGCAAAATATTGACTCTAGACTGTGAAATGGAGTGATGGAGTATTTTTTTGTTACATAAAACACCAATACTATCTGAGACAAACGCGCCTCTTTTCTACACAATGAACCGCTTGTACAGCGTGAATAGTCAGGTTTTGAATATTTTTAGCTCTTTGCTGCTCTCTGCTGGCCGAATGTGGCGAAACGCACTGAGTATGCAAATGTCATTTCATAACTATGTTGCAATATTGACATCGACGCACGGATCAATGTGTTGTGTAACTTGTAGACTAATCAGAAATTATGTCTAGTGGTGTAAATAAATAATGCAATCAAGAATCCAGTGGCTTAATGTGACATATGACCATGTTGGCTAAATGAACTATCAACCCCCATCTATCTATCTTTTCTAAAAATATCAAGTCAACATAAACTACAATAATGTGGCAAATTGAATTGAATTTTTGTGAAGGCTAATGGTTATTCTACACCATTAACTTTATTATAATTATTTTGTTTTATTCCTCGCAGACATTTGTCCTGCTACTACTTCTACATTTTTCGAAATTGCATTTTTTAGTTTCATTATGAAACTAGTACAAAATCTGTTTATAATTATTCATGTGACGTCACTGCAGGCCACTTTAACCACACCTCTCCTCGTGTTACAGCAAAGCACGAAAAATAATCTGATGTTTTGTATATTGGTCATTGTTTATACACATTAATTTATAAAGAATTAACAGTATCTCTACAAAAACAAACACTTTTTGCTCTTTGGTAAAATAGAAAATTGTATCAAATCTAGATGACATTTGATCACTAGTTGGTAAACCAACAGATTTTATTTTTACTTTCCTTGAACATTATTTGATTGTACATACATGTTCACCTTTTATTGTCACTCATTTATAAAAGATGGTCAAAATGATTAGCAATCTTGGCCCTCCCGCGTAAGCAAAGAGCCAATCGTTTACGAACCGCCCACAGGAGATGACAACAACAAAACAGAGCGAGCGAGGCTGTTAGCCTAGTTAGCTCTTCGGTATAAACAACGGCTAAACCCAGTGGCTGATTGTTACACCACCCAGGGTTGGATATTAGAACCATTAAACGTCTTTTTAAAACGACAGTGCTGCTCACGATCACTAGTCCTCGCTCACCATGACTGTCATCAACCCGAGGCTAGCCGCGCCTTCGAGCTAGTGGTGCTAAGTTAGCTCTATGTTTGCCAAAGTAACGCGACTGAGCTCGCTTGCTAGCTTGTTAGCTAGCCTACTCGCCTTAGCTAAGGTGGAGACCAACAGCGGGAGATGCGGATAAAGTGAGGTAAGACATTCCGTTTTGGGTCATTAATTCCATCGTGGAATGTCATATACATACAAATACACACAAATAACTGGTCATGTCCTCTTGTTTTATTGTTTAACATCAGTTTTCTTTTGGCTAATGGCTACTTAGCGCAGTTAGCAGGGGTATAATTACATTCTGGCTAACCGATGCCACTCTAGTTGTGGAAAAAAACAGGAGTTAACTGAAGGAGAATTTACATATCCACAAAGGCAGGCTTTTTGCGCACACGGACAAAAAGGGGAAAATACATGACAATCCGTTGTCCCTTTTGTGACCCCCTCCAACTGAAGGGCCTCGAGATTAATGACTGGTGATTTGTCTTGTTTTTAGTATTCTTAACCCTCGAATGTGACCGAAAGTTGAAGGTGAGTCGTGCGTAAATAAATGTCTTCAGTTTACAATGGTACTTGCCTTTTAATTTGGGGGAAAAATGCCTCAAACATTATTACTTGTTGTGTAAACACAACCTTTTGTGGCGTCTCGCATAAAAAAATGCAATTGGTGTTTTTGTAGCATATTTATCCCAACTTCTATCCCGGTTGCTTTTATCACTCCCAAAAATAATAGATGAGCCCCAAGATTTTTAACATGCAGTTGTCATAGGGTTTCTTAATGAAGTGATCTTAAAAGCACTTAAAACATGTAAGAGCGTGGAGTTAATAGATATAAAAGAATTTCAAAGGCCAATCGTCTTTGTTGATCTCAATGTCTAGGAAAGCGGTAATCAGCTGAGAATTGATGTTGTAGATAAATTATTCCCTTTGTTCATGACACGTCAACTAAGAGAATGCGTTTCATTTGATGTGTGCTTTTGCTCTTTGCAGGTTGGCCTTGAAAGACTAAATGAACAAGTGCAGAGACCAGCGGCCGATTCAACATGAAGTTGTATGTGTTCCAGGTTAACAATGGCAGTACACTGACATTTGACACCGATCTCGCTGTCCAAACGTAAGCAAAACGGCCACTAAGTAAGCCTAAAGCGCTAGTCTTCCAGCCATTTTTGACACCTTTTTTTTTTCTCAGTGTACTGGAGCTTAAACATGCCATCCAGGCGAAATATAAGATTGCAATTCAACATCAAGTCCTCGTTGTCAATGGAGGGGAATGTATGGCTGCGGAGCGACGTGTCTGCAGCTACAGTGCTGGCACTGTAAGTCGATTTTCATTTTATTTTTCGCACCAGCTGTTAAGACAAGACTGGTTTGATCCAACCTGCAGTAAAATTCTAAACTCCTCAAAGGAGCCATCCGTCTTTGTCCTAATGTGTTCAAATTACGTTGCAATAAAAGGCTGCACAGAGTACTGGTACAGTAATAAAACGTCTTCATACATTGTTTTGACTCCCAATTTGTTGCCGTTTGCCTCCAGGAAACAAATCCCATATTCCTGTTCAACAAGGAGATGATCTTGTCCGACCGGGATCCAACCATTCCCAAAACCGCCTTCTCCATTGAGAGTGAGATTCAGGTGAAGGTGGAAGAGTCGCTGCTGATGCCAGCTGTCTTTCACACCGTTGCCTCTCGAACACAACTCGCTCTGGTAATTGACCGTGGAGTACATCCTGAACTATTCTAGACATCGCCTTTTTTTTTTTTTTTTTTTTTTAAATGGAAAAGGTGCTGCATCTTTGACATGCCATTTGTGACTGACCTGATGTGTTCTCCTTCCCGTGCAGGAAATGTTTGAAGTTGCCAACAAGCTTAGCTCGTTCTGTGAACGTTTGGTTCATGACGAACACCTCCAGCACCAAGGTTGGGCCGCCATCATGGCCAACCTGGACGATTGCACGCTGTCCTACCAGAAGCTACTCGTGAAATTTGACACAGCCTACTCCACCTACCAGCACGATCTGGAAGAAATTAAGTTTAAACTGACAAAGTAAGTGTCACCACTGGGGAGATAGTCAAGCACATCATTTCTGTACTGTATATTTATAACTGTAGTACTGTATATTTAATTAACTGTATTGGGTTTTCTGTCATACAAGTGTAAAAAGAAGTTAACTGGATCTTAAAACAACTTGACAGGCTGGGAACAGCGGTCTCCGTGATGGCCAGGATACCTCTGCTGGAATGTTTGACGAGACAAAGCCATCGAGAGCACACGAAGAAATCCGCCTCCAGCCCGGAGAAAGATTCCGACGAGACGGAAGGAGAAAAATCCACTGAGTCGGTGCTATGTGCCCAAGATGCACAGCGGGGCCTCAAGCTACGAGGTTCAACCGAGACGTCCAAAAGCGAAGGTGGTGCTGAGAGAGACCCAAGTCAAATGAGGGACAGCGGAATGCTTCGAGCCGCTTTGCCAGACGAAGACATCCCCATGTCTGGCAACATGCCCCAATTCAATGTCACGCTGTTGGACTGGATCAACGTGCAGGATCGACCTAATGACGTCGAGTCCGTCGTTAGGAAATGCTTCGATTCTATTAACAGGGTGAGCCGCTGTTTTTTATTGAGGCATCACAAATGTGCGGTGGCTTAAAAAACGAAACACTTGGCATTCTTCTTCCCGACAGCTTGACCCGCGGATCATTCAACCTTTCCTAGCAGACTGTCGCGACACCATCGCCAAATTGGATAATCAAAACATGAAAGCTATCAAGGGGCTGGAGGACCGCTTATACGCCCTCGACCAGATGATTGCGAGCTGCAAGAAGCTGGTCAATGAACAAAAGGAACTTGCTCAGGTGTGCCGAGTGGATTAATGACAATAAGCGTCAACTTTGAAATAGCACAATGGTTGATGTTTTTTTTTTAAACTAATCAGCCGGCCAGTCAGATATGTATAAATGCTCTTCTGGATCTCTTACAGGGATTTTTAGCCAATCAGAAGCGGGCTGAAAACCTGAAGGACACATCAGTTCTACCCGACTTATGTCTGAGTCATACCAACCAGCTGATGATCATGTTGAACAACCACAGGAAGCTGCTGGACATCAAAAAGAAGTGCACCACCGCCAAACAGGAGCTCGCAAACAACCTTCAAGTCCGACTCAAGTAAATGCCCCCCGATCTTTCCGTTCGCTTCGTGCTTGTTTTTTTTTACGACCTGTCGTCTTAACCTTTGCAACAGATGGTGCTGCTACGTGATGCTCCACGCAGACCAGGATGGCGAGAAGCTTCAAGCTCTGCTGCGACTCCTTACTGAGCTCCTAGAACGGGTGCGCGTGGTCGAGGCCCTCAGTACAGTGCCGCAGATGTACTGCTTGGCGGTGGTGGAAGTCGTCCGGAGGAAAATGTTTATGCGACACTACAGAGAGGTCCCTAATAATGTTCATCACATTCTTTTTGCTGCCTTGGCTGGGATTAGAAAAATTGCCAATGCCTTTTCTTTTCCCAGTGGGCCTATGCGCTTGTGAAAGATGGCAAACAACTGTACGAAGCAGAGAAGTTCAAAAGGGAGAACTTTGGGAAACTCTTCAGTAAGGGTGCTGTCACCTGTTACTCGTTGACCTCACAATCCATCGACATCATTACCTTGCTTTTGTTTTTTTTCAGGAAAGTCTTTCCTGAGAAACCGCTTGTTTCGAGGGTTTGACGCGTGGCCTCCGACATCATTTTGCGTAAGGCTTTATGTTTCTCGAACGAGAGCATTTCAAGCCGGAAATATGAATCGGTTTTGCTCACTCTGCTCTCGATTGTTCACAGACACGCAAACCGCGACGATTCGATGATGAACTCCCTGACATCTCCCTCGATGACTTGCAGTACTTGAAATCGTGCTGTCCTGTGGAGGTGCAGCCTTTCCTCATGTAAGTATTTATTTACCAGTTAACCTTGTTGTGAAAATACCAACGTAATTCATTTCAAAATTCATCTCAATCTGCTGTCTCGGTAGGGTCCCGACAATGTGCGATTTTGATCCCTTGAAAGAGCACACGGAGAAGCTCCATAAGCTGGTCCAAGCTACGCAGAGTTTGGACGACATGTCCGAAACCATCACGAACATGCTGAGCGAACAAAGGGTAACTTGTTCATATTTCAAAGCGGCATTATTCAGCGTGAGGATTTGTAAAACCTTCACATATAATCGAAAGATCACAAACGTTATTTTTGAAGTGCCGTAACTAATCACTTTGATCAGATTTGTCGTCACTGTGTTTTGTCTTTGAAGGCGTCATGTAGCCAGAGTACACACGGGTCAAGCGCTTTAACGCCTCAGTCGGCAGCGAGCCCGTGTGGCCAGGCCACAACCTTCAACGCTCCCACTTCTCTCAGCCTGCAAGGAGCCAGCTCGCATCCGCTCCACGTTACCGCCCCTTCCGAGGACCTTTCTCCGGACAGCATCGACGCACAGACCTTTGACTTTGAGACCATCGGCCATCCCAACATGGATGCCGTCATGCAGCCCGGGTCCCTCGACCTGGATTCCCTGGCAGAGAGCCCCGAGTCCGACTTTATGTCCGCCGTCAATGAATTTGTGATCGAGGGCAACCTAACCTCTCCGAACCCCATCAGTGACCCGACCAGCCCCGAAATGATGGTGGAGTCTTTGTATTCATCCGTTATCAATGCCATTGACAACAAGCGCATCCAGGACACCACAACCCTGGAGAGGGAGAACTCGAGAATCGCCGAGCTCCATCAAGCCATCAACAGTTACCGATCGGCCGCCGAGGAGTCCCACTCCAACCTGAGGTGCGTGAAGGACGACCTGTGTCGCCTGCGAAGTCAGATCTCGAAAGAGCAAAACGACTTTGGCTTCGCCCTGAGGAGTGTGAGTTCAGAGGTCCGCGACACGGTGGACAACATCTGCCAGGCGCTTGAGCTGGAGCTGAAAGAGCAGCATCGAAGCGAGATGATGGCCGTTCGGCAGGCGTATGAGAAGCAGGTCCGCTCGCTAACTGAGGACAACCGAGTCAACCAGAATATCGTGCGAGATGTGCAGCGAGCCATGCTGGACCTCGAGAGGCTGATGGAGCGCAAGGAAAAAGAACTCACCCAGCTGGAGGGCGACAAGGCGCTTTTGCTCCAAACAGAGATCGACCTGAGAGAGAAGATCAACACGTCGGAGCAGCTGATGAGCGACCGAGAAGCCGAGTTACAGAAACTCTTGGCTTGCAGGGACTCTCTGCAAAGTCAGCTGGAGAATCTGCATTTCCAGATCGAACTTGACCAGCAGAAGATTAGGCAGGAACTGGAGGCTGAGGCACAGGCGCACTTGACGGAGCTTGAGGACAGATTGAAGGTGGAACACACGGCAGAGCTGGGTAACCTCACCAAGGAGCATCAGGAGGCTTTGGATCAGGTTGCTGCTGACAACATGGCCAAGCTAAAGGAAGCAACAGAACAGCATAACAGTGCCCTAAAAGAGAAGGACCTTCAAATAAAAGATCTTGAGGCTCGCAATGCTGATCTTGTAGAGCTGCGTTGCAAAGTGGAGATGGAGTTGGCCCTCAAAGAGACAGAAATCGAGGAGGTGAGGGTCCTACTAGAGCAGACCAAGATGCAGCAGGCTGAGGCGGTGAGCTCCCAGGTAGCGGCCCAGACGCAAGTACTCAACGACGAGCTCGCAAAGACTAAACAAGAACTCCAGGTAAAAAATGAGGAGTACGAGTTGGACCGAGCCCAGGTGAAGAGCCTCTTGAACATTGAGAAAGACCACTGCATCTCGGAGCTGGTGGAGAGACATGAGAAGGAGATGGCTGTGTTGCGAAGCGAATTCTCAGCCCTGCAGCAGCAGGCTCAGGATGCTGACAGGAGCCACACAGACCGAGTGAAGAACCTCACGCAAGAGTTGGACCAGCAGGTATCTGCTGCCAATGAAGAAAAGGAACTACAATTTAGGAATTTCCAAGAGCTGGAGCGAGAGTTGAGGACCGAGAGCAGTAATTTGCGGGCTGAAAACCAGCTTTTATGTAAAAGGCTCGAGGATGAAGCCTCCGACGAAGCGTTGAAAGCGTTGCAGCTTCAAAATGAGGAGATGCAAAAGAGACTGACCGACCGGATTCGACAACTTGAGGATGAGCTTCATAACAGGCCGTCATTAGCAAGGTAAATCAACGTTTTGACAAATTCACCACAATGATATTTTCCACTTCGTCAACTTTGTAGCCGATTGCAAGTGCGTTGGTATTCTAAAAATTGCACCTTCTGCTTTTCAGCGACGCGGGGCTACCCTTGTGCGCCGAGAGCCGTGCAGACGCTCCTCTCTCTCTGGACTCGGCTCTGCAGCAGGAGAGGACCTCCCTGCACACCCAGCTGGAGCTCCTGGAGAGAAGAAAAAACGAGGAGATCCAGAACCTCAAGACCTCCCTGATAGCCGAACAACAGGTTTGTACTTACCATAACTTGGGTTGCTCTGCTTATATGACAAAGAATATTTACTGTATTACATTGTGTCATTTCTAAGACAAACTTCAACACTGTTCTGACTCGCGAGAGGCTGAAGAAGGAGCAAATCATCAACGATCTCACAGAAAAGCTCCAGAGCGTCACCCAGCAGCAGGAGAAGGACAAAGGTGAGCGCTTCCCACGTTCTCCCGTAAAAAGCAACAGACGACAAATTTGTTTGTGCTCGTAGCTCTGATAGAAACGCTCTCTGAGGACCGAGCCAGCGTGATGCAGGAGAAGAAGCACCTGGAAGAGGAGCTGAACCGGTTGCGCGGCACCGCCCTGGCCTCCTCGGCCATCTTTGTCGCGCACGACGTCAGCGGGGCGTGCTCGTCCGTGGTCGTGGCCGACGGGGACAGACTAGCCTCGGTGGCCACCTTAAGGGACGACGGGGACGTCGACTCGGCTGTGGAGGCCAGCATGGTGACAGTCCAGTAAGCATCTCATCGAGACACAAAAGAAATTGGAAAGAATCCCATCACGGATGCCTGCATACCATGCTTCGACTTGTTTTTGTGTTTAGTGACAACATCTTGATGTCTGAGGAAAAGCAGAGGATACTCCTGCTTGAGAGGGTATTTATTTACACGCACCTAATTAGCGTAGCATTAGCATCACTTCCACCAAACGGTTCATTTCAATTAAGTTTGGAAAATGGAAAAATCACTCAAAAGTTGCTCATCTTTCAACTTGCAATGACGGATAATTTATTTGTGTGGTTTAAACAATATCATCAATGATTTCTTTCAGACTTTACACATGAAGGAGGAAGAGAACAAGCGGCTCAGCCAAAGACTGGTCAGTCCGCTTTTGTTGCTATGCTCAAGCTTTTCCGTTAGGTGGCAGTAGCATCAAAGACTAAACAATGTTTGCCTTTAGTTGAACTGAAGCATTTAAAACACAGCAGATGTACAAAATATAGATAAATATGGATTTTAAATAGCTGTTTCTTCTTTTTAGATGTCTCAAAGCATGTCTTCTGTGTCCTCGCGGCATTCTGAAAAAATTGCCATCAGAGAGTAAGTGAACAAAATAAAAATTTCCCCAAAAGTCGACGCTTTCAACGAACATGGCGGAATGATGCACTTGATTTCATAATTGTCTTCATGCCTTTTTGTGTTTACCCACCTCAGTTTCCAGGTCGGCGATTTGGTTCTCATCATCCTGGATGAAAGACACGACAACTACGTGCTTTTCACCGTCGGCCCGACGCTCTACTTCCTGCACTCGGAGTCACTTACTGCGCTGGACCTCAAACCAGGTTAGAGTCAGGGCTTTGGAAACAGTCCTTTTTTTTTTTTTTTAATAAATGCATGTGTCTAACAAGTGTGCTTGATGTGCTTGTGTAGCCTCGGGGACGTCAAGGCGACCGTGGGTGCTCGGAAAGGTGATGGAGAAGGAGTATTGCCAGGCTAAGAAGGTATTTAGCTCTCTTTAAGGTGGAAATTCTATTTTGTTGGCTGTGTTCGGAATCACTCCCTAGCTACTATATCCTGACTTTGCAATTTTCGAGTGCCTATATATTCCACATTGCGTCTTGGAAAGTAGTCTGGAAAATCAAAATCACATGCCGCATTGTGCCGAGACAGAAAAATGATTTTCCATTTCCAGGGCATTGTTTAATCAGCCGGGGTGCGAAAAACCCCTTAAATGAAGTCGAGCGACATATCACAATGCGAATGGAAATCAAGATTGATTTATTTCCATAAAATATACTCATCTTAAAAGGATACGATGTTTGTTTTATTATTTGTGCAGTATTCATGGCAAAAGGTAGTCCGATACATAAGATAGGCAATAAATAAAATGATATAATGATTTCTTTGGGGGAGCGTTAGGCCTCACAAAAATTCTTCCTGTCTTTTCTTACCAGGCCCAGAACAGGTTCAAGGTTCCTCTCGGAACCAAATTCTACAGAGTCAAAGCTGTTCCGTGGAACAGAAGAGTATAGTAACCGTGTCAGAAAATGTAGACATCAGACCGCACCCTGAAGACATAACATTTCACTTGAAAGAACTTTCAAAAAAAAAAAAAAAATCTCAGCATCATGCAATTTTTACGTCCGAAAGCTCCATCTGCTCCCAGTTCTGTTTTGTTTGTATTATTTTCAAGTTCAATTTGGGTTTGTGGACCAAATGCTATTAACATAACAATTAGGGCGTGGCATCAAGCCACATGACCTGCGTGTAAAAACAGAACAAAATGTAAGCGGCATTAGTTCTCAGCATTATCAGCATTTGTGGAAAATACTGTCATGACTAAAATAATTAAAGAAAGAAATATATACATTACATTTATTATGATTCTAAATGTGTATGGAGGAATGTTCATGGCATGCATATTGATATGTTTTTCTTTGATTTGACTTATCCAGATAAGTGTCGTAGTGGCAAAATGTAGTTGTTCCTCACAGCAAAGCAGTCAGGCCCTCTTGTGAATACTGACGTGTATATTATTAACGCTGAGCTGAGTGGGGGGGGGCAAACAAGTCACCTTTGCAATCCTGAAAATGCACTTTGAGAAAAAAAAATGAAACAGTCAACCCAAAAATAAAAACAGAATCGTTTCGGGAAGCAACGGAGCTGCCGTGATTATTATTACGTCAATGATCATGCACAAACCTTCTGGTAGAAAATGTAGAAAGGAACTGTGTGTGACCGTGTTTCATGATGAGACGTCATTGTACATCGGCCATCAGATCTCACGTGTAATAAGAAAAAAGACTGTATTGCAAAAGAAGAGTTTTGAAACAATAAAGGATGGATCCCAAAGACGCTTTTGCGTGTTGTATGCTGAAAAATCCCAATTTATTGCGTTTTACATGGAGTCCTTGGACTGCCTCTAACTTAATTTAGGTTGCAAAAAAAAAAATTAGCAACTATGACGTCATGAAGAGAGAAGGTAGCATTAAAAGATGAACAACAAAAACATTCTTAAAAAAGCTTCTTAAGCTGCTGCACTTGTTTTTCCTTTTACCCAACTGCAGTTCCACATAATAATATAATAATATAACATTTACTTAGCGTCACAAAGTGCCTTAAAACGAATTCTTAGTGACTTTGGGGGGCATCTATAATAACAAATTACTTTAATCACACCTTTCCAACACTCGGGGGAATTGGGCGCACGATATAGTACATTCATTTCATTTGCCTTTTGAGGAAGCGTTGCAGTTGGCACACGGCTGCAGGCAACAGACTTCAATAAGGCTTCAAACAGGGGGGCCCGGGAACGCCGCGGCCCTCACGGAGACGCGAGCCCACCAACATCACTTTCCCAGTTCACAGCGGGGTGCATCGCAGCTCGCCGCCGAGCGCTCCCTTACCATGTGGGTCTCGGGGTGTTTGAACAATGTTTAGCTCTATTTCCTCCGCTCAACATAAGCCTCTTGTCACATTTTGGATGGCTCCTTCATAAATTGATGGTGTGATTCCTACAATTTTCGGGACAGGCCTGAATGACAAAATATGCAACACAACATTCGATACCGAGGTGGCTGGCAAGCGCCGAGCATGTGCACTGGACAGGCTCTTAGTGTAAATGTTTACAACCCCCTGCTGAGCTCGGTGCCGCCTGGAGTCGCTCTCGTCAGGCTGAATGGGATGCCGTGTTGCCATGTGCGCCCGTTTCCACTGAAACCTTCTCCCCGCAAACACTTGACGACCCCTCCTCGGCGCAGGCCAGCTTTTAATTGGCTAGAGAGGAGAATGGACTGGACACCATAGCGGGCGCCTTTGAGCTTCCGTATTGTTTGTAACGGATTTAAATCGCTTAAAAAAATATCTACAGTAGATAAATAGATACTTTCTTCATGCCCTTAGGGAAAACAAATGGAAATGTAGCACAATGTTGTGAAGATGTGCTTATAATTCAGAACAAAAGTAAACTGTTAAATAGCGAGTGGTAAAAATGGAACATTTGACATAGAATGTGGGGGAAAAAAAATAATGAACATCACCAAAATCAAATTTAGAAATGCTCAATTTATTATTTCGTAAACCATTTAGGGCTGCAAATAAAGATTTTAATAATCGATTAATCTGTCGAGTATTTTGTCACTTAATGAATTCAAAAAAATTCCATTCCTTTATTCAAACAGAAAATTCTTAAAAAAATTTGAAAGTTGACTTATTTGATACAATCAGACAACTTTTAATTTATTGCCTTTAAAACAACCTGTTACCCGGGCCGTTTTCTGCCTTCCCCTTTGCCCCACTGTCTTTCGTATGGTGTTCCGCAGGGTTCAATGTTATGGCCCCTGCTGCTTTCATTGTATTTCCATCTTAAGAAAACACAGTATTTCAAATTAAAGCCTGGATGCCATCATGGGCACCAAATCACCTTTTTATCTTTGAAGTAACGCTTCTGCTTTCACAACAAAACTTAGAACCTGCCTGGGTTACTGTCATGCAATTCTCAGAATGTCTAGGATACATTTGAAGTAGTCAACTTTTCTAATCAGCCATCTCAATGTCATTTGATCAGGTCAGGTGTGTTGAATTCAGCTTTAAATGGGCCAATGTAAAGAAACGCCACAATGCCTTTTGTCGCCATGTCAACATGCGGGCCGCTGACGCTAAATGAAGATTTAGATGAGCGCACGGCAAATATCAAGACGATGTCGGCGCTGATTCACAAAGAATGTCAAATCTCGCCCTTTTGTCACGCGCATCATCCGCTGTTTGCAGATAATACACAAGTTTTATTTGATTCCCTGACACTCTGCGAGATAGCTGCGGCTGTAAATAAACAAGCATTGTTTGGAAGAAGGGGGTGGGGGTAAATATATGCGTGAACTTCAAATGACAGATGAATGAAAAGGAATAGGCAAGCCTTCACGTAACATTTTTATATTTTTGAAATCTAAATGAATGCCAGCGTTTGGAAGAAGAAGAGCCAAGGGGAATTAAGGCTGAAAGTGCAAAGCAAGGAGGAAATCGACTTAATGCCATCACATTTCCGCCCTATTCATTGCCTGAGAGAGAGATTAGGTTACATATCTGCTGTCAAGTGGAGAAGTTCACCTAAACACAATGATGATCAAACAGACATGCTTTAACAGACATGCTTCATAATCTCATCCGCCATTGTGCCTCGACTACAGGTTGAGGAGGAAATCTTAGACAGGGCCAGATTAAATGTGTGATGAAATGTCGACGAAATATGACTGGAAGCCTGTTTGAGTTTTTTTTTTTTTTTCTTTCCCTTTTCTTTCTTTTTCTCCTCAACCCACATAATCGCTATTAGTAACACACGCATCCGCATGCATTTGAAATTTCAACACATTTATCGGTTCGGGATTGGAAATTGTCACCAAGTGATGGCGGCGTTTTATGGCTAATTAGCTGCGTGAAAGGGGAGCTTTTGAGACTCCCTCGCAAAGGAGAAAAGTGCGTAGGTTTGTGTCGTACCCAAAAGGCACATTTGCAGAAAAGTTTGGCGGCGAACGTCGAGTGTGGCTAACGAGATGAAAAGTGGATCCGTGTTTGCGTTTTAAGTCAAGTTTAGATGATGTTTGAGAACTACGGAGAAAAAAAATCAGAAAAAAAGTCGCATAAGTAGAAAATTGTTACCCCAAAAAATATTTTTTTGTATTAGGAAGGCCTTTAATGTTGGGCAAATGTCTTTTTTATATATCTTTTATGTCCATGATTTGAATCAAGATTTGCAAATCCATTAAAAAAAAAAAATCTCATTAAATAGCTAAGTGATTGGAATGTTGGCCTTTTTTTTTGGTGCTGGTAAAACATTCAAGTTACTCCCCCCCTCTGTTTCAAGTTGGCAAATTCTTTCCACATGAAGTTGAATCGCACGGTTAATCCTTCCAAATATAGACGCAAGTGTGGAAAATAATTATTCAAATAGCTTGTTGCACAAATCACGTTAATGTAGCGCGTGACACCGTTTTTGATTCCCCGCTGCGAAACAAAAGCAAACATTAAAAACGGCCTTGTCTTATATTTGTAATCTGCCGGCTTACGTTGACGAGTATATACGCAAACCGATACAAATAGTTTTGAAGTGTCTGGAAATAGGCGGGCGATTTCCACTGGAGGTTTTCTTTTTTTTTTTTTTGCAGCTGCAGCGTGGTGTCGAGCAAATGACACAAGCTTTGATGGCTTGTATAGCTTTTTTGAGATGAGCCTCTTTATGCCCGCTTGCCGCGCCATTATGGCTTTGTTGGAAAGCTTGTTTACCTGCTGATAACATACACTGGTGGATTCGGGAGCAGCCATCCAAAAATCTGCTGCCAAAGTCACTCAAGTCTCATTGTGCCGCAGCAAGGGGGGAAGAATGAAATGTTTACGCGGAGGGGAATGCAAATGCTAAATGTGAAATCAAACTATGGGACCAATAAGGGATCAGAATAACTTTGCCAGGTTTTATTTTTAGCCCCGTTGCAATGCTAGATTTGTGCAACTCTCTCTTTCGTTTAGCTTCTGTGCAATTGGCTTTGCTCAGTGGCTGAAAAGACTCTAAAACTGCAAGGTTCTTTGTCTGCCCCAGTAAAACAAAATATCTCCTGGGCCTGCTACAATCTAGGAGGCGTTTTATACCCAATTCAAATTTGATATCTCTTTTCTATCTATTTACATCACTGCTTTCATTTACTAAACTTCTGGAGGAAAAAAAAAACACCCCCAAACAACTCGTTGACATTTTTGGATGTGTGTGAATCGTGGTAATGTTGAAAATCATTCCCGAGGTGACTGGACATTTTGAATCGAAGGAATTATTTGAATCTGTTGGGTGTGTCATAGGTGAAAACAAATTGTGGAATAACTTTGAATTGTTGGAATGAGAAAAATAGTAGCCCTCGATGCCTACATTTTTAGAATATTTTGATATCGGAGTGGTGAGACTCGGTTGAAAAATGCGCAAGAAGAAGCATTCTAAAAGTGAGAAGAAAATATTTAGTCGAATGATACCGAAACGATTAATCGATTTTCAAAATAATGATCTGAATTTGAAAATCGATTAGTTGTTGATTAATTGTTGCAAATCTCAAGTAGCAAATTGATAGATTAACAAATTGTTCTAAGACATCATTTTACTACCAGCCATAGTTCTTTGAAATGACATCAGACCATCCAGTACCGATTGGAAAATAACCCGCAAATAAAATACTTACATTTTTGCTTTCCATCAGTAAATTCCGGAGCCACCGCGCGGATCATTTGAAAATGCAGTGAGGCGTCGGCCTTCATTTGAAGTGTGAAAATCAAGCAGTTCAAACCAATTGAGACCCGCCCCGCTTTACCTTCATCTTAAAATTGAGATTGTCTCGCACAAGACACGCTACTAGCTACAATCAATCGTATGCTTCCAATTGAGATACAGAGAACGATGCGGCTCCATCTGGTGCCAACCTGACGATAAAATGCCATCAAAAAAACGGATCAAAAAGCGCCCCGGCTCATTTGTGATACCTCCCTCTAATACGCGGGAAAAACCAAAGGGGTCAAGGGATACCCCCTTTGCTTGGCGTCATAAAGGAGCTTGGCCAGACCTTTGTTAGCCGAGCAGGCAGGTCTCCAGGGGGCCAGCAGGACCCCACAGACGGGCGTCTAAGGGGGCCAGGTGACCCTGTCTCCGAGGTTAGCAGGAAACACTAAAGAGGGATGGGCCGCGAGCTGAGGAGCCACCGAGTGCGAGTGTGCAAGGCTGGTGATGGCAGCTGTCAATGGTTTGGAAGGAGAAGCAGACAGATTGTGCGTTCTGTTGGTGCAGCCAGTTCGCCACCTGGCAGGCTTTTCCTTGTTAGAACTTCTTGCTGTTTCTCTGCTCATCACACAAATGTCGTTCCTCTCATCCGAGAAGTTGGATTTGTCGGAGTGTTTAACGCCGATTGCTCACTTGGGCAATTCTTGCAAGTGAGAGCCGTTCGGGTAATGCGAAGAATCGCCGTTGATTGAGAGCTGTCTGTGACCAAAAAAAAAAAAAATAATTCTTTTTTTTTTTTTTTTTTTTTTGGGAGGTTCAGATCAACTCAATTCAGAGATACTGAACATGTATTGTATTTGAATGTAGTTTTTTGTCAGAATATTTCTTGACAGTTGCTCAATAAAATACGCTACTGTATGTTACACTTTCATTTCAATAATTTAATTTTTGTAGAAAAATTCATTCATCTCAGTCGTTCAAAAATTCAAAATGTCAACCTCCCCAATCTTATCGTTTTGTTTGTACATTGTTTACTTCTAAATTAAAGAAAAACATCTGTGGAAAAAAGTTACTTGCAATGTTACGAGATAAAAAGTATTTTTGTGTAATCTTTTGAAAAACTGAAAGGGGGACCATTATCCCAAATTTGCGGTTTGAAAATCGTCGGGTGATCCATCATTCAGCGTCAGTGGAAAAAAAAAACACAATTTTCTCATTTGTAGCCATGTATAATTAATTCCTCGATAAATAGCAACCGCTCTCTCAACGTTGTTGTTCTCATTTTTGCTTTCCAAGTGATACGAATATTAACATTGTGCTACTAGTTGAACTGTGACTTGTTTTTAATTTACTTAAGAGAATTTAATCTGTTACTTTCAAATCCTATCATAGTGGTAAACACCGCTCCATGTTTCAGTTGAGTGGCGAAACAGGAAGAGCTTAAAAAGTACATTTAAAAATCAAATTTGGCAGTCAGTTCTTGTTCCAACAGGATTAGAAAAAAATAAATAAAAAAATAAAAGTCTTTCATTGGATATAAATATATGCAAAGCGAGTGGTGTGGTGATCTGGGTGCCAGAGGTGGCGCTTTACTCGGGATATTCTGGCTTGGGCCTGTAAGGGACATAAATTAACATGAATTAACACATGCATGCAAAGAAAATAATTAATTCAAGTTATCAGTCACCTCTTCCCTTCCAGGAATCTGATTGACAAGATAAAGTAACGTGCAAACTGCTTTTTCAAAAGCTTAACAGCCTGGAGCGCCCCTCCTATTTAGTTAGTCATTCCCTCAGTATCACACCCGGAATCTGTCATTTCACAATTTTTTCCCCGAATGCATATGTGCCGCTCGCACCGCTCCGCTGCAGCGACTGCCATGTAAGCGCGTTGACACGGCGGATGACACCCACCGTTCACGTCCAGCATTCACTTCCATATACAGCACGCATCTGAGGCAGACGGGTCAAGAATATGGTACATTCTGTTCCTTCACAATTTTCCCTGCTCTTGCGCAATGAAGGCAAATTGTTTCTACTCTGCGCCGTAGAAACTGTTTTAAAAAAGGAATTGAACAGTTTGATTAATTTGATGCTTTTTTACAGAGTGCGGCAAATCTGAATTTGGAGTCTTTTATTAAGGTGCAGCGTAATTAAGAGCAAGAGGCAGAGAAGGTCTCCAACTACAGGAAGCTCCAGTTATAAGAGAATGTATGCTGGTGAGGTTGTGCTACAAGAATTCCAGTTTCTTCATCTTTCAAATGTACACAAACTAAAACAACACGCTGCCATCTAGTGGTTAACAGTGAAATTACACCTATACGAGAATTAAATCAAAATGTACCCAAACATTGAAATGCAACCGCCCACCATTACATTTTTAATCACATACATAACAGTTTAGCAATCATAACAAAATGTCCTTCTTACGTAAAGAAGGCACAAATAACACTTGTGAAAATTACTCCATCCACTACAAATTTAAGGAGGTCCTCATTGCAGCACCCTCTTGAAATTTATTAGAAAGTGTTTTGCGACTGGAAAAAACCTTGAATCACCTACAATATTCATACAGAGCCCCCAAAACACACGCAAAACTAAAACTGTCATAACTAATGTGTGATTCTAAACCACAAGTGTCAAACTCAAGGCCCGTTGGCCAGATACGGCCCGCCACATCATTTTATGTGGCCCGCGAAGATAAATTGTGCATCAAATTTGTGTCATTACTAGAATTGCAAATTGTGTTCACTTTTAATCTTTTTTCTTTTTAATATTTGACCAGTTTTTACTCATCTGATTTGAAAAGGAGTTATTTGTCAGTTTGTTTTGTAGCTTTTACTGTATATGATATGAGGTGCTCATACATTTGTCATAATGGCCCTCCGAAAGAAGCTATGACTACAATGCGGCTTGCGAAAAAAAATAGTTTGAAAGTTTTCCAAACCCTACGGAATATCACTCTTGAATCATCTCAAGGTAAGTGAAATTATTTATTCATGTTTGTCTTAAAATGGAGCAAGTACAAAGTGTTATATATGTATTTGAATTTGTTTGAAAGAACTCAACAACAAAATAGTGTCCCGAGGAGTTTAGCACAAAAGTTGTTCTGTTAGTTGCCGACACGGTGTCAGTCGGTCCCGGCCCCATGCGGCTCTCACCGTTCGGGCCTGCTTGCAAAGTGACTGCAGCCGGGCCACATGGCACATTGTTCGCAGCTCTCCCCCCCCAATCACCCGCCCCCCCATCTCTGTGAAAAGAGTTATGCTGTCTGTTTTGAATGGACAGCGTTTTGCTTTGTGTGCGCCACCAAAACAGAGGGCAAAGTTAGTCAGCAACTTCTGATTCTTCAAGCCCTCTTTTTTGTGTGTGCGCAAGTGTGGCACAATACCATACACTGTGTTCCAGCCCAATGGCGCGCTGAAGGTAGGAACGCTCCTCTTCCACTTGCTACAAAGTGTACAAGGGACCGCTGTGTGTGTGTGTGTGTATAAATACATATATTTATTTATAAATATAAATATATATATGCGTGTGATCAAATTGTTGTCATTGGTTTGCTTCCAAACAAGTACAATGATCACACGGGGTTAGAAAGTGCGCAACAAAATGCGGCAGCGCTGAAATATTCATACGCTTTTTATCTGATGTGGTTTTTGCCCGCCAATCCCTGGCACTTTTCACATTACCTGGAGGCAAACGGTATATAGATTTATACAAGTTATTTACAACAAGAGCCAAGCCATTCCTCTGGAAACTAGGCTGCAGATCAAAGGATTGTTTTGATCTCGACTTAGCATATTTGTTTAACCTAGCCAGTGATTCTGAAAAGTGCACCAGCTTTTCGGTGATACGCAGAGCACCCTTTATCCGTCTTTTTCTTCTGTTCGGTCTGGATTTAAGTACTTTCTGTATTTAGGAGACAACTGGATTTGCCAGCTTTTCAAATGTAGTTGCCCACTGCTAGCAGTCTTGGCACTCGAAAATAGATAACTAGGTATGTTCCGCCGCTAATCCTGATCGGCCTTGTAATAGTATTTGTGGACTGTACCGCGCTCAATTAGGGCATAATGTGCTATTTTTATTTTTATTTACGTTGGATTAAATGTGAAATGTTTGTTTTTCCTCCACGTTTTCAGCTTCTGTTTATTTTTTTGGTTATTGTTTTAGGACTGCACTCCAAAACATTGTTGAAATGCTCTCTAAAAACAGATGCCGCGCTAATCTGAACAGTTTCTGGAATGTTTATACACACAATGCCTTCATTCTTTCTTAAGCTAAGTTAAATTCCGACTCGCGCTCTATAAGATAATCGTTAATGTAGCTATATATTTTCCCCACGTGTTTTCTGTAAGTACAGTATTCAAACGTGACTTTGTCAGCTATGCTATTTGGTTAGCACTGTGAGCTAATAACGGAACATGCTACAGTCCAAACTAAACAAACAATTTATTTTTTATTGTTATTGTGCGTTTATTAACTGCATCAGACTGTTACCGTAAATTTGAATTGCTCGTTACATGTTTTTTTTTTTTTTTCCCAGAAAATTCCACCAAAATGGCGGCCTCTTGTCACGTTGCTAAGTAATGATTTTCCGACTTTGTGACACTCACGCAGTCATTTGAAAAAGTAAGACCCAGGTGAGAAACTGGCTTAATTTGCAAAGTGCCTGCCCAGCTTTACTTTGGGGTTTGGGAAAGATGAGTGCAGGTTTTTAGCGAGAGCCAAAAAAGGGGGGCAGATGGCTCACAAGGGGGATAAACCTGGGAAGTCATGCTGTAAATGTGTTCTACAGAAAACAATGGAAGGAGCGGACAAAGCGATTGTGGCAAAGTCCTTTGGAAAATGGCAAAGCGGCTCTCTGAGGTCCAGGACCGTGGAGAAGCCGGATGAGCTGTCCGAGGAGAGCGAGGACGAGAAGCCGTCCAGGTCCACCTGTGAGGACCCTCAAGTCGGCGAGAAAGCAGCAGATAAAAGTAGCGTATCTCTTCCACGCCCCCATTCACGCCGCCGTGTCCCCGAGCTTATTTTGTCTTGAGGCAATTTTAATTATTACTGCTGCCACTTGTTTTGTTTTTTGCTGTTTTGACTCTCTGGCCCGCCACATCCGGCGAACAAACACACCACATTGTTGGGCAGGGAGAATTCCTTTTGGAGGCAAAGTGTGTCTCAGATGATACCGCGCTGCCAGGAAAAGACAAAGCAAAAAATAGCAAGCACAAAAACAGTCACAGGTGCATGGGAAAAAGAGGCAAGCGAGTGAATGGTCACCGCGGTCCCCGGGAGGTCTTTCAGTGTTAGCCAGTACGGTGGGTGGACTTCTGACAAGGACGCTGGTGCTCAGCCAGGTGGAGTGTGTAACTGAGAATGCGCCTGTTTATTCTTTTCACATGCTAATGCGGCTCCTGCGCGACTCGGAAAAAGCGACAAAACTTTTCCTCTGAGTTAACATTTGTTGTTGTCGCAATAGCTGCTCTTGTATCACAGCGGTGGGTTGATTCAAAGGCTCCCCCGCTCGCTCGCCTTTATGGCGGTTCTTGGGAGGGTTCCAAGGGACGGGGGATGAATAAATTCTACTGTCCGTCATGAAAAACATACACTTGCACGGAAAAAGCGGTTCATAAATTTGGCTTCTACACTCGCGAATACAAATTTAATGATTGCATTCTGGTTCGCACAGAATTGTCAGAGGGGATAGTTTTGGCCTAATTTTAGGATACCTACATTTCACTAGATTTTTTTTCCCTTCATACAATCCTGGTGTTTAATTTAAAAAAATATCCTCGAACGTACAAATGTTGGCCATTTTTTCTATACACTATAGGTGATCCGGGAGTTATGATGGCGTACGATATTTCGTGGTTACAGACTGAGCTAGTTTCCAGTATACCAGCCGACCGCGGGACTCAAGGTAAGTCATTTTTCTCTTTTATTATTTGATTGTTTAATATTCATGGCCTAGAATTTTTCATACAAATACCGACTGTAATGCAGTTGGTCAATAGAGGGCGCTTGGGCACCGCCCCACCATAGTCACCCCATTATTTTCGTTCATAAAAGGGGAGTTTGTACTTTTCAAAGGGCTAGCAAGATTTGAATGTTGCCTCTTTTCTTTCCTCCTTACCAACATAAAGCAACAACATACAGTCTCTGACCAAAGTGCTACGTTGCTAGCATGACTACCTATCTATTTTCATCTATCTATCTGTATTAAATGTAATATATGTTGAAAGGTGAAAGGAACATTTATCAATCCATTATAGCATAGCATTCACACGACAAATGTGGCGCCTTACGATAATATGGCCTCCCACCAGGAGCCTTTCTTTACCTTCTAGTACAAACCAGCTAAAAAAGCCAGCCATCTGCACTTCGAGGAACTCTTCTGCATAGCCATTAAAAAAAGAAAAAAAAAACGCGCCGTCTCGAAGGACAGCGTTCCGATTTCAGCCTCTCTCGCCTGCATTACTGGGTGCTCATTGTAATTATAAGGGAGGAGTGTTGCCAAGCTAGCGCGCGGGATGCCAGGTGCACGCTAACCATCGCCGAGCGCTTTTTAAACAACTCCTGTCTGTATGCGACTGCGCCATTAGTTCACTGCAGCTTTCAGTTTTTTTATTTTTTTTATTTGGAAGATAGTGGACGACTTTACCGTGTTCCATTTTTTCTTCTTAAGCCTTCTTATAGGTTATGTGACTGCTGTGTGAAATTGTATCCCAATACTGGCACTGGATCCATGTGAGGGAGTCTTGTAAAATAGCTTTACTTAGCGCCTTTTTTTTTTCTTCTTTTGCTGGCATTTTCCGAACATAGCGAAAGCACAAACGCCATCCGTGATCGGATTAGCCCTTCGACGAAAATGATGTAACTCTTTGTGTGTCTTGTGTGACACGTAGGTTTCCGTCGACGCTTTAAGTTCAGTGGTCATCGTGTCAATATACGTATAATCCAGCAGTACAATAGCTGACAGCTCGAGTTAATCGCACGGGCGCAGATCCTGCCTCGGATTCTTGAAGGTAGACGAGGCGTTTAA
The DNA here is from genome assembly GCF_024217435.2 of Syngnathus scovelli. Lineage (NCBI taxonomy): Eukaryota > Metazoa > Chordata > Actinopteri > Syngnathiformes > Syngnathidae > Syngnathus > Syngnathus scovelli. The sequence continues at coordinate 5,995,616 of NC_090863.1, forward strand.
TTTTTCAACTTTGCTTGTGTTCCTCCGCAGCGAGATAGAAATTGCATGTGATGAGTGTGAAGCGTTTCCACGTCGAGTGTGAGCTACCCGACGCCAAGCGCGGCTCCAGCTTTTGCACCCGAGGCCATTTTCGCTCTACGGCGTCGCAAAGGTGTGTCGAGACAAAAGCGCTAATTACGCAATTTATGACGGGGAATCTGCGAAGCCATCTCCGCATATCACGCCTATTTACATTTTAATTATGACTATTACTTGTTTTTTTTTAGGGGGGAGGGGGAGTTGTGGCTACCGCCAGCCCAATCCCTCCCCGGCACAAAAAAAATGTTTTCCACCGGCGCTTTAGATGCTTGTTTATCACTTTTAAATACCGTCATCTTTGCTGAAATCCCCTCTCAAAAGAACCTTTCACTTGCTGGAATAAATTCAAATTAAAATTTAAATCCCTCTTTGCATTTCTTCAGCCTTTTTTTTTTAAATAGCTGCCTCCTTTTTAGAAAGCTGTTTATGTAGTGATCTGCTCATAATCCAGTTTGTTTCTCAACAGCGGAAAACACACACACACACACACGCACGCACACACAAATCGTATTATCACTATCTTGGAGAGATGATGCGAGAAATCAGGGAGTATAAATGTCTGAGGATCTGCGCAAGTTTTCAAAAGTTGCCAGGCTTAAGGACGCAAACCAAAGAATATTTTGAGTTGACTTGATAAAGATGGCGAAATACAAGGCCCTTTATTTGCACTCTTTCGGTAAACGCTGCTGTTGTTTTCATCCGCGCGTAGATGATATGTCGTGTATAATGTCGACGGATCGCCCCGGTGACACACGATTAGAAGATTAAAACCGCCGTCATCTTTCTAATCTGACGAGGTGGTCACCTTCCAGCAACCGGCAATAGAAGGGAAAAAAAAAGCCCAACAATATCCAATCAGAAATGTAACAGGCGGCAGACGTTTCCACGCGGTGCCATTTTGATGAGAGTCCATTTCAGATGGCGAGTGAAGGAGGCCAACGGGGGGAATATTTGATTTGTGGGAGCCCGATTGCAAGTATTGTTTGAAAACAAATGACAATTGTGTCTCGGGGAAAGTTGAGCAAGATGAAAACAAAAGCAAAATCAATGAGCGCCCCACGATAATCACTCGGAAAAGCCAAGAAACTTAGTTCATAATCAGTTGCTTTGTTTGCTTCAAAGGGCATTTGTTTGTAATCACAAAATTGCAAATCGTCATCAGCATTGTGCGTGTACTTACGCACGTTGTGTGATTTATGCTTAAGACACTCGTCACAGTTCTCAGGTTACAGTTAAAGCCATCGTTAATCATTATTTTTCCAAATGGGTGTATTTTACACAAAAATCATACACAAAAAAAGCCCCGCCCCCTCGCATGAACCAAACGTGACAATTTTTCCTAATTCTTCATTTACATTATATAGAAGATTTGTTGCTATTGCACTTAAAATATCGCGCGTTTGAAATGATCTTTTAGAATAGTGCAAAATTTTGTACTTCCTGGTTAACCTCAACCCTATCCATGAAAATAATCAACTTCTTCAACTTCTGAATTTCCATCTAGCATTCAACAAAAGGTGTCCTGGGTCTACTACTTGGGTTTAACCATATTTATGACAGTTGGTTTTATTCGTATCACAATTGCAATTTTCCAGCACTCACGGGACACGCGAGAGGCGACGGCAAAGCCTCGCCATCACTTTTGTGTCTAGACACACGATTACGGCCAGCAAGGTCATTACCCGCGCGCACATTAATACACACCTGTTACCATTGTCTCCCCCCGCACACGTTTTTTTGGCCCAACATCTAAGCTGCTATCTGGCCTTTAAGAGGCGTGTCTGCTTTCATTGTGCTCCCGCCTGAGTAGAAAGAGATGGGCCGAGACCCCCAGAGACGCCGGCCGATGCGCACGTCGTCGCCCAGTGACAATGAGTCGCTGGCCTGTGAACCGCAAAGCGCCAGGCGTTGCCACGACTGACCGCTCAGGCGCTGATTTGTCTCATGTGAGCGTTTGAGGGCAGCACAGACCGATTGGTGAAAGATGTTTTTCAAATTAGCATCCCTGATGACGATTGTTTTTTATTATTAAAATGTAGCTTTTTAAAGCAATAACCCAAAAAACACATAAGACGTCCCACAAAAATGTCATCACGCCACCTGTTGCTAGGCAGAATTCAAATAGAGCACTGACATCACGAGCCTAAAAGCCTAAGAAAAATATAGATTTACACGAGAGAGTTAACTTCAATAAAGAAACTGCGACTAGCTAGTTCATATAAAAGTTGGAAAAACAGCTCTTGATTTAATTTCTACATATTCATTCATCAAATTGGTTTACTAAAACTAAAATAAAGTTGTTATCAAGTAAATAGAAAGCATTGTTGATTCAACAAACATATGACTGCTCTGTATTCAATATAAAAACAGACAGGAAAAACAGAGCCATCTGCTGTTGATAATTAGAATACTACACATTCATTTGCAAATAATTCCTGCATTTCAACAAATGCTGATGTAGATAAAAGACAGAAAATTGATTTATACACAATTTTCTAAATATTTGCCTACTCAATATTAAAGCGGACGTCAAGTCAAAAAGTTTCTGGAATTGACGTTGAAGTGCCAAGTCAAAGTCGAGTTTGTGTTGGATTTACAAAACAGTGCCATCTACTGAAGCTGATGGGGCACTGCCTCAATTTGCACTCTGATCATTCCTAAGCCCTAAATTACTTCCACTAGATCTCAATTTTTAGGACAAACTTTGTAAATGTTTTTGGAGGAAACTTTAGGGATCTTATTATGTTCCAATTGCACAATAACGTCCAAAAAAGCAAACATGTGTCTGTTAACTCCTTCACTCCCAACCCAGTTAATATCTTTGACGTCTATAACCGTCAATGGTACTAAATGAGTTGTGGAAGTGTGTTCAAAGGACACAGGATCAACTTATCGCGAGGTTGCTGCCCGTCACACATGAACGAGCCCGAAGGGGACTGCTGGGACGTAATCTCATCGTTAGCTTTTAAGTGAGACACGCAGTGTAGTGATCCCCGTGGAAAAAAAAAAAAAAAACTACTGAAGAATATCTCTTTTTCCAACTGACATTAACATAAAGATATAGTTGTGTGCGTGTATGTGTGTGTCCTGCAGCCATATCAACATGTATTTATGTTGGCGTCCTTCTATTTGCATATGCAAATACATGTTTTTTTTTTAAAGAATTAATTCAGTCCTTTTATGTCACTTTCCGTGGCGAACAGGCGGCATGAAGAGTGGCAACAATGAAGCTCGAAGACCACCAAGAAAGATGCGTTTGTGTCACATTAGCGCCAGCATTGACGTTTGAGATTAAGCACAGTTTAATATAGATTTTGTACTCATTGTCAAGCTTCAACGCAGCCGTGGAAATGCGCTTTGTTTGAGTGTACGGGCTGCCACATGAAATTAGTTTTGCCGTAGACTTTTGCAAAGTGCGCTGTGAAGTGAGCCCACATCCGTTTTGCAAATGACCACTTCTCGGAATATCGAATATAAAAAGCACTTTAAAACATTGATACAATCTTCTTCAAATAAAAAAACATTTGCTGTCGCCGGAACGGATTAATGCCATTTCCATTCATTTCAACAGGGAAAGACGATTTGAGATATGAGAAGACTCTGCTGTTTTTGCAAGTTTATTTCCATACATTCTTCAGCATCCAAGGCTCGTTGGAATATAGATTTTGTACACGTCTGCGCAATTCAATGGCCCTAAGTACTCTTTGTTTGGGCTGCCACATGACATTAGCCGCATTGTTTTGTGGAAATTGCAGGGTGCGATGTGCTGTGCCGCCGAGTGAGCGAGCGAGCAAGCGAAGTTCCAGCGCTGACACGGTGACCCGGCAGTGCATTAGAAGAAGTGAGGCTGACATGTTTGTGTAGGTTTTGTTTTGCGCCAGGAAGGTACGGTGCTCCAAAACAACGGGGTGTTGCGACACTTCACTCGGCTTGCATCATTTGCAGCAGAATGCAAAAAGCTTTTAGACACACATGTGACCCATTGTAATACCTTTCTAAATGCAATCAAACACTTTCTACAAATACGAGGCAGCACTTTTAAAAACGCGCACCCTTGTTTGACATGTAATTTTGTCCAACCCACTCCTCCATCAGCCGACTTTTTTTTTTTTTTTAACAGCTCAACAAAACAGTAGTTTAGGTTTTGGAAAGAGAATCTATTTTTTGATCGTCCCCGAACTGGGACTGATAGAAATCGACAACTCTGATTGAAGCGAATAAATTAAAATGTATGATAAATCTGATATCGTTTATTGCAATATTGATTAATTTATTACTTGTGTTTGTTACGATACACGGGATGAGAACCTTAGGAAAAAAAATAATCACATATTAAATCACACTTATTTTTCAAAACAGTTCAGCCCAACCCCAAACATGTGAACAGATGCCCGGAGCAAAAAGGAGAATATTACATTTTGTGTTAAACGTTGCGTTAACACAAGTAGATATAATCCCAATTTGTTGTCATCCGCACAACGACATTGTTGTTTGATAAGATGCTTTGGATAGATGTCGTTTTTCCTCCGACGCCGGTTCCTCTTTCTTCTTTTTCCTCTTTTTGCCCTTTTGTGCGTCTCCTCTGGCTGAGTGGCTCCGGAGGACAGTTGGGCATTAGACTTTCAAATGAGCCATTAAACAAGATGCCGATCAACCGCCAGGCCTTTAAGTAACAATCGTATTGCCGCGTGGAGAAAACAAGTGGAAATATATTATGACTCCATATTGTCTTCTCACGTTGGTTCCCTTGAGATTCAAGCATGCAATGAGCGTGGGGGGGTGCTAAGCATGTTTGGGTGGCCTCTTCCATCAGCTGGGTGAAAGGAAAAGAGGGGGGGCGCTTTTTTTTTTTTTCCAAGCACAGCCACCCTCCCCCACTCCCCCCCCCCCCCCCCCCCCTCCTCCTGCCCTCAGGCTCCACCCAGAAGTGTGGTTGCCTTTTGTCATTGTAATCTGGCCGTGTTTGCTAAACGCTGCCACTGTTTACTCTCCGCCACGGGGGCTTGTATGAACAGGAGTCAGCAGGACGACAGGGGTGACATCACTTTAGCTGGAGGGGCCGGTTGGGTGTTCAGGATGTGAGGTGGAGGGGGTGATTTCTCAGGACTCTCTTTTATTAATCGGGAGGAAAGGCAAGCATGGCCTGCAGGGAGGAATTACACCCAGTCACTTGAATAACGGGGGGCTAGGCGGCAGTCAGTGGTAATCACCCCAAATCATTTCCAGGTTGCCTTTTCTGATAGGCCAGCCTTTTACATTTAAATGACGTGGAAGAAATGAAACAGACTGACAGGTAGAGACATTTAAAAAGAAGGAGAACAGGAGGTGGGGAGTGGGGGAGGGGGGTTGAAATCAAATTAACGGACAAGGATTTCATATCGTCTATTTTTGTTGTTGCCGTAGCGATAAAGTCGCAGACATTGAAACTGGTCTGTTGAGCCATTGTTATCATCCCTGGCCATCTGCTGCTGAGGAGTGACATTCCCTCTCATTTGCATGATGAGTGATGTATGAGGAGGTTGGGAGGGCATATGCCTTGGTCTTATGACAAAGCCGGGGAAAGTTTTTTTTTCCTCTCGTTAAATATCACGGCAAATGAGCCCAGGCAAACAAACTAGCAAAGACGATTTTTAAATGCTAGCTTGTCACGTGTTGGGTTTTGTTTAGGAGAGCTACATGGTAAATAAAATAAAAAGGCTTCTCTGAGCGGCTCCAGTTGTGGCTGTTGTGATTGGTTATTGATCTGGGAAATAAATGACGATGTGACTGGTTGTAATGTGCTCACGAACCTCTAGGGGTACACTTTTATTGCTTAAAAAGATGCAAATGAGGAATAAATATTGCAATTAGATTATTTTCAAAATTGTTCTGCTCTAATCTTGAGTGATAGCTTTTTTTTTTTTTTTTGCACAAATGTGATATTCAGGTGCACTTTTGCGTGAGCGAGTTGGACGTTTGGAAAAGTTTTTTATTCGCCTTTAAATGTAGATAAATTAGTAAAAAAATATTACATAAAAATGAGTTTTTCACAAATCTGATGATAAGACGTGATTAGATTAAATATTCCTTTGTTCCCATATATGAGAAATACGAACAGATAGTTAGTAAATTAGTCAAATTAAATTAGTAAATTAGTAAAAAAAAATGTCTGAGTCTTAAGTGAAACCTTTTTTCCGAACAAATCTGCTGCTCGAGAGCGCTCGTGCATCTGCCTCCTTGTGCGCCTGTGTGTGTGTTTTGTGTGGCTGTGGGAGTCGAACGAGGAGGAGGAGGATTGGGGGGGGGGTGGGCTCCGAGGCGGGGGGAAAGCTGGGTCGGAGGGGGGGGGGGGGGGGGGCACGGCTGTTGATGTGCAAATGTGCATCATGTTGAAGGGCTGTGAATGGGGAGGTGTGACGTAAAAAGAGACCCGAGCGCAGGTGCTTATCTCGAGGCTGTCAAAGGCGCAGTATGTCATATTCCCGGGGACTACCTTTCAAAGCCACAGCACCAGCGCCAGCCGCCACCACCAACACCATCCACACCACCGGCACCAGCATCACTGCGAGGAAATCAAACTTTTGGGGATCGCAGCGCTTAGGTTGGTTTCAAAATTCTTCTCGCGTCCCTTACCTTGTAGTTTTGCCGAGAACGTTGGGTGTCGCAACGCTGAAGCCTTTTCAGATGGCCAAACTTGTTGAGATTGTGTGATTGTGTGCCATGTTGTCACCAAAGTGGCGTTTTGGAGGTGTTTTTTTTTTTTTTTGCTGGAAAGACAGTGCAGGTTTTAGACAGTTTGAGGAGAGATTAAACAGCTCAAAGTGTTTTGTGACCCATATTTTTTTTTGGGGGGGGGGGGTAGTCCGGATAGCATGAGATGGTGTAGATTAAAATTCGCCGATTTGTTACTGAGTAAGCTTGTCTTAGAGGAACACATGTCGGTATTGTGCGCGCAGACAAAAGCATTGTCGCCGCTCGCCTGTGGCTTTGACAGTGACAGCTGTACATACAAGACCGCTGAGCCCCGCTGTCGCACTTCAACATTGACTCTGTATTCTATTTCAACTACGCCATTTTCTTTCTTTTTTTTTTTGGATCGCATCATCCCCCGTCCAAGACTTGCAAACTTGTGTTTTCATGTCTCCTCCACAATTCATCAGGATCATAGCCTTCTAGTCGGGACTTATGGTGAAAGTTTGCCAAAAGTAACACTATGGCGTCGCACGTGGGCGTACTTCGAAAGCCAGCAAAGCACTTGAGAGTCTCTGGAGCAACTATTGGTTTAGCAGGACGGATCCCGTTTTAAAAAAGTTCATCATTTACCAGATAAGAGGCGTGAGGCGCATTCAGAACGCCAGATATCCGCATGGGTGATTACAAAATGTGATGCCAGGTATTTATTTTGAAAGGAAACAGTACTTTACGATATTTAAATCAGGGATAAATTCATTCTACACAACTATGTAGTATTTTATCCATTTTATAAAGTAATAATGTTTGAATGTGTAGCTTGATTTCTGTGACACAGAACTCTATAAATCCCAATTGGATTTTCATTGATGAATTACTGCATAGTGATTTATTACTTTTTGGAATACAAATACAAAAAAAATAACTGAACAAAAGTACATAGGGCGAGTCGACATGTTGATGTGTACTGGAGGTTACAGGAAAAGTTCCTACTCTTTTATGAAAATATGTTTACGTGTGTGTGTGTAGTAGTAGTCGTAGTAATAAAAGAGTGATAAGAGGCATTATTCCTCCCTGGACCCCTTCCCATCCCCCCGCCTGCTCTTTAAAGTGCAGGCGGGTCGGTTGCTAACCAACGCATCCATGTGACCTGCGCTCGCCTGCAGGAGCTGTCCATGGTACCCTGCTGCCATCCAGTAAAAATAACAAGGCCGCGAATAAACCCAATCCGACACTTTTACGGCCTCCTAAAAATATCGCCGTGAAGATTTTCCCCCTTTTATTGGACTCTATGCAAACCTAATGAAATGATCAAAGGACATTGTGTTTTGTTACCTGTCCCAACAAAGCGTTGTCAAGCAGCCATCGCCACCGTGCTCCCACTCCAACTTCACTCAGTTAATCCAGGAAAATGAATTATGTGGATTTAATTCAACGAGGTCTCAGAAATGATCCATCTGCTGTTGAGCAGCTGGCCAAAGGATAAATGTAATTAATGACTTAACTTTTGATCAGTATTCCACAGAAAGAGTTGTTTGCATGGTGGCACCCGTGGGGGAGGGGGAGGGGAGAGATGAGCAAACAAAACAAGCCGATAGTGTTATCCTAGTGTATTTCTTTTCTTTAATTAATGTCAGGACCAGGTTTTTAGGCCTGTGCTATTTTCTGTGATATCGTGTTTACTGCTGTATATTACTGATGTATCTGGAATTTCATTGTCGAGACAGTGGGCAGCAGTGCAATAATGTGTTAATTAATTAAAATAAATTTTAAGGTAACATCTCATTCATATATATATATATATATATATATATATATATATATATATATATATATATATATATATATATATATATATATATATGTATATATGATTATGCAAAATTACTTGCAAGAAAATGTACTTTTTGAGTGACATGGCGTATACAAAATAACGGAAAAAAAATTATCCTCCCACACTATTCTGTGTATACCATGATGCAAAATGACATGCAAGGAAATGAGCTTTTTGAGTGACATGGCAAAAAAAAAAATGAAATCCATATTTGCCATTGCTGCACGGCCTTACTTTTTTTCTGGGCCTAAATATACATCCCAATGTACCTTGACGGTGGCGTACCTCATTGGCTGCGCTCCGGCTCACTTGGCCTAACTATAAAGCATCTGCTTATACCCTTGTGGGCTGGGAAGAATTAGGATTTATGAATTTATTTCCTCTGTTGTATTGTTTAAACAGCTTTGGTTTAGTTTTGATCCCTTCCTCTCGCCTTTGAGGCCGTTCCACGGTGTCAGCTGTTGACTGATAGTAAGAGAACTGCCTCACAGTGTGAATGAAAGAAAACTAGCGGTTGGTAAACACTGATAAGGGATAAATAGAAAGCGGTCAGGCAGAGATAGTTCTGTGGGAGCCCAGATTGTGTGCGGTCTGTTAAAATGAGATTCGGAGCCTGTCCTTTTTATTCCCTCCCTCCCCCCCTCGCCCCTTTCCCCGGTGCACCGTTTGTCTGGAAAATCTCCAGTGACCAGGCTCGCCAATCCCAGGCTGCGCCATTCTCTTCTTCTATTTGTTTTCGCTCCCAACAAGGGTCAAGTTGGCCAATAGACACGTCTCCGATGTTTATGGACAGCTGTCATGACTTCAAGTGCTTACACTCGTTCCATTTTTTTAAAAAATGTAAGCGTTTTAAGGCAGAACGATCTGAGATGACTTATAAAGTCATGTGACCACCGGGGATGAGTAGGCTATATGGACTAAATACAATATTATGTCATACATTGTGCCATATTTTTTTCATGTCTTGTATGACTTATTTCCTCACAACCAAGTGGGTTTAAAAAAGCAAAATGTAAGACATTTGATTTTTAAATCCAATTCAAGACCTCGCTTTTGTTAAATGTGACCACTGCAACTGACCATAAAATGTTACCTTTAAAAGTTAGTTCAGTATTATATAATAATATTTTGCATATGCTGTAAGGTTTTTTTTTTTTAAGGAAACAAAATTCAAGACTTTTTTAAAAATAAATTAATAAGAATTAACACCTCTCCTTTACCAAACGTTGACCAAAAGAAGTCAACTTGATATTTTAGCGTACAATTTCAAAAAAATGTATTCAAGTAATTTGACCTTATATATTTTTTTACAGCATGCATGTTTGAGGATGCCGCATTTAAAACATTTGGGATCAATCTGACGACCAAACAACAATGTCATATCACAATAACTCGTGATGACATTTGTCGGACATATCGAATTGCGGCCATCATTTTCTAAACTCAAAAGTGAAATGAAGCACAAATACAATCACTCTCGCTCTCTCTTTTTTTTTTTTTAATGATTACCAAAAGTTCTGAGCTGATTCTCTGCCCATCCAATCTCTTATCGTTCGCAAGTGCTCTGTTAATGACACACCCCAAAGTAATTGTTCTTTTCAGGAACAGTCTGTAGTCATTTTGGGCTGAAATTGTGGCTGTGTGATCAAAAGGACCTTTCCTTGAGGAGCACCATGTGGTGTATTTACACAGAACATAATTCAGCCCATTGTAGCACAGCGGCTAATGAGATTGGTTGTTAAGTGAATGACACAAAGGCTAAAAAAAAAAAAAAAAAAAAAAAGCTTGGTGTTTCGGGTGACACGCTCTCCGACACACACGCAGGCGGGATACACACGCTCGCCTAGCAGTGTGGTGGACCAGTCCACCTCATTGCTCTCTCCTCGTGCTACGTCTCCTCAATCGATGCAAAAAAAAAAGAAGGGTAAGTTGAGCTTGGAGATGTTGGCGCTCCCGGGCACTGAAGTCGATTGGTGGGAGGGTCCGTTTGAGAGATGCTCAGAATAGAAACGTTGCTTTCACTTGAAGGGGATTTGATAGAAGTCTTTAGTGGAACTGTGCTTTGCTTATTTCTAGCAAATTTGTTTGTCAATTGAATTGCTGCATGCTGCTGCTGGTTGTTGTTGCCTTGAATTTGAGTTGAACTTTTTAGTTTAGTAGCGGATCACCATGCAAGTAGAGCTTATGTCAAGCAGGATTGTAACAATTTTGGTCTTTATAGGTGTTTGGATTTGTTTTTTTTTTTTTAAATCAGTTTTCTCATATTTGTCCCCCTTAGAAGCTAATTTGTATTTGATTTGGTTACCAAAAATACCATTTTAATATTACTTTTAGTTGATTCATTATCAAAAGAGCCTTGATGCTAAGTGTACAGGACTGGTATCGATACCGATGCGTTTTAGTAATGAAGATGGTGATGTCATCAAATTGTTAAATCTGTCTTTCATGACCTTTTCCCTCTTTGGATTATTCATTAGTTCAAATCAAGATAGATTTTAGCCAAACTTTAACTGGATTAAATAGAAAATATATAATTATATTTTTTTTCCATATACTAAACATTTTTGTTATAGTTGGGTTATTTTTCCCCATAACCATAGTGTGTAAAGTTTTCATTCGGAAACAATCAAATATTTGACATCTTTTCTGGATTGTCCAATTAAACCAATTAAAAATCACCCCCTTCATTGCATTTATGGATTTTTGTAATTAATAGTACTACAAATCACAAAACAGCGATCAGTCCAGTCCCGTCTCTCAAAGTCACAAATTCATCAAAAACGGATTCAAGACCTGGCCTATATCCGACGAATCAAAAGTATCACACCGGCGCCGATAGTATCGGCACTCGGGTCGATCCGGCAGCCGCTGCCATGTAGTTGCTTTTTGGCGGCAGCGATGGCTGCATTAGCTTATCACCACCGGGAAGTGGGTTCAAGTCCATTGTGCATCGTAAAGCCTGGACTTAAGTCAAATTTACATTTTGTTCAAGATTACTCCTTTTATTGATGCCCATAATCATATTCATGGACCATCTGCTGATTTTGGCAAGCACGGATCAAACTCGCCCAAAAAGCGTCCCCGCTAACCTTTTAAGTAGAAAATAGTCTGGCTTAACCGTGCAGGCCCACAAGTGTGTACGTGAGAGAGATGGTTTGGATATTGGCTGCTCTTGCCATATTTGTTTTTATCGTGATCTTCTTATCAAGATCTCCTATGCCCTGTGTTTCTTGGCGACCGACAGCGAAAAAATGTCGGAGGAAAGAATCGGTTCGTAGCCGTCGCCGAGGTGACGTTGCCATGTCATCAAGACTCCAAAATTGCCGGGTGCCATGAGTGAAGTTGAACATTTTTTTTTTGTCCTTTCTTTTATTTTCCAACATTTGAGCTACGTCTCGACGTGCACGCCACACACAAAATAGCAAATTCACCATTGGGCATCCTTTGCCGCGTGAAATACTTATGTTCGACTCATTCCAAACAAAGCTTACGCAGATTGCAAATTCATATGCCAGAGGTAAATCCGAGTTAACACGGATTTATACTGGCATGAGTTAAAGGACTAGAGTTTGTAATCCAGGTGGCCAAGGGATTTTAGCGTAGTGGCAAAATTCACTTCAACCCCCCCACACCCCCCTAAATGTTCTGAGCCACTCGGCTCAATGAGCAGACGGATCGTTCCCAATTGATGACAGAACAACAATGTCACTGGTGGACACTGTCTGCGACATTCGTTGCACTTGGATGGATGCATTCATGCCAATGTGCTTGGAACTTATATATTTACTACGTTGAATAGGGAAAAAAAAAGACCCTGTCTTCAAGGCCTTGGTTTGCAGAACACTCTCATACTTGCATCGGAAATACGTAGAAAAAATGTGTTTCTTGTTTTTCCTGCAATGTTAGGACCAACATGTTTTATGTCAAGTGTTTGACCAAAAAACAAAAAAAAAACAAAGACATAAACCGGTGGGTTGTATTAAACTTTGAAATGCTCGATGTGCTATATAACTTTCAACTGTGTCATAGTCAAATCCTAAAGTGTGTATGTGTTTCCCGTTTTTCCTCTAACAAGGGGTCCACCTAATTTTCATGTACTTTTGCAGACATAAAGCAAAAGCCCTAAAGTGCTATTTGAGGATTAAGTGTGTTTGTAAAGTGGGTCAATGGTTCCAATCTTAATCGAGTAAAAGGTCAGTGGGCGGGGCTCTGATTGGGGGTATTGTCAGTTTTCAGGGCGTAAACATACATCAACTGTAGTGCTGTGAGAGAGGGAGAGAGAGCAAAAAAGAGAGTGAGAGAGAGAGAGAGAGAGTTTAATGACAGGAACAGCTGACTCATTTAGAGAGCGCAGTGAAAGGTAATTAACCCTGGGAAAACTACAGCTGCCATGCGAGCTGTTCACTTCAGTGCAATCTGATTAGAAATCACTGACTCCTCTCGCAGGCAGCGTGTCCAACGTCAACTTTTCTTCTTTTTGCACGGGAGACCTGCCTTTTGTGTGGGGGGAAGGATTAAGCGGAACGGCTCCCAATTGGGGACCACCTGGTGGCATTCATGCTTAAAAAAAAAAAAAAAAAAAGCTTTCTTGGGCAGGATTACTCAGCTCATTGTTACACCGGAGGCCTGGAACTTCTTTTTCCCCGAGCACCTGTCCCCAAATTAGGCGAAGCATGTTCACAACACCATTCAAAGATTGCAAGCTAGCCTGAGAGTGCCTTGGCAGAAGGTGCCACTATCCACTCTGCTATTGATGCACTGAGAAGAAACTAATTTTATTAGACTGGCCATTAATTGGATTGAAATGAGCAAATAAAATAGCAGATCTTCATATGACAGGAGAACTAAAAGCAGCCGTAAATGTGGTCAAAACATTGTCTCTCTCTGATGTCAGAAGAAAGGTTCTGGACTCGGCGCCGCCCGTGTGGTCCGGCTCCAGATGAACTCAATTTAGAGGGACTGACTTTGGAACGCCATGACAAGATTGCCCAAAATCACCACGGCAAAGGTGTCACCATCTGACTCTTTCATTGGGCCGCTTGCTAACTGGCTCCAATAACAAGTTTCCCCTGTAGTTATGCCATCATAACAATTCATTGAAGTCAGCCGGCCTCCTGATTGTCTGCTAAGAATTCTGGGAGCGCCGGCCTCTTATTGAAGTTGGTCTGTCTCGGAGTGGGGATAAGATGGTAAAAAAACGATATGAAAGTCCTTTTTGGCAGAAGGCACAAACACTTGGGTGAGAGCTAAGAGGCTACTCTGTTGGACCAGTCTGCTGATTTACGCAAATTAGCCTTAAACAAAAATGACAGCTAATCCTTCAAGTCAAAGATTTGAAAGATCAATTGGTTGGTTGTGGTCCAAAACTGTTTTTTTATTTAAAAAAAAAAGATTGTAAAATATTGTGATGTAATATTCAGTTAAGGGTTTCATAACAAGACGCATCGTTAAGATGGATGTGAATGAGGACAAACAGAGTAGATCTCTCGCTCCAAAAAAAAAAAAAAAAAAACACAACTTGTTTATACCCTGTGAACAGAAGTTGATTTAAATCTCGCTGCCGAGCTTCATTTGCTCTCCACCGAACCATTTGCATGTCAATGAAAAATGGCGAAAGCAATCACTTGTTCATTCAATCCAATTTGGCCTCCGGTTAGAAAAAAAAAAAGTGCGTGAGATCACTTTGCAGCCCGCTGACCTTTTTTTGCTGCCGTCACACAAACTTTAGATTTGGCTTTCATAGATCATCATATCGTGCGGAAAGTGTTAAATATAGACAGCCGCGTTGTTTTTAGAGTTACGGAACAAAACAAAGCCCATCAATGCGTCAATGTAATCACTACCGATGCAACGGCTTGAGAATTGTAATGAATCGCATTAAATGTCATCATTTTAGATTAGAAAACGATTTCCTTTAATGTCTAATTGATATCAAAGACCATCTGTCTTTGAAATCGTATACGGCGCTTAACAAATATATGCGACCATCTGTCATTACTTGAGAACCAGCGCAGAAGCGCTTCAATGTAGACTCTTTCGATTATAGTGTCTTCTTGAATGATTGAATTCATCTTTTTGTAAATCGCTAAAATATGTTTGCTGGGGAAAAAAAAGTACAACTATAATTTGACATCATGTGTCATGCTTTACTATTTTCTTTAGCGTGTATATTAATACATGGCTAACAATAATAATGAGTCGCACCACAGCATAATTGATCCAGATATTTATTTAGACACATCCAACAATCAGTTGAATAAAAGGAGGCCAAATTATAATTCAATTTGAGCTGATTATCAGTTTGCGTGTACTCGATTTATGTACCCGATTGTTCCGATTGTCAGCACTGTTTTCCTTGCAGGTCAGTTAGGAAAACACCAAACAGCACTGGGCAAACACTAAGCAAAATATTTCTTTGACTTTGTCGAGAGGGTAAAAAAAATGCTGGAATCGGATACATGAATCGTCCAAAAAGACGATAATGCTACATATCCAAATTGAAACTCCTGCGACGTTGGGGGGCCAAATGAGATCAAGGCCACCCGTGTCGCCAAACATTCATTACAAGGAAATATGAAAGTAAAAGCAACTATCTCTCGCCCTTTAATACACATAAACAGAAACACTTAGCATGTAAAATTAATGTGAAAATTATTCCCGGGGTAAACTATAAACACACACAAGTTACCCTCTACACATTTGCGCCCTTCTTCTTTTTTCCCCTCCCTCTGCTCCTTCCTCCCCTAGATCAGAGTGTAATTGCCAGTAATCAGGTCTGTTTGCCGCTGATAAAACCACTCTGAATGCGAGGAAGCCTCTTTGTGTGATGACTCAATTATGCCAGAAGTGGCTCATCAAACCTGGCCCATCAGCTGCTTTAATAAATAAGGAGGAAAACTTGCTGCGGGCGCATTATAATTCCATTCATTCCATAATTAAATCCATTCCCCCCGTTTTTTAACCCCTCACGCTCGCTACGTTTCTCCAAGGGGAAACAAAAACAAGTAGGGAGGGGGGGGGGGGGGTGTTGAGGGGCCGTATAGCAGACAGTGACCTTGCACAGAGCACCCATCCGTCGCCTGCCTATAATTCACCATGATACCGCTGAAGAGAGGTTAAGAGAAGGAGGCTCCTGAGCACTGTTTCCACACGGCAATTGTATTAAAATCTCATCACGGACGGTCGCCGCGCTGACATTTGGAAATCTTACTCTCGTCTAATCGCATTTGAATGCAAACAACCAATGGCGCTGTCGCTGTTCTCTTTGCCTGAAAGAAAAAAAAAATAAAAACATTTTGGAGTCGCGGCTGTACTCCATCACAATAGCGAGCGCGTTAATTACGCCGCGAGAGCTCGGATACGCGGGCCGCCGAACTCAAGGTCAACGGTGGATATCGGCGCCAGCTGCACACTCCAGTGATAATAATAGTAATAATAATAATGATAATAATAGGAAACAGCGGCATCAAACAGCACAATCGCCGCTCGTTGCCGTTTCACTTTTTCTCCCAGCATCTCCGATGCGGCGATAATGGTGCGAGGTCATGGTTATTCATGACCGCTGGACTCCCCGCCCACCCCGACCCACCTCCCCAGGCGCGGCCCGGTCGCCCCTCTGTGCTGGGAATGCTAGCAGATGGGGTTAAGGCAGGGGAGGGCGTGGGCTTGCGGTGGGGGTCCCACAAGGACAGCGAGGAACCAGATTAACACGGAGACGATCGGTCGGCGAGACCCCCTCGCCGAGGGAGGGGCCCCCAAAGTGTCCTCGGAGGAGCGTCATTTGTCTCCATACAGGAGAGGGGAGGGAGGGGTGCGCAAATATGATTCAGCAGATGATGAACCAACTCAAATAGTCATGAGTCTTTTTTCATATGCTAATGAAGCCACTGCAAATAATACCCCTCCCTCCCTCCTTCCCTGCATCCCTCCCTTTTTTCCCCTCTAAATTTTTCCCCTCTGTGCACTATAATTAAGATGTTTTTCCCCCCCTCCACCCAAAGCTAACATAAATAAATAATTCCATAATAAGATCTGTGAAGTGAGCAGGACTGAATATACGCATTGTGCTCCCCGCATGTTTTCCCTCTTGGATGTTTTGTATTAATTAGAAGCGAGCAATTTGATCCCCTCTCGAGTATAATCAATTTGCATCGTGTTCCTGTACACGTGCACCCCATTGATTCCTCCGCCCACCTTACTGTATACAACCAAAGTATAGATTCAAATCTAAAAATAAGAATAATAACGTTATAAAGTTGCACGGTTGGACTTGCATGTTTATGATGTTGACATGTTTGTCGTGCAGGGAATGAAGCACACGCTGAGCTCCTGAGAGACGAGACGAGGGTCGTCGATAAGGCCGGACAGTGTGAAGCTGGCATCTTTGCAAACTCAGCGTCCGCCAAGCAACAATCAAAGGTAAAAGAAGATACAAATGAGAAATGCTTTGTAGATTTTCTCAACGGTTGATTTTATTGAGACTTCATTGAGCCACGTTGTTGTGTTGTCTTAATCTCACATTTGTTTTTAAACATCTTGAGGTGTATTATTATTTTGTGTATGTCTTCATTTATAGTTTGTTCCAAAGCTGATTCGGAGGACAAAATCATTTTCATAAAACACACAGAAATGTCAACTTGTCATTTAACATTGTCACCATTATATTTGATATAAAACAAACAAGAAATAATTTAATCAGAATATTCCCAACTCTTGACAAATTTAGTCATCTAATATGGTGACCATTTTATACGTGAAAAGAAATGCTACAAAAAAAAAAAAAAATTGTAATTCATTCAGAAGAGCCTGTTATGTATCTTTTATGTTACCATTTTTATGGAGCATGTGTGATCGTTAAGATAATGTGATATTTATATAGTGTGCAATACTTTGAAAAAGAGTTTACAGATACATTTGTAAGATGCTGTAAGATACTCAGAGGACAAATTATTTTTTATTATATAATGACAATTTAAAAATGTATTTCATGGCTGAAAATATGCATTGAACTAAAAAATATATATACATATATACATATATCAATTTTAGCCTGACCAAAAAACCCCATAATACACACATAATTCATATATATGAACACTTTTGTAAAAAAAAAAGAATTTTCTAAAATACACAACAAAGCAAACAAAATTTAGCTACACTGGCAACATCATCTTTGTCGTCGACGGACGCTTACATTCGAAGCCATTTTCACTTCATGACCAAATTTGTGTGTGCGCATGTGAAGTAAATATGCGCGTGTGTGAGTGCAAAAATTGTTCCAAACTAACGAGGTACATTCTTTTTTTTTTTTCTTTTTTTTTTTCACAGCAGCTAATGTATAGTGTTTGGGAGTTGTTTGTCTCAATAGGCGGCAGTAATCAAAAGTAATGAAGCTATTACGAGCAGGACCTCCGAGGGCCCGGCGTGGCATTAAGAGTGCACCACATAAAAAGGTTTATTAAAGGAAATTAAGGTCCATCACTGCCACACCTGCTCCCCTATTATAAATGTATGACAGGTCAGTGCCTTCAATCACAACAGCAAACGAGAGAGAGGAGTCATGTTTGCCATTACCAGGGAAAAAAAAAGTAACAGCGCATCCTGTGACTCACACATTTCGCTGGCTGGTGACCACTATACGCCGCCATCAGCCTGCAATAATTATCTTTAATAGCTTTTATTTGGGAGCCACCAGCAACATGGATGGGTTTTTGACACTATTTTGGTCCAAACGCACACGCACGGCCCAAGTGGAGGCGCTGTCTGCATTTTGTCATTATTTTGGGTAATCCAATTTTCGCCACCTTTCATCAACTTTTACTTTTTTTTTTTTGGGAGTTGAATTACATTTTAGCTTCAGGCAACATTACTGGGTCAGCTTTCTGACATTTTGGCCCTCATGTGACACTCTACTTTGGTTTTATGATTCTTACCAGGTGTAAATGTTGAATGAAAGTGCATCTGTGGTTGTGTTGTTTGAAAATTTGCACGACGGTATTAAAGTGGAATGAAGTTGTACGTTTTGGAGACAAAAGTTCAATTTGGAGCAAAAAAGTCGGGTATATCAAGAGAAAGGCAGCAATGAAATTATTTTTATCTTGAAAAAAGTGACTTTATTTTCTTAAACACATTAGTCCAAAAACTAAATTACTTTTTACCCGACGAATTATAATTTTTCTAAAAATATTATTAATTAAATGTTTATATTTTTATATTTATTTTGACTTATTTACCATGGGTGTGTCGACTTTTTTTTTTATATATATATATTCACGATTTTATCATGACTCTTACTAAGAGCGTCAGCCGTGGTCTGAATCATTTTTGGACTTTTTATTTTCCAGATGGATTCTGAAGGCGAGGAGCAGATCGTAAAAACATGCGGCACAGGTGAGCTGCACACACACAGTGCACTTGTCACAATAATTTGGGGCTATAGGCTCAACAGTCCAACTTTATTAAGAGTAGATTTTCTGTGCCATCTTGTTGGCCTAAAGTGCAGCGCCGCCGCTGCCGCTTGATTACTCAGGCGGGAATAACGTCAATCAATTGGAAGCGCAACTCCAATTAGTTAAGGAGTGTGCACGTGTTGTATGTGAGACGTGTGATTGAAAACCTCGAAACTGGAAATGTCATGACGCAAGTGCTCAGGGCCATTGTGGAGGCCGACTGTAAGTTGGTGAAACGCGTGAAAGGGAAATTATTTGTATTATTATTATTATTCTCGTTGATGCTTGAAATCGATTGAACAATTTGAGCTGGTGTTTGTCGGCGCTGTCAGAAGAGAGAAGACACGTGGGACTGAATGAAAAGCTTCTAATGTCCGCATCTTTCTTCCCATGCTGCCCCCAAGACAGCTTTTAAGCTTTTATTTTGAAGTAAGCACGCTGGCATGCCGGCTAGCTTGACTTATGATTATGCGATTGAAATCATTCCAATTTAATTTTTATTTTTCAGATCTGACCAATGAAGATTTTATCGTTGAGACGAACAGGTAATGTTTTGACACCCTGTGCCAGCCTTGACAATCAATATTAACGGCTGGTTGCGTGCAGCCCGTACGGGTCATCGGTTTGTAAGCGGAGCGCCCAGGACGGGGTTCAGGGCGCGCCCGTCAACAAGAGGAAGTCCCTTCTGATGAAGCCACGCCACTACAGCCCCAGCGAGGCCTGCGCCGAAGAGAGCGAGGACAGGGCGCCGCAGCGGGACAAAGAAGCGGCGAGGAGCGCCGACACTCCAGCAGGTAAACAGATGTCCTGTTGTTTTGTCTGTTTTGATGAACAGTCCACGCTGAATTTTAAAATCCCATCTGTTGCATTCATATTTGCCTCCCCTCCCCTGCCCTCCCCTCGCGCCAGCCGAGCCAGCCAACCAGCAGCGGCATCAACAGCAGCCGCCGCGCCGCGCTCATTGTGTACAGCACACTGGCCACATTAGTTGCGTCTCGACGAATAAATAAAAGTTTTTTGACAGCTGATCGGCCACGATGCTTCCGACTTGGCGCCGCCCTCTTCGCTCGAGGCCAGCTCGTTTCCCCGACCCCCTCGTCTGTCCTTGAATGGGCCGGTCCAAAGCCATTGAATCCATAGAATGAGACGGTGAATGAGCGCCCGCGCCAGTTCACTCGGATTCAAATGAGAATCCCTCCGTCCTTTTTTTCAATTCAATTCCAGTTCAAGTAGCGGAAAACAAATTAGCCGTCGCAGAACTGGCAGGAAAAACTCTTCACCAGCAACACTTTGTATGTTTTGATTTTGTCTTTCATCAGAATGTTCTTTTTTTTTAATTTCCGCGTCCTCTTAATGACTTGAATTTTGTCCATTTTGGTGAACACGTGCATACTAGCCCACTATAATCTGCACTGATTTGGTATATTTTTAACGACGTAACCAAGCAACAAACATAATTGTCCCTTTTCAAAAGCTTTTGTTAAGCCCTCCAACACAGTCTAATACATAATTAGGCATAATGTCGACGACTCATTAGTGTACACATGCGCGCGCGTGTGTCGTTTAAATGGACCGCGAGAGGAGTTGACTGGAAATGGATTTGATTTGTTTCCATGCTGGGGTCACATTACATTAGAATGATTGAAGTGATTTTTCTGGGGGATGAATCGTGTTTTTGTTGTTACATTCTCAGAATTTTTTTTTTTTTAATTACACCCAACCCAACTGTCTAGTATTGAGCGGTTTGATAAAAATTTTATTGCCGATTTTTCTGCATTTTTCTCGATCGCCGCGTTGGAAAGCGTCAAAATCGGGCTGTTGTTTTGGTGGAGCCGCGCTGTGTTTGGCTGCGGCCGAGTCCAGGCCTGCTGCAGAGAGCTGCTAATGGCTATTCTGGAGTGACAACTCTTCACCTGTTCCAACACACAAACCATCGCCAGGATCCAAGTTTTTTTTTTTTCTCTCTCTCTCTCTCTGCTTTTTCATTTTGTGTGCACGCGTGTGTCCAGCTGGATGCAAAACAAAATGCTGCTCGCCTGCTGCATGAATGTAAATACATGTTACTGGCTTTGTTTTTTTACACAGATTAGTTTGTCTTTACAACATTCAGTACTTATAAAATCATCTTCAGAATATAATTATCTTGAGTAAACCGTTTTCTCAGTCTTTTTAAAAGAATGCATAGGAAAAAAAACATCACAATGTAGTAGAGTGCAATTTGTAAAATAAAAAAAGTTACAATTGAAAAATTAAAAAACAAATTTAAATTCATTTTGGTCAGTTCAGTTGCTAGGCTTAATTTTTTAAAACATTTTATTATTTTATTTGTATTTATTTTCACGTAAGCTTAAGCCATCAAGCCATCAAACCAAAAACGTTAAGCTTAAGCCTTCAGCCATCAAACCAAAAGGTTCAAGTACAATAAATGGTACTATTTTATGACTTGGTGACGCAATCGCGGCCAACCCCGTGCACATTGTCCGCTTCTAGTCAGTTCATTGGCACGGTGATACCCGGTCAGCGTATGTTAAAGTCTGCCAAAGAGGGTTACCGTCATCCTCTCAAAGGCACGCAAAACAACCACTTATCAACACCGGCCGTGTCTCCCAAGCGGTACTCAGTGATTAACAATGGAAGGCTATCAGCTGGATTGATTCCTTCAAATCTCTCTTGATCCTCTCAAACGCTTCAAACTTATGCTCTGTTAAGGCTCTTTGGGCTTTTTTTTTTAACTTTCTATCCTCTTAAGTGGCCAGACAGAACGAGAGCAAGGCAAAAAGTAGGATTCGATGGATGAATCAGATCACAGGAATCATAGATGGATGATGACCATGATAATGAGGGTTGAAGATGATGATGAGAGACACAGGAATTAGCAAACTTGTTAAATGGGTCTAAATGTAAAATTAATCCAGGCCAAAAAAAAAAAAAAAAAGCTTTTAAAATCCGTCAAATAAAATATGGGTCTCTAATAAGTAGACAAAACAAATCCGCTGATGGCCATTTTATATATTGACCGTTTGTGGTTCGGGTGAGCCTTGAACTCATGAAGTTTAAAAAAAATAAATAAAAGGAGTATAACATGTATCAGTAAAGTCAACATTTTGCAGCATCTCGTTCTGTTAAGAAAAACAAAAACAATAATCCGATTCCATTTTTGTTTTCAGGAATCTTCACTTTCTTTCTTTTCATCCCCAAAAAACGGATTTTAGGTTTTGACATCAGTGTTTGAGCAGATGACAACATGTTGCTGCTTGGCATCAACTTAAAAACACACATAACTAATAATTATTCTAAAAAACAACAAATGTTCTGTAAATCCCCCATAATCTTCAATCTTCAGACAAAAAGAGGACGTAAGCAAAAACAAATTTAGTTCCTCAATTTGGCCTTTCATGTTCAGCCCTCGAGGAAAAAATATTTCAAACGTAAATCTAAAATATCCTTAGTGGTAAGTAATTACTTGAGAATCCCACAACCTTACGCTATTACATGTGTTCTTTGCAATAACATGTTTTTCTCACTGTATTATTTGTAGGAAAGTGACACAAGTTCTAAAACCTTAAAAGGATTTTGGAAGATTACATCCAAATTATTATCCCACGGTTGAGCGTGTTTGTTCCCTCATGACGCGGTTGTCTTAAGTGTGGCATAGCTAAAAATATTTTGTGGATATATATATAGTATATATATATTAAATATAAACAACATGACTTATATAGTGAAAGTTTGTGTGTTATTTCAGATGGAAACTTGAGTCCAATCAATGGCGTGCCTGATAGAAATGGCCGCTCCAACGATTCGCTGTGCTGGTCGGAGGTGACGCGCGAGGGTTCGCCGCAATACAAGGGCACCACGGCAGAAATGTACGACGATGACGACGAAGACGCACAGGACGACCAAAATCAGGACCGGCTAAGCGGGTCATCGTCCCCGCGGAGCCCGAGGGAACTCCGCTGGGCCTTCTCTGCCAAAACAAACGCCTTGAGTCCCTCCAGAAGCTGCGACGACCCTTCACCTCTGAAGGAAGATGCTCTCCTGGATCTGAGTAGAGGCCTTTTCCAGAGATACAGGGCGGAGGAGGTAGAGGAGGAGGGGGACAGTGACTCGGAGGTGGAGAGGCCTCCGAGGTTGGAGGGCTGGGCGCTGGACCACCTCCACCAGCGAGGCCTGGAAGTGAGCCGCAGCAGAGTCAATTTCAGTCTGTTGGAGCAGGCCATCGCCTTGCAGACAGAGCAGAGGCAAGTCCTGCATCACGCCTACCGCGAGATGGATCGCTTCCTCATGGAGCAGATGACCAGTGAGAGGCGACATCATCGCATGATGGAAATGGACAACAGGCTCAGCTACCATTCAGGCAAAGGTAAAACTGTTGTTCCTATTTCTGTGCAAATCTCAGTGTCTGTCAAACCCACCAAAATCACAATCAACCACTTGCGCCACAACTTAGACCTGCTTTTAGCTGGTCTAAAATCAGGTCTGATTTCTGTCACCAATTTGACAGGTGCGACAGTACTCTTGACTATTTGATTTAACTTTCATTTGTTGCCAGAAATCGCTCCACCGTCTTCACAATGTTTTATATTTTTATATCAAAAACCAGGTTGTCCAGCCCCACAGAAAAGAAATGGTCATCCATTGTGCGCTCATAAAGCAGCAAAGAGAATTATAAAAAGAAATGGAGAGGAAGCCGAGCTTGAAATCCTCTTAAATATTTTGGCAACAAGTCAAGTAATACATAAAACAGATTTATGATAATAATACAACTGAATAGCGACTACTCCCAATATTGGATTTTGATAGGAATCAAGTGGATATTTAACCATGACCATAAGTCTTAAATCCTGCTAAAGTACCTCTCATGTTTCCCCGGGATTCTTCAAATGACCGTGGCTAAATGTGTAATCCTCCATGTAATCTTTCCATGGTCGGGCATTAAGAAGTGTGTTCAACTACAGCCTTAACTAAAATGACAGATTAATAGATGCTTTTTATATATATATTAAAAAAAAAAGTGTCCTGCTTTGCATGATATTTCAATCTCTTGGCTCGCGAATAATACGAGTTCAATATGCCCGTACTATAATTTTTTTATTGTACCTATCGCAAGTTGGCGTAGCAGAACTTCTTTGTATTCAATCAACAAACGTTTCCCCAGACTCTCCGCGGACGGACAAGAGGGACATCAAGTGTCCCACGCCGGGCTGCGATGGTACAGGTCATGTGACCGGACTGTACCCTCATCACAGGAGTTTGTCCGGGTGTCCTCATAAAGTGCGAGTTCCTCCAGAGAGTGAGTATTGCAAACTTCATTAGGTACAGTCATTTTTTTGATTGACACCACCACAGATGCAGTAGCACACTTTGGGCGTCTTATGAAGGTTTTTTTGATTTAGTCCATGTAGTTTTCATTTATTTATTTTGATTGAGTCCATGTAGTTTTCATTTCATTATTTAGTCACAAAGTGTTTATTTTATTTTTGTAGAGCGAAAAAAATTGAATTTTGTTCAAACGTGTGACTTTAACGAATAACTTAAAGGATTTGTCTGTCTTCTCTGTAATGTGCATTGAAGTCTCTTTACATTTTGTATTTCTCGCCACACACACACACACACACACACACACACACACTGGCGATTGTTAAGACATTCCGACAAAACTCCACAAACATTGGACATTAAAGCGTCATGTTACAAAAGCAACAGGAAAAGTAATTAACTTTTCTTGCTTTCTCGTGTAGGCAGTGTTTGCAAATCAAAGGCTGTAGCTAGTATGCTATTGAACAAAATAAATAAGACAAGTCCAGGCAACTAATTGGAGGACGCGGCGGGCGAGAGAAAAGAAGTTTCTAAGGATTGTACGGCAGCCCGTAACGACGCTTTTCTTTTGAAGAATATAATCAGCCGTCGTCTTTTCTTTGCACTAAGCTATTTACGTTGCGGCCACTTTGTCGCTCTCTCTCGCATGCTGCCGAGCGCTTCCATAAATCAACAGGGAATGTTCACTGCTGTTTATATTCATCTTATAAACATTTAGTGTGACGCTTGCAAATTCAACATTGTCGACCCTAGAATTGTTTTATTTCCATTTGCCAATCTTATTTAATTATATCACTGTTTAATTAGTTTTTAAAAAAAGCACAAAACAGACTTCTAACCGACTAAGGATGATTATGTTGTAAAAATTTACATATTAATCATCATTTTTTATTCATGAATTAACTGGAAGAAACTCTTGAAACTCATTTTTAACTTGCCAAATATGGTTCTTGAGTCATCCTGGTTAGATTCTAGCAACATCCAGAGCAATCTATTCAGTTTACATTAGTTGGATGACCTCAATTGAGATGATTATCATTATTCCAATTTTTTTTTTATGCTGTGAGATTGTTCAAAGGTAAAATGGGTGCCTCAGCCCAATCGAGAGCATTCTCATGCACTGAACAATGAGCTCCATGAGATCATCACAAAGACCTCACAGGCTCCATTTTTGATCTCCACTTTACGTTAGCAAGTACGGTTTCCGAAAAAGAGATACCGTTGACATTCCTCTCTCTGGTTCTCATGTAGTCTTGGCCATGCACGAGAACGTCCTCAAGTGTCCCACTCCTGGTTGCACGGGAAGAGGCCATGTCAACAGCAACCGTAGCACCCACCGGAGGTAAATAAGAATGATCAAGAATAATCATCTTCCATTTTGGAGAGTCATTAGATTGTCGGCGATTGGCTTACACTATTTGATTATCTTCCCAGTCTGTCGGGCTGCCCCATCGCCGCTGCGGTGAAAATCTCCAAACCTCAGGACGAAAGCCTGAAAAGCAGACAAACGCCCGATCACTCGCCGAGGTACGCGCCGTGCCAGCCGACATTTAAGGAGGGGGAGAAGATACGTAGTGGGGGTTGGGGGTTCTCGTGCAAGTTAAGCTGTGCACAAAAGTGATAAACACTCTTGTTGTGTTTTATTGAGCGATCCCTACAGAACATGCAGTCTGTCGCAAGCTCCATCCACTCGATTAGGAATGATAAAAGAGCAGAACTCTTTGTTCCCGCTGGATTTATCACGGGCAGGATGCCCACTCCCGCTATATTAATTAGTCTGGCAACCTGGCCGCCGCATCCACGCCATCAAATCCCAGACTATGTGTACAACACCAACAAAAAAAAAATAGCTTGCTTTTACTGTTTTTTCTGAGCCCCAGCCGTTTGGAATTTTCTTGTCGCACCTGGGGTCGTGGGTCTGCTCCAGAAACTTTCAACTGAGCTAGTTCAACTATCAAGATTGCAATAGTGCAAGAATAAAGTTGCGATATTCAGAGGAATAATGGCAGCATTTTAGGAGGATATATTGCGATAAGCCTTTATTTAATTCAAGAGAACAAGGTCACAATGTTTGCATGAAATAGAAGGATGAGGAAAAAAAAATGTGTGAACAGTCACAAAACTTTGAGAATAAAGTCACAATTTTTAAAGGAAAAATATCAAAATATCACAAAGATGCATTTGTATTATTAAGGAGAATATAGTTACGAGACTGAAGATAAAAATAAACATTTAAATGTAATTTTATGATGTCACTTCTGCTGTATAATTTTGTCCGGTGAAAATAGTTGCATTATAATGAGAGGAAGCTTGAAATATTAGCAATTAAATTAAAATGATTATTAAAATTTTATGAGGAAAATGTGGCCTATTTATGACAACATTTTAATTTTATTTCATAACTGTTGCGTCAACAGCATTAATTCCTTGACTGTTTATAAAAAAAAAAAAAGAACGCTTCCCAAAACAACGCTAAACGTTACGTGAGCCTCATCTGCCCTTCGTTCTGTCTCCGCTCGCAGGGTGGTGGGCCTGGTCAAGAAATTTGACCTGAGCCAGCTCAACTACCGCCTGGCTCACCCGATGGCCGCCCTGCAGAGCAGCCTGGCCAAGGACATGGACAAGTACAGTCGGATCCGCTTCGACTACGCCAGCTTCGACGCACAGGTCTTCGGAAAGCAGCCGCTCAACGCCGCCGGCAACGACGTCGAAGTCTCGCACCATCCCGACTGTACGTTGACTCAAAAGAGCAAAAACATATTTTGTTTGATTTAACCATATTCAGAACTTCTGTGAATGGGTGAACGACAAATGTAATTTTTGTGGTTACCTCGATACCGACCATTTTAATGAAGATATTGCTGAACCAATATCTTAATTGAACATCACGCTATGCGCTTAATGCTCGTTAATAGCGCCACATGCGCCCTTTTTGATGGTTTGTCGTCCAGCATCTTATTACTACATTTGCTTGGAACACCTGCTGTCTCTGCGACTGAATTATTCACCATCCATTTTTGTCATCTATTTCTCGATTTAAAAAAAAAAATTTAGCACCCCAGCAGTATCATCCTGGCTTCCTGGCGGCTCCAGGTGGCCGCTTGCCTACCTCCGGTCAGCACAGCCCACCGCCGAGTCACTTGAAGCAAGAAGACGGCGGCCCCCAAAGCGCCGCCACGGCCGCCATCCTCAACCTCTCCACTCGCTACCGACACGGCGGCGAGACAGCGGCCGCACGGCCCCTGGCAACCTCTACAAAGGTAATCAAATCAGACCACTTGGGAAAAAAAAAAAGGTGTTTAATGTGCTCATTCGAAAGCAACTCTGATTTGTGTATAAAAAGGGAAGACATCAAAAGAGAGATGTTGGCAAAGACTCTGTGTGTGAGAGAGCTCAGGTAGCAAAAAATGACAAATAAATTAAAAAACAAAAAGGAGGGTGCCTCATGCTTAAATGTACACACATAAAAATTCTCATCTTTAACAAAAGTGATTTGGACATCGGTTGGCCTGGTGTTGAAGATTAATATCCGAATATTAAAACATTAAAGTGAGACTGAAATGCAACTTTTGAAACAATTAGCTCCACCATGTGTCTGAGCCGCACATGTTCCTCCCAAATTCGTCGTCAAGACATTTCATACTTGGAAAAGTACGCGAGGCGGTTGCGTAACATCACCAATGGCGTCACCTTTCATACTGTACGATGATGATTCAAAGCTGCCGTTGCACACCTACACCGTCTTCAGCTCCCTGGCCCGCGACTGAGCTGACGAGGTGCCTCACCCCCTCCCCTCCCCTCCCACCACTCAATGTCAATGAATTAAACAGTGTTAGCAAGTTGATCATCTGCTCCCATTTTGCAGCTTAGTTGTCTTCTCTGCGGGCGCAGAAAATAAAGAACAGCTTTCCTGTCTGGAAGGTTTGGCCGAGAAGCGCTGCCATATTTAGAGGGCTATATGCAACAACATATCTGCATATGTACGGTACACTCTCGAATATGGCGCCCCACGCTTTCTGTACTTAAAAAAAAATGATATGTAATTTTCATGTCGTATTATCCAGGACACGCTGGGATTATTCTATTCGACCCGTGCAAAGAAATGATTCAAAATTATTCAAAAATAAAAACACAAACAGTACTTGCTTGAGTTTTTTAATTTTATAAAGAAAATAGGAAAAAAATAGGAAGATGATGACCTAGAAGTTACATCTTAAATTGCATTTTTGCAATTTTATAATTTTATTCTCTGTGGTAATTGGTTGCTTTTCATGGGAAAAGGATTTTCCTGTGCTCGTGTTTCGTTGCACACAAAAAAAAAACACATCTGTCCACTGGGGAAAACTTTTTTTACTGTAACGCTTTTTAATTTTTGCTTTAATAATGATGACCTAGAATCTGACACGATACACACATACAGCCTCCCCCTCCCCCTTCTGCTGCCATCTTGGTTGTGTGTCCTAGAAAACACATTGACACAGCTGTCAATGTAAAAACTACATGTAACACACACGCAGATGAGACGTTATTATTGTTGTATGCCTCACACTTGACCTGATGTTTTGATTTTTTTCACTCTTCCTGCAGGACATGCACATAGAGGTCGATGAAAACGGCACCTTAGACCTGAGCATGAAGAAAAGTAAGGAGAGCGTCCATCCCAAAGCGCCTTCGGACGAGCAAGCGCACGCGGAGCAGGCACTGGGGGCAGGGGCCAAAGGCTGCGGCGGCGTGCTGATAAGCCCCGCCTTCTACCATCAGCTGTGCGACAGGGACGCCTGGGACGGCCCCGTCCCTCTCAACTTTAGCCAAGGGCATGTTTTACATGACAACGAGGTAACGTCCTGTCAACAAAAGGTGCAGTGACTTTGTTAAAAAAAAAATTAAAAAAAAAAAATCACAAAATTACGATTTTATTATCATAAAATTGTGAAGGTATTTTCTTAAAAGTACAAATTTACTGTCACAGAATTACAACTTGATGATCGTTAAAATGATGAATTTTTTCATGGATAATTACAACTTGAGTTTGTAGTTAAAATTTCATCCTTCTTTTTTTATTTAAAAAAATTATTTAATTATCGAAAAAAAAATTCTTTTCTCAATCATCCAGGTGTACCTAATGATGTTTTTCATTTTTTTTTTACATGAATTCTTAAAATATTTAACAGGTTAGCAAGTAGCTCAGCAATAATCTAAATCTTATTTTGTCTTCTAAATCCATTAACAGACCTATAATATCAAAAAAGAAAAATAATCCTGCCATTAAAATATATCACATGTCATCAGTTCCATTTTTTTTAAACAAAGGCATCATTCACAAGAACTTGCATGCTCATTGGCCTGAATGTTTTCTAATCTGGGCTTTAAGGCTTTTGTTTTCTTTTAATTTCTCTCATTTGTTGATGATATCCAGCACATGTGACCTGCTTTCTTTCTATACAACATCTGGTGACTCCTGTCTGGAGTGAAGGGAGGGGGGGCGGAATCCATACGTCATGATAAATATCATCTGGATTAAGTGTAACTCTAAATGGATGTATGGTTTGCTAGAGTATAAATATCGTAAAGCGTAATCTCTGCCTTGCACTCTAACCCCGAGGTTTGTCTTTTAAGAGTATTATTGTGCCAGGGATTGATTAATTAGTAACTTTCAGCAATATCATGTCTTTTTATGTGAAAGCAGGAAGAATTGGATCAAGTCAGCATGGAGGAGCAACACTACCAAGGCGAGGCGGGCATGCTGAAGGCCAAGATGCTCCTACGAGAGTCTAAGAAAGAGCTTCTGAGGTACGTCAGGGGTGTCAGAAAGCAACTTTGCTCAACAGAACCGCCGTGCCTAACGTGAGCTTATCTGACAGATGGTGGCTCGGAATAAATAGGTGACTTCCCAAAGCTTTAAGCGCACAAGACAGACAGACAGACGCATATGAAATGGTGCCGAGCAAAAGTTTTAGGCCACTGTGAGCTTTTAGTCTCAATGACCTTTTTTTCCCCAGCACACACGCAGTTAGCAAAAAAAATAGATCAGCACAAAACTTTGGAGCAGCAAATAAATGTGTGTGCATCACGTTGTAACTGGTATGTCCGCAGGTTCATGTGGCCTGAGAGGGAATGTGTCACTTTGAAAAGTGAGTTGTTTTTTTTTGGTGCCTCTACTAGATGGAGTGCATGCTCTGCAGAGCCACGTTAGTAGGACCCTTTAGTTTGGACCCTCACTGACACTAGCGGACGTCATTAAAAACAAACATGCGGCTTTTCTTACTAAATGTACTAACCCAACTCCACCAGCCTGCCTCCTCTTCCTCCTCCTCTTCCTCCAAAGAGAGGCTTCTCCGGGTGGTCAGGAAGTCGTCCTCCTAATGCGTGTACGAAATGTTGTGTGCCCTCCCGCAGCTGTCCGACCCCAGGCTGTGACGGCAGCGGCCACGTGACGGGGAATTATGCATCGCATCGGAGGTAATTAATCACTCTCTCATTAGCATTGGCCAACACCTAGCATGAGACATCGCACATGCTTTCCTTCTAGAAGATGTGACCCCACCCCAAAAAAAACTCATTCTCCAAAATGATGACTATGTGTTGCAACTTCAATATCTTTCACTTTTTTTTTCTTTCTTACCATGAATTGACTTTTAGTCCAGTGGAACTAATTGACAACAAACCTGAAAGACACTCTGGGCAACTTTGCCCCAGGGATTGAAAATAAAAACCCAGATTACAAGAACTTGACGGATATTTGCAAACAAATAAAAGCACGTATGTGCGTTTAAGATGCTTGAATGCAGCGGTGTGATCAAAGAGTGCACCGAGATGACTGTTAGCTCTTTATCCTCACCGCAGCGTTTCTGGATGTCCCCTGGCTGACAAGACACTCAAGTCGCTGATGGCAGCCAACTCTCAGGAACTCAAGTACGTATTTAAAACGCGGCCATTGTTGTTATTGTTATTGTTGTGGTTGTTGTTATTGGAGGACTTGACACCTCAGAACAAGCTGGTTCTGCTCCGCCCTTGCCTCTCTCTAGGATGCTTTTTTTTTTTTTTTCCATGGTACTTAGCAGCAAGTTTTTGGCATTTGCAGCGGCGGTTATTTGCATGATGAGAATGTTGTGCGTGTGTGTGTGCGTGTGTGTCGGCTGCGCAGGTGCCCAACACCTGGTTGCGATGGATCCGGACACGTGACGGGGAACTATGCGTCGCACAGAAGGTAGCCATGGCCGAGGGGCTGCGGAAACACGCACGGCAACCGCGAAACACATTTGTCGGATGCGTGACATGGGAGCAGATGGTGAAAGTCTCACTCTGTGTCGCAAACACGCTGTACTTTTTGCATCTCACTTTTTCTGCTGATTTTTAATTGATTTATTCGGGGGAGACCAAACGGTCAGAATGTTACGAGAAGTCGACATTAGCATGCAACCGTTTTCATTTGTTTGGATTTTGGACTAATAATTACAATTTCTGTATCATATTACTAATAAATTGACCAATTTCATCTCAAATTGCTAATATAAATTGTTTTCTCCTAGATTTTACTTTTGTCATATGTTACATTTTGCTTGTAAAATGAAGTGGTGTACAACTGAGCAAGCAACTATGTTCCAGTTAGCATAAGCTAGCTCTGTTAGCTAACACTTGTTTATCTGACAAAACTCGGTGCGGCTCTGCTTACCTTTGACCTTTGGAGTGATAGGGGGCGTCGCACTTGTGAGGGATGCAGGCGTTGCTCCATGGCAATGTTGTCCGGCTGTTGTCTGAAAAGGGCTCTGGATCTTCACTCATCCTCATTAATCATGTTATGAGCCAAGACGTTAGTTTAATAATCTTGTAAAATAGGCGGATTAAAAAAAAAAAAAAATAGAAGAGGCAATCCTCAGACCCAACTGTTTGTATATGAGTCATTGAAAAGTAGCCAACATTTTTTTTGGTAATATGTCCCCTTTAAATGTGCTGTTGTTCTTTTGCAGCCTGTCAGGATGTCCACGTGCCAGAAAAGGAGGTTTAAAGCTCACCCCCAGCAAGGAGGACAAAGATGAGCAAGAGCTTAAGTAAGACATTTCTCGCTTTAGTCGCTCTTGTTTTGCTGGCTGTCACCAAAAAAAAAAAAAAGTGTCATGCTTCTACAGCCTTTGCATACCTGCGGGCCATCAAGTTGCACAAAGAAAATCAGCAGCTTTTGTGCTCACATTAGTGAATTACTTTCCCAGGATTAGTGCGCCGTGATGTGTTTTGTGGGATTTGAAAGAGAATATCAGGCTTATCATTCGCTCGCGCGCTCGCTCGCTCACCCGCTTTGAGTGCTTTCTTTGTAATTATGTGAAGAAAACGTCGCCGGCGGCCTCATCGTCCAAAACAATAATGTAATTGACACGTGAGCCTTTGTGGACCTGTACATCTGGACGTAGATTTTTGGTCTTTTTAATTACTAATGCATCAGCTTATAGGCATTAAACGGGTATGGATCTCGTACACATTAGGGGGAGGGGGGCACCCATATGGCGCCACCCTTTTGGGTCTACCTGTGTGTATTTGTTTGGTTCATCACACAATGTTGCAAAGTGGTTGATATTTTGTGCAACCACTTGATAAAATAAAATTCAACATTTTGTTGTGAGTGTAGCCAGTACAAAGCAACAACTTACTTACAATGTCTTTATTCTCAGAAATAATAGTTTCTACTTGTAAATGCGTGTTTTTATAAATGTATATAATATTTAAAATATTGGTTTTCTTAACTGACTTTTTATTCTCTTGCAATCGGGCAGCTTTTTTCATGCGCCTTAATATTTCAGCTATTGCTTCCTATGCTTGTAACATTACATTTTTTCTTCTTTAATCAGATTTGTATTGTCAACATTGTCAATTTATATTCTTAAAAGTTCAGCTTTTTCCTTGGATTTTTTTTTCATAAATTTCCCAAGTTTTGATGAAAAAAAGTCTTAAAAAATGGATTTTTTTTTATTCTTGCAATTTTGCCAGCTTAGCATTTTTTTATATTATTAAAATGATTACTTATTTCACTGTTATGAAGTCAAATTGTGTAATTGGTGTCACCCCATTCCTTAACGACATGTGACAAAACAACAACAACAAAAAAACAACCCTGTAAAAGCAACTCTTGATGAAATTCCCGTCGGCGTGCTCCCATTAAAGTTCAGCGTGGATTAGTTTCTTGCACTTAATGCGATTATTTGAGTCCATTTCCAGTTTTGGCCACTTCTTTTTTTTAAATCAGCATTTGGCTGGATTAATCAACTTAATGGTCAACGGATCTTCCGGTCCAGTTATTGAAAGAGATTGTTTTAATGATCTCGGACTGCATTTTACTGCAATATATATTTAAATACACTTTAGATTGTTGTTCCTGTGGTTGGACATACACTGGGCAGCATTAGGTACACCCGTACAAATCCATTTTACAATGCAAATAATGTTCCCTTTACAATGTTAATTATTCACTGTCATTATTTATAAAGTGCAAAAGATTTCTTTAAAATATTATTAATTTATCCTCCAACTTTACTCTCCTTTATCGACTTGTTTTTTCTCATATTACAGTATGATTTTTATGAACTTTTCTTTATTTTTGTATATGTTGAAATACTGTGATTTATTTTTTTTCTCTTACACTAAAGCTAAAATGAACGCAAAATTGGAGAATACTCTAAAATCAATTATCTGGTCTGGCAACAGGGAAGGTGGGGTCCAAGTAAATATTAAGGTGGGCTAGTGCCCCTACCGGCCCCCTTCTAGGTCCGCCAGTGTATCTACCCCCCAAAAAAATGTCGATTTGTTGGTTTCTCTATCAGGTGTCCGGTGGTTGGCTGCGAGGGACAGGGCCACGTATCGGGCAAATACACGTCTCACCGCAGCGCCAGCAGTTGTCCACTGGCCGCTAGGAGACAGAAGGAGGCGTCCCTCAACGGGCTGCCCTTCGCCTGGAAGAGCAACAAGCAGGAGTTGCCTCACTGCCCTCTGCCCGGCTGCAATGGCCTCGGCCACGCCAACAACGTCTTTGCCACGCACAGAAGGTAAAGCTCACTTTCATGGAACAATATGATGACGATAGAACGGCTGGCTTAGTGCTAAATCTTCCCATTTTGAATCAAAAAGTTTGTCAGGATGCCCGCTGAATGCTCAAAGTATCAAGAAGAAGCACTCTGAAGAAGAGATGATGACCATCAAACTGAAGGCCAGCAGTGGTAAGTTTACACACACACACACATATGGTATTATTAAATACAACAAATGAAGATTTTAATATGATTGTGTACTTCCAATAATCCTGGCATAAAAATCAAATTTTTTTTTCCTTAAAGGATTATTTACCAATGAAAATGTGCGACTTTTAGGCATTGAAAACAAAGATGACACTCAACATTTGGAGCACGACATTGAGGAACTGAATGAATCCAACATGCAAATGGAGGCCGACATGAAGCAACTGCTAACGCAGGTAAGCATCAACTCCTTTGCGCAGAAAGGAAAAGCGGAAGGCATTTTTTAATTTGACCTTTTTTTTTTTTTTGTACCCGAAAGCAGATCTCGTCGATGGAGTGCAACCTGAAGAGCATCGAGGAAGAAAACAAGATGATGGAGCAGCACAACGACGGCCTCCTCAAGGAGTTGGCTCGCCTCAGCCAAGCGCTCATCAGCAGCCTCAAAGACATCCAACTGCCTCAACTGGTACACGCACGCTAGCTAGCTAACGTGGCGCTGAAATAGTAACGCGTGTTTTGCTACGCAGGGGCCCATCAGCGAGCAAAACTTTGAAACCTACGTGAACACGCTGACGGACATGTACAACAAGTCGCAGCGCGAGTATTCGCCCGAGTGCAAGGCCCTGCTGGAGAACATCAAGAAGGCCATCAAAGGTATCCACGTTTGAGCTTTGCCGGCCGGCCGGCACGTGCGACACATCAAGGTCAAAGGCCGCTTTGAGAGACGGCCACGTTTGTACTGCTGTTCACTTTTCGTTCTTTGATCCTGTTGAGATTTCCACTCCTCTTGCACTTGCTTTTCTTTTTGATGACAGCTGTTTATTATTATGATTATCCATGATTATCGATATCCTATTTGTCCATTTATTTCATCATTTAATTCATGTGCATTTAGTTCTAGAGTTGTAAATGATTGAGAAATCCCCCACCCTCCAAAAAAAAACAACAACAACATTCCAGTTTGGTGGCACACGTGTTTTAGTTATCTCTCTGTTGAAAAAAATAAAATACTAGTACACCAAAAGTGAAGCTATTTTTATGAAGTTTTTGCTTTCTTTATTGGAATGTGAATGTATGCTAGATAATGTGATAACACTGCAATGCCACTCACTGTACTGTACCTTTTTATTTATTTATTTAATTATTTATTTGAATTTAAACAGGAAAAACATTTAACAAAAATTTACTTTTTTCCATCACTATCAAATATGGTTATTATAAAACTGCCTTTTGTGCGCGCGCACACACACACACACACACACACACACGAGGTGTGCATGTCGGACGTGCCTAAATGTATATGGATCCGTTTCAAGCAGTTTAAAAATTAACGGTAATTTGTTTCTGTTTGTGCTAGGGCAGTATTACGTGGATGGTGTCTCATTTAGTCACACGGTACAATTATTTTCGTAACAGGAGAACAGACGTTCCCAATGACTGTTTCTATATCTCAGTAGCCGACTGCGAGATGGAGACAAACAATTGTTTACGTTTTGATCCTTTTTTTGCAAGCATTGTGAGGTCAAAGCACACACAAATGGACTCTTGTTTATCTTTACAAGTGCTTAAAAAAAGCCTTAACACTCCTTTACTTAACACACTTGGTATATTCTTGTATCGCGTGGGGCAGATTTGAATGGTAGCTACTTAAAAAAAAAAAAAAAGGCAAGTTACATTTTTGTTTCATCAAATTTCATCAAAAAAGGAAATTTTCAAAAATCTTATTGTGTTGATAAATCGGTTGTTTGCACTTTTGTATTTCAAAATACTTTGAAGCGGGTTGTGGGCTATGCTGTTCTAAAAATAAAAACAACCCCGCAAATCTTTATAATCTTATTTATTACAATATCTATTCATTTTGCATCATTTTACACACATTTATTTTGGCCCTAAGAAGGTTTTCCAGCCCTGCTTTAAATCTTGATTTATTTTTTTTTGCTGTCAATTCTGATTCCCCCACAAACAGCAATGCACAACGTTTAATTTCTGTCAACATGTAGCTTATCTATTGCCATGATAAAAATGAAAATTAAAAAAAAGTGACAGCAGCAGTAGACAGAAGCCAAATTATCCCAACGCCGCTCCTATTTTATCCAAATAATGTTTTTTAACATGATCCTAAAAATGTTCAATCCTCAAATGTAATCCTTTATTTATATTTTCTTATATTTAATTCCTACCACACGCATTGTTTGCTCAGGAAGCTCTGTGAATAATATTTATTTATCCCCCTACAATCTTCCTGTTAGTATTTGATGTTTTGTAATGTGAAACGCTTCTTTTTCGTGGAACGATTATTATTATTAGTATGATATGAGATTGTATTGTTTTGTTTTTTTTCTTATCGGATGATGGCATAATGCTTTTCATTTTCTGTTGAAGTAGGTTGTACATTCAAACTTACTTTTACGATTTCATAATTTACACAAAACAAAAAAGATATGCGCTGTGTTGTACAGTTTGTGTATGGTAGAAATAAACTTTTCAAACTGTTTTTTTGGGGGGGGGCTAGTGTGTTTCTTCCACGTGTGATTTCAATTCATCCAGGCATTAATTGCCAGAGATTTGGGGGTTTAAAAAAAAAATTTAAAAAAGCCTTTTGGGTTAAAGGTGAAACGTCTCGAGGAAACATGCGTCCAGTTGCCTCATTCAACCTTTGCGTGTTACCTTGTGTGTTAGCACCCCCTAGTGGTCAAAAAGAAGCATTACAACCAGATAAGTTAAAGTCCCAATGATTGTCAGACACACATCTGGGTGTGGTGAAATTTGTCCTCTGCATTTAACCCGTGTGATTTTGATCCATCCCCTGGGGGAGAGGGGAGCCCCCATTTCAACCCCTTACACTGCTCTACAAAATATAATGTATTATGACGTCACGCAAGACTTTTTAACACGTCCTCTACCTGATGAAGTTTTTTCTGTGGTCTCACAGAGGCTTGAATTGAATTAATCTGCTTGATTCTGTTTTGTAATGCCCTTTAAAAACTCAGTTAAGCATTTAAGTCACCAAATGAGGAAAAACAAACAAATTAATCACCTTTAATAGGACAACCTAGAGTAGAAGTCATCCCTTAACCGCATGCCGCATAAACACATTAAATGATGACATTTTGCCTTCACACAAAAAACGATGATAATGACCATAATGAGCTGGAAAATCAATTTTGAGCTGACTCTTGAAATTTTTCTTAAAGTGCAATAAAACGAGATAGTTACAAATTATAGAATAGCTTTGAATACCCCCCCCCCCCTCATAAATACAACCATCATTAAAAAATTGCATTTTACATATTATAGATATAATTAGATACGATTAAATATCCTCTCCACACGCATTCATGAACCACCACAGGAAGATATCAAATGCGCGCACCTTATCGGGCATGCATTTCCACTTGGCTCCCTGTGGACGCGTCCGCGCACCACGTGACGTCCTGTGTTTACATCCTCTCTTCTCAGCTGTTCTTTCCACCACCCCGACAAAAGCAGTCGCTCCTTTCCACTTTCTCCGCCTGCTTTCATCACAGACAAAATAACAACTCTAAAGCCGAGCTGTAAATGTTTCCTGGTGTCTCCATGAACCGCCGCATTGCACCCATTAGACGGCAGTGACTAAATGCGACACGGCATTGTTGTGAGTATTGTTCCGTTTGTTTACACGCTAACAGGTTTTTTTTTTTTTCTGGGTTTAAAGTACAACGTTTGGCGAGCTTAGTTTGGTGTTATGTGGCTGTTGCATTTCTTATTTCTAGATGTGAAGTCGAAGCAAATAGGGGAGGGGGGGCATCCTCTAAAGCTGCTTTGTGTGTTTTTGGTGATGGCGCACTCAGGCCCTCAGCGCTAACTGTAGCTAGCTTTATCTTTCTGCTATACTTCAGGTTAGCCGTCACTTAAGCCAATTTTAAATGTCACTTCCTTCTTTTGTCGCTGATTGGAAAAAAAAAAAAACACGAGCTTGAGTCGGTTTGTTGTCATGGCAAATAATACGAGTTTAAATGCTTTGCGGTTGTTATGGAAAGCTCCTTTTTTTGCGATCCGGTTGACCTAGTCTGTCGCCTCTTAAAAAAGATTTAGGTTAATCGCACTGCAGAGAACTGGCCGTTTTTGCTGCGTTTGTGCTTGAACCAAAAGCTGCATGCAAATGCAGGACACACAATGCTTTTTGTGTTGTTTGTATAACCAACGACTGCTTCGCCATTCACTTCACACAGATGTACTGAGAGGTACGTAATAGCCGTGATTAAAAGGCGCTCTGTGGTCGACATGGTGGTATGAACGCTGTTGTTGTTTTGGCTTCGTCGTCGCACGCAGTGTGGAACAAAGCATCGCGCGATTCCATTGGCCAAGAGGCAGTTGTCTCCGTGGCAACTTTGCCACGTGATTAGCCGACGCACTGATTGGCTAATAAGGTTGTCATTCAAATGGAACCCGGAACAACAGCGAACTCTAAATTTTACGTGACAACTTTTACATAAATCAAAACCGTTTACCAGCACCATTTCTAGCTGCCACACCACATTCAAACAAATCAAAATAGTATTGTTTTTAAAAGCAGTTGGAAGCGCATACGTGATCAGCTTTTACGTTGATGGCGTTGTTTAACGAAACCACGAAAAAAGCATTCGTACGTAAAGAGATTAGACTAAAAAAAGTTTCAACACGCCTTTAATCTTAAAAACGTATAAATTGCAGTGTTTGTGTCATTTGATCAACCTGCACACTGATTGGCTGTGTCATTTGATCAACCTGCACACTGATTGGCTGATGACTGAAACTTGTAACCATAGAAACCTAGATTTATTGACAAAACAAAGCGAGACGTAATCCTCCCCAAACTTTTCTGATCAAAATCGATCACATATATATCTAAATTGCATTGTATTTCTGTTGATATGCAACAACAGTTGTAATGGAAACCAATTTAAAATTCCCACACGAGCACTCATGCTTTATTTGTTAAATTAAAGAGATGTGAGAAGGGCTCTCATGGTAATTAAAAATATACAAACTGGTTGTACTGCTCTGAGGTTAATACACGCCTAATGCAATTACTCAAGGTGTCTTCACAGGGGAAGTCCCCAACACAGACAGCACTTGTTGGCATGTTACGGTCCTAAATAAAAGGTACTGCTTGGTAAAATCAACTTGCGTGTGAAAATTATGAATTAATCAGTTGCTATGTCGCTGTAAGTTATATTTCCTGCTCTGTGGTCACCATCACTTTTCTTTTGTGACACTTCTGAAATTCCGTGTGCTATGTGGCAGCACACAGATGCACACTGAAACACCCACAAAAAAAAAGTCACACGAGCATGTACTGTCGTAGTATGTGAGAGAAGCCTTTTGGGTGATCAGAGCTGTGGTGTTAAGTTTGATGAGAAGATCTCGTGTTTCCTAAGGATCAGTTCAGGTCATGCTGCACGGTCAGACCTGACCCCAGTTGGCTTCTAACCTTTTTTTTCCATGCAGGGGTCAAGTGAGGACATTTTATCAGCTGATGTGTCAGCATTCCGCTGTTTGCGCCGTATGCTTGAAGTGATGTTTTGCTCAGGTTCACAATTAGGATAGATGAGTTTTTCAACAAATAATTCAGGAGTTCCCTCCTAAAAAACAGCAAATAGGTGACAAATCAAAAATAATATGCGAGGTCATTGTACATGAAAATACAAAATCAGGCCCTCCAACCTTCAATTTGCAGGTGTATTAAGACCCTTGTGGATTTTCTTCTGTAAGACCGCAGTGGGCCAAAGGCACTTTCTTTCCACACGATTGTGCCTGACCTACTTTTCGTTCTTTGCACCGCGAGTGACTGAAAATGACCAACCAAAGCAGGCAGAAGGAAGGGAAACTTGACAACACGCAGCTGCTGATGGTGAGCAAAATGGATGATGATGCGCCGGCATAGAAAATGACCTCAGCGCAGGCCGAGGCCTCCCCTCCCGCTATCGAGTCGCCCCTGAATGTAAATTTCTGGGCTGAGTCAGACGCAGATGCTGAGGAGGCATAGAGGAAATTGGAGAGGAGTCTTCCCTCGGGTGCGCTCACCAACGACGCACATTCGCTGTGGGGAAGAGTGGGGCGCTATCAAAGCTCTGTAATATCATCACACCTTCACGCTGATGTTGACTCCAGGCGGTGGTGTCGTATGACTGTGATTGTAAAGAAACCGCAAGAATACCAGGTGGACCTATTGCAGTAAACAAATAGGAAGTTTACAAATTCTAATTTTGTTGAGTTTTGGGGGTGGGGGCGAATCTATCATCTGTTATTCTGTAAAAGACTCGACTATCCTGTGTTGAAGGTTAAAACGGTAACAGTGTGATTTGGTGCCCTCTCGTGGCGGCATCTTAGTTTCAAAGAAATGCAGTAAGCAGTCTTGGGACCTGGCTGGTCGGTGAATAGTGAAAATCCACAAATAATTGATACCCATTAAAATGCGTTAGATTTTTTTGAGGGGGGGTTGTTTTTTGTAAGTTCCTGAAATCCTTTGGGGGAAAAAAGCAGAAACAAACCCTTTATTTTTTTCATTCCATTTGCCTCAGGTCACTGGCCGCCCGGAGATGACTATTGCGTGAGGAGCAACATCAGCTGGATCTTTTCGGGCCCATAACAGTTTTTGTCGGCATGGGGGGAGCCGTGAGTGCCGGCGAGGACAATGACGACCTCATCGACAACCTGAAGGAGGCGCAGTACATCCGCACGGAGAGAGTGGAGCAGGCTTTCCGCGCCATCGACCGCGGCGACTACTACCTGGACGGCTACCGGGATAGCGCCTACAAAGACTTGGCGTGGAAACACGGCAACATCCACCTGTCTGCGCCGTGCATTTACTCTGAGGTGATGGAGGCGCTCAAGCTGCAGCCGGGACTTTCCTTCCTCAACCTGGGCAGCGGGACGGGCTACCTGAGCACCATGGTGGGCCTCATCATTGGTAAGCTTAGAACAAAATCAGCAACAAATGACTATAAACATTCAAATGAGTTTATTTTGTTCGTAATCTTTTATTTTTACGTGGCAATTATGGATAAGTGTTGTTTTTTTTCCCTGCAGGTCCATTTGGTGTGAATCACGGTGTGGAGATCCACAAGGACGTGGTCGAATACGCCAGGGACAAACTGGACAGTTTCATAAAGACCAGCGACAGCTTCGATAAGTAAGAGTTGAATTTTAGAAAACTCGAAAAGCTGATGCGCTAGAAAAAAGAAATGTAGGGACACATGAAGCCATCTCTGAAGTAAACCTTGCTCACATAAAACATCAAAGTCTTGTAACTTATGATTGCACCCACTTGCAGGTTTGAGTTCTGCGAGCCTGTGTTTGTGGTAGGAGATTGCCTGGAAATCTCCACAGACAGCCACCAGTATGATCGCATTTACTGCGGGGCCGGCGTGGAGAAGGTTTACGAATATTACATGAAAGTCCTGCTCAAAGTCGGCGGCATCCTGGTGCTGCCTATCGAGGATCAGGTGAGACTGGCGCACGCTTGAAGAGCAGCGCACGGATCAACGATTCGTG
Source organism: Syngnathus scovelli (assembly GCF_024217435.2). Lineage (NCBI taxonomy): Eukaryota > Metazoa > Chordata > Actinopteri > Syngnathiformes > Syngnathidae > Syngnathus > Syngnathus scovelli. The sequence goes on from NC_090863.1 coordinate 6,037,699, forward strand.
GCCACTCCTTTTGGGTCCCACTACAATAGCTGCAGAGGACATCTGGCATAAAGCTTTAATGGGCCCATTGTGGCAAATTTGGCAGCGCTAATTATTACAGCCCCTCGACTCGATGTGACATTACCATCCTTGATGAGGGCGTGTGCTTTAATTGTACCTTGATAGCGTTTATGTACAACACTCGCATTAGCAAGCATTTATGCAATCATAATGCACTTCATCGCCTCCTTCAGAAAAAACAAGTCCAATGAGATCAAGAGCTAGCATATCAGCGCTACATTAGAAAGAGAAAAAATGAATGAAAATGTCTTCAATTTTTGATTAATTGAAAAAAAAAATTCATCATAATCTATTTTTTGTTCCACAGTTGACCCAGATCACAAGGACGGGTCAGTGCACATGGGACAGCAAAAACATCTTAGCTGTGTCTTTCGCGCCGCTGGTCCAGCAGAGCAGAGCTGATGGCGACAAACCGGAAAGTGTCCAGTTGCGTGAGTTCCTCCCAGTCTCTTCACATCTTTTCAAGGTTGGAATTTTATAGAGCAGATGTGCGCAAGGTGACTTCAATGAGCTGATGAATTTATTTGAGGGAGGTGTTTATTTGTGCCTAATTGAGGTCACAGCTGTCACACAAACAGGTACAGCGCACAAGAATAATCTTGAGCGTTGAACCACATGCTGCTTCACCAACTCTCAACCATCCTCGTAGCAGCAGCCGAAACGAGCGTTTGTGTTTGCGTCCTTGTTTCTCCTCAGCCCCCGTGGCGGTGCGCACCCTCCAGGACCTGTGCCGCATCTACATCCGCCGCACCCTCCGCGAGCTGGCGGGCGTCGGCGATGAGGACGGCCAGGCCCGGCGTGCGGGGGCTCAGCGGGTTCCCCAGAAGCGCAAGCGGCGGCACTGCCGGCGGCGCCGCATCAACACGTACGTCTTTGTGGGCAACCAGCTCATTCCGCAGATGGTGGAGAGCGAGGAGGAGCACGGCGACGACGAGCACAAGGATGAGGAGGCCAACGTCCAGGAGGAGGAGGAGGACAAGGAGGAGAGGGACCTGGGCGAGGTGGAGATCCTCAAGCAGACCAACGTCTTTAGAGACCACATCTTGGCTCTCCCCTTGCCCGAGTCCCTCAAGGAATATTTGCTCTACTACAGGAAGAAGTGACGGAGGCAAGCAAAGGTGCGCACGTCGCATTATTCCCACACTTTCTTGAAGGCGAAACTCCACGCCACACTGGATGATAACGTTGACATTCTCGTTTGTATATGTTGATTTTACCTTTGACTTGTTTTGTATATAAAACGCGCATACTATGAAAATGAATTCAGATGAGGTAAATTCACTGGAACCTCCAAAGTGGAGAGTCAGGCATATAGTTGTTCTGATTATAGTTTATTCATCTGTTCCCAGGTCGTGAAAATCTAACTTTACACCGTAACGTTGAAAAGTCATCATCTGACTTCCTCCCACATTCCAAAATCAGACTGAAAATTAGGCTGAAAACTAGCTTACCTGGAAGGATTCCAGATTTCCGAGGGCTGGAGATCATGGTTGCAATCGTTTTCCGTGTTGCATGACAACGACAAAAAAGCCAAAGAAAACGCATCCTTCGAATTTTTATCAACTTTAAATTGTACCGCTTTGGAGGTTCTACTGTGTGTGAATGATTGCTAGGAGTAAAGCTTTTTTTTTTTTTTTATTTCTCAATCAAAGTAGACTGATGGGTTTTTCTACCTAAGAGGTGTCATAACCGATTTGTTTTTTTCTACGGGGGACACATTTTAACGCAACCTTTTCTAAAACAGGGGCGCTGACTTGACGTGAGGCGATTCGGGTCGCAGCGGGCGGAGCGAGAGCCTTCCGTGAAGTGTTATTAATGCATGAACACACTTTTACACGAGGAGTGATTGATTCATTCACGCCAATCAATTGCGACGAATCTGAAGTGATTTTAGCTTTTCTATTGAAAGCGATGCAAATTTCAAAGCCTTTTTGTATGTATAACAAAGCACCTTATTGTGGTTTGGGCTGGGATGTGTGTGTGAGTGAGTGAGTGAGTGTGTGTGTCGGGGGGTGGGGGTGATTTTTACAGCAGACTTCTAAAATATGAAATGTACTGATAAAATTATGATTCGTCTGCACCACTTGTATAGCGATGGCGTTTTTTTTTAAGTGCCAACGTCACATTTAGGAAACAACATTCCACGTTTTTTTTTTTTCCAGTCACACGTAATCTGACTTTTATTTTTCTCTTACTTTGTGACATTTAGTGTATAAAAAAAAAGATGCTGAAATGAAAACTATACAACTGTACATATATGGATAGTCTATACAGTCTCTTTTTGGGTTTGTCGTAGCACCTTCTTGCTGTATTGTAACTTGACACTGGCAACTCTGTACCACCAAAACGTCACTGCTGTCTGTTCAATAGCTGAATATATACAATAGTCTTCATTGATGACAAATATTCTTAGAGAGGTGAGAAAAAATGCTGACTATTATTATTCGTTTTTCTGTGTTATGATGAGTTGACTTCCCCCCCCCCCCTCCCTTTGTTTTACTTTCATTGGAACGTTTTTAAAGTGAGCAATAAATTGATCATGCCACCTTTGATTTGCATTGCGGCCATTCTAACTCTCATGACACGTTATGAAAGGATTTAGGACGACACCGGAACACAATCCATATTGTGATGCTGGTTGACTTAAAACACTGTATGAGAAAACTAGAATAACATACAGGTTAGGAGATTTTGCATCTTTGACTTTGAAGGTTCCGCTGAAATGAAGCAATCGGGCCAATTTGAGGGTTTGGATGCAGACCCAAACAGCATCAATTTCTTGAGCGTGGATGCGTGTGTAGTTCATTTATAAAATGTGTTGTTTCTCTGTGGATGTTTGGCACCAGAATAAAAGTCACAATCACAAACTCCTGCCTCTTTTCAGTTAAATAGCAGCGTCTCAGTTGGCATCTTGAATGGAGAGGATTTCGAACTGAATCATAGATGCACAATTTGTCTTCGCGGGCCACACAAAATGATGTGGCAGGCCGTATCTGGCCTTGGAGTCTGACACCTGTGATTTAAACCCTAGTTTGAAACCCTAACTCTAGTATGAACCCTAGTTTAAAGCCCTAGCTTTAAACCCTACTTTGAAACTGTAACCCTAGCTTTAAACCCTAACCCTAGTATGAAACCCTACCTTGAAAGCCTAACCCTAGCTTTAAACCCTACTTTGAAACCCTAACTCTAGTATAAAACCTTGCTTTGAAACCCTAACCCTGGTTTGAAACCCTAACCATAGCGTTAAACCCATGTTTGAAACCTTAACCCTAGCTTTAAACCCCACTTTGAAACCCTAACTCTAGTATGAAACCGTACTTTGAAACCCTAATCCTAGCTTTAAACCCGACTTTGAAATCCTAACTCTAGTATGACACCCTACTTTCAAGCCTTAACCTAATCTTTAAACCCTAAAGTTTCTAAAGTGATTCGTTCTTTTTTCAGTTCATATGACTTCAACCAGTAGATGTCGGTAATGCGCATTGAAGCTGGTGCCACCTCGCCGTAAAATAAAACGAAGAAGCAAATGACGCAACTTCCGGTTCATAAACGAGTCGTGAATTGCATTTCCCGTCCGCCAACAGAACGGGTCTGTGAGTGAACGCGTTAGTGAGTGATTTTCATTTCCAGTTCCATCTCGAGAACGTATCAGTGAGGGAACGAATTCTGACTTTCCCGTTCGCGAACGAGTCAACGGGTCAACTGCCTTCCTTCCCGTGCATCAACGGATCAGTCAGAGGAACGTGTTGCGTCTCCCTCCTGGCGTGATCTATGTAAGCCAGAATGTAGAGTTACGATTTGCCAAGGAAAGAAAGAACCACTGAAACACCACTTCTTTTATGCACGTTTTCTCCAAGCTAATGGCTAACTTTATTGCATGAAGGGATGCGCTGTTATGCAAGAACGGGGAGATTATGCTTCTCTTTGGGTAATCTTTATTTTATAACACTTAAGATAACGTGTATGCATATATACGCCTAAATATTGTTATCCAATATATCTACTGCAATTTCACATTGGATTGCTGGTTTGAAATGTACTTTTATTATTATTTTAATAAACATTAAAACCTGTTCAAAATTGTCTGGTGTTTTATTCCTTGTTTTTATTTTTTTGGGGGCATGAAAACAAAAAATTTGGTTAACTGCTCTATATGACAATATGAATAACGTGTATGCATATATACGCCTAAATATTGTTATCCAATATATCTACTGCAATTTCACATTAGATTGCTGGTTTGATATTTACTTTATACATGATGATTATTATTATTATATTAATAAACATTAAAACCTGTTAAAACTTGTCTGGTGTTTTATTCCTTGTTTTTATATTTTTGGGCATGAAAAAAAATCTGACATTTGGTTAACTGCTTTATATGACAATATGTATATGCGTTTTACGTTGTGTAATATGTGTTGGTGTCCCCCAAAATAAAGAGCAAGTAGTCAAATGCACATTCTTGACACGTACAAAAAATGCATAAAGTTATTAGGTACACTTGAAAATGGTGGTGTACCTAATGGAGTGTCCGTGTGACGTCACAGATCAACCAGCCAATCAGAAAGTGGGGGTGAGGGCGGGTGTGGCACTTTTCACTTTCAGTTAAGCTTTGGCCAGGATTTTTCCCTAATGAACTGGCCTGTTATTAGGTACACCTAAAAATGGCGGTGTACCTAATGGAGTGTCCGAGTGATGTCACAGATCAACCAGCCAATCAGAAAGTGGGGGTGAGGGCAGGTGTGGCACTTTTCACTTAAACCAGGGGTGGCGACCTCCAGTCCTCGAGGGGCCGCGTTCCAATATGTTTTCAAAGTTACCCTCGTTAACTGCAGGTGCGTGAAAAGTTTTAGCTCCTTTTGAACGTGAAAGGAGCTAAAACTTTTCACGCAGGTGCGCTTAACGAGGATGACTTGGAAAACATGTTGGAACGCGGCCCAGAGGCCTAGAGCTTGACAGACAGCTGACCTTTGACCATGATATTTCCCTAATAAAGTGGCCTGTTATTAGGTACACTTGAAAATGGCGGTGTACCTAATGGAGTGTCCGTGTGATTCCCTCGTTAAGTGCAGGTGCGTGAAAAGTTTTAGCTCCTTTTGAACGTGAAAGTGGCTAAAACTTTTCACGCACCTGCACTTAACGAGGGTCACTTGGAAAACATGTTGGAACGCGGCCCAGAGGCCTAGAGCTTGACAGACAGCTGACCTTTGACCATGATATTTCCCTAATAAAGTGGCCTGTTATTAAGTACACTTGAAAATGGCGGTGTACCTAATGGAGTGTCCGTGTGATTCCCTCGTTAAGTGCAGGTGCGTGAAAAGTTTTAGCTCCTTTTGAACGTGAAAGTGGCTAAAACTTTTCACGCACCTGCACTTAACGAGGTTCACTTGGAAAACATGTTGGAACGCGGCCCAGAGGCCTAGAGCTTGACAGACAGCTGACCTTTGACCATGATATTTACCTAATAAAGTGGCCTGTTATTAGGTACACTTGAAAATGGCGGTGTACCTAATGGAGTGTCCGTGTGATTCCCTCGTTAAGTGCACCTGCGTGAAAAGTTTTAGCCACTTTCACGTTCAAAAGGAGCTAAAACGTTTCACGCACCTGCACTTAACGAGGGTAACTTTGAAAACATATTGGAACGCGGCCCCTCGAGGACTGGAGGTCGCCACCCCTGGTTTAAGTGAAAAGTGCCACACCCGCCCTCACCCCCACTTTCTGATTGGCTGGTTGATCTGTGACATCCCTTGGACACTCCATTAGGTACACCGCCATTTTTAGGTGTACCTAATAACAGGCCAGTTCATTAGGGAAAAATCCTGGCCAAAGCTTAACTGAAAGTGAAAAGTGCCACACCCGCCCTCACCCCCACTTTCTGATTGGCTGGTTGATCTGTGACGTCACACGGACACTCCATTAGGTACACCACCATTTTCAAGTGTACCTAATAACTTTATGCATTTTTTGTACGTGTCAAGAATGTTCATTTGACTACTTGCTCTTTATTTTGGGGGACATCAACACATATTACACAACGTAAAACGCATATACATATTGTCATATAAAGCAGTTAACCAAATGTCAGATTTTTTTCATGCCCAAAAATATAAAAACAAGGAATAAAACACCAAACAAGTTTTAACAGGTTTTAATGTTTATTAAAATAATAATAATAATCATGTTTAAAGTAAATTTCAAACCAGCAATCTAATGTGAAATTGCAGTAGATATATTGGATAACAATATTTAGGCGTATATATGCATACACGTTATTTATATTGTCATATAGAGCAGTTAACCAAATGTCAGATTTTTGTTTTCATGCCCCCAAAAAAATAAAAACAAGGAATAAAACACCAGAAAAGTTTGAACAGGTTTTAACGTTTATTAAAATAATAATAAAAGTACATTTCAAACCAGCAATCTAATGTGAAATTGCAGTAGATATATTGGATAACAATATTTAGGCGTATATATTCATACACGTTATTTTAAGTGTTATAAAATAAAGATTACCCAAAGAGAAGCATAATCTCCCCGTTTTTGGTGTTTCAGTCAGTGGTTCTTTCTTTCCTTGGCAAATCGTAATTCTACATTCTGGCTTACATAGATCACGCCAGGAGGGAGACGCAACACGTTCCTCTGACTGATCCGTTGATGCACGGGAAGAAAGGCAGTTGACACGTTGACTCGTTCGCGAACGGGAAAGTCAGAATTCGTTCCCTCACTGATCCGTTCTCGAGATGGAACTGGAAATGAAAATCACTCACTAACGCATTCACTCACAGAACCGTTCTGTTGGTGGACGGGAAATGCAATTCACGACTCGTTCATGAACCGGAAGTTACGTCATTTGCTTCTTTGTTTTATTTTACGGCAAGGTGGCACCAGCTTCAATGCACATTACCGACACCTACTGGTTGAAGTCATATGAACTGAAAAAAGAAAGTGATTCGTTCACTCTCGTTCACTGGAAAAAAAATCGTTCTTTTAACCCTAACGCTAACCCAAACTGATTCTAAAGATTGTGTTCACTTAAAAGAACTGGAATGTACGTCACTACTGTAGAGCGACTCCCCCTTGCGCACACTCTTACAGTGATACCGCCACTCCCACCTACTGCAGTGGATGTCCCTTCAATCTAGTACAGCCAAAAGAAAAGCATGTTCCCTGCTGTCACACGCGCCCCCCTTGGTATCGCCCCACTATTTGAGAAGCATTGCCCTAACCCTAGCTTTAAACCCTACTTTGAAACCCTAACTCTAGTATGAAACCCTACTTTGAAACCCTAATCCTAGCTTTAAACCCTACTTTGAAACCCTAATATGACACCTTACTTTGAAGCCCTAACCCCATCTTTAAACCCTACTTTGAAACCCTAACTTTAGTATGAAACTCTATTTTGAAACCCTAACCCTAGTTTGAAACCGTAGTTTGAAACCCTAACCCTAGCTTTAAACCCATGTTTGAAACCCTAACCCTAGCTTTAAACCCTACTTTGAAACCCCAACTCTAGTATGAAACCCTACTTTGAAACCCTAACCCTAGCTTTAAACCCTACTTTGAAACCCTAACTCTAGTATAAAACCCTGCTTTGAAACCCTAACCCTAGCTTTAAACCCTACTTTGAAACCCTAACTCTAGTATGAAATCCTACTTTGAAACCCTACCACTAGCTTTAAACCCTAGTTTGAAAGTTTGAAAATGACCATATATAGTAAGGCTTAGTAAAGGAAACTTCCATGTTTAGTAAGATTTTTTTTCTTTATGACCATGTGACCACCCTTGACCCTGGCCCTGACCTTTGACCCCATGCGGTCTTGGGTTTGTTCTCTGACGTCTCTAAGTGTTAAGGTTAATAGGATTAGGTTAAGGTTCATAGTTTGGATTATGGTTTTAATGTACAGTATACAACTTAAATGATAGTATCTGAGTTGTACAAAAAAGAAAAGCAATCACCAGCGAACCGTTATAAAAGATCTCCTTTATTTAATTCATGACACAGTAAATTTGTTAATAAAACATCTGCAAAAAATAAAATCACCTTCTCTCTCTCTTCCTTTCTCATTAATCTTGTTTTGTTTGAAGGGTATTACTGCCAACATCCTCTTTGTAATAATACACATTCATCGACTTTGCTGCCATAAATTGTTCTTCTCAGCTCCCATCGTGTTTTATTCACTGCCATTTATATCATTTTTTATATTTACAAACCGGACTCCAAGCTTATGAAAATAAACCAAAACATCATATCACAGGATCATCTAAATTGGTCCAAAGAGTGTATTACCAATGCGGGCAGGACGCTATGAGATAATTTACCCTTAAACAAACCCCCCAAATCATATCTGTCATAATTTAGGTCATTTCAAAGTTAATGCCTATTTACACTATCACAAATTTTAGGGGGAGGGGGACTCAAAACTCCTCTAATCAATTTAATTCTGCCCTAAAATTGAATATAGACTACTATAGATCACATTTCGCTACTAAGAATGAGGACAAAAGTATAATTTGTCCCATGACTTTAGTCCATCTAATTGCTTGAATACAGGAAAAGTTGGCAATAACCCAAACCCATATAAAAGTATATTTACGTGTCAATTATAACTTTGATATTGATAACGATATCCTAGGAACAGAAATAGAGTGGGTCGACTTAGAAAGATGTTGAAATAAATGCACACTTGGTGTCCATGGAGTCCTCTCGTGTGGAGCTTCTTGTTTCAGGCATTTTCCCCAAGGAGGTCCGTGTCTCAAGTGTCCTCTTGAAGACCTCAGGCGGAGTCTTTTTCTCCCTCCCGTCAGGACTGAAACGCAAAGATTGCGTCAAGTGTTCTTGTATTTTAGCTTGGGAGTGTGCGAATTGCATGAGATGCTGGATAGCGAAGGAATGCCAGCGTTGGTCGCCGTGGCCTGGCTCTCCACAAACATGGGGTCCAAGCACGCCACTTTGGCGGCAAAGAAAGCGTGAATGCAATGAAGGACCGCAAACAGGTTGGAGAACTCCAGCTCCTGCGGGAGACAAAATGAATAAATCAGTGTACTGAATTGAAACGTTAACTCCAAATCGCATACAATTTCGGATTGACTTGCCTTTGCTTCAATAGATTTGGAGTCTTGATTTTGGAATAAAAACTTGATTTTGCTTTTGCCGTCGTCTGATGAGCCTTTCAGCTGAGAGAACTTGTATCTCCAAAGGACAGCCTAGAAGGAAAATTGCATTCATTTGTGTATGACGCAATCGTGAGAAACCCTGACCCTTGTTTTAATGCAAGCGTGACTCTCCGCAAAGGACACACCTTCTTGGTCCTTCCCATACATCTGCTGATTCACGTCGAAGCACATCTTTTATGTCTTAATTTATTGAACACATCAACACTAAGTGCTCTTGGTCCATTAGGAAGAGTACACTGTTGGCATCGAGCTCAGCCAAGAATAAAAAAACAAAAAAAACTTGGATTGTGTTTTGCTTTTATTTATCATAAATTACCGTGAATTAAATGGTCTGCTTTATTGCTTTTTGTTTTATGCTGTTATCAAGACGATGATAAATCGTGTGTTTAGGTGAATTCACCAGTGTGAGTTGTCACCTCCGGTGCAAAGGTTGAGTCCTTCGCTCGTAGGTACGCTACAGGGAATTAAACTGCAACGATCATGCGCAACCGAAGAAAGCCATTAAATTTAAGTATCCTTAGAGGTAAATGCGGAGTTCCCAGCCCTCATATTAGACGGCGTGTGGTCTGTAAATAATATTCTGGTCCAATGTGCTCTGGCTCAGTAAAGATTGGGAAACGCTGTAGTACATAATTAATGCTAATGCTAGCAAACATAGTAGCTCAGTCAGCTCATATTTCAGGAAATGTAGTATTTATTGCTAATGCTAGGCCCATGAATGTATAATGCTAATGCTAGCATTCAAACCTCAAATTATTAAATTGCTAATGCTACGACACTTACTTTGGAAGCGGCGTCAAAGCACACAAAGCCCATGCTGAAGTCCACTGTTAGTCCCATCAGGTGGCTCTCTGTGATGCAGGCATACGTTTTACACTGAAGAAGAAGAAATTGTGAGCTTGGCAGCTAATGTGATCATTCTCTCTCTCCGCGTGAATCTTGCCCACCTGTATCCGCTCCACTTCCAGGTAAGTGGCCATCTGAAAGGCCTTTTCCCAAACGAGCAGCTCAGACTCCAGCTCCACACTGAAGAACATGTCCTCGCCCGTTTCCGTCTGCACGCTGAAGCAGTGCCTCCTCTTGTCCACCAGCTCATTGTCCTGATCACACAAAGAGCGCCATGTTGTTAGCTAGCACAACCTTAACCGTGACCTCCATATTGTGTGTTTTTTATGTTCTTCAAGTGTTTAAAAAACGTTTAATACATTCAACTGGAAAAATGGCTTGCACTACCTTTAAGATCTTGCACATAATTTCATAGACAGTAAAACTTTTCTCTGCTCTTGTCCAGTCCCATGTTGTCACCTGCAAATAGAAGATTAATTCAGAGGAGACATAAAGGACTGTTGAAGGATGTTGCTTCTAAAAGGTTGCTACATCACGAAGAATCTTAAATAATAAAGTAACTCATCTCAAGGCCTCCTCTTATATTCTGCCGTCCACTTACATTAGCATATTCCAATTACATCAGACATTCCCGCATCTCCATTACGGTGTTTGTCATTATCGCTTTACATAAAATGATGACTAGCTTCCTCTTCATGAATGCACATTATAATAACAGCAACAAAAGAATTTAAATAAAAAAATCCTACCGGAGGAGCAGAGAACTTGAAGAGAGAGGAACCCCTTAAAGCAAGGAACTTTGGCGAGTACATTCGGTCCTGGACGGAGTCCTGCTCCTTCTCGTCGGCCCAGCCCATGTAGATGATCTGCGCCGTTCACCGCGTGGAAGAAAATGTGACATTTAACACAAAAAAACAAAATTAAAAAAAGGCTCCCTATAACTTCCACTTACAACCCAGGTCAACCTTTCTCAAATAGGAACTGTGGGTCAATCACGGTCTTTTTTTATCGTTGTGCGTTGTCTGCCACCATTTTAAGATGGTCCACCATTTTGTAATCACTAATTGCCTCCTACATTATGAAAGTCACATACACTTGTCGCCGAGATTCTCATTTTCTCCCTCACCCTTTTAATCTTTTTTCAAATTCCAGCAATTCTCAAAACACCCTATCAAAAAATGCTAATCAGGGCCATGGCAGTCACCAATGGGGGCCTCGGGGGTGATGTTAGAAAAAGAAGGATTTGATGACATCAAGAGGTTCTGTGTGGCCGTCAAGCTAACATGTTTGCTGCTCTCGTCTGTTTGATAGATGGCAGTTTCATTTGTGTCGTGTAGGACCATGTTAGTAAAAGCAAAGACACTCAAGGCAATTAAATTGTTTTTCCCTCTCCCTTGGATCATGATGCAAACATTTAGCTGGCGCTGCAATCCTTTGGCGCTAATGAAACGTGTCCTTTCTCTGACTGGATGACCTGCTTACACTTTTTAATACCAAATGCATTCAGAATTTTTATGACATTTTACCTGCTGGTTGACTGGAAAATTCCGGTTGATCTTCTTCACCTGTTGAGAGACATTCAATTATTAAAGTGGTTCACCAGCTCACTCTTAAGGAAAGTAACGATTAAGCTAGCAGCGGCTCAGATCAAGTAAGCTAACGTGTAATGCTTACAACTTATATAATTTTTTTGTTTGTTATAAAATCACACTTCCATTGAATTTGAAGTGAAAATGTTGTTTAATCTACTAATCACATTTTTCAACAGCAGACACTAATAACCTCTCACATTTAAAGGTGCTAACATAATTTCCTAGTGTTAATTCACATCACTTTGAATTCACAATGAAGTACTCTCATAAGAGGAGCAGTTATGCACATCTTTTTTTTTTTTCAATGGCCTCCATCCGCTGCTATCATCTCCTCCTACACTTATTTAACGCTCACTCTCATACAAATCGCTATCATTGTGGCACGGGAACACCCACAAGCCTCTCCAGCGCTCTTATCTCTGCCCTGTAATTCACGCCATGCTGTTGCCTATCCACCCGTGAAAAGGTTTCTTCTTGCGTGGTGTTTTCATTTTCATAAAGGTGCATTTGACACCCCACCTCCCTATTATCTAAGATCATTATATCTTGTGAATGGAAAATTTTAAAAAGCCCTCACTCAAAATCAGTAAACGTTTATGGAATAAAAGTACCAGTCAAAATCAGCAGGTAATCTCCTCGCATGAAAAGGACCTCAACAGTCAAATCATCACTGCAATTCAATAGGACTCTTCCTTTCATCCAAAACCAAACTAGTACTTTGGCGCTCAGTTATTACTCCAAAATCAACAATGTCATGTGAAATTTAAAAGGACCTTTTTTTTTTCTTTTGATCAAACAGAAAACGACCTTGGTGTTGTTTCAAAGTGAATCGGGCTCTTCCTTTGAACAAAACTACTCAGGTTAGCACACTAACTCAACATGGTTCTTCCTTAGATATGCATCAAATCTACTTCCGCGGTCAGATAGCAGTCAGAAAGAGTGATGTCACTAAAAATCAATAAGGTCCTTCCTTTGATCTTGAACAAAAACTCTTGGTAGATTGATACGAGTCCGAATAGACGATATCCATCCAAATAACTGCGCTCCCTCCTTTGATCGAAAACAAAACTACCCAAGTGGTCAGATACGATTGGAAATCATCATGGCTCAGGTACACAAATCAATGACAGCAAGAGGACACGTCTCATGTTGCCATGGCGACGACGTGGCCATATGATAACGTAGCCCTTAGCTCTTGAATGAAAAAAAAAAGGCTTGCGTTGCGTGTCTGCGTGTGTACAAAATGTCGTCCACTTCTAATGGACTCTATTACAGGAGTGTGTTGTTTGTGTGTGCTGGTGTGCCTTTTTGCTCGTAAAAGGCCACGGAAGCACTCGATCGCTTGGTGAGTCATCCCTGGTGGTGCCGCGTCCACTCCAATTAAGCAAGGCTCAATTATTTACCCACCGGACCCAACACACTCAGACACACCATAATCACACGTCTGTTGTTGTTGCCAGCGCTGCAGCTTAACGACTTTGCCTTCACCCAGACGCAAAGTGTAAAGCGGGGAAAGGACATGCTGAGATGTGAAGCATGACCGTTCCCTCTCGATACGCTATTCATTTTGTGCTGCAATCGTGGGACGCTGGCATAAACACACACACACAAAAAAAACCTGGAAACTCACATTGTGCTTTGTGAGCGCCGAGATGTTGCCGCCGACAGCCTGAAGCCAATCCAAGCAGTCCTCGTCGGAAGGGAACTGGAGCACGCCACTGCAAACTCCGTCCACCGCCACGACCTGGAACGCATTTTTCCTTGGGAAAGAAAAAATGAGGGAGATGACACGGGATAAAAAGACAGGCACACAAATTCATGCGGATGCTTCCATTCCTCCATCCTGATTCGCCCTGGCGCTAACGTTTGCTTGCTCTCTGTAACTCGGCAACCCACACGAGTCCCACACCAGCTCAGTGGCCTAGTGGTAGAGTGTCCGCCCTGAGACGGGAAGTTTGTGTGTGACGATCATTGGGCCTTTAACTTTTAGTACAACAAATCAAATCTTATTTAAAATGTCAGATGTTGGCGCGCCTTTTATTTTATCGTGGACAAAAAGTGTCTGCGCAGTTTGATAACGAAAACAAGGCCTTGCTATCGTCGCCAGCACTTCTGTGTGTCTCGTTTTTCACGTTAATTAAAATCCAACCCGTGCCTGCAGAATGGCTGATGTAGGGCTTAATATATATTTATATATCATAAAAAAACAAACAAACAAGTGGGCTCCATTAAGAGTCAACGCACATTCCTGCTGCAGTGTAGCGCTGATGGAAGTGTATCCAAGGACGGCTTAATGGCTCCATAAATCAAGCGGTCTGTGTTTAATACGTCCGTCCAACAGCAGATGGTCACAGCCGATGTGACATTAGCTAACTGTTTCGAGGCACGTGCAGTTAAAAAAAACGGGCCGAGCAGACGGGCGTGAACGTCCCGTGGCCCACCTGCACACGTCAGAGCCCGGCATGTGCTGCGAGAGGCGAGAGTGCAGCAACGGGAGAAGGCGTAGGTCCACCCATCTCTTCTCCCAGCGGAGGCCAGGGGAAGTGGGCCACGATGAGCAGGACAGCGTGTCCTGGAAGAAAACACAGGACAAGCTGTATTTGTTGCATTTTTTTTTTTTTTTGTATTGAGGTACCAAACGGGTTTTATTTGTAGGTCAACTTCCTTTGCCTGCTTAAGTATCCCTGCTGGTGGGCCGCATTGATTCCTGCAAATGAAGACAGACAAGTACCGTGTTATTTGGATGGTAGTTCAAGTGTAGGCCGCTATCGCACAAAGGAGACGAGGTCCCGCTGCTCTGGTCGCTGGGGATGCCTGCGAGTTAAAAAAAGAAAGAAAAAAAGTCAATCGATACACAATGCCATGAATAGAGTTTTTTTTTAAAGGGGAAATCTGCCTCTGCTCAGATTTGTATGCAGTCGAGAGGCCAGTCAACCTGGACGACATGAACGCTTACGAAAGGCTCTTATGTCTGATGACAGGCCGAGACTTTCTGACGCAAGAGCAAAATCAAGTGCGCCACAATGACACTGCTCATTGTGCTCATCATTTATCGTTGAGTCACTCGCTTGGTGACAAATGTGTCTTTTTGACAAAATCTCTATTACGCTGTGGCCCGACCAAATTATGTCGACTTCAAATCTTTCGTTTTCTGGAATCTGTGACTTCTTATCGATTCCCAAGCGTGACTCGAATTCTGATTATTTCATGACTTACACATACAGTCCTCACTCAGAGGCAATTTGAGGAAAGCTGGGGTCTTCTTGAGGAACGAAACTGTGAGGGTCACTTCTTCACCAGCATTCCTCAACACCTGAACCTGCAACACACACAAAGTACTTCGAGTCATGCTGACAAAGCCGTTTCTAATTCAAGCTAAAATATTTTTTTTGGGGGTAGATGCAGGTTGGAGCTGACAGCTTACCACTTCCTCGTGGCGATAGCTTCTCACGTTGATTCCGTTTATCTGCAAGTAGCAGCGGCGTGTCAATAAACACAATCGGAATTATACTCTTGCTGGCATCATACAATATCTACCATGGTGAAAATGATGAATGAAACCGCCATAATGTCTCTTATGGAATACCTGCACTGCAAATTACGAGGCGGAAACATACATCCTTCAATATGAGACGTTTTTATAGCGGCTAAATGATGTATCACCAGTATGGAGAGCTTTTCTATTTGGACAAATGGTAATGGGATGTTACATCAGCATTAGTCCTCTTGGGATTTTTATTGTTCTGGACTGGCCGACTGCATTTGAACTAGTACTCGCCTTGCTGTCTTGCTATAACCAAGAGTTAGCATGATAGCGTTCGATCAATTTGAAATAGGACCCAATTATAAGGCACCATGTAAAAGCCTTATCAATCTGCTTTAGAGCCTTTTTTTTAGTCAGGTTGCTAGCTTGCTGTGTGTTAGCATAGCAAATGAGGTAGCGAGCCTTTTTGGGATGAGATGTCCTGCAATCAAAATGATGGCTTGGTGTAGCTGTTAGCCATTCTGTTGGTCATAAATCTACAGAGCTAGCTTAAGGTTAATTGTCAAAATGAGAAAAAAAGGATTTGCAACTTTCTAGCAATCTTCTTCAGTGTGGACTTTCAGTTGTTGTTAGTTGGATACAATCACATTACCACGTGCCATTAAGTTAGTTAAATGAGATGTGTACCTGGAGGATACTATCGCCAATGAAAAGCAGCCCAGAGAGTTCAGCTGGAAAACAGGAAAAGAAAAACACAATCAAAAAAGAGCACTTTAGGAGTAAAATGGCTCAAGTGTGGAAAAAAAAAAAAACAACTTTACCTTTAAGACTTCTACTTACTTTTTTGTTCTTTGGATATTTTGGATATCACCACAGGGATTTTATGCTCGGCACCACCCTGATATACATGCAACAAGAGTTACACAAAAGTCAAACTGTCCAATTTTAAAATTGTACATTTGTTTTCATATACATTTCAAGAGACACACATAAATATTAAACATTATATGTTTAGTCAGCCTGACTGTTTTCTCCCGTTAATTTAAAACCTGATATGAGTCCACTGGCATCGGCAAGTATTTTGCTTATTTAATGAAATTTCAATGTATTTCTTTATGTTATGTATGATTAGTTTATTTCGATGACATCAGGCTCGCATTGACAGAATCTCCTTGACCGGTTTTGTTTACGCAGCACTTGAATCAGAAGATGTCCGATATGTATGGGATTCTTATTCACTTTTCAAGAGGCCCAATTCCGAGCTTAAAGCAACCATTCAATGCATTTTTGTCTGAGGCTTTCATGATTCATATCCCAATAGTGCCACTTGAGAGTAAAAGAAATTTCAATTGGGTCACTTGAAGCATGAAGTGTAAATCCAGCCTCAGAGTCACGGTGACCATTTTGAAAAGACAAGAGAATGGAAATTACCTTGATGCTGAGGCCGAACCCTCCGATGGTCTGTCGCCGTATTGTTACAGTCCTTTCCTGGAAGGCAAGGAGGCAAGGCATACTCGTTTAGTCGTGCTTCAATGACACGTTCACGTTTCATTAAAACTCTTCTTTGAACATCTCAGTTTGTTTCTTCAGTCTTAATTTCTTAATTTTTTTACGATTGTTCGAAAGTAGCGGTAATCGGAAATCTGCCATTTCGGTCAGAGCGATAACGCCACACATTAATAGAATAAATAAATAAAATCCGCCAAGATAACATATTTCCCCAATTATGTGTTGAGTAATAAAACAGCTTTGATTTGTGCGATGATCTTAGTGAATCCATCTTTCTACCGCTGTGTCTCTTTTTCAGCCGTACACTTTATTGGCGCTAGATGAGCTGTTGTCTCTGGGCACGTTGAATCTTAACTTTCCAAGCCGGCTCCCTCTTCAGCTCCTTTGAAATCTACAAATCCCGTTTCGCCAAGCGTCGCACTGATCAAAGAAGAACGCCGCTGAGAGAATACAACTCCAATTTTGAGTGGAGATTTCAAAAGTCGTACAAAGTCAGAGCGTTGAGTGAGCGTCAAAATATTATTGTCTGAATGGAGCAAAATGCAAAAATTATACGACAATGAGACCAACGCCTTTCTGCCACTTTTATCAACACGGGGCCGCATTTCTCGTATTGTACTGAAAAGGCTTATTTGTGGCCATGCTACTGGATCACACTGTTGCCAGGGGCAACCATTCATCCCATCCATCTATTTTCTTTAGAGCGTGTCCTCATCACAATTACGGGTGAGCTGACTTTTTGAAATGTGTCAAGGGAGTCATTGTTTTAGCAAACGATTGTGTGCCACTCAGCAACACACACTCGGGGCGGCTTTCAGCTGTTTGTTTGTTTGAGTGTCAACGTGTGAGCGAGGTCAGCAGTTACTTACGCTGGAATAGAAAGGCTCTCCAGACACGCAGATGACATCTTGCTCCTGAATGGTCAGAATATCTTTAGCCAAGTGCAGTCGGATATTAAAGGGCTCCTCATTACCTTCTTGCATCAAATAAATGCCAGTCTTTGTCTGCGAACATCGGGAGAGATAACATCGTTCATTATGGGCTAAATTAAGTGGCCATGAAATGAAAGGCCGCTGGTGGCGAAATGAACATTGGAAATGAGACGGCTCTGGCGCTGTGCGTTATCGCCTTTGCTTCGCTTGTTGACGCACATCAACACAATCCTAAAAAGTGTAACTTTTTTTTTTTTAACACACATAAAGAAGCGGTGAAATTGAGCAGACGCTGTTGTCACTTCCCGGCATTACACAAGCAGCGGGACTGTGTTTCCAATCACGCATTTAAACATGCTCATTTGCATCCATTTGCATTCCGCCACCGCTTCCCCTTCCCGGGCTAATTACGATGCCTGTCTGCCCTTGACTTGAAAGGGTCTAAATAAAGAAAGCACCTTCACCTGACAGGACCGCCAAGAGAAAACGGAGCCACTCGTGTCAGTGTGCTCGTCGCCCGTCATCAGTTAACAAGGCCGTGCCGCATGCGTGCAATGTGTTAGCGCCACGGCGGGTCAGTTATCTCTCACCGCTAATGAGCAGCGGCGAGGAACGAGGCCTCCGCTGCAGCTGTGGGGTGACGGATGGAATCAGAGAAAGAGAGTGTGCGTTCCTTCGCCCATCTCGGACGAATGTGTGTGTGTGTGTGTGGGAGAAAAAGGGGGAGGGCATTGCGCGCGCGGATTAGCGCCGGTGACCTGCGTTGTCAATGGCATTGTTCCTAATTGGCCTCATCTCTCCTCTGTACCATCATTAGCCACATCATCGTGCGTAATCAGGCATACAACAACTGTGTTTGCCAGCTTTCATCAAGTTATCTAACCAATTTGATACAGTAGCAATGCTAACCCAACAGCTAGCCTAGCAGCTAAGCACAATCACCCAGTTATTGCACTTATTCTATGACTTCTCCCTGAAATGGAACTCATTAGGGAAGTGATTTAAGGCTCGCTTCTGCAAACCAGGTCAAACCCTTCGCTTAGTGGATCTGATACAAATAGTAAGGTACATTGTTGGGTTACTATCTCACACCATGTGCAAGTATCCCTTGAAGGACACGCACAACTCGTTAGTGCAGCAAAACAAACAACATACCGGGGCGAGCCTCTCACTGGGAAGCTTGTTAAAGCGCTGTTTCAAATCCAAGGTTTTTTGATTCTTAACATTGTTGACGTTTGGTCCAGCAGCTTTTAAGACAGCCATTGTGGGAGCCTTAAAAGATCTAAGCCTGACCCTGGGATTCATTGCAACTCCAGACCAGTAGCACCTGTTTGTCTTTGATACAGTTGAAAACATCGAGGCATAAAAGATTCATGATCGCGTGGATTCTAGTGATCTGGTTTGAATTTTTCAGTGTGGATTCAGGGCTACTAGAGATAATAAGCTTTGGATTCTGACAGCTCATGAATATATTATTATTACTTGACCTTTGCCCTGCTTTTGTTACTGTCAATCATAATATTCTGCTAGATCACATTGGCATAAAATGCTTAGCACAAACCTGGTTTGAATGTAATCTCTCAGAGAGCACATCATGGTAATATCACCTCTGAATCTTACAACGTGACCTGCGGGGTCCCACAGGGATCCATACTAGGCCCTTTACTGTTCAGCATATACATGCTCCCACAGTTGAGTCAATAAAAGCCCATGGCCAGAATTTGCGGGAATAAAATGTATATATACTTCTCTCTGCATTAGCCACTTGTAAAAGCAGAAAGGAGAATAATAAATGCTCTCCATTCCGAGAGATTGATTAAATGCTACCAACCTCTTCATTTGAGGTCTTGAAATCCATGTGCTACCGCGCAGTGAGGGATGCTGCAGAGGAGAGAAACACAACAGAGTTATAGAGCGGCTGCAGAAAAAAGCCCAGTCAATTTAAACTGGCTTTGTTAGCAGCAACAGGGCTTACAAAAGCAGATAGACCTTCATTGAAATGCTACATAAAATCTCAGGAGATGTCTTATTCGTGGAGCGGTGAAGTAAAGGATCTTAAAAAGAGTGTGATGAAGCGCATGATCTACATCCAAGGATGGAAATCAATATATCTGGATACATTTGAAGTACCCTAACCCATAAAAAATATCATTTTAGAAGTGGAAAGTCAAACATATCATGGAGGTTTAATACACACGGGGTGACATATTTCGGTATTTAGTAGCGAAGCAAAATTCACCATCTCAAGAAATGACATAACTTTTTTTTTTTAATGAAAATAAAGTAAAAAGGCACCACACAAATCACTAACAATCTTGTAAGCCTGAAGTATGTAGTAGGGCACAAATATTTTTGCTCCTTTATGGCCACCGTACTTCTGGACTGATTTGCATGGCAGCACATGAAATTTAAGCCGCCCTCTGGTCAGAAAATCGGTTAGTTTCCCAAAGTACGACGCTTAGCCACAAACTGTTTCATCAAGAAATGATTTCATCAAGCCTGCCATGCTGAATTTCCCGTACAGCCACATTATATTGCTTTATTTGTTCCCAATAATTTGTCCTTTCACATACGTGTTTATGAACGAACTCTTTAAAGGTAAAATAAAAAAAGTAGCACGTCTGCCTTTCCATCTATAGTTTATCCTTCTCTTAAAACTTTACTCTCCAGAATGAGCAGGAGGTAACCTCTGGAGAAAAGCAGAAAGTGTCAAGTAGCGAGGAATAATTCATGACAGCAAAAGGTGAGGATAAGGAGCCCTAATAAATGTTTCAATCCATTTCTCCCCATATAATATTCGGTTCTTTTGTACTCCAGCGACGCCATATCGAAGCAGCTCCTCATTTGCACAAAGCGGCCGGCTCATTTTTAATCAGACACGACTGCCACTTGACTTGACAACCAGACGCGCAAGCTAAAAAGTGGCTCCCGTGGGACGCGCTGGAAGGACACTCACTTCACTAGAAAGGCCCCCGACTGTTTTGATGTGGAGAACAGGCCATCCAACACCCAGCTGATCTCGGATCAGAGTGACGCTGCTGCAATCTGGCCCGTCCGCATCCCCTGACGGGCCCGGCAATCAGGAGCGGCGGGGAGAGGGCGGGGTGTTCCTCAGGGCACTAGCCCGGGGCCACTCGCGGACGCGGAGCTGCGATAAGAAGCAAAATTGGAAGAGGTTTAAATTCTCCTGTGAGGAAAGCAGAGTGAATGTTCCTGATTAAACACTCGAGAGGGGAAGGGATGTGGAACCAGATGCAATCGGCGGCTTCTATTCTGCGCATAAACAGGAACATTTAGAACAAGCTTCTCTCTGGAAAAGAATGACTGGCTTGTAATACCCCGTCAAAATGCAATTAGCTCCTATTCTTACATTTTGCTACAACACTTGTCAGGACGCATTGCTGGCTGCAGGCCACCTCTGATGAGACACCATCATACAATACAGTAAGTGCTCTACAGCATGAGAAAATTAAAATAAGCACAAACATGGTTCCAAGCTACTTTCCATGCATAAATTATCCACCTCTGATTAATATTATACAGCAAGAGAAGCTTTAATAGGATTTGCAAATATATAGTATGTCTGAGTCCCATCTGGAGTAGCAGTGAGCGATCTGCAGAAGATCTGAGGAGAATAAAAGCTGAAATGTAAAGCAATGACCTTCATGAAATGGCCCAGGGATGTTCTCAAATATTAATTGCGTGTTGAAGTCCTACTCAAAAGCTTTCTTGCAAGGAGGTTACATCTTTGCTCGCCGGCTGTAAAAGTATCACTTGCTGTTTTACTCAAAGCTTAATTAGGACTAAACAATACCGCAACATAATCATGTCACTGGTTTTAAATATGTATTCTTTAAGATGTAATTCCACTGTTGACCACTAGGTGGCAGCACAGTTAATTTAAAAGAAGAAGAACAAAACAGGAAGTAGTTTTTGTTGACAATGATTGAGCGGTGCTGTAATGCTGCATGTTCAACCTAATTGAAATAATGTGCTTCCACTGCCTCATTACTGAGTCACCATGTCTTCCGTTGCCCTATTAAAGATAAAAAAGTCATTTGTTGTAATCCTGCCAAAACTCTGCTTTCCACCTGCACTAGCGTGACATGAACTCATCCGCTCAATAATTGGATTGCATTTGATGCAAAAAAAAAAACAAAAAAAACCAACCAGCT
This sequence comes from Syngnathus scovelli, assembly GCF_024217435.2. Taxonomy (NCBI): domain Eukaryota; kingdom Metazoa; phylum Chordata; class Actinopteri; order Syngnathiformes; family Syngnathidae; genus Syngnathus; species Syngnathus scovelli. Next base: position 6,059,477 of record NC_090863.1, read on the forward strand.
CTAAATTCACATAACGCTGAAGTTTATAATGGTTTATTGATCCAAGTATTAATTATTGAATTGGTATGGGCATACCTGGCAGCTCGATCAATACCGGAGTGTGCTATAATGTATACAGAGCAGAAGGGCCAACATTGATGGGGAAAGCCAGTGATGTGTTTTAGGGTTTGAAGTGTGTTGCGCAGAAGCAGCAGCTTGTGTGATGGATATGAACGGAAGGCTCATATAAAAATAAATGTCCTGCTTGAAAAATGTCTCTCATGCTTCCGAATGCAAAGGTTAAATAGACCTTGTGTTGCCTTTTAAGTTGAGTCAGCGTAAGCGCTTTTTTTTTTTTTTTTACAAGCACTACATCAGATATTTGCAGCGCTACCAACTTTGCCGGAGCCACGTTCGCCTCCGACACAATAGAGAGGAGATTGGCTGAATGAGGCAGCGAGATGCTACACGGGACATCTCCATCTCCGAGACTTAATGATGAATGGTCGCCGCGCGTGGGAGACGAGGCAGCTGTCGGCGGGCGCCATGTGTTCCTTCCTGCAAATCGAGTTTTACCGGAAAATGGATGCCGCCGTCACTTCCAGGGTATTCTACTTCCTAGAACAAACTGTGCGTGCTCCCGGAGAGAGCACTTACTGTTGCTTATTCCGTTATTATGGAAGGATGACACGCGTTATTCACTTTTTGAGAGCAATTAGAAGAAAAAAAGTGAATAAATCACTTACCAGCTGAGCCCTGCAATACAGTCATCGAGCAAGTATTTCTTTGGGATTCTTAAAATAAATATATATATATATATATATATATATATATATATATATATATATATATATATATATATATACTTTGCGTTTTGTCTATCGCAGCTTCACTACATCGTGGATTTTTTTTCCAAATTAAAAAAACATTTAAAAGTCAAAATAAAACTTCTAAATTGAGGAAACTATTGCTCCAAATGTTCGTTTACATTCCTTTAGAAGCGCGTGTTAGCATGTTTGCGAATTAGCATCTTTCCGCTAATCTGTTAGCCTGCCCACTATTTCTTGTTGGTGACCGTACTTTGCGGATTTCACTTATCGCGGGTGTTTTTTGGAACCAATTATCCGCGATAAAGGAGGGATTACTGTGTATATATATCTGGCAGCCCATTTTGAACAGCTTGAATTCATCAGGATGAATTTTTAGCCCTTGTTGGAACAAATTCTACATATAAATAGTATTTCAGGTAATTTATCTTATTTTGACGCCCACAGTTTTAAGAGCTGTGAAGTTCCTTTATTTCCATGTACGTATATTCTCCGCCTCATGCTCAAACAGATGCTGGTATCGATCATTCTCCAGGGATAGAAAAGCATCTCATGGCGTTTTCAATCCTCTGAGAACATTTGTCAAAATAGGAGCATGTCATGAAGCTCCGCGTCGCCCTCCAGGCCTCGCGTACTCCATGAGTGATGGGCAGAGCAGTAAATTAGTGCACTCATTTATAGGCTGAGTTCTTGGCCTTTCTGACTGTGATGCATGTCCTCCGCCAGAAGATATCAACTTGTCGCACACTCGACACACAAAGTGAGGACACGCCGAGTCAGCGGTTTTCCCAGAAGACGCAAGCTTTTCTTTTGCCTGGGTTTTATTCCGGGACGCAAGTCGAGCGGCTTTGCGTGGTTCGAAATGGCCTCATTCATCTTCCTGTGGCCTTTTTATGTCCAACCACTCTGTTCATCTTTAAGCCCCGCCCACTCAAGATTGGTCAGCATCTGTACAACTGCGAGTGGAAGCGTCACCATTGCAGACTTTGTGGTGGGAACCAGAGTGATAGTTTGCCAGCAATTATATTAAATTGCAGCTATTACCAAGTAGTAGCCGTAATTTGACAAAATACAGTCATTTAATAATCTTTTACAACAGCAGATTTTGAAACAAGCACCTATGTCAAGTTTGTTTGACGCACTGACTAAGCAAGCTCAGGAAACATTTCATAACGTTCCGTCTGCAGTTCTTCTCAGACTACTGCGTTTAAGGACGTGTGAATTTTGACTTTTAACACATTATGGCTCTTTTAAATGAAGTGGTTTGAAATGCTTGAAAAAATTGAAAAGGCAGAAGGCCACACTACTAAAAAGAGGAGTGACACATCTGCTCCACTCACCTTTGTACAAGCCTTCATACATCCCTCATCGGACCCGACAATTATGCATGAAGTCAAACTGTGCGATGAGATAGCCGAGTCACACCGTACGTGACGCAAAATGTGCATTTTATTGAAGATGAAAGCAGCAAACCTCAAGTTGAACTTCTATCACCTGCCCAAAGAGCTAAAGCGCTAAAATGTGTAGCAATGAATAGCTGGAACTTTTCACTCCCACCAGAGCCATTTGAATTCATCTATATTTTAACATACAGCATGAATACTTTATCCTCATTTGGAAATTAGATATATTGCAGCAAAATTTTTAAAAATGAAAGCTCCAAACCTCAGTCTGAATTTATTTTTTGAAGGAAATAAACATCTCTAAAGTTCTAGTTTGAATCAATATTACGCAAGTATTTCGATGACTATGTCGCAACATTTATTCGAAAAGAAGGAGCAACCTCAACAAGGAGCGTAAAATTTTGGATAATTGTGTAATAATACTCAAAAAACCAACATAAGTGCAGCTTACTTGCTCACCGAAGTTGTGAAACTCTTCTTTGTGTCTGCATGACTGAATATACTGCCCTCCTGTGGCCAAGTTGCAGAAGGAGCCACATTGAACTAATGTTGATCCCTATAAAAAAAAACACACACACACATTACAAAATTTCTTGAAAGAAAAAAAAACCGAATAAAGGAGCACCGATAATGTATTTTACAATCTAAGTGAAAGTACTTCACTCTTCAATTAATTTGAAGCTTTATAAGCCGAATCAATGTGCAGCCAATCAATAAAAGGCCATTTCACTGAGCAGTGGTGTAGAAACATGAAGACTTTGTACCTTCCCCTCCCTCCACACAGAGATTGTGTCATAGTTGACCAGTTATAATGAACGCCTGTGCAAAACCATCATTCAAAATACGTCATGTAAAACAATTCACTCCAACTATAATGCAATACGATTTATACCGATTGAGATATACGGTAATAGGATTGACTCAAATTGAAATACAAAACGATTCACTCCAACGAGGATCTGACACAATCTCATGACTCCCAAAACGTAGTCAAACTCACAGCGCTTTAAACATTTGTAATGACATTTGAAGCGACACATTCTGAATGGATCTCAAATGAGATCCGTGGCAGTTTTTCCCAAACTGAGTCATACAATTATGATGATGCATCGAAGCATATCTGAGCCACCGCCACCAACGTCCCCGCCACTCTCGTATGCGTATTCAACATTGAGCATAAACGGGCCTTTCATCAAACAAAGCTTTCACTCAACAGGCCACACACATACACACAGACACACACACGCTGTGTTCTGCCATCATAAGCACAATTGCAATCTGGGTTAATTGCCGCTCAGGGCTATTTGACTACTCACAGGTTGAGTGAATTGATGAAGTTCTATGGCGAGTGAGTGAGTAGCACAATTTACAGCGCACATTGTTTGCCTTCAATTAAGCTGCTAGCGGACGGCGCTACTTGATGCGATGTGCTCCCGCCTCGTGGCCTTCGTCAGATGTGAGCTAACGTGCTTGTTTTCATGGAAATGGTGCAGTCGTGATTTATTGGAAGGGCGGGGGGGTCATGGCTGATACATACATGCCGACAATTGGGCTGAATCAGTTTTGGACGCAACCACCAGGTGGATGGCTGGGCCCCATCGCCCCCACCCCTTCCCATACCACAGAAATATGTTCCGTATTTACGATAGCAATTCCTTATGTCTGATTATTTTTCTCATATTTTCACATCGGTACGTGTGAAAATCGGTACGTGTGCCCCACTTTAGAAAATGTGTATAATCCATCTCTTAATTGCTTCCCGCATTGCTGTCACGCAGCTCCAAATCAGCGGCTGCACACCAGGCGCATGCCAATGAGGCCGGTGTCTTGACCGGGTCGTCGCTTTGGCTTCATTAGCTGTAGCTTCCCTGCGAAGCCGAGCTAATGGCTGCTCCATCATGTGACTTTTGCGGCCACGGCCCACCGACAGGCGCATACGTCGCTTGGACATGTGGAACGTGGACACGTGATGACTTGCTATGAAGTCCACCGCTCAATTTTTCTCTCGCCGGGGGAGCGCTGAGGTTAGACGGCTATGACGATGTCCAGCGGCGCAACCAGTCCCAAGTGCTCTCAAGCTCACTCTGCAGTGCATGGGGGCTCTCATCTTGCTTTGGATCAGACTGAAGGAGTCCGTCTTTTATGCAACAAGCTACTCTCATTTGGCTTGTCACGCCATATTTTCTGTCTGTTTGGCCCATTTTGACCAAAATGGCACCACGGGCGCCATATTGGATGTGGCCATTGTGCTTGCCATAAAATTGGCTTCGCCGCATATGGTCTGATGTGGAAGCAGCCCATCAAACAACAAGTGGAATAATGTGACATGATTAGGAAGCTGTTACAACTCCTTTAACAACGTCATGCAGGTCTTTTGTTTCCAACCGTCCCGACAGAGGAGGTTTCCAGGTTAGAGACATTTTGGCTTTTTTGTGCCATTTTGATCAACTGACTATTTTGCATTTTACGTTTTTTGCAAAAACATGTCAGTTTTGCCCATTTGCTGAATTTTGGGGAAATATGTCTTGATTTTCAAGAGAAGATTCCAGTGCATCCTTTGCAGGACTGCCTTGCGCCCACCTCGTGGTGTCGCCTCAGGTGGGAAACACTAGGAAAAGGCTCCCATCCATAATTGATGTGTTGGAGCCAATCCTTGCTGCTTCTCGTGATGCCACCAGACAACTTATCCCATTTGTATCTTTAAGGCGATTAACGTAGTCTGAATTTTAATGAGCCAGCGGGGGTGCAGGGGAAGCGACGGAGGCAACAAGAGATGATCGATTAGGCGAGCAGGAAAAGATAAAGTACAGAGGAGCTCTTTTGTCGAGTCGGTTTCTTGCTCGGCGGTCGGAGGGGAAACTTTTGTGATGTTCTCTTTGGGCCAATTAGCGTCAAATTCTCACTGTGACACACTTTGTCTAATTTTCTACTTATCCAAAGTGTTTTTTTTTTTTAATTTAGGACATGGTGACAAATAGAAGCTCAAGATGGCATGTCTTGGCATCATAGTGATGTCCGCTGACCTGTGACCACCAGCGAGCACAAGCAGCTCACAGAGGGAGGGGGGGGGGGGGGGGGGGGGGGAGGATAACGCAAAGGAGGAGAATTGCGGATTTGCAACTCTCACAGGGCGTTTTAAGGCGCAAACCCTGCCAAGCTCAAGCAAAGGGGGAAAGTGATCCTTCATCCCGGGAAGCAAACATATATCATGTAGACCACAGATTTCAGCAGCTTTGGACCCCCCCCCCTCCCACACACCCCTTTTCATGCAGGAGTGCTGAAACATTGCTTTGCAGGGATTTCAAACACATACAGCCCACATATGCCCAACCCAAAGGAAAAAAAAAATGTGAATCCATGTCACACCTATGTGCTTTATGATCCATCTCCAACAAGGAAGCATTTAATCCGTTCAAGCAAGGCACGTGCGTGATAACTGATGACTGTTTGATATAAAAATAATCACAAAAGCCTTACCTGACGGAACAGGTGCTGACGTCCTATTCGGCTGCTTTTCCTCTTGAAATCAACGCATGCAACGGGTGTTACGGAGCAGCTCAACCAAGCCACAATGCATCCCTTGTGCATGGCAGCATCGCCCACATCCCGCTCCACTCGCCTCAGCCTCGGAACGCAGGAGGACAGATGGAAGGATGGAAGAGGTGGAGAAAGGGAAGGCAGGGGAAAGCAGTCACTGCGCTCCGCATCCGATTTTAGTACATCTCCGCCGGCTTACAAGTGCTCCGCGAAGGCTCGCACCGCGTCGACATCTCCGCTTGCCGCCACCCTCGCGTCACTCGCGCCGCCAGCAGGCGGACTCTAGCCGCCTCACCGTCCGTCCACTCCGCACGCTTAATCGGGACAGCGTGACACGCGTGGGTCCACTCTTTGGAGACGTTTGGCGCTCGTCCCGCATCACAGGTGCACTGAAAGCGCGCAAGGATCTCAGCGCACGCATACACGCGCACACGCAATCACGCTGCAGCGCTGTGTGTGTGGAAGAGTGTGTGCATGAGTGCGCATGCAAAAAAAAACTATCTATCTATCCATCTATCCATCCATCTATCTATCCATCTATCTATCTATCAATCATGAAAAATTAGCCAATCTTCTGTGCTAATGCCATTTTGATGTTGCTACTGATTCTTGTAGAGTTTCTGGTACCCACAAAATGTGATCATACTGGTCAGTACTGGATCTGCTTCAAGATTCAGCACACCATTTTTGAATGATCTGGATAGGGAAACGTCAAAATAGACAAGACACGTGATCATTGGTACCTGAACATGTGAAGGAACTTGGCCATGAGTCCAGATTTGGTCTGGAGAAGAATGCTTTGCTGATTGCTGCAAAGCTACAGTAACAGTTTTTGGCAGAGGCTGTATGATGAGCATCTTCTCATCTTCTCGTCTGCCAACACTGGAAGCAATCTCAATGCAGCGAGAGAGACAGAGAGAGAGACAGACAGGCAACTTTAAAAAAACAAATTATACAACAATGTTAGTTAGCACAACAAACAAGCAATGTTTGCTTCAACTAATTTCTTCCAAGCCCAAAAAACAAATTTACTCACCGGAACTGAGCTGAACTAAAACATGGCACCATGATAAAAAAGTTTTTTAATTAATCTCTTATTTTAATTACATAGTTTTAATGTGTATAATAGAAGTAACCAGAAATAATTCACACTGACAAAGTTTACAACAAGAGCAGCAGTGAATATGTCATATGATTTATGCGCTCGCTCTTCTCACTAATAAATGCCCCTGCAAAATAAAAATAAAGAATAGAACAAATCCACAGTGGTGAATATAAATTTCTTGCATGACGTTTAGTGTATTTCTCTTCACTCACACTAAACGTGAACCTAAAATAATCAAAGTTTGATGGAGCAAGTCTACTAAAATGTCATTTTATTCCACTTTTATCATCAAACTCATAGGGGGCACTTTAGCTTGTTTGCAGAGTTGGACTCTGGATGTGTGCTCTTCATTTCATGATTGATGTGAGAACGGGCTGAGCATGCTAAATTGTGGGAAGAGACAATCAATCAAGTGAGAAAGGGAACAAAGTTTGCTTCATTTTTGGTGTGTTAGAGGGGACAAAGAAATACATTTATGAAATACAGTAGCCTATTTCTAGTCTTTCGAATGTTTTTTTTTTGTGCATGGTGACAGTGATGAAGAATAGATTCCAGTTTGGGGAAGTCTCGCAAGCCCCTGTTGGGAATGCAGTGAAGGACGCTAAGGACGGACGAGGCCTCCTCTGTTGTGATGTGCCAACACATTTGGAGCGTTCTCGTCTTCATCACCACTGGCAACATTTTTACTGGGGAAAACCGCTCGCTCGCTCGGATAGACCATATTGATTTCTCCCTTTTACTCTCAATGGAAGCCCGGCGTCATTACTCTCAGATAACCTTCCCTCGCCTCAGTCATCCATGCAAGCCAAAAACTATTTGTGATGTGCAATTACGTCGGAAGGCGATAAGGCTCACAATCAACTTAACCTGGGCCCAGATATAAGGGGGTCTTTTGCGTATCTGCTGTGCATCGAGCTTTTTGATCCACATCAGTACTGCTCAGCCCCCCCGCCGGCTGAGATGTTCTTCAAACGCCCCCCCAGAAGATGAACACAAGGGGGCGTCGACTGCCAACTTTGTCAACTTTGCTCTACTTTAATGTTCACTTGGAGCAAGCAGAAGGGAGGCGGTGGTGGTAGTGGTGGGAGGGGGGGGACTAATGTTATTATCGTGGGCGACCTTGAAAGGGAGGGAGATGGGTGCACTTTTTTTTTTTTTACATTTGCATTTCAAGTAGCAAACGCCTTATTGCATTAGTGGATGGGGAAAGTGCTGCATTAGCCACGTTGCTGTGTGACAATGTGGCTGATGCACACATGCAATGTGGCACCGTGCAGTTGACACGTCAACAGCAAACACTTATGCTCCCATATGTTGACATTAAAAGTTTTTAGAGACCGGGACATAAATCTAAACTACAGTACTGTACATTTTACCGTGCTGTACATTTCCAGATTGTATTTCGCTTGTACACTCAAGTACTTTTATTGACAGGCAGGTCGCGGGCCAAGAAAAAGTTGCACCTGCTGCGCTGTTAGCCCCGCCCACTGCCTTACATGGAGCGCCAAGCCCCCTTGCACGTGCTCGCCTTTTAATTGGTGCGACGCAAGCGATGTATGTAAATAAGCGCTGGAGGCCCCGCCCTCGCACCTGATCTCAGGACTTTAGCGCAACTCTCTGCACTGCACTGCTTGCCTCCAACATGACTCTCCTCCGCTGGACGACTTGAGCAATCAGGATTTCCGTCTTTACAAATACCAAAAACGCCCTTTCTAACGTCTGGTTTCCACTTTTTTTTTTTTTTTTTTTTTTTTTACGAGTGGGAGGAAAAAAAAAAAGTTGTGTTGAAAATGCCGCGTTCCTTTCTGGTCAAGAAGCACATCAACTCCGTCAAGAAGCCCAACTACAGCGAGCTGGAGAGTCCAACAGGTGGGGAAAAGTTTTGGTGGGGAACTTTTTCAAAGTGGTGGAAAGTTTTGCTGACTTGACTTGTTCCGTTTTCAGTGCTCATCATGCCGCACTTGTACAAGGGCCATCCGCTGCCCGTCATCCCCCAGCCGGAGTTCCTGAGCCCGGCCGCGTACAGCCCCATCACGGTGTGGACCACCAGCAGCCTTCCGCTCTCTCCGCTGTCCGGATACCCTTCCTCGCTCTCCTCGTCGTCTTCCTCCAAAGACCACAGCGGTTCCGAAAGTCCCCGCAGCGACGACGAGGAGCCCGGCCCGCCGCAGGCAGACGCCGACAAGTTCCAGTGCGTTCAGTGTGCCAAGTCCTATTCCACCTACTCGGGACTCGTCAAGCACAAGCAGCTGCACTGCGACGCGCTGCAGGCCCGCAAGTGCTTCACGTGTAAATACTGCGAGAAGGAGTATGTGAGCTTGGGAGCGCTCAAGATGCACATCAGGACTCACACGTTGCCGTGCGTGTGCAAAATTTGCGGCAAAGCCTTTTCCAGGCCTTGGCTGTTGCAGGGACACATCAGGACACATACCGGTGAGTGAGTTGGCCTCGGGCCTACCGCGGGCGAGAGAGGGCAAGAGAGAAAGAGAGAGGGGGGAGGGGGGGGATGTCTGATCTGAAGTCATAAAGTGCTCTCTGCTCAGCATACATGATTGCAGCCAGACACAGTCTAAGTTGGGCCCAAAATAGCACAAATTGGGTCAAAAGGGGGCTAAAAACTTTTGGAGTTCATCATTACACCCCAAGATTTGGGGTAAATGAATAAAAACATCCAGCCATCCATTCAAATTTTTTGATGCAAATTGGGCTTTTTTGACCTAGCAATATTTAGAGTGTAGGTTATTTATTTATTTGATCAAACATTTTGGCTTAGATACCCCACAAGTTTGGACCATCCCTTTTTGATTCACATTGTTATTTTTGACCCAACTGTTTTTAATCTTCCGTTTTTTTTTTTAAAGAAAACTTTTAGTTTACATTCAAAATTGCATTTTTAACCCCACACACCCCTCTAAACATTTACACCACTGTCAGGCACTCTTTCATTTATAATACATTCTTAAAACAGCCAACAGGTCAAACAGCCACTCCAATTTGGGTGAAAAACTGAACCGACCCACAACTTGGGTCATTTTCGACCAAATTGGTTGTTTTTTGACCCGGTAGTTTAAGGATGTATAATTTATGCAAGGGAAAAAAAATAAAAACCCGATTCTGTTCTTCTGTGATAGTTTTGCTTTTGTGCATGTTGCAACAAAGAAATCTGAGTTAACAGAACGGTTGTCCCTTTTATTGAACCTCAACTTAAATTATAAACCACTTGTTGCACTAACCAGCATTGTTGACATAAATATCTTACACAATGGACAACGTGAAATGCTGCCGTGGCCTGCAAATAGCCCACGAGCCTCATGTTGCCCACCGACCGAGCTGCTCTCAGAAACCTTGTCATTTGCACGTGTGTATGTTTGTGCGTGTCTTAACTTTGCCTCCTGTTGCGTCACTTCCTGGCAGGCGAGAAGCCCTTCTCGTGTCCCCACTGCAAGAGGGCCTTCGCCGACCGCTCCAACCTCAGGGCTCACCTGCAGACACACTCGGATGTGAAAAAGTACCAATGCAAGAACTGCTCCAAAACCTTCTCACGGATGTCGCTGCTGCACAAGCACGAGGAATCCGCTTGCTGCGTAGCACACTGAACACATGGGATCCTCTCTCCCACTAACGCAAGACTTTTTTTTTTTTTTTTTAAAGAAACTTTTGTTTGTTTTGAAACCAAATTTCCAAGCAAGCCCGGGAAAGTCGTCAGGGATTTTTTTTTTTTTTTTTTAACCCGGACAAGTGGGTCCATTTCAACGTCTTTGCCATCGCTTCTTACTTGTGCACTTTTTGCATGTCCACAACATCTCCTGTGCCTTCGCTTTGCTCGAACATTTCAAGTCTAAAGGACACCACGGGAATACCGAAGCCATTGTGACTTAGGGAACGTGAATTTTTGCACAAACATTACATTACAGAACTCGCGTGGTGGATCTTTTGTCCCTGCCTGTTAAAGTGCCTCAGTTTTTACTCAGCAATAATATGTCTTTTTGCCCTTTTTATATATTTTTATACTCCATTGAATGTAAGCGTGACTGCGATGATTGTATATTAAAACTGCAATGCAGGTTTGTTTTCATACTCTCGTGACACTTTGGGAAATAAAACTCTCATGGCATTTTTTTTTTTTTTTTTAAATTTGTAGAAACTGGCCGCAATCTCACGTTTTTTGGGGGGGGATATTTAATCCAAGCGTGTTTCGAAAGGAAGACGGGGGATGTGAGTCAGGTCCCAAAATCAAACCTAAACCGGTTTCCCGGGCCCAGCACACATCAAACCGTGTTGAAATGTCACACGTACGAGCGATATTGATCGGCAGGGACTCGCGAGAGCCTTTGAGGCCTCCTCCAGTCTGACTGTGTGCACTGTTTCCTTCCACCTGACTGCAGCCAGCCCAAATGCAAACTTTCTTTTTTCCCCATAGGAAATAACGTCAGGTGAACGAGTTGGTTGCGGGGTTAAACTGCCAATTCCCGAAGAGCTAACTCGACGCCCAGCATTTAAACACTCATTGTCATACAAGCATTACTTTTTTTTTTTTTTTATGTTTGAATTCTTTCTAACTATGCCTTTTGTCTCTCAGCAAGGATTTCTATTTTCATTCCTTTGATTGGGGCTCAAACCTAATCGCCTTCATAAAATAAAAAATTGATGTCAGTTTTCCTTAGTAATTTGTTCAAGTCTAATCAATACGCTGCCTGAAAGCTATGTTGAAAAATCCATATGAACTTTTCTGAGTCTTGGAAATGAGGTGGTGAAAGGTATCGTTTGAAAAGACAAGATATCGGCACGCTCTGGTCACCAATGATTAGGTTGAGTGGATCAGATGAGACAGAAGAGTGTGTTGACCTAATCAATAACAGCTCAGCTTCAGCTGCTGTCTCACTGAGCAGAGGTCACCTATCAAAGTGTTGCGTTATTGATCACATAGCAGTGAACAGCTTAGAGCGAAACGGCGTCAGCACGCATTACAAAATGTCTGACTCGACACACCCATTTTAACGCTGAACGCAAGTTGAGGAGTTCCTCAGGGCACAGTTGTAAGTTCTTTTTGTTTTCAACCTCAGGCCATTTGGAAATACCGTATTATTTCATTTACTTGAATCGGGTGAATCCGTAGAAATAAAAAAAATTAAAAAACACAGCCTCAGGCCAAGTCTTGACCTCTTGAGATGGCAAACGCACAAAGACAGATGATTAAAATGCAAGCTGGCAGTTGAGTGTAAAAACATTTCTGACTCTCAGACACTCAGTGCAAGGCAAATTGCAGTGCAAGGCAAATTTTTCATGAATGAATAATTGTCAGAACGTTTACGCTTCTGGCTTTGGTGCCACGTTGTGATTGTGTGTCCCCCCCTGCGGAAACAGTAAAAAGCAATTTGTGCACATCCCCAATCATAAGTAAATACAATTCTACACGTGTGAATTTTTAGCGAGCTACTTTAAATCCACGGCTTTAATTTAGAAATCAAATGTGGATCAAATACTGTCAATAAATAAAAATAAAATAAATAAATAAATAACTTCATGATAATACAGATCATACAATAAAACATTTAAATAAAAAATAAAATTACTTGAAATAAATAAAATAAAAATAAAGCCTGGTTTTGTCACCTATGAACAAACTGATGCGTTATTATGTGTGTGTTTGTAAACAAAACGAGGTGAAAAAACAAATGTTTCTTTCATGACGTGTTATTTTCAGCGACAGAGAAACGCGATATGAAAAGCTGCTTTTCCTACTTGTCGCTTGATGTTTTGACAGACGCTGCGAGTTGCGCGTAAATGGGGCCCTCTGGAGCATCGCCGCGCCATCAGGCTGCCAGCTTGTCACGAGTTGCTAATCATGATGAATTTTAGGCAGCACTGTTATTGTTTACTTAGGAGACGATGCATTAAGAGGCTGCGATGGGGGGGCTTTGGGAATACCAACGAGATTAACAAACTTGGAAGCATTTGAATAATAAGATGGTCAAACGTTGATTTTAAATTACGGCACGGAGGGGTTTTGTTTGTTCACGGGGATCTCCGTCCCAGCTTGAGGCCTCTGGGATGAGGATGAGGCAAGGCATAGCTACTCTGATTTCACTTACTGACACGTTCATTCCGCTCTGTGGGGCAAATTAACAGCGGAAGATTTTCAAAGCAAACTCATAGAGGACTTTAAACGTCCCCATCACTGAGATGAGATTTGCTTTGTAATTGCAGCGCAGCTTCTCCCAGGTCGTTTAGTTGAATTAATAGTCGCCTCGCTTGTGTTTACCTGCCTGCATCTTAATGTGTTTGCACAGAAAAGAAAGAAAAAAAAAAGACGGTGTGCTTTGAGGATGACGCCAAAAGCAAATCTTGATTTTATTTCACGCCGCACGTCTGCGCTTACTAAAACTGAAGCGGCCGAGCTGTTATGTTTTGATTGCTTATTATTTCTAAGTGTTTAAAGCAGCCCTGGTTTTAATTTTATCACAGGCCATTTTGAGTTTATCTAAAGGTCTCAATAGGGCCATACTAAGAAGCAGCTGGATCCATTAAGAGTATTGGTGTGTTAAATGCACCTGTGGGGTTTTATTTGTTTGCATGGCGGACTGAGTCCGAGCCTCTGACGACGACGCTTTATTCCTCCGCATCGACATTTAACGCTTGCTCTATTTTTCATCTTAGGATGACTTTTGCACCAACGTTGGGTGGAAGGTAGTGGCATCAAAAGTGCAGCTGTTGCGCAACTCGCACGTCCACTGCGTGACCCCCGCTTAGCTTAATGGGTAAATAGTGAAATTGAATACTGGAGTAGCTTGAAAAAAAAAAAAAAAGCCCGGCGACTCCTTTAGTGTGCCATTCCAACCGTATTTAGTATTCATATTTTCACCTCTGAGGAATTTTCTTGTATTCCTTCGAAGGATGCGCAAGCCCCACGTTGTGAAATCTCCGTGAAATGACGGAAAGGCCATCTCAGCAGATAGTTTGGCTTTCTCTGCCCTCTTGTCTGCTGCTTATCTGATCATCAGTGAAGGGAAAAGGTGAGCACGGAGCACAAACAAAAGGCGCTTGAATAAACTAGCTCGCGGCCACGTTATTCAGAGCAAGGCTATTGTGCTTACCCGACAAGCCTGAACAGGAGAAGCTTCCCCGCCGACAGCATTTCGCTCCTCTGGGGGGGAAAAAAAAAGATGTTTTTGGTACGTGATTCTAATCTGGACAAATGACAACTTTACATTGCAATTATTTGCACCTCAGCAAATGTTTGGTCGTAAATCTTGACGTTGTGAATGGGCCAGTCACAGACAATCTGACATATAAAGATGGCACAGTATATCAATGCAAAGTAGTCCAGTCGCTCCGCTTCATGTATGCATTGAGATGAGCTTTCTATTTTTGGAAATCCACCCTCGCTGGGCGGCTGCAGATTTGCATGGATTGACATTTTGCAATTAAGCATGTCATAAACGCCCCCACGCCTGCCGCCCGAACCCACTCCCACCGTGACAAGCAGATTGTTTGCTTTTCCGAGCTAGTAGTCTCGGTTGCCATAAATATCCCGGCCGGCGCATTCCTCCGCCTTCACCTTTGAGCGTGGCTCTGGTCGGCGCGCATCCGTGCTTTCATGATCACAGGGCAGCGGTTGGTGCACATCCAGCTGCTTAGCGCCTCGCAGGAGAAGCAATGGAGGCTGATAACGGGATGCTGACTGATGATGGGGTGGGCTTTAAAGGCGGTGGGAGATAACGCTAATGATGCTGAGATTAGCACTCATTTAGTGTAAAAAAAAAAAAAAAAAAGGTCTGGCCCGAGATGAGTGGTGATAATGTCGGTATGAGGCACTGACGTTTTTATATGAGGGAAAACAAATGGTGGTCGTATACTGGAGCGGCAACATGGTGGGATGATGGAAGGAGAATATAATTCACACTCTCGCTTCAAAACATGGTGAAGCAGCATTTAGCAGTGATCCTGCATGTAAATTGAATGAGCTGCCAAAAGAAGTGAAGTCCAATGTGAATGTTTTTAAGTTCAGGTTAAAAGTTAGTTTTTTTTGGATTGAGCATTTTTAAAATCACTTTTTTTGTCCAAACCTTTTCTTGCTTTCTAAATTATTTGAGTAAGCTTTTGCATCTTTTCAGTGGAATATTTTTAGATGGGCCGGCTGTCATCAGAAATATAGTAAGTATATAAAATCGCAGCAGCAGAAATGAACGTTTTTACAGCACAAATGAAGCACAAACTAACAGTACCATTACGAGTTCATTGGGAGAAGCACATATTTGTCCTGCAGAATCTCAATTTAAAAAAATAACAAAAACAAACGGTTTCAAAACAGATTGCGTGCTATGGAAAAACAGTGCCAAAATGGGGTGCATCACCACGCCCCTCCTTCCTCTTGAGTCAGCACTCATATGAGGCATGCCACCAAGGCCAAGAATGTCTACATGATGCGAGTTCCTACGACGGCAGAAGAAACGTCAGTTGCCACACAGAGCCGGAATGTTCCACCCGGGTGACAGAAGGTGCGTCCCATCGCACGACAATGACCGAGAGGCAGCAAATGGCGAGGTGCCGCCAAAAGTGAAGCCCCAACAGGTGCCACGCTGTCAAAAGCCACTTCGCACCTCGGCTCTCTCACACCACAGCGCCGCTCTCGCCCACCCCGGCCTGCGGGGGGGACTCCACCGAGGGGGCTGTTTTGCTATCAGCATGCCTCCGCTTTGAAGTAAACCGGGAGGCCGCAATCTGGACTGTGTTTACTTGTCGAGCGAGTGGGCATGAGGTCACTTTTTTTGCCTGACACAACTTGGTAGCAGAAGAGTGCATCAGTGTCTGGAGAGCCTCTTACTCACGAGGATGCCATGGAGACGTGCTCATGTGGGCGCAACATTTACCCCAAAAAGGCAAAAAAATGTTGGTTACTTCCCAAATGTAATATGCAGACTGTGAAATGGAGTCAATCATTTTCAAGGAATCTAATCCGAGCATTATTATTTATCATTAAACTGCCAACATTTTAACAACTTGCAAAGTTTTTATGGCACAAGCCAAAGTTTGTTTATGCCATCTAAAATCCAGCCAAGCGTTTATTCTTTTTTTTTTTTTTTTCAAGGTGGTTTATGAGTCAGAGGCCCACAAACTCCATCTTTATCGTGCATTTTGCTCGTTGAGCCGGGTGAAGTCACAGCAACCCGGAGCCGTGTTTATCCACTTTAGCGAAGGGGGAAAGTACGCTTCCTCGCTCTGTGGCCGCAACTTAAACAGTGGAGATCACTAGCACTCTCAGATCTGGCGCATCGCATACCAAGCTGCAGACACCACTTTGCTTAGATCAGCAGAAAAAAAAGGAGAAAAAAGAACTGGCAGTAAGAGGAAGCTGCTAGACTCACTCCGTCCAAAGCTGAATAATCCCCCGAGCACCAGCAGTAACTCCAAAGCTCCCTAATTAGAATGAAAAAAAAAAAAAAAAACAACAACAAGAAGTTGTGGTTATTTAATGGTGCTTGTGTTTGACAAGGCTTACAATTGCTAAAATTCAACTACGGGCTCACAAAAATTATCTACAGTGGAACTTCTCTCAAGTCTTTCTAAAACTGGAACCAATATTGATATGAGGCTTACCTAAAGGAGGGACAGGTGGCCCTCATTTTGAAAACAGCCTAGCAGTTTTAAGTTGTAATAACACTGTTTACCACTAGATGGCAAACATCACTTAAGAACGTCCATAAGACTGCACTTCTCCACCAGAGAAGGAAAGAGCCGATAGGAGATAAAAACACGTACGGCTGTACAATACTGCATGACCAAGGGGTCAAAGGGGACAAAGGCCATGACGTCCAAACATTTGTATGTGTCCTTCAAAATGTCCTCCATCTGGCATAATAGGGGATGACTTCAAGAGTAAATATCTCTCAGCGTGGTTCCAAAAACATCATGTGACGCACGAGCCAGCTCACCGGTGAGAGTCTCATAATGAGATTTTTCCTCCCGTCTGCCCGCGACATTGCTCCCGCCTCGCTCGGAATACAAATTAAAGGCTGCCGTCTGACTATTTGAGGGCCAAATATATATATTTAAAGGCTGTCACATCGAAAATGTCAGAACAGCGCCTCTGTCAAAGATCACCGTCTCGTTTCCCGGGGTCCTCAAACATGCCGCTGATGTCAGAGTCAAAGATCACATTCCGCCTGATTCGGCACCCGCCTCACAGATGCGGCGGCACGGACGGACGCGCTCAATCGGAGCTAAAGCGACGCTTCGCAAAGGCCACGACGACCATCCGGCCGGCTCCACGTCAACGTGATGCACTTGTCGCGTGGAGGAGGGTCGTCTCCGTCAACGCCTCCACCAAATCACTCATCCCAACCTCTGAGACATTGTTTTTATGTCTTCATTGAGTTCTCGCCAAATAGTGCGATTTACCATGATTTAATCGTATTTTCGCTGATGAAAGTGTTTTGCTTTTGAGTCTCATTAACGAACAAAGGCAAATTCCCTGATGACTCAAAGTGATGGTTCAGAATTAAGTGAAAGCTTGCTCAAAGTGAACACGCAAAATTGTAGACAAACGCACACCCATCGACAGACAAAGATTAGGGAGGATCTACAAAGTCCACGGCAATCTGATAAGACTGTTTTCATGTGCTTTTTATCTGCGACAACTGCTCTGCTTGTCTTATCGTGCGAGCAGCAGCAGCGTCTGCTCCTCTCTCTCTTCTCTGATGATTGTCTCGTTATCGCCGGTTAGCCGAGCGCACGATTAACTCGACTAACGTTCGTAAACTGGTAAAGGCTGAGCATTTTTTAAATCATTGCAATTGCTCTTTCCGAGTTGTAAAAGTGCGTGAGTTGTGTTTTTGTTTGCTTGCTAAAGGCCACTTTTATTTCTCCGCTGTAAATGAAGAAAATGCAGCCAGTAACACATCACTGCTTAACTGTGCTTAAATGGATGGACGTTTCCACGCAACATTAAACTGTAATTGTAATAAAGCTAGCCAGGACGTTTATGTTCCAAAACCCTGAAACAAGGCAATTCTCGTCAAGATTTAGTAGGAATATGGACAAAAAAGGAGTAGGAAAGTTGCATTGTTATCCAAAGGGCAGCTCTCATCAGACATTTTAACTACCTTGAAATGATTTCTTTGAAAGTTTCGGGACTGGTGTAAATTGTGCTTAATTTTATGCAATTGATTCTTAAGCAAGAGTGAGCATCTAATGATGTTTTCCAAAAGTTGTAGAGTGTTATTTTGGTACGCTTTAATTTAGATTTGTGTTCCGCAACATAGATTATATTCGTTAGCCCGGCTCATTGTGTTAGCATTAAGCTAGCACGAGTTGTTCGTTTGCTTAATTATACAACATGTTAATTGTCTTTATTTTGGTTAGTTGGACTAATTTACTACCAAGTTGAAAAAGAACCAGTAGTAGTTTGCAGTGAGCATGGAAATGTGAAAATAATGTGGTCAGATAAAACCCAAGTTGAGTTATTTGGCATTAGCGCGTGGAAAAAAAAAAAAAAAATGTGAGTACGACCCAAAGAACACATTTGGGGCTGTTTTAGCAAACTTACAAAATCATCAGGGAGTCAAATAATTATCTCCCACACTGTGTATTTTCAAAAGTAATGGCACAATCTGTTCCTTTTATGTGACTTCTACAACTCCTGCTTGCGTTTGTTTGCTCATAATTAGCAAGCAGTTATCACACTTGACAAGATGCAGGTTGGAATGCAGCGCAATTGAAGAAAGAAAAAAAAAAAGGAGAGACGTCAAACCTTAAGGATGACAAGTTGTGAAGTAAAAGTGGAGGCCGTGTTTGACCTTGTCCTTCTCTGCTGAGGGTCTGTGGGTTTGGGCCAGGGACAGGAACTCCCTGTACAGACACCATGTCTGCATTTGCTGCTCCCACTGCACACTGGAACACTTTGTTCAGCGCCACCAAGGAAAGCCTAGACAACAAAAACACACACATTCTGCCTTTGCTCGGGCTTTGGGCGGTAAATAATAGCCCCCTCAAGGCGGGAAATCACGCAACAAAAATAAAATAGATCTGTTGTTATCCAATCGTTTGTTTGAATTTACAGCTTGCGAGGGGCTACCATGCGAGAAAGTCGTATAAATACAATGCGACCCAATATTTATGATGTTTAACTTTAGGGGGCCAACTGTTTGCAGATATGAATCATTTCATGAGTTTTGGGATCACTTACTGTGAACCGGCCAATAAAAATAATGCGGGACTGTTATTTACACACTGGAAGTAGCTCGTTGATCACGTTTTGGATTTTTATTAGAAAATAAATTACATGGAACTAAAAACGCAACTAACATTTAGTTTGTGCTCATTTTTTGGTACCGTATGTGATAAATATGAGGGAACATGGATTATATTTGTTCAAAGTCACAACGGCCCTCACGAGGGAAACTCGAACTATGATGTGGGTTGGAACAAAAATATTTTTGAACATTCAAACGCTCGATCCGAAACGTGTGCCGCACCTTTAGATTGCGTCACCTATGAACAACTGACACGCGACCAAGCCGTAAATTGGGTTTGCTACGTGCTAACACAACAAAATGCTATCACACAGACACAGCCATTTTCTTGACATTTTGCTTTTCTCCCTCGTAACACAGCCAACCAAACATGGCCGCCAAACAGTAACCCTTCAATCAGAGTGACCCCAAAATCTGATAGATGAGCCAATTATGTGCGTCGATGCATTTACTGCCACGCTGGAACATTGCTTGTGACCTTCCTCTTGACAGAAATGAATTTTTCTCCCCCTGAGGCTAAACAAATCGAGGAAGAAAAAAAAAAATAATCACAGCATGCTCCACCCTTGCCACTGAGTCACGCCGTCAAGGCTGCACTTTGACATGGGGCCTGTTTACAAACCAGCCAACATTCTGCTCTTAAAACTAACAAGTTTCGTCTTCTAGGACAAGGTCAAATTATGTGAGCAATGGGGGGGGTGATTTTAGAGTGGTGTCAAGCTGGAAGGACGGAGGGGCTCGTCTTCCGTAGCAGGTTATCTGCGCCTGCGGCAAGCCGCCACGCGTCTGCTGCACCTGATTGTCTCATCGGCACATTCCAGGGCCAGAGGGCCCGACAAGCCCGGGCACAGCGTGCAGACTGTGATACACTTGTTCTGCAGACGCAGGTGTACACCCTGCACTCAACACAAATCGATGGGGGGTGGGGGGGGTAACAAGACTTGTATTGAGCAGAGGAGCTACAGAAGACATATGAGCTTGAGGATGACCTGAATTCATGTCCATCATTCAGAGACAGGATATTGAATACATTAGAGCGATAGATAGGGCAAATGTGATAAAATGATTTATATATTGTGAAATCCATGTCACTGTCAGTTATTTTAGAAACGTTTTCCTTTAAATATTTCACCCGTAAATACATTTAAATTTTAATCATTCTTAGTAAGCTGCGTTCTTTCTTTTTGCTTTGCCTTTGAATGTCTTTTTGTGTTATTTTGTAAATACTTTTAGTTGTTGTGCTTTGGTTGCACGAACCACCTTGAGTTGCCTTGTTTATGAAATGTGCTACATCAATAAAACTCCCTTGCCTTGCCTTGACTGGTGGTATAAAGTACAAAAGACAGATTATTCGCTATGTTACAGAATCAGCCCCCAGTAATATCAGTCATGCATCGCGTAATCGTTAAATAATTTCCAGTTATTTCAATAACTTCAGATAAATATATTCCAATATTATTGCTATTACAAAAATATTGTACATGTTTAACTAAACAGAAAAAATACTATCAAATTTAATCATTACAATGCATAATAAATTGCAATAAATACCCGCGTGAAGGGTTATTTTTTTTTAAATACGACAAGTCACAAAAATTTTATCAGACATATTTGAAATGACACAATGGGAATAATGCCTTCTCTGTTGACTGCATGGCTGGTGAGGTTGCTGGGGGTTGTAAAAAAGACAAAAGTGAAGCACTGTGATGATGTCATCGCCAGCAGATGCGGAGGAGGATAGAGATAAAGGCGAAGGAATTCCAAATAATATCAGTTTGGGCATGCAGAGGGTTATCGCGCATGCAGCGGGATCGTGTTGTGACTTTACGCCCGCTGACTCACCGTCGCTCCAAAGCCTTCATTTTCGTTGCTATGGAAATATGACATTTCAGGTGCTGATATTGTTTTGGAATTAGAATACACAAAGCGGAATCCCTCCAAAGGAAGCTCTTTAATATTAATGAAATATTAACGCAGCATATAAATAGAAATTGAATGTGGTAATACAAAAGGCTATTATCGGCTGGAAGAAGATGTTCCAAAGAAGGTCAAGCAGACATTTGTATTTTAGTCTTTCCTTGACAATCGGCACAACAAAGCAGTAAGAAAAAAGGATGTGATGGAAGAAGGTGTTTGGTTGGAGGGGGCGGGGGAGCAGGCCAGGACCTGCTGCAACATTCAATTTTGCCTTTGAGAGGCCGAGGCACTTGCCTGTGGCAGGTGCAATCGTGGCAGACGTGACGCGGCGACCTGCTCCACCTCGGCGCTCGACCCAGCGAGCTGTCACAACAGGTCGCTCGGCTCGAGCGGCACTTGACTCAGATCTGATTGGATCGTCAGAGGGGGCGACGCGACAATGCCTGCTGGAAATTCCCAGAGACTCGATATCAAATGACGGGACTGTTATGGTGCTTCCCAGCAACGCACATTAATTCCCTCATAACAACAATTACAATCCAAGCCATTGTCTTAATTCAAACCTTCAATGCATGCCCACATTTTGTCATCAAAACTCACAGCCAAATTAAGGATAATATGGCCTTGACTTGCAATCTTGACCTTTTGTTTTGCTTATTGGACTTCTGGAGAGCCTGGCCACCCATCAAGTGTGAAATTACACAATCAGGTACATGGCAGATCGTGGCAAAAGTGTTTCATTATTTTTGCCCCAAGCAGAACACTCCTTTGCTCTGTCAGGTTGCACTAAGCCCAGTTTGAAGCTAGAAGACATTTGCCCTGGGCATTCACTAAGCACTACTACAACTGCACCTGTACATGATGTACTGAACTAAACATCTTGTAGACTTAAAAAAAAAATACACTCCAGCTAGACATTTGCCACCTCGCACACACACTCCTCAGTGCAGGTGATTATTGTTGCCTTGAGATGACAAGAATCTCACAGCTGACATGGCTGGACTTGCTGCCTCTGCGTTTGTGTGTGTGCGTGGGCTGACTGCAGCTACAGGTGCCTCGCAGGAATAGCGTCTCATCTGTTTTAGTTTAACGTTTCGAGACAACGCTGAAGGCTTAAAAGGGTGAAGAAATACGACAACATTCCTGAGAAAGTCAAGTGGAAAATTAATTTTACCGTTTTTTTTTTTTTTTAAGTGCGCCGCATCCCCGGAGAATAATGACTTTAATACCTCTGCTAAAGTTTTTCTTTTCAAGGTTTCTTTGTTAGTTGTGAGGGCTGGAAAACTTCAATGCTGGGCAGTATTAATCAGGCTTAATTAGAAGTGCCCAGGAGGCCAATAAAAAGTCTCTTTTCTAAAATAGCTCCCCCTGCTGGATCCGGTGGGGCAATACATACTTTGCCCCTGGTGCTGAGTCAGCAGAGGTCTTTTTCTGCTGCAGTGTTCTCACAGAGTTGAACATGCGAAACTGTCTAAAATGTCTTGGTAAGGTGATTCAGATTCAGGTGGGAGTTGAATCGTGTCCAACAAAGATTCCTAAATTGCGTTGTCCGTATCCCCTGAGGGTGCAATTACGCCTGTACTTTTTTTTCTTCAGGCTTTTGGTGCTATAGATCATACCTGAAGGCATGGAGCTTCCTCACAATGTAACAGTAAGCAAAAAAAATAAAAATAAAAACCCCCTAATGATCTGCCAAGTCGGTGCTGTTTGCTTTGCTTGAATGACTCGCGGTTCCACCAGCATGGCGGTGTCGGAATAGATTAGAGCCACGGTCCATCTCTTCCCCGGCTTCACACAACAAAATCCTCTTAAAAGCGCCGCATGTCACTCAATCTCCCGAGCGGCGACGAGCGTGGGGGGTGCGCCTGCGCAAATAGAGTGACAAGGAGCTATTTGCACAAGTGGATCGCATCACACATCAAGGTGGACACTCCGCTTCCATGTGCGAATCTTTTGGCAAGACTCTAAGGACGTCTTTAAGACCGATTCAAGTAGCTTCAGTGAGATGTTATTCCACATAATCACGACTGTAGGTTTTTCCAGACCCGTTGAGTCTCTGAAAACAACAGGAAGTTCCTCAGCAAAGAGCCCAAAGGCAAAAGTGTTTGCCCTCGAAAAGCCACTTAAAGCCTGCGCCAAAAAAAAAATAGAATTCACTTGTGACAACGTATAATGAAGTGGCTGATACTTGAGAGCCTGTTGCCATGACGATTTGATTTGATTACAGATGCTGAAATTTTAAATATTAGAAAAATAATACACCCTCACAAGACGGCTAATACATGTTTACATGCTCGAGTTGCTACTGCTGTTTTGGTTAGCAAAAAAGTTCAGAGTTTTTTTTTTTTAAAGTGGATGATAAATACATGCTGCCTCAAGTTTTATATGATTTCATAAACAGAGCTTTTTTGACAATGCTGCTAAAAATGCTGGTTAACGTGATGGTCATTTTTACAGAACTAAATCATTATCGGAAATGACCGCTACAATTTTGGTTTCATTTTACGGTCAATTTTGAGATCAAAACATTTCATTCGGCTTTTTTGACTTTGAATTCAGCAAGTAGCGTTTGATTCCACATTCCGCTGCTATTAAAAACAGAGAACTGCAGACCGTGATATACTTTACAGTGTTCCGGAAATGTATTCTTTTTTTTCCACGCAACAGTGTGTGTGATGGGGTCGTTAAAAGCATCGTTGAAACGTTTCGGGGCACAGAGGGAAAAAACTTTGCTTCAACTTTTCAAAAGAGAAGCCGTCATTCGAGGCAAAGCTTTAATAGTGTTCATTTTGAGCCGCATATCTCTCCTCACATTGATCCCAATCGCTTTGTTGAGGTGCAACAAGGCGTGTCTCCCTTTTTCATCTCCGAGTCTCATTGATCAGCGGTGCTGGAGCCGCTACAGGCTTGCAGGTGTGATCGCCATTCCAATTGCCTCTGCCCGTTTGCGCCGCGGTGATGGAGCGGCGTTGTGCCGAGAAACATCATTTCCATGATGCGCGCTGGAATATAACCTACGAGTGTTGACATAGCAATCCGCTCTCATCCATTATTCATACGCCATCCGACGCTTTGCTTTTTTTTTCAATCTATCCACGTCGTTTTAAAGTTAACGTGGAATATTCAGAGGCGGCGTTTCTGTATACTTGTTTCGGCGCGTGTGCGTTTGCATGGATTTTGCCGTAATGATAGACCGCCGATATTCGGGTGGGGAGCGACGGCAAAGCAGAAAAGCCCGACAGACATTCCTGAATGCCAGTGTGGCTTGCAGGTTGAAACACGCCACCGGTGTTTGACTAAATACCTCGGCAGCTCCTGCCTTGGGAATAGGCCGGGAGTGATGGTGCTTGTCCACTCTTCAATGTGGAACGACACTTATTACTTTTTAGCACCACCTTGAAAGATTCTTAGCGCCTCGAGTACCATGATCATGACCAACATTAAAAAAACAGATAGGTTGTCCGAATATCTCTATTGTTTCTAAATTATGTAAACTAGCCTTCTGTTTGATTTGTATTCACGTGCATGCAGTGGCGTGCATAGGAGGGGGCTGGGGTGGGCGACCTCCACCTGAATGGGGGGGGGGATCCACCACACCCCCACCCCACTTTTATAAAGCAGCAAAACGTCAAAGGCAGATACAGAACTTTATGAAAAATTGACTTCTATACCCTGAAGGCATTTTAAAATAAATCGTTGGTTCTTTCTTGATACGTACTCACCAAACAATTCCATGATAGTGCGTCGTGCATGTTGCATGAATGCAGCTCAAGGCAGGCTCCATCCAAAAGGAAAAGCTTTCCTCAAAGGCTACATGGATCAGCACCTGCCACTCAAATCAGCAACACTTGCTTCCACTGCACCTCCGTCGCCAGCTGGCTCGCTGCAGCAAAAAGCCAGAAATAGCCATCATTAAATCAAAAATAAATCATAAATCCGCCAAAGTACTACTGAGTGATAAGTGCGGCCATTTCTTGTGTGTGTTACTCATCCAAATCATGTCGGTATTTTCTTTTTCCCCAGCGGTCATCCAAATGCTTTAGAACTTTTCGCAACCCCTATCCAACTTAATTAAATCGAAAAGGCTCCCAAAGATAATAGCCAGAGCAGCAGTTACTCACTAACCTTTTAGCCCTTTGGCTTTCTTTAATTGAAACATTCATCAGCGATTGAGCCGGTGCGCCGCCATATTCCCAGGCAATGGAGTCGGCTAAATAAGAAGATGATGAGGCAACACGCCACCTGAAGGATAACAATGGACACGACATAAATGAGAGCGCCACTCGAGTGGATTAGCTCCGCCTGCTTTGGACTTAACTGGATAACAAGCTCCGGGCCCGTCTGGAGCGGTGCGCCTTGCCGCTTTGCGGCATCGCCGTCACGCCCGGTTGCACGCGACTGCCGCTTCATTTGTCCACTTTTCACTTTTCCTTGGCAACCTCAAGGCCTCTTTTTTACGCATTGCAAACATCTTTCCGCATGACTCATTCTCATCTTTTGACACTTTTTGACCAGAGATTCCAATATTTTACCCACTGAGCCGTAACGTAGGGAAAGAAAACTCAATTTGACTGATGTCTGTCTGTCTGTCTGTCTGTCTGTCTGTCTGTCTGTCTGTCTGTCTGTCTGTCTGTCAGTCATTCCTCCAGTGACACTGACTTCTGCTTAGATCTTGTCAGCAATGAGCTTGACAGGCTTGCCATGCATATTGTCTACACGCAGCAGGAAGTCACACAAAAAGACATGGATTAGTCAGAAAAGGCGCAATGTTCTCGTAAAGATCGATAGCGTGCTAGGCGGGGGACCGTAACGAGTGCCTGTGAATTGCAGAGTCATTGTGTACGAGAAGACGTAAACACGCAGGAAGGGTACCAGATGCGACACAACCACCATTTTCTTAGTGTGTGCTCAGCCTGCAGGGGTAATGTTCTTTTTCTCAGGACAAAAAAAAAATGGAAGGCTGTGGTTGTCAAAGACAATTATTCCCCAAGCAGGTAGTGTCTGTCTATTTTTAGATTCTCATATCACCAAGAGGGAATAACAAAGAGGCACAATGAAGAGGAAAAATATAGTGAAGAAAGGCTTTGGAGGGTTTGGTTTTGCTGCAATGATTCATAATCATAAGTCACTTAAGATTATGAAAATGGGTCACGAGGACTCAAGCCGCTGACCTTTTCAACAAGTCTGCAATGATGTTCCTTTCCATAAAGCCGAGCTTATTTAGCTTACTGTGCTGTGAGCAGAAATCACTGTGAGGCAAAAGTCAAAGAAATAAAAAAAGAACTTCCAAGGTACACTTTAAGGACATACAAGACTATAGTTAAAAGTTTGATATTTTTAAGTATTTTAACATGAAATGGGAATTATTTCAACAACCATAAAATATATTAATACAATTCTACATGGGATTCACCATGTCCTAAATTATCAAGTCAAATTTATTCATACTTAATCACAGAAACGAATGATGGTGCTAGCCTGACGTTAGCTTGTCATTGCTAGCATTATAAATTCAAACTTAAAACAAACTCAATAGCAATTTGAATTGTTGTCAATAAATATGAGTAGCTTGATTGTCATCAACTAGCTTGGCACGCACGTAATGTCATCATTAGCTGGCACATTTGGTTCAATGTGGAATATTTTGTATACGTTGGATCCCGTCTCCATTGTGGGAAAAAGACGAAAGCACGGAAGCAGCACGGCCACCAACGTGAGTAATGAAAGCATAATGGGGGGAAAGTTGCATGTAATGTCGTATCTGCGTTCAATCTGACTCCTTGTTAAAGCTCGCAGGCCGGACTTCCAGCTGGAAATGTTCTATTGAGCTTTGGGCTCATTTCCTATAATGGGCGCTTATTAAAAGCAGAACCACCGAGCTTTCATTCACGCGCCGCGACACAGAACACCAGCGATCCTTGTAAAAGACGAGCACGTGAGAAGAGGAGGAGAGCAAAAAAAAAAAACAAAAAAAAAAAAAAAAAAAAAGGCCCAGCCGATTGTTCGCCCCCCGCCCCCGTCATTATGATCATCTTGATTCATTATGCTGCTCATTATTGGCTTCTAAAGCTGCAGATGAAAAGGCGCCCGAGACGCTCAATTCCACATGTGGGAGTCGTCCGGCGTGGCGGCGACGTATTTTAACGATGTGGAAAGTGGCGGTCATGAGTGATGGTGGACAAACAGCAACAAGCCAAATGGGAACCATGAACGTAATGGATGACTTTGATATTCTGCTGTGATGAAATGCGCCACAAGCGGGGCGGAATCCGTCTGAGAAGTGAATCACGTCTTTTCAAACAGGGAAAGTTTGTGTATTGCAGCTGAACGTGATGTAAATTCACATCCAATTCACCATTTAATATGTTTATTAAAGCAAGGTGTGCTCACGAGAAGTTCATTATCATACAAAATGTTAGCGGCTACGTTAGCTGTGCAATTGGTCTGTTTTCAGTGACATAACCTCCTGCAGGTTTAATTGATTGCTCGAATGTGACAGTTTAAAAGCAAATAGAAAAATGTAGCTCAGGAATGGGCAACTTAAATGATGAAGAGGCCAGAATCTTTCCTCGGCGCTACCCTTGGGGGAGCTACATAAGATGGTGCACTTGCTAGCAAGATGTAAGACAAAAAAGCTAACTTGCAAAATACATGCTGAGTCTTAATATATTTCATTTTTGATTATGCATTTTTCAATTCGTATATAAAAGATCCATTATCCTAACCCGACGACAAAGTGTTGGAAGCAAAAAAACAAAACAAAAAAGTTCAAGAAGAGGATAGAGGACATCTCGCTTGTCCATCTTTAATCCGCCCTGGTTCACATTCCTCCATGTCGCTGCTGTCCCTGTTATTTCCGCTACGGAATGCCGATCTCAATTATTCCAGATGGCAACTGTGGAAGATTCAACTCTATTTAGATCTTTTTTTGTGTGTGTGTGTGTCTTAATTTGCGGCGTTTGCATTTTTAAATCCATGACAGAGCATCAAAGAAATTGCTCTGATTGGATAAACATGAGAAAAGACCAAATGGACTCGTTCAAGATTCGCTAAAGGTCATCTGTAAGCGACGCGATGGAAGCCAAAGGTTAAAGATGACAAAGCGGCTAACTTGAGACTTTTTGTCTTCCTTTCAATGTCTCCTTTTTTGTTTTTTTTTCTTCTACAGGTAGCTTTTAACTATTTGGCATTTTGGCTTTGGAGCCCATTTGAGGTCATGGGAGCCAGCCTCAGCTTCACAATGCGCAAAGATCAATAAATACATTTTTGTTCTTGTGCGTGTGTTTGAAGTAAAGGTCGTTAACACACACACACACAAAAAAAAAAAAAAACCCAAACAAGCATTAAAGTTTGCGTTGAAAACGACGAGCAAAATATATTTGCTATTACTGACTTAGCGATTTCTCTAACAAGGCGTTTGGCGTCGGGGGCAGACGTCGGTGGGATCGGCGCTCACTGCAGCAATCAGCCAGACTGTCTTGCGCTCTAATTGTTTCCACATTTGTGTGGGAGGTCAGAGCCCCGCAGTGCTGATCCTTGCCAAGTTTATAAACAGAGCAGTGTTTCCAGATGGCCACTGGCTCCAGACTGGCTAGCAGGTTGATTGGGACCAGAATAATAACAGGTGGAGAGCAGACAATGAATTCCTTGACACTTTTTTATACCCTCATGCACACACACACACACACTTGGTGCCAGCAGGAGAGACTTCTGACGCCGTCTCACTGGTTGGAGCTCGACGACAGAGCCGATCTGAGCGCGAAAAAGTGCGGCAGGATGTCGAGCGCATTCTTGAAGCTCGCGTCTGGTTTACATTTCAAGCGGACAAATCTAGTGTCGCGCTTGTGGAAATGCTTTATGGAAGGCTGATAGTTATCTTACGGACGCTTTAGCATTTCATTATGCTAACAGTTATGGCATAACAAAGTGGAGCATGCTAACTGCTAGTCTACATTACTAAATAACATCTAGTTATTGTTAAGCAGTCCTTTTTGTATAGGACTAATCAATAAAGCGTCACTGGAGGCCTTTTATTGTTAAGCGTCAGGCTGAGTTGCCACAGTTGCAGTTGACTTCTGCTTTTTCTGCTGACGTCTGACATTTGACAGCGTCTTTTTCCTGCACTTGGTCGCCTTGTCAAGACTTTTTCCTCTTTTTTGCTGTGGGTTAGCTTGAGGGGGTTGAGAGGGGAGGGTGAGCGACGTCAGCTGCCGGTTGCAAAATAAAAGCCGATTACAAAATCAACGCGGATTTCATAGGCAAGAAGCCGAGCGCTTTTCCGTGTTGCTCTTGGATGCGCCGTCGATTGTTCAATCTGCTCTAATTAGCATTATTTTCACATTCTTAAACGTGAACTCCAGCTGTGCCCGGGAGGCAATAAAATAGAATCCCCGGGAAATGTACAGAAAAATAAATGTGTCAAAAGCAATCTGTGGACAAGTCAAATTTTAACTGGCTTTGGACTTGGGGCTGAACATTCAGATTGTTCCGGCGATCAATTGTGACACATACACACACACTTTCGCTCACAGAGAAAGTTCCCACCGCTATCACATCATTAAGTGCAGCATGTCTCTTAATGCCTCTCTCGAGTTTTTGTTTACACTATCCAGTCTTTCCAAGCGCTTAGGGAGGAGGGAGGGCTTTAAGGACACGAGGAAGGGGAAAATGGGTTGGGTGGGGGGGCGCCTTTCATCGACTTAGCTCCGTTACACTGTTTTTCAGTCAGCGTACTCTGCACCAGATGTGCGGCGGCTCCAGAGTGGCTGCCATGTACTGTAAATCGCCATCGGAGGGCTCGTCAAGCCGTGGGGTAGCAGCGCTGCGGTGTCGTCAGCCTCAGCCACTAGAATATCAACGGAAATTTGTACTGCAGAGATCCCATGAGGCCCCCGAGGGAAGGGAAGGGGAGGATACTTGGGGGAGTGAGACTGATGACCAACGAGGGGAGCAAAGTTGTTAATACGCGCAAACAAATGTCTAATAGTGAGGAAATTTGACATCTAGGATGACACCGCTATTAACAGCATTGCTGATTTTAGGCCAGTGATAATGCCATTAAAACAAGTAAAAAGAAATGGAGGTGCCATATTTGTGTTTTTATATGCTAATGCTAGCATACCACTTCCTTATTTCAGTGGGATAAGACAACTGGAGTGTACTATTTCTTACTTGGGGGCACGGAGAACGGTTCCATTGTGACTCACACAGTAAAATCAAAAGAGGGGTGGCACCAGATTGTCCTTATTGAGTCTGTTAGTTTGCTAACTACAAAATCTACTTCCTGGTTAAAATGTTAGCATTAGCCAAATGGGACTCTATTTACATTTCAGGGCAGGAAGGTGACAATGACAAACTGCAAAAACAGAAATACATTTCTCTCCTAAATTGGTAACCAAAAGAAAAAAAACGTAGCATGTTCTATTTGTTTGTTGGTAACCTGGCGACTTACCGGTTAAGCCGTTAGCCATAGCCAGATGGGAATGTACCATTTGCATCATGCCATTTTACACTTTAGGTTAGTGGCGGGCTACACCCCAGAGTCGAAGCGTGAGGCAGACGTGCTAACTATTAATCCACAGTGCAGCTGGGAATGATTCAAACGTGACTCAAGAAGTAGCAAATAAAACTCTCAATCTGGAATCTTAAGGAAACTTTACCCAACAAACGGTGAACTAACTAATGCTGCACAGATTATAACGGACGAATCTTGCAGAAAATCGGTACGACAGGCGCAGCTCTCCAGCGTGCCGTTAACGGAATCACCTCCTTCGAACACACATAAATGAGACAGTTGCTGAACCAACACGGTGGACTTTACGGCACCCTGGCGGCCGACGTGCACATAACGGAAAACGCCCTCAGTATTAATAATATACCCGTAATGTAAATACAAGTGGTGTGAGTCAGAGTGAAGCTGGAGGACGCAGACTCTGGAGTGTCATCAGGGCAGACAGTGAGTTCACCACACACATGCACACACA
This sequence comes from Syngnathus scovelli, assembly GCF_024217435.2. Lineage (NCBI taxonomy): Eukaryota > Metazoa > Chordata > Actinopteri > Syngnathiformes > Syngnathidae > Syngnathus > Syngnathus scovelli. The sequence goes on from NC_090863.1 coordinate 6,090,479, forward strand.
CACACACACACATTCCATCTCTTTATGTTTTCCCAGGCTCAGGGATGCTGCAGGCTGGGGGCCGTGACTGCTGCATAGGAGAGCCGCTGATGACTTGCAGAGCAAAGTCCTCATGTGCACGCTCATGTTTTATCACTGTCCTTCGGAGCCTTTCCTCCCATTAGATATTAAAGGTCACTTGTGTTTCTATGACAATGGAAAGTTAGAAACATGAGAACGCTTGCAAATGGAAAAGCGGAGCAGTGGAGAGTGGACTCAATTGGTGGATTGCAGTCCAGATCAATTTGTCCACCAATATGTGTAACATTTTGATTGAATTATGATGCATGCTGGACTTTTATGTCAGCACAAAGCAAGAGATGACGTCTAACATTGAAGGTTCAGTTGTACAACATGGTATCGTGCTCCTTCTGACGCACAGGAAAAAAAAAAAAAAAAAAAAAGAGAAGTACTGCTAGCTGCAGCCTCTGGGCAAGCTTCTTGCTTTGATGGACAGCGCACAGAAATAGATGTGCTGAATCAACAATTACGGGGCAGCGTGAGCAGCAGAGAAAAAAAAAAAGACCAGAACCCTAAAATGCATTAACATCTGTTTTTTTTTGGGTCTTGTTTTTTGCCTTCAGTGGAAAAGTTGTCATTTAATCTCAGGTCACATGACTCAACAATAGTGGCTTTTAATGGCTGGGATTCTCAAGTGATAGAAGCATTATGATGAAGGAAGTGCTTTTTATTGTCGTTGTCTTTTTCCACTAACATTAGACATTTGAAAATATTTTTTTAAAGAATGCTGCTCTTTGTTTCCATACGTTTGCTCGATACATTTGAAAATAGTTTTTAAGAGTGCTTCTTTTTCTTGGTAAAACATTGCAGCATGAATGGATGACTTCCTGCGTGCCTAATCGATCCGACTTCCAGGCAATGACATTTCAGTTGCATTCAGGTGACCTTAAAGGCTTTTCACATCCAAAAAAAGAGCCAAATATGATCTGGATGTGTTTTTTTTTTTTTTTGAGTACCATTCACTTTTAGTGACACTGTCAACATTCTAAAATTGTGCACTGTACCAATATGAACTGAGCCTTTTTGCTTTTGTTTTCTTTTTCACTTTTGAAAAAGCAACTTTGTCATGTCATAGAAGCGTAAAAACGTCAAGAACCTGTAAAACAACACCAAAGTAAAAGTACTCACCCTTTGATGGCAGAGCGGATGGTGAGGCTTGTCAACGTCATACTTTTTGTCTAAAAGTCGTAAAAGTGTCAGAAATTAATAAACCGCACCATATGTTAACATTTAAAAAGAGGAAAATAATTACTAACCATTAAGTCATGCTGAGTGAAGATTACGACGTGAACCTTGGAGGTCGGACAATGGCGAATCCGCCTTTTGAAACTCCCGCTTTCTGTCAACTACTTCCGGGTACTGAGAATACGTTATAAACATCACACTGTCCATGTTATACGCAAAATTATACATTGTACAACCGTAACCGTATGTATCATATTCTCAATCAATAATTAGCTCAGACTACCAGCAGTATTACAAGGTCTGACCATTAACTCTTCAACAGATTTACTCACCTGAAACAGCGGAAGTTGCAGTTAAGACCCGGCGAAACTCCCGCTCACTGTTAACTACTTCCGGGTACTGAGGAAGTAGTTGTAGTTGTCCCAGGTGCCTTATTGAAATCCGCAAATATTCGCCACCGATACCATACAGTACTATTTGCATATAACGACATTTAACGTGTTCAGAAACATTTAAAATTTTATTTTTTTTAGTAATTAAAAAACAAAAATTAACATGGCGGGTGAGTATAAATGTCCATTCAAATGTCCATAAAACCACCACGAAAAGTCATTACAGCGCTTACTTTTTGGCTATGGAATAACAGGACAAACTTTGTGAATTATATAAATGAAATGCTATTTACAATTAAGTGTAACTCGTAGTCAGGCACTCCTTAACTAGTTTTAAGAATTTCGCACTTTAAAGAAAGAAAATGTCGCTTTGTAAACATACTGTTGTCCCCCTCGGCCACGTCGTGACCTTCCCCTCCTGCAAAGACAGAAGCGGTGCATGACCCCCAGTTTCCTTTGGGATCCCCCAACATTCATCCCCCAGGCTTCCCCACCCTCACCCAGTAACGAGGCAAGGCGTCAGAGGCCTGATTATTTGCACTGACCCGTGTCTGGCGTCCCGGGCACAGTTGAACTGGATCCTATTTACTCGGAGTGAAGCAGAAGGAGAGGGACCAGCAGTGATAGGAGAAGGGGGGGTTGTACCGGGCTCGGTGCAGCCCCCGGCTCCAGTCAGTCGGCCCTCCTCGGCAGGTTGATGAATGTCCAGGACTTGATGATCTTTGCCACCCAAGCCAGTGGAGTGGAGCTACAATGACTTACAGTCTCCACGTTGAACGGCCCACTCCCACCCCCTTCTTCAACCCTTCCACTTCCAGCCAGGCAGCAAACCCTGCGGTTCTCAAGAACTCAAGCTGGCTTCCTTCTCTGCATCCCCAAACACTGGAGGTCTATCCTTCCACAGCCTGATTGGGACTCATACAACCCGGCGACACGCGCTCGTAGGCCCGACCGCAGGCCGGCCACACATTTTGACATACGTGACACTTGACTGTTGATTATGTAAGCAAAGCAAAGAACACATTTAATATTTTGTCTTCCTGTAGGTGGTGACAGCTGCCGCCAGCCCACTCTAAATAATAGACGGGAATATTTGATGCGCTTTTGCACTCCGCTGACTGCTCGGAAGTGAAAAACAGGTGAAAATGTGCTCTCGGGATGGCGAAAACAAAAAGCATGCCGAGAAAAGGGCACACGTGAAAATTGAACATGCAAGTCAGTCATGTGGAATTTTGATCCTTTTAGCCATCAAATGAACAAGGCTACATTTTAATCTGGTGATTTTCCAATTGACAATCATTTCAGTCTGCTGCCTAAACGAGTTGGCTTGTGACTTACATAATAACAATTTTTTGGATGCAAAAAAAAAAAAAAACTGTTTGCTGCAAATTTTATACTAATACAACACAGACTGGAATGGACTTTTTGTAATATTGTCCTAATGATTGTTATAAATATTGCAAAACAAATGTGATGTGAATCTACAACATAACCCAAAGCCATTAGAACGGCGTGTGTTCATTATTTTGCCATCACGATTTCCCTCCGCAAATCCGACTAGCAACATTCATTGCAATTTGGATGACGCACACGTCGCCGCACATTTTTTGGCCGCCGCCGCCGTCTTTGCGCCATCTTTCCATCTACATGACCCCCTTTAATCATCACCGCCTTTTCCTTTTGGGTTGACTTCCACTTCAAGTAATGTAACAGTGGTGGTCCAATAATCCCACCGGGCGGAAAAGATGTGTCATGATTAGTCTTTGCGTAGCCAGCAGGAGTCAAAAAGCTATTGAGGGTTGTACAACAGCAAAGTAAAATCTCTTTGCACCAATGTGTCTCAGTCAGCGATATGAGCAATTTACCAAGAGATAGATTCCAGAGAGGTGAGGGCAATTAATTTACTTGAAAATTTAAATTAAAAAATAAAATGACTGAAGTTTGGCCAATTTTAGGCTGATTTCTTATCAGCTAGAAGATTTTGTTTAAAAGGCCGATGCGTCAAAATGGCAAATAACTGCGCCGATAATCAGCCAGACATTCGCTTTCGAAATTACGACTTCATTCTCCTTTTGTTTACGATGCCGCTACTTTTTTTCAACTTTGACTTTTGATTTGTTTGGAGAGTGCTACTCCTTTGTAGTGCCTCCAATGATGTCGGATGACAGCTGATGAGGGTGTTTAGCGTTGAAGTGATAAAGATGACAGAGCGAGAGTCAAAGGAGCTCTTTGAAAGGCAACCGTGTCCGCGCATGCTTCATCCGTGTGTTCCCTTTAAAGCACATCTGACTTCCGTTGAAGCCCCCCTGCCAGTGTGGGAGACATTCCTGACAAACGGGGTGAGCCGGGGGTTTTGAATGGCGGCCTTGTTGAGGGTCAGCCTCGGCAGCAGCGACAGGCCTGGTGCCCCGCTGAGCCGGTCCGTGACCTCGCCTCGGAGCGGCGCTCCCAGGTGACAAATAAAAAACACGGCCGTGGGGGAACCTCCGGCTCCACAATGCTAATTCCACACAATGTGTCCAATTGTAACGCTTCTGCCGCCTATTCACAGGATGGCTGCTAATTGGGAAATAAATATAAACAAAAGGCTATTTGAGTGTTTTTTTTTTTCCGTTGGCGCCACAGAAGTCAGTGCCATGATCGCTTCATACCGCACATAAAGCATCATAATTCATGCTAAAGCATATCTCAGTACTGGTCAGCGCGTTTGGAGATCTGGAAATTCCAGACGGTCGCCGTTCTTATCTGAGATGGCTGCGGCTAGATATTAAGTCAAAAACAGTTTGTTAAAGACAAAGGTGCCTAATAAATGGTTGGGCTTATAAAGGAGAAGGAAGGAAGGTTTGCCATTGGAGCATTTACTCAATATCCTTGATAAGTAGCTAAATAAGTCAATTCAGTTAGTAAGTTAGTGTTGTCTGACTGAAAGAACATTTAGCCATGACCAACATCACTATTTTTATGACTAATAATGACTACAAATGTAGTTGAGTCAGTGAAGTAGTAAGCAAACGCGTCAACATATAGCTAGCATAACTGAAAACATTGATTTTACATAATAAAGAATATTACGTCATATAATCTTATCTTAACTACTTTCCTGTCTCGTAAAAGTAACATGCATTGACCTTGATGTAATTTTTCTTTGTGTTTTCTATAACTTACAAACAGATAAGTGATAAACCTAAGCTTTTTAAGTCTTGTTAGCGAGCTATTTATTTCCATCGTTATGCTTGTTAGCATTGCTTAGCCATTTCCCGCCATAGGCTAACAGCCGTGGGGCCCAGCTGAGTGTTACTGTCTAATTGCCACTAAACAATATGAACTTTTGGAGTCTACGGGCTCTTTTGGTAAAACATAATAAATGGCTTCGAGTTGCTAATGTAAAGGTTGGGTGCGTCTTGTAGGGAGTGCTAACACAAAGCACATGTTCAACTGCTGTCCGCCAAATGAATGGGCCTATTGGGAGGGCAAGGCGCGTCTCTGGGGACATTCCGCCGTCAGCCGCTATTGAAACAACATGGCCAAGATAAAGCATTAGGAACTCGGTAGAAGAATAAACGCTTAGCGCCAGAGGAGGAGCTGAGCTCATCCTGCAAAGGAAAACAGCGAGCGCTGCGAGTGATGGACGCGCATGATGACTGTGGCGCCAGCCGACCTCGCTCTACTTGCGGGCTGCATGGGAAATGGAGAGCATTAAAGGGCCCGCGTACTTGAGTTTGTGCTGATGTCACCAATGTGCTGCGATGACTTTTTTTTTTTTCTCCGTCCAAATTGTTCTATTTATTTTCCCCTCCTGACTGGGAATAAAAATGATTATACAAGACGCTGTGAGGCTTCTGTTCCCTTTCTACAGATGAGATTCTTCACCAAAAATCTAGCCGATATGGAGCCTAAATCACAGCTTTGAAGAAAATTAATACATTTAGAGTCATTTCCAAATTATTAACAAAAAAAAGACAAAAACTGTTTAAATACCACGCATCAATGTTACTGTATTAATTCTTTGTGGTTGAGTGAGTGAGGACATTTGTACGGCATTTCTGGCTTACTTTTATTTTCCTTAAATATAACATTTAGTTTCAAGTTACCTTGGCGGGAGCACTGTATTAGCGATTGTGCAGCTTGCGACTTGGCAAGCTCACGCAGGGGGTCAAAGTGACACAGAACAGGACTTGTTGCAAAAATGCTGCATTCTGGCCAAAATCATCTGTGTACTTGCAACATTCCAGGTTATTTATATAGCAATGGGAGAACGAGAGTGGAGGGGGGGGGGGGGTAGTAATAGTGTAGACTTCGTGTCTCTGCTTGGTGAGAACTATTAAATTACCAGTGGATGTTTTTAATTACTTCACATAAATGTTGCAACACTAAACGAAACTAAAGGCTGCATGTGCGCGTGCATGTGTGTGCGTGTGTGTGTGTCAGAAAAGGGAGCATTCCTTCTGCTGGCGTGAGGCAGAGGAAATGGCTCATAAAAAAAACGATTGGTGCGTCCTGCTGGAGCCTCTCATCCTGGGATCCACTTAATTGCTCATTTTGGCCGCCATTTATTTCCTCATATGGCATGAAGCAGCCTAATCCCACTCACTGAGCGGTGCCATCGGGTCTTTTATTATTATTATTAATCTTATTATTTTTAACAAGAATGGTGAGGAAGAATTCTGAGAATTAGCTCCTTTGCGAAAATCTTTCGTGGTTTTTAATCACTTGATGACAAATTGACTTACTTTGCCCATAAACTTTCTTGATTTTGTTATGTGTACCTTTTTTGTGTGCGTTTTATAATTATTTTCACATTTTTAATCATTATTATTTGAATGCGGCCAACCTACGATAAACGCTAGTTAGCGAGTTTTTTCTCCGAAAATGTGTGACACCTAGTGTTACCTTAAATGGGTCACTGAGCAGCTAATTAGTGAATAGTTGCTGCCTAGCATAAACTTGACAGCAAGTTAAGTATCGACTACCTCGCATTAGCAGCCACAAAGCTCATCTAGTGTCTTGTTATGAAGTAATCACTGCCTAGCATTAGCTTTAGCAGTCATGGAGCTCATGAACAGATAGTTAGCAAGAATTTACCACCTAGAATTCAGTTCAATAGCCACCCCACTAACTAGTTATCAAGTATTTCCCGCTTAGCATTAACTTTAGCAGCAACCTTGAATTCAAATCTTCTCATTCTCGAAACAATAGCTTGTCAGCACAGTGCTGCACTTGCGTAAAATATTAGTATATTTTTAGCTGACATGTTTGTTCATCACACTTGTGACAAAGCCACCAAGTTGTCATGATGAGTCAAGCCACCAAAGCTTGTTTTTTTCTTTTGTTCTGCGTATTTGCATCGAGAAGTATGTGACTTCCCGTCAGCTCAACCGCCGGTGTCTCCCCCAATTGCCCCCTCGGTGCCCGACGCCACGGCTGCTGCCCGCTATTGTGGCAGCCGAGAAGGAGGGGAGGATGTGGGACAATGTGAGGAAGGAAGAGGAGGGAATCCACAAAGAAGACAGCATTCCCCCGAGAAGTCTATCTCCTTCCGTCCCTCTTGACCACTGACTTTGTCATCGCTACACCTTGTTTAACTTTAGACATTGCCATGCTTGTGAGGGTTTCCTTCGGGTACAATCTGATGGCCGCTTTGAAGCTAACTAGCAAGTATTTTCCATCTCATGCTAGCTTTAGCAGCCAAAAGAATATGTCTAATGGCTAGTTACTGTGCTTTTTTTCTAGCTAGCATTGGGCTATGTAGATAATGGCGGGTTAGCGCTTATTTGCCACCTAGCTTTAGCAGCCATGTGACTTAGAAGTATTTGAAGTGTTAGCTTTAATAGTCAACTGACTTTTCTGATGACAAGTTCTCAAGTTTTTGCCAGATAGCGTTACTATCTCGTATTTATGTTTAATAATTTGTATGTTTTGCTGGTTCCAAGGATATTTGGGACTACTTAAGATGGCTTTTGATAAAACATGAATGAAATAGCTGTTGCATGACAACAAATGATCATTTTAATGTCATCTTGCGGCTAACAGCTATTAGTATCTCGCTTATGCTTGCCACAAGCCCAATGAGTATGTACCGTTGCAAAGGGTACCACAGATGAAACCCGTCGGTGGAAGGGAACTTGTTTCCAGACGTCTTGTTTACGACACAGGCTGACTTTTTTCCATTAGTGTCTTGCACGCTTAAGCCTCTCTTTAGAGAATGCATATCTCAGCTGATGGATGGCGCTATCGTCAAGCCGTCTGGCCAAGAGAGGGAATTAAACGCTCCGGATATGAAGTCAAACTGCGAAATGCAACCTGCGCTTTTTCAACACTTGGCCAGGATGACACATAATGGGCCTTTATTAAAAACCTCAGACCTCAAAAGGAGGACTGCGACACTGATACTTGGCGGCAGTGGCGAGTGGAGAGACGAGGGAGAGTGCTGAGCCATCACAAAACTGAGCGGCGGCGGCGTACGCATGAGCTCACCACGCCGCTATGCCAGCGCGAGGCCGCAGGAGCCGTGGAAATATTTGGACGCGGCTTCTCGCTCGTCTGCAGAATAAACCGACGCGTCGTCTCCCGCGGTCTCCAGGACACGTTTTCAAATGGCCACGCTAAAAAAACAAAACTAAAAAAACGGGCGGCTCAGCAGGAGGAAGCCGCGACCGCAGCCCGACACCGCAGACTCGTCTTTGTCAAGCCCGGCGTGACTTTGCGATCGGTGTACTTTGAATGTTTCTGCCTCACAAAAACAATGTTCAACTAACCGCCATTAAATTTAACATCTAGCGTTAGCTTTAGCAGTTGTACTCATTTGCTGCCTTTTGTTAGCAGTAAGACGTGTCTATTGGCTAATCAGTGAGTATGTCCCACATAACATTAGCTTTAGCAGTCGTTATCACGCATTTGTCCCAAGCAACACGTCTAATGGCTAGTTTATGAGAATGTATCAACTTGCGGTCCCTCAGTGAAGACCACACCTAGTAAAAGTGCATTAAGTGTTTTCTGAGTGCACAGGGTGCAAGCGTGTGCTAGCATTTACCACCTAGCATCAGCAAGCATGACTCGTCTCATTTGTTGTCACCGATCATGATGACGCCACCTAGTGTTGTCTTTAGGGGCCATGGATTGTCTTCAGCACTAAACTGTATTAGATGCTGTATATGGGATTTTTTGGATTTGTCCTGCCCCATCATTTTCTTATTTTTTAAATCTGACCACCAAACAGACTCGAGGATTGCCGGCAGTACGGGAACCACAGTTTGAGAACCACTGGATGGTATCTCACAGGGGGGAGCTAGGCAGTGAATGTTGGCGACAGTGTGTGAGTTGGGGTGGATTGGGGTGGGGGGGGGCACCCTGTGAAAAGGAACTCATAAAAGTCCCATTTGTCGGTGATGCATGAGTAAGTGACGGCAGCTTTGGCGCACGTGTTGGCGGTGGCGCTAAATGAACTGTTAAGACAAATAATCAAAGACTGCAACTGGCGCCAGTCGAACTAGGGAAGGTGGGGTTGGGGGGGCGTCGAGGGGTTTAGTGACACGCCACTCCGCGGACCCAACACGCTCTCTAGCAGGTGGAGAATCCACTGGCCGTCCGTGCGTCCGTCAGGGGCTTTCACAGGACGGAAGCGCTTACACAAAAGAGGCCGAGCGGCCCGCTGACAAGAGGAAAGCGCCGCCGCACTCCCCTGCTTTCCAGCTATTGTGCTCTGGCGCGTTTCTCTTTTTAGATGTTCTCTTTGGAAACAGTCTGACAGCTATGCGTGCCAAAGGACGTCAATTCCACTCATGGCCGCCTGCTGACTATTAAACCGACTTCTCAGTGGCCTCACCGACACCGCTGTTGGTGTTCCAGGCGGCTTAACGCATCTTAAATTTTGGTATGACACGTCTAACCTGAGTCTATTAAATTTGTGTAGGGTACAATGAAGTCTCAGGACTATCACAAAATTGTTGACAAGGAACTGAGTCATGATGTAAAATGCGACTGAACTACGAGTGACAAATCTAGCAGCTAGCTAGCTAGCAGACAGCGCGAGAAACTAAAGTAGCAGTTGACATTGATGCAAATGGTTTTAAATGCACCTGCTGCACAAGTTCCAAATGAAAGACCTCCATTTACAAAACGTTGATTAATAGCTAGTGAGCTAATTTAGCACAAGGCAACCGTGTCATTCACACACCGCTATTCCATTTGTGACTTTGTATATCAAAAATAGTATGGAGCGAATTTCTTTATGAAAATCTTATATGTCAAGGGCATTTTTGTTCACGTTGCCTGGTAACTGATGTTGCTTCTTAAATGTATTTTTTCCCCCCTTGTCCTTGAGATCTGTGGAAAGAATCAGTGCTAGTGCACAATAACTAATACAAAGAAATAAAGCTGCAAGCTGCGATAAATGGGAGCTAAGATGTCACAGTGTCTGGAACTCGAGAATAAGGCACATTCTCTGGTGTGTTAGCAGAAAGCTTTTTTACAGTATTAACACAAACAAGAGGTGGACCTTTTGGCCCTACAGGGTGAAAGGTTAGCGGTCTGGCAGCAGAGGCCTGCCTCCGACAGTCTGCCGGCTGCAGACGAGATCTATGTCCCGCTCAACTACTTCTGGCATTCCTTCCCATCTTAGAGCCCTAAACTGTTCCCGTGGCTCCGATCTGTTCTGGCCTACAGACACTATTTTTGTATCGTAAAAGAAGACAAAATAGCTTATTTACTTAACTTCAGAGGGTAGCGGGCATCTGTTAGCTGTATATTAAAGGAGAGGCTTCCAGTAATGAGTGATCAGGGACGTTTATTTACTCAAGGACAAATCAGGGGATGCCTTTTTGGGATATTAAACACGGCTAGTAGAACAGAAAAAAAATAATGTCTCTTCAAGCCGAGGCCACTATTTGTGGGAATGTAAGCGCTAATCACTTTTGTGCAGGTGTCGAGTTTGAAGCGAACACGAACGTGACGGGACTTGAGGACAGAGTCGCTGCTTCCGTTGAAGGAAAAAAAAAAAAAACAGCTGCTAGGAAATATGACAGCTTGTGCAAGCGTGCTGAATAAAAGTGACAAATATTCACTGCCCCAGGAGGCTCTCTTTTTTTTTTTTTTTTTTTTTTAGGGGGACAACTATGCCAAGTGAACAGACAACTTGAGATTTTATATTCATGACTTTCTTGAAGTGTGGAGGAAGAGGAGGCATAAACAAATCAAGTGAAAAAGGATGAAGAGCAGCCTATCGGCACCTCACAGTCAAAATCCTGCCTTGGCCTCCCCCACGAGGGGAGAGGGGGGGGGGGGGGGGGCGAGGAAGGTCATCTTCAGTGGCAAAACACTGACTCACTTCACACCCACATACACACATGCTAAGTGAAAAGATTACACACAATGCTAGCGCTACACACGCCTGCGACGTCGCAACCTCCTGCAGCCTAAGTGCTAAACATGTCGCTTTACTTAAGCGTGACGGCGTGCACTCAAGCAGCCTGTGAGGGTCACACACAAGACCCGAGACTCAAGGCCTGGGTGGGGGCAGAGCGCCCTCTAGGGTAATACAATCGGGATGATGGGTGGGGGGGTCAAAAGAAAAAAAAAATCAGTCCATCCAAGCCTGAAGACTCATGATGGGTTGGTCTCATCCGCTCTTGTAACCGAGCTTGTGACTCATCATGATTACATCAAACAACCGACTGCCTGCCCACGTCGTTCATATAACGCACACGCCTTGTGATCAAATGAATTTTGTGAGGGGTTTAAGGGGGAAATCATCATCACATGTCCACATATGCCAGTGATGTAACGTCCATTTGTATGCAAATCAGAACAAACTCAAAGCGATGAATATCTAACAGTGTGAAAAAGATTCTAAGTCATAAATATTAAATAATCAGAATGGCAGTTAAGAAACATCAAAAATACTAAGCTGATGCGTACACCCCAGAAATCTTTTTCTATTTGCACATACTACTAGAATCAATCCGTCTCTCAGTCAAGACATTCCACACTAAAATACTCCCTTGACATTTCTATTGCGTTAGCAGCATCTTGTGATGGCAAGGTCAAAAAAGGAGAAAGGCAGAAGTTGCCATTTATTTATTCATTTCAGAAAGCATGGATTTTTTTCTTTTTCTGTGAGTTTTTCCCGCAAACAGCTGAGACACGTTGGGCACAAAAACACACAAAAGTGGCTGAATTCATAAACAACAAACCACAAATATGTGAGAGATTACTAACGGAGCTAAACTGAATATTGACAAGTAAAATGAGAATTAATGCACAGATTAAGCAAGGCTTGGGTGCACAATCAATCATGACGAGGCTAATTTACTCTTCCAGTAAAAAAAAAAAAAAAAAAAAAGAAGAAAAGCTTAACAGTGAGGTTCGCAAGGAATAGATGTCTGGTTAGATTATTTCAATGAAAAAAAAAGGCCTGAAAGAAAAAACGGTGCTTTTTACTCCAAAGTGCTTTTTAACATGACTCAGCAGCCAGACACTGCCATCTTGTGGTACAAACCTGAATCATCCATCTGTTTTCTACAGCGTTTCAACTCATAGGGGCGCATAGAATATTATTGCAATTAACGTTTTTTCCCCTCACTTCCCCTATATTTATTTTTTTAAATCGGGGGACATTTATTTACTCTAAATGTTGGTTATTGGCCTCCTTGATTATCATTATTAAAGTGTTTTGGCCCTGAAAACAAAAAAAAAACATACTGGTATAACATATCGGTCTTTCTCTACTTAAAATTCATGTTCTTGTGGAAGGAAGAGGTAGAAACCCCACGCAAAAACGGATGGGGGAGAACAGGCAAACGCCTCAGACTCTCCGGAGCTGAGGTTTGAACCCGCAACCTTTTGGCTGTGAGACGCGCTAACCGCGACATTCCGCGTACAACAAAACAGAACAAGTTAAAAAGCAATAAGAACTTTGTTGTCTTTTCGCAGTGAGTTTTAATTTTAGGAAAATCACAAGTTCATACACCTGCCATTTTCACTAGAAGTTAAAAGCAAGGTTTTTCTTTTTTTTTTCTTTCCTTTTTCGGAATAGAACAGGCTTCAACGTCTGTTACATGTCAAAGAGAAATACCTCGAGAAGAGAAACATTGGTATTGTGTCAAATACATAATATATATTTATATATTCATTAAAAAAAAAAAATCTCTCACCTCGCGACACTACTTGGAGACTACAGTCACAGTTCGGTATGGAGCCATCTTCATGTTGAATGTGGAAAAACCAACAGAAAAAAAAAAAAAAAAAAAGGGTCTTGTCATTGGGCCCTGTGGTACACACAACTTCAGTCATCACCGAAAAGCAGAAAGCTGTTACGGCTTGTACATAATAGTCATTTCACTGACTGCTCTTCTTGGCTTCTTTTATGCTGAACGGAAGGGACTTTTTTTTTTTTTTTGAACGAGCCAGGCCATAATATGAGAGTCCAATCCTGCTCTTGCATGGGGAATACTGTAGATGAGCAACACTTCTTTCTTTTGTTTTCTTGTCATTGTTTCTTTTTTTTTTTGTTGTTGAAATGATATTTCTACGTAGGCTTTTTAAGACAGAGGGTCAGAACAATCCATGGTGATTAAGTGCTGTAGTTTTGTCCTTCTGGTGGCTGCGGAAGCTTCATATTTTCTTTGGACATCATTAGACGCCTTAATTCTTGAAGGACAATTTTAATGTTATAAGAATTCTGCCATTTGGCTAATACTGGTATGCTACGTGAGTCCACCTGTGGGATAGACACAAACAGTTTGACGGCGGTCCACAAACATTGGAAATGTGAAAGGAGCGCCGCTTACCGTCCCGTTGGAATTATTTATCCCGTTCATGGAGATTTTTGTAACAAATCTAACAGTTGGGGCCGTTTCTGGGTACCTGGGTCCGCATTCCACTTTCAGGCTGTATATCCTGTTCTCGTAATTGGTCTGAAAAAACAAGAGTACAAGTGGATTTGCGCTGCACCCTTTTATCGCGAGGGGGGGGGGGGTTACGTTTCAGATCCGAAGGTGAAATTGTGCCATACAAAGACCACATGTTCTATTTATTTCATTTCCCACATTCACCTAAAAGACCTTAAACACATCACACTAAAATAAAAGTCAGTATAAAATGAATGGAAAACATATTTAAGTGCGACTCTAGGTTAATAATGTGGGTGTTTTCAGATTTTTTCATTCTGACTTTTGTTTTTCAAGGTCAGTTTTCAGACCTAGCTTGGTAGCTTTTGTATTTGTTTTTTTTAATATGCTTTATTAGTTTTATTTTTTGAAATACACAATATATTTAAATGTAAGATTGAAAAAAAGTCACAGTCAGTATTACGTAAGACCTGACCAAAACAAAGTGTGATTTTAGCAATAGAACGGCCCGCACGGCTGCGCAATTTCTTACTCTGGCCGGCCCGATGATCATGGCGGTCCACTGCGTGAGGGTCATGTCATCATCGTTCTCCAAGCCCCAGCTCACCGTGCCGTCGCCTTCCCCTTTCTGGCCCTCCTCCAACTCCTCCAACAAGCGAAAATTGCGTGGCACCTTAACTCCTGCAAGCACCGACGACATATTTGATTCGATATCAACACAGAGTTTCAATTGGAAAATAATTCTCAAAAGATTTTGTGACCAAGAAATAATGATCCAAGTCCCTACAATCGATGAATTGATTGGTGTGCACATCTCAGGTTTTGGTACACTCTTGGCATCTTAATAGATATTGACAAAGAACTTGGACAAGCTCATGAATCAACCATTTGCAAAGAGTTCCACCGCAGGGAGCACACAAGGAGACTTGACTGCTGATTTTCTTTGACCAACTGATTGAGGGTAATGGCCGCAGTTTTTCTGGCTGACGTGGTAAGAGCAGCCTGGTTAATAACAGGGCTGCAAAAGCAGTCAATCAAAGGAGGAGTGTTCGACGCATGGAAATTTTTTTGGGAGGAACTTTAGCACTGAACACAGCAGTGTGACAGTCGCATGCTGTGTTGTAAATGATGATGTGGAAAGTGGCCAACACAAAGACTATCGATTCTCACATGAGCCATCATTTTAACAAAAAAAGGACATTTTAATTGCCCCTTCCTTTTTTTTTTAACCCCTTCCGCTCTTAATGTCACAAACTGCTTCATTTTTAATCAATAAGGGATGGACTTGAGGCAAAAATGGAAAGAGGGATGCTTTATTTTTAGTTCCCACATGACAACCAGCTAATGAATTCCATACCTTAGGCATTACTGCCATCTAGGGGTATTCACGGCACATAGCACTTCATACACTACTGTATTTTTTAAATATGCTTGGTAACATTGTTGCATTTAAAAAGTTTTTTTTTAACAGTTTTAAATGTGCTTTTAATACACATGGAAGCGGTAAAACTACCTGACAGCTGACAATGAATGCCAAAAGAAGGCAGCAAAGGACTACTTTTGTCTAAAGGGAGCGCTTCAATCCACTTAAATTTGCTTAATCGCCACCAGGGGGCGCTAAAGCATTACTGCAATCATTTTGGCCTGACCACAAAAACGGCGAATGGGTGAGTTTACCAGTAAATAATGGAGGATAGTTAACACCCAATAATTGAGTAACGTTTTGGCGCGGATGTCATTAAAACATCTCGTGGTTATGTACCACGGGTTTTACATTTAAATGTTTTCATTTGACACGAAGGTTTTCTTGCCTTCAGTCCAGCGTTTGCATAGATTAGTGATAGACCACGGCAATTCCGAGCTCTGGTATATTTTGGGCGTACCCCAATGCTATTTTCACCCCATGTCATTTACACATGAGAAACATAACACCTGGCTATGCTAAACATGAAGCTGTGGCACGAATACGTTTTCGATACAAGCGTTCGTAACAAAGCGGCAATTTTTATCGAGAGTTGTTTTAAAATGGTTACAAAGCAACGTTGGACGGAAACAATGATGATCGACACTACAACGAATGTGTCGTTTGTGTGGAATATAAAAAGATACCACCGAAAATGTCGATAGAAATGTAGCACTTCTATTACGTAGACGCTGTTAGCATCACCTGACATGGATGAAATGTAGCGCAGATAGCGGTGTACGCTAGCGGGTTAGCCACACGAGTCCATTGCGAACACAGTCAACACATTATCGCAGCTAACCAAGAGCCACACGCTCGTTTTATTATTGCGGTTAGCCTAGTCCCACAACACTGAGACGAGTCAATGGACGGACAACGATCGGTCACAAAGCTCTAGTCGCCCCGGTTAATCTTAGCAGCCAGGCATTCATTATGTCGTTTGACTAGAAAGTAAATGACTTCAAAATACGTCACAGCGTTCGTAGTCGTTGGTCCGTTATCTAAGCGAGACGCATTCGTGAGTTATTGCGTCTCGTCACAACGCCTCGGCTACTAGTTAGCAACCAAGGCTACACGCATTACACGGCGCTTTCCCCCATTGAGTCTGTCCGGGAAACAATTCTCTCGTGAGCGTCGGAGCGGAACCGAAGGGTGGCGAGAGGCTGGCCGCGAGCTCGGCTTCGGTCCCAATATTTATATTAGCGAGCTGGTTAAATGCTAGTTTGTTTGGCACACAGACCTGAGGAGGCCGCCATCTTCTTCAGCAGAGTCCAGAAGCGCAGAGAAGTGTGACGTCAGGCGGCGCGGCGGGGAAATGAGTTGCACGGGCGCGACACGCCCTCTTCCTCCGCCGCCTTAGCGGAGTATTTTTTTTTTTTTTAATTATTCAAAAAACAGGACCTTTTCATAAACAGTTAAAAATATTGCTAGTTGTTTGAGGTAAAAGAACCAGTGAAGTGATTAACAAGTAAAAGCAAAATGAACTTAGTACAACAATTAAAAATATTGAACTAATTATCTATTCAACATAAATCTTACTGTGCACAAGAACATTTATAAACCAACTAATTGAATACAGAAATAAAAAAGCTCTAGCTAAATTTAAAAAAGGTCTAATCAGAAAATGAAATCTTGATATGTAATAGCAAGAATCGCTAGAAAAGTACACAGTATTAAGCAAAATAGTTATCAAATTGTCACCGGTAGCTAATTCAGCTTCCCATAAAAAGACAGGTGAGAAACTTTTAATTGCTTTTACTTTAATACAAACAAGGGCATGAAGAAATTGGTGGTACATTAAACAAATACAAATCCCAAACATTAGCTCTAATAATTGCCTTTTTTTTTTTTTTTTGGTACTACACCAAAGTGTCATTTTTGTGAACTTCCACATAATTCTTAACACCCAGAAAGGATGTGTTGCAATCATACAAGCATTATTACCAGTTTTTGTTTAATCTTCTTTACAGTACAAAGAGAACATATTTGAAATCAAACTGTACATAAAGTCAGGTGGCACCTCAGGCTAGGAGGCGCACAGTCTTTCCAGTCACCGTCAGGTAATCTTCATCAGCGAGGGCTCGCAGTGCCTCGTCGAATAACTCCTTGGTCACGGCCTAGGAGGAAGTCAAACAAGATAGGTAATTTCCCAGAGATTAAAAAAAGGAAACGACAGCAAAAAAAAAGAAGAAAATCTACTTACAGTTTCCGACTGCCCTCGAAGGTCATCGAGCAGCTGCTGGTACTTGATGGCGTGCATCTTGCCCTTGGCCTGGATCACCTTCTTGAGGGCCTGGGCCACCTCCTCCTTACGTTTACGAGCTGTGGCGCTCATACCTTAGAACAGAAAATCACCTTAGTACCATCTTGCTGATTTTTGTTTACATTCCCTTGATACTAAAAAAAATAATAATAATTGACCAGCGTATTCTTATTTGGATCACTGAACGATTAACTTCCACGACGGTTCAAATGTGATGTCGTCACTTACCAGTGGTGAGGATGGAGATGTCCACAAATCCCGTCCTGGGGTCAGTGGCCGATTGCTTGAGGGCCTCCCTGTGCAGCCTCTTGGCCTCCTCCACGTCGATGGTCTCCACCTTCTCAGAAAAGCGCACCTTGGCGTGGGCCTCGGCCAAGCGTATCAGGGACTCCAGTTGTCGGGGGTAAGCTGAAACCATTCCCCTGCCGCTGCCGATCTTCCTCATGTCCACATAGGCCTGCGGGAGACCAGCACGGCGGTCTTGAACACTCCAGTGAAGGGGAGCAAGACAAAATGGCGGATGTCATGTACCTCAATAAGTGCCTGGCCGGCTTCCTCGTTGAGTCGCGGTACGACATACGTGCGCGCATACGCGATGTAGTCCTTCAGCATAGCCATGTCCAGGAACTCCTCTTCCATCTGCTCCTCACTCTGGTAGTAGAGCGACACCAAGTGGTGGGCCAGCCGACGGTCGTACGCCTCATCCTGAGGGTCCAGCATCAGGAAAATCAAGTCGAATCTGGAAAGACATCAGCAGTTTTGGCTTTGGGCATGATATTTTTCTATCGCAAGTAATTTATAGAATTGACTAGTTTTAATGCTGTTATTGATTTTATTCAGCTGCTATTGACCAATGATATCCTCTTATTGATTAGGAGAATCAGCCACGGTATCGACCACAATTTTATGAAAATTGAGGATTTGATTCCGTTTGTGCTGCTTTTACAAAATTGGTGAAGGACTGCAGTTTAGAGTGGTAGAAACCTGGAGAGCAGCGTGTGAGGCAGTTGAATGTTCTCAATGGTGGTCTTCTTGGGGTTCCACTGCGACTCGACTGGATTGGCAGCAGCCAACACAGCGGTGCGGGCGTTCAGCTGGCAAATGATTCCCGCCTGTGCTCCAAAGAGGGGAAAGGTGTGAGCAGGTTTCCACCCCCGCCCGCGTGACTCAAGCGGTGTCGAGGTCGGCGTACCTTGGCGATGGAAAGCGTCTGCTGCTCCATGACCTCGTGAAGCACGGAACGCGTGCTGTCGCTCATCTTGTCAAACTCATCGATGCAGCAGATGCCGTTGTCGCTCAGCACCAAGGCGCCGGTCTGCAGCACCAGCTGCTTCGTCTCCGGGTCCTTCATTACGTAAGCGGTGAGGCCCACGGCGCTGGAGCCCTTCCCGGACGTGTACTGGCCACGAGGCACCAGGTTGTACACGTACTGAAGAAGCTGAGATTTGCTGGTACCAGGGTCCCCGCACAGGAGGATGTTGACCTCAGCACGGAAGTTGCCGCGGCCCGTCTGGCTGAAGTCCTTGCGAGTTCCGCCGAAGAGCTGCAGAAGGATGCCCTGGAATGAGGAATAAAAAAGTGGTCAAGAACACAAACATTACAACTCTTGCCGGGTTGATGACACTTACACACCTTTTTAATGTCCTCATGCTCGTAAATGCTGGGCGCCAGGGCGGAGGCGAGGCGCTCGTAGACATCGGGCTTGGCCGCCAGCTCCTTGAGGGCCCGCACGCGGTCCTCGGTGAAAAGCTTCTGCTCGTTTTCGTCGTCCATGCCGTAAAGGCGCTTTTCGTCCGTTTTGCGGAAGTGGATGGCGTCAATGTGGGTCTTGTACACCGACTTGACGTTGCTCTGCAGCGGGTTGACACGCATGGGCACCGCCCGGTAGATCCCTGCGACCACACGGCGACGTTAGCGAATGCTCCCGGCTGCGGTCAATAATTATTTTGCTAATTTCATAAATATAGATATAATTAAATAATATATAAATAAATATTTTTACAATCAATTATTTATGAGCGTATTTCTTTCCCAGATTAGTGTATTAACCAATTATTTTGGTTTATTTTGTATTCTTTAGTGACTACAAAACAAAAGTTAAGAAAGATCACACAAGAAAAATTGATGTTTTTCCAAAGCAGAAGCAGATAGTGGCAAATGTCTTATTTTGTTTAAACAAACAATAAATCAGTTGTGAAGGGCTAGAGAAGTGAGAAAATTCTTATTTATGAGGGCCTGAAATGAGAAGATTTGGACATTCTTGAGTTCAAAAATCTCTTACTATAGATAAGTAAAATACAAGAAAATTAAATTGATAGTCGCTTTGATTTCGATACATTTTGACATGCCTTTTTTTTTTTTTTTTGGACACGCCATTTTTTTTTAACTGAGATGTGTGGAGTGCCGTCTCACCGGTGATGTTGACTCTGTCTCCGGGCTGCACTTTGTCCACCAGGTCATTGTGTGCAAACACACCGGTGGTGTGCGGCGTCTGGCCCGCCGGCATGTCTTCGGGCGACTCCTGAATTTTAATCTGTTTTCCGAAGAAAGTGACAGATGCCGTGACCGCGCCCACACGTGGCGTAAACAAATCCGCCCCGGGCGCTCGGCAACCCACCATCTGCTTGTCGGAGAAGACCGAGCGGTTGTGAATGAGCGCCAGGCTGTGGGTGGTGTTGCAGTGGCGGCACACGGCCGGCTCGGCGATGCGCCCGCGGTCCACCTCCACGCGCGTGCTGAAGGCGCACACCTGGCACTGGAAGAAGCCCTCCTGCATCTCGGGGATGAGCTGCGAGGTGCGGATCACCATTCCGCTGATGGTGATCAGCTGGTCGATGTCTGCGCCGCCGCGACAGAAGGCGTCATTAACGGCGACCATCCCGCTCCAAACGTGTGGCGTGTTACATATGATGTCACGGGGGAGGCATCCTGCAGGTCCCACTCACCTTCTGGGTTCAGGCCCCTCATGTTGCGGGTCTTCACCGCGCTGTAGGGGCGCACCTGGATCTGGTACTCTAAGCTGGAGTCTGGGAAACGTTCAAAGAAGAGCTCGTTGACTGCCATATCGAAGGTGGGGATGACTTCCTGGCAAAGAAGACACAGAATGAATGTTTTGTCTCCACATAAGTGAAAATTTAATTTGCTTCCATTAAATTTGGGGGAATAATTCTTCATTTTGGACCAAACCTGCGGGTAACTGATGAGCTGCCTGTAAAGTTCTGCATCAAAAGCTCGCACATGGCCGCAGTTGACGTTGAGAACAGGGTCGCCGACTACACTGATCTGAGGACGGACAACACCAAAATATTTAGATGTGGCATATTCTCTTTTTATCATAAAAAAAAAAGTAGTAGTCATTACCTCCTCCAGTTTCTGCATGTAGATAGGCTCATTGAGGTCCAGGCCGGCGTTCTCGTCCTCTGTGCTGTTGGGGTCGACGAACCTCTGCAGGAATCTCTGCGGGCAAAACAGATGAGGACACTTAGTAAAATTTATACCGCAGTTTTGAAAACCCCATTTTCATTGCAAGCTTGCAAGCCTTTATTGGCCACATTACAGGCTTTCGCTGGCGTAGCCCATTCATTTAAATTAGTGTGCCACCTGAGGGGTAGTGGTGCAGGAGGGGATAAAAAAAAAAATAAAAAACAAATTCAAGGTAAAACAGCTCATCTCTGTTTTGTCACCACATACCTGAAACTTTTCTTTACAGGTCGCCACATTGACGTCAGTCCCCCAGATGACCAACCTCTGACCCGCATTTGGCTCGCTGGTAAGTGCGCCCTCGTTGCTTGGCTGGGAATAAAAATTTAAATAAAAATTGGAAAAAGTCGTACGAGAGTATGTACAGTTTTGGGGCGGTCAGTTAGGTTGCACGTACCGGCTCAGACTGAAAATCAACTTGAGGGGCTTTTCTCACGGAGCCCAGATCGGGACGTTGGCGGGATGGGGTACCCCGGATGCTACTCCGGGGTGTCCCATACAAGAGAGGGGAGCTCGTGTCCATGTCATTGGGGAGAACTGGTGATATTATAACAATGCATTCAGGAACTTCAAACAATCATAGCAACACCGCAAAGAGTTGCTGAATAAGTCACCTGAGGCTCGAGGGCTGGAGAAGAGAGAAGCGTCTTGCGGCGCCGGCGGGCTGAGCATGTCG
This sequence comes from Syngnathus scovelli, assembly GCF_024217435.2. Lineage (NCBI taxonomy): Eukaryota > Metazoa > Chordata > Actinopteri > Syngnathiformes > Syngnathidae > Syngnathus > Syngnathus scovelli. The sequence continues at coordinate 6,111,840 of NC_090863.1, forward strand.
ATGACGGGCGAGGTGGGCATGGGCATCAGGTCCCCAGTGGAGGAGTCATGGGCTCTGTGCCGCTGAGACGCCGGCGAAGCCAGGCCATCACTGCTGGCTGCAGGTTCCAACACAAGACAATGACGCCAACAAACATCACGTGTATATATTTACGGATTATAAATACAACATACGTGTGGACGGGTTGGTGCTCCTCCCTCTTTTGCGACCAGGAGTTGATAATGGAGAAGACATTGTGGAGAGTGGATCTAGATGTGCATTACAAACGGATAATGGTTAAATTAAGCCAAATCAAGTAGACAGTATATCAAGTAGACCTTGAGTGCCTTGAAAGGCGCCTTATAAATATTTTTTTTTTATTAAAAGATCTGGAGACAAATTCTAGCCTATGAATTTTTTATAATTTACGTCCTTTGCGTTAAAATTACTCTTTAGCTTTGTTTAAACGAATTCGATAGATGATGTGCTTCGACAGAAGCTTTAAGGAACATTTCCACCATTACACATGGGGCAGCACAGCAAACAATAATCGAATCGAGATTTCAGTGTTACAACAAATGAGTGAACGAACAATGGCAAGCGTGAAAGATGTGTTTAACGAGTCGGACGCTTATAAAAGTGTTATTAACGGAGAATATGATTACAAAAGTGCTGCTTTTTACCTTTTGTTTTCCCTGCTGCGCTTCTGTCGGATTGCTGCAGTGGCGCGAAACTGTGACTGACGTAACTTTCGCGGGGAACTTTGGACCAATGGGGAGCCAGGATCCGTTTCTCACTTCCGGTTGGATCTTCCACTGTTAAGGCTGGCATTTGATTGTGTTTGTTTTTCATAATAGGTATTACCCATCCCGGTTATACGTTAAGAACAGTTTGTGTACAAATCAGCTCTTATTTGATTGCATTCAAATAAACTTTGCTTATATTATGTTACTTGAAGGTTGTGGTAATAAGTGCGTACTTCAGTGTCATTTGGTTTCGTCCACTTGTTTTTCAGTCGAAAGGCATTCAAAATGTATATTAAATTATTTTTGGGCGAAATTGATTATATAAAAACAGGACTACAAAAAAAGAAAAAAAAGAAAACGGGGCTCAACAGCCAATGTTTGGACGCTTGAATAGTTATTTTAACTGGTAATTTGTGCTGTCATTCACCTTGCAAGAGTGCACATTGACCACTGAGTGGCGCAATTTCCATTTTAAAATTGCATAAACACAAAAGTGATGCATGGGTCATGATTGTTACACATCAGCCTTGAAAGTTGTGTTTACTTGACACGACTTCCCGACACACGACACTTTGCACTTCGCGCAGCACAAAGAATCGTTTGACTTAATTAATGAATTGATTCTTTTATTCTTCTACTGGTGTTTTTTTTTTTTACACAAATGTTCACCATTATCCGTAGCAGCGGTTACTACTAATAGACCCCAAGTCATACAATTGTGCATGATTTGGTAAGTTCGAATGCAAAAGCTTTCAAATTTTCTTATGAATTGAACAACTTGGAGGTGCAAATTCCTGTAAAAACACTCAGACAAATCACCGTTTTAAACAAATCATATGATCACAACAAGCACCAATTCCCCCATCGTCATGTGAGGAGTCACTCATATTTTAAAGATGGGTTAAGGTGTACAATACAACGAATCTCTAAGTTTGTGACCAAGTTCAAATAGAGAGGTCGCCAATGGTGATGTATAATAAATCAATAATAATTATGGTTATTTTCAACTATGAATGCATGTCTGTTGAGGGGGTCCAGTGGGGGTCTCGTGAGGGGGTTGTTTTTGGGACCACCAGTGGGAGCAGCTCCCCTCATCACATCCCCCCGCCACCCCCGCGCAGTTAGATGGATAGCAACTGTCCTAGAGCCAGAATTCATTTGGATCCGAAACTTTGCAGCAGTATGTAAACAACCCATTCATGTAGCCATAGTAAAAAAAAAAAATAAAAAAAAAAAATGCGGGCACGCCCCCCCCTTCGAATGGGAAGTTACCGGAGATCATGTGACCACGCTCCCAACTTGACTGGCCCGTTGGAGGGCGGGTGTGCGTGACGTCACCGCGAAACGATACAAAACAGTGCGCCAAAGTTAGCGACGATTCAGAAGCGTCAACTTGACAAGGCGTCAAAAGAGCGTCCTGACAGTCAGCGATCAAAGATCAGGAAGTGAAGCCCGAGCAACAGCAGCAGCAGCAGCACACTCAATCGACCCGCGTGGAAAAGCCAGCAGAGTTCATGTGTGACATATACAGCCTTGACCCACACGGCGTGTCTCCACCATGCAACATGAGTTGGGCGATGGAGCCCGCGAACTTCTACGAGAACGCCAAGCTGGGGGGTATGCAGGCGGGCCCGTGCAAGCCGGCCGTACGGGGGGACGAAGGGGCCACCATGGCGGAGCTCACCGCACCGGCCATGTATGACGACGAGAGCGCCATTGACTTCAGTCAGTACATCGAGTCCATGACGTCCGTGCCCAACTTGGAGCTGTGCAACGACGAGCTCTTCCTCGACCTCTTCAACACGGTCAAGCAGGAGAAGGCGGAGCTGTACGCCGCGCAGGGCGCAATGCTACCCGGCTGCGCTGTCCCATACGCAGCGGAGCGGAGATCGGACTCGGTGATGCTGAACAAGCGTCCGTTCGGGATCCCCATCAAACAGGAGTCCGATTGGAGCGACAGCGACATGTCGTCGTCGCTGCCGTGCCAGATCGAAACCTGCGCCCAGACCTCGGTCAGCCTCCATACGGGGCAGCCGACGCCGCCCACCACGCCGGAGCCCGTCTCGGCTAAGGGCTCACCGCGCAAGTCCGGCCGGGAGAAGACGAAGAAGGCGGTGGACAGGTTCAGCATGGAGTACCGACAGCGGCGAGAGAGGAATAACATCGCCGTGCGAAAAAGTAGAGACAAGGCCAAGATGCGCAACATGGAGATGCAGCAGAAGCTGATCGAACTGAGCTCCGAGAACGACAGACTGCACAAAACCATCGAGCAGCTCACCCGGGAGCTCGGCGGACTCCGAGAGTTCTTCAAGCAGATGCCAGGCACCTCCTTTGCGGGGAGCATCAGCGCAGAGGCTCGGTGACCAAGTGACGCCTCCATGCGTCTGCCCCCAGTCCGCCGTTTTTCGAACGAACTGATTTTTTGAAGACATACCTCAGAGACAATTTGTTGTTTACCATCTGTACCAGATGTATTTTAAGCTTACCATAATGGCACTGGAAACTATATGACGTTGCTGCCATAATTTTTGTGGGATTTATTTTTCTCTCTTTATATTCTTAAATTATTTTACCACTGCATTTACATACATACCTGCCATGGTACATGTTTTATAATTCCAAATTTTGTATAAGAGCCAGAGCATGATCTTTTTTCTATAGTTTGTATGAACCGTTTTGTCTGGATGCTATAATAAAAAAACTGTTGTAAAGGTACACACTAGTCTGTGGAGTCATCAGTAAGAGAACTTTATTTTTCTTCATTTAAACAAACGCGGGACAAGTGAAATGGCTTGCAACACGTGGGCGGTTTTGACAGGAGGCATGCCATTGGTCCATGCTGGGTCTGTCAACTGCCACTCCACACCACCACCACAACGTCTTCCTGCTGCAGAGTGCTCGCCTCGTGCAGTCACCAAGAGGCCGTCAAAAGAGGGGAGGGGGGGGGGGGGGGGGTTATACACACACGCGCACAAAAAAAAAAAGGACCTCAAAGACAGATTTCTTCCAGGCTGATCCATAGTGAAGGTCTCCTGGAGACCAGGCGGACGTAAAGAGTGAGGGGGCCCACTTCTTTCCCCAGCACACTAGACACCTCAAACTCTGGAAACTGTAAGCACAAGCGCACAGGGAAAATGTTGAGAATGACATTGTAATTATTTCACTGCGTCGATAGTGTCCATCTAACAAACTTGCCTTGTCCTAATGAGTCACAAGTGGCTCTCATTTCTCATCAGAAAAAAATAAGGTCAAAGTGGATGATTGTACACAAAGTCTCAGGCGGTTGGTCATCATCAAGATAACTTTTGCGCTTTGCCGTGCATTGTTTGATCCGCACGGCTACGCTAACTCGTCATCGTCATAAATATTGACGTGTGCGTACAAGTACTGTACATTGTGTACTATCATCATCGTCATTAAACTGACACGTGCATCTGCGTGTTTACGCTACTGTATATTTAAGGGTACAGTGATACTTGAAGATGGTTCTTAGATTAATCATAATAAAAATACTCATTGTGTCACACTACATGACAATCCAGCCAAAAGATATTCTATCAATTGCATCGCTACCGCAAAAGTAGTTAAAATTTGTTCCATATCTACCACCAATAGACAATAACAACTCAGGGATTGGGCCAATTTTATCACCAGACGTGACAAAAGATCAATGTGGCGCAATCAGAGCGCCCGCCTCTTATGTAATGAAGAGTGCATACTGTTGTTTATATAAAAAAAAAAAAAAAAAAAAAAAAAAAAAAACACCTACTGCCGTTGTGTGATCCAGCCCGGCCGTGTCAAGAAGGTACATGATCGTATTTTCCTGCAGCTGTGTGGTGGTGAGGGGAAGAAAAGAACATAAGTGTTGACATTAATACTGCTAATAATCCTCTTAAGACTGTAAATTAAAACTAATGACTTACCGCTAATGCACACCAGATGCCGAGTGACACATTGACCCCACATTGAACAACATATAGTGCGTATCAGCAGAGGGAAAGCTGATGCTTTTATCGTTTTTACAAGACTGATTACAAAGTTACACAACAACAAGATATAGGAATGCTTCAAACAGGTTTGCATTGTTTTCGACAGAATCCAAATATTGCATCGTATCAAATGAGAGTAAAATTAGCTACGACCACCAAATGGCAAAAAAAAAAAAAAAAGGTGGTTTTGGCACAATTTATATATACCCCAATTTGTGCCATTTGCAGAAATACCAAATCAAGCACACTCACCTTAACTTTTATGGTGCAATTTTGTAGAGAAGCGGATCTTAGGAAGACCGACATTTGCACTTTGGTAATTGGCTCGACCACCGTTGACTTGCATGAGACGCAGTGGACGCTCCTGTGACGAAAACACGGGAGTCAACGACAACGGGCGCGGCGCCGCTCTCTTGTCTTACAAATTTACCTTGGTGGAGGTATTGTCAGTTCTAAATCGTGGCTTCCGCAGAGGTTGCACACGGGCCAGGAGTAAGACGCGCTTTCATCCACAGCGACAATTACACCTGGCAAGATAAAATGCAAATGTTAGTTCGACTTGAAATTCTCATTTTTCTGACAAACCAATCATCTTTTTTAAGAGTTTTAGCATGGAAGGGGGGAAAAAAAAACTTTTGCAAGCAATGGTGGTTTAAATCTGCCCTTTCAAACCCTTTGGGATTTGCCCAAATAAGCCACAAATGGAACCCTCGATAAATTGGTGACACTAATTTTGATATCAACAGCTTTCTAATGTGGCATCAAACTTTTCCGATCGTTCAGAGGATTTAAAAAAAAAAAAAAAAAATGGAGCTGGCAATGAGACAAAGCAGAACCACATCTGACTCCTAACACCAAAAAAAAAAATCCAGCACAAGTATGCTGCCTTAAATAAGAAATTGATAAGTTCTAGCACATTCTGGGCCCGGGCTCTTACTCCACTCATCATTTCCACCAGATACGATTCACACTTGAGCGCAAAAGATAATGTTGTATTTATTTTCTCGGCCACCTGAGCAAACATGTGCGGACGGCTGAATCGAGAGGGGTCGCGGGTGTGCACTTTGCCCCTCCACTGTGACACGCACAAGTCGACAGATGCAGATTATTATCTGATTTAAGATGTTGCTTTTTTTTTTTTTCTTTTTTCTTTTATAAGCCACATTTGCACAGTTGGAAGGAATCAAAGAAAGCAAACACTTTTTCACCGACGGCTTGGCCGTCACGCCGCTGGGGCAAATTAAACGTGTTAGTTTTTAGCAAACATTTGATAGTTGTTGAAAAGTGCAAGCAACTCAAAGTGTGAGTTGGCCTTCAAGAGCACTGAAAAATGAACATTTGAAACCTTTTGACGGACTCAAACTCAAAGACCTTGACTGACCGGAATTTTTTTTTTTTTCCCCCCGAGAGGAGTGTGTTGAAGGCGCAGGGTGGGTGTGACTGACCTGAAAGAGTGCACAGCGAGTTGGGCGTGACCCCCTCATCGAGCGGATCCAGTCTCGCAGGTTGGGCCTGGGGCTCCCGCATCAAGCCAGAGGTGACCGAGTCCATGACTTCGATGATGGAATGTTTCACGCACAACAAGACACCTGGATGCACCAAATAATAATAAAACACATGTTATATTAACGATCTCAGTTGAGGGATTTTTCAATTGAAAACCACGTATCCCATTTGTGCTCAGTCGCTAACCAAAACAGCAGCACATACCAAAGCGGATAAACAAATGTTGTCTAATTTAAGATAAAGTCAGCACAAGTTGTAAACGAGACGAGCTTAGTTTATGTTTTCAGAAGCAACAATGTTTTTTTTCTTTCATATCTCTTTAAATGCCAGTTTCACTTGACATACTGTTTATTATTTGAATGAGGGATCATTCGGGAAAAACAGCACAGATAGAACATCCGCAGATTTTATGAGGAAAACCCAATAATGAACTAGGGATCACATTGTAGTGATGAAACGCTAAATAAATTAATAAATGACTACCAACCCTATATGAAGGTTGATCCAGTGTAGCCAATGATGGTCAGTGGAATCTCGCACTCAAAATATCTTTGCATATTTCACAGACACACGGTTTAATATTTAGCATATGTAAGTTTCCCTTCTACCACCTTGTAGTCAACGTGTAACATGTCAATGAAAAATCTGTTACTTGAAATGCACAGAGGAAAAAAAAAATAATAATTAAAAGAACACATCAGGTGTAACAGTGAAAACGGAGGTAGGTAAATCGCTACCATGTTTCTTGATGGCGTCTGTGAAGGACAAGCGGCACCCGGCTGGGTCGCTCAGCGCTTTTAGGACACAGGAAGTGAGTGCACAGGAAGTATTCACATGCAGTGCCACTGTTCGCCTGCAGGGCCTGTCGGGCGAGCTGTCCTGCAAGCTCTGGTCTGTCAGCACCAGCCAAACCTCACCTTGACCTACATCGCGAGTCTAAGGGCAGAAGGAGACGCAAATGATCATGGCTCGTCTCAGCTTTTCCGTTTGGGATGATTCACTCACCCCGTTGAGACACAGAGCGGCACTTTTACCGACGCGGGCTCGTTCACACATCTAATCGGCGCGTCAAAGTCCACCTGGAGCTTGCTATCTCATCGTGGTCAAAGTTTAAAGGTTTGGCCAATCAATAGCAAAGAACGGCCCAGCCTCGCGCGCATTATCACACGCAGCGATACGAGCGTTCTTCTCGACGTCAGAGGCCAATCTTATCAGTTTGGAGGTCAAAGAAGCTCAAAAAAGGTGGTTTGAGCCGCTTTGAGCAAACTTTTGGTTTTAAATGGCCAAGTGTGAACTGAGCAGAAATAAAGAGAATCCTCAAAATGAGATGAGATGCAAAAAAAGATTCACAATTAAAGAGGAAATCACATCAAACATTGTCCATACAATAATAATATGTGGCCCCACTAGTTTAATTACGGTATTTTGATTCATACTCTGTTTATAGAATATGAATTAAGCAGAAAAATCTAGCTGTTTTTATTCACCCGAGGGGGCGGCCATATTGTTTCGTACTGCCATTTTTAGTCGACACCAAGGGGCAAAATGGCCGCCCCCTGAGATGGGGGCAAAAATTGGTGAGTTTTCAGGATTGTTGAAAAAGACAATTGATGATTAAGAACAACAATATTCCAAGTGAAAAATAGATTTAAAATAAATACCTGTATTCTCTTGTAAATTACAGTGGCAATAAAAGTGCAGCAATATGTTTTGTGGTCATCCTGCAAGTGAGAAAAAGAAGAAGTTTGAGGTTTGGGGCAATTGCGCAATTTCATTTGACACCTTACTGCCTGCACAATAAGCGCCTCACTTGCAGTATATCTCGCAGGGTTTGCCTTGCGGGCGGAAGGTGAAAAGGGGACATGCCGCCAGGACCTTCTTCCGTGGTTTCTATGGAGCTCTCTTGACCTGACAGGATGTAGCAGAAGCTGGGAGGACGGCTCTAGAAGGAAAATGCGACAATTATGACGAGCTTGAACGTTTTTGTGAAGTCTCTGCTGGTTGCCAGGCAACCAATCAGCAATCCAATCAAATCAACAACAATATTTTTTTAGCAATATTTGTTAATGCACCACAGTCATTTTCATAATGTTGTCAAAATATCCCAAGATTTTTTTTGGGCCTCGCTGAAATTAGCCTGTTTTGAGAGGGCAGTTTGGTCTTTGCACACTTGTACTGATTTGTGTAGGTGTACGTACTAATGTGTCCAGCCAAAGTTGGAACTTACACTGGGCATGCTTGGCACGTTCCCATGGCACTCGAGGGGGAGTTTCGGTGGGGGCCACAGACTGTCGATCAGGCTGAAAAGACTGGAGTCCCTGAGAGTGAGACAGGATGTAGAGTAAGGAGTGAGAGGAGGGTGGGGCAGGTGGTGGGGTGGATTTGTTGCTGAATAAAGGACTTTAGTGGAACTTTGGCAAGCAGTTTCACTTCCACTGCAGCAAAAAGGGAGGCTGAGCATTCTCAACTGCTCATCGATGCTTTCTGCTGACTATTCTCGATGCAGGTCACATTCACGTACAAAAACATGGTATGCCATACCTGCACACAGTTGCCACAAACGACCAAATTTTTTTTAAGGGTCAACAAAAGCTAATACTCCCACCGAGGTCAAAGGCTAAATTGAATTGCATTGTAATGAGTTTAATATTATAGAAATTTGACCTTAATTACAGCGGTGCGCAAAAAAAAAAAAAAAAAGAGTTGTGGGCCCCCCAAAAACAATTTAGAAAATGACATATGATGTATTTGTACTGCTTGATTAGTTTTAATCTCCCCCATTGACAGACGACACACGCTCGGACATGCTGTCAAAACGAAACTAGGAGTGGAAAGGGGAAAAAAAAAGTGTCATCATGAGTTGATGGTACTCTGTCAATGCTGCTCATTCATGTACGTGCTGTGCCGTCTTATCAGTGACTTAGTCAGCCTTGTAATCACAAGTGGCCTTTGTATGGAACCAGTTCTGCAGCCCATTCGAGTCCAGTGAGACTGCTTGAGGATGAGTAACAACGTACGCAGCCATACTTGTCAGCTTCAGGTAATTTTGAGATTTGCATATTAAGAAGTGTCTTCGCTACATTGACTTTTATCACGCTGCAAAGGTAGCTTGCTGTGAATGGGAGCGACCTTCTTTTATTATTTTTTTTTAACATTTTTTTTATTTACGTGACACACGTCAAACAGCTCTTGACTGATGTTTGTAGTGGAAAAAATGTAGCCCCCCCCACCGCCCCCCTTGATGGCAACATGAGTAAGTTGCATTGCTAGCGGCGGTGCCAAGGAAGCCTCGTGCCTGACATTTACGAGCTTGACATTTGAACAAAATAGGTGGCTTCAATTTTGTTTTGGTTGATTTATTTTTTATTTTTTTTATTTACCAGGAGATTGATGTGAAACACTGAGAGTTATTAAACAATATAATTTTCTGAAGACCAATTTGTGACGAATTTTTTAACTTTTTTAAAAACAAATCAAACTGCCTGAATGGTTAATTGTGAGTTTGAATAAACAGCATTTTTTTTTCTACAAATTATTTACAGACACAAATTTTTGTATTTGCATTACTCACATTTTTTTCCCTCCATCCCTCAAAGCGGTACTATTTTAGTCAGTCTACATGTTAATAGTTAAACAAACACGCCGTTTATTTTGGCCTTTGGAAAATTGCCGATTCTATAGGTACAAGGATTCCATCAGAGTCTTCAAAGTAGGCGTGCTTTAGGAATGTGGGCGGATGCCAGACTGAGTAAAGCATGTGAAGAACATGCACATTTTACACAGGAGGATCGGAAGTGAATTCCAAACTACGAGGCGGACATGTTAACCACTAGTTCACCCTGCTGGGTGACTTTGGAGCAGATAATGGTTTTCAATTCCAAATCACATTGGACCTTGGAAGTTTCACTTTATTTTTCTGTACATTCAAGTAGCAAGCATGTTATTTATTTAAGATATTTAAAGAACTGAATCAAAAAAGTCGAAAGCCACATTTAGCGTCGGCCACCGCCACTTTTTTTTTTTTTTGGCCCACGCACTCATCTATCACTGACCACCTCGAGGAACATTATCATATATCTCCCCGCCCCGCCATGAAATGCTCTCGTGGCAGTTCTCCTAACTGAAGCTAATCTGGGATTCTGAGCGTGGTGGCTCACGAGGGACTGGCGAGGAACAGCCTCGGTATCATCTTCCGTGTCAACAAAGGAGCACCACTAACGGGGCAACGAGTTTCATGAGAGCTGCGGGACTGACAGTGAATGGGATGTTCAGCATCTCACATAGTTTGGTGAAGTCGTGCGCGTGACAAATTGGGCGCATCTCCTGGCCGCTTTACGAGCCTCGCCTATCCGAGTCATTTCATCTTCTCCCAGAGAGATACCCGACTGAGATAAGATAAGACGTCAAATAGCGCCATTAAAAACCCAACGAGGCGGCTGTTAAGTAGATCCTCATCTATCATTCACAAAGCAGGGTCCTCACCTGTCTCGGGTGACGCACTGCACGACCTTGATGCCTCGGAGGGCGCAGGTCCGACCACGCCACGCCTGGTAGTATCGGTGCAGGTCATCCAGGGCCAGTCGGTGCAATTGCACCACGCTGAATATCCCAAAGCTGTCCTGGACCAGCACGCAAAGCCTGCGAAGCACAAGCATCTCATATGTCACGCTGTGAATTTAATATCATAAAAAGATACTAATTATTCCCGTCAAATGACAACTTTTTCATTTAATGTAGGAGTCGGTGTCACAAAAATGCAGTTTTTCTGCCCAACATTCCACTGTAAGGTTCTTCCTTTTCAATGTTGTCAACGTAAAGTTTGAGCATGTGGAGATGGTCAAAAAGCACTTGTATGATATAGGCCACAGGTGTCAAACTAAAGGCCCGGGGGGCCAGATATGGCCCGCCACATCATTTCACGTGGCCCGCGAAGACAAATTATGCATCAAATTCACCTTTAATAATATCATTTTTTTTTTTTTTTAATATTTGACCAGTTTTTACTCGTCTGATTTGAAAAGGAGTTATTTGTCAGTTTGTTTTATAGCTTTTACTGTATATAATATGAGGTGCTCATACATTTATTTGGGTTGACAAGTCAGAATGGCCCTCCGAAAGAAGCTATGACTACAATGCGGCCCGCGAAATTTTTTTTGGAAACCCCTGATATAGCCAGTCTTCACACAGAGCTAAATCAGATTGCATTCCTAGAATCGCACACCACCACCACCAAAAAAAAAAAAAAAATGAAGTTAGCAGTAATATTATTGCAATGCAAGTGGCATCTCGAGTGTTTGTGCTGCTGGTGGCTGGTTTGACAGGCTGCTGCTGCTGACAGAAGAACCTTTGGCCTAAAAACACACAAGGCTAAGTGCTGCGTATTCACGGGCTGGCACGGCGACAGGCCCTTGGTTTCTATCTGGGGCAGTCAAGTCCAGACACGGGGCCTGCCGCACCAGCTCGCAGGAGTAAACAGTGGAGGTTAAATCCCCCGCTGAGACAAGCGAGGGAAACAGGAGTGGGCGGGGGAAGAACTCTGGGAAAAAACGAAGGGGAGGGAGGCAGGGGGGGAACCGACCGACCGTCAGAGCGCCCGTCATGTATGTGCATGCTTGCGGAAAAATTCCAAGCACTGGGAAAGTTTGGAGATGGTTTTCAACCACCTGATTGGGACTATAAACGTGCGCATTGGTAAATATGAGGTGGGGCCGTGTGTTTGTTGATCTAGAAAAAGATGTCCAAACAAAATTCTCCGCATGACTTTTTAGACTTCTAACCAAGGTTATTCCCAATTGTTTGCATTCATGCAACACCTAAATTCATCTTTGAGAAAACAACATATGGATAAGACTTGAGGCTCAGCACGGAGTTGAACAGACCCCACCCAGTCTGGGACTCATTTTCAAAAATGTGTCACCAACAAAACACGGTTCACACCACAAGAGCCAAGCGCCGAGATCATTTCTGGTCATTGCGATACATAAAACGACTCATGTTTTACCCATCATACGCTGATAAATGTTTAAAGTAGTGTTGAGGGAATGTTTGTTGTGGTCAGAGACGCAGAACACTTTGTTCCTCATAAAAGAATTTATGTTTCAAGGGGACATATTCCGGAAAATTGATTTGAAGCGCTTGGATACAAATAGTTGATACTCGACAGTGGGAGTCAATCCGTCGTTATCTTCCTTTTTTGTTTTCAATAGTGGGGTTAATTCAAACTAGGTTTGGGATTGAGCCTGTGTTGGCTTTATTTAAAGGTATCAGGTACTCATGAAGGATGCCGACAAGAGCCGCCGAAATTTAAGGCCTCGAAATAAGTCCTCCTTGGCAGTAGATGGCGCTCTACTGCAATAACTCAATCAGCCATTAGCCCAAAAGTAATTGTACAATTTCAATAGCATACAAATGAATACAATTCAAGTGAACTTCAAACATTGTCATCGTTAATCCTATTTTGGTAACAGGTTGAAAAGTCATGTTCTTTTTTTTTTTTTTATAAATAATTCTCAACTGAAATGTTTCCAAAATTGAGAGCCAAATGCGGTCCAAACAAATATTCTATTTCGCTCTTGCTGCAGCTTGTCTCAACTTGAGCCTACGAAAAGGAAAAGTGAAATATCTGATCCAAGACTTGGCAGATAACAAATAGGCCGGTTGTACCAGCTCGACACCCACACACCCACACACGAGAAGCCTCAGCCCCAAACTTCCTTCTGGCGAGACCCTTCACCCCTTTCCCTCAGAGGCTGTTTTGAGGAATTTGTTATTGTGAGCAAGCGCAGAATTCTTAGCAGCGCAACGTTTCTTCCAGGAAATAAGATCCACTTACTCGGGGTGCGCGCTCTAGTACAGAGGCACAGCAAGCACAAGCACATTACTTGGCAACGCGCTAAGTAAGTGACCCACGCATTGAGAATACAGCGGAGAGGCCTCATTGGAGCTTGAGTGTGTGTGGGGGGCAGGCGGGATTCCTTTCTACGTGTTGTCCACCAATGGGTGCAAGGAGGTTGATAAACACGGCTGAAACAGGATCCTCGCAGCACATTGTGTTCCTTTGCGGCCGCAGAAAATAAAGACTCTTCTCACTTCCTGCAAACAGTTAATCTTCTTGTTTATTCGACTCCAAAATTTACAGGAACTTGACATCTTCTCTCGGCGTAAATATCGCCCTCATCTTCCTTCTCCTGGGTGTGTTCGACACATAAAGTATCAAAAACACCGTGAGCGCAGAAAGAAGTGAGTCATTGAGGCTGGGGACCTGACAAGAGAGGCACAAAGTGTCCTCGTGGTCACCCAGAGCAGGACCACCAGGATGCTAGTTAGAGCAACCTTTTTTTTTCTTTTCTCTCTCTTCACCGACATCCTGGAAAAGTACTAGGAGGAACACAATGAGCCACGAGATTTTATTGATACACGTCGAAATTTGGTGACATGCCCAATATATGCCCCCCCCCCCCCCCCCCCCCCCCCCCCGAATAGGATGGGCAGATAGTTCACATTTTATTCAAATATGGTGATCGGCTGTTGTGTCATAAAACATTTCAACAAGGGAAGACATGTGGGTCAAAATGGTCATTTGCAACAATAAGTAGGCTGAGAAATATCCTGAAGTCATTATTATTATCAGTGTGCCCCACCTCCATCCCGTAACTTCTAACTCAACCTGTTGACTCTGGTTAACAAGAGGCATGATAAAAAAAAGGGAGGGAGTGTTTCCGGCCAAGTTGTTTTGTTTACCAGCCACAGAGGAAGCATGGCAGGCGCGAGTGTCGTATTACAACTGGCTGTATGCGTGTCAGCTGACCTGCCGTCATTGCACGGCAGCGCTCTCGCAACCAGTACCCGATCTGTTTGGACCAAACCCAATGCCTTGACTTTATTACTCAGCACAAGACAAAAACAACCCGCCAAGGGAGGGCCAGGCAACTAAAGGTCACAGTGGATTGCTTGACTTTAAAAAAAAAAAAAAGCTCATTCACTAATTCATTAACTACAACAAAGCTGTGGTGTGGCATTTCAAAGTCGCGGGAGGATTTCAACGGTCTCCAATGCAGGACTTTGGCCAAGTTCGACTTCCTGTTTCAACGATGAAATTTGACGGACTGCACAGTTTTGTATTGAACCACAAACAACGTAGTGTGACTGTCAAAAGAAGAAGCGGATTGACCCACGGAATTTGTTGACATGTTTGTTTTACTCTGTATTCTATTTGATAAAGTATTGTTACCTTTATTGTACGGCGTGTCTAGTTTTTCTATTGTCCATTGTAAAATGGACGTTTTGAGGCGACCAAAGCTGCCATTACCTTTCTCACACCGGCACGTATTTGTTTTTTGAAGAAAATTAAATTAACGGTTACAAACCTGTTCCAGCTAGCAAGTGGGCAACGGTTCAAATCTGGCGTGCTGGTGCTTGAGATTCCAAAAGATCACACAGGCTTTATTTTCTCTCTTTTTTTTTTTTGGTTGAGAATTTGGCGCGCCTCACTGGCAGTGCGGCTGGATTCAATAAGACGTGTTTGTGTCCTTTTGTCAAGCAACGGCATATGGCGACAGCGTGCGTGCTTTGTTCGGCCTTCTGGGATGCGAACAATAGCCTGACCACTGAGACACATTGTGCCACCAAGGAGTCCTTCCACATTGTGGTCCCGAAAGCATCCCAAAACACATAAAATGTTTAATCGCTTCCAGATTTTGCAGGCCCAAAAAAACGAAAGGCCTGGATTGGAGGGGGGTAGTACCTGCGTTTGCCTTGCTCTGGAGGAGGAGGAGGAGCGGAGGAGTTGCGTCTGATCCTAGCGATGGACACAGCAGGCGCAGGGATGGAGTAGACCCTCTGGACCAGCACCACCACATCCTGGCTCAAAGAACCAGCCTGGTCCAGGGCTTCAACAGCTTCCAGGAGAGAATGGCACCGCCTTGCCGGGACAGCCGAGCTCTTCCTGCTGGGACCGTCAGAGGTGGTAGCTGCCTGAGAGGAATTAAGATATAGAAATTTAGATTGCAATGTTGGACGCACAAGTTCAGAATTGATGTCCTCCACGACCTTGGACAGCGTAGCAAACGTTTCACACAGAGGGTACGGTGCGAGCCGTTTGGCCGCAAACCACCCTGTCGGTGGCGCTCGGGCAGCGTTGGAAGCAGGGTGGACTTTCTGGCTGAAGCACACGTTGAGAATAACGTCACAGCCTAAGCGTTCTACAAAGAGACTTTCCCTGCAAAGAGACCAAAAGTGGTGCATCAGTTGCCGTACACCTGCGTCGAGATGCGAAACAAGCAACAGGTTTAAAAAAAAAAAACAGTTATAGGAGGGAGTTTTTATGTCAAACTGATATATGAGATCTACAAGGAAAGTTACAATGCGGAACAGATGCGTGCTTCTCGCCAAAACGTTTTACACCGTTGCAAGGCCTGTTTATTTTCTTTTGAAACGATGCTCCAATTGCGAGGGACGCTGAAAGATCCGTGAAAAATCTTTCACTGCTGCTATTGATTCGTTTGGTGGTTTCGCTGAATTAGATGAGTGACGTCAATAAGAACGAAGAAAAGTTTTGTAGTGACAATTTAGCAATTGATTCTTTTAAGGATGTGACATCATCGGAGGAACAGGCTAATTGCTGGCTGATGACAATGAAAAAAAAGGACGCGCCATGCTATTCTTTTGCTTTTAGTGGCTTGAATTTCACTCGGGTGTACGTTCCAAAATGGACATTCTTAAATGATTTTGAAAACAAAGCCAAGCAAAACTTTTCTGCTTTGGACCTCTGCTTGTGTACCTGAGAGAGCGATTGAGCGGCACCTCTCGCGGGTATTATAGGAACTTGAAAAACAGCCCTTATAATTACACAGCACATTGTTTATAGTAGTACTGATTTACGACTAAGTCTTTCCACATGTGACATGAAGAACAGAATGGTGGATTATTGCTGAGTCAGCGCCAAGTGCACTCTGTGACTGGATCTGGCATGCGAGTTGCAGCATGTTTCTGACGTGGGTGCAAATGAAGCGGCAAGACGACGCGCACGTACGTCGAGGAGGGAGGGATTTGTTTGGATGTGCGCGACTTTGGAAAAATATTCTCCAATCGTTATGATTTGTGGTTTTGTTTTTTTATTCAAAGTGAATCTTCAACACAATGCTATTGTTCTTGATTGAGTCCAAATTCAAGAAAAAAATGCCAGTCAGTGCTTCGGGCATGTACAGTATGTGCTCTCCATCTATTATCTGAGTCATTTAACATTTAATACGTGCACAGCGTACTGTATTGTTCACCTTCTTTACACTTAGATGAAGGCCGGACTCCGAGGAGGTTACAATTAAATGAGCGCAAGACAGATTTTGGATGGCCACCAACCAACATGATTTGACTCAATCACTGACAAATGACTTTGCATATTGGCTCTAGCAGGAACTTTAAAAGTCAGATGGCAGTTGTTTTTTGTCCAAATAATTAAGCAATTAAGTCTTCTGGGAAAAAGATGTGGGTGGGGGGAAAAATGCACATGCAGTGTGAAAAATGTAGAATTTTGGTTTTTGTATTTAGCACTCCAGAGGCTTTTTTTTTTTGACAAGCAAGATTAATTCCTGCTGAGAAAAAGACATAATTGGTTTGTATATGATGAGTAAGTAGCCTGGTGGAAAGCAATCAGGGGAGTCGATCCCGCAAACCATTTCCAAGTGATTTAGGTTGTTTTGTTGATTTACGTTTTAAACTCATGACCGGGAAGTATGCGCATCTAATCTGCAAAAATTTTTTCCTTCCCTCACCTGTCTAACTACATGTGGAAAAAGAGTGTGGGAGAGCTGAAGGGATGCGCCATTTCGCAACAGATATGGACCGGGCGAGCCGTTCGACGGCTCGTCATGTTAAATTGATGATTATTTTCAACGCTCGCTTATTAAAGATTGTGTTTATGTAGGTATTTTGACAAATGGGATTTTTTTTTCCTCCCAAGACAAATCACTTATTTTCTTATTCCTCTAAAGGCCATATTGTCTATCTCTTCTCGGAATGAAGTATCATGTTTTGACTCATAACTACACGTGAATGACTTTGCATTGTTGTTGAAATGTCAAATTCATCCCAAAAGCGGTTTAGTTTGGGCCGAACAATTAACTAATCCCTTTCGGGGAATGAAGAAATCCATGTTTTACTTTTTTTAAAATATTTTCTGTGTTTTTTATTTTATTTTACTAGCTATACAGTATTTGTATATCATTCGTAATTTTTTTTCTAGTACATTTTTTTTTAAAGGCCACTTCAACCTAATTTGCGAGCGCTCATTCATTGAATATGAGCATTAAGCTTATTTTTTTTTATACATTTCAACTTTTCTGTTTAGCCTCCCCACACATGGTACCTTATCTGGGTATTAAAATAATTTAGGCCTTAATTGCTCATATTGACTCAATATAATGCCAAACAACTGACGGGCAAACCATTGTTCAAATTATTTTTGTATTTTTAACAATCCCACATTTACCAAACATAGACTTCCGTTACCTTTTCTAAGTGGCCGCAATCATTGACCATTTATCATACCGAGTGCTTTGCCAAAGATTAGTCATTGGCGTACACACACACACACACACACACACACACACACACACACACACACACACACACACACACACACACACACACACACACACACACACACACACACACACACAGACCCAGTCGTGCATGACTGGAGCAGAATGTACAGTACTGTCGACCGGAAGAGGAAGTCGCTTCTTCTTCGGGAACAGGTGAGTAGGCAGCTTACAGGTAAGGAGTGGCTGGCTACTGGCGTCACAGTGCGTAGGTGAATCAGCCTCGCAGGTATTTCCGTTCTAACCGCAGCCCACTCAGGGGCAAAGAGCGGGTATGCATGGGCGGAGCCATCCTACGCACGGCGGGATTAATGGCGCTGATAAAGCCCTCAGGTGTCAAGCTTGAAAAGAGAAATTTTACTAGACATACCAATGCCTTCATTTTAGTATTTTTTTTCCTCCATTGACAGTTCCGCTGTAAGATGCATTATTCTACATATAAATACTGCTTTAGAGAATTTATGTGAGAACATTTTTTTTTCAAAAAAGCCCTTCTAGCATTTGATTTACAAAAGCGAAAGGTGCTGAAGCCACCATGTGTTTCCAATCGCCTTCTTTTGGCTCCCTCTCACACTCCACTCTCCCTAAACGCTCCAAAAAATAATCGAGTGCTCCCCCCACCCCCTCGGCTTGCTGGAAATGACCTAACGACTGCCAGGAAGAGGAATGTGAAGCATTCCCTGGAGCTGTCCGTGACGTCAGCGCGTTGAGGAGGCCCCAGCGCTTCCGCCAGTTTGGATATTCCAGAGTGCGCTCACAACTTCCAACAGCTGGAGTCCACCACCACTGCCTCGCTCCCACTCCGAAGCGAGGCCCGAGCATACACGGCCCCCGCCTATCCGAGGCACATCTGGGCCTTTGGTGCTGATACAGGGACAAATGGGGCAAAAAAAAAAAGCGAGGCTTTATACTGAGGAGACACAGCTGTTGTATCAAAGACTGGATTTGCACAGCAGGTCCGAGTATCCGATTTTATGCCCATTCTATTTCCAGGGACATTTCAAGTAACGCATACAACCCACATGGATGTGTTTACAATGACGGAATACATGTAGCATGCGCTGATGCAGGAATTCCACAAAAAAAAAAAACAAAAAAAAACGTGTCAGAATCATGTCACTTGAATCGTGCAGTGAAAATGATAATGTTCTAATTACAGCAATTGGAAAACTATGCATTGCTCCATGCAATTTAATATTTGAAGTTTACTTCAAGTAGATTCCAACACCCTGTGGTCAAGCAACCGTCCCCGTGCAACGCTTCCTCTTCCTCTTTTGTCCAGCATGTTGTTGGGAGTCAACTCTTATGTTGTGCAATTGCCTGTCAGGAACTTTTTTTTCTTTTGAACGGTTGCCCAGAAATGAATTTGTCCCACACAGAAAAATATCGAAAAAGGCGGAAACGCAGGAAAGTGTTTTCACTGAGCAAGCATTTTTGCGTCAAGTCCTTCCTCTTATTTTAGAACACAGGGTGTTACTTTCTTCAACGGACACCGATATGTCGTCAATTTCAAACATAACGCGTGTGCGCAGACGTCAAATGTGTACTAAGCGAAAGGTCATGCCACTGCTAATGCAATGATAAAAATTTCACAACAAAATAGGGAAAACGAGGTTTAAGGAAGCTAAATTTTAAGACTTTCTTTAGGATCCCAAAGGGCTATATATCATATCACACCTTTCGGTAGCGGTTTCTTCAAGGGGAAATTGTGTCCCTGAAAAGGAGTGAGCTTAAAATAATGGTTTGATGTTTTCTCTTTTTCTTTTTTAAATCAGAAACTTTGAGATCGTCAACGTTTTGGCTCAAGTGTTTATTGCTTCGCATGTTACAGCCCATTAGAGTCTTTTATGAGGCTTTTATTTTATTGAGTCTTTATTTTTCTGCTGGCGTAAGTACATGATTTGGATTTATTTTGTAGGAATTTGGTATAAAGCAGAGAACTGCATTATCTGTAAAGAAAAAAAAAAAGGGGCAATTTAATAAATGATTTACTTAAACTGGATTAACACTGCAAGGTTCAAGTGACAAATTGGATTTTGTGGGGGGGGGGGGGGGGTGAGGACATTTTCAGATCGCAGTTAGGCCTCTTTCAAATTTGGATGAAATCCAGCCCTCTCTTTTTTTTCTGAATGGGGCCTTGATTTGTTTTTCTATTTATATGCCAGCACAAATGAACTGTACTTTGTGTGACCTTTCTGAACTTGAACAACAGCAACAGGCAGCCCTACCTTGTATGACCTAATTGGAATGCAACTCTATTCATTCGTGGCTAATTTAATGCTGTGAATAGACAATTAATAAAAGGTGGTGACCTTTGGCATTTAATTTAAATGAATACATGCTCTCACCATGGTGGGTATATGTGGATGATGTCCGCCGGCGCCGGGTTGAGCTGGGCCGCCCTCTCCCTGCAGAGCAACACCAGCACGCGGGGGTCGGCTGGGGGGAGCGGCGGCGGGTGGTGCTGGCAGCGCACCAGTTGCGTGCTGCACTCCTCCTGAACCTCCAGCACCTCCAGCACCAGCACGCCGGGCCTGTTCGCTGGAGCAGCAACAACAACAACACAGATGTTGAGCGTGTGCGTGCCTTTGCGCGCTCGCCGTCAACTCTCTCAAGGACTCATTAGTTGTGCACTTTGAGATTCTATCATTCACTAGCGATAACAGAGAGTCTGTCATTGTGACCTGCTGATTGCAAACAGTGCTTTACTGTGAGTGTTTTTTGCTAGTTGACTGAGATAATAGAGAAGAGCCAATCAAAAAAAACAAAAAAAAGCCTCTGAGCGGCCAAATCAAAAAGAAAACGACTTGGCTCAGCGTGCGCGCTTTGGGGTGTAAAGTTGATTGCGCTGGATTGTGAAATGGCAGCCTGTCAACTTGAGCACAATACGGCTTTGTGAGTGTTACCGATTCCCTGAGGACGGCCGGAGGGGGTATTTTAGTGTTCAACAATATCAAAGCGTTTACAAGAAAGCTAGGATTATTTTTACATTTCTCAACGTGCATTTTGTCAAAACGTGGGCAGTGTTTCTGCTCCGTGCATCCAATCCCACGTGGCAAACACATCGGAATAATCTAACCGCCACGCCGCAGAGGTGAAACTAAATAATTAGGTCAGGAGGAAACAAAAGCTGCAGAGAATTTAAGCCAAGGTACTTCCTTTTTTTTTTTTTTAAAAAGTGAGGATTATATAACCTGATGACAACAATAAGCTTGATTGACAGTCAGTGACATTAATTGAATGCGGTTGTGGTTTTAGTTTGCAACTGTGTCACATTTAAAAGTGCTCCTTGAACATTGGATGCAAATAAAGCAAACAAAATACTAGAAACAGCTTTGAGTTCGGTGCAAGGTCAAAGGGCAACAATGCTAAATCTCATTATATAACGTCTATGCATCCGCTGGGTTACACTAACCAAATGACCCAATTTTTTTTTTTTTTTTTTTTCCACAATCAACTGTCAACTATGAGCTGCTCTTTGGAGACAACGAGAAGTAATTTAGTAGACCGCGGAAAGGAAAACAAGAAGTAGGCAGACTGTTTCCTGCAAGTAACCTATAGCGAGGTCAGAGTTCAAAGCGTACTTCCTCAATGTGGTCTCTCGAAACGCTCACCTATGATGGAAAAGAGTTTACAATGCTGCATAAAGGTTAAAAATGATGACAGCCTGGGTTCATTATTTTAAAGTAGTCAACCAAGGGCTGAAGATTTGATTGGTCGTTTTGAACCTTCCTGCAAACAAATGGGGGCAAAAGTAGAAATAAAAGAGCCTGAATGTAGATTATTGTCCATTTTACATAGAACTGCTGCAAATCTGCAGGATCAGAGCTGTGACAGGAGATCTAACATTTCATCTGCCTTTTACGCAGAAACCAGCCGAGGTGTGAAACTTTTATCGCTGTAGAACGGTGGATTAAATTCAAGTTGAACTATCAAGCAGCAAAATGGAGGAAGGAAGGCGTCTGTGTGAAAGGGCCTTTTGAAAATCTGGGACGAGGGTGTCAACTCTAACACCAGACACTTACTTCTGCCACACTTGAGTTGAAAGCAAATGTTGATGTCAAACTATTTTTGCTTATTAAAGTAGCTCATGTTCCATGCCACTGTTCTGTGTGAAAGGTACTGGAGAAAGACAGGAGGAGGGAGGGAGGGGGTGGTTGTTACTTAATTTTCCTGAATTTTGGAGGAAGTATCAGAAGCTAAAACGAAGGCGGTGTGTCACTGTGTGAAATTGCAGACAGCTGCTGCGGTCAAATTATTAGTGGATTCTGTGTAAAAGCAAAAGGTGGCTTACTGTAACTCAACACAGCTGGAGAATGGTGCTACGTTTCCGCAGTTTCATTTGTGCTCAAATTCTGAATAAAAAAAAAACAAAAAAAGAAACTCTCAAGTGTGAATGGAGCTATCAGCACCTTGGGTTTCTGTCAAGTTGTCCGAGGTGGAGCGGTTCCTCCAGAAGTTCACAGCTGTCTTCTGCCTGCAGTTGACTCGATTCAGCCTCTCCGCAAAACCGCCGCTGTTGGACGTGCACGCAAACACATGCAGATGGTGAGGTGTGATAGGCATCGCCGCATTTTGCAGTTCCAAGAAAATTCTCAGTAAGCCGGCAAACCACAGATGAAGATGACCTTTAAGAAGTCGTCATTTTCAGCAAAACATCACCTTCATGTCGGCCTGACGTCTTTCAGTAAAGCACCGTTTTCAATGCACATTGATTCTTTGGTACCTTTTGAAAGCTTCCTCCTCACCTTTGGAATGTTTTCTTTAAGGCCAAACATTTGGGGGCTATGGACTGCCCCTTAAATGGCCTCTTAGGCGTCTGTAGCATGGTGTGAGGAAATTGAACCCAGTCACTGGCAGACCTTTGGCCGCTGCGAAGACTTTCGGCATCATGTCCGCCGTCGGGCAGCGGGTCGTCGTCAGTTTCTCCATCGGACGCAAAGCCCGAGATCTCCAACTGCGTTATGCATGGGGGGGGAGAGTAAGATTTACTCATTTGTTGTGGAAATGAGCTGTTGTAAGACGGGAAAAACAGAGTAAAAGTTTTATAAGTTCTACTAGAATGCTTGAACAAGACCCAATTTGATATTTAATAATGAGAAAACACACAAACATTCAAGATTAAATGTCTAAATGGGGCTGCAGCAAGGAAGGGAAACTACGCAAAACAAACATTCAAGACCCCCCCCCAAAAAAAAAGGTTAACGAGCATTAATTTTTCCACTTCTCACTGACAAACTTTTTATGCCCGCACCTAGTTACATACAAAAGTGAAAAGTCATTGTATTTTTAAATACATCAATTTTGAAAAGGTGAAATATGCACCTAAGGGGTTATTGGCGTGCTGCATAATTTCCAAGGCATTTTTTTTTTTTTTTTGCTTCGTCACGACTCACTGCAACTGATACAATCAAATCTCATGGAAAAATCCACATGAAACCTGAGTTCCTGTCATGTGTAGACAAGACCAGCATACCAAGCTTTCCCATTCGAATCAACTTGACCCTGCTGGGCCGGGCGCCAGGCGACGTCACGCCGTAGCTAGCCAGAGCGAGCGGGGGAGAGAAAGAAAGCGAGAGAGCAAGAGAGAGAGAGAGAAAGAGAGAGCGGAACACTGTGTTCCTGGCCTCGATTCAAAAATGCCTTTAAACCCGACGCTGAAAGCATTCCGAGTACACCGCGTGAGCATCCGCGAGCAACTTCTCCTGAACAAACAGTAGTAAAAAAAAAAGAAAAAAAAGAAAGATGTTTACAGTTTTGCTCTGACGGCGTGGCCCTAGTCCAGCCGGGTGGGGCGGAGGTTAGTGAACCTTAAGAGTGGCCAGCTTCAGGGGGTTTGGAGCGAGCGAGCGAGTCTCATCTGGGAAGCAGTCCTTGAAACAAAACACCGCCCTCGCAGCTCCTCCTGTGTACTTCCAGCGCAAGTACAACAACACAAACCTGGCAGGCTTTGCAGCAGTGAGTCAGCCGCGCATTTATCTGGAGTCATAAACTTTTGGGACCTGGACCTGTCACTTTGGATCCCGTTAGATCCCGATTGATTTAGGGTTGGCCGCGTCCGTACGAGCTTTCCAGTAAGGACTGGAGCTATATGAGAGACAAACAGCTGCATTGTGCTTTCTTCTTGGAATCCACAAAGAAAGACAATGAAAACCAAACGTGGGGGGGTTCAAAGCATCGTCGTGACATCATCCGCTCTTGTGAGAGTTCAAATCCGTGAGCATCCAAAAGGTGAAAAGGTGATTTGTTGATGGCAAAAGAAATGGATTGTTGTCAGAAGGGAACCAGATGAAAAGATTCGTTAGCTGCTTACATGGGCTGCTTTGATAACAGAAGCAGATAATAAAAATGAAATCAATAATTGACAAAATCGGGAACTATAATCATGGAAAGAACGTAAACATCACACACCACTAGTTAGATCAAAAATATGAGCCGTAATCGGAAGGGAAAGAGAAAGCCTTCATACCTAACTAGTCATCAGAAAAAAATGAAAATATCGTGGCTTACCAGTCAAATATGAGCAATACGTAAAACACACCACTAGGTGACAGCTCTGCAAATCTTCAAAAAGTGAGTAATTCGGCCTTATTTTCATTTTAATTTACAGCCCAATGCGTAAGCCTGCGATAGTTTTGAGCTTGGAACAAATTATTTGCTCAGGGAAAATTTCTTAGGAAAAATTTGTTTGACTTTGCAGGTCCCAATGTTAACACAATCTAAATATTGTCACCACTTGAGTGGTAAACTTTCCGATTCTGTTTGTTTTGAACTTTGTATATACATGTGGAGACACTTTTTACTGCAATTCCTTTGCTTAAGAAATAGTGCCCTGAGAGGGGCCTGAAAATATATATACATATATAATGGAGGGGTAGATTCGAGAAATATATTTCTTCTTTTTTAAGGTCTGTGACCCCACACAGGTCCAGATACATAATCTTTAATTTTACTTGACCACAGAAAGCTTATCACAGCAAAAATAAAGTGTGACAAGAGGAAGTAGCCAGCTCTGTGGTAGGGGATGCTAATCTGTCGATGCGTTTCCTTTCAAAAAACTTGAGAACTTCCTCACAAGACTCTACTTTGGTCTTGAAAAGTCTGCAGTGCGCCAGGATACTTACTATGGAGCTAACAAGAAAGGTGGAAGCAACACCACTGAAGCAGAGTTGAAACTTTGCAGTTAAAATCTAAACAACAACCACAGATCATTGCTAATTTGTCCCGATCTGGCATGCTAATTACCCGACACAAGGAAAAACACCGTGTGCGGCTGTGAGCTGGTGCACGCCACTCCTCGCATTCCCTCCATGCCGGCCCAACCTTGCACAAACAGTGCACCTGAGATGACAGAGGCTTGACACTGCAAACGTATAGCGGAGCATATAGATACTAAACACAGTTCAAATGCCAACACTTGATGATAATGATGATGATGATGAAGAGGCGATGACAAATTGTATGCCATTTGTAACAAGTGCAAAAATGGACAGATTTGTGTTTGCTTCCTAAACGAGCTGCTGCAATTTGAGAACCGGTCTAATCATGCAGACCAAACTACGTCTCTGGAATAAAAGGCACATTCGGAGCCAACGAGTAAACTGTTAAGATGGGAAAGCAGATGATTAGTTTAGTTGGTGAAATGGGTTGATTCCAGAAGAGAATCCAAAAAGCTGGTGTTTCATTTTCTATCTGCACTGTTCATGTACAATCACTGAATCGCTAAATTGTGCTTTCAATATGTCATCAACAGCACAGCTGGATTCCATCAGCTCCCCAAAAAATAAATCTTCACCCTACAAACATTCACTACGAAGGATAAATAGCTGCAGTGGATAAGCGCCGGCCAGAGTTTTATTGCAACTTCAGCTT
Source organism: Syngnathus scovelli (assembly GCF_024217435.2). Lineage (NCBI taxonomy): Eukaryota > Metazoa > Chordata > Actinopteri > Syngnathiformes > Syngnathidae > Syngnathus > Syngnathus scovelli. The sequence goes on from NC_090863.1 coordinate 6,137,529, forward strand.
GTGAACTTTGACAGTCTGGACCATGGCCAGAAGGTTCTAGAAAAGTGCACGGTTTCACCATACTCTAGGCATGTATGCCATACGCCATCCAGTGGGAAAATGCTTCATGTATATCCAAGTATTTCTATCAACAAAAATATCTTTTTTTTTTAAATCAATTAGCTTACCTTACGATACATAAACACTGTACAGAACATAATAGTGCATATATTGTCAGGAAGACTTGCAAGCTTATGAAGGCGTACAGCGCCATCTACTGTTCATACATAGCAATAACTTAAAGACTTGTTGCTGCCAGCATTTAAGTCCAACTAGTTGTCTGCAAAAATGGGATACTCTAAGTAATAATGCAGCCCATTACACTAGAAATGGTACAAGATGAATTAAAAATAAAAAAAAGCAAATGTTTCACTCACATCAGTAGTCTCAGCTGGGAGGTCTTCGGGAACGTCATCACAGGATGGCGACTCGCAGTCAGAGATTTGCTGGCCGCTGTCTTTTTCCACATCTTGCTCTGACTCGTCTGTTTCTATGATGGCCGGGTCAACTACGGTGCAGACAGATGCAAGGAAGATTTTTGTGATTTAAAATAAGAATTGAATCTCGTTTGAACTGGTGTTGAGAAACTTATTTCCACTGTACCATCATCAGTGCTAAGAGTGTGAAGTGCTTTGGGGCGAGAGTGAGAGCTTGTGACCCCAGGCCGGTGATGTCGTTGCTGTTGGGTTTCATCGTTGTCTGACGGTCCGCTATCGCTGGAGGAGCTCCACGCAATGTCCACCGGATCCTCATTGTGATGGTCTGTGGTGGGTTAAGAAGTATAGTTGTCACGTTTTGGAACAATAGAACAGGTTTATGCTCTTCCATTGCTTGTGTGGCTTTTCAGTAGGTGGGCAGGCTTATTCTTTATTCTTAGTGTTGGATATATAGTATTTTTTTTATACAAACATGAAAAAAATGCAGTTCATTAGATATAAAACTGTCATTGCTTTATGTGCATGTTAAATATCACAAATATATATATATATATATTTTTTTTTTCATAACAATGTACCTGAAACAGGTAAACGCGCCAACTTACTAAATAAAGACAGTGGTCTTCCTGAAGTCTTCACATTCTGCAACGAAGCACGAAAGGTCATTGTAAGGTTAATATTAGATTGACCCCCCCAAAAAATAAAAATTGTCTCCACCTTCACGACCGAAGAGTGCAAAAAACCTTCTCCGCATTCCTCCCAGCTCCGGGCTGAGGAAGATGACGAAATTGCGGATGGTTTTCTCACGCCGCATTCAATATTATCCGGGAAGACAACGTATTTTAAATCCTTGGACCACTTTTTACGCTGCACAAACACAGACACAAAATGTCAAACAAAAAGCACCTGAATTCTGAGTCTTTAAAATGTTCGCTGTGAAAAGTAGAGAAGCTAACTAACTGTCGCTGCTAAGTGAACGTTGCTTAGAAGTAGCTCATTAGCAACTGCAGCGAGCTCGTTTCTTACCTTTCTTGAAGACATACTTTGCGAATTAAGTTTTGTCAGTGTGGGCGGCTACTTTGTACGAATTTTGAAGTCGTATAATGTAAACACAGGTTGTGAAATGAATATTCTGCCCCGCATTGTTTAGGAGTCAGTTACAGGATAGTTATAGCTGCGACGCGTTTGATTTAATCACCAGCGCGCCCCGATCTAATGGAAAGAACTAATATGACACCTTGTAATGGTTGTGACTTAAAGCCATCCCATTGCACAGACACCAGCTGTGATAGGTTTGATTTGTTCACCAGCGTACCCCGATTGGAACTTTCAATGTAATGCAGCAGCGGTTTCTAATATTTTTGGACATTTTGGGTACATTAATGCGAGGGGCTTCCACTTCTCTGATATTCTTTTGCTCAAATTAACTTTTAAATGAGTTACTAATAATTGAATGTTCATTAATGCAAAGACAATTCTTTCTGTTGCTCATAGTTTATGCAAAAATAAATACATGGGTTGAAGTTTTTGCAGCAGCAAAAAAAAAAAAAAAAAAAAAAAAAAAATCAGCTTACCAGTTTGTTTACCTGACGTGCCACACAAAACCTATTAAGAGATTTCTTCCTACTTGATGATTTGTTAAGTTTGTACAGCATGACAATGTGGACTCCAACATTTTATTACAGCAAATTCATCCCAATCTCAACAACTTTCAAATAACAGGTTAAACATACAAAAGAAGCTCACTTAACATACTTGCTTTTCTTATTAAATATGTAAAAAGGTCAAGATATTCACAAATAAAATGCAAACATGCAAAAAAAAAAATTTTTTTTCTCCAGGGAATGTATCATGTGTTGGGACATGGAATAAAAAAAAACATTTACCATTCATTAATTATCGACAGCAAACATGTTTTACATTCCTTTTTCGTTTACACAATAATATGACCAAAGTATTATGGTGCACTGCTTAACTGTCTATTAGTAATAATGCAATATTAATAAAGGGTATACGATGTACTTACTGGAATATATAGCGTAACAAAACACTCCGTGAACTGACCGTTAACACCAGAAACTAACCGCTAAGAATCATCACAAGCTGAGGTTTGACAACTTAACACGTTGCATTGTAAAAGCTATGCTTAAAAAAAAATTTAAAAAAAGAAAATTTCTTCCTTTCTGCATATTATCAATAAAACCGTTGCGGCGTTGCGTGAAGTTTCTTCAAACACATACGAGTTTTGTCATACAATGGTATTGTATTCACAATTCACGATGTCTAGTATCCATTTTCACATGGAGCCAGAATGTAGAAATCTACGTTTAAAACTCGAGAATGAAAATAAATACAATGAGGGTCTCTGGGCAGATTGTCCAATACACTCAAAACGTCAGTGCAGGAAGGGAACGCAAGAGCTACTATGAGCCCTTTCCGGGCTTTTTGCTTATTGCAATCTTGTAGTTTATATTGTGGACATCCAAGTGACACATGAAAATTGGAACGCTAACATTAACGACTTCAGCATTTGTTCGAGTGAAACATTTGACAGTCCTTGTGATGGTCGGAGCTCCACTTTGTGACCACAGCAAAAAGTCACAAAGACACTGAACAGAGCGGAGGGATATATATATATATAAAATAAAATTAAATTAAAAAAAAGGTGATGGTGCTTCTACGCGGGAGGTGGCTTCAATTTGTTCAGTCTTTGAGAGAACAAAAAAAAAGAGGACGAGTTCTCACATATTAAATAGAAGAAAAAGTGTGTTTCAGTCAGTATTCATCCTGTTCCTCCTCCTGCTGATCATCAGGCGCCTCCTCGTGACCTTCGGGGTCCACGTCGGGCCCGTCTCCTTCTGCTAGGTCCTCGGCTCGCTCCTAAGAAAGAAGAAAGTCCTGAGAGTTAAGAAGGCCTAGCACAGTGTTAATTCAACTATTTTTTACCTATCCTGTGACAGACTGAAAAACTCCTATTCACAATAGTTAACTTTTTCTAAAACGACCCTCATGCCACAAGATGGCGCTAGGAGATGTTAAATTGAAAAGCGGGGACTATTTTTTTTATGATTTTCACAATTTGACTGTCACGGGATGAATAAAGTGTGTCTCACTAATATCTTTTGATCTGAAATTGCAATATCTTCCATTTTTTTAAGACTTTTGGAGAGGACTGCATCCATCGCTGCAATACTCTCTCGTCTATGCGGCATTTGTGATAGTAACCTGATCGTCCATAGCGTAGAGGACTTCCATTAGCCGCTCGACGAAAGGAGCGTTGTTTTCGCCCTGCTCTTGACAAAGGAGCTCCACCTCTCGCAGTTTGCTGAAGTAGTAGTCCCGCTCCTTCTCCACGCCTTCCAGTGCCACCTTTAATGTGTTGACCTAAACCCCCCGGAAAAAAAAAATCACAAGGAATGGTTTTAGGGAGATAACAGTATAGAACAGCAAGACGGGATGGATTTGATGGATTCTGTCACGCAACAGCTTCTTGTGTATTTTCATATTAGTATAGTGCAAGCGTAAAACCGAATTTTGGGATTCAACGATGAAGTGACACAAAATTTGTGGGGTGTCACACAAAGGATATAAACAAGAGATTATTACCTGGTCAGTAAGTTGTGTGACCTGCACCTCCAATTCCTTCTCTCCTTTGGCGGGAGTTGACACTGTGGGGATTCTTTTGGCCGAGGAGGGTCTGGATGTTGGTGTCGCTGACTTTGGGGTTGTGGAGCTTGACCTTGAGGCTCCTGTAAGCAGGAAAAAAATAAATCATTCATATTTTCTAGTGCTACTGCCCATAATTTTAAACAAACAAAAAAAAAATCACAATGTATGTTTATTTTATGTTTTGCATTTTTTGATCAAATATCTGGAGTGATGCTTACCTGCGGTTGGGGAGCTGGCGGCGTGGTGGGACTTTTTCGGCAGGTTGAAGATCTGCTCGCCGGGGTCTGGCGGAGGGATGGCGTCCTGACCCTGTCTGGCATCCAGCGGGTCGTACTCTTTGCCGTCGTAGTTAGCGTCAAAGAACTTCTTGAACCACTGGATGAAGTCGAGATTGTCCTGAAATCTGCCTTTGACCAGTTTCTCCACTGGGATAATCTAAATCGAGATCGGCGAGGGCAGGGTTATAAAACGGGTCGCAACGTGTTGACTGCGTGATGCATTCAAAACTCACCTTGTCCACTTTCATTCTTTTGAAAGATGCTTGTAACAGCTTGAAGTTGTGAATGTACTCGTGTTCCAGTTTGGCTTGAAACTTGACCTTCTTAAGACTGATGCAGCCCGGAAAGAGAAGATCCATGAACTGGCAGTAGGCTGCACCTGAGAACAATTTTTAAAAAGAAGAGAACACTTTAGCCACAAAATCTGAACTCACCAGAAAATCAGCTCCGATTCTTGTTTCCTTCCAAATTTATAGTTACCATAAAAGAGCACCTCGCCATGACTCGGAACAAACAAATCTCCCAAACAAGCAACTGGTAGCGAGCACACACAAAGTCATCGAGATGAAGGAATTAGCTGACATCTTAATGCGTGTTGGCAGAGTGGCTGGGAATTGGATTACGACTAAGTCACAGCGGGGGTACGACCGCCCGCCACCTGTTTTTATTTACTCATTAAAATCCTTAAGGGGCAATTTAACTCCCATCCAGAGTGAAGGTCCATTTGAAAAGTATCTGGCGAGAGGTGCTTTTTGCATGATTCTCACCTGAGGAGAGCTGCTCCACTTTGGAGTAATTCAGGCAAAGGATGTCGTTAACCCAGGCCGTTATGTCATGCCTGCTCATAGTCTCCTGGGTTATTGAGGTAGAATACACGTTGACCGCCATCCCCCAGCTGTAAAGCACAAAACAATAACACATGAAAAGTGTCAGGGGGTGGGGGAACACAGTTCTGAGGGTCAAAGATGAATCCTGTGGGGAGTTTGCATGTTCTCCCCATGGCTTTCTTCGTCCCACATTTCCAAAACGCTTGTCAACTTTATTGAAGGATTTCATTGTCCATGTGTGTCTAATCCAACAAGGCAAAGCAAAATGAATGCTTAAGAAGTCCACAATTACAATGATGCCAATGTGACAAATGACAATTTAGAATGATGCTGTTTCGTCTGTCTGCAGCTCATCACAATCGGAGTCAGTTTGACGGGAGATGTAAAATGGCTTGTACAGTTATATTACACAACGTTTGTGTGTTTGTTTGCACCCACTTCACTAATAAATCCCAGGATGAGTCCGTGGACGCACAGGTCGAGCCTGTCAACAAAGCGGACTGAAGCCAGTGGGGTTAGCATGATTTTGTTAGCAGGTTTGAGCGCATCGCGCGGCCCGGTCTAACGTCTGCTCGTTGGAGGCACGAGGAAAGAGGGGGGGCTCAAACGTGGAAACGAGAAAACAAAGAGTATACATATTTTTGCATATGCAAATGTGTCCTTATGAATCCAAACGTCACCCACGACGACGGTGAGACGAAACGGCAGTTTTACATGGATTACGGGAACAGGATAATCGCCGTTGCTATAACCAACAGGGCCAAAATGACAGCCGTAGACAAGGAGAAGGATCGACTAGCTAGGCCACAACAGCCCGGGTTTCCCCTATAAAACAACACCATTTTAAAAAAATCACAACGAATTGGATTGTACCTGTACGCGCGTTCCCCTCGCACTGTATTCTTCCTGTACGGAATAATGTTGGAGCCGTCCGGGCCGATGTCATTGTTATTCTCTCCATTCGGGGAAAGGGCTTGGGTGGGACCGGGCATTTGCGTCTCGTAAGCGTTGAACAGACGCCCTGTTCGCACACTCTCGGCCGGGGGAAAAAATGACACGCGAACACCGGGGGTGGGCCGACAAGAAGAAGACGCGGAGAGCGGCAGCCGGAGATGAGATTCTTCTCTTTTTTTCCCCTTCGCTCTGCTTATTCTTTTGCCAAGATGACGTAGCTGGCACATTTGGTCATGTGACGACTACGCCGCGTAGTAGGCAACATGCGACGTCACTCCCAACCCAAAAGCATTGATCTGATGAGTGCATCAAAAGCACCAATTTGCAATCGCGTTTGACAGCAATAATGGCCAATCGTTCAGTGACGATTGAACAGAAACAAAAATTGCAACGCCCCCCCCCCCAAAAGAATGATGATTAAGTTAGAGAACAATAGATGAAAATGATAGTCATTCTGTGCTTGAGTGGAAGAACTGAGGTTCAATCAGGAACAATCTGACAGTTCATATTAGATAAAAACTCGGCATTGTGAATGAAAATGTGTTCTAAATGGCCTTACCCGACGAAGTACAGTTTAAACTAAAAAAACTAATAACACAGATAATAAATGCATCAATTAACCTATCCATCGGAGTGTAAACTAAATAATTGAATTTTGAATAGCATGTTTGAGGCACTAGAAATCTGTGGTGTAGTGGAAAACTTAACCAAGTGACAGTTCGGGTGTAACCAAATTAAGATGTAGCATAGGGGGATATTACCTATTGTAATTTGGGCTCGTTGATCTCTTAATAATAATTCTACCATTCAGTGGACTGGAGTGACGTTTAACTTGGATAACCGTTCAACTCACATCCCAAAATAGGACCGGATATTTGGCAAGCATAAATTGACACCCGTCTTATCAGTCACAAGCACCCCCTCCGCTGCTCACAAATAGACTGGCCCGTTTCCCACAGGAGGGAAATGCGATAGTGGAGTTCCTGTAGTTTTTAAAACAGATGTAGCCGTCGCGGGGACGCTAGCTAACTTTATATCAAATTTAAGCAGCTACTACCAAGAGCAAAGCGATAAATCCCGATTCTCCGAGCCACACACCATGCACAACGCTACATATCAATCAGCTAACAATCAGCTAGGTTAATGCTAATGATATGTTCTTGTTTCGATTCTTGTAACACTTTTGACAGACTGTGACAGCCCACATATGTCGAGCGACACCGCCGCTACCAGGCAGAAAACGCTCCGATATCTGCCTTTCTCATGTTGCACGGATTCCAAGCTTAACGAAGTAAAAGCACAGATTGGACTCACCCGTTACGAGTCGTAGGTTTACGAGGTGTAAGGAAAAAAAGGTCTTTCAAGCTGAGTCACCACACCTCTTGTGACGCCCATTTGCTGCCACCGCTGAATGGAGTAACGGCGCCTGATTGGATAGTCTGTCACCAAAGTCGTTTCTGATTGGTCGGTTGTAAAACATCTGTCACCAGACCGACCAATCGTGTACGGGTGCGTTGATGCTTTGTAACAACGGACTGCTTTATTCTTCACGCTTCAGGCTCCAAAACGATAAATATTCAATTAATCGATATTTCTGTCATTTTTGAAAATCATTGTTTCTTTTTTTTTCTTTTTTTTAAACATAGACCAATTTTATTAATATGTGTCATATTTTTATATGCAATGAAATAAGGAGTGACATTTTGGATATATGCTCGTTAAAATATTGGTAGTAAAATCGTCTGTATGATTTTAAATACTGAAGTAATTTTGAAAACATGGACAGAAAACTGACCTTGAACACTAGAGAGCAGTAGTGTGTCTTGTAAAGCTTGCAGTGCGTTTACGACAGCTAATAAAGGTGCACTGCTGAAGCAGAGCAGCTCAAGTGTGTCGTGCTTGAAATGAAATAGGAAGGAGTTCCCGGGAAAGAGTTATGGTATGGTGTCAACACTTTATTATGCACCACCGCTATGCAAAAGAAAAAAAGGAAATAAAGAGGGAAAATGGCAGGAACTTTGCGTCCAAACTATAGACACAGTAGTGGTTTTTGCATTTTTTATTTTTTATGTCAAGTGGGGGGTGGCTGGTGGGTTCAATTCTCAAGCCACTAGAAACAGAAATTATACAGTAATGACAATGTTTGATTACATCTTAAATTTGACAGTGTTTATATTCCAGTGCAAAATACTCACATTGCTTTTGAATGCTGTATACATGCTCCAATGACAGCGTGACTGAACTCCACTGAAATGTCTTTCCGAGAAGCTAAGGCAGTGTGCATTATCATTGTCACCAATGCATCAAATGAAGGTTCAAAAAACAACACGCAATAATAAGAATAAAATGCAAATACAGTACAGGGAAACCTCCGTTTTTGTATGTTTTTGGTACGTGAGTCTTTGATAGAGGTAAAAGTGATTTCATTAGCAATTTATATGTACTTCACATTGCTTGCTGTGTATATACAGTATGTATAATTTTTTAAATGTTGCATTTTTGGGGTGGCGAGAACATTAATTTCCTATGGGAAGCATTGCTTGCGTTTTCCTATGATTAGTTTTTAGGCAGACTATTCGGAAGGGATTAATCACGGAAGCTAAAGTTCCACTAGAGTAGTAAAACCTGACCAGGTTGGCATTGTGTATTTTAAAAATACAACTCAAATGTAATTATCAAAAATGATATGAGACACGGACACAAAACAGTACATTTTCACATTGGCTTAACAAATTCAAAGCAAAACAACAACAAAAGAATCACGTGGTTGATATGGCACCTGTGGTATAATAATATTAGAGCGCTCGGTGATTATTAATCTCATGATTTATTCATCGGCTCACAGTTTCACCTTAAATATGAGGTTGGCTAAAAATATATAGATTCTTTACACAAATGTATATTCTAAGCTATAGGATCCTGGCCAGTGTCGTTGCGTCCAGTGTTGTCACTCGTTGTTGCTTTTAATATTGCTTGCCTGCCAACAAGAGCACAAGGATGAAATGATATTCAACATTTTCATGTCAAGCATGCAGTATTATTTCATTCATTCATTCACTTTTATCCATTTATAAATAATGAGTGGCATATTTACCAGTGCCCTGGATTTGCTCTGTCACTGTTGCAGTGTCATCTGTAGCACAGAGTCAACATTAATATCACACACAGCAGATTTTTTTTTTTTTTTTTTTTAGTGCACTTGACTAAATGTAATAAAAGGATCCCGAGTAAACATCTGATTTGCTCTACAGTTGAGTGAATGAACAGTTCTAGACAGAAAATGAAGCCATTCTTTTCTGGCCACAAAAGAGACCTCACCATGCAGGCTTTGTCCGGCTCCTGACTGTGCTTCATAAGCTCCTCGAACTTGAGCTCGTCCTCCAGCTGCCGCTCCAGGTCGTTCTCGTAACGTTCGTCCTCATGCTCCGCCGCGCTGATCCTGGGCTTAAAATTGAGGAAGGGATCTGAGGTTGTTGTTGTTGCTGCAAATGTGTCGCCGCGGCTGAGATCGGAATCCACAGTGCTCTCAGTCTCGCTGCCACCCTCTGAGAAAATTAAATCAAATACAATTAAATATGATTTTTTTTTTGTCGGCCATTTTAGTTGTACCTGAATTCAACTCTTTAACCAGCGATGACATAGTGTTGGTGATGGAGTCAGCAGCGATGAGAAGGTCGTTTCTCAAATTTCTCCTGGGACCTTGGACAGAGAAGAAAAAACAGTATTGACATCACTGCAGACTTTTTGGAATGGAACCTTGCTGCGTTACCCTGAGCAAAGGCCTCCTGAACGTCGCCTCCCACACTCATGAGGGAGTCCTGAGGTGTGTGAGTCGGGGTGGTGCCGGCTGAGTCCGAGTGGATGGGCGTGGGAATGGGCCTGCTGACGCTGTGACTGGGGGACGAGCGTGGAGAGCCTGGACCCTGAGTCTGCAACACATAACCTAAGTGAGTGTTGGGGGACATGATTATTTGATCCCTTGCTGAATTTCTAAGTTTGCACACAAATGAATTGTCTATTATTTGTATATGGCTGTTTGAAAATAAAAAACTTAGAAATTCAGAGGGGATAAAACTGATTTAGTATGTGTTAAAGTCAGACGACAAGCTTTAAAAAAAAAAAAACATTGTCTAGATGTGTTGTTACCATATCATCTAAGAGTTTAGTTGTCTTTGATGAACGCCTTGTATCTTGGAAATGTCATAATAGACACGAAGCACTTCAACAAAAAAGTTGCTGCATCCAAATATTTTTATAAATTAAATTTGTAATGGCCCACAAAATTTCAGCGTCAGCCTGTTTTTTTTTTTGATGAATTGATCTTTTTTTTTGGATACAAGATGCTCACCTGGCAGCAATGAACATGTTTTATTTCAAAACATGCGCTACATCGTTTTCAACTCCCTCACACTTTTCACACTTACAGCTTGTTTCTGTTCCTCAGCTTGCTGTGAAAAAACAATAACCACATTATGTTAAGGTCCATTTGGATCGACCCTAGGATGTCATTACTATGTGCATGTTTGAATAGCGTCTTCTTAGACTAAGTAGGAAGACATGGAATTGTCAACACTTATTGTCACTTGATTGATGGACATTGATTCCAGCAAATTGATAACCTCCAAATTATTGAGAATCCTGCCTTCCAAAACTAGCTGGGATAGACACGTCCATTTTTATAACGATGCATTTGATTCTGGAGCGTATTTTTAGGAAACATGGCCCGAAAAATTCATTACAAGACACAACTTGACAATATAACACAAACTAGCCCAATTTGAATGTTATTTCATGCGTATCCTCTCAACATGGAACAAACGTTCCCCTTGACTTCCCAAAAACGGCGGTTACTGGACGAAGCCGTGAAAAAGATGGAGGGCTCTTGTCTGCGCTACCTTGAGAAGCATCATTAGCTGCTCCAGCTGTACCATGAGCTCCCTGCGACTCTCCTGCAGACTCGACATTCTCTGCTCAAGCTCATCTTTCCGTTGCCTGACAAGGAAAAAAAAAAAAAAAAGGTACAGATTGATGACACCATTATGTCACATCCATACACACTTAAGGCAAGCAGTTACAATCTGCACTTTCTGAACCTTAAAGGAGACACAGTGGGAATTTTAAAATGTGTGTAGATGTGTGCGTAAGAGACGGATATCGCCAAATAGAAATTCCCGCTTACCTGAGAAGTCGTAACTCAGCAAGCAGAGTGGGGTTCTGCTGACCCCTGTCAGGCGGCGGCTGCGAGGCCTCCTCATGTTGCAGGCGCAGTCGTTGAATTTCCTGCAAGATTTCTCTGAGTGACACCCACAAATGCAATTTTAGAAAAAAGGAAAAGTATGAAATTTACATTTCAGCACCCCTTGGAGTCCCTAATAAAGTGTTGTAGGTGGCAGAATAAACTGTAATTGCACATCCATGACAGTAGGTGGCAGTAGCACTCTCATTTAATTAAAAATTGATTATGCAAGGCTCAACTTTGTTCAGGCGCTGTGAAGCTAAAGAAAAACAAGGTGGCTCGTCCCTCACCTGTTTTTACTTTCCAGCTCGGCAATGAGCTGCCTCTGCTGTTTGTTAGCATCCAGAGAACCCGGCAAATCCGCGGGAACTCTGTGCTGCTGCTGTTGAGCCTGAAGCAGAGAAAATGTTTCAACATTTTGTTCACACCACCATTGAAATACAAAAGAACTGGAAATAATTATTTGATCCACAGATGCTCATATTCTGGTTATTATTAAATCAAAGCAGTACCCTAAAATCAAACGCTGTTTACTTCTTGGTAGGTGAGCAAAGATTTGTCAGGAGATGAAATAATGATTTTCCCCCGAGTGCACGTTCATGTGTCTCACCGCAGCATCTGCAGCCAGGCGAGCAGCGTAGCGGGCGATGAGGCTGTGCTCCTCGTCTTGGTGGTTGCTGCTCTCCAGCAAGCTGATGGACAAGAAAATCGAGATTGTATTATGACACCTTGACTAGCACATAGCTAGAGATATATATATATATATATAGATAGATATAAAAACATCGAAGAGCTGAATAAGACAGAACAACCCACTCATAATCACCGTAAACACAAAGGCACTCCCGAGTTACTAATTTAATATGACTGCAGATATAATATTGTAGACAACTTCCATTAAGATGCAGGCAGACATTTTAGTGCACACGCAGGCATCTCTATTTTTATGTTGTTGTCGAGTATGGAAATAAACAGAGTACGAGAGAGACAGAGAGAGAGAGAGTAATTACATAACCGCTCCAACAAAAAACATTTTAGTCAGTGCAAAATGCTTTTGAATAGTACTTCAAACGGAGACAAACCCACTAGAAATGTGAGCACTAATCAGCTCGTTACAAAAAATAATCTGTCACAACTATTTATGGTTATGCAATTGTACAACATTGGCCAAAAATGCAATTTCCTTAAATTTTAAACCAATTTGATCTAATTCCCCACTAAGTGGAGGAGTCCATTTTATTGTGGATCAACTATATAACGCACACAAAAATAATTTGAGAATAAAGTTGTTACAATATTCTTATAAAAAAATATATTTTTTAAATATATTAAATAATAGCTATTGAGAAAAATAGAGTGAATGTAAATCAGTGAGTGCAAATTAGTACGAATGTTTTAGTGATTGTAAAAAAAAAAAAATGATTTCTGTAGTATGCATGCAGGGTTTTCACATGCTGAGGTTATTCAGAGAAGGGCACCCCCGTAGCAACCCACTAACCATGTTTTGGGGTGGTTTTGAAGAACTTTCACATAGAGGCCAATGAGAATGTGCTCATCGGCGAGTCTGTCAACTGCATCCAGGTTGCAATGTAACCTGGACGCGTGCAGGAATTCACAAACAAAAAACAAAAAAAACGACGAGATGACACAGGTGACAAAAGGACGGCACATGAGTAGAGGGAAAGGAAAAACAACAAGAGGTTTGAGATGCCTGAAAAGCAGCCATTCATGGGTGACTGAAGAAGAACAAGGCCACATTATGTGGACTGGTGAAGGCCAGCAGCAATATGCCCGGCAGACACACAACACATTACACTTTTTACACACTCCATGTAAAAACACTCCATCCAAAACTAGCTAATCCTATTTTATGAAACTCCTACAGCCATTGAAAAGGTTGACAAGACCAATAAAAGACAAAACCAATCAAAACAGTCTCGGTGTTCATTATCCAAGTTGAGTTAGCTAACTACGCTAAACAAGCAAGTGGTTTCATTTGATACGGCAAGCATTCAGCGACCAAACAATGGGCTCGCTCTTGTTAAACGTCACGCAAATTTGAGGCCAAGGTAAAGAAAGCACAGGTGGTGCACATAATGAAGTGAACATTGGCTGGAGTCCATAGCCATGTTAGTTTCAGGTTCGTGCTAGCAAGCACGCAAGCTAGCAACGCCTGTTAACCTGCTGTTAAACTTCTGAATTAATTTTCTCTACTTATGACAGATTGATTGAGTCACAATGTGAATTAAAATGTGCCAAAAAAAAAAAACATCTTTGGTATAAGATAATGTTTAGCTTGGTTTTTATGGAAATATTTAGTAAGCTATGATCCAGTTCATTATCTATGCTGCTTTAGCTTGGAATTCCAATCTCAAATTTGGGATTCGAACCTGGTACTGTCAGTCTTGGCTGTGTAAGATTTGACATTATAAATAAAATGTATTATTATTATTGTTATTATATTATGAATTGCTTGACAGCCTGTGTGAACACGAGTGCCCAGATGCTTTGACATGCTCAACAACGTCTAGAATACCACTCACTCGTCACATCATCGTTTTTTTTTCCGATCATGAAAGGGAGAAGTGTTCCCTGGGGGGAACACTTATATTGAATGCAGGTGTAACTTAACTCAAACAATCGTTTGCTGTATAGGTACTCCCCTTTCAAAAAAGAAACAATAAAAGTGAGCCGATACTATATTTCTACTTGTACACTAAACCCAGCTGATGTAAGACAAATCAGATATTTTTTAGGTAGGATAATATAAAAAGTCTACACACCCCTGTGTGACACACAATTATGTGTAAATAATATTATAATCTTTTTTTTGCACTGCATACATGCATGGTCCCACTCTCACACCTGTCTCACTTACCCTCTGCCTTTCAACAGATGTTGAGCGATATCATGACTCCCGCTGGAAGGCAAACTAGGTGCATTCAGCAAGAGGAGGGCGACATACGGACACAGACAATTGTTTGGTGTCCGCTGGGAACTGAAAAGATCTCATGGGAAAATCCAGGACATCCATTGTTGTACTCACTTTTTGGTGGAGTACGGGTTCCCTGATGTTGGCATTGAGTGGGAAAACGAGTATTCACTGGAGATGTTCATTGGTCTTGGCGGCCTAGGAAGACAATAAGCGGTGGTTTCAATCTCAAAAGTGACCAACGTTGTATTTTAGACATTTAGTTTGACTACAATGTGAAATATTACAGTTAAGGGAGCACATAAATACAACAGAAAAGTGAAGAGAAAAGCAAAAAAAAAAAAAAGTTAGCGGCTGCTAAAGAGTGGGATGAGAACAAAACATGCAGCTTGATTCAAAAGGACACATTTTGGGAGGTGTTAAAAAATCAAAGAACACTCACCACGTGTCTCTAGAGAGAACAAAGTGAAGGAAAAAGAGAAAAGTCACAAAGCTGTACAGAGAGAACTTTTAACATCCAGTTATTGTTTTACTAGATAAAAAAAAAAAAAGGCCGGCTAATTGTTATAAAACGTGGAGTGGTGGCAGCCATGTTGACCAATGACTCATTAACTGAAGCCAAGTGAATTTGCTGATATGGGAACTTTTTTTTCCACTGTTTTAATGGTTAAAATTTGCTAAAATTCCGTCCGATTCAAATCTCCAATGAATTATTAATGCTTCTCACGACAAAACCAAATTCTAGGGCTGTACCTGCAAAAAAAAAAAAAAAAGTGTTTAATCATCCAAAGCTTCACTTTTCATGGGATTTCCGAATTAATTCTCACGGGAGCACTTTGCTTTCCTGAGACTCTTTATGTCGGGGCGGCTATCCGATTTAACCGGCGAGACTCTCACACAAAGACACAAAAGCTCAAACGAAAGCAACAGTAGCGACATTGTTGTAGATTGCAATCACTCCCCGGACTGTAATTAAGCTTCATTGATTAGCTGAGCCATGAGGATTGACTGGAATCGTTCAGGACTTAGACGAGGCACTGACCGGATCCTATTCAGTGGGGTAAGTATGGCAAGTAACTCAGAAGCAAGATGAGGAAGAACGTACACAATATGGGCGAGGTTGAGAGGTTTCTCCGGCAAGTCGGGAAACATGGGATGGGGAGGCTCTCTGCTGGACGCGCAGCTCAGAGACTTGCTGAGGGCATGAGATAGCTTCTTGGCCGGGGATTTCTGAGAACAGACGATCGGGTCGACCCTTACGTCATGGCGCAAAAACAGCCGCATCGACCGGTCCGGCTGCAGACACACCTCCCTCTCCCCGCTTCTTACCCATGATGTGTACTCCTTCATTTGATGCTGGTTGCTATGGGAACCGCTGGCATGCCCCCTCCAGAAGCAGTCCTGACAGAGCTGGTAATTATGACATTGCTGGCAGCGGTAGCGGAAGCCCATCATACTCTCAGTGTGGCAGTAGGAGCACTCGACCGGGTGAAAAACTGCAGGGGGTGGGGGGAAAGTATAAATAGATGCAGTAGTAAACACAGATATTCTTGAATAGTCATTTGGGAAAATGTCATCAAAGTACGAGCACAAACTTCAAAACCAATATATTTTTTCGTGGGTCCTGCTGTGCATTTTTAGTCACGCTGAAACTCCACAAATAGCGATTTATTCGTAATAGCGGCGATCCCAAAAAGCATGACAATAAAACCTCATCTTATAAAAACCTCCAAAAAAACAAACTCGCTCATAATGTCGAACAATAAACACTACCGTTCTCCACATTGGCGAGCCGGTGCATGAGCGGCAACCACACCAGACACTGAGGAGGTGGGTCCGACATCAGCGTGTCCAGGAAAATATTGAGGGAGACCTTTTTCTGCTCACAATGGAAAGCGGGGGAAATGTCAAAATACATTGGTGACGAGGTTTCATTCATGAGCCGCTCACCTGCTGCATGAAGCAGCTCTTGGCCGCTTGCTCCGTGTAGCCAAACGACGGCCCCTCAAAGACCGCCATGGGAAGCTTGAGAACCTCCTTCAGGAACTGGTCAAACTGCGCGTGCGACATGATTCCCGCCGGATCGGATATTAGTGAAAAAATATCTGTGGGGCGACATTGTGCAAACAAATCAAAATAATCGTCGGCTTCCGACGCGGGCGGGCTAATTACACGCACAATGCAATTAGCCCACTTATCGAGGGAAAGAAATTAAAGACAAGCAGCTGTTCAAATTGTTTTGTTTAAAAAACACAAACAGCAAGGAAGAGCCAGGAGATGTTGTCATCGCCTTCATTCCAGGAATGCATGCTTGAAGGTATCATGCGGGAGTCGTTTCATGCATTTCAAAATAAAAGTGGCTGAAAGGTACCTAACCACACCTACATAATGGTGCAGTGTATATTATTATTATATGTTTTATATAATATCAGACAAATTACTCACCAAGTTTGTGATCTTAAATCCATATGTATCATCTTTGACAATTACAAGTAAAATAAATAAAAATAACGCTGCTTACATCTTAATTTATCCAGAATTTTCCCTCCACAGAAGGTTGCTAGGGCCATCTTTACGACAAAGACTGTAATCTTGCCACGGCCATCTCTAGAAATAAACACAAAATATTACATTGAGGTCATTCCGATAGAAAAAACAAAAAATAAATGGATAAAAAAAAAAAAAAGAATTAAAAATGGATTATTATACATTGAGGTCATTGGCACAGAAAAACAAAACAAAAAAACGATAAAAAAGAAAACGAATGAAAAATGTATTATTATACATTGATGTCATTGGCGCAGAAAAACAAAACAGATAAAATAAAAAATAAATAAATAAATAAGATAAAAAATGAGTGAAAAATGAATTATTATTATTATTATCATTCAAAACATGTAAACTGATTTTTAGGTTCAGTGTTGATTGTTTTTCAATTTGAACAATTTTCATATTTTTATATTAACAGGGTCCAAAGTGTTTTGTGTGACGCCTGCGCAAAAATCACACCCACTCGTCACACCGTTGCCGTCAATAGTCAGCATTTTTCCCACCTCGGGCGACAAAAGAACGAGGCGTGACTCACGGGTCGTAGGCCGCTAGCAGGAAGCTGAGCAGCGAGCTGATGGAGTGCTCAACGTTGATCTGGTGCGTGGTGGGCATGCGCTTGTTCAGCTGGTACACGATGGTGGACAGCACCACTTCCAGCCGGCCCGCGGGGATCTCGTTGCTCAGCTCCTCGGCGTTGAGGCCGTTTTCTCGAAAGGCCTCGATGACGTTCCAGATGTCGATCAGATGAACTGAGAAGCGAGAGTGGACGCTAGAAGGCGACGCGTAGCGAGAGCAGAAGAGGACGCGTCGCACTTACGGTTGCATTTCTTCTGAACAAATCTCAGTTTGCAGGCTGTTCTGTAAGTTGACAATCGAATGGAGTCCAGATCCTTAGCCCCTAAAAAAAGTGAATTAGCTCAGAATCAACTGATTTTTTTTCTCCGTTTTAACACTTTCAAAACACTTTGTACAGAGCCTCTCGAGAAGCTTGGGCACCATCCAAAGCGATCCAAGTGAAGCGCCGCCTCTCAGTCTAGTGTGAAGTTACTTTTAATGGGCCGACGACCAGAGCCGCAGCAATTAACTGAAATTCACTCGAGCTTTTCAACCCTTATTGTGAAAGGTCTTAAAAACGCATCGGATGAGTTTGCATAGTCAATATATTTCCCCCTGCATTTTTCAAATTGGGTTGTATGGATGGCGATCATCATTTCCAATAATTTGGTTACCTTTTTTTGAGCGGCCAGAGAGGAACAAATATGAGGCGGAGATGATGATGTCATCCTCTTTTCAGTTTATCATTGATTTGGATATGACTATTTCATCTCCATCAAATTTGTCAAACCCAAGAGACATTTTAATGGTCGGCGAGTGAAAGGAGGTCGGCATAGATCAGGACACGGGCGTGTGCGTCTTTGTACTTACTCATCTCGACAAGCAGTTGCCTTCTGTCTGCCATGTTGTCGCCGCTCCACCCGCAGTCTTCAATCATTCTGATCAAGAGAAAGAAAAGCGAGAGAGTAAAAGTCAATCTACGCGCTCCTGATTTTTAGCGGTGTCCTCGTAAAAATCACGACTTGATGAGCGAACGCCAAATGTTTTGGACTTAATTCCCTGAAGCGTCAACTGATAAAACCATTGCGCGTGCGAGACTCGAGCCGCTTCATTAATACGAGCGGACATAATGAGACAACAGCTACTCGGTGTGACCACAACTCAAATTGCTCTATTTTCATATTTTGTTTTTCGACATATCAACATACAAATGCTCTCAACAGGTCATTAGGTACACAATCTAATGAGTTGGATATTGTTCCTTTTTTGCTTTCACTTTTGTTTTGCTATATTTCCAAATTGAGTGTACATAACACACACAGATAAAATTCGAGTGGAGGTGAGCAAACATGAGTAAGACAAGGACAAGACTTTCAAGGAAGCGGGACAGAGGGAGCAGCCGAGAGACGACTCACACCACGCCTCGCCGCACACTGTCCGAGGCAATCTAATACACCTAGTCATGTGCACTGTTGCCATGGCAGCAAGCCTTCATACACACACCCACACCGCAGACGGGCAAAGTTTACAAAGTTTTTTTTTCCCTATTCCTAAATATTGTTTAGAAGTTGCTCAGTGGGGACGCTCGTCTTGAGATAATCATTCATGCCTGACTTTATTAATTAGCCGTATTTTGGAGACACAATTTAAATAATATAATGACAATTTTAAATCAGCAGGTTTCTTTTTCCGATCCCAACAGTCACTCGTGGGACTTTGAACCAAACGTGCCAGCCTTTTATTACAACAGTGCTGAATGACTGAATGAAAGTTTTTCTTGCTAGCTAAATGCTATAACGCGAAACGGCAACAAATGTCTTTAATGTCTACATCTGATCTCAACAGCCATAACTCAAGCGCATCATATAAATTCAAGTGCTCACTTTCATCTACCGACGATTACAGAACAGCGGATGACACATTCTCAAGATTATTCATTAACTCGTGGCGAAGGCTGGCTGCCATGCTAGGTGCCAACCTGCTCAGCTGGGGCCTTCACGGCGGGGGGGCTGATTAAGGCGTTAAGAACCGTGTTCAAGGTCACTAAAACATCTTATGTGCTAGTTTATTTCATATATTATTCTTCATTCATGCCTGCGTGAATGTGGGAGAACATGAGGTAAGATTCAAACCCAGAACGTCGTCCAGACGATAAGGCTAACCAACCACTAGCAGCCGTGAGTGTTAGTACAAAAGAAAATCTCTTTTGATTATCAGGAGCATCATTTCAGGACAAGACACGGCCGTGAAGTTGCGCTTGATTCATTGTGAGGCCACTGTGAACGTGCTTTGAGATGTGTAGACAACATCAGGCCAGCGCCGGCGGCAACGAGTGTAGTGTCACACTCCAAGCTCGCCCCATTCATCATTTTCCCCTCTGTGAGTGAATCTAAACGCAGAAATATGCACTTTTCAAAGATTTACACCGATAGCAGCGCTCGAAGGCCGGACCACGTGACCTTCAAGAGACCGTTATCATTCTGGGAAATAACAAAGATTGATACAATCTAGCGCATGAGTAGATATTAAAGCAGCCAAAAACAAATCATACCTCTCATAAAACACCATGCTGAGACTCCTTCCGCTCGCCTTGTCTTGACTTATTACAAAGTCCTGACGGAAAGAAGGCCAAATCTTCGATGTGTCTGAAATTAGAACGGGTCTCGGACGCGGCGGCCTGTGCTGCCTCTATCTTTAACTATCAAATGAGAAGGCTCCACATTCTTGTGCAGCTTTGCGCTCCAGTTGCAAGACCCTAAACCTTGTTCCTGGCATGTGCCCAACACGCATTGCTCTCTCCCACCCCGCCAACCCCGACCCACCACCCCTCTCTCTCTCACTCTCTCTTTCTCTGTGCTTCTGTCACACTGGCAGCATTGGAAAATAAATGCCCTTAAAAGAGAAAACCGTGGCATACATTCCAATAACCGCCAATAGCCTCGGGGGCTAAATCCTGCCAAAAGATGTGGCAAGGAATGTAGAGTCTGATTTTTTTTCTCAAACTTGGGCAAATATGCAACAACCGTTCGAAGTTTGAGTTAGGTTATTACAGAATTGGCAAACTGTTTTAAAATAGAATACAGAAATGTGCATCTGTTATGTAAAACAGTCTTGAGACAAACATTTAACGATAGCTAAAAGTTTTTATTTTGGTACGATTTTGTTGATATTACCACCCAGGCTTTACCCGCTCAAAACGATAACCGATGAACGATCATGGTACTTTTCAGTAATCTTCAACTGGCAATAAACAGCTCACAGCATCCATTTTGTTCCCAACTGTTCACTTTCTGCCAAATTGAATCTGTAAAAGCAAATCGAGTTCACCATACAATGTTTGAATCTCATATTTCTAAGTCAAAAAAAGTATAAAACTAAAAATACAACTATTTAGAAAAAGAAATTGCTAACCCCATACATGAAGTCCTGAGTTGGGATTCAAACCTCGACCCTCAGAACTGCTGGGCAGAAGTAATAACCACTATAATCCCATGCTATTAGTCAAATTTCTAATTTAAGACTAAAAGTTTGGGAAAGCCTGTTTCTAAGGTCATTTCAGTCAAGACAATGATTTGCAAACACAAAACCCAACCCACTGGAGATTTTAAAATATGAGCACCAACCAAACCACTGGTCTGCGCACTGGGAGAAACGCGTGTAAAAAAAAGAAAAGATCCACAGCAGCCATTGTGGTCAAAAGGTAAGAGGGCAGTGAAGGCAACAGGCGCCTACTCGTATGCTCAGCATGCATCCTGCAGGAGACACCTGTGTGTAACAATAAACGCACCATTCCAATGTTTACAACGATGCAAAAAAGTGTCATTAAACACTGCGTCGTGTCAAATTACACACGATACCGTCCCGGGTTAAGGTCGCGATTTGACTGCAGCTGCACGGCCACTTACCACAATATATTTCCAGGCATGTCACGCCACATCGTCCCTCCAGGAATCCCGTCACCAACACAGCCGACCGTGTCCTGCAGCCCCGCTATCAGGCTTCTTTGGTGGCCGGGCGACGCATCACTACAAGCGGCCGTCCCCTCTTGTCGTAGTCGCTAGTGTTGTCGGCAATGTTCGTGCTTTGCAAAGCGCGCACACGCACACGGGTGGCCTTTGCTAGATGACGTAATGCGGAATCTCGTCACTAGCGCCAGTGTGCGTTTTTTTTTTTTTTTTTTTTTTTTTTTGCTGAAGGATGATTCAAGTTTGGATTAAAAATTGAGAACATACAAAGCCATATTGCTCGAGGCTTTCTTTCTTTTTCCTTTTTCTTTACAAATTTATTTACTACGCAAAGTTTTCACCCCCCCCCTCTCTTATTATTGGACAATGACGTAATGTACATTACCGCACCAAGCCTGAAAGAGTTTTTGCAGCGGCTGAGATTTTTTTTTTTTAGGTAAAAGCACTGAAACTGTAAATGATTTAAACGTACACTAAAAATATGAGACATCGAGTAACTTGTTTTGATACATGTATTTAAAATACGCAATGTGGCTTAGCAATTTCACAATCATACATAATAGTTCATGTTTACAGGAAATACCAAATTTTGAACATTAAAGAAAGCGAAATGTATTAGTTAAACAAATTGTTCAATTTGTTAGGGGGTGTTTCCGACCGTCTGCGACGTTCTTGAACGCCTCAGGACCCTGGCGCTCGGCTCCTTGTTGCCTAGCAACCACCGCAGAAAGAGTGACAGCGCTTTGGTTGATTCAAGTGAAACTTTGGAAAAAAGACAACTTGGCCAACCCGGCGTAGTGCCAAAACCGTATCGCGCACGGGGCCTCTTAGCGTAGGTCAACGATTCACTTAAAAGTAAGTCGATATTCACTTTCACTTTCTGCCATGACAACGACCCCCGCAGAGCTCATTAATTTGTTATTAGCTCAGTTAATTAAGCGTTGAGCGAGATCGGTAAGTGACTTGGCAATATCCGGAGACAGGTGAAGGTATCAATTTATGCTAGCGTTAGCTCTGGCGGGTTTTTGTTTTTGTGGGTGTTCAGTTAACATAGTTGTGTTTTTTTCGCGCTCTAAACTTATTTTGTGTTGTACCTATAAAATGCTGCCTTCACAAGTGGTGACTTTTAGCGAGGCTATCGGTGCCCCTGACGTTATAGAGCCCCCCCCCCCCCCCCCCCCCACGTTCCCTCCAAGAAAAGAAGGACCGAATTATGCTTTTAGGCAACAGGGTAAGATTTAATTGTACCAGCCATTTTGAAATCATACTGCGTAAAATATAAACCCGTTATGTGATTACATGTGTTTTATATACAGTGACCCCTCGCTATTTCGCGTTTCGTTTATCGCGGCTTCACTACATCGCGGATTTCCCCCCAAATGAATAAAACATTTAAAAGTCGAACTAAAACTTCTAAATTAAGGAAACCTGTGTCTAACCTTTAGGACGATGTAGTATTTCTCCAAATGTTCGTTTACATTCCATTTAAAGTCCGTTTTCGCGTGTTAGCACGATGGTGAATTAGCATCTTTCTGCTAACTCATTAGCCTGCCCAGTACTTCTTGTTGGTGACCGTACTTCATGGAAAACCACAACTACGATGTGGCCCAAGTTTGCCACCCTTGTTTTACATCTTGACACGATTTTGTAGTTCCTACATTATCAACAAGTATGTGGAACTTTGTGCTAGTGTTGGCCTTTATTAACATTAACAGCACAGCATGACACAGCCAAGGGAAGCTGCATCACACTGAGAAGTGTTTCTAATATTTTGCCCCTCTCTTGTGACTAATTGGTAGTGCTCTAACCAACGAAACACTTATATCAATTGATCTATTTTTAATTCTGTTACATTTTTAATAATTTAACACTATTATCATTATGCAACTGATAGAGCACATAATTATTTCGGTATGAATGGTTAATATTGCGTAGTGTACAATTATATGAAATTTAATTTATCAATTGTTGGCAGTTAATGACTAAATAATCAATCTCAAACATATATTTTTAGTATTGATTTTGCTTAGTGACTAGAGCTGATGATATTCAAACATGATTTTGTTACAATTTGCTCACTTTTTTGTATTGTTTGCCTCCAGATGGCGCCCTTTCCCCATCTCGGCTCGGTCTTTAGTTTTCTGCTCTCTCCCTGACACTTTCAAAAACAAAACATGTCAGTCTATACGACCGCACTTCCCAAGTGAGAGTACGGAGTCACGCAAGACGTTTCACAGCCAAATAATTTTTTGTAATTACTTTGCAGAGTCAAATTAATCAAATAGAGCAAGTGTTTGTTCCAACTGCATCTGCTGCTTCCTGATGTTCATGCTGCGATGGTTCTACCTCCTCGTATATTTCAAGGGGCTTTGTTTCATTAAATAGTGACAAGTGTTTGTTTGTGATACACAAACGTTCTGGTTCGAAGTCTGATTCCCAGAGCTCAATGTTCTCATGAAGCAGGCCTCTCGACCGTCTCCTCCGGACGACGTTGCACTTGTGCACTGCTCAACAGTACCTACCCAAGTGTCAGCAAAGCTGTTCACCTCATCCAGGAGCTCTGCAGGATGGTGGACAACTGATGGCAGCAGCAGGTAGACAAGATTTCACTAAGATTCAAACGGTTGCTTTTTCAGCTCAATATTGTAAGATGGTTATGTCTTGCAAACAAACAATACAGCGTGAGCATTGTCATCCCCGTAGAAAGAAATCACCACTGATGAAGAAAATAAACGACATCCTCGGACAGGCCACATACATTATCGAGCGTCTGAAGGCCGATCGTCAACCGAGGCCCAAAGAGAAAAGAAGAACAAGACTCCTCGAGAAGAAAGTTGAAAATGTTTCTCAGTGGGGGAAAACGGAGCGCTGTTACGTTTTTCATCAAGGTAAATTTATGAGAATAGAGTGGAACAATTACAGTCCAACACCTCCAAAGTAAAACAAACAAACAATAAAAAAGGTCAGCTCAGATTTGAATAATTATAGCACACTTTACGCCCCTAATTTTTTTGTCTTGGTGAAATTTTCTGTTCTATATTAGTGCCATTACTGATGACAGATTTTAGTATCACACATCCCAGCTATTTTTATACACCACAATTACACATTTACAGACCATCACTGGCTAATTGTAAAATCAGAAGTTAGCAAAATTCAAAACGATTCACACGTCACCTGCATGTTTTCAAAAATAGAAAGATGACAAAAGATTTATAGTAGTTGGTTGTTTAATTTCACACTTGATGGGTGGCCAGTCACTTTGGAGACCTAACTATTTGTATACAACCAATTACAAACTCAGTTTTCCATATCATCCCCCCCCCTTAAGGAAATTAAAACAACTCAAAGTAAAAAAGTTGCTTTGTTGTGATTGCTTGTTGTTTTTCATATGCAGTACTACTTTGGCTTTCACATCCTCCTCTCGACCGTGTTTTTAATTCACTTACCTTCAAAACAATTTGTCACCTCAGAGAAGAGTTAAACCACTTGGAAACGCTTGAGAAAAGCCTCTGCACCGAAATCGTGGATGCCGAGAAGGCGGGCGCACCAGCGGAGGAAACTTGTGCCACCCTCACCCAGCATTTGCCTCAAATGTAAACGCTGTAAAGGCTTGAATATTCAAATATCAAAAAGGTACATCATCACACACAAAAATTTAGCCTTAAATAATATTCCACTGAATTTGGAGGTTAGATAGACCCTCACTTAACATTTATGGGGGGTTCGCCATGCATCTAGCAAGACGGCGGTGAGGCAAATGTGCGAGGAAAAGAAGCAGATGCTCCAGAAGGTTGCCGCCATTGACGAGCAACGGGAAATAGCTCGCCAGCAAGTGACCCGAATTGCGGCCCAGCACCATGTCGCTCGGGCAGAGCTGAAGCGGCAGCGGCAGCTCACCTTCACGGAAGAACAGCGGGTCAGGGTCAGTGGAGGCGTTGCCCCGTAACTTGTCGTACATTTCGTGTGGGAGCGTCGAGGGAAATTCGACACTCTCTTGTGGGTTCTTTTCTTTCTTCCTTGCAGGGAGGGATGGAAACGCTACGAAATAAGCTAACGGGTCAGGTGTTGGAAGGACTTAAGGTAGTGGCAGAGAGAAATTTGTCCTTCATTTAAATGCTCATATTCATTCCATCAGTTTCAGTGTGTTAATATCAACGAGGAGTTGCAACAATACCAAACAAGCTCAAATCTCATCAACCATAAAACTTCAGGCTGAATTTGAGGAGGCGTCCACGGCAACAAAAGCTCCGGAAGAGCAAGTTGAGGTGCTGCATCAAATACATCAACCACAAACTGTCATTGGAATTATTATTCACTGACCCACACTATTCTTGTGATTATAGAATGTCAAGAAGTTGACGCAAGAAGCAGAATAGATCCAGAGAGAAGGAACTGAAATGTGACCAACTGACAGCTGGCGAGGTAAAGAAAGATCCATCTCACAATTGCTGGAATGGACTAATTCTGTAGCATTTGTTGACGCTAATGTGAGTGACAGCTATTCTTCTCGTGCACAGGAGCTCCAGTCTCTGACAATATGACAACATAATTGGCAGGATCGGTGAGCTGACAAAGAAGTGGGAACAATTGAGAGATGCTTCGGATACAATGGAAGACAACGTCGGACGGATATCTGAAGCCGTGGCAACACTTCAGTAAGAAACTATGTAATGACAACTCTGTCGATTGTATAGTTTTCATTCAGGAGCTCACTTAACATTTCATGTTATATTTTTTGTATTTTTCCTCATCCAGGGCTTCTTTCTACATGGAGGAATTCAAAAGGGACTCAGCCGCTGTCATCGTGGGCAGCGATTCACGCAGAGGCAGCGAGAAGAAAGCAAAAGAACAAGGTGACGCCATATCAGGCCGACAATTGAGCATATGACGTACGGGGTCAAAACGAGAAAAAATCCACAAAAACAGCATCCAAAAAAAAAAAAAAAAAACCAGTTTGTTTGTGGATTAGCACATTGCTCGTTACAATGTTTCCCCCTCAGGATGCAGACAAAAGAGCTGCGGGCAATTAAAGCTACAAGCCATGGTCAATCTTGTTTAAGTGCTTTTCCCACAAATGACAACTCACAGTTGTTATAGTCTTTTGTCTGGATGTATTTGATGATGCGTGTCGCAAGGAGATGCCTCGAGCCTCGCGCCGCTTGTTACCTGCGGGCCGACACTGCTTTGGGATAAACATATAATTTGGATTTGGGATTTAAAAGACGCCGGCAATTGCGAGAGGGAGCCCTGTTCATTGTACGGTTTTCATCTGCAGGATTATCAAGCCCCATCCAGAGCCCTTCTTTGCTGATGGGGGTTTCACATGGCTTATCTAATGTGAAATCGCCATGTGGTATATAGTTTCATTAAACGGTGATCAAGAATGCATTAGTTCAAAACAAGAAAAGGCAATGGAGCTTAAGCCGGCACGCATCCAAGTGCAGCAACTTTAAGGAAGTTGTTGGTGTGAGACAATTTAAGAATTACAAGTCGCACAGACACAACTCCCATTAGCCAGATAAGAGTTAGCCGAGCAAAGAAAAGGCTTTCGTCTTCGCACTTGACAAAATTTGATGCCACAACAATAGTCCCCGGCAAATACAAAGATGAGAGTCGCCCCGCTCGCAGTAAATTGCTTACTTTAATCACAAAGGCTAAAATAAAGCACGTGCGATAGCTACATTAGCATTTTAGCCTCGAGTCACATGGAAATAACCAGCCTTTCCATTTTAAGTTGAGTTATTTTCTTCACCATACAGTACACATTGTACATAAAAACACAATCCAATTTTACATTCAACTCAAATTTTCTGGAAAACTTATCCGTACAATCACTTCAAAACTACAGCTGAAATTAGCATAGTAGCTAATGAAGAGCACAATGTCGGGGTCTGAGTGCCGTTAAGTTTAGTTGTACAGTATTTAGTTTAATTACACAGTCTTTAACTTCTACTTTATGCTTGCATGACAGTTAAGAATATGGAAACGTTACTAAAAACATCGCCTGTAGTGCTAGTAAAGTTTTTACGATGCCCCCCTGCCACCTTCTTAATAAGTTAATATGATTTCTTACGGGAAAGGTTTTTATTGTAACAAGCGCAACCTGCGTCACCATCGTGTTCCACTTTGAAGGTTCCACTTGCATTTTTTTTGCTCACTCCTTAATGCGCATATTTCGGTATTAGCAAAAGTAAACAATGCAAAGTGCAGACGCTATCAGTTTCGTATGCGCAACCAAGTGTAATTTGTTCCCTTTTACTTTTCAACAACAGCGTCAGATGGGCTTTGTCAGAGCTGCACGGAGTAATTAAAGCCAAAATCAATGGCAGGCATTTGTCATGTTTACAGGCCCCCTTTCTGCTGGGTTCAACTCATCACTGTTGAGCTGCTTGCTTTTTACTATAGGAGGACACACTCCATTATGTCTTCAGGTAGATTTTAAATATTTAGCGGCAACATGAAACGGGGAGACGTGTAGACAGACGCCACACTTGAGAGCTTTCCCACATTGCTGTTTCTTTTTTCTTTAATTAGAAGTACAGTATTACTGTAATGTCAACAAAACCGGTATGGCAAATGTATTTGTATGGTCTACTTGTCTAATGTGCATCACTTATTTGCACACATTTGCATCAGTGCTGCACATTGTGCTGCCTCAGCAATTATTCAACTCGCATCAAGTGAACTCAGCCAGTGTATTTCTTATTTAAAAAAAAAAAAAAAAAGTTAATCATTTTTTTTCCTGGTGTGCTGCTATTTTAACTTTGGTTTGATGTAATTTCTTTACCCCATTGGAAATAATTGAAATCTGAGTATGATAATATTTAAATGTCTTGCCTTTTATTTAAATCCATCATTATTCTCACTTTGGTTTGACATCATTTCTTTTCCCCATCAGAAATAAGTGTGATAAAACTTAAACTTCTTGCCTTTAATTTGAATTCATCCAGGATGCTCTTCAAGTTGCGCTGAGGGAAAACGAACGGCTGGCCAGCAAGTTCGAAGGCCTCCGGAAGCTCCTCATGGAAGCCAAGCAAGATGTGTTGAGCGACAAAAACCACATGCGGAAATCCTTCTGCTTTTATGCACGGGTATGTTTTCTTTGTTTCGGGGACAAATCACATTAGTAGGTGGCGTGTTGAATCTTGATAGTTTGTGACACGATTTAACCCGAATGGAAATGCACTTGACAGCTTGAATGTCAGGAAGAGGATGTGCTCTCTCCTTTGCAATGAGCAAATGCATATTATTGGTTCCAAAAAACTGACTAATACCTTTACTTGAGCAATTCCTCATCTAACTGCATGAATGTTATCAAGTGCAAAATGCATGCAAAAATGAAATCCTGTGGACAGGATTTGCCACGCTCATGATCAAAGCCTGATTTCCTTTTACTCCGGCTTCAGCCCTTCGCCGTTTTTTGTTTGTCTCTACGTGACACTCTTACAACACAAGCCTCTTTGCTGTATTCCTAAATTTAGTTTTTATTTATAACCAGCTTATGTCAACATAAAGATTCAGACCCATCCTGTTGAAACGAATATACTTGCATACTATTTCCTCCTATCTTATTAACATTATAATAACAGACTGCACTTTGCGGTCACTTTTAATTGATTTGTTCTTGACTTGAGGCACTTTGTTGTCTAACAGCCTTTACCCGTCATTGGGATCAGAAAATCGGCGCCACATTAATCTGTTTGCTATTCAGCAGAAGGATGCAGTGAAAATAAAACAGCATCCCAACAACACTGAGCGCCGTCAAGGTGAACCGCTGTAAATGAAGCATCACGCTGTCACAATACAACAAATTAACAACGGACCAACACCGACAAGTAACCAAGAAGGCTCGACAAGATGATGTGCACATCCAAATAGAAAGATGTTATTTGTGTTTCGCGGGGGCTGGAAAAAGAAACCTGCTGTAAACAGTGAAAAGTCAATCAGTAATTGACGCCCACCCAGAAGGGTTTGTAATGGCTTATTGTCACCACAGGATAGCAGCAAATCTTTTTTTTTTTTTTTTTTTTTTTATCAGACAAGACAAGAATTTGGCATCACAGTCAAGAGGTCACTCACGTCCAAAAAAGTTCAATGAGAATTTCAGAAGCTTACTCCCATTTCACCAACTTTAATATTGAATCCAAAAGTGAATTTTCACTATATTGTCGTTCTTCGACGAGGCCCGGCAGTTATAAGCTTTGTCGAAAGAGTAAAGGTGGCGAGGTTGCCATGTCATCAATCACAATGGAAAAAACTCTTTTTGCGTGAAAACTGCGTTCGAATAATAAAGCCAGAAGCGTGCCTTTCCGAGAGGCTAGGAATAATTTCTGCCTTCGCCGGGAGGCGGGTATGTGTGTGTGTGTGGGGGGGTGCATGGCGCCGCATGTACATGTAAAATATGTCTTGAGGGGATTGGTATAAAGTTAAACTGGGTGAAGTAGAAATATTTTACTCATCAGCTTTGCAGTCACAGAGTTTGCCTCAGCTAGAACAAAACTGCTGAAGCATTTAGAGAAAATTAACCCCCCATCCTGGCAGCCAGATGTGACTGGATTCTGATGAGTGCACACGAGTGGGCAGAGAAACCAAGAGACTGTGAAATTCCTGTCAGGCCCGTGTACTGCAGAATGGGCTATTGACTGCTTTCTCTATTCCCCTCCATCATTCTTCTTGAACACTGCCATTAATTTCCTCTCCCTGCCTTACCAATTCCTTTTCTCTGCCTTCTCTCCCCCCTAGCTCTCTTTGTTGCAGAAGAGGATGCACAAAGCTTTGGTGAAATACTTCAGACAACGCAGCCTCGGCGGCGAGGCTCAACTGGACCGCTGCCAGGCTCTTTGTCGGGAAGCCGACCAGAAAATAAAAACAGCCCAGGTACGCGATTTGCGTGGATAATGTATGCAAGTAAAGTGCAGAAGTGGCACCATCCACTGCAAAGTGATTCAACTTTGAGCCCAGACAAGGTTTTTCCACTGGATCATATCCTCCAGAACCGTTCAGTACATAGTAGCTTTGTTAAATTTCACTAACCGGTGCTTCCTAAACACAAGAAAATTCTTCACCACGTAACCTGAAAATGAAACTTTTTTTTCATCAGAGAAATGATATGCAAATAGCGCGTAAACGACTAAATGTATTATTCATCAACATTTTCTTTTTAGTTCAGTGGGGGCCGATAAGACCATATTTATTGTTATTTTTTATTTTTTTCTGGGTCTATGCTGCTATATCCAAATTCTTCACATTTGTCAGAACGCTTGCCTTGCGTCATTGCACTCTGTCCATTCGGTTCTCAGACTAGCGCCCGATAGGAAAGACGATGCATCGGCAAGAGTGCCTATGCTTGTGACCTCGTGTGTCGGACATTAGCTGACAAAATGGGATTTTTTTTTTTTGGAACAACCCTTCGTCTCTCATGCGGACCAGCGGCCACAGATTCCGCAAGGTTGAGACGTAAGGATCCTCAATTAGGAGTAATCAGCGTCTCATCTGCGCCGTGATGTGAGCTGAGGTCACAGCGGACGGAGGGACAGTGATGAATCATTTTGTCCGGCGTTACAGCAGAGCCAGGTAGAGTTAAAAAAAAAAAAAAAAAAAAACGCTTTTACCTGAACCTGATTTAATTGCTACGCTGTCCTTGGTATTCATCAAACATAAGCTGATGCGTTGGATATTTGCTGACACAATAATTTGATTAGCGCTTTTTTCCAGGGGACTACCTAGTGAAAATACTATCAAGTGGTTTCCCACACACACACACACACACACTCCTCAGACTGCTGACAAGCTTTTTGATGGGTCCAGCTCGGACATTACAGAGGGTAGCCATGTCTCATTGGCCGAGCCTCTCAATGCAAACACACACACACAAGTGCACACACACACACTCCCCACCCCCGGCACATCACGCAGCTCGAGGCGGGGTGGGGAGGAGCTATCAGCGGGCTGCAGAGTGTGAAGGACAAAAGAGCCGGTGTATTCAAGCGCACCGCACCGTCACCCGTCACAGCTCAGCGCAGGGCCCATCAGAGCAGGCAGCACTCACTTTAGCTCCTTGTGTGAAGTGGCCAAGCCTTCCCCAAAAAAAAAAAAAAAAAAGAAGGCAAAAATTGAAAGACTGTCAGAATATTAAGAATTAGACAGAGATGCTAATAGCTTTTAATTGAGCGCGACATGAATGAGTCATTTGCCAGTTTGTAAGTTAACAAATCGATAGAGGTAATCGCTGTTAGAGCCAGACCCAATCCTCTTACGGATTCATCATGTCCACTTGACCCCGCCGGAAGGTCAGGCTACGGCGAGCGCCGTTGCGGTTTTTGCTGGAAAGTGCCTCGGAGGGAAGGATGCCGGCAAACCTCAGGGACTGGGGAAGTGCTGCCGGTGGTTGTGAGGAGTGAAGTGGGAGGGGGCGGGGTTGGGGGGGGGGGGGGGGGGGGGGTGCAGCGGGCTGTCAGCCTGCTACATTGCAGCCGGAACTGGCAGTTCAGCTTTGTGTTGCTTGGGCTTTACACCAGGGATGGCGTAATTGACAATGGCTAAGAGTGGAGAGCAGCGCGCTGCCTCGTTGAATGGCCGGTAATGATTGGAGCAGACGCCCACCGGCCCGGTCCCTGGGGACAGTAATCCAAGATCCTGTTTCTGATATAATTGTTAGTCAGAGAATTTCTGCATGGCTGCGCCGGCTCACATTCCCAAGCCGGTTGACAGTGCCAGGCAGTTTAATAGAAAAACTGCATGCTGAGAACAGAAGAGCTGAGCACTGAACCCGCACTTGGTTGACCAAGAGTCTCTTGTTTAAGAAAGAAGTGAGCTGTGACTTTCTTCCAAAATGGACTCTCGTTCATTTTCATGATTGCTTTTGTGTATTTGTGTATATCGTGCGCGCTATCACAGGAAATTGAACTCTGCCGTTCCAAGCATCCATCTCCACTAGCGACTTGACCAAACAATTCCAGGCTGGACAAGTAGATGTCTTCAGCTCGGGACATTCACCTGGACCAGACAACTTACTCACACGCTTCACTATCGCCCCCCCCACTCGCCCCCTCCCCTTTCGCTCGCTGCAGATCCATAACAATGAAACAGGTGACTTTCATGCTGCTGTCAGGACTGATCTAATTTTAGCTGGGTGAATGATTGCAATTGGCTTTGCCTCATCAGATAATTAATCTATGTCACCATTAATTGGAAAAGAGAATAATTACAGGCCGTGTTGACAGAAATTCTACGCTTCTCCAGATTCCGAGATCTAATTACAACTAGTGATAGCCGGTGACCTTAACTAGCACTTAGCGCACCTTGACCACCACGTGAGGATGCGCGCATGTGCGATCCACAAATTGCGTTCGGGCTCTCCGTCACTAGGAGAGCTGTCTCCCTCAATCACTTTTCAATATTCAATCTTAATTTTGTGGAAGTTTAGCATTTTCAATGAGCTGGAGATGAATGATTAATGAATAAATTTGAATGCTTCATTTTGTCCACGGATCATTAGTTAAGTCCTTTGTGGGAAGGACCTGAGAAAGGAGTGAAAATTATGGAGACACTCGCCCCGAGCAATCCAGGGGTAAATAGTGTGCACACAAAAGATGTTGCTTCCTTCCGCACTATGGGAAGAAAATATAAAAGCCCGGGGAAACATTTCAAATTTAAATATTAACTGATTGCGTTGAAGAATCAATATTTTTTTTTGTCAACGGCATCATGCAGACGGTGCATGCTCCATTTTAAAAGTTCCTGAATAAATAACACGTACCAAAACGCAATCGGACCCATTAAATATTTACATCCATCAAAATAGGAATGATAAATAATGAAAATGATTCATGAATACAAATTCTTTGTGGTATTTGTTGAAAATGTGCCGCCAATGCACGTGGCTCCCATTGTGTCTGTCTGCGGCAGCCTAATAGAGATACCGTTGTTGATTTTGTGCTGCGGATGTGGTCGTGCACGCACAACCGCTCTACTCGTGGCAACAGAAGAGGGCAGTGTGGACACAACAACCTCACGCCCATCCACAGAGCTGTCTATAGCTTAAAACATTTCAATATCAAAAAAATGAAATTGTCGCACCAAAATCTACACTAACGTGTCCAGCATAGAATCCCTAACAGTGACCTCCAAAACTCAATATCAGCTATCACCGAGCAAAAACGGATTTTTACCACAATTCCTTAAATAGTGAGTCATTATTTTAGTCGATATTCTATCGAAATGCTATTCTAAATTTACACATCTCATCCCATCTGGCAAAAAAACATCAGTAGATTGCTCACATGTAGACAATTCCCTCGATAAGCCCATCGGAACTTTATTGCTAACCAAAACCGCAGCACCTACCCATAAACTGAGATATGGCCCGCCACTCACTAAGCGACACTTTGCGGATGAGAAATGAAGGACAGTGTCGATATTTGACACTGCTGTCACTGACTGACTGCACCGACAGAGACTCCCCACGCTTTGCTTTTAGCCACACGTACTAAGATATGAAATTGTAACTAGAGTATTATTCAAACACACAAGTGTTAGTAGTTCTTGGCCTCGACATGTGTTTCCATTCTTTGTGCCTCTCCTGAATGATTTGAAGTTACAACTATCCGTCACACACCCCAAAACACCACAAAAACACAGTTTTGGACACTCGGGAGATGTCCGACTGTATTTGCGCTTTGTTGTGACAAGGATGGCGAAGTCTCACCATGTATTCTGTGATATATCAAAGTATTTCTTTTTCTGGGTTTCTATAGTGGCATCCCTTCTGCAAATCTGATTTACAGGCAGCATTTCAGCGTGGCGCCACCATGCAGACGACGGGCCCGTCTCGCGCCGATCCACCCCAGCGATCGCTTTTAGTCATCAGCGACGAGCCATGTGAATCGGAGCGTGGCTCTCCGGCTAACGAAAACTCTCTGCTTTGAGGTCTTTTTGAAAACAGGGAAATGGAGGTGTCCTCTCTGACCAGGCCGCCTTTTGTTCCTGAGCTAGAGAGCACAGTTGAGCCACCGAGGCGACGGAGACCTGGGAAAGAATGTGAGTGGAGAAGAGATGTGCCACTGTGTCTGAAATATCAATGAGGGAGAAGTTTTGGGGCCACACAATTGATTTCGTGTGGCAGACTTTGTTGAGTTTAGTAGGATGTGTACAAAAATATATGAAGAAAGTTTGCAAAATTTGCAGATTAGCACAAAAATGGCGCACTATCCATTATAATCATCGCATAAACAAAACTAATTCGATAATATAGCCATTGCAATTCTGTGTTTTCGTAAAGTTTAGCCAAGTAAAAAAAAAATCTGTCAATGCTTTAAAGTTACGGATTCTCTCAAGCGATTCTTTAAACGTGCAGAAAACATGCCAAACTAATTCTTGGCGATAACAATACGTGTTCCTTCTGCTTTCACACTCGTCTGATTTTCCCAGATATTTCTCTTAGCGGCATAATAATTTGTGAAAGTCTCTGACATTTGTGGCTAGCTAGCATGGTAATAAATCCGTGGCTCGGAACATTTCTTAGTTAATTAGAGTCAATCAATCCAAACTTTGCTCACTTACCGGTGTGAAACCGGAGCATAATGAGCAGAAATCAGCATGGTGATTGGAAAACACAAATTACAGCTGTTAAAGAGAAACTCATCCACTTTTCTTGCCATCGACGCCAGTGCCTGCTGTGAGGTTTTAAAATTAGCATGGCATTCCTTTAATGGATGCTGGGGGAATGTGCTCCCCTATAATTAAAAAACCTGTAATACACTCGTCGGCCGAAATAGGAGTGGCGGCAAGGGACGTCTTGCTCCCTTTGCGCACGACAACAACAAAAATAAATACCATACCATATTTTGAATCCCTTATGAGGTGCTCAAAATATTACAAGCCGCTCTCTCCGTGATGCAATGTAATAATAAACACATAGTTAAAGGAATACCTCCCTGACAGCCCTTGTATTCGATTGTGTGAGTATCTAATGAAGTGTCCAGCCAGTGTGTATTTGCACTTAACTACATATATTAGACGTAATGTTGATGTGCTCCACATAATAATAGCGTGAGGGGGTCCGCTCTTGTGCTTATGGCGAGCTGATGTCACGTGACCTTCCGTGACTCGAATTCAAGGCGTAATTCGTACGTCAGGAAGAAAAAAGTGGAAAACGTATGTGGTGCCCAGAAACAGAAAACTTGTGTTAATTATTGTCAGCGAATCCAAGGAGTGAAGATAATGCAGGATGCACTGAGTTGGTTCCCATTTGTTTCACTTGTCAGTGGACTGAATAATTGCGAAAGCTGACCATGTTAGACGCCGACTTTTCCAAAAGATAGGACTCTAAAAGTTGCCGCGCAAATGTATGAAATGAAAAGCTTTGGAATAATTTGCTGGTTTCAACCTTGCCAAAGGAATCTACTGAAGTGAACACTGTGTTTATCACCGAATATTATTGCAAATAATCTTTATGTGTTTTGCTTAAATCCATCCATTTTCTTTTGTTCAAACATGGAGTTACTATGCCCTGTTGCTAACCAAAACAGCAACACTGTTGCTCTTTTAACCTTCTCAAGTGTGGAGCTTTACCATGTCCCCTTAGTAATATTAAAAGATGATTTTGAGTCATGGCACCAGTCCACCAAAAGACTCCCTAAGACTCAAACAATCAATTGTGTCGTAATCGCCGATAGTGATTGGTTCCGTTGGCTGTCTAACTTGTAAATGGATTAACGGACTGTCTTAATTGTAGGCCAGTCTTTCGGGTTAAAATGTAGGAAAATAAAAATGAAATAGCACTGCATTGAAATTCAGAAGGCCAGTTCAGCCCGTGATATAAACTCATTTCTTTAGTTCCATGAAAGGGACCAATTATTAGAAACGTCTGTGAGTATGATGCTTGAGAACTTTCAATGAGAAGGACTAATACAATGGTGCTCATCTTGCAGTCCTCCCAAGGAAGAACTATCAGTCCTGCTACAACAGCTCCAGCGTCCCCAGGTGACCGCGCCACTGAGCCCGTGCTCGCTCCGTCGCACCCCACTCCACGCCTGCTGCCACCCTGAAGGTAGATGCATCACGCTGGGGGACTGTACAGCACAAGCAGCACCCCCTCCTCTTATACTTCCACCTTAAAGCCCCCCACCCCCAACCCACATCCACATATTGTCCGGACTCTTCAGTTGAACCACACAAAGTAGTTTTGTTTTTTCCCCATTTAAGAACCAAACATACGTGTGGGGTGGTGGGGGGGGGGCACACCGCCTGTTTCTCCCGGCTGCCTGCTGACTCCCTGAGGCGTGTCTGCGGCGGCTCCGCCATGTGTGGGGGTTAGAGAACAGCAGGGCTCCCCGAATGGCACATATACGCAAACGTTGCTAGTCCTGTCTGGTTTATCTTATTGGCCCCTCTAGGACGGTTTAGGTTGAGTCATCCCTAACCGGGAAAAAAAATGCAAGCACGCACTTAATTGTTGCTGCAATAAATACTCATATAACTTTGTTAATCAGCTCTCTTTCCTGGCCCAAATTGAACACAAGAAGTTACAACCTCCGACTCCTTCACTCACCTCGTTTGTCCAATTCATGGAGAAGTCCGAAGAGTTTTTGTCAAGCAGCTGCTACCCATTCAAAAACTCCTGATCCTCTAAAATACTCTGACCTCGACTAGCCCCATATGTGCTAACATGTACGATATAATTTTCGATCAGATAGTGTGACAAATGAACAAAAGTGCTGACCTCTCATTTAAATGCAACAGCCAAAATATCAAGCTAGGTTTTACTTGTGATTTTTTAAATTGTGATTTTGCTTATACTTAAAATTTTTTAATTTTGGTTAGAAATCTGCCATTCAAATGTCTTTAAAGTGCCACACTGTTATTCAGTTGATTTGAACCGGCTAATAAATAATAATAATAGTAATAGGTAATAATAGGTAGATTGAGGTCATTTGCATGAATACATTAGTAAATATTTCGCTTGCTTTCTTCATATATTGTGATTGCATTATCTAAGTGACAGCTTTTATTTCTTTTTTTAATTTTGAGTATCATTTCTCCTACCTTGGCTATAAGCAAAATATTACAATCTTGTTAAATGAAAACCTCGAGCAGAACTCTTGCCACAGTTTTTGTTTTGGATCACGTGGAATCGTGCTAGCGTACTTAACAATGTAATTGACTCGCGTTACGCATATGAATTCATAGACTGCAATCCCATACCACAGATAGTTAACAAAAAAAAAAATATATATATATATATATATATTTTTTTTTTTTTACAAACAAGATGATATCGCCCTCTCCATGATATTAATATGATATGTTCTGTGATCTGTAAACAGCTGGTTATCTTGCTTTTCCACGATAAGAGAAAGTGCTGAGGATTTACGCCGGCTGAGCACATTTGGGCTGAATCTTTCACACGTCACAAATTGCAGATGGGAAGCGGTGATCTTGAACAGCCGATCACATTTGCGTGACCATCTGACACCTTCCATTTAGGAAAATAATACTTTCTGTCTTAGCATAACCCACCCCCCCGCATTTTCGTTCTGTGGAAGCTAGCAAACGGAATTATGGATGAAAGACTTTGCGAGTCACAACTTTGGAATTTTTTGTTTCAGCGCATTGACGGGAGTAAACGTTCACCTTTTATGTTGATGGAACAAAACAGAGTAGAAATCGCCTCTTCATATCCAATGCACTTGTTTATTGTAGCTATTAAAAACTAAAATATCTATCTGTGACATTTCTAAGCATCATGGAGGTGGACCTGATCTCATCTGTGTAATATGACACCTAAATATGAGTCGGGTTAACTGGCACAGAGAGTTGTAAATCACTGTAGTGTGATTCTTTGTCTCAACGGGTTTAATTAGTCTTGAAATTCTTCTCTTATCTGATGACCCCCCCCCCCCTTTTCCTCCCTCCTATTCCCTCCTCCTCCCCCCTTTACCAGCATCACCACCACCACCTCCTCCTCTTCCTGCTTGCACATTGCAACCATAAACGCCCAGCAATCTGAAGACCAGCGGCCTCGGGAGACCGAGCCGCTACAAAGAGCTGAAAGAGTTTGGAAATGGTCATTTTATTGTGTTGGAATGGCTCGCTGGAGACTCGGGTAATTTAGTGCTAACTGAGCGCTTGTAAAGATAACAGTATGTGACTCCCAAGTGCAACACGGCCAACTACTGTAGCGCTACCACGCGTCCTGGCAACTACGTCTTAAACTGTAGTAAACACCAACTAGGCATGTTTAAACTGACATTTTCAATCTGTAGTTTTTTTTTTAACGTCACTCAAACGTCGGTTGAAAAACATGCTAGTTAGCGCGTATCCGTAGCACAATGTTCTGTTTCATCGTACGTGAACGTTCATCCTTATCTGTCATTCCATATAACTTTTGAGGGATCTGTCACCGCCGCTCCCATGGGAGTCCCACATGGAAGTTTTTTTGGCTCTAATTGAGCTCTTTATTTAATTGACAGTTCATTATGTCCTAATAAGTCATTCTCGACCATTTTTTTTTTAATAGCGTCATTAACCATCCGTTGCCGTAACGTCGACAAACTTCAAGTCGGTCACAGTTTTGAGGGGATAATTCCAATGAGTTCTGGAATCATTGCTAACCTACCCAGGCTCTTATGCGAATATTGTTTTTTCTTGTTGTTATATTGGAGCCTGGTTTTGGTGTTGCTTGAGGTTTTCCCCAACCAATTCCATTTTGATATGAATCAGGGTTGCTAATACTCAGAGGTTGAAAAGTGAAATGGTGTACCCAATAGACCAGTTGACCACTGTGAGACAGACCCTAAGACATGCATGGTGGAGGCACCAGGAATGGACTGTGGCTAGGTGGACTCAGGTTCGAATCCACTTTGTTGGTATTACTTCTAAGACTTTAGTGAACATTGGCTGTGTATCGATTCAGAGTCCAAATTTGATTTGATTGGATTTACAATTCAATCTCTGATTAATTTTTCGATCCACTTGATGATTATATGCAGTATCCATCTCTGATCGTGTGTCCAAGTCGGTATTTAAAAGTAGTGCGAATGAAAGTACAGTAGGACCTACATCTGTTGTCGCTTTTACGATCCTGCCCTTGCGTGCATAAAAACAGAGGGGCATTATGAACATAGAGTGGACATGGAATTTATGATGCGTATGCACAAGTTGTCTGGAGCACCTTGCTTTTTGAAGGACTAGCTGCAAGGGGGGGGGGGGGGAGATGAGGGGTTATTTTGCCGATGGAGATTAAGGCAGGGGCTTTTTGTCATTTGTGCGAGACAAGCCATTCATCCATCCAGTTCACAGCCAAAAAAAGGCTGGTCCCAGAAATTAGCAGTTTCAGCTCAGCAGCAAAGTCGCCGGGCTGTGAAGGCAGAGAGAAATTGACTAATTAGCAATGCGCACTAAAACTTGACGGTTTCTCTCCATAACAGCGAGGGGTGGAAAAAAAAACGAGAGACTCGCCTTTTTCTCCCCCCTTTTCCCCTCTTTTCTTTCTTCCATAGATGTTTGAAATCGCAGTCATTTACGCTCGACAGTTTTTACAATAGCCTTGAGCCATAATTTTGCGAGTCTCTCCAGCATCCATACCCCTGCATGGTCTCTCTCCACCGGC
The DNA here is from genome assembly GCF_024217435.2 of Syngnathus scovelli. NCBI lineage: Eukaryota > Metazoa > Chordata > Actinopteri > Syngnathiformes > Syngnathidae > Syngnathus > Syngnathus scovelli. Next base: position 6,177,584 of record NC_090863.1, read on the forward strand.
CATGCACGACCGTTTCTCTCCCCAACCGTGGATTTCCTATTACTCTCGTTACGACTCACTGAGCCCCAGGCCCAAGGATAATGATGTGTTGTTTCTTGGTAGCATAATTTGTCACACGTATATTTCTTCTTCTTCTTCTTCTTCTTCTCCTCTAGCAGAAAGCACGGCTCCCTTCTCACACACTCGCACACTTCTGGTTAATTCCGAGGAAACAAATGATCAACAAATAACGCCATATTGGGACTTTTTGGGGCTTGGACTCGCTTTTCTTTCTGAAAAGAAGAACAAAAGAAGAGACTTTTGAGTGAGCTTTCGGAGGACCCCCCGCTGAAGATTACTTTCTTTTTTTCTCTGGAGTGTGTGCGTGGTGAGTGTGTGTCAGGTAAGTTGTGGCTGCTCTCATCATTTAGTTGTCACAGGCGCGCGTAAGTTTACGCACGCAGAAATGGCGTTTTGTTACGGCGCGGACGCAAACAAAAGACGCGCACATCGCGGTGGAACTTTTAGACGTTTTCTTGTTCTGGTGGACGAAAAGATGGAGTGTTTTTTGGGTTAGAAATGCGCGCGTCGTGCGGCGTCTTGGTTGCGGGGGAGCACGGCTGTAGCAGGGCAGGACGAGAGGACGGACATCCATGCTGCGTAGGATCTCGCCGCTGCGTATCCGCCGTACGGAGCCTCGTCGCGGGATAAAGCTCCGCAGCATCTCGGTCGTTCTTTTGGGTCTCCCGTGCGGTTGCGCCTCCAGTCTGCGTAGTGTTCTTGTTGCACGATGGGAAGTAAACATTTTTTTGTTTTTTTGCTGCGTGAACAAGAAGTTGAAGACTTATCCACGTGGGATGTAAATTTTCCGACGTCCTGGATCAGTAACTTATGTTTTTCCCTCTCTTTGCTAGACTGAGCCTAACATGCGTTGTGCTGCTTTGAGGTAAATGGCTTGCATGGTTTATGTGTTGCCCAGGTGGCGTCCACAATCAGGAAGCCATGTCCAGATCGGGTGACAGAACGTCCACCTTTGACCCGGCGCACAGTGACACGCTGCTGCACGGGCTCAACCTGCTTTGGAGGAAGCAGCTTTTCTGTGATGTGACTCTCACCGCCCAAGGGCAGCACTTCCACTGCCACAAAGCGGTGCTGGCGTCCTGCTCCCAGTATTTCAGGTCGCTCTTCTCCTCCCACAATGCCATCAGCAACAACGAGGGCGGCAAGGGGGACCAGGGCAGCAGCGGCACCCCGTCGTCCTCGCCCGACGACAAGCTGGTGACCCCCGGTGCCCGGCCCATCAATAACCTGGTCCTGCAGGGTTGCTCCTCTGTTGGACTGAGACTCGTGCTGGAGTACCTGTACACAGCCAATGTCACTCTTTCCCTGGACACGGTGGAAGAGGTGCTGTCGGTCAGCAAGATACTCAACATCCCCCAGATCACCAAGCTCAGCGTGCAGTTTCTCAACGACCAGATCTCGGTGCAGAACTACAAGCAGATCTGCAAGATAGCCGCCCTCCACGGACTGGATGAGACCAAGAAGCTGGCCAACAAGTACCTGGTGGAGGACGTGCTGCTGCTTAACTTCGAGGAGATGTGCGCCATGCTGGACGCTCTGCCGCCGCCGGTGGAGTCGGAGCTGGCGCTCTTCCAGATGTCGGTGCTGTGGCTGGAGCACGACCGAGAGACCCGCATGCACTACGCGCCGGACCTCATGAAGAGGCTGCGCTTCGCTCTCATCCCGGCCCCGGAGCTGGTGGAGAGGGTGCAGTCGGTGGACTTCATGAGGAATGACCCCGTGTGCCAGAAGCTGCTGCTGGACGCCATGAACTACCACCTGATGCCCTTTCGGCAGCACTGCAAGCAGACCACAGCCAGCAGGTAAGATGACCACTTTTGTCATCTAAATATCAACCAAGTTGTGGTCAGACCGGCTGTCGTCGCAAGCGTGCGTGGACTCTCGGTTCACTATTTACCATGTTAGCTTATGTTATGGCATCAAGGGCCAATTCAGTTTTTATAGTCATCCAAAGGACAGGCTTGAAATATTTGATATATTCTGAGCATGTCGTGCAATATACGGTTGTTTTTAAAGACGCGTGGCGGACCGGAAAGTATCCACTAAGGGTCCCATATGGCCCACGAGCCACATGTTACCCACCTCTGTGTTGTAGTGAAGCTTACCTGATTTTTTTAAATCAGGGATCAGATAGGATGCTGCACACCCAAAAGAGGGTATATGTTTGATTTATTACCAAAAAAGACATTTCACTAAGAATATATGTCATTATTTTTTGTTCAAGCATTGATTGTTACAATCTTGTAAGGAGCTGGAAATATATTCACTGGCAGTGATGTTCTAATCATCAGCATAAGCATTCTACTCTTTTACATGTTTTGGGAGCAGAAATCTGCATAACATATCTATTTCCACACATGGACCTGAATGACCACGGAATCGGAAATTGTCATAATTAGTTTCACGTGCCACTGTGTCTCTCCTCTCAATTAATCACCATTATCTATGTCCAGGGGCTCATTTGCATACGAATAACCCCTAAAACACATTCCAAGTGGGCCAGTAGCACAGACCGAGCACGAGAGATGCTAGTGATGTAGCCATGCATAAAAATAAGGACAATATGAAAAAAGGAAATAAGGTGTGTGTGTAATATAAATGACTGCAGATTGTGACTAATTGCTAGATTTGCGATGGAGCCCATTAGGAGCCAGACAATTGTCTTAAATGTAAAGTGTCGCGCCGCCGGGTTATACATCACATGCAAACTCTCACAAAACGGCCGCTCCACGTCACATGAATCATGATGGCCAATGAGATGGAGACATTGTATAGGCAAGTGGTTCAATTGCCTTTTCGCCTCCGGCGCGGCACCCTGCAGGACCATCCTCACTTCACAGCTAATTAGAAGGATACATTTTCAGAGTGTAATAACCATTCATTCCATAACACGGCCCTTTTTGGTTAATTGTAATAAATGTTTTCTATGGTAGCAATGCCTTTTTAAAATATATATATATATATATATTTACTCCACGTGCTTGCTGTTGTCATTACAGAATCCGTTCCAATAAGAGAATGCTGTTACTGGTGGGTGGTTTGCCCCCTGGACCCGATCGCCTCCCCAGCAATTTGGTCCAGTACTATGACGATGAAAAAAAAACATGGAAGATCCTCACAAGTGAGTTGAAAGCAAAAGATTTTATTTGAGGTTTTTTTTTTTCAGCTTTCTCCTGTTGGAGGATTTTTACGGTCGTTCCTTTGGATGACTTTAACGCGGGTTAATTTGAGTGAAGGAGTTCCCTAAATCCTTCAGGTAATAATATATCACTATCACTTTTTAATATAAGTTTCTAATCAGAGCGTGACTTCACGCCACTGCGGAGCGTCACGCCTGGTTCGCCTTGTTTTTGCTGAAATATGCTGCCGAGATGCATGATGAGATTCTCTTGAATCTAATGATCTGCAGTGGCAGAGATTGAACGCGGGCTTTGAGTGATATCTTTGCCGAATGGCTTTCAAATTCATCCTGATTACTCGCTAGCGCTGATCAATAGTGGCTGAATTGCTCTAATTATTTACCCAAACACAGTTTAAAGAGTAGTCTATGGCCTTCGTTTTCTAAGTAGGAAAAAAAAAAAAAAGAATGCTTAGGGTGCAGGTCTCTAACCGTTTTTTTTTTTTAAATACAATCTGTAAAACGGTAAGACTATTTTGAAATAGTTTGTTTTTATAGCAACTTCTTTAGCCTAGACTTGAAATAGTCCAAATGGATTTCTGTTGATCGTGCGGTACTGATTGTGTCTCGAAGTTGAAAACGAGGGCATTGTTTTCTGCAACCAGCAGAGGCGCTGTTGATCTTGTTTGCTGTCCAAAGAAGTCGATTTACATTGCAACTCCTCCAAGTCGTATTATTCTGTTCAATAAGAGGCTCAACAATATTTTTTTTAATTTACAGAACTTGTTTGTATTTCCAGCATCAATGATGTTGCAAGAGCTCGTGTTTCATGAGTCGAAATCGAGCCTCCCTCTCCACCATCCTCGACCTTTTCCAGACTCACCCCTCCATTTGCTCTCATAATGCAAAGGTCAAACTTCAGATAATAGGAATATTTTTCGATTTGCTCCTATTGAGCTTTTATTTGTTATTGCTCATTTCTCAGTGTTAGTATTTTTTATGGGCCCTATTGGAAGATTTACACCACTTTTTTTTTATTTCATGGTTATCACATTACTGGGTTTTTTTTTTCCTTTGGGTCACATTTGTCCATATTCATCAGTATGCACTCAACATGCACAACTCAGTCTACACTGTCCTTTGCTCATTACCCTCAACCCTCATGGGTCCAAGCGGCAACTAGCAAAAAGGTCAGTGGGGATTTCCATCAGTCACAACTAAAAAAAGTTAACACTCAAATGGTCCGTGGCCTCGCGGAAGGACAAAACTGCACAATCATCCCCTGAACACATCAGCGAGCCTCTGATGTGGCCCACGCACACAATGGATGTGAAAGCCAGGGAGATTATTAACATTCAATCATAACTTTCCAATGAGGCGAAACCTGAGAGGGACAGCCTTTGATTAAGACATTCATCAAGATAATTTGGGAAGATTCTTGATTCTCTTCCCTCTTGTTGTGTGTCACTCGCCGTTGATCCCAGTGTGAAGCTTGCCATCTAGCGTACCGACGGGAGCGTGAACAAAGGGCCGTAATCACATACTTTGCATCATTAAAGATAAAAGGCACTCCACCCTAGTGCGGGAATGATGGTGTTTGGGCGGGGAGAGAAGAAAAAAAAAAGACACAAGACACAAAAGAGACAGAGCTGGTGCATTAGCTGTGGAGTCAGTCAAGTGTGGCCTGCCTTCATGCAGAGGTTTCTGACTCCCTCTAGTGAGCCCCTGAGCTCAGTGTAGACGGCAGCCACGCACGGAGCGGACCCTGCAGGAGGATCTCAAAGCGAGAAGCTAGATTAACTTCATCCACTTTCATTTTACAATAAGGTCCAACACGAGGGAGAGATAAAAGCCAATGGCATGTTTTATGCTTTCCACCATCTCAGGTATGACGCCTCGCCTGCCACTTATCACGCCGGCCCGCTTGCGTCCGAGGCACCTGTAGAGGGAGGGCAAATGTCCCGATTCCTCTCACTGTACTCCCCGCAGAGCCTGATGCCCCGCCCCCTTTCCACGGGTACAAGATGATTCCAAGTCACTAGACGTCAAATAAAAAGCCGCCCATGCGTGGCCTACATTCTGCTGACTGAACGATAATGTAAATAGCATGTAAGGGAGTTTGGCAGTCATATGGCACTTGTCTTTGAGCTGCACCCGAGGCAGGCAACCTAATCCCCTCCTTTTGAGATAAAGCCGTGTTTAGCGTACACGCCGCTTTCTCCCGCCTCGTCGGCGCACGTCAGGCAGGGCCGAGCGAGTGAGATTGTAGCGAGAGGGCCAATTGGAAAGAAATGAGATTCAAGGCTGTCTAATTCTGCGGCAACTGTGATCCATCAGGCGCCGGGAAGGCGGCGGTGAAAATGACTGATGGAGACAGACAGGTGGGCCTTAACATTCCACTGATTTGTGCTCCGCCGGAGCCCCCCTCGCCCCACCCGGCCGCCACCTCGCCCGAGATTTATTGAGTGAACACGATCATGTTCATTACGACTGTCACCCAAGACCATTTCTCCACATCTCAATGGGGGTCACTGCAACAAAAGAAGATGGAGGACAGGGGAGGGGAGCTCAAAAGCAGGTGAACCCCATCAGAAGTGATTTTTCTTTTTTTTTTAAACGAGGATAGTCAGCAAGTCCTCTTGCTACTTTGTCTGGAAAGATTTTGAAGTATGAGATCAGGGAAGAAAACATTTGAGCGCCACTGCCACCTACTGTGATGGATGTGCAATTACACACCATTAACATTGATTGTCGTACTTTTGTGTGTCGTACAGTCATGCCTTACAACAGTGCCCATCACTGCGTTGTGGAGGTGGAGAACTTCTTGCTGCTGCTCGGCGGAGAGGACCAGTGGAACCCCAACGGTAACGACAAAACCACATTCACGTTCGTGAATCAAGAGGGCATCCTGTTAAGAAGACTGATTCTAAACAATTTCTCCATTTCTGTAGGAAAACACAGCACCAATTTTGTAAGTCGCTATGATCCCAGATTCAACAGTTGGATCCAACTTCCTCCTATGCAGGAGAGGTGAGGACACTTTAAGGGACTACGGATCAACTAAAAACTATCTCACGGGCGCCGCTTCCTCCACAGGAGAGCCAGCTTCTTCGCCTGCCGCCTGGACAAGCACCTGTACGTGATCGGCGGCCGCAACGAGACGGGCTACCTCTCCAGCGTGGAGTCGTACAACCTGGACACCAACGAGTGGAATTACGTGTCGTCTCTGCCGCAGCCTCTGGCCGCCCACGCCGGCGCCGTGCACAACGGCAAGATCTACATATCAGGTCAGGGGGATATGAAATGAAATGTATCCCGTCAAAGTATTTGTCGCCCTGTTCTTTTGTAATGATCGGTCGTTTTTTTTGTTTTTTGTTTCCAGGCGGGGTCCACAACGGCGAGTACGTGTCGTGGCTGTACTGCTACGACCCGCTCATGGACGTGTGGGCTCGCAAACAAGACATGAACACCAAGCGCGCCATTCACACGCTGGCCGGAATGAACGATCGCCTCTACGCCATCGGCGGGAACCACTTGAAAGGTAAGCGCCAGGCCGTGTCGGCAAACAATCAAGAGATTGATTGTTTTCTGTTTCCTTTCTTTCTCTTTACTTTAGCAATGTTGTTGTTTTGCATGGTGTGAAAACATTGTGAGTCACTTCTTTGTTTCGCCTCAATCTGTTTGCCTTTCATTTTCTCGTCCTTTCTGTAGCGGCTTCTTTACAGCGTTGTTTTTCTTCAGCCATTATTTCTCGACATGTTTGGATAAGAACGCTGAGTTTAAAGGGAGCAGCTTCAACTGGTGGTGAATCAAATTGGCTGTGTTCACTCCCACAACAGCGCAGATGAACTTTTTTGTAACACTCCCCTCATATGTCAAAAGTCTTATTCAATCCAACTGAGACTCAAAGCAAGATCCATAACTGACACCAGAATGTGAACCAGGTCAGATCTTCAACCACTTTCCTTTCAGGTTTTTTTTTTTTTTTTTTCATCTCCACGTCAAAGCAAGAACATTATTGATTTTGTAGGCTATCCAACACCAGATATGTGAAGTGGGTCAGATCAGTGCCCAGGACCCTTTTTGCAATACTCTGCCAGGTGCCGTTTTCCACACACACACACACACACACACACCTGCCAGGGATTATTTTTTTCTCCATCAAAACAAGATTTTGAAGCGATCAAAATATTTCCCAGTAAAGCGAGACCCTTATTAATTTGGAACCAACTCGAGAAATGTGAGGGGAAAATGCCAAGTGTAATTTTCCACTCGCCCGTTTCAATTCGGACTGCATCTTACCGATTTTATTGTCTTTTGTAATTAGATTCACTCCAAGCTATCTTTATAATTTAGTTATTTCTCTGTCCCCACTCACAGGTTTCTCTCATTTAGACGTCATGTTAGTGGAGTGCTACGACCCCAAAGCCGACCAGTGGAATATTCTGCAGACGCCCATCCTGGAGGGACGCAGTGGGCCGGGCTGCACTGTCCTGGATGATAGCATCTTCCTCGTGGGTGGCTACAGTTGGAGCATGGTACGCTAAACATCACATATTGTAATTGTTCTTTAGGAGTAATTATCTCATCTTTTTTGGGAGCAGGTTCCTAGTTTTGAGAGTCTAAATCTCAACATGGTTCAAAGATTCCACTTTTTTTTTCCCCCCATGAAATTGTCTCTTTTTCTCCTCTTTCACCTCTAGGGGGCGTATAAGTCTTCAACCATCTGCTACAGCCCAGAGAAGGCCACATGGACAGAGTTGGAAGGCGAGGTGGCCGAACCTTTGGCGGGCCCGGCCTGTTCCACCGTCATCCTGCCCGCGTGCCTCCCCTTCAATAAATGACAACTAATCCAGCCCAGGGACGGCGGCAACCGGAGTGATGACTGGTGGGAGGATCGCCCGTAAGCAGGCAGCCGTTTTAACACCGACTTCTCCCTCCTGCTCAGTCACGTGGGGGTGTATAAATTATTTTTTTACAAGTTTGCCCGGAGCACTTTGGTTATTCCCCCTTTGAAGGTGTAAAGAGAGGGAAGGAAAGTCATGTATTTAAACCGCTCACGTTCATACAGTATGAGCTTTGATTTATTGACACCGTCACTGGCTGTTTTCTTCTATTCTATAGCACGCATTAGCTCAATGCTAGCCAATGCTAACTTTCGGGTCCGTCGTATATCTTGTACACGTCAATCTGAACAGCAGCAGAGAGCGTGTAGGTCCTTCATGCTGGATGTTGGAGCTCAACCAGGACTGGGTGAGTTACATTTTCATGTATAAATAGTGGCTCACTTTGTTGACACTTGGTCACTGCTACTTTTTTTTTTTCCCCTCACATCTACATCTAAAGTGGGATCCTTTTACTTTTCAAATTGCACTGTAAAAAACATGATGACTTTTTAAATGCGCAGCCCAAGTTGACTGAATTCCAAAACGGTTTGGAAGATTTTCTTACCTAATGGTTGATCTCAATTGTGACGCACTAATTAGTGATCAGAACGACGTATTGATGGTACAATCAAATTGTAATTGCTCGCCAATGTATTGCAAGCATGTTTGGGTCAATAGAGTGGCGACTAAAAATGAACATGCCACCAACTGGAGTTTTCTGGCATACTACAATCTTCCATGTGTGATTGTGAAGAAGTATTTGGGCCACACTGAAAAGAAAAAAAAAAAAAATCCACTGGCCCTAATACGCCTTCATATATGAGCATTGGGCAGCCTTCGATGCACTAATAGTGAGCCCTTGAGTTCACTGTAATGTATGTAAATGATTTATTGTGTTGTGTTCAACTAAGGAAAAAAAACAAAAAAACACTTTCAGTACAAATGAGTCCAGTCTTGTCTATGTTGCTGAGTTAAAACAAAAAAAGAAAGAAAAGTCAACTCTCAATGTTGAATCCTGTAAAGGTTTATTGACTTCCTTCTTGTACATAATCGCTTGCCGCAGTGAAACATTTTTGGATTTATTCTCAAATCCTGTTTATGTCCTTTGCATTTTAGACTATGGAAATAAACTGACTCTTGATGACTAAACTCTCCATCTATCCGTTTTCTATGGCGCTGCTCGTCATTAGGGGTGCGGGTGGACCATAGACTATCCCAGCTGACTTTGGGTGAGAAGCCGGACTGGTCGCCAGCCAATCACGGGCCACATCTTGATAATATCCTGCCATATTCTAATTTATTGACACACACTTTGTGTTGTGGGCGGAGCTAAGACACACCTCTGTGTGCTGATTGGTTGATGGCGTCATTATGTCAGGAATTGTTTTAATCAGTGTGTGTCAAGGTAGAAGACCTCGGTCCCAATGCTCAACGCCTCTTCATCTGCTCGGGGAATTGATGCGGTGAATACAGGTGAGCTTTTAATTAACACTGTGGTCATTTATAGCACTTTTTTTTTTTTTTCTTAGTCACAGGATGTGAGCTTCTCGGTCCCCTTGTGGTCAAGATGTGACAATAACTAAATGGGCTGACTGATGCCAGCGACACTTTTTAGAATTACAGTTAAAGGACAAAAATGAAATCTAATGGAAAAAAATGTGAGCATTAATGGATCTGTTTGAGGTGCGGTGTTTATTTGTTTAAGTGCACAACATGCTGAGATTTTTTTTTTACAGAGATGGACGTGTCAATTGAAGTAAGGCATTTATTTTTGCGAGTGCCATTAAACAGCTATTGAAAAGTTGCTAAAGCTTCACTCCACCATCTAGTGGTGAGTTTATGCATTGGAACGAACCTGTTGCCATCACATCTTTGACTGGTCACTATGCAATAAAGAAACAATTATTGACATTGTTTCTAGTTTGCAGAAGAAAAGATGCACACCAAGTGAGTCATAGCGCGGCAGCCGGTCGGTTGGGGTGGAGTGCGGCGGGGAGAGGAGGGGGCGGTTGGCTCGCCGGGGCTGGTGGGCTCGCTTTATCTCCACGCTTCACTTGTGTTTACGCTCCTCCGTATAGAGAAGGAAGGAACGCTGCTCCCTGGCTGCCAGCCACTCCACGGGTATTTATAGCCCCCCCCTCCTCATCGATGGGAAGTGTCACTCAAGGAATCCACGCAAAAGCATCATCCTCTTCATCATCACCATCCTCCTCCTTGTTCCCAACTTGTGCCGAGCGAGCAGGGAGGGTCTGTCTGGAGGATGCACCCTGAGCCAGACGCCGGGAAGAATTAAGAGCGTCTTATGGAGGTACAAGTGCTTCTTTGTTTGGATGTGTTTGGTTTCATATTTGTCTGCTATCGTCATTGTTGTTAAGGAATGTTCACTTGCTCCGTAATTGGCTGGTGGATGAATTGCAACACTTGACGTGCATAAAGTGCACTAAATGTGTGTGTGTGTGTGTGTGTGTGTGTGTGTGTGTGCACGCATTGTGAGCCATGGGGAGGGCTATTTAAAGCAAAAATAGATCACAGCCAGCGACTCCAATCTTCACATTTATCATTTCAGCCAATTGTCATTTTTCAGCAGTCATTGTTTGAGAATGGAGAAATGAGAAATCAATTCCACAATTTTGCAAACATGTATTTTCTTTTATTATCACGCCATTTGGAATGCAGCTTGTGTAAGAATGCGGACATTTCACTTTATTTCGTTTTATTTTATTATGATCTAACATGGCATGCTTATGCAAATGTTTAATTTTAATAATTCCAGTTATTGGATTATGGATTCTTTTTTTTACTGAATGTTAAAATTATATAATTCATTCATTCAAATATTTGTTACATTATTTTATTCATTCGACTTTTTTTCAGTAGATATTCAAGCGCTGAATTTAATTTTGACGTCAACCTAAGTCTCTGATTTTATCTTATTTATGTTGTAATCCATTCTATTGTCAGCCCAAGTGACTCATTGTGTATTTTAGGCCATTCTGAAGCAATTTATTCAATTTTATTAAATGTTCAGACATTGCCTTGTGCACAATCAAGGCAGAGGCTGGCTACTCCCTGGATTGGTCGCCAGACAGTCAAACAAGCATGATGGGAAGGCAGGGGGATGGGATTCAAATCAAGAACCAGATAACTGTGAGACCGATGTGTAAAACACCGGTTCCTCACTACGTTCATTTCATTGTTTCAATCATTTTTGGCGTGTGACCTGCAGTCGTGCGCTTTCGGCGCCCTGCTCCAAACTGTTGATGTTTGATGAGTGACTCACTGCTTTGGCTTGGCCTCATCTTCAACCTCCTCATTCTCTTTCAATCACTGCATTTGCTCTATCTTTTGTGACTTTTTGGGACTCCCGCTTTTGATTTGATGAATAGCTAACAACAGGTTTTTTTCCTGCCACCTTGTCTCTGCCCAGGTATCTTTACATGTTGGATTGTTGCCGGCGTAGAGATGTTCACCAGTTCCAATCAGTCCCTGTCCGTCTCCCTCACGCCCACCCTCCGTTCGCCGTCCACATGCGGTCCAGGCGGACAGCAGCGCGTGCACTCCTCCCTGTCCCTTCCGGAACCCGAGCCCTGGCGGAAGCACCTCCCGGCCGGCCGGCCCGGCCTGGCGCAGGGCGTCCGTTCCTGCTCCTTGCAGGTGCCGCACGGCGAGTTCCCCGAGCTCCCCGCCCGGGCGGCCAGCTTCGACCTGCCTCGCGACGGAGCGGATGATTCCGATCGAGGTTCGGGCTCCCCGAGCCCGCACGGCGTTCTTCGGCGCCGCGGTGGCCTCGTGGAGCAGAGGGACATCATCATGGCTCACCAGGCTCACAAGATACAGAGCACACCGCAAGCTCGCAGAAAGGAGTGGGAGTAAGTTGTTCTGAACTCCTGTTTCTTACGAGTATCGTAGTTGAAGACATGGCGGGGTTGGATTTGCAGACTCCATTTGCAGTCAGCCCCCAAAGGTGAGCTTATATGTTCATCGCTTTAAATAGACTGCACCTGCTTCTGTGTGCTTTACTTCCAGGGACCATCATTTCCAGCATTCAATTAAATCCCTTAAAATAATATTAATAAGAGTTCAATGGACCCTCCCGATGCAAAAAAATATAATAATATTAAGAATAATAGTGATTTTTTTTATTTGTAATTTACTAAAAGTACACAGATAATTAAGCACTGATAATTTTTAAAAATCAATACACAGTAAAAACAATAAAATGTTGCTTTACATACAACTCATAATATTTAATAGTGGTAGTAATAATAAATAAAAATATATGTATGTATGATGTGATATTTTAATAATTATAAAAATTGAAAAGAAAAATGATACAAATATTGAGACAGCCACACAGGAAGTGTGAGTGAGTCACCTTGACAAGAAGTTTGCATACAGAACGAATTATGTTCTTGTGCTGCTTATTTTTTTATTCGTTAAAGGTTCTGCAGGGAAGCAATGAATCATGCGATCATTTCCTACCGATTCATGACGTCATACTATTTGTGTGTGTGTGTGTGCGGAGCATTGCGGCGACTGCAGGAGCAATTAATGGCCGTGATGAGTCGCTTGCCAACACTTGAGTATGGAGTGGCTCTCCATCAAGCCTAACCCCAGATCCTCCACACTCACTTCCTCCCCCTTCTTCTTCCAACACCCACTCCATCCATCCATTCCAACAGTTAGCAGCCCCTTGTTTATTTGCAAGCCTCACTTTTTATTATAGCACATAACACGTTGGGAATGTGAAAGGATACGCCAAGCTGTGCTATTTTTTTTTTTTTTTTTTTGGGTGCTGATTGTATTGCATTTTTTTGTCCATTAGGGGATGCTAGGGAATCAAAGTAGGAGAGCAGCAGGGTGGCTGGCATCTTTGGATGTGTTTGGGATTGACAACTTCTTTGCAAATTTTAAAGGGAGGAAAATTGCAGAAAGAAAATCCCAAAAAGATTGCAACATATAATAATTTATAGCTAGAGGCGTATATGTACTGCACCTGCTAATGTTATTTTTTTATATTTGTTTTATGCTCTTATTTTATCATACAGTACTATTTTATTTGATCTTAATTGGAAAAAATAGGTTGTGTTGTATGTATCCTATTTTTTATTTTTGTAGTTATTTTACATATAAATCTCTTAGTAGCATTCCATAATTTGTAATTATTTATTGAAAAAAACATTTAAAAATGACTAGAACTATGTTTATGAAACAATACAAAAACAGCATTTCTCAAAATGTTTATCTTATTATTAATTTATGACTCATTAATTACGAATCAAAATTTTCATGACTTTTAATTGTGTTTAATCCTTTTCCAACATGTGCTGTTTTTCCAACCCAAGTCAAACTTACCTTTGATTTTTACTCCCCCCCCCCCTCCATTAATGAACATTTTGCTTTCATTCCACAGCATACTTAGTCATCCATTTGAGTGTCACTCATTGGTCCAAACAGCACGGATAGCCGTTGCTAGGGAACACCTAAGAGGAAAGAATATTTTAAACATAATAATACTCAAGCCACTTGAGTCAATGTTGCCTGAAAGCCTACGTGCAATTATATAAATGCACAAGTGTGTAAGTAAAGCCGCTTTATTGCTCAGCTTTGTGCACATGTTCTTGGAAGTTGACAGAACAGTTAAACAAAGGTGTTAATAACGTCTCAAACTGATTTGAATTGAAATGAAACTTTTTGTAGATGACCAGAATACGAGGCATCTAAAAATTTAACATAGATTATAGTGAAAACTGGATCCCAATTCATCCTGATGAAGGTCACGGGGGTGTACTGGAGCCAATCCCAATCTTTAATTAGAAGCCATGGCTGACAACAGGGTACCTCACTGGGCACCTTTGAGATTCTTCACATTCCTTTTTTTTGTCCATATGGTGTTGGTAGCACAAAACACAAACTACAGTAGAGTTGCTGCACTTGTCCGCGCGTGTGACAAAAAGCAGATTTCTGTAGGAAGAGCCATTGTGAAAGATGTCTTTTGTTGGCACAAATAAAAAGAACCGGAGCAGGAATTGAAGCCAGCCCGGTCGCTATGGAAACAGTCGACAGTTGGAGACGGTGCAGATCGGCAGAGAGAGAAAGCAGGAAGAGAGAGAGATGCTGTTTGCGAGGATGGACGGACAAACATTTTGCTAGATGATGATGTGGCTTATGTAAGAGTGCAAATGAATGGATTGATTTGCCAACGCATTGAGACGTGCATGATAGCCGATCTTTTCTAGGGTCATGTTACACATCTTTTTCAAGACAAAATTCTCACAAACTTGATTTATTTTTGAATTGGTTAAAAAAAAAGTAAGTAAGGAAGTAATGAGGTCTCACTTATTGCACCTGAGAAAACACTTTTTTTTTCTTCTTTGCTCCCAATAAAAGGAGCAGATCTATTTCATGATCTATTTTTACACTTGACTTTTCCTCCAATATTAGCACCATGGCCTACTTTTGAAATGTTGCTATAGTGCAAGCAATTACCTCTACTACTACTATTATTGATAGCAAAAAAAAAATGGAAGTATTGAAAGTATGAAAAGCAACACACAAAAAAATGTGGATGCATTTTCCTCATTGGCTTTTATGGTTGTTTAATGTGTATAACGCAGCAGTGTGATTGTAATCGCCATGGTAACGATGTGGACGTCCCAGGCGAGTCCATGTGGTGGGAGGGTTGTTGTGCTGCGCTTCCTGACCACTTGTGCAGCTCACCAGTGCAGCAGGTGATCTTCACCATCCTCTTCCTCCTCCTCATCATCCTGCAGTTAGATGTGTGCGTGCGATGGCGCCACTCGGGCGTCGAACCAGCCTGGCAGAGTAGACTCACTTTCGGCTGTGATGCGTAAAGTTCTCCCCAGGACTTGCCGCGGATTTTTACGCGCATATCTTGATGCCCAAAAGTTGTTTTGAGCGCACCTCACAAACGGGACGTAATATGGAGTAACCCACAGCCATTGTGCTTTTTTTTAACTCTTTCGCTAGAATGGCTCGCTTCGGTGACGAGTCCGCCCCGAGCACAGTGGACTCCGGGGATGGAGACGCGGAGCGCGGCGGGGACGCGCTGGAGCCCGGGGCTGCGGCGGCCGGAGGAGGAAGTGCCGACGCATCGGCCGCGATGACGGCGTCCATGAAGCAAGCCAAGGCGCAGCGGGCCCGGACCATGGCTCTATACAACCCGGTACCGCACCGGCAGAACTGCCTGACTGTCAACAGGTCTCTGTTCATCTTCGCGGAGGACAACATTATCAGGAAGTACGCGCGGCGAATCATCGAGTGGCCATATCCTTTACTAATCGAGGTGTGCTTAACGTGTCGGTTCAGAACCACGGACAGCACCGCAAACTTTTGTTCGTAACCAGTTGCTTTTAGCTGACATGTTTTATACGTCATTCAACTTAAAGTATTTATGTTTTCAAAAATAACATATGGACAACAACATTCAGACACACCTTTATAAGTAATTAGTTTTTATGTAATTTTTAAAGTGGTTAAAACTACAATTATAACGTATTTTATTTGTGTTTTAATGCAGCGCTATGAAAAATAGTTTCCCCACTTTAATGTCTATAATATCAAATTATAATTTTCCTTAAAGAGGAAAACTTTTGAAAGAATTGGATTGAAAAAGATTGTAATTTGCCAGCACGTTCAAGCCTTTACACTGGGCTTTTTTTTTTTTTCCAATTAAGTTTAATCCATTAGCGATTTTATTGTAATGTCCCCAAAGAAGCCTGGTGTGGTAGTGTGGTCATTTACGACTCCAAATATGATGTTAACTAATTTTATGACAATTATATGCTTTTAAACAGAACATGGTCCATAAAAACATCACATCAAACAACTTGAATGAGCAATCAGACCCATAGAAGTAGGAGTTGATGGTTGCAATATTTCTTTTCCTGTCGTGGCTGTCCCAATACTTTTGTCCGTAGAGCCCCCGCATTGAACTCAATTGCCATGGTGTGCACAGGACACAAAGTTAGTGTGTGTGTTTGTGTATGAGGTGATCATTAGACCTAGCAGCAGCAGCAGCAGCCTGTGGGGGAGGCTTGCACAGTGTGGGCACATGGAAGCACAGCTCTGGATGCCTTATAGTGCTCTGAGTGGGTGTCGGTTCAAATCCAGCTCAGCTGTTTTGTGCACAGGATGTGTGTGTGGGGGGGGCGTGTGTATGTGTGTGTTTCTCTCCATTGAATCTGATGGAGTTTGGAGCCATGTTCTCTACCCAAACGCATTCGGCCGTGGATCACTCCAAACCAACACCCCCAGTTGTCTTCTGGTTACCTAACCAGTGTGGGAGTGGGGTGGGGGGGCTAGTGGTCAAAACTCACTCTGGGGCCTTGGAACCGGCAGAGAGGTGTGTGGGAGGCCTTTGGCAAAATGTCGGCGTGTTCAGACCCACGTCTTTCCCCTTCCGTTCGTTCCGAGTGCAAAACATTCCGATGAATTCAATGTGATTCGGGCTGCCATGCTTCGTCACTCCGTACTTTCCGTGCCGTGCAAGTTGGATGTCGAGTAGATACTGGAGCAGATGTGAACTAGTTCAGACTTTTTTTCCCCTCCTCACTAGTAACGTCCTGTTATTTTGAGCCGCTATCAATAAGAAGCTCTGTCAATGTGAGCGTGATGTCCTCTGTGATACGCTGACCTCCTTTTATTGGAGGAGGAGGAAACATTGACAACAAGGACTTTTGTCCTCTCAGTTAGGCCAAGGTGACTTAGCGGCACTGTGGTTCTGCTCTCACCTGCTCTCCATGTCTCACCATGAAGAGCACTTTAAAAGACTTGACGGTTGCCATAGCGACAGCAGCCTCTCGTATCACAAATCATGAACTATGCCTTAATTCAACTGTTATATAAACATCAGGCATCGGGTTCTTTTTTTCACCATGATGCAATTGAGTTCTTTTAAAGGACTAATTTTATGGCGCAAATGAGTTTTTCTTAACTTTTGTGCCTCTTACGCCGTTCGAGTACATGATCCTGGCTACCATAACCGCCAACTGTGTGGTGCTGGCTCTGGAGCAGCACCTGCCCGGAGAGGACAAGACCCCCATGGCAAAGAGACTGGTGAGTTCGAAATGTGTGTAAAAATATCTTGAGAATGAATGCTTAGCTAGCATATTGGAAATGAGCATTCAGTGATTATGTCTTTGAATGGTCACGTGGGAAGAAAGTAATTGTTGACATTTTGTAAACAACAATGAGGCTGTGTGTTATTGTGTTCTCCGCTACACACACGCTTGTAATTGCAGGTTGGTTTGTTGTATTGTCACACGTAGCAAACAATGTTTTGACTGTGTTTAGGCTCGGAAAGATTCGTACCATACGCTGACCCGTCTTTATGTGTGCAGGAGAAAACCGAGCCGTACTTCATTGGGATCTTCTGCTTCGAGGCGGGCATCAAGCTGGTAGCGCTGGGCTTTGTTTTCCATAAAGGTTCTTACCTGAGGAACGGTTGGAATGTTATGGACTTCATCGTGGTGCTCAGTGGGTGAGTGGCGAGGCCGCATCTCCACGGCAACCGGAATGTTTGTTTTCAACAGATTGTTTTGGGATCGGCTCGCGCAGAGCAAGTAATTACAGTCGCCTTCTGCTGCTGCTCAGAAATCAATGTCTTTTATTTTATTCCATACATTATATTACAAACAGACAACATGATTGGCTACCGGAACCCCCCAAAAAACAAACTTTTCAAAATTCAATTAAAATTGACACCAAATTCATTCAGCTTTTACTGATCTGCGCTCGCTGGAGCGAAAAATTAATTTCCGACACACTTTGTGGCCTTGTGCGCGTGCATTCAAGCGTTCCGCTAGCGCCAGGCTCTGTAAACGCTGGAGTTCATGGTAGCGTGAAGCTTGACCCAAGAGATGAGTTTTGGCTTTTGTTAAGGAGATGTCGTCAATTCAGAGCAAGCGATACAAATGTAGATTTCCTACAGGTTTCCATGGAGCAGCAGGCAGGCTTTGCCTTCCATGTTAGGTGGGTGGATAAGTGGATTGGCGCTTGTGTCTAGAACCTGCTTGCCGTCGCCCCCAGCGCCTCGCTCTATTCATTGAGAAGGCGGGAGGGGGAAGCGGGCTAGCAAACACCCCCCCTCCAAAAAAATTAAAATAAAAAATCACGCACAATGAGCGTTTTAATATAAGCGACGGGTTTAGTGAATTAATTGCATAGGAGTGAAATGGTTGTGTAACGAAAAGAAAGGCTAACCAATCAGGAAGCAAAATTTTGTCATCATATTTCATTAATATAAATGACCTCAGCATGCAATGTACATTTGGAATCATTTTTACAAATCAATTCAACAAATGCATTATTTTTACTTTCCATTGGCTGGGAAACAAATCAACTGTGTTCGCTCCCACAACGGCGCAAACGCCTGTTTCTAACATCTGCAAAAATACCCGAAAAAAGAAAACTTTTTGGGACGTGAGAGGGGGGTATAATTGACATTGTAGATATTTTTGTAAAAGCGTGAATGGAATTCATGTAACCTTTGCGTATTTAGCGCAACCCGGACATCATGTTGCTTAATTTAAACCGCATTTGGTGACGGACGGCCTGGTTTCCCGCCTGCCTTCTGACACATTTCTCTCTCGGCACATCTGCTTCTCTGTCTATCTGTCACATACGCACACACTCATACACACGCACACAAGTAAGTCAGACTTAAAAGAAAGCGTGCACATGTGTCATGGAGGCCGCGTGGGAATCCAATCGAGGCCACTGGGCCAGCGCTGGCGGCGTCCATTTCCATTTGGTATTAATGAATCGCTACGAGCCAATCTGTTGGGACATGCAGCTCAATTAAAAAAAAGTCTCAAACGATGATGAGCACATGGTAGTGAAGAAAGAACCTGTCGGCTAAGTGAAATGAAATGTTCTTGATCTTGCATTAAAGTCACAAATGTGCTCAAATGGTAACTGCTGTGCTGTGGCTGCTGTTGGCGGCGTCGGGCGTGTAGGTGGAGGTGTGTGGGAGAGGCTGCATGTAATTAATTCAGTCTTTCCGCAGCCAGTTTGCAAACGTCCTTCATGTACACAATGAAGACAAGCAGGAAGACGGCAGCCTCTCGCTTAACTCACTCACGGGCGGAATATAACAAATGATCTAATGGGACTTAGAATTGAACCCTGTGGAACTCCATCTTGTATATACTGCACATCTAAATTTCCAGTATAGCCATTTATTGTATTATTTCGTGGTGTACAAATACTGCATCACCTTGTGTTCTGTTTTTAATACTGTTCCCCTGCTGTTTTGTAACATAAGGTTAGCAAAGTGTAATAAACAACTCAGGGTGGCCTTGAAGCAGCGACCCATCTTTTGTGGCCACTGTGTTTGGACTGAAGGCTGTTTCCACAGAATACCAACCCACTGCTCCTTCTGAATGTCTCTCGCCCAGTGCCTCGCAAACTCAAGCACACACACACTCATGCTCTCCTCGCTCCCACAGCTTACAGGAGAGCTTTTGCGTGGGTCTGCGTTTGAGTCTCTACCATGTGACATTTTCTATCCTCAACTTGGTCTAATAGGCTTGACATGTCATGGTAACATGTCAAAGTTTGGTTGATGAAGATTTTGCACGTTGTGTACAAATCATTATTTATTTAAACAATCCCTACCAGGTGCAATTTATACATACACCATATGCTGCACGTGGAGTATTTAGAAAAATGCAAATTGTGCCGCAGCACCATTCATCCACTCCACACATATGAAAAATGCATACAAGCTTTTCCCGCAAGAGGAAGCCTTACTCATTCCACTCAGGACTTCCACCTCTTTGTTTAGGCTATTTTTGTCTTTCAAGTGTGTCACGCGCCATGAACAAAATGTTGCATATGATATTCCTATCATGAGCCAAATGAGTAACAATGTGTGTCTGGTCCGTCCATTAGGATCTTGGCAACGGCGGGAGCGCACATGAACATCCCCGTGGACCTTCGCACTCTGAGGGCTGTGCGAGTCTTGAGACCCCTCAAGCTCGTCTCCGGCATCCCCAGTGAGTCATTCGCTAGTTAAATCCTGCTTCATGACAATAATGACCTGACTGAGACAAATTTGCGTTTCCTTTTAGGTCTGCAGATTGTGCTCAAGTCCATCATGAAGGCCATGATCCCTCTGCTGCAGATCGGCCTGCTCCTCTTCTTCGCCATCCTCATGTTTGCCATCATCGGCCTGGAGTTCTACAGCGGGAAGCTTCACCACACCTGCCTGCCAACTGTCGACATTCTCGGTACGCTCTGACGTTAAATTCTGCAGGTGTGCCTAATCTTGTGGCCAGAAGCTTACATGTTATGAAAATGAAACACCGGAGAACATTTTGGTATGCTGGTGGGCGTGCACATGTTGTTTGGACAGTAGCACGTGTCCACACGTTTACCAAAAGTGTTTGGATCACATGTCTCTACATCCCACGGTCCATTTTGCAGCTTCCATTAATTAATTGCTGGACCATTGTAGAGCTGCACTTGAATATGAAAACAGAACATTTATGTGCTACTTGAACATTTCAGCTATTAGATTAAACCATCTATCCATTTTCCATCGCGTTTGTCCCCATTTGGTTTGTAAGTGAGCTGAAGCCACACATTTTGAGTGCATATTTTATTCTGCCTTCAATGCAATTTCTGCAATTCCCAGCGTTACTAATCAAGGCGAGTAGAAAATCTTTTAAAGACAGAATGACATCACTCACGATATTTCTACTGTAAGTGACATTCACAACAGCGGCGGGTCGCTTGCAGCTTTCCCAAGTGTCCAACGGTGGAGTGGATGCTTTGTGACACTTGACAGATGGCGGAACATGAGTGGCGTTCGAGGCGTCAAAGAATACCGCATGCAACACGGCAGCTGGTGTCCTGCTCATGTTTGTCCCTGTGTGTATGCTAAGCAAAGCCAGTGAGGTCAAAATCAAGCTTCTTGTAGTAACACTTAGGTGCTCTTTTTTTTTTTTTTTTTTTTTTTTTTTTAAGACAACGAAACAGTGGACTCATCCGAATTGGCTTTTGCGTGCGGCGTGAGGAAGTGCCCGGAGAGATACGACTGTAACGACACGTGGATCGGCCCTAATGACGGCATCACGCAGTTTGACAACATCCTGTTTGCCGTCCTCACCGTCTTCCAGTGCATCACCATGGAGGGATGGACGGCTGTTCTCTACAATGTACGTGTGGAAAGTGAACTGGTCTTTCTTTATTTGACGGCCATGACACAAATAATGGTGCTCCATGAACTCTGCCTAGCAACAAGTATTTATTTTTTATTTTGCACTAATGCAGGGGTGTGAAACTCATTTTTTTCGCAGGCCGCATTGTAGTCATAGCTTCTTTCGGAGGGCCATTATGACTGTCAACCCAAATAAATGTATGAGCACCTCATATTATATACAGTAAAAGCTACAAAACAAATTGACAAATAACTCCTTTTCAAATCAGATGAGTAAAAATTGGTCAAATATAAAAAAAAAAAAGATATTAAAAGTGAAGACAATTTGCAATTCTAGTAATGACACACGAATTTCGCGGGCCACATAAAATGATGTGGCGGACTGGATCTGGCCCCCAGGCCTTGAGTTTGACACCTGTGCACTAATGTAAAAAAAAAAAAAAAAAATCTGTTTCAAATATCTATATGTAAATTAGATATATATTATTTTAACATGGACACCCATAAACTCTAGCTAGCAACAAAGGGCATCCAAATAGACATTATAATGTCGAAGGCTAGGTTTGAGATGGAGAAATGCTTTTAAATTACATTTAAAAAAATAATTAAAAATAATATAAAAAAAGAATCATTCTTCATATCCATCCATTTTCTGAACCGCTTAGTCCCCACGGGGGTCGCGGGCGTGCTGGAGCCTATCCCAGCCGTCATCGGGCAGTAGGCGGGGGACACCCTGAACTGGTTGCCAGCCAATCGCAGGGCACACAGAGACAGACAACCAATCGCACTCACACTCACACCTAGGGACAATTTGGAGTGATCAATCGGCCTACCAAGCATGTTTTTGGAATGTGGGAGGAAACCGGAGTGCCCGGAGAAAACCCACGCGGGCCCGGGGAGAACATGCAAACTCCACACAGGGAGGGCCGGAGGTGGAATCGAACCCGCACCCTCCTAACTGTGAGGCGGACGTGCTACCCAGTGCGCCACCGAGCCGCCCCATTCTTCATATCGAATGCTAAATATCATTTCAGACGAATGATGCCTTGGGCACAACATGGAACTGGATGTACTTCATCCCACTCATCATCATTGGCTCCTTCTTTGTGCTCAACCTCGTGCTGGGAGTCCTTTCCGGGTGAGTGTCACCACATCATATATATTCTGGAGACATTGTCTTTTCTTTTTTATAATACACATCTTTCCCGCCGTAGAGAGTTTGCCAAGGAGAGGGAGCGGGTGGAGAACAGGCGGGCTTTCATGAAGCTTCGGAGGCAGCAGCAGGTGGAACGTGAACTCAACGGCTACCGCGCCTGGATAGACAGGGCAGGTACTGCAACGCCATTTTCATCTCAAACTAAACTCAGGCGTCTGTGCTATAGGGCTGCACACACAAGCGCTATAACGGCGTCTGCACTGGCCATCTCCCACGCAAGTAGAGAGTGAGAAAAGGTGATACTGACTCACTGGCTTACTGTAAATGTGTGCGCACGTATGCATGTGTGTGTGCTTGTTGGTGTGGGTGAGTGTGGGAAGCGCGAGTGAGAAATATTGCAAGCATCGAGGAGGGAATAAGAGCTCCTTCTCTCAAGGAGGTCACACGGGCCTCTGAGCGTTTACAGCAGCGCCAACCTCGCCCGGAAAAAAATCGGAACTGGCCACTCCATTTGTACCGTATTTCCTCAAATAGACTAATAGGCACTTGCCCCAATTAGTCACCGGGTGCAGCATTCACAAATTAATGGGAGGGGGGAAAAAAACGGAAAATTTGGATGAGACATGTTTTTCATCAGCCTCAAAATATTTGTCTTTTTAAATTCCTGCTAGACGCCTTCTCACCATCTGCAGTTGAGTGAGTAAATGGTTTAAAGCGTTCAGGCTTTCTCTTTTTGCAGAGGAGGTCATGCTGGCAGAGGAGAACAAGAATTCGGGGAGGTCGGCATTAGATGGTAAGAACATTGTCTCGCTTGATGACTTCAAAATGTGTCCAAAATGTAAAGACATTTGATGGTTGATATTTTTGTACAAAACAAAAACATTTTTTTAAATGCTGTATAAAATTTGATTTAAAAAAAAAAATAAAAACGTTTTTGCTCAAATTGAAGAAGCTACGCTAACTGTTAGCTACTTTGTACATTAAGCTTGAGTTTTCATATCAAAAGTGCTGAAGAGGGCAAGTAAGAAGACGGGCGCACGTCGAGGAGCCCCAGGCGATGACAAGTACACGGACATGTCCACTGCCAGTGAGCCTTTTAATTGCTCTTCTCATTTTCCTTTAATTCCAAGTTCATTGCTCATAATAATAACTTTTATGAATTTATCCCCCATCTCTGTCTGGCAGGTATGTCTCGCTCCAGGATGAACTTCCGCAGCGGTCGGCGCGGTCCGGCCGCTTACCTGCGTCGCAAAGAACGCATGTTGCGCATCTCCATCCGCCGCATGGTGAAGACGGACACGTTCTACCTGATGGTGCTTAGCCTGGTGGCTCTCAACACCATCTGCGTGGCCATCGTGCACCACAACCAACCCGACTGGCTCACCATCTTCCTCTGTGGGTCGCCACTTTTGTCAATGACATCTATTCTGATCTCACCGATTTTTTGTTTTCTTCTCCCCAGACTATGCAGAGTTTGTGTTCCTTGGGCTGTTCCTTGCTGAGATGTTCTTGAAGATGTACGGTTTGGGTTTCCGTCTTTACTTCCATTCGTCTTTCAACTGCTTCGACTGTGGCGTGAGTCCCTCGTCATTGTCAAAATACGCCAAGAATAAAAAATTCTAGCCTGGCCTTTTTGTTTTTTTGCAGGTAATTGTCGGTAGCATATTCGAGGTCGTTTACGGCTTCTTCCGGCCCGGTATGTCGTTTGGCATCAGCGTGCTGAGAGCGCTGAGACTTCTGAGGATTTTCAAGATTACCAAGTACGCAGGACACCAATACCCAAACTGCGAGTAATTTTATTGCTAGCGTTTCTATTTTCTCTTTGCCAGATACTGGGCCTCTCTCAGGAACCTGGTTGTGTCGCTCATGAGCTCCATGAAGTCCATCATCAGCCTGCTTTTCCTGCTCTTCCTCTTTGTTGTGGTGTTTGCCCTGCTGGGGATGCAACTTTTTGGAGGACGGTAGGCCGTAGTGGTCTTTGTCGCTAACAAATCAAGTGATTATGAAGTGACTCAGTAATAATGAAGGGGCTCCGCGGCAGCCATGTTGGTCCGAAGCGGTGCACTGAGATGCTATTATTGTCGTTCCTTATGACACAGTGTGCGATGAAGAAAACAAAAATAGCTCCTCATATCTTTGATTCTGCCTTCTAGGTTCATCTTTGAGGATTACACTCCCACCAACTTTGACACGTTTCCAGCTGCGATCATGACAGTGTTTCAGGTTTGGTTCCCCCCCCCTCCTCTTTTCTTCCATTCTGCCTCCATGACACATTGCACCCGATGAGATTTCTCACCCCGGGCGGAGATTAAACAACTCGGCTCGCTCGCCGTCCCCGCCCCGCCTCCGCTGCCCGCCCACGCATCCTCGCACACATATGCGCACATCACAAACATGAAGCAAATCCACGTCAGAGCTGACACAAACACAACTGCGGCTTCAACGAAGCAACCTGTTATGTTTACTTGTTGCTATTTTTTTTTCCAAGAGACATATTCTGCTTCATCCACTTGCAGATATTGACGGGCGAAGACTGGAATGAAGTGATGTATAACGGGATTCGCTCGCAAGGAGGCGTGCAGTACGGCATGTGGTCGTCCATCTATTTTATAGTGCTCACCCTTTTCGGAAACTGTATCCTTGGTGACACTGAGAATAACTCAATGAGCTCTGATCAAATGTGTCAAGAATATCTCAGGGAGTAAAAAAAATATGATGCGTGTGTGAGTATATTTTCTGCATGGTTGAATGATTTCACTTTTGGCTTTGTGGCAAAGTCCAATTTGTTTGCATTGAGATAAGCAATAACACGCTTTGGAATTGCGGGGCTGAGCAAATAAACTAGAAAACAGAGATAGAACCCGATACATTGGTAAACACAGTATAATACAAATACGGTGTTTTGTTTGTTCTTAACTGCCTCTCTGTCAGACACACTCCTCAATGTCTTTTTGGCCATCGCTGTGGATAATCTGGCCAATGCACAGGAACTGACAAAGGTTTGATCTTGAAATTAGCATCTGCACATTCGACTTTAATTTCCCCCATGAATAACGTTTCCTCCGAAAATTCAATTGAGTGTGTCACCTAAATCAAACAGCGTGCCTATTAACTTTGCCAGGATGAAGAGGAGGAGGAAGAGTTCTTTAACCAACGGTATGCCAGAGGCAGGGATGGCTTAATATCGGAGTAAGTTAAGGGTTAACATAAACATATGACCATGCCGGGATGAGAAAAAAATTTCCCTCTGCTTCATTTAAATGGATTCTGAACACCACTATGTAACAATAGTGAGTTTTGGGCAATCGCACGGTATGATTTAGGCATACACTGTGTGTACTGACCTCTGACCTCTTTTGCTCTTGAAATTGGTCATGAAAAAAAAAAAAAATGAAAGAATGTCTCATCCGAGCATGGACATAGCTTGCTCGAGGGCTGCACGCATTAGTTTTGCATGCTTTTATTGGAGTGACTCACAAATCACTGCCAAATATTTCGACGTAATTCTCTGAAAGAAAATAGCATTTTAAGTTTCTGCATGTTGATTTTTGCTCTGTATGCAAAAATATACACTTATAAATGTAATCAAACAAAAATAGTCAAACACTGACCACATTGCTTTCACCCCTGGATTATATGATTCCACATTTGGGTGATTTTTATGCAGCATTTTTAAGAGTGTGCTAAAAAGACTCCCTCACTGTGTCATATGTTTGTTGGATGTAGCGTATGGCTAATTTTGCAGCGTTTTAATGTCTTTTGCTATTCCATCATGTTGTCTCGTTTTATGCCTGTTGTAAAGTGGCACTGGCCAAAAATGACATTTGGTCACCACGAGAGATCATTTTAGTTTCGATGCTACGATTATTTCAAATGCATTGCCGTGGTAATTTTAAGCATATCATTTAAACTTGCATGAACTTGCACATGATGTTAATTGGAAGTCACATTTTGGACTGTGTCACCACTGTTTTGTGTGTGTTGTAAAACTAATGTCTTGTTTTCAAGTCATCACTCATTTATTACATGGACAACAACAGAATCAGAATAACAGTAAGTAAAACTGTATGCATCTGTCTTCTTCTCTAGAAATGTTTCCCTGAAACACTTGTTGAGATTCTGTTCTTTAGATTTGACACAAGGCTTTTGTGTTAATCCTGCACTTTCCCTTTTGTGGTCTTGTGGGTTTTTTCACTTATTATCTCCCAGGTAACTGTTTTCATGTTTTCTTCTTTTTTGGATGCCTTTATTTCTGTAGCTTGGACTATTATACATATTTTCCCCATTACACTTTTAGAGTCATGGAAAGGCCTAGTCTTTTCTGACAAGTTTCAGTTGTGTTTTTTTTTTTTTTTTTCCTTGCATATCTGGTATGCTACATGAATATTATCCTGAATGTTGTTTCCCACTAGTTTGACCTTTTGGAAAATGTGCTTTTATTTAGTAAATAATGATGACTCTGTTAGTTTTGCACGGGGGAAACAACTAGCAGGAACTCACTCAATCAGTCAAAAAATGCTCAGCAATGAAAGAAGTCCAATTTTATTAGCTAGCACCTAACATTACCTTCTGTGGCAGAAGCTAGCTAGCTGTTTCCCCTCTACAAATGTATATGCTATGCTTGGCTAAGCTACATTAAGTTTGTAGTTTCAGTAGATATTTGATAAGTATCCAAAATGTCAAACTAGTCGTTTAAAATGGAGCTGATTGCCATTGCCGCCAAGTATTGACAAAATGTGTATTGTGCTCTTTAGTGGAAGAAGAAGACCCTACCTCTACAGGAAACGCGCCATCCACCGAGGTCGACCTACCTTCCCCGATGATCCAGACGGCTCGATGGGAGCCGCGGATGAGCCGCCCCGGAACAGCTCCAACGCCTTCGCCAACCGCCGCGAGAGGCGGAGAAAAGTCAACATGTCCGTCTGGGAGCAGAGGGCCAATCAGTTGCGCAAGCGCCGCCAACTAGCTAGCAAGGAGGAGCTCTTCAGCAGCCCTGCCGAGGAGACGGTCGAAACTCCCTCGACCCATCATGTACCCGCGCTGTCCGCAGAAGCCAGCCCGGCACACCTCCCCGAGTCCCCCGTGTCCGTGGGGATGCCTTTACCCGAACCGCCCATGTCCATAACCATCCCCATACCCGAGCCCCCTGCAGCCGAGCCTTTGGTCAACCTCTCCGAGGAGAAAACAGGCGGCGCTAACCACCGAACGACAGGCGGGGGTCGGCACAGGATGGCTCGCAAGTTCAGACCGGGGCCGGAGGAAGGGGCCAGACACCGACGCCACCGTCACCGAGAGGCTCGCCCCGAGGCCAAGAGCTTGGACTGCACGCAAACGCCACACGATGCGCTGCTGGTCAAGCGCTCACTCAGTCAAGAGAGGAGGATCCTGGATGAGCGGGAGGAGAATGAAGAGAAAGCTAAGGCAGAAGGCCAGGCCCAGGAAGACTCTGGAACGTGTATCGTCAACCCGTATGCAGACGTTGGAGAAGATGGAAGGTAAGGTTACCTTGGACTTCTTTATTAGGAAGACATCTGTCTTTGATCATTTCTTTACATCATTTGTCTTCTGCCTCAGGATGTCTGACATCCCCGAACCTCCTCAGTGTCCAACCATCCCGGTGGAGATGGCTTTGGAGGCCACGGAGTACTCGACGTGTACCCTTGAAAGCGAGAAACGCGCAGGCTCCATCCACCGCGACAAATCCAATGCAGAAGGATCCGTGGCCATTGAAATGTCCGCACAACCTCTGCTGGAATTGACTCCCATGACAGGTAGTCTTGAACGTTCTCAGGTGGACACTATGATCCTTGTTACACCAGATTAAAACTTTTTTTCTTGTAGTGAACAGTAAAGAGCTGGAAGCCTACCATTCTGAACAGACAGACAGAGATGAAGAAACCGAGGATGAGGAACCTCCTATTACTCCCAAAGCTGTTGCTCCGGGCAGCATGTTCCTCTTCAAGGCTTCAAACCCGTAAGATGTTGAATAAATCATCCTAGCTCTTTCAAGAAGTGATTCACAACTTTTGTATTCTACCTCTGGTCCATAGGATCAGAAGGATCTGCCATTACATTGTTAATATACGCTACTTTGAGATGAGCATCCTTCTGGTGATTGTGGCCAGCAGCATCGCACTGGCCGCCGAGGATCCCGTCTGCGCTAGTTCGGAAAGGAACAAGGTACAAAAATTGACAAATTGATCAAAATGATTGAGAATGATCATCTGCTTTTTTGAAATAGGTCCTACGATATTTTGATTATGTCTTCACCGGGGTGTTCACCTTTGAAATGGTCATCAAGGTAGGCCCTCATTGTCAAAACATGACTCATTTTTTAAGATGACTCAAATCGTATCTATCGCAGATGATCAACCAGGGCCTCATCCTGCACGACGGCTCCTATTTCCGAGACATGTGGAACATCCTGGATTTCATCGTGGTGGTGGGAGCGCTCATTGCCTTCGCTCTGACGTGAGTCGCTGCAGATAAGCACCTGTCTGACGCGTTGACTCATCATCAACGGCCGTGCATTTTGCTTTTCGCTGCATTCTACCTCAATAACAAAGGAAACGTTTCTCTTTAATTGTATTGTCAGGATTTTACAGGGATTATTTCTGTCGTCTCTGGATGTAACAAATAAGCTTTTTTTGAACGGTTTGTTAATTTCTCTGTTGTGACTTTATAGCTGTGACTCTTCCAGCTTCACAAGTGTCTCTCTCCTTATGCCTCTGCCGTCTTGTTCTCTGTTGTTCCTGTGGATTTTGTCTCTGTGGGGGCACCCAGGAATGTGATGGGGTAAACATTTAATTATGTCACACTAAAACTTCACCGTCATCTTTCTTCATTTACCTTTTTTTTAGCTAAAATCAGTGCACTTTGGTGTTTTTATGTTTTATTCATTGTCTCCCAAAATATCATATCCAACACTCAAAACAGTCACTCAGAAAAAAAGAGAACTTCCATTGTCTTTTAAATATTTTCTGGATTTTGTTGTTGTGTTGTTGAGGTGTTGGTTCAAAACTTCCCAAACTCGACCCTAAAAATCTTATTTGAATGTTTTCAATAGAAACAACAAAGGTCGAGACATCAAGACCATCAAGTCCCTTCGCGTTCTGAGAGTCCTGCGGCCACTCAAGACCATCAAGAGGCTTCCTAAACTCAAAGTCTGTGCACGTTCTCTGTTTGACATCACAAATTTGATCTGGATTAAACTTTTTGGGGTTTCCTTCCTTTTCTTTTCCGTAGGCCGTGTTTGACTGTGTGGTGACATCCCTGAAAAACGTCTTCAATATCCTCATTGTGTACCAGCTCTTTATGTTCATCTTTGCCGTCATCGCCGTGCAGCTTTTCAAGGGCAAGTTCTTCTACTGCACCGACAGCTCCATGAACACGGAAAAAGAGTGCCAGTAAGTGCGCCGTGACATTTTTTTTTTTTTTAATTAAATGACAAATCCAGACGGAGCATTATATTTTTCATGGGCATTATTTAAGAAGGTAATATGTGTTTGCTTCACAGAGGCTATTACATCGACTACACCAGGGACAAGAAGGAGGTGAAGAGGAGAGAGTGGAAGAGACACGAGTTCCATTACGACAACGTCTGCTGGGCCCTCCTCACTCTCTTCACCGTCTCCACCGGCGAAGGATGGCCTCAGTCGGTGTCTTTATTACTACACGCGCTCGTTAAAATGAAGCGGGAAAAAAAATTGAATTTGTCGTTCGGACAGGGTGCTGCAGCACTCCACCGATGTGACCGAGGAGAGCATGGGGCCGAGTCGAGGGAACCGAATGGAGATGTCCGTTTTCTACGTGGTGTACTTTGTGGTTTTTCCCTTCTTCTTCGTCAATATCTTCGTGGCTTTGATCATCATCACTTTCCAAGAGCAGGGCGACAAGATGATTCAGGAGTGTAGCCTGGAGAAGAATGAGGTACGGCTCCCGTTGTAGCACCGCATGCACGTGCAATGACGCTTTTTTTGTGTCTTTCAGAGGGCGTGCATTGATTTTGCCATCAGTGCCAAGCCCATGACACGCTACATGCCCCAGAACAGGCAAACCTTCCAGTACAAGTTGTGGCACTTTGTGGCGTCGCCTTCTTTCGAGTACACCGTGCTGGTGATGATCGCCCTCAACACGGTAGTCCTCATGATGAAGGTAACAGCCTCAAATTGGAGCTAAGGATGTCCAATTGCTCAATTGCAGAGTACCAGCAGAAATGGGTTTTTTTTTTTAGTTCTGTACATTTTGATAGTAATATTGTACTGGTATATATGGATAAAATGTCATTTAAAAAAAAAAACACCTAGCCTTCATTAGAACGATTCTAGATTATTAAGTGATATGACAATTTAATCTAAAAAATAATTTTAATTTTTTGTTTCAATTACCAGCATATTTTTTTCTTTTTTAGTACAATGCACTGTACCTTTTGATAGTAATATTGTACTGATATATTTTGATATGTTATTTAAAAAAAAACATCTAGCCTTCATTAGAACGATTCTAGATTATTAAGTGACATGATAATTTAATTAATTTTTTTAAATTTAATTTATGGTATTTTAATTTAATGTAATTCAATTAAAAAAATAATGTTTTAAAATTTCATTTATGGTATTTTTTGTCTGTTTCTTCAGTATCACTCAGCCCCCACGGCATATGACACTGTTCTGAAGCACTTCAACACAGCGTTCACTGTCCTCTTCTCCCTGGAGTGCATCCTCAAGATTATGGCGTTTGGTTTTGTGGTGAGGAAACACAAAAACCACCAAAGTCTCTCACTCAACTCATAGGAAATGCAAAATATTTCTGCCATCATTTTTTTTTTCCTCCTGCAGAATTATTTCCGAGATACCTGGAATATTTTTGACTTCATCACAGTGCTCGGCAGCATCACTGAGATCGTTGTGGATCTACAGGTGAAAGCAAAACACTCCAGCTGTAACGTATTGTAGTCGAGGCTGACTTTATAATAACGGCGACTATGTGCTTTTTTTTTTTTTTTTTTCCATCGGTCCAGTCCATGAACAGCATCAACATGAGCTTCCTGAAGCTCTTCCGAACAGCCCGCTTGATCAAATTGCTGAGGCAGGGTTACACCATTCGTATTCTGCTCTGGACCTTTGTCCAGTCTTTTAAGGTCATTATTTATTGTCATCCGTATGCATGTTTAGCACAAGACATACAATTGTAAAGTTGCCAATCTGACCAGTTGTGACGTTTTTCTGCAACAGGCACTTCCTTACGTGTGCCTGCTCATCGCCATGCTTTTTTTCATATACGCCATCATTGGAATGCAGGTAAGCAGTGGAACTGTTAATTGTAAACATAAAAAAATAATAATAATAATAATTAATAGTGGTTTTTTTTTAATACGTTAAATAATTTTTTTTTTTTTATTAGAGTAACTTGGAAGTCAACAAGCAGGTGACATATTTTACCCTTTTGGAAGCTCAGTTGTATTTATTCTTGTCTTTCCGCAGGTTTTTGGAAATATCAAGTTAAATGATGAGAGCCACATCAACCAGCACAACAACTTCAAGACTTTTTTCGGCGCTCTCATGCTGCTTTTCAGGTGGGCCTCATGCAATCTTAGTTGGTATTCACTTGAGTGGTTTCATGTCACGTTTTTCAAACATCAGGAGTGCAACGGGGGAGTCTTGGCAGGAGATCATGCTTTCGTGTCTGTCGGGCCAGGAGTGCGAGCCCGACCCCTCCATCGCCCCCTTCACCTTGTCGCCGGACCATGAGGGAGGCTGCGGCACAGACTTTGCTTACTGTTACTTTGTCTCCTTCATCTTCTTCAGCTCCTTTCTGGTCAGAAGTCAAACGATACAAAGATGTTTGTCGTCAGGTTTGATGAGCCTTGTCTCTGCTTGCAGATGTTAAATCTCTTTGTGGCTGTCATTATGGATAACTTTGAGTACTTGACGCGAGACTCCTCCATCCTCGGACCGCATCACCTGGATGAGTTTGTCCGAATCTGGGGAGAATACGATCGTCTGGCATGGTGAGACACCTTTATTGTATCCAATGTAATGGGAATTTAAACCCCGTTTTTAATTTATTACATTGAGAATTAATTAAGACACACGGTCAAATTATTTTAACTTTTTATTCATTCTTTTTTAATTATTCTTTTTAATTTTCTAAATATATACAATAAATTGAATTTAATTTGACAGCATGCTCCTTAGTTGTTTTATCTCTCTCCAACAGAGGGCAGCAGATTCCGATTTGTGTTGAGTAATGCCCAAATCAAAGAAATGATGCAAGATCATTGAAACTAAACTTTTATTTGTTTTTTCCTTTTCTCCTTTTTGCACTATGAAGTGGACGCATTCACTACACAGCCATGTATGAGATGTTAACACACATGTCTCCTCCACTGGGCCTAGGCAAAAAATGTCCTGCCAAGATTGCCTATAAGGTAACAAGAGCAAGCAAGCAAGTTTTGAAGGAAAAAAAAAAAAGTTTGCAAAGCAGCTTTTGCTTTTATTGTCACGCAGAGGCTGGTGCTGATGAACATGCCGGTGGACGAGGACATGTCGGTGCATTTCACCTCAACGCTCATGTCTCTCATCCGCACGGCGTTGGACATCAAAATAGCTCGAGGTGATGCAAACTTTAGTGCCAAAATACACAGATGGGCGAGGTCATTCATCTGCTGAGGTCAAATCTTCTGAGCGCGTGTGTCACAGGTGGTGAGGACCGCATCGCTTTGGATGCTGAACTTCAAAAAGAGATCAGCATCATCTGGCCTTACCTGCCGCAGAAGACCCTGGACCTCCTGGTGCCCATCAACAAAGGTGGGCTCAAGCAGCCGTGTTTACCTTGGCCGTAGCGTTGACGCGAGTCCACGTTTGCAGACACGGACATGACGGTGGGGAAGATTTACGCCTCCATGATGATCATGGACTACTTCAAACAGAACAAGGCCAAGAAGCTGCGGCAACAGCTGGAAGCTCAGGTCAGACAGACAACTTCTCAGCTTTGATGACTCAACATCATAATCAAAATGAACTTGCTGTGTTTGTAATCAGAAGAGCAACCTGATCTTCAAGCGTCTGGACGCGTCCACCCTTCCTGAGGACATTCTCTCCAACACGCAACCTCTACCCATGATGGCACACAGCGCTGGCTCCGCCTTGTCGGTTTATTTCCACTTTGCCTGCATGCATGCATCGTTTTATGTGCGTTCATTTTTTTTTTTTTTTTGGCTCACATAGGACACGTGGGGGATTTGTGGCTTTGAGTCCTATTTCGCCACAGGAGCTATTTTTGCAGTCCATGAACTCAGACACTGATGCTGGCCAGCAACAGAACCCGGTAAGCAAAAAAAAAAAAAAACTTTTAGTAATGAGGGGAAAATCATTTTCCTGTATTATCTGCTGACTGGTGATTAGTTTTCGCCTGTTATAATTATCTTTCAAATAATCACTTGTAGTGTGACATGTTTGAGTAAATATGTTCTTTACCACTGCCAGAGGGTTCTGTAAAGTCATCATTTGAAAAGGTACATGAAGCCAAAGGCTCGGCTTTTCTCACTGAAGCATGGAGATGAAAGTGTCTAACTTTAATGATCTGAATGTAATATCTTTTTTTTGTTTGTTTTGTTTTTACAGACCGAGGCTGCCGGCGGATCATTGAAGCGTTCGGCCTCCACCGTGTCGGATCAACAAGTCAACGGTCTTTGGCAGGAAGAGAAAAGTCCCGAGCGCTTTTATCGACCTCGTCACAAGAGCTACAAGGCTGCAGGTCTGCATTTGTGGAAACGTGATGTGAAGCACATCGTAGTTCAATGTTGCATCATCATCTATGTGTCTGACCAGTGTCTCGGTCCGAGCGGGGTCGATCCAAGGAGCGTTGCCATCTTCTTTCTCCAAACGCGTCCCGCTGCAACTCTGAGGAACGCAGCCTGCAGCCGTCACGCTCCTCCAGCGTGGAGAGGACACGCCCCCGGGACAAACAAGTACAAACTTCATCATTGGATGATATTTTTGAGAACTCTGTCTCTGGACAAAAGTATTGGGACAGCCGGCCCTTACGAGATGTTGTCTTGAGTGATTGTCGTTGGTTGTGTTTAGGGGAACAGCTCGGACAGTCCCGTGCCGTCCACATCAGAGTCCAGCACCCCCAGTGTCCGACGACCTTCATCACAGACCCCAACGCGCTCTCGTCCTCACATCACCTACTCGCCGCTCGTGTGTCGCGCCGACCCCTCCGTCGGCGAGCACGACGGGACGGAGGCGACCCGGCGGGAGCAGGAGACAGTCGGCGGCGAGCGGGAAGGGGACAAGGCGGGTCGTCACCCGTCACCGCTGCGCCGCTACCCCTCCGAGCCCTTCCTGGCGTCCCAGGAGGAGGACCACAGCCCCGATCCCACCGGGCCCATGGAGACGTTGACCTTCGAGGCAGCTGTGGCCTGCAGCCTGGGACGCTCAAACACCGTCAGCTCGGCCCGCCCGCGCTTGCGGACCGGCTGGCAGATCCCCAACGGACACTTTCGCAAACGTCTTGCGCAGACGGCCTCAGTGGCGGGCTGCGATACGCTCAGCGACACGGAGGAGGACGACCGCTGCTAGGGACAAAGACGCGGCGACTCTTTGCTGCATTTTACGCCGTCATAGTTGTAAAAGTCAAGCTGACAGCAGCACAGAACACTTCCTGAAACTTTGCTTGCCAATTCACACCCAATACTTACTATTCAAATGAAAAACAAAGGTCTACTTCCTGCCTTTTACTTGATGATAGAAGAACCGTACGTACTTCATTGGAACCTTATGGCAACCTAAGACTTTTGCACAGTACTATTCAAGGAATGAATCATATGATGCCATTAGACGATTAAGTGTTGCTCTTTGCAGTATTTAGGGTTAGTGTGAATATGTAACTACATTTTCCTATCAATGATTTTTCTCTATGAATACGATGATTTGTGACGTCACAGCATCCATGCAGGAGAGCTGACACCACTTTTCCACATAATGACCAACATTTTTTTTACAATATGAACGGACCCGCATGAGAGGGGTGTTTTTTTCTTTTCCCTTTAATTTGCGAGATAAGAATGCACTTGTAGAATACTAGTAGAAAAATGTTTGTTATTTCAACCAGCTAAATGAACCTTTAAAATATTTTTGTCTGTCGTTCCTTTTTTGTCCTTTTACAAACGGAGCCATGTAAATGTATCAGGAACAGCATCGACACGCCATATTTAAATCCCATCTTTAACCTACTCTACTATTTACCAATAATGTACAGACTATTCGTCACATTTTTGAGTTTTAATGGTCCCTAAAGATTTGTATTCGTTTTAATTGCCCAACAAAGCCAAAAATCTGTGACAATCACGACCCCCCCCCCAAAAAATTGATTTATTTCACAAGTTAATGCAAAGAAGAAGCAAATAATTGTTGTTTTTTTACGTGTACGATAACTGTATATACGAATAAATGTGTTCTGAAGTTCACAGTGTTGTCGAGTGCATTTATTGAGCCCTGTGCATAATACTAAACAAGGCGATCAGCAATAAATAGATAAAATATTACTTATTCGTATGCACATGCCATGTGCATTTTTGGGACCAGTGACGTGTATACATACTTAGTAGTTGAATTTTTTTTCCAAAAGTTGAAATACATGTATTGTTATTGTTTGTCAATGACGTATGCATAAAGGGATTTTCTCATTGTTTTGGATCTGGTGAAACTAGCCAATGAGCGTAGAGAGTTATGCACTGACGTCATATCCAAACGACACTTAGCATGTCACTGTCGAGCGAGTCAGGATAGCTTGAAAACTATTTTAATGTTACTCGTGGAGGATAAAACACGAGCATGTCGCCGTTGTAGGTGCTCGAGAGGGTTTAGTTGAACCGTCGGCTCCGTCGTGGTTATTCGTTGTGTACAACATTCCGTAGGAGCGAGAAAATGAGCGGCGCTGATCGAGGAAGTCGCCCAGCTGGTGGACAAAGCTAGCTGGCTAACCGCTAGCAGGAGTTCTTTGTTTTTGGCTTCAACGCAGAGTTTTGGCGTTGAAAGAAAATGAGCTAAAACTGAGAAGGCTTTGCTAAAAAGTGACAGGAAACATGCCGTCTTTACAGTGAATCCTTGTTTTATGTGTGTGTGTGTAACCTAACCTAAATATAAGATCACCGTGGGCGTCGGTTGTATCATTTATTTAATTTGACATCTCCGACACAAAGACAAAAAGGGGTACAAAATGGGCAACTGCTTGAAGTCACCCACGTCGGACGACATCTCACTGCTTCATGAGACGCAGTCAGACAGGGCGAGCTTCGGGGACGGGACGGATCCAGACCTGGAGCCGCCTCCGCCCTACCAGGTGAGCGACGTAACTGAACTCGGACTTGAATCATATAAGAGCAGCAAGACAAAGGTTGCTCAAAATAACTAGTCGTGGGTCATTGTTATCCAAAACTGCATATTTAGTTCATTGAAGACTCAGGAGCAGTGCTATCGAACATGGATGACTGGAAAACATTGTCATAACATTGCCTCCATTATTGTGTAGTCAACATGCAACTTTTTTTGCAGTCACTTTCACCACGTGACTGACTTTTCAAGAATGTCAACACGTATGTGCGTCACCAAAACTTGGCTCTCACTGAGGCAAAAGTGAAAACCTGCTCTGGAAAATATTTGTGTGTGTGTGTGCTCCATCAGGAGCAGGCGCATATGCCCATGTACCACCCCACGCCCAGCCAGGCCCGTCTGGCAACGCAGCTGACAGAGGACGAGCAGATTCGCATCGCTCAGCGCATCGGACTGATCCAGCACTTGCCCAAGGGCGTGTACGACGGCGGAAAAGATGGCTCAGAGAAAAAGATCCGAGAGTAAGTATGACTTCATGCTGATGTGTTTGCTAGTTCAATAACGTTAGCGTCCACACAGGACAGAATACTCGCAGGCAAGAGACGGTTGACTTTTTTTTGGGGCGGGGGGTCTGTACAGGTGCGTGATCTGCATGCTGGATTTTGTGTATGGCGACCCGGTGCGGTTCCTGCCGTGCATGCACATCTACCACATGGACTGCATAGACGACTGGCTCATGAGGTCCTTCACCTGCCCGTCCTGCATGGAACCCGTCGACGCCGCCCTGCTCTCCACCTACGAGACTAACTGACGCCCGCCTCCTCCCTCCTTTGTCAGCTCTCCTCATGTGCGACAACAGTGAGTGGAGCTTAAAAACGACGACAAGAAAGGTTGGCTGTCGTCTTGCACTATGAGAAAGATGATTTTCAAATAAGCCCCCCACCAAACACACACACACACACGCGTCGCTAAGAACGACAAAACTGTAGCACAGATGTGTGTTTGTGTGACCACTTGAGCCGGCCTCATTGGTCACCTGACTATTAAATTATTCACCCAAAATCTTAAAATATGTTACTAGATCTCCACCCCTTAGCAGCAATTGCCTAATGTCTCAGCGCAGTCACGCTTTACTTTATATATTTATGCATTCTGATTGGCTCGTGTGTGTGCGTGCGGTGTTTATGTATGTCATTAAAATATACACGTTATGTAAAGCGGCGATATTTCATCAAATAGTCCCTATTAAGATGCCCCTCTTAAAAAAAAAAAAAAAAAAAAAAAAACATTCACGCGCACACAGACATTAAAGAGTCCACTGTGCATTTGGACTCTGTTGCTAACCAAAAGAGCAGTACCTACCAAGGTACTTAATGTCCTTCAGATGCATTTGGCAATTTTGAGTCAAAGATGATTTTCGTGTGATGTGAACACAGCAACTTCAGCAATATGGGCTGCAATATTGTTGGAATGTTACCCCCCCCCCCCCCCCCAAAAAAAACCAACAACAACATATGCCATCATGAGGTCAGCCAATGTAAAGGGCTCAGGTGGATTGCAATATGCTTGCACATGTTTCATCCAATCCACTGATTTGCACTTTAGAACAATATGTAAAATAATAATATATTAATATATGTAGACCTTATTATAACCTTGCACTATCAACACTTACTTTTTTCACCCTCATTAGTGTACGGAAAGAAGTTTGCTTTCGTCCACTTAATCAGCTGTTACAAGATGGAATATCATGAGATCATTTTTTGTTTTGGTTGCAGCAGGTTACCGTGGTGGTAGCATGATGACATTTTCTTGTTCTTAATGATTTTTTTGTTGTTGCATTCAGCATATAATGGAGACAGAGGGACGTTTCACTGCACAAACCTCTGTGCAAACCCAAATTCTGTGAGTTACAAGAATAGAGCTTGCATCACCCCCCCCCCCCCCTCGCGGTGTTTTTAAAACTAGTGTGAGCATTGTTTCCTGTAACCTTGTTTTTATTTTTAATGTTTGTGTTGGTTTGTTGGAACAAGGGCAAACCAGCCCTCGTGTGTAACGGAAAAAAATACAATAAATATGCAAAGACCTTCTTTAGTATGATTTCTTAACAATCGAAAGGAGCACATCAATTTGTGTAATTTTACTCCCTTGTTGCATTCAAGGACCTCCCGTCTGTCTCAATTGCTACACCAGCCCCCCCTCGGATTAGAAATTGATGCATTTAATCAGATTTTCTCTACCGTAACACGGAGGCACTCTTGAGATCCGGGTTGCATAATAAATCCGTCTTTAGTACACTACAAATAATTCCCATTTCTATGGTGACGAATATAATCTCCACAAGTATCCCGACAATGTCGGTTTATGGACTCCTGACTCGACGGGAAGAATATCCTACTGGCACAATGTTCTCCTCAAATAATAAAAAAAAAAAACACGTGTATCCAGAGAGCACTTTTATTTTGCGTGAGCCCCAAAATGTGGACCTTCAGGCCTTGTACATGCCGTGGAAGGTGACAGGGATGGTGCACTCCACCTCGGCCCGGGCGATCTCCGACAGGTCCTTGGCGTTGAGGATGAGGAGGTACCCTGGTCTCTGCGAGCCGGGGGCCACCACGATGGTCAGCAGCACGCCTGGACACAACGCCGGGTTGGCCTTTTATTTGGCTTTTTAAAAGTTCAACTCGCATGTAAAGTTGCTGACTTTTATGTCATATCTGAATATCTTTTTCTGCTTGTATGACGAGGTTCTTATGTGAAGAGACGCTCGGTCACCACTCCTTTCTACATCGCCTCGTTCGGGTGAGTAAAGCTTCTTTTTATACTTACAAGTTAAAACCGTTAAGGATATTGATTATATAAAAAGTGTGGCGATAGTATGACAGATTGTTTCTGATTATGAGGCTTTAGAAATCAGAAAAAAAACAAATAACCATCATACCAAAGTGGATCACTAGATATTCTTCCATCTGTCCTTGTCCCAATTCAGGTAATGAGGAGAGTTGGGCAATTATGGAAAAAAAACAATCCTGACTATTGAAATCAGGATGACTAAACTCGATTATTGTTTGATTAATTTGGGTGCACTGGAGTCTATCCCAGCTAATTTACACATTCGCATTCATAGCTGTGGAAATTTTTGAGTCGTACATGAACCTAACATTCAAGCTGAGCGTCCGTACCATCATCTTCGTCCACACCGTCAGGGGTCTGCACAAAAAGGGGCTCGGAGGGATACGAGTCCGGTTCCTGCCAAGTCCAGGTCTCCTTGGTCTTCACGTTCAACTTGCAGATCTAAGAGACAAAATCCAAAATGAAGCCAGCGTGTGCGAGCGCGTCATTTTGTCAGCGAGCCAAAGTCGCACCCTGTCTGGTATGAAGTGGTTGAGACCCAGGCCGTAGGCGTACGTGTAGTTCTTCCCTGCGTACTTTTCGTAGTTGATTTGTGGGAACTCCAACGCTGCAAGCAAAATGAATTGTTTGAATTGCGGTATTCGTCACAAGTGGGGAAATACGCTCTTTTACCCTGACGAGGTCCGGAGAAGAGCACCTCGGGCTCCAGCCAGATGGTCCCATCAGCGTGCATGACAGCCGTGGCTGTGGTGTAAGGCAAGCTCACCAAGTTCTTCCCTTGCTCCTCCTGTATCGAGTCAGTTCACACACCATGTGACGCTGCTCAGCAACAAAATTAAGTTTCTTGTGTTTCAGGGCAAGAGAAGGCCTCGGCGTGACTGACCTTGTGGACGTCCAAGGGAATGACGTATCTGCGGACTTCCGGTTGCGGCGCGATCATGGCTGCCTTCTTCACCTCTTCCCAGTTGGCCCTCAGGTTGGCCAGCCACAGGTAGTTGTAGACAAACTCGAAGCTGACGCGCACGGTAAACGGCGAGCGTGACGACGGTGTCAAAGTGAAGTCGACGTTTGTGCGACTCACCCCTTCCACGCGCACAGGTCGAACACGATGAAGCCGTCGTCCTCGTAGGTGTTGATGTGGTGGAACATGCCGATGGCCGCCCCTTTGAACTTGTGGTCGATGTACTCCCCCGGATTCTTCCTGGCGATGTGGAACAACGTCTACAACGCAAATTGCCATTATTTTTAGTCTCGAGAATTCCAAATTGTATCACTTGTATGTTTGAACGTACCCCTTGGCTCTCGTTGGACTCGAAGCAGTCCATGTAGTTGGAGCCTCGGATGCTCCAAGCGCTCAAGAACTTGAGCAGGTTGATCTTGATCGGCGTCTCCACAAATACAAAGTAGTTTTCCGACATGCCGAAGCTGTGCACGTAGGCCGGCTTGAACCTCTCGGCGCTGGGGAACTGCACCACCACCCTGGACTTCTCGATGGGGTCCGACTTGTCTGCGATTTGGACAAAAGTATTGCAAAAAAATAAAAAGCTTAAAAATAAAAATTTTAATTAAACGCAATCAGCAGTTTGGATGGATAGAAAGTATAGAACTTTGTGTATTTGGGCAGCGATTCATTCGTGTGCCACTAGAGGGGGCCAGAGCACCATACTTCATCCACGAAACTTTTATGAACGCAAACCTTTTTGCGTGGGCGGAATCCTGACAATATTGTAGGCCAACGTGGCTCCTTTGCCCATGCAGTTGCCGATGTTGTAGACGGTGCCGTCCCTCTCGATGTGGGGGTGCGCCGTCACGCCGTTGATGTTGACGTAGTTGCACATGTCCACCTGTGGGATGATAGTCGAGCGGTTCGATTTCAACAAGAGGTTTTGCTGTATTTGTTTCCTCAGCGCCACACTGCACACCTTCTTCAGTGTGTCCAGAGTGTCGGGGTCCACTTTGGTGATGTAGTTGGTTTCGGTGACGGCGTAAAAGTCTTCGCCCACCGGGTAGACGTTGACCAGGCAGTTGTCGGTCACCTCCACGCCCTTGAAGTAAGAGAAAAACCTACGCCGCAGGTTTTACACACATTCAGCGTGCAACGTTGAGGGAGAAACCACAAAAGTGTGGCCTCCATACCTGGAGAAGATGTTTTTGCAGGGATCGGGATAAGCGAACGTGCCAAATTCGGTGATCACCACACGCTTCTCCGTGATGGCCCGCACGTAGGCGTCGGTTTTGATGAATCTGCAAACATGAAGTCATGTTAATTCAATTAATCGGTCAAACTACAACTTTTGTATAATTTATTTAAGTGGATGTGACAATGTTAAGAAAATGAGACGTGTCAATCTCCTCTTATCAATCTTTTCTAGATTTGTGATGATAACCATAGAAGAAATAGTTTTGACAGTGAAAGTGAGTTTTAATCCAATGAATGATAATCTTTCCGGGCATCGTACTTGCGATAGTAGGTAACTTGTCCGTTCTTGAAGTCGAACTTGTGCATGAGCGCCTGTCCATCAAAGAGGTGATAGAAGGGCTCATCTCCTACCTCGAAAAGACCCGGACCCAAACGCAGAAGACTCCCCCTCAGAAAGGAA
This sequence comes from Syngnathus scovelli, assembly GCF_024217435.2. Lineage (NCBI taxonomy): Eukaryota > Metazoa > Chordata > Actinopteri > Syngnathiformes > Syngnathidae > Syngnathus > Syngnathus scovelli. Next base: position 6,219,779 of record NC_090863.1, read on the forward strand.
GGAATCCTTCCTGGTGAAAGAAAGCAAACACACAAAATAGGCGCCCAAGTGCTTTGTCATAATAATAATAATTGAAAAAAAAAAAAGTGCTAAAAGAAACCTATGACTGTTGCCGGAAGAGGCTCGGCAAGCTCCTCGCATGTCTCGAAGATCTTCTTGTAGCTGCCGGCCGGGTGTTCAAATCTGGTCGGTTTAAGTTAAATTGATTCATTTCAATTATTTGCAGGAAACAACAAGCAAAAAAAAAAAAAAAAAAGAATCTACTCCAATTTGAACTGACCTGCTGACCATGACTCGCCTCTGTGCTGGTGAAACAAATCAAAGCAAATTGTTGAAGTATAACTTTGCGCTCCCTGGCCTGACTGGAGCTATTTATCCATCAAGTGCCCCCTCGTAAGCTGTGTTTTCAATCGTTTTTTTTTTCCACTCCTACCCTGCTTTGTTTGTGGCCAATCACGTTAAAGCGTGAACAAGAATCCTATTGTGTCGTGAAATATCCCGTGCTAGATGTCTCAATTGCAGGCCCCGCGTGAAGCCGGATTTGTGACCAAAAAACATTCATAATTAGGAATATTTCGCAATGGAGGCTTTTTTTTTTTTTTCTTGCCCAAAGGTTGACCTTTACATTTAATGTCTGCTCAGTCATGCAAAGTATGCTATACTCCCCCTTGCCACAATCAAGGCAAGCTACCATATTAGGTACACTTTTTTTTCTTGAATATTCGACTATCTTATCTCAAATGTATTGGACTCCCAAGGTTTCCATAATTTTTGCATAAAATTACAACTTATTTGTTTTTCCACTCTCAAGTCCCACAGAAACCCCTGGAGCTCAAGCCTGAAAGTAAAAATTTCAACTGGGCCTGATGTTCTTAGATGTAAAATGTTTTACTGTATTTTTCCTCTGTGCAGTTCTAATCCAGGTGTATGGGGGATTACGTTAAACAAACACTCCATTGTTTATACCGATGGGGGGGGGGGGTCATGAGTGACGAGGCATTGAGCTACACTACTTTTTTGAGGCCTTTTATGACAAATTAAAATATTCATTCCACACTCTTGAAATTTAAGCAGAAGTTTACAATTTAAGAATACAATAATCTGAATGAAACGGGTGCATTTATTTGGATGACGCACTTCATTTCAATTGAAAACAATATGTAACTTTTCCTCCATGTCCCCTTAAGGGTACTATAGATTACAATTAATATGTATGATTGAGGGGAATCGTTTTTACATTGATTTATTTGTTAACGGTTGATGCACTGAGTACATGGGCATGGACGAAGCCAATGTGACGCGCAAGCAGTACTGGCGACCTCTGCTGGAACTTATTTGTAGGTGACGTTCACGGAACATTAACATTCGTGTCGAGAATTGCATTATTTATTTAAGCCTTTGATGAAAAACTGTTTTAAATCACGTAAGAATTATGAACAGACTTTCAATTCCTTTGTATGCTTAGTTTTATGTGTAGGTTTAGATGCTTCAAAGAAGTCGTAAATCGATTTAACCTGACGTAAAACCCATGTGTCGCTGTAACATTTCAAATAAGTAATTGACCTTTTTTTTTTTCTTTTTAGATTTTGCCCGTGTATTACACGATGAGCTGTCAAAGATAATAAAAACAGAGTTGGTACTGAAACGAGATGTATCGAATTATAACGACTTTCCATCGAAGACAGTACGACATGCGTTTGCATGTGAAAATCGTCCTCCATTTTCGAGTTGATCACACGCGTATTGGTGGCGCATTCAGGAACCCCGAAATTCAAGGAAATTGTCACGTCCCATCATAGTTGTCGAAAAAATACTGGTATTTTATAAAGTGGGTTTTTTTTTCGATTACAGTATTTTGAAACAGTAAGGTCGTGAAATTTGTATATGAAATACACACACGTAAAAGCTTTTTCGTATCAACGTGGACAGTAAAGACGTCGTGGTTATCTAATCGGGCACATATAAATACGCAACCTGACGTTAGTCACTTATATATGGACGTTCTCGGTTTCAGAGTCCTTTGTGAAAAAACTTTCCACCATAGTCGAACACAGCAGTCCAGTAGGGGGTGTTCCAAATTGTGTTTCCGTTTGGTAATTTCTCATTTCCGATTTCCCACCCGAACTGGAACGCATCATATAATCCCCCAACATGGCCGCGAAATGGTGGTAGTCTGTTGTTTTACCAGTTAGCACCCAACCGGCGAAAATCTATTTAGATCGCTATTTGAGTCAACTTACGGTCACTTTAAGAGTGACTAAATCCAAATATTTGACGGTAGTGTTACTTATTAAGTGGTAAAGATGAGTTACACTACCAAGGTAGTCCAGGTGACGAACGTGTCGCCGAGCACAACGTCGGAGCAGATGAGAACTCTTTTTGGCTTCCTGGGAACCATCGAAGAGCTCAAGTTATTTCCACCAGAGTGAGTGAAAAAAACGACAGATTGATTGCTTAATTTTATTGGGGATTTCCTTTTGTAGTTATTTGCTTATTTTACTGTGATGGTTATATCGAATCGCGGCACAAAGGCCTAGCCCGCTAACACGACATGTGAAGCCTGGCTAGCTAACGCCGCCAAATGTTGCGTTCAAAAACCCATTGTTTTTATCGTTTTTAGGCCATTAGAATTCCAGAGATTACTGTGTAGTAGTTATCAGAATATTTTGGCTTTAATCTTTGGCTGTGAAACTAACCTGCAAACAAATTTGTGTCTATAAAGTGCATCTCAAGGTCGGAGTGAAGCATACATGCATTGTGTGAATTAAACTTTCGTTTTTTTAACCTCATGTCCAAAAAGTGAGTGCACGTCAAGTGCTTTTTTTAGCGATTCCGTCGGAAACAAGGCGAACTCAACTTTGAAGTCTTTGATTTCAAAGCGCTGCAGACGCAATGGCTGAACTCCCATTTGCTTGAATTGACTCTTTTCCCTCTCTTCAACAGTGATTCCCCTATGCCAGTGACGTCACGTGTGTGTTTTGTGAAGTTCCAGGAGCCCGAGTCTGTTGGCGTGTCCCAACATCTAACCAACACTGTTTTTGTCGACCGAGCACTGATCGTGGTCCCGTTTGCCGAAGGTTTGTGTCCTGGCGAAAACCCGCGAAATAATCAAAAATCGACTCATTTGGTAATCACGAGTGTGTTTTTGACATTTTGGTGTACTGTACCAATGTAGTTCTCTTTAGCAGTATACCAAAATTTGAATGGGAACTGGGCTGACTAATTTCAAACTGTGGGTTTTTGAATTCAATCATATGCATTTAAGTTCTCCCCTCATACCGGACTATCCTCTGTTAAACTTCTCTCTGTCATTTGTGTGTGCCTGTGTGTGTGTGCGAGTGTGTGTGTGGATTTGTAGTGAAGAAGTCAAAAGCAGCCCCCTGGTTGATGGCTGAAAGTGGTCCTCTGCCCGCCAACAGGGGACTGTAAACATTTGCAAAAGGCCAGGATGCATTCAAGCCCCACCCCTCTTATTTTGTCCTCTGTTGTCTCTCCTTCTCTCTCTCCACTTTCTCGTCTTAAATTAACCCCCATCTCTCCTAGGTGCTTTAGAGTGAAGCACCAATTAATATACAAGGTTACCGAATTGCTTCATTTGTACTCGTTTTCTCAAAATGTACAGCTTAATTCTAGTTTAACTTTCTTTTTGCAAGGCTTTTTTTTTTTTTTCTTGTTATGATGGCCCGAAGATGACCATAACGTAAGACAAAAAGTCCTCCCGTGGCGTATCAAAGTGTAGACATTAGTACATGTATTGGACGCTTCCAAAATAATTCTGAATGTGTGAGTGCCAAAAAAAACACCCTCCATAATTAGTTTTAAATATAGATGCTTCCGCTGTACACTTGCTATGCAGAACAGGTTTAATGTGAGCATCCGTAGTTGTTGCGTAAGAGTCTGCATCAGAGGCGGCCGTCGACATGACTCACTGGATGTTGCTACACTGTGTGACATTTAACAGTGGTCTTCTTTTTGTTGTTGTGTTTTACAGTTGTTTTTCCCTGGCTCAGCCAGTCCCGCAGGCTGAAACGCTCCTGCAGAAAATACCACCCGACTTAATTTGTCTCCTGCGGCCATTTTCTCTCCCCCCCTCTTTCTCTCGCTCTCTCTCTCTCTCCCCCTCTCTCCAGTGTGCTCGTTTTGTTTACATGTTGTCGTGTGTGCGTCCACAAGATCTGTTAAGGGTTTTAGAGCAATAAGGCGGTGGTGGGCGGGGGAATCGTGCATTTCAAGTCAAAAGTAAGAGTTGCAGGCCAGAGAATCATGGCCGAAGCCTTAGTTGTAAAGATGGCCTCGCGATGTGCCACGTTTGTCGTGCTTTTTCGAAGACCAGCATGCAGATTTTTAGATGATGTAACATTTCAGGGTTATGGACAGAGGGGCCTTGGGATTCAACTGAGACCTAACTTACAAGTTTCCTCCAATATAATTGGTTGGTTCTTTTTCTGTGTTTTGTGGTGGCGGGGAACTCGACGCACTTCACAACAAGCATCGATTTGGCGGGAAGTGGATTTACTGTCAAGCTAAATATGCAACACGTGTATTACTTTAAGGCCTTTGCTGTAAATCAAAACGGTTAATGCTAAGCAAACCATGCAAAATGGGAAAGGCTAACCAATTGGTGTTTCAGTGTTGCATAACATTTAAGCAACACGAGTAGATTGGTGGCACTCACAGGCCTATATTCTTTATCCTCTGTGAAGACCGCACTGAGAACCTGTGACTGTCTCCAAACTTGCTTAACGCTCAGAACAATCTAAATTTTTAACTTAGTGGCACACTGAGACCCCCTTGTGTTAGCTTTAGGGAGTGCACTGGTTCTTGTTAATATTACATCGTTTGTTTTATTATTGTTTTATTTTGAAATGGTATAGGTTCCTCATCACACGGGTGTGTGTGTGTGTTTGTTCAATTGTTGTGCTGCTTAATGCAAGACCATCAAAAAAAAAGTTTTAAAAAAATGACTATTTTTCCCTTGAGTAGTTGATTGTTAAAAAAAAAAAATGCAAAGACAGGTAAGCAAACTAGAATGTTACAGCAGGTTGAAGCTGTCATGTGATATTTCACTGTGATTTTTTTTTTCATTTATTTATTTATGGAGACATTGTGTCAAGACTTCTTGCCAACCGCCCTAAAATTCTCTCTGTTGTTTGTATCTCCGATTTTTTTCTCTGTGTGTGCTTTTTAGTAGCGAAGGCGCCGTGAGTGAGTCGCTTGTTTGAGTAAACCGTCTAAATGAAAACTCACTGCCCATTGGAGAAGAGCTGGGCTTGCTCACGTTTGGTTCATGACTTAGCAAACACGTTCAGGTGATACATTCTTGGCAGTGTTCATTGGACTTAGTGTGATTGTATTGCCAGCATTAGTTTGTGTCACTGCAATCATTGTATTCAAGTCTGCACAGCCTTGGAAGGTAAAAAGCTCTCAGTGTGAAGCCACTTTTCTTGGACATGCTTGAGGCGCGCGTAGACGCCGCTTCCCGTCCTGACACCGCCCTGTGTTCTCTTCAGGATCCATCCCGGACGAGGCCAAAGCGTTGTCGCTGCTGGCGCCGGCCAATGCCGTGGCGGGGATCCTGCCCGGAGGAGGACTTCTCCCCACGCCCAACCCCATGCCCAACCCCACTGTAAGATGCCAAATTTTCTCTTTTGCTGCAACCCCTTGCACTCAACGTTGTCTTCTCTGCTCAGATGGGAGGAAACCCGTTTGCCGGTCTAAACATGGATGCCATGGCTGCGTTCGGATTTCCGGGACCCAACATGAATCCTCAGGTGGGTTCAACATCCATTTTTGCCTTAGTAGCTTCATGATATAATTTTCACACATTGACAGAATTCTTTATCATTTTCAATTTTGAGTCTTTGACGTTTTCTTCAAGCAAATGAAAGATGATGTTTTGGCATTACTGGAAGATCAGGCTCGCTCTTACTGCTCACTACTGTGGTTTGCGCGCACTCAATCCTAATCTTTCGCATGTCGTAATTTATTGGCAGACTGCTGACCAGCTGCTGAAGCTCATGGCGGATCCTCAGTAAGTGCACAGAAAAGTATCAAGAGTGTGATGTCTCGTGTTTTCCCGCCCGAACTAACGCGCGTTGTGGCTTAGACTCAACCCACTGGCCGCTGGCTTCAACCTGAGCGCCGGCCTCAAAGCAGATGCCGCCAACAAGGAAATGGAGGAAGCCATGAAGAGGGTGCGAGAGGCGCAGTCGCTCATTTCTGCCGCCATAGAACCCGGAAGTGAGTCGACCATTGTTTTTTGTCTTCACTGAGTGAAATCGCTGGGCATTTTCTCACATTGATCTGGTGTCGCCTCCGCAAGATGAGAGCCGGAAGAAGCGTTCTCGGTCCAGGTCCAGGAGGAGGCGCTCCCGATCCAGGTCCAGGCGCAGGTGCGTCGTGTGAAACACAGGAAATGGAAGGCTTTTTAATTTTTTTTAATGTTGATCAGATTGTTAATGCTGCAAATGTTGCAGGCGAAGCGGCAGCAGGTCTAGACGACGCTCGGTCTCTAGAAGCAGGCGACGCTCCAAAAGCCCTCGTAGGAGGCGTAGCCGCTCCAGAGAAAGAGGCAGGCGCTCCAGGACACGATCCAGGTAGAAGAATTCAAGTTTTGTTTCATCAGACCACAGAATTTTCCTTCTGAAGTTGTTTGAAGTTAAAGTTGATTTGCATTTTAGCAGACTGTGTCGCTCCACATTGTTGTACGTTTATACCTGTAAGTGCGCTAACACATCACGTTCCCAGCAGAGATCGTAAGAAGGAAGAAGCAGCAAGGAGGAGGTCCAAGACGCCGCCCAAGAGTTACAGCACCACTCGGAGGTCACGCAGCGTGAGCCGGTGAGTGGCGGGACGTTGGCTAACCCTTTGAATGGAAGAGCCATGCTTACAACTGTTTGTCTTTGCTCTTCTCCCGGCGAAGGAGACGCAGACGCAGTCGCAGCGCCAGTCGCTCCCCTAAAAAGTCGCCCAAGAGGAGGAGCTCCAGATCCCCGTCTCCTCGCAGGTTAGCAAAAGGGGGCGGGATAAACATCCGCACTTTTGTTTGAAGGATGGAAAACGAGTGGCCTTTTTGTGTACCGCAGACACAAGAAGGAAAAGAAGCGTGACAAGGAGCGAGAGCGCCGCAGCGAAAAAGACCGAGGCCGAGAAGAGAGGGAAAGATCCACCAGTAAGAAGAAGAAGAGCAGGGACAAGGACAAGGACAGAGAGAAGGATAGGGACAGGGAAAGGAAGTCTGACGTAGGAGAAAAGGGAGACACCAAGGTAAAAGCAAAGAACAAACAGCATAAAAAAAATAATAAGCCCTAAAACACGATTCAATCCCATGTGTGATTTCAGATCACGAGGGATTACGACGAAGAGGAGCAAGGCTACGACAGCGAGAAGGAGCGTCAGGAGAGGAAGGCGTCCGACTACTCAGACTCAGACTACCAGCCTCAGTTCGTCGACGGCAATGGCGACTCGAGACAAGCCAACGGTGACGACGACGATGACGATAACGACAATGCCGAGGCTCACGAGGATGACATGGACGTGAGTGACTAAGTGTGCCGTCTCCTGCTCCGTCCCACTCGGTCATCCGAATGTGAATTGTGATTCAAAGAAGTAGAAAAGATTTTCCCCGTCGTTATTTGCTTCCCATTCCACCCGTCACACTAGCGCATCGATGCTTGTCACATTTAAACTGGAAGTCCAAGTTGGAAGTGGTTGCTTTTCTTCTCACGTAACGCTACACTTAACGCATTCATTTTGGTAGGCTCTCCCTTGTCCATGTTAGCGTCTCGTTATTTGGAAATGTTTCTTTTATTAAGGATTTCTTTTATATAAATAAAAAAACCGTTTGGTAAATGGTGCTGTGTAGTATGTTTTCTTTGGAATGGCGCCCTCTGTTGGCCTATGACCTCATGTACAATAAGACCCACAGCTCGGACCATGGATGACATCAATAATGTGCAAAACAGATTGGAAAAGTGTAATGAATAAAGCAGTCAGATATGTGCACATTTTCATATTTAATAGGACATCTTAAACAGGCTTTCATAGGTGACGTTTATGACAAGTGAAATGTGACGCTGGTGCTTTGCGAAGCAAATATGAGTGCCAGTAACTTCACAGCTTAGTTGATACAAAAGAGTAAGAACCAAAAAGCTCCCGTCAGCACTGAAAGGAGTTTGAAGGGGTGACAGACTTAACTGTACCATCAACAGTGGAGCTCGACGCCAACGACAATAAACCTGAAAAGTCCCGCACGTGCTACAATCTTTTGAGACAACAATGGAAAAGACGGCCGGGCAAGGAGTAGGAGGTAAACGTGAGCTAACCTGAATGTGGAAAATGAACACCTTTTGGAGGTCATTTTTTTAAAACATTCTTGCGTATCGTCAATGTATTGCTACACACTTGAATTCCATGAGTAGAGAGACATATACGTACAGTACATATATGCACAAATGCATAATTAAGCTTAAAGATATAATATAACCGATAACGTATTTTGTTTGCCGAGGAGACAAAACTATTTACAAGACAGTGTCAGGACTTAGGACACTTAAAATAAATGAGAATATAGTGAGTCCTTTAAGAATAGCAGCATGAACGCATTGCTTTGGATCCAGCAACAAAATGGCTGCCCATTAACTGGCTCCCCTTCATAACATAGAAAGCAGATTTCCTCAAGTCTGCCTGTTCACTTAACACCTCACTTTTTCTCTATCAGGAAAAAAAACAGGTGTAATAAGTATTTGTGTTCATTAAAGAATAAACCTATGTGAACATTTTTGCTGACCAAAACAGCAGCACATAAACCAACTCTGAGCTGAATGTTAAATTTTTTTTCATTCATTTTAAGCTCCCTCGACATAATCTTGAGTATTATCCTCCCTCTATAAAGATCTGTCACTCTGCTGCCATTTTGAGAAATACAGTATGCTTGTCTGTATGTATTTGAAATAAAGTGTTGCGTTTGCAGGCGGTCAAAGGTCCGGAAAGCGGCTGGGGTCTTCTTTAAAGTCGGAGGGGATAACAAAGAATGAGCCCTCAAAATGGTCATGGTGGAACTCCTGGAAGGTGACGGTGGCCGTGATGGTCGGGAACACGGGGATATCTGCGGAAAACCCGAGTGGGTGGGGGGGCTGTTAGCGAGGAGGAGGGGGATTGCTGGAAGAACAAGGTGACGCACCGAGTTTGACGGGAAAGCCGGGCGGCAGTTTCAACTGGACGAACTCCCGTAGTTTGTTGAAGTGCTTGAAGGGAGCAACCACCTCCAGCACGTTCAGTAGACTGAAACGACAGAATCACATTTTTTTGTTTCATTCGTGCTTAGCAAAGTTTTTTTCTTTGGTTAAAACCTCACGCTACGTGTACTTACGATTCGATGCCCAGAGGGAAGTCCTGGCTCATGGCTACGGTGGCTTTGAAATGCTTTTTGTTCTCCTTGCACACCAGCTCTCTGCCCACATGAGGAGGCCTGCGCCGACGAGGAGGAGACCATCACAACATTGGCTCACTCGTACAAAAAAAAAAAAGTCCAATACTTACATTCCATGTTCTGCCGTGATGTATTCTTCCCAGGAAATGGTGTTGGGGGCCGGCGCTGAGAGGGACTGCCTCCTCACAGACTGTGGGAAAAAAAAGTTGGTCTTTTAATTTCCAAGTATCACCCCCCCCCCCCCTCCTCATTCACCTCAAAGTTATGCTCGCTGATGCTGCCGCCTTTGCTGAGACTCTCCATGATGGCTTTGTTCCTGAGGATGTCCTCTTCACTCAGGTGCTCGCGCCTCTTCCTGGACTCCAGCACCAGACCGTTGACGGCGTAGAAGTCCGCTAGGAAGTTGCCAACCCGCTCCTGCGTCAAAGCGCTATGTCATTCACAATGGCACCAAAAAAAATCCTCATAACATGCCAACATTTTTTCTTACAGTTTTGTCCTCCCTGAAGAGCCAGCCACTCTGCGTGCGTGAGAAGGTGATGGACTTAGTGGACAAGGTGGCCGAGTAGACGTCGCTGCTCATCAAGATGTCCACCTCCTCCTCCGTCTCCATCTCAGACTCCTTTAAAGTGCAGGCACAACTGCGAGCATCAAATGCTGCTTCCGCTGCTTCTGCAGGTGAAGAGCGTCTGACCTCGTGGTGTATTCTTTGGTACACTCTGGCTTCGTTGTCCAACACCACAAAGGACTGCGAGGGCGGCGCCGCGCCATTGAAGATGAAACTGAGGTCTCCTCGCTGACACTTCATGTCGATGAAGTCGATGAGGGTGGTGTCCAGCCTGCCGAGGGAGAGCGCACGCTTGTTTGACAACATTGAGGTATGAATTAAATACATTTAAATTGTGATTGAAGGTATTGACATTTATGACCCCAACGTATGCAATACCTGATATTGATGCCCTGCTTGTAGATTTTACAAGTATCAGAGGGGAGCATCCGAGACAACAGAGGCACTGCGGTGGAGAAATGATCCCGATAAGTCTTAACGATATTCACATCACTTTCCCAACACTGACACAAAGACTCACCCCAGCTTTGAAAATCCCAATGCAGCTCCAGATAAAAGTCACCCAGCTGCAAGATTCCAGATTTGTGGATGAGGGGTGTAAAAAAAAAAATTCAAGTGATATTTGACATGCTCACCTCCCGAAGGGCTTTGAGTAATTTTGGCCTTTTGTCCTCCACGCTCTCCCTGGATTGCTGCTTTAATTTGCGCAGTATTGCCGTGACTGCGGGACAGAAAGCCAGAATGAATTAAGATGGTGAGACGCGCAGGATGTCGGAGAAGAGAGCTCATTCGAAATTCGAGTGTGTTCAGCTTTACAGATGCAGCGGACGACGGTAACATGCCGACAAGGCACTTTGCAGCGGCTCCACGTGATGATGGAGGATAAATCCGCTGTTTGTTTCGAATCACACAACCTTCTATTGACTTTTTCGGCTTCAGTGGTACGCGAGTAATAACGAAGGCGGGGTCAGGCCCATGCGAAGCGCCCCCGTGCAGGCTACTTTTCAATTATTCACGCTGGACTTTTCTATCTTTAATGGCTTGCACAAGATTCACAGAATGAACAGAGAGTTCCAAATGGCGTTCATACGGAAAGCTTGTCGACACTAAGCCGTCATTCAGGCCACCCTCCAAAACAGGATCATAAATGCTCAGATCAAATCCACCAACTAACACGCACGGAAAAGCAATGCTCTTCCGTTCTCAAATAGGGAGGCCATATACTTACTCATCTGTCTATCACCGTAGCTGATGGCTTCTGCCAGAGGGCTCCAACCCTGTGCATTCTTCATCTTTACTGGTGCATTGTGGGCCAGAAGAAGAAGGGCACATTCTAAAAAATAATAAACAGGATCAATATTGACCTATATGTCTGTTCCAACAGAACATTAAAGTGATTATTTTTTAATTTCACAATTGCTCATAATGTTATAATGTGGCCTAAAAAAGTGCTTGTAGATTTGGAAAAACATTTTAAAATAGTTTACCCCCTAAAACAGACTGTGTTTATTTGCATTCCTTTTTTGTGTTCAAGTTACTTTATTCTTGAACAACAGATTGTAATCATCCTACCTTTGTGGCCGAGCATAACAGCAAGATGGAGAGGTGTATTACCTAAAAGAAAGATAATACTGATAAGATAAACTGATAAGTGCAGTGAAAAAAAGACTACAAAAAAGGACTACAAAAATGGCCGAAAATCTGCGAGACCGGAAAAACACAGGTGGATGCAATTAAAATCAAGGTGGCGACAGCGGCAGGGAAAATGGCCGCGCACCCTCCGCGTGTAAACTCCAACGCACACGCAAAATAACCTTGTCTACAAACACCAAAGAGGCAGACGGTAAGATGCTAATCAGAAATTCTTGAAGTTCAAATCAATTGTTTGTGTGAGCGCTACTTGGGGCGCGCGTGGGCTAACTTGAAAAATTTAAATGTAGTATGGTTTTAACTTAAAATGTTTGTGTCACTGTTTTGAATGCTACGCGAATTGTAATTTGGGTAAATGTCACTAACACAATTTAACCAATGTTTTAGATTATAAATTCATTCATATTAAATAGTTAAGATTGATTTTGTGGTATATTTTGGCCTGCAATTTCAGTATTATAAAAAGATAACTTGACAAACATGTTCCAATCGCCATTTTGATTTTACAATTTAAAATTTAATGAAGATGGATTAGGTTTCACATGGTGCATTTATTTAGGCTGTGGTCTTGTGTACGTATTTACAGTTATTTAAAATGTTATCAAATTGTCTGCCTGCGGGATATCCTGAATAGCCTTTTCAAGTTGGGAATGTTCATTGAGAAATATTTTTGTAGGGAACAGAATTGCTGCGGAAGTAGGAATTTGGGGATATGGAAAATCGTTCCAATTATTTTTTTAATGGGTTGGAGAAATGTGGAAAGAGTAGAATGGTGTGATTTGACGGAATTTTTTATTACTCTTCTGCATCATACATTAATTTGTCATGCGGAGAGGATGAAAACAATGGCCGAATACCATTGTTCTTACCGTGCACGTCTTTCTGAGAAATGCTATGGGTCCTGATGAGGGAGGAGAGCCGTCTCACGTCCCCTTTGAACACGCACTCGTGCACCGGGAAATCATCGTTGGTGATGATGATCGGATTTTTATTGTCGTCGTTGACGATAGACGCGTTGCTGTTCAGGTTGTTTGCATTCAGATGCTGCTGCTGGTGCTGGTGCAGTGACGACGGTTTGGCCGATTTCAGGAAAGCCTTGTTGGATTTAAAATGGTGACCGGTCCCGTTGGAAGTCTCATCGAACGAGTCGACGGCTTGTGCATTTTTGTTGCCTTTGTAATGCTCCTTGCGGGCGGCGCGTATCGTTTCACCTGTCATAGTGGCAAAAGACCTCAAGTCACCTAGATACTAGCTAACGACACTCGTTGGCATTACTAATCAACGAAAACTAGTCGAAATATGACTAAAAAAAAACAACAAAAACAATTTAGGAATTTTCCCACTGCGGTCAAGGAAGCTTCCACTCGAACAGACCAAGACAAGCCAGCCGCCCCTAATTTTCCTCACACTAGGCATTACGGTAATAAACCGCTGACAAGTGGCGAAAGGCACTTTCTAAATAAAAGTCCCCTGAAAAAGGCAGCGTTAGACTGTCATCGCAGCTGATTAAAAACAAACAAAAAAAAAACATTAAAAAATATATATTGAGGTAGTGACTTGAAGCTGGTCTAAGGTAATGCAGGTCTGGGGAAAAAATAATTAATAAGTGGTAATAACAGGCCTTTTTTCAGTGGCTTATTGAAATTCAGTATCAGATTTCAATGGGACTTGTGGTGATTTTGTGTCCTTCTGAACTGGTCTAGTATTGTGATGGCTAAAAGTTTTATTTTATTTTTTTTAAATCACGTGCGACAATATGCCTTTTTCAGTGGACTTTTATTTAGAAGTGGTTTTCGCCATTTGTCGCCGGCTTATTACCGTAATGCCTAGTATGAAATAAATTGAAGGCGCCTGGGTTCGTCTTTTTGAGTGGAGGGTGGCTTGACCGCAGTTATAAATGTCGTACGGTGGGCGCGGCGATAAAATCTCACAAGTATTTAATATTCAACGGCACACCCAGCAAAACCAAACTGGGCTAAGACTCATCCATAATTACAGTCTCTTCCATTCATTTTGCGGAAGCATATTATTTATCAAACCGGTTGAGATTCAATGCGTTTTGCAGCAAAAATAAAACAGACGCGAGAATTCAATAAGCTCAAGCTACTATCGCGAGATCCACAGAGAACGCAAGTCTTCATGACGTCATCTTTACGCGCCGTGATCGTTTCCGCTCATCGAGGTAACTCGAGCAGCCTTGTTGTGTTTTCGCCAGAATGGCCGCTGCAAAGAAGGATAAAGGGAAGAAAGTTGTTCATCAAGAGGAACTCCGGCGCTTGATGAGGGAGAAGCAAAGGCAAAGTTCCGATAAGAAGCGCGTCGAGTCTCCCTTTGCCAAGTACAACAGCTTGGGTCACTTGAGCTGCGTTGTGTGCAACACGCAAGTGAAGTCTGAGCTTCTGTGGCCCGCTCATGTTCTTGGGAAACAGCATAAGGAAAAGGTGAGCGAGCTCAAAGAGGGAAAACAAACTACTCAAAGTCAACCGGTGAAGAGAAAAGTGACGGATGAAGACAAGGAAATCAACGGGAAAAAGGCCAAACAAGCGCCGGGTGTGGGTCAGTCCGACGTTGCAGTACCTACAGATTTCTGTGAGGAACCAGGTTCTGTCAAGAAGCCTGCAGGTGTTAGTCTGCTACCTGGAATCTATGATGATGATGATGAAAAGGAGACTGAGGAAGCAGGGATGACCCCCGCCAGCCCTCAGCCTCCAGTACACGACGGATTACCAGCAGACTTCTTCGACAGCGCCATCCCGTCAACTCCTACCGTCTCCCACTCTGGCTCCATCGTCAAGCCCCAAGCACCAGAGAAAAGCACTGAGAAGAAGGACAACTCGGGCGAGGTGCTGCCCGAGGGCTTCTTTGATGACCCGGTGCGTGATGCGAAGGTGCGCAACGTGGACGCGCCTAAGGACCACATGGACAAAGAGTGGGAAGAGTTCCAGAAGGAGATACGGCAGGTGAACACCAAGTCGGAGGCAATCGTGGCAGAGGACGACGAGGAGGGCCGCCTCGAGCGACAGATTGATGAGATCGACGAGCAGATCGAGTGTTACAAGAGGGTGGAAATGCTGAGGGACAAGAGGGACGTGTTGAAGAGGTCTCGGCCCAGGAAGGAGGAACCCATGGAGACGGAAGCCAGCATGGAGGATGGGGAGGAAGAGAATGAAGAAGAACTGCTTGGACTTTTGTCCCAGGACTGGAGGGCCAAAGGGGCACTGGCATGATTCATGAATACATTTTTGCAACTGACTGAAGTTATTGTACTTGTATAGAATGTTGATATTAAAGATAACAAAATGGGAGCTAATGGTCTTTGAACTCAAATACCACAATCATAAAATCATTTAACCATTTATTGATGCTCACACGCAAAAACATTGATCAAAACTCCTAATAGCAGCTTTTAAATCAGGGATGGGGAACCAGTCCTCTCCATAAATAAAATATACAATCAAACAAATGTTAATTACATTGTGAGCATTTATGAGTTTAAATGTGTTTTTGGCTGACTGTTCCCCACCCCTGATGGGCACCAAAACTTTTGATAGTGGCCCAGCATTCCCAGCAAATTGTCTGAAACAACCTCAGTGTCGTAGACAATTCTAACTTTGTCATAAATAAATGTGCACATTACATTATAAGCAACTTGGAAAGCACAACTTAAAATACACAAGTATTAAGATCAGAATTGTAAAATAAGTCATCCAATACCCTGAATAAAATGATTTTTTTTTTTTTTTTTAACAGAATGGCCATTTTAGGAACAATTCCATAAATACATTAGACTGCCCCTAAAACAAGTTTTTTTTTTCTTCAGTGCTTGTACTACCTGTTACACATGGTGCATCTAAATAAGGGGTGGGACACCGTTCTCCTATTTAATTAATTCATCTGTGGGCCATCCTTAATAAATTCCGATACAATGATGAAAGAATTGTTTCTTCTGAGTATTCCTGGCTAATCTGTTGTTGGCCCACGTGCTGCAGGTTGCCCACCCCTGCTCGACTGCATGCTATGCCTCATATTATTGCTACATCAATTCTTAGCGTATCCAGGTGAACATAGCCCTTCAAATCTTGAGTTAAAATAAAGATGAAAAAAAACAACAATATGCTTAAGTGATTTGAATACATTAACTATACTAACTGACCGGGATTAGGATCAGGTTAATTAAATGGCGGGGACAGGTTGGAAGGATCTTCTTCTAGTAGTCAAGTTTGTAAACAGTCATTAAAAAGTTTATAAATACATTTCACACTTGTTTGTACGGGTTGGAAGCGTGAAGGAAGGTGTGGGACATTTATGCAGCAAAAACTTCCATGTGTTGTCAGTGAAGACTTGAGAACATTCTGTAGATGAGCGCAAGTTTTGGGTCAGGAGCCGAGGTCGTAAATGGAAGGTGACAATCGGTTTGCACGTAAAAAAAAGTGCAGCAATTCCATCGAGTGTCCAACAGAACCCTGCCGGGCTTCCTTCAATAGCGTCGGCCGCCGTGCGTGGCTCACTCGCTCACAGCCCAAAAGCAGCTCGTAGCTCCGTCGGGGAGTACCTCTGGTCGCCGTTGCTGTCGAAGCACCTGAGCGCACGAGCCTTGGGAGTCGACGGCCCCAGTTTGCTCCACAGCTCTTCGTACGTCAGGCCCGACGCATTGCCGCTGGTATCTGCTAACATTTCAGTCAGGCCTTGCACACGAAAACAAGTACAGTAAAAAAAAAAAAGTCAGTTTTGAGGTTTTTTTGGGCGTTATCGTAACAAGATGGCTTCATCTTGGCAATGCTTGTTTTGATAGAAGTACCGTGGTTGATTTACATACCTTTCAAGGTGACTCCAGGGAGCAAGCGCCTCTTTTGGCATTTGACGTCGCTATTTCTCTTGGAGCGATCCGGGGAGAGGAAGCGTGGCTGTCTGCTTGCCTGTGCGTCAGGACTTAGCGTGGAGTCGTCTACCAAAATGAAAAAAAAAAAATTGATCATTGTAACAAAAGTAGAAAGTAGAAAGCAGTGAGTAGGTTTATCCCCCAGTCACAATGCGGCACCTGGTAACGACGTTTGGGTTTCGGGCGTCTTCTCAGTCGTTTGAGGCCTGCTGCTGTTAGAGAGCTGAAAGTCGACGTCTTTCAACTGGAGACAAAAAGAACACTTGCGTTTTGTTGATGTGAACAAATTACCCCCCCACTCCAAAAAATAATTAAAAAAAAAAGAATCTGAGCAAACACCTCAAAGCTCACGTTTTGTTTGGGGCCGCTCTCCAACGCCGACACTCTACGCTGGAGCTCAGCGACGGTAGACAGGAGCACGTGGATCTGCTCGTCGCTCCATATGTGGTGTTTGGCCTCCGTCTGGTTGGCCTCGCTCACCACTTTCTTCAGTTCACTTATGTCCTGTTACCACAAAGACGCAGATATTCTTACTATACCTCCATTTTCGTACAACTTGCGAGGTTCGGAAAATGTCACCAGAACCAAAATCACTCGAGAAGGAACATCGGTCCTAATTTGGGTCTTAAGATCTAAATCTAAGCTTGAGCAAGGTTTTTAGCATTTTAGACCAAACTCGAGCGAACAAGTTTACCATTGTTGCTTTCATCCCGTTGGCTGAATTCTTCCGAGTTTCGAGCGCGGACTGCATCGTTGTCACGTCGTGCTGAACGCTTGTTAGCGTGCTTCCGATTGTGGCCACGCTCTGGAATCCAACAGAAAAACTTAAGTGAAAAAAGAATGAGGAAATAAAAAAATATATATAGTTTTTTTTCAAACTCCACATTTTTTACCTTTTGAAGTTCTTCCACTGTAGTGGGCAGGCTGATTAAATCGGAGGCCGATTTTAAATTGGCCTTCAAGTGGTTTACAGCAGAGTCCAGCGAGGTGATCTGCATGAGGGAAGGCATTGACATTTTTTTTAAAGGATGAATTCATTTTTTTTGCATGTGCAACCCTACTTACATCTAGTTGGACAACGTAAAGATGGCAACTAACCTTTCTATTGATGTCTGTAAGGTTGAACCACAGTTTGCTCAACCCTTTGTCGCCATTCTCAATGTCATCAAGCTTCCTTTCCTTGTTTTTTAGTTCCTCACTTAATTTTGCTATTTCACTTGAAGATGCCTTTTGGGTGGATTCCACTAAAAAAAACAAAAAAATCAATCACAGCAACGTCAAAAGGGTTCAGAGTTCTTCACGGCTACAACAAGACAAAAACAGCTGCGTGACAGCGGAGCTTACTGTTGTGCAGTTTTTCTTTCATTAAGTCCAGATCTTCCTTCAAGGCAATCTGCATCCATATGAGGCCAGCGCAGGCCATGACGCAAGCGGCCAGAATGATGAAGAGAATCAAAGGGTAGCACACAGAGCAGCATTGACTGTAACTTCGCCTGTGAGCAGACAAAAGCGGCAATGTTAGACACCCAAAAAATATTTTCAGACATTTAATTACACGGTTCCATAACTTACAAAGTACGAGCACCCCATTGTAGTGAACAATGAGTACAAACCACAATTATGTAATGTACACAAAGGAATTTTCCAAAAACTTGACGTCATTCTCAAAACAATAGGGGATGCATGTTGAAGTACGGAAGCCACAAAAAAATCATTCTCAAAGGCGCATTTTTTCCCCCCATCTTGGTTGATTTACTCTTATTTTATTCAGAATTAAGTTTTGGAAAATACTTTCAGTAACAATATTCATTAGGCAAATTGCTGTCAAGTGCTAATTTGCTGGTGACTTAGGAGGATTGTTTACACAAAGTTCTACAGCAGTGTTTGTGTGGTCCAGGTTTTTTTGGGGGGCCACAACGTGAACACTCACTTGCTGAAGCTCGCTCCGCTGCTCATCTCATTGAACTCGTCGTCCCCCGAACTAAAATCTGACTCCGAATCTGGAGGCTCGGTTCGAAGGAGCCGGTGACCTGAGCCCTTCTTCGTCTTCTTTCTCTTACTGTCCCCGAGTCCGATGAGGGCGTTAAGCTCCTTCCTCTTCTTCATTTTCTTCTGAGGGGTCAGCGAGCCCGCCGAGCTCGACTTAAAGCCTACTAAATCCAACGTTTTGTCCAGTTTGCTGACTGACCGACGGTGGAAGCTAAGCTAACGCCAGAGTTTTAATTAGGGCAAGAAGCCGAGAGAAATAAAAACACCGGGCGACACCGGTTACTGTATGTCAGACAACTACCACGTTATTATAATTAATCTAGTAACATAACCATAATCTTAGTAAACCCCTCCAACACAAAAACAAATTGAAATGCGAGCGCTCGTATTAAATCCAACGGATGGCTAACGCGTCTGCATTTGACACCTTGCTAATGCTACAAGTGGCTAACGTCGCGATTCAAAGTGACTCGCGCCCGTGACGAGTATTTTTTTCCAGAGCTAACGATGAAGGACGTGTGATAATAAAAACGCCATACTAAACGTAACACGCCTGAAATTGACACTTATTTTCGAGGCGTCGGTGGGCCTTGCTGCATTGTACAGTATATTATTATTTAGTTTTGACGTCCCAGTTAGATCACATCTGATTGGTGGAGTGACAGACTCCAACTTCCTGTGTATCGCTGGAGCCCCGCCCACCTCTATGCAGCATTTCACAAATACACGCACACTAAATATATTTTTTTAATTTAATATTACGCCAGAACCGTTGTGATTATTCATCAAAGGGCGACTTATTAACCATAAATGTAAATCTGTGGCCCGACCCAATTTGTGAAAAAGGGTGACCATGCAGGCCTGAAGGAACATACTGTAAAAAAAAAACATTTTCTTAATATTTACTGACTTTTTGCTGCCATGTGGCTGCAGCAGGTTGTTAGAATGGCCCAGCGAGACTCTTGGACAGAGTGAAGGCAAGCGTCCATGTGGCCTTTAGCTGTTTTTCATGAGAATTGCACACCCACTGGCCTGCTTTCTCCCTGGGAAAAATATATTCCTTTATAACCCCCCGTGTCCCCCCCTTTTGCAAAACTACTGCAGTGAATTACTAATAATAGTCGCCTGGTATGAAATTCAACACACAAAAGCCACTGAATGCTCCTTAGAGTCTCAGTTTGAGACATGGCCCTACTGCTGATGCTTTATTACAAACAGAAAAAAATTCCTCAGAGTAATAATAATATGGTTCCCACTGCCCACGCAGAGCTAATATTATCATAGTTGAGCAGGACTAATGTGTCCGTTCTGCTCCACCAAATTAGGCGTGAGGTTGGGGGTGGGGGGTGGATACTGTTTTGAAGATTATAGTGAAACAAAATTCAATCAGCGTCGGAACGCCTGGCGAGCGGGACATGCATCCTGCTGTGGTCTGTATACATCCAAGCCAGCGTGAGGCCTGCGAATCAAACCGCTGGTGTTTCATATCATTTTTTTTTTTTTTTTCAAACTCGGGGTCATAGATCTTTGTTACATCGTTGAATGTGATAACAAAAACAACACGTGCTGTGATTCACTAACGCCATGCTTTGAATTGGAATCGGATTGTCTGCTAATGAATGCTTTGTTCTGACACAAAGGATTTTGTGAATACAGATTATCATCAATTGGAAGCAGAGGCTGTGGTCGGAATACAGATTTTTTTTCTTCTGCTCGCCAGGCAATTTACCTGTCATTCACCACGTCTAGATGTATTTTGTTGCGTGAGGGGAGAACATGCATGTTTGTCACACTTGAGAAAAATTGGAAAAAAATGAAGTGAATGTCAAAAGGCCATTAAAGACTTCCATCCAAAGGAATTTTGTACACTTTATAAAGCTAAATCAATCAGATTTGATCTTGCCTACTTTAATGTAGCTGCAAATATGAGGCTTCAGAGCAAAATGTTCTTTGGGAAATTTCAAGTCTATCGGATTTGTCTTGTAAAAGATCTAACTGGTTTAACTGATACTGATATATATTTTTTTAACTTAAATGTGTTTTTCTACATCTACACCCATCCGCCGTAGAGAACACAGTGAATTCATCAGCAGTTTGTGGAGATTTTTTGGGGGGTTCTGTAAATTAAAAAAAAAAAAAAAAAGATATCCTCACCCACTCCACTTTGCGTCATGCTGCTTTGTGTCGTAGCACCAGCAGGGGGCAATGTTGGCTCACTCGAAGGCTTGCCTGGAGTCAAGGACAAATGGGCTCACAATCACAGACATGCACTAGAGGCTTTGCAAACTAGATCACTGTCTCCATTAGGATAACTTCTCCGGGGCTTGTACTAGTGAAGAATATTTCCGTTGCGCAATAGCGGCCCTATGCGTGCATTCTTGCAAGATGTAGCCATCAGTAATAAAAAGGTCGACGTCATTGTGGCGGAATATGGTGCCAGTGGATTAATTTGGAAGGAGTGACATTAAAAGCCTACCGTGACCAATTCAAGACGCGAGAGTGCTTTTCTTCTTTTTGTATTTGTTTTGTTTTTTGAGTGGGCTTAACATTCAATCAC
Source organism: Syngnathus scovelli (assembly GCF_024217435.2). Lineage (NCBI taxonomy): Eukaryota > Metazoa > Chordata > Actinopteri > Syngnathiformes > Syngnathidae > Syngnathus > Syngnathus scovelli. The sequence goes on from NC_090863.1 coordinate 6,240,852, forward strand.
CAATCAGCCAGTGACTGCGTAGGTTGGCTTTCAAGCACATACAACAGCTTCGTGCATTAGAATAATGAAAGGAGGCAGGGGGGAGAAAACTACGTCAGTGCTTTGATTGCATTTCAAACCTTCTTTGGTGCTCTTTAATGTTTTAATCAACAGCGGAAGTGCTAAGTGTAACAGCTAAAATGTCAAAAAGGGACATGAGCAACCATTCTGTTTTCTACAGCTCTTTTCCTCATTAGGGTCAAAGGTTAGCTGACTTGAGGCGAGGGGCCGGTTACACCCGGGGATGAGAGTTGGCACAACAGGGCAAGCCCACCTCAGGCGATTGGTCAAGGGAGACGTCTGGCAGACGTTGACCCCGATCAATAGTGACAAAGCATGGCTTTGGGCAGCGGGCTCGTTTCTGCTCGGCGGAAGGCGAAAGCTTCCCCGCCCCGGTTTGAATCGATACCCTGGTGCAGAAGCACTAATTCATATCACATGATTGCATCTTTGATTTGAAGCGAGCTAATCCGTCGTCGGTGCGGTTGAAAGAGGATGAAGAGAAGAAGCAGCACTGGAAGGAGAACAGAGGCAGGGCTGATATACGATGCTCATTTAGCACAAAGAAAATTGGGGCAACGGGGGGTGTACGGCATTTGAAGTTTGGCAGATGAAATTAAAAACAGTTCACGCAAGCTGCTCACAGCTCAACAACAAAGGAGGAGGAAGTGGATGATGAAGAAGATGATGCGGTTCATCCGGAGGAAGAGTAGGGGAATAATTCTTTTCATCAAGAGCTTGTGTGTGCGCTTGTCTTCCTGGTGGCCAGGGCTGGATTCGCCATTCAAGCAAAAATCGGCAATTGCAAATTCCTAATTTTCCGATTTTTTTTCAAGGAGGATGGATTGCGCAATGAAGGCTATCCATTGTATTGGCAAGCTTGTCGAAGTTTTCATATTTCCACTTTCCTGTTCTTCTGTGAATGGTTGAGTGTCGTGAATTCCAGCGTTGAGATTTCCCGTTGCCCACGTGGCCTTTGAACGCATGGCCAACATCTGCTCAATGTTAGGCTTGCAATATATATAATGACACCGCACATACATACGTTATGTGCTGTCATTTTTAGTACGCATATACACGCAGCCTTTGATATATTTATGAAAAAATGTCATATAACACATGTATATTTGAAGCACGATATACATCTATATTTTCAATTCAATTGCAGTTGCGTTATTTTGGGCATACTAAAAGGGTTTCAATGTGGAATGAAATGATCAGTTGTATAAAACTGTACACTCTTATTTTGATGTCAATTTGCTAAAGTAATGTAGAATTTTGCGACTTTTTTTAAATTACTTTTATTGTAATTTTAAATTAATTTTTTTGCATAATTGTTAGAAAATAATTAGCAAAATACCTATTAATGTCAAAATGATTATAATGATAATTACATCTTTTGGTTTCTTTTTTACTAATCCATGTTTTAAAAATAATTATTTATATAACATTGTGAAGAACCAAAACTATTTTAAAATGTTTTTTTTCCTCTTTCAATTCATAATTATGCAAATATTGATAAAAAAATGGTAAAGAAATAACCTAAACATTTTTCAAGAGGGTAGTTGAAAATGGTTGGTCATAAATAGGACAAATTAAAATACTTCAAAATGTTTTAATTTTATTTAGATTAAGGGGGCAAATTGAGTAATTACTAACTGATAAGAAAAAAATCCAGCATTTTTAGCTGCTGCCTGCATTACAAATTTTTGCAGACAAAAACGCTATTACATGCAATCAGTCTCATTTTTGTTACTTTTATATTGTAAATAATAATTTCCAATGACGTTAGAAATTTGTAATTGTTTCGAATAATACAAAATTCCGACAAATTTTGGGAATTTTGCTTGAAAAAGTTTTCTTGAATAACAAATGTTCCTGAAATCAATTTATTAATTCAAAACTCTTAATAATTCACTTTCAGTAAATCATGAAAAATGTATGCAATATACATGAGTAGTATTGCATTGGTTCGGAATATCTGAATAGGCGTTATTACTTTTTCAATGCTTATCGAGAAATTCTTTGGTCTAACTTGACTGGACCGGATCACGTCGACTTAGACATCGAGTTGAGGCTCATAAACCCGAACGTGTTGTATATTTTGCAACTGACTCGCTCTTCTGTATGAAATCTAAAAGACAAGAGTACAGAAAGAAAGAACACACTGCCATCTGGTGCTCCTCTGGCATTTTTTGGCTTTCATGTGTTTGTTCGGAGCCCATCGGGAGAATAAAAAGCGGACTGGGCTCATATTTGGGTTGGGCTAAACCCCTTCAAAGCCTGTCTGCGATCCTTTTGTGTACAGCACATGGAAAAGAAGCTCCTCGCCACTCCGTACACATTGGTACCTTATTTGTGCTGCTCTGGACCTCGAAGTGAGCTTGGGGAAAAAAAAAAAAAATCTAACAGTAGCTCCCCTGGTGAAAAGAGCCGTTTCTTTTAAAAGCGTGTAAGCGGATTAAAGAGCCGCTAATATATGCGTAACCTTCGATGAATACCTGGACGTACTTTTAGAATTTCAACATAGGCAAGACGGAGCCTTTAAATGTAAAGCTCTCTTAATGAAATACTCAAAGGTTGTTTCTTTGCATAATGGACGAGGCGCAGATTCACTGTCAATCAAAAAAAAAGGAATTGAATGAATAAAAGTGAATCGAAAAAGCCTTTTGTGGATCACCCGCGTTATTCGGCTCGTATCGAGGATTTACTTGTAGGCCGCTGGTCCTTCTCTCACCCTTTCTTTTTTGTGTTCACGTGTCAGCAATGACTGGATTAGACAAACCGGCGCAGTTGTGATAAAACGCGGGTAGCTCGACGAGTGATTATTGAAATCAGGCAGATTTTGCTTGCTAGGCGTGTCTGGAATGTGGCAAAAAGGCGTCTTGCACTAGCTAGCTTTTTATCACGTCCTTGAGTCATATAACCTTTGCGTCCTTTTAGCTCTCTCACCTGTTTAGAAATAAAAGGCCCACAACATTTTGTTGACCTCTTAAAATAAAACAACAATTTTTTGTAAGAGGCATGCTCTTCTCATAAATTAATGTAATTTCAGACCGAAACAAAGAAATTGAATGACGTAAACATCTTTGAAAATGGCTCTGTTCAATTTCCCCTCCCTTAAATCATTACCTAGTTTAGAAATAGGGAGTCACATAAAACTACAAAAAAAGACAATTTCTTTTATCCCAAAAAGTATATTGTATCTCCCAAACTGTTTTGAAAAAGATACCTGCCTCTTATAAATCAGACCCGAAGTAAAAAGTCTAGTAAAACAAAATTAACGGCAGTAATAAAAATAATGGTAATGTGCAATATGATTCAATATGGAAGAAAATGACCCCGCCCCCCCAAAAAAAATAAAATTCCTTAAATCATACTATTGTTAATAAATATGGATTAGAATACAACCAAATCAAGACAATTTAGTGGCAGTATAATTTCATACGAATATATTGTTAGTTAGCTAGTTAGGTCATTAGTAGAAAACAAACCTACTGTAAGTTACTTGGGCTAATTTATTTTTCAATTAATGAATTTGTAAATCAGACCCCAACTAATCCACCAACTGATAATGTAAATGACTGTATGTTCTAATAATTTTGTAAGATTTCACACAAATTCCACCATTTACATGTACGGAGTTATTCTTAATGTGCCTTTTTAGAATGTTTACCTTCATTTATGAATTAAAATTTATGAATTCAACTTTTGTACTACTAAATTCTCCTGAGCTCTATTACCAGGTCACTTAATACATGTTTTGTGAATTGTCTCACACGCTTACTTATCCTTATGCTTCTGTCGTTATAATGAAAAGGAATCCGAGCGAAGATAATAATCGCTCTCATTGAGACTGCACAGTCAATTAGAAATATAATTAAGTCTCGACGTGATCAGAAATATGCAATTACGATAATTGGAGCCGGCATCGCTTGAGTCTTTTTGATTCATTGGAGACATTGTGGAAGTGTTTACGGTCAGGGGTCAGGATTGCGTTACAGCGCAAATGGCAACATGTGAACACGGCGACTTTTGATGTGTCAGCGAGAGGATTTGGGACTTGCTCTTCCCCGTCTCGCGGGGTTACTAGTGATCTGCTGTTCCAGTTTGGCTCACAGACGCGCTTAATGCAAACTGACAAGGAAGTTGAAAGAATGTTTTTATCCCTCTGCTGGATTTTTAAAACTCTTTCCTTCCCTGCCATGAAATCAAAGGTCTACAGACAAGCCATCACTTCAGATGTGTGTGTGTGTGTGTGTTACTTCGTAACTAAAGTAAAATAACAAACTAAAACATACAGACAACAAAGCACAAGTAGCAAAATATTACTTTAATACTGAAGTTAAATAAAACATAATTCTTTGCCGCAAGCTATTGCAAACAAAATAAAAAGGAAGTTTTGAAACACATTTGAAGAAATTATTAGAAGAGTCGGAATCCTTTGACTTCAGCTTCCCGGACAAGAATATTTCCCTTCATCAAAGCGGACAATTTGTGCTTAAGTAAAATAAGACATTACTGGACAACCTGAACATTAAAATGTTTGCCCGTCTTCTGACATGTTTTGAATCAAACACATTTTGAAAATGCCCTCAAGCTCAGCAACGCCTCGACACAAGCTTAAAATCAACATAACTTGAATAAATGTAAGTCAATTCGGAGACACAAAAATGCAAATGAATAAATAGTTTCAAATTCATCCATTCAGAACTTGAACATAAACATGTTTTTGCAATCGCACGCTCAAAGTCACATTTTTACAACTCTTCCACAACGGACTCGTCTTGCGTCCTTGAAATCGTTTGAGTTAAAAAGCTTTCTGTGTACACTGAAAATGACCTTTCCTTTCCTGTTAGACAGCTCAAGCATCACAGAAGTATCTTTCACAAATATTAAAAGTTATTATGTCGCAAATGAATAGAGATGGAATTTAATGTAGCAGGCACCTGCTTTGACTTTATATACTCTCAAGGTGATACAACATCCAGGTTGAGATTCAAAAAAGTACATGGATAAAATGCCTCTGTCTGTCTAATGCTAGCTAGCTAACTATCTAGCTAGCTAGCTGTCACGACCTCTCTTTCTCTAGCTCTGTCTATCTATTGCCATATCAGATCCACATTATTTTTGATATATTTTAAGTTGTGCGGCAAGATGTTTGTCACTTTTCACCAAACGCAAACACAGTAATTGTGACTCAAATACATGTTGGCACCTGGACTCCTTTAATGGCCGCGTTGCTGCTGTATAAATCCCCGTGCAGCAGTTACTTGTCATGCTGGCAGTGTGACACAAGCTATTTGTCAGTGCCTCGAATTTTTCATGCACACCTAATAGAAAAACAAAACTCATAAACATACGACTGCCAGCATGTCAACGTGTGGCGCTTGGCTCACGTACGACGAGTCCGCTTAGCAATTGACTACCATTAGCGTGTTCAACGGTTGCATCTTGTCACGGCATGTTTTTGTCACACTACTATAATTCCTCTAACAGCTCTCTAGCTCACTTTCCGTGGATGTAAAAAGACTGCCAAGTTTTGGTGACATGAAAACATCACGGAGTGCACACCGTCTGATAGCTCCGTTGCTGTGGCAGTTAGCATAAACGTTCCGCCATTTACGTATAGGCCAGGAGTGTCAAACTCATTTTTTTCACGGGCCGCATTGTAGTCGTAGCTTCTTTCGGAGGGCCATTATGACTATCAACCCAAATAAATGTATGAGCACCTCATATTATATACAGTAAAAGATACAAAACAGACAAATATCTCGTCTTCAAATCAGACGAGTAAAAACTGGTCAAATATTTAAAAGAAAAGATATTTTTAAAAGTGAAGACAATTTGCAATTCTAGTAATGACATAAATTTGATGCACAATTTGTCACATAAAATGATGTGGCGGGCCGTAGCTGGCCCCCGGGCCTTGAGTTTGACACCCATGGGGTAGGCTTTCCAGCACAAGCCTGACGTTTTTGTGTTAACACTTCCTGCATCCATTTTGAGGATGTGCAGACTTTGCCAACCGTATTATGTCGCTTGTTAATTAGCCTTCAAATATCTTATGCCCCGATTTTGTTTACTCATGTCAGATTTTGTACCAAATCCTCCTAAATTATTACAACAGCAGACTCATTTCACTCTTTTAGCCCAGTTGTTTATGAATGTTTAATCAGTTTGGGGTGCTGATGCATGCCTGTGGTTATGCGCGTGCGTGCGTTGAAGCTTCCTGCTTTGGCATTAACCCTCCGAAATAATCCAGCACTGATTAAAGCGTTTGATAGTTCCGTTGTTTCGTAGTGTCCTGGAGTCCAAAAGCTCCCCGTGAGTACCACACACTCATGGTCTTTACAAACCGCAGCAATGTTGGGCAAATTAGATTAGCCTCCAGTGACATTATGAGAAAACATTTATCTCTAATAAAACACATCTGTAAAAGGAGCAGGCATTTTGTTTTCATTGCGTTTGTCAATGAAGACAAACGACTACATGAGATAAAGATGATATAATAAGGCAAGCACCGTGTTTTCTCTTTATTAAACTGTCCTTTATATTTCATACATTATCCGGTAATGGCATTTTATTGTGTTGTGTTAAATCGTAGTCCTGCATGTTGGTAACTCCAATCAGACTGAATCATACTGAAAGCTGCTTTCAATATTTTGGTTGTTAACTCAAATTACTGTGAACATCCATCAATGAGAATATGAATTAAATCAAGACAAAAAAAAACACGCTTCTACTGTATTTGTTGGCCAGAATTTTCCATCCACTATGCAGGTGTACCTAATAAAGTGCTGTCGAGTGTCTCAGTCATGAATTAATGGGAAGATGGACGGGGAATATAAAAAAGTGTGGCAACCATCGAAGAGTTGCACCTCTGCCCACAGCCCCGAGCTTCATCGTGGGGAGAGATTAACCCCGTCCACTGCCGTTTGATGTGCTCGGCTGACGTAAACCCTCCCACACCAGCCTCATACTAATGCTATTTTATGTGTGATGTATACCACACACACACACACACACACACACACACACACACACACACACACACACACACACACACACGCACAACCTGTAACAACCTCCAGGCAGGAACGATGTCACTTCTCACCAGGCAAAGAGACTAATCAACCCCACTCGCATGCCTGAAGGCCCCTCTTTCCTCCGAGGAGTTATCACTCTTTGATAGTTGTCTCGGTTGCAGCTTATTCAATATGTAAGACCCCACGTGAGCCAATAACAAACACACCGGATCACTTCTGACGTGACAAGCTTTGC